>NC_069102.1:0-1273932 GCF_947172395.1 Bicyclus anynana
AGGTACGTAGGTCATTTAAAAATTAACAAACAGGCAACTTTTCTGTGATGCTCGTGTTTCGATTAGCAAAAAAAAGGTGTTGCGTTAGACGCGTCGCACGCACAATCTATACTTGTACCAAATAAAACTGTAACGGTCTAATTATGTACATTGAAGATATTTTAAAAAAATCATTACATAATCGATACTAAAGCCAAAAATATATATTTTTTTTATTTTTTGGCTGTCCGGTATATAATGTAGACCGGACATCATGCTGAAATTACTAAATGAAACTTGGCAAGATTGAGACCATATAAACTTTTAGTCGCGAAAATTAAATCGGAGCAAAACAGGGGCTGAAAGTTGGTATGGAAAGTCCTTTATTTTTCAAGTTACATTTGTAAAAATGAATAGGTTCGTGCACTACCAAAAATGTACTAAAAATGATGTCATTCATTCATGAAAATTCTACCCCTAAATGGCGTAAATGGTTAAAAAGCGGTTGAAGTTTTTTTTTTAATTTATACGTAACTCATGCGAAAATACAAATAGAAGGGGTTAAAAGTTTACCTAGTACCTTCGATTACTACGCGGACGAAGTCGTGGGCGTCCCGTAGGGTTAAAATAAAAACTATAGTGTTTTTTCGCCCGGTGTTAGTTCGCCCTTTTTAAAAAAATAAAAGAAAATGTTAAAATAAAAAGACGTAGTTGTATAAAAACCATATATGTATTAATTAAAATTTAAAATTAAAATTAACTCGCACAAATATCGTCAAGATCATAATAATGTTACACTCCGTCCCACCGCTCCGCGCACCCCGCGCGTCATCGTACCAGTACGCAGTACGCACCAAGCTGACGCTCGCACCTACTTCACTGCGGCTCTGCGGGCTCGCACGTCACTACGTCACGTACTATAATCTTCAATGGAAAATACATATTCAAGCAAATTGTTTTTAATAAAAAATTATCGAGCTTTAATGTACCACATTAGACCAGCTTTGTAGCTAGCTTCCACCGAGGGATGTTCCCAAGTCAATAAATTACCTCGATTATCCGTACAAAAAGTAGGCGTCGCATCAAATGCATTTTAGTATGCTTTGTATAGAAAATCATACAAGTGATCCGCATCGTACGGATCGCACCGAACGAATTTTATCTACAACATTAAAAATCCGTTTGGATCGATGATCACATCCTTTTGAATAAGTCTGATTTTCTTGTAGCTAACATTGTTACAAACAAAACTCGTAATAACAAAAGCAAAGAAATCTGACACATTCGTATGGATTTGTTGGTGGGTGATACAAACTGTACGTAGCTATCAAAAGTGTCGTCAGCCCACAGAACTTCACTGATGAGGTGCGAGTGTGTCAATCGAAGACAATAAACGTGTACAATAACAAGTGTGTGTGTGTGTGTGTGTGTGTCGACATGGGATCTGCCGGCCTATTCGCTAACTCGGACGCTTTCACAAAAGAAACTTAAATATATCATTGATATTCAATAGTTATACATAAAAGATACACTGCGAAACATTTTTTTATCACTCAATGAACGATAAAGTTGCAATATAAAACGGCTGGTTGACCTTAACCCTTCAATAGTCCCAGAGGTAGCGAATACCCCAGACACGCTAAAGGATCGCTTACAACGGCTACACACAACACGGTCGCATGCACCGGACGGCGCGAACGTTGGTACTCAGATACACGTTCAGTGATATGTATAATAGAAACGTAACAAAATGGATAATAATACAAACATACTGCGGCCGACGCATCTATGAACAGAGATAATCCAGAGCTACAACATTTCACCATAATACTGCATGCGATTAAACTTGGAACAGGCTACAATCTTTTATTTTTAAAATTTTTCAAGAAAATTGCGCTGTAATTAAATCCAATTCCTTTTGGCCACAACACTGATGCACCTTAGAGGTGCACAGGGTATCAATAATAAACCATACATAGTTTGATCATAATATCAAACGGGGTGCAAGTGTTGTAGCATTTATAAATATCTCTGCCTATTGTACTAACTTATACAATAAGTAGTTCGCATACTGTTGAACATACAATTCGCAAGTATGACAAATAGCGTGCGCACGGAGATCACGCAGCGCACGGAGCGCACGCAGCCCACGGAGCGCACGGAGCGCACGGAGCGAGCGGGCGACGGTATAACTCTAAGCTCGGCGCGAGTACGACAGATTCACAAGTACTTGGTATAAGTACACCCCGACCGTTGCACTGCACATATTGACAGATTATGACTTTAGAAAAGCTTTTGAAGCTCGAAGTTTCTTGTTGTAGTGACTACAACCTTCTGATGAGAAAAATTAGCGCGAAATCAGCAGCATTTACGAGTATTATATAAATAAATTAAACAAGACATTTATGGGTCAATTCTGTTTCACAATTTTTACAATAGATATAAATCAGTCTCAGTAGAAACTGTAGCATTTGCAAAAAAGTTTTAACGATATGTAGCTCTAGATTTTAAGATTTAGGGGCCAAATAAACTTTTATAAGACTTCCAACTCTCCACGTTCCGAGGTTGAGTACTTTTTGGGTTAGATGACTAGATTAAATTATATTTCATTATTGTGATGTAGATTGTATCAACATACTTTATAGCAATGATTGCTCATTTTGTTGTTATTTTTTATTACAAATATGTAACAATGTATGAGGAAGTCTATGAATAAGCATTTGTGCAATAAAAAAACAAACAAACGAACGTTCTTTTGTATCAGCGAAATAATCACAGCTGAAGTTGACAGCCTGTCACAAAATGTCAAATATAGTCTAGTGTAACGGACAGGGTATAGACAGTATAAAATTACATGCTATAACATCTTATTCGGTATATTTTGAAATCCCCTTACAACTAACTATAATATCATAACTGTGCCGATTCAGTCGTACACACACGCTGCACCACACTGACAATACAATAGTGCGTGTAAAGCACACTTTACTTATGAGATATTCGCATTTTTGTAACCGAGACGTATGTATTATAAAATAGACTTAACGTCAAAACTATAAAGTCGAAAATTGTGTTTAATCTATTTGTGACGACAAAAATTTAAGTCTTTTTTGTTCGAAGGCGAGTCAGTGGGATACGTCAGTTCGTTGATCCCACACACACTCAGGGAAGTGGAAGAGTCCCAGTGGGCGGGGTGCAGAGAACGGCCGCGGGAAGAATATCCCCGTGTTCATTGGATACACTCCTTGTAACAGTGTACTACGGTTTTTTAAAATATATTGATTTCATAACATTATAGTAAAATGATAATTTTCATGACTTGACATAAGTAGTTTTAATAGTTACATATATTTTTTATAATAGAGCAAATGAACAATAAATATATTTTTATAAACACCCCTTCAAGATTACTTCGTCGTTTGTATTACGAGCTGTCAGAAACGCATTCTGCCAACGGCTGGACTATAAAAGTGGGTGTCAGTGTAGCGCAGCGCGCGTGCGACGAGCGGCACGAACGTGTTACACACTGCGGCACGCAAACTATTTGATCCAATACAAGCAGCACATTACCGGCGGCAGTGCGACACTCGCGCGAGCGACACTTACCACTCCACTCAGGCTGGTTTTACAGTCACGCTGACAAGACGCTGACCGTCGGCGCTGACAGACACAATGTATGAACTCCTAGGGAGCGTTTCAGAATAACGCGTAGCTGTCAGCGCCGACGGTCAGCGTCCGGTCAGCCTGACTCTAACACCAGCCTAAGTCAGCGCCGCGCCGCCGCACGGGACGGTCGTCAGGCGCTGCTGGCGGTAGCGCGTGCGCGTGACGCACTGGCTCGCTATTCGCTATACATAATACACTGATGTGAATTTTGTTAAGTCAAACCTAAGGGCCGGGCTACACGGCGGCGGGACTGCGGCACTCCCCAGCGACAACCATCACTTCACGTCACCGAGTCTTTACATTTTGTGATGTACTCGTATGTACATCGCTTTAGATGTTAGGGACGAGTATGTCCACAGATCGCGCATAGTGTAGCGTCCAGTGCAGCCCGGACCTAAATCATCAAGAGGGTACCCACACGCATCACAGTAACTTAGAAGTTTGTTCCCAAACAAAACTGATCGTCTCAAACGTCATGGATTTCAATACCTCGAGTTTTAGTTTCAGCGTTCTCATATAAAAATACCTCGTTTGTAGCCTGCATTGTCTTGCAGTGTTAAGAAAATATATGTTTTTCCCGAAGATACAATTGATTAGGTACACACAGTACACCTTGGATTCTAAACTTCAGTGGGGTGCTCATATAGAAAAACTGTCAGGTAAACTCAGCTCAGCTGCTTTTGCAGTGAGAAAAATAAGACAGTTTACTGATGTTGATACAGCTAGACTTGTTTATTTTGCGTACTTTCACAGCGTAATGTCTTACGGTATTTTGTTGTGGGGCAAGGCTGCTGATATACATTCTATATTTGTACTTCAAAAAAGAGCAATTCGAGCAATATATCAACTAAAATCACGCGAGTCCCTTCGTCAAAAGTTTAAAGAAATAGGCATTTTAACAGTAGCCTGTCAGTATATATATAACAGTATAGTTTATGTAAGACAAAATATTAATTTGTACAAACGAAAAGGAGATCTAAACCCACGTCTTACTAGACACGGGCATAAGTTAGTTATTTCTGCATATCGTCTCCAAAGAGTTAAAAAATCTTTTGTGGGTTTGGGTGTACTCTTCTATAACAAGATCCCCAAGACTGTGATGGACTTGCCAATGCACAACTTTAAGCAATGTGTTAAAAAACATTTACTTAGTCGAGGTTACTACACTATTGATGAGTTCCTTAACGACAAAGGTGCTTGGAGGCCATTGGATCAGCTTCCACCTTCACACAGGAAATAAAACTATAAGAAATTGTAATTTAATTGTTATCAAATGTAAATTGTAATACTGTATGACTTTTTTCAAAAGAGCAACTGTTGAGTTTCTTGCCGGTATCTTCTCAGCAGAACCTGCCTTCCGAACCGGTGGTAGAATCTTTACAAATAGTCAACTGACGTGTCAAAAGTGCTTGTAAACTGAGCCTACTTGAAATAAATGAATTTTGAATTTTTGAATTTACATATTATGCGTAAGTGCGGGAGCGGACGTCTTCTAAGTAGCTGTGACGTGTGAAGGTCCGGCGGGGGTTGTAGGGCGGGGGGAGGGTCCGTGAGCACTTCAATTATAATATCCGAATGCGAGGTCAGAAGGGAAGGGTCAAACGTGGCAATAATAAAAACTTATGCTAATCGCACATCGCAGCATGCAACACAAAGACGGGCGCCAGTGAACAGCGCCGTATGTTCGTGGAGTGCTGCGCGTGCGATGTGCGATCCCTACACAAAACGCCATTCCTAGACGGCCAGTTCTCGCGGCGTCAATTCCTTTACACGTAATATGACTGAACACTACCAACGACTGCAATCCACTCTAGAGAGCTCTCTCTGGAATCAGAGTTTTTCCGATTGACACTTAATTTTTGATTCCGAAGAAATTGACTTGATTTATTACTTTTATATTTTTCCTAAATGTGGCATTATATTATTAAAAATTAAGTACTTTATTATTTGTTCTCAATGTAGTTTAGAAACTAATATTATCAATTATTTGTGTCTATAAATGTTTTTTTAAAAACAAATATAATGCGTCATATTTGTCAGACAGCCTGTAGGCAGGCTTTTAGAGGCTTTTGGAGAAGAGGGAAGACTGTAGTAAGCCTTCTCCTCTTCTCCAAAAGCTCGCTATCGACGGGCGCCCGTGCCGTGCTCTCGCTGTGTGGAGTGGACTACAGTTCCCGACCCAACCTGTGAACTTGACGAAACAATAAACTCTCAAAACTGACAATATAAAGCTAACCAGCCAGAGAGTACCCAATAAAACTCGTTACCTTCAAACCAAACAAGCAAACTTTGACTTAAAAAAACCCAGTCTCGATATACAGAATAGCATAAGCATATATAATAAAATGTAATACAATAATCGTTTCGTCTACAGAACCATTACGGCGATACGTACGTCCACGTGACTCGACACCGACAGTCGCGACATTCCGGGTTCCGACATTGTACAAAATGGCGACAGAATGCGATGTCGAATATCGAAACGGCCGACTGCCGTTGTCGAGTTAAATAGATTGTACCTTTGTTCACTTAACACTGAAATAGACAACCGTCGGTAGGTTCGACCCACGACAGTTTGTCGGCGGCGTCCCCAGAACGAGCTCGCGACTAGCGACCACGTCGATAATCTATTTCAGTTTTACAGGAAACACTCATTAGCATGTAAAAATTACCCTTCACATATATTTGTATAATGTACATTACTTGTATACAGCGGTAACACTTCGGGGCCCGCGGACGTCGCGTGGACCCCGCCCGCCGCCCCGCGCCCGCGGCGCCCACTCGAGTCGGTCCGACCGACGAGCGAGCGAGACGGCGCGGGTCGGCGGTCCCGTGCGAGAGAGACAGACGTCGACACGCAGTAACCTAATTTTGTGCAAAAACTACAGAGGAATGTTGCTCGAACTCGATACGATCGCTTACGATAAATAAACTTACAACTTATACACTAAATGGACTAGCATCAAAATCAGACTTCGGAAATCATAACATCTATACGTGCGAGCGGCGGGCGGGCGCCGCAACTGACGGCTTCGTTCATTTAAACTGAAACTCGAACGACCGTTTCAAACAGCTTCAGTTCATCAGTCCCTAGTGGGAGGTTTTCAATGTTTCCATACTGCGATGGTCGCGTAACCGTAATTGAAACGGTGCCATCTAGTAGCACTACTGCACAACCGTTTCAATTCCTTAAAAATTCGCGTTTATGGTTACGCGATCGTCACAGCAGTAGGCACTCAGAACATCACGACGCGCGCACTGCGTACTGCTCGGTTTCGCTCGACCGCCGCCGCCGATCAGTAGACTAGAATACAATAGAATAGAACAAATTAACAAAATGGACGTGAATCGAGGCGAACTCTAATGGCAGTATAGACAACTCCGACGACCTCCGACCGCGCCCCGACGCCCGACACGACCGCTGCCGCACACGGGCGGAGCGCACACACAGCACTGATCGCTGACTTGCTCGAGGATGTATCTCGCCGCAGTCTATCGGCACGCTAACACTCAGCACGCACGCACGCATTCTCGCTTTAGAAGACTTCTCGTTTTACAAGATACGCCTGTTTTACTCCTAAAATCAAAAGAATCATTCGGGTGTAGTGTAACATTGTGTTTCACACAAACGATTTACTCTTTGAATGCACTTTTAACAGTAAACGCAGGCTCCCAGCCCCGGCTCGCCGCGGGGACGCTGTTCGACTTCAGTCGCAACCATCGCTGCGCGGACACTGGAGCGTCCTGCTGCCGCCGCCACGTTATCGTACAGCGCACGACAAACGAAACCGCACGGCACGCTCGGTGTACGTCGAAAACGTTGAGGAGCGCTCCGCTGCAACAACGTATCGCTCTCGTCACGATACACGTCGTCGACGCACGACGCAGCACTATACACACGAATCGCGAACAACGCATTTTCATTTCTTTTAACGACGGTAGTTAAATATAAGAAATGCGCCAGCGCCTGATAGACGGCTCCACTGACGCTGACGCTCTGACGCCGTCAGTGTTCGGCGCGCGCCGCAGGCCGGAGCTCGTCGCGACGCGCGCGCGATGTTTACGAAGCGACACACGTAAAAAATACATTTCAATCAAAATTTCAGGGAGGTACAAAAATTGGGGTTCCATCGAAATTGGTTTTTAAAAAAGTTTCCACGATTGGTTCGTTTGAGAGTCCAAGTGAGGCGGCACGCGACCCTCGGCGCGCGGGGCCTTCGACAATTCCGTTTTGGCAAATCGACCTTTGCGTACAGCAGAACCACCGCCGAATCGCGTCAATAACATTCACAGCGCAGAGGCAGAGGTGACACTCGCAGCACCCCTGACGAACAGAGACACGCGCCACACGGGCGCCCCACGGCGCAGGGCTCCGGTGCGTTGCTCCGTAATGTTCATGGAATGAGTTACACTTCGGCAGCGACTTCCCACGGGGCGACCGTCCGTACGAGCGGCTCGTGCGGCGCCGGCGCGGAGCACACTTCAGAAGTCGGTGCTGGCGACGGGCGGTCACTATAAGGCGCGGTCGGCGGCGGGCGCGGGCGGCGCGGTGGGCAGCGCGCGGTAGGCGCGGTCGGGCGGCGCGCGCGCCGGGCCCGCCAGCGCCGCGCGCACCGCCAGCGCGCAGCCCGCCAGCGCCAGCGCCGCGCCGCACAGCCCCAGCATCTGCAACAGTCACGACACTACATGTACTTATGTACAATATGTTCTGTTTTTAGATCACTATAACGTTGGCCTCGTAGGAAAGTTCCGAACCTCTCACGAGTGACGGAGCGGGCTGTACTATATTGATTCAGAGATGATGACCTGCACACATCTAAACTCATCACCGGTATAATATGCATGATCAAATTCTTAATACGATGCAGGTGTTACACGTGGGTAATTACATCAAAATCCCATTGCTCAGCAACCACTCACAGACGTTAATAATTAAATATGTAATAGGTTTCTGTAGTGCTGACACTGCTTGTGTAGTGTATCCAATGGTTGATTCCGCTGCTACACTATTATATTTGTCTCACATCCGCTCCTAAACATTCTACCAAATGGTGGAGGTTGTTTAAAAATGAATAATGATCCAATGCTAATGCTGCTGTACAACTGTGTGTACACCCGTCCCGGTCGCTATCAGTCAGAATCTGCGAGATAGACATCAATACACAATGATTCAGCAGTACGGTGGGGCCAGTGAGCCGAGGCAAGGCGTCACTCACCGCGGCCGCGAACAGCAGCTGCGCGGGCGGGCGGTCGGCGGGCCCCACGCGCGCCAGCAGCGCCGCCGCGCCGCCCGTCAGCCACAGCGCGCTCCACAGGAACGACGCACCGCCCTGCAACACGCGGAGTGCACACTGTATAACACATCGACCGGCACTCCTGCTCACGCCTTACTACGAGAACTGCGAAGTGGGGAACAATACGGAGACGTGGCTCTGAGGCCTGTTATCAAACTGATTGTCGGTCTGTGCACCTACTATAGGTAAGGCAAATAACTCAATTTTCAGAGGTTACATAGTTAAAAATGAAAAAAAATTAAAAATTATTTATTTCAAGACGGCTTAGTTTACAAGCACTTTAGAAACTTCAAGTTTGAATATTCTGAATATTTGACTATACCACCAGTTCCTTCAGAAGGCAGGTCATCTTGAGGGTCTATAGAGAAGGGTTCAGCAATGGACATGAGTTGTCTGACTCTGCTATTACAACATACCCAAAGTGTGGACACCACAGGCTCTAAGACCACTATCTAACATTTCAAATGTTTCTTCATGGACAACACATTATGTATAGGCAGTTCTATGACTGATCTCTCACGTGTGAACAAGGCTATACTAATACCCTATAGATGTTTTTAGAATGTAAAGCGTGTCAAGTAACTCAGTTAGGTAATAAATCCCGTCTCTCCACGGAGCAGAGTGGAGAGGTTTAGCGCGACGGTTAGCGCCGCCCGCCGTATCTAGATCGCGTCGAGTGGCGGCTTGTTCCGAGTCTCGATACAATACACTGAGGGAAGTCGGGAAACTTCTAATGAAACTTTTATTTTTTATTCAATGTCAAGTAGCCACTCCACCGTAACCGCACTCAATAAGTAAGTGAACTTGATACATAGAAGTGCTCTAATCTAGAAGAGGTGTGAGAGTTCACTGAACCCAATACTCGTTTTACAAAATGCTTGGACTTGGTCTCTAACTGTGGGCCTCAAACCTCAGTCACTAAATGTGAAATACTTCAACAAGATCTCCAAATGTACCACTCAAGACAACATCTCCTAAAAAGATAAAATAAAGTGAGAGAGTTTTATCACTAGACTCAAAAAGGCTCCTGGATTTGACCTGATTACTTCTCGTCTCCTCAAAGAGCATCCTAAAGTGTCTAGTATACAAGTATGTGACTAACCTCTTTAACCACATCTTCCAATTAAACTACTTTCCAGATATCTGGAAGGTGTCTCAGATCACAATGATACAAGCGAGGGAAACCCCTGGAAGAAGCCAGCTCTTATTGCCCCATTAGCTTTACTTCCGTCCTGTCAAAGGTCTGGGAAATAATATTCCTAGCAAGAATGGAAGAAGCCCTAAAAGAGAATGAGACTATTCCTGCTCACCAGTTCAGCTTCACACTTGACTGTCAAACAAGTCCACAGGGTAACCACACAATCCGCCAGTGCCTTGAAACAAAGGAATATTGCTCTGCAGCATTACTAGATGTCCTACAGGCCTTTGAGAAAGAGCTCTTAGTAAAAATCATAAAACTACTACCATATTCTATGTTCCTGCTACTTGCATCTTATCTGAATAATAAAATATTCCAAGATAAACAGCACAACGCTAGGTCCAGTTTCTATACCTACGCAGCAGGTGCACCCCGAGGCTCTGTTCTTGGACCAGTCCTTTACAACATATTTACATGTGACTTACAAGAATCACCTGATGTCACCATTGTAACATAAGGTGATGATGCAGCTTTCCTGTCTTGCAATAAAGATGCACATCAAGGTAGTTCCATCCTACAAAATCAATCTTGAATTGGCCAATTGAGTGCATCAAAATCCCATCACATCACCTTTGCACTTTGAAAAGGGGACTGCCCTCCTGTTAACCTAGGAAAGAAAGACCTGCCTCCAGCAACATGAGTTAAGTACTTGGGCTTCCATCTGAACCCACATTTGACATGTAAATATCATATTGACAGTAAAAGAAAAGAGCTCAACACAAGGTTCAGAAATCTGCTCTGGTTATTTGCCAGATAGTTTACACCGAGATTTAACAGCAAATTGCTCATTTACTGTGCAGTCTTAAACCTATCTGGGTCTACAGGATTCAGCTGTGAGGCACCTGCAGTAATTCCAACACAACGTGTAACCAACAGATCCAAAATAATATACAAAGGACTATTACTGATGCCCTTTGGTTTTCTTCCAACAACAAAACCTACCAATATCTGGAAATGTTGTTAAAAACCTCCCCAATGTTACACAACTCACCTGCTTTTAGTCTGATGACTGATCGCAGTTATCAAGAACAAAAAACAATTTATTCCATAAAAAAAATTTTGCACTTAGTAGGGGTTCTTTCTTGCTTGAATTTATAACACGCCCCCCCCCCCCTCTCTCTCTCTCTTAAATAGCTAAAAATAACTGGTAGAAATAATGTTTCAAATAGTATACCTTCCACCTTCCATATTTAAATGACTTTTTAACAGATGTCTGTTAATTGTGTAACTGATAGTTTTATAATGTACATCATCAATGCTCTTTTGTTTTGATACCTGAGTACAGTTAGGTATGGACCTGACTCGCTAGACGTTACCCTTCGGTCACAGTATAAGAGCAACCATCTGACACATCTATACATACTGTCTGAATGGTGGAAAACATGGTTAACTAGAAGTTTCTAGTTTACTGAAAGATAAAGTAACCTTTCATTTATTATAAGTATTTGTAACTTATTTATATCAAATTTATAATAAAAACATCTAAAAATAATTGATTATTTAGTTGGAACAGCAATCAAGTAATTGAATAACTCTGTGAATGTAAACTATGTTTTTGTCTAAGTGGTGATTTTGACTCCTTGTTTTGTAAACAGATGATTTTGATGACATTTATCTAAAAACCAGCACTGGAAAATAGCATCCAAAAGGTTAATTTGTTCAAAAACTATGCTAAGCTACACAGGGTTCAACAACCTTGCCAAACGTAGGAAACGCCAAAACAAAAAATAAGCTGCAGCTTTTTGCAGCTGAGGTCGATGAGGTCAGATTTCTTTTGGTATAGAGTTAAGTAAGGGCTCAAGGTTCGTAGTATAATCTATGATTATTTTTTATTATGTTCATAGACTTTGGCTGGTGGGAGGCTTCGGCCGTGGCTACTGGCAAAGACTTACTACCAAGTGAATTAGCATTCTGATATGTCAAGTAGAAATCAAAAGAGATGTGTATTTTCATCCTCCTCCTAACAAGCCCACTTCCATGTTAGATTGCATCATCACTTACCATCAGATGAGATTGTAGTCAAGCGTTAACTTGTAAACAACAAAAAAAATTAAAATGACAAAATTTCAAGGTGTCTTATCTAGTTGTTTGATCATTCTCAATGTACACACACAGCAAACGTTCAGTTTTACATGTGGTCCACTTGAATACATGTGCCAGTTCAGTGAAACCTGAAACTGCTAAATTGAAAGAAATATTTTATACACATTCAACATTGTAGAAGTTGGTAAACAAGTTGATATGTATGTACTATTCTGTCTACAGTGAGCTGCCGTTAAACTGTCTGTCAATCATCCCAAGCACAGGTCATTTTTTTTTGGATTTTATTTTTAGATTTAGATGTGTCTTGTAGATCTGGCTATATGTTTTCAGTGTAGTCATTGAGGCGTTGAGCACACGTACCAGCCGGTTCCAGTCGAGCGGCAGCAGGCGGTGCAGGCGCGTGACGTGCAGCGCGGCGCGCAGCGCGTGCAGCATCAGCGACGTGAGCGCGCCGAACAGCAGCGGGCGCGCGGCGCCGGCGCGCAGCCCCGCCGCCGCCCACACGCAGCCGCACGCCGCCGCGCTCAGCAGCGCCAGCAGCACGCCCAGAGCGCCGCGCGCCGAGCGCAGGTGCGCCCAGTGGCAGTACACGGGCGCCAGCGCGCGCGGGCGCGGCGGCGGCGCGCGCGAGTAGTGCGCGTGCGAGTCCCACGAGCGCTCCGTGAGCTCCGTGCCGGCGGGCGAGCGGCCGCCCGCGCCCGAGCCGCCGCCGCCGCCGCTGCCCGCGATCTCGAAGTCCTGCACGTCCTCGCCGCGGCAGCTCGTGGGCTCCAGCTCGCGGATCTCGTCTAGCAGCAGCTCCACCTCGTCGGCGCAGTACAGCTCGCTGGCGGACGCGTAGCGCGTCGGCGCCGCTTGCATAGCACCCCGGAGCCCGGCCCTGCGACTGTCGCCTCACCTCGCGCCGCGAGCCCCACGAGCCCACATCGCACTCGCGACCGCTTCACATTGCGGCGCGCTGTCTTTACCTAGTCCGAGTGGTGTCGACCCTCCGTCTGATCGACGATAGCCGCATTATTGTGAACACTTTAAATTAATTATTAATTATAAGTAATAATTGTAAACAGGATTTACAGACGCTGTACTACACGCACGCCATGTTTGTTATCGTATTTTTTTCTAAATCTAAACCACAGTCACAGATTAGATTAGATGATTTTATAAAATAGTTAGAGACCAGGGTGTAATCAGTCTGTACATTACGACCTCAGTACAAATTGCATATGCCTCATTAATTCCCTATTTGCTCAATAGATGGCGCTTTAAGCCACTTTGACCAGCAGGATTCTGAGGTAATCTTAAGCCAGGTATTAAAAAAAAAAATTATAACCTTGTGCGGCTTGTGACATTTTGTTTAATTTTGTAGACGAAACGGTTTTATTTCTTCTGCTTTCTTCATGGTGTTTTTTTGCGTTGATCTTTCCCGACGACCTGGCTTTTATTATGGATTTTGGTGACTGTTATAAATCGTTTTGACCTGTGCTTTACTTTGGATTCCGAGAACTCTGTTATATATGTCTTGTCTTGAGATTTAGTAGAGTTCTTTTTTTATTTTTTCGTGCAGATTTTTTACATTTAATTGGTGTAAGTCAAGAAATATATTTGGTAAGCAGTACCACTAGAGGTTTTGACGAAGATGACTCTATTCAAAGAGACGGAGTTGTTTATGTTCACAAAAGGAGAAATAATAAATAATTATATGTATCCCATTTGTGTTTTTATTATTTGTGTCCGAATTCCTAAATAAAATAATAGAATTAAAGAACAGTTTATACTAGTAGGTAAACATTATGTTTATGTCTCTATGGATATAGGTTTATATACGTAATTCGACGCTCATTTTATACTTATGGGTATATATTATAATTGGTGTAGTTCTCTATTTGCTCACATGATGGCGCTAAGCGGAGATGGCATCTGAGGACTCTATACCCTATATTCAATGTACTCTATGTTAGAGACTCTGTCTGCGATATTCTAAGCCGAATTCTTAATCTGTAGATACCACAGAGTAATATACCATACGACACTAATGACCACAGACGACAAATGAACATTTCCCGTTACCGTACTCGGCACATGCCATGTCCTCTGCCTTTTTAAATTGTTGCACGGCCAGAAATTGTCAGACGGCGCTCTCCGTTAGGAGTATTAGTGTTCTGTGCTCACGGCTCATTGTCATTTGGTAATGACTGGTAATGACCTTCATTTGTCGTCTGTGGTAATGACTAATGGCTGTGTTTAAAGGTGGGTACAGATTGGTGCAATGCAACATGTAATGCAACATGCAATGCAAGAATTTGACGTCCACATTGCTGCAATGTATCACGAATGCTCGTGGTTTTTACGCGTCGCGCGCACGAACTGCGCCTGGGTCGCGCACGCTCCGAGCGTTACAACTCGTGCGCGGTTCAATCCGAGATTTGTCGGTTTTTGGTACGAACACAAAGGGGCGCGCAGGACAGAGCCGACTGATTCGTAGCCAATGCGCGTACCGTGCGCGCCACACGTCCAAGGCAGCAGGGAACATGCAATGTAAGGCAGAATATTACATTACATGTTGCATTGCACCAATCTGTACCCACCTTAAGGCGCTGTCAATTTGTTTAGGTTTTAGCCGCGAGACTTCTTTCATGAAAAGGACTCTGTTTAACATAGATGTAAGAGTCGGTACAAGTATAATTCTATGCTGTTTATAGTCTTCGCTTTCCGTTGGAGAGTTTAGGCCCAGTTCGGACTACTTTAGTGTTTTAGTCGAGTACGAACGATATTTGGGCGGTAAACCCAAAAATTGTTCGTACTCGACTAAAATAGTCCGTACTAGCTATAAATTAATTTACTCTTTGACTAGGCCATAGCTGCAGTAACAGCAATGAAAGGAATATATTTACTCAGGAGAGTGACAGTGAGGAGTGCATCATTGCAGGCAATTATTATTACTTCGGCTTGCCAAAATCTTCAGAAAATATTTTTTTTTTTTTGTGTTTTTGGTATTGATTCCAAATTCAAAATAAAAAAGAAATAAACGCGTTCGTAATCAAAAATACAAGGGCTTTATTAACATCTGTTACGTTCCCATTCGCTTAGCAAATCGTCAGGCTTCTGATCTGACACTCGTCTCGAGCAAATTCAAAACTTCCCTCGTCGGCTCTCCAGATATTAGGTTTTATTTTAAACACAATTAATTTTAATGGGATTGAAAAAAAATACATGTCCTTAAAGTCATTTCTTTATTCTTGATGTATGAAGTAAAAATCTGCTAAAATAGAACATTTTTACTCATGCCACAGACCTGCAGTTTTAACTGTACAGTTTTCTAATGATTTTTTATTGATATATTCATAACATAATGAATGAAAAAAAAAATTTAAGATGAAACTGATAAAACTGAAGGTCTGTAGCCCTCTTCTTTTATCACTACGAAAAATGAGGTTTAAGTTTGAAGCATATCAAAATAATCATTTATAACACATTTGCTCGTAAAGTATCTCATAGTTCACCAATTTCAACGTATCTCATTACGCACATATGCCGTAATGTAATGTAAAATGCACATGTGCCGTAATAAAATTTTTAACATCCGCCTAAAAACCAACAGTAGGTTTGTAACCAACAGTAACTTTAAAAATATATATATATATGTCAGAAAAGTGCTCAACATTTTCTGAATAAAATTAACTTTGTGAGCTAATATATATTAAATAATTCTTTAATTCTTTTATTTTAATAATTTTTGGTGCATTTGCCTACAAAAAAAACGCTGGTGTGCACTCTTCGCTATCTGTGCAAAATTACAATCGTATGAAAATGTCATCTTAGGGAATACAGGCAAAGATGCAAATTCATTTTCAGAAAATGTGTTCAAACTGTGTTTCCTCGCAAAAGTGTTATAAACGTCGTATGACATACGTGCTCTTTGATAATTACAGCCTCTACTTCCTTACTATAGCTCTCGCCTTCGGCTCGAGCTAGCAATATCGCCTCGGCTGTACTTTTCAACTTACCACACTTATATCATAATGTACTATTACATAGAGATCGGATTATATGCAATGAAAAAAAGGTTAGAATACCTATATAATATTAAACAACATATTTTTAATTTATAACACTAAATAACAATATCAGTGGCGTTCACAAGGTTTTTGAACACGGTGGTCATTATACGTAGGTACCTAGAAATTGTACAGATTCGTAATATCCCCTCCGGTTAGACAGTGCATACTGCACGTTTCCATCTACGAGTATGAGCTGCACGACTGCACAATATCTATCTATATACAGGGTGTCCCGAATATAGTACGAGCCTACTCTACAGTATGATTGCTGACATCAAGGCCTACTAAAATAACGATGCAATCTAAGATGAAAGCGGACTAACTTGTCAGGAGGAAGATGAAAATCCACAGTCCTTTCGGTTTCTACACGACATCGTACCAGAACGCTAAATCGCTTGGCGGTACGTCTTTGTCGGTAGGATAGTAACTAGCCACATAACTGATTGTATCTCTTTTAAACACAATGCTAGGTGAGACATAATGAGGTGCATAATTAAATTGTTCATAATGCACGCTGCAATAACTTGACCGCGACAGTCCCCGAGTGCCCACGTATTTGTATATGAGGAGTGTAGTTATTCAATTCACTGTGCATATAACCTGAACTCTAGTAGCTGCTACACACGCTCCACATTAGTTATCACAGGTCCAATGGCCACACTACTACGTAGCACATTTCAATCTTATTTTAATAAACAATTTGTTTTCAACAAAATACATTTTAAAGCACCTCTATTGATACAGCCTATCAGAATTTTTCTCTTGTTTTTCAAGAGTTGAAATAATTCTGAACCAATATCCTTATCCATTACACAATAGGAGATTACCACAGATCTCACAGGGTCCTGTTTTGATAAGCAAAGCTGAAGAAGGTACCCAAATAGAAATTTTACCCTTATTTGTAATTAACTTATACTATTAAGAACTTATACTAACACAACTAGGTATATACCTACTTTTAGGAAAAAAAAAAACAAAAAGTGTACTTGCATACAAGTACAAAGTTTATAACAATTCAAAAACGAAAAAAATCACTACTTGTCATAGTATAACAAAAAAACATGTCAAGAAGAAGCACACGTTACTTTCACCAAGTTATAATTTATTCCTTCAATAAACTACACTAGAGAATATCAGTTATCTGTAAACCCGACCAATCCAAGCCATCACTTGTCGAACTGGACAACAATTCTACGGATTCGTCGTTTTTTGTCGGTTCTGGATTCTGGATGGATCCCTTTGGATTCGTCGGTATTTTGCGAAAAATGGTGAAGCACGTATTGTCATTCATTGTTTAAAACATATCTTATCATATTTATAATATGTTTTAAACTGGCAACTCAAGAAGACTTTGTCCTCAATTATGTGGAATTGGCTTTTAAATAATTCTGTCTATAGCCGCTCCCAAACAGCACGTGAGGTACTACTTCATTATGTCAACTATAATGATATCAAGATCACTTTTTGATACCACAGGTATGTCACTGTTATCAATTATTGAATTACAAAAAATAGGAACAACTTTCACGTTTCTTCGAACTGATAATATTTCTTCGCGAACACTGCCTGGCAGGTCTGATATTGTGAAAACTTACATTAATTATTATTGCTTATTTAAGTGCTAATATACAAAAGCGAGTACAATTGAGGTCAGTTAGAGAATTCTCAGATATGCGTTCAAGGGTGCGTCCGGCGCAGGGCGATGTGGCGCCGGAGACGCAACGGCGAACTAAACTTAGAGCTAGTCTCACTGTAATACTGGAGCGACACTGAGGTAGACGGGCGCCGGGCAGCGGGCGGGGGGCTGCTCGTCGTGCGCTGGCGCGAGGCTGCGCGCGGGTCAGTTGCTCCCGAAGCGGTAGTGCTCGAAGCCGGGCGGCGGGCGGACGGCGGGCGCGGGGGGGTCGGGCGGCGCGGGGGCGGCGTACGGCGCGTGGCCCGACGCGGCCAGCGCCTGCGCCACCGTCGACTTCATGAACCTGTGCGCCATGGCCGGGTCCATCGCGTCCAGCATCATGTACAGCTGCGCGTCGTTCACGGGCAGCGCGAACGTGGGCGCGGCCGGGGCCGTCGGCGCCAGCGCGCGCGGCGTCGGCGGCACGAAGGGCGGCTGCGTCACCGACCAGCTGGCCGCCCAGTCCGGCGGCGCGCACGCGGGCGCCGGCGCGGGCGCCAGGCGCGGCACTAGCCGGGCGCACGGCTTGAGCGTCGGCGGAACTGCAGGCGACGGCGCGACGGCGGGCGCGGGCTCGGGCGGCGGGGCGGGAGACGCGGGAGGCGGGACGGGAGACGCGGGCGCCGGGGGGGGAGACGCTGGCGGCGGGGAGGGAGACTCGGGCGGCGGGGAAGGCGACGGGGAGGACGAGGAGCACGAGGAGGGCGGCGGCAGGATGGGCGGCACGTGCCTGCGGTACTCGTCCACGAAGTCGAAGAGGATGCCGTCGCGCTGGTAGGCGGCCAGCTCGGCGAAGTTCGGCGTCTCGCCGTTCTCCAGCGGGGCGAACTTCGGGAACAGGTAGCACTCCGACGTCTGCAAGCCACCCGACGCGTTAGTGCACACATGGCGGACGAGAGGCGCGACTGTCGCGGCGACGAGCGGACGTCAGAAAGACCGACGCGTCCCGGGCGGCGTGCAGACCTCGAAGCGCTATCGTTCCCTCGCCGCAGCCCCGCCGGGGAGACCTCGGCCTTCCTTGCACGTCGCGCCGATATAATATGTGAGCGAGACCTCGCACGCGTCGTACGGACCGATCGGTTGATCATTTACAACTATATTCACAACAAGCGGACGCCCGCGGCTTTGACCGCGTGAAAATCGATGTAAACTTTCAACTCCTATTTCGCGCTCTTCTATTTATATTTTCGCATGTTTTATACTGTATAACAAATAGTTCACTACACATTTTACAAAAATTAAAACTCAAAACATGAACGAATTAAATTTAAAAAAAAACTCTATGGGTAAAATGAAACGCTTTTCATACAAACTTTCAACCCATAAAACCTCCTTCGTATTATGATTTCAAATCGTGCTGACTGTAAACATACACACTTTCATAAAATAATTCAACCCCTATTTAAACCCTTTAGGGCTGATATTTGCGGAGTAAATTTTTATGTTAAACCGACCGTTTGTAGTCCACTTTTCACAAATATATCTTGGTAAATGGCTAAATTGAAACAAATTTCTATTTTATACACGTTAGGGGTTGAATTTTTCATCCTCATTAAAAATTCTTGTTTATATTTAACGAATCGTTTAAGTGTTATTTATGGACATATTTTTATAACCGTAACACTAAAAATAAAGGACTTTCCATACAAACTTTCAAACCCTATTTCACTCTCTTTTATCTGTATTATTGTCTCAAAACGTGCCAAGTTTAATTTGAATTAATTTAGTAGTTTCAGCGTGAACAACAAAAACAGAAGGACAGACAAAAAATAACCTAAATAGTAATATTAGATATTTCGTTCTAAAAGCTGATCAGTTTGAAGGCGGTGCTAAGCCGGCGTTGTGTTAGTTTAAGCCGTTTCTGAAAAAACTACATGAAAGAACACTGGCAGGAAATCCCAACTCTTTATGATATGCCTAATAATGCCTTTTTTTAATTTGTTCATTGCTATTAAAAAAAAGGCATTACTATTTTTATTATTCGCGCTGTACTATTTTTGTAATATATATAGTACGCTCTATAGTAAATTTATCCTGATTGACAATTTAACGGTTTCACTTCCGATAGATTATAATATGCCGAAAAATAACGCGTTAAATTTTAATCAGTATTTTCAGTTCACAATATAACGGTAGATTACAATATCACGAGTGAGATTATAAAGTAACGTATTTCACAATCTAACGGTGACATATACAAAAGGTCCGAGTCTCGAATGTCCAATCGCTAGGACGCCTGCACGTTGAGCTTGCGGAAGAGCGCCAGCCGCCGTCGCAACATGTTGTCGACGGGCGCGGGCGCGGAAGCGGGAGCGGGCGCGGGAACGGGCACGGAAGCGGGAACGGGAGAGGGCACGGGCGCGTCTAGCCGGGTCTGCGCGGAGAGTTTGCTCAGTAGCGCCAGCCGCCGTCGCAACATGTTGTCGGCGGCGGGGCGGGGCGCGGGCGCGGGCGCGGCCAGCTGGGCCCGCAGCGCGCACAGCTTGCGCTGCAGCATGCCGGACGTGACGGACGTGGCGGCGGTGGCGGCGCTGGCGGCCGACAGCGTGCTGGCGGCGTCCTCGTCGTCGCCGGGGTACGCCCACGTGGCCGAGTCCTCGTCGTCGCTGGGACACGCCCACGTGCGCAGCGAGGACGCCGGGCGCGACACGCTGGCAGAGTCTTCGAAGGGCGCCGGCGGGTCCGCGTCCGACCAGTCGGACGAGTCGGACGAGTCGGGCGCGGGCCCGCCGGCCGGGCGGCTAGTTACCCCCAGGGCGGGGTCCGGGCGCGCGTCCGCGTGGCCCGCGGCCACCAGCTGCGCCGACACGCTGACGTCTTCGTCCGTGGAGGTGTCGATGAGCAGCACCTCGAGCGCGTCGCTCTGCGGACAGAGCGGAGCGGTGAGCGGCGGCGGCGGCGGCGGCGGCGGGGGGGAGCGGAGTGCTGGCACTCACCTGCTCGTCCACGGCCGTGACGCTGGCCACCAGCTGCCGGTCGGAGACGAGCGCGAGGAAGCGCTGCGCGGCGGCGCGCTGCCAGCGGCGGCCGCGCGCGGCGGGGCGCACGCGGGCCAGGCGCGCGCGCACGGCCTGCACGGGCAGCGCGGCCCAGCGGCGGCGCAGCGGGCGCAGGTCGCGCGCGGCGCAGCGCTCCACGGTGCCGTAGTCCACGTGGCGCACGCGCACGTGGTCGCAGTCGTCCACGCGCACGATGAGCGCGCGATGCCAGTCGCCGGCGTAGCGGCTGCTGCAGTAGTGGCCCGCGCGCACGGCGCCGGGCGGCAGCGCGCCGGCGCCGCGCGGCGACTCGTAGAAGCGGTTCATGTCGTCCATGAGCTCCTCCAGCGCCAGGTGGAACTGCTCGCCCAGCTGCAGCAGCCAGAAGTGGCTGGGCGAGTACACCTCGCCCACCATGACCTGCAGCAGGTCCCCGCGCGCCACGCCGTCCAGGCTCAGCTTGGGGATGCTGTCCATGAAGTTCATGCAGTCGGGGGGGAACAGCTCGTCCGCCTGTGGATGCGGAAAAATTATAGGAATGACTAGTGTGTACTTTTTTTATTAAGGTTTTTAAAGTACTACAATTTCATGAAGATTTGGAATCGATCTGATGATAGAGCCAAAATATAGACGAGGGAACTCTTTAACGGTTTACAGAAACTACCTTGATTTTGGGCTTAATTAATTTGTATTGATGAGAACTTTCCACCTAGATAGATTGTGGCTATAGATGTAAATAAACCGATTTAAAACGTTTTAAATAAAATTCTGCGGTTTTAAACCATTTTAAACGGTGTGTTTTATACTTCATTAAAGGATAAATTGTGGTCATCTGACATCGTTTTTCGTTTTAATTAGGTAGTTAAAAAATCAATAAAAAGTACCTACCTGCCTACATACCCAGTACACGTAACATATGTATCTACATATTATGTACGTATACCAAACTATACATATTAATTATGTAATATATATCACGCACATGCTGCTTACATTAGTACTAGTAACTATAATATATTTTACACTGAAAACTTAAAAATAATGAAATTTTAATGAAAATAAATACAACCGACTTCAAAACCTACGTACGGCACTAAATTAAAATGCGAAAAATAACATCATAATATTATTATGTTCTACCTGCTGATCAGTTTGAAGACGGTGCTATGCCTGATGAATTCAATTCAAGCCATGAAAAATTAAAATATTTAGGCGTTTCACATGTTACAGTGTACTTACAACAAAACATTGTTACCAAGTTTCATGATATGGAAAATGAATAAAAGGGCCACAGTGATTTCGGAAAATGTCTTATAAGCGTTTTAAGAAATTATCAGAAAAAATAAAAAATTTAACACCCTTATGGGTGAAATACTGTAAGACTATAATAAATAGTGGCTGTGATAGCCCAGTGGATATGACCTCTGCCTCTGATTCCGGAGGGTGCGGGTTCGAATCCGGTCCAGGGCATGCACCTCCAACTTTTCAGCATTTTAAGAAATTACATATCACATGTCTCAAACAGTGAAGAAAAACATCGTGAGAAAACCTGCATACCACAGAACTTTCTTAATTCTCTGTGTGTGTGAAGTCTGCTAATCTGCACTGGGCCAGCGCGGTGGACTATTAGTCTAACCAATTGGCATAAAAATAAATAATAAAGAAATATGTGATTTCACAATTCTTGAAGAATTTTATTTGACTGACATGTGTTTCATTCCTAACTACATGGACACAGACCGGTCTGCTGTAAGGCTGACCAATCAGGGGCAAGTTCGGACAGTTAAGATTGCAATTTAACGGTTTCACTTCCGATAGATTATGACATACAGAAAAATAACACGTTAAACTGCAATCAATATTTTCAGTTCACAATATGTCGGCAGATTATACTATCACGAGTGAGATTATAAAGTAAGTATTTTACAATGCACAGCACGCGGCGCACACTACTTACGTAGGCCACGCCGGGCAGCGCGTCGTCCGGGTCGGCGGTCGCGGGCGCGGGCGGCGCGCGCGGCTGCGGCGGCGGCGGCGGGCGGCGCGCGGCGGCCGAGCGCCGGTCGGCCAGCAGCCAGTCGGCGCGCGCGGGGTGCTGCACGGCCGCCACGTGCGGCGCGGCGCACGCCAGGCTCAGCACGCTGGTGCAGCCCAGGCGGTGGTAGTTGAGCTCGCGCCCGAAGCGCTGTCTGCGCGACCACGGGGGTGCGTTAACGTAGGACTGATGAGGGGCCCTGCTCGACTCCACTAGTCCGCTGAGCGACTGGAGTGAGCTCGGCTGGCTGAAGTGATTAGTGAACCAGCATCAATGGGCCTCACACTAGTCAACATCTTGTACAAAGAAAAAAGGTGTGTTGACTTTACATCACTACTACGAGGGGTTCGTAGCATAACCAGGAAATTACAAAGCTTATATTTTTTAGTAGCACCTCTGGTTTCCTACCTCCGTCACCCACTATTTCACGACAGCATATGAAGGACCGATTCACTAAAAGATTTTAGCACGACTTCATAAATCTCTTTTGTTGTTGAACCTTTCTTCATCACTGCAAGATACTCGATTTGATGTTCAAAAATAGTCACAACTTGTTCGACAGGACATCGTGGAGAATCGTAATGAATGCAAATAAATTAATGAAATTTTATACTATTGCTATTGAATAATGTAGCTTAAAAAGAAGGGTAATAATTCAATAATATATGACATTCCGATATATGTTAGGCTATGAAATTTTCAAATGACCCTAGTACACTATGGATATGTTCCACATAGAACAACATTGAAAGTTAAAAGCCTCAATAACTCAACAGTAAAGCAGCTAGACTCATCAATGACAGGCCGTGGTTCGATGCCCGCTGGACTATTGTCAAACTCATTCTCAACAGTCTTCACAGACTAATTCAATGGATTACGACTATAATGGTAAAAGTCATGTTTCTAAGTAAATAATCAAGTAAATATTATTTTACAAAAAAACGACAGTACTGTACCACACGACTAAAGTAAAACAACAAAGGGTCATCTACGAGCCTCAGATAACTGCATTGCAAACAGATTCTTTAAGTGTACAAAAAGGAACTGTTTCAAAGTTCTCTAAGAGGGTCATCTACTGGTAGTCTAAAATAACAAACAAACTGTTTCACTGTGCCTGTAGATGGCAGCATTACCCGATTACAATTTTCGTAACGCATTTAACTTAACCACACTAAAACCAGTAGTTGGACTTCATACTAGAGGTCGAAACGCGAGCTATACCTACGCACCTCGAACGTGGGGTGATCGTAGGGTGAAGACAGTCGCGACTGTGCCGCGGTGACAAACGCACGGTGTATTAGCAGAGTAAAGATTAATAATTTAAAAACTGCCGTTTTTACCATATTTTGCATTTTCGCTCGGTAACGGCTTATCTGTTTTACTTGAAACCTATACCAAAAGATAGTTTGGAATCGAAACCATCTTGTTGATTGGGAATTAAAAGCTTTGCAACCGGTGGGCTAGATATTTTAATAAAGTTTGTATAATATTTTGTATAAAAGCATAATTGAAAATTATAAGAAATATAAATAAATGCTTAAATAATAAAATTGTTTAAATAGGTAAATGACGAAAACGTTAACATAATATTAAATCATTATTTATTATAAGTACTACTACTAATACTTGTACAGAAAAAAATTTGTATAATGAAAATAACTTCTGGGAGTCTATATTTTTAACCGACTTCCAAAAAGGAGGAGGTTCTACGTTCGGCTGTATGTATGTTTTTTTTTTTTTTATGTATGTCCAGCGATAATTCCGTCATTTGTGGACCGATTTTGAAAATTCTTTTTTTGTTTTAAAGGGTATGATTCCAGGGTGGTCCCATTTTTTTCATGTCAGGATCTGATGATGGCATCCTGGAGAAATTGAGGAGAACTTTCGAAAATCGTAGGGACGGCTTGTGCGTTTGTTAGTGTTTCCATAAGGTATTTTAAACCACTACAATTTTATGAAGGTCTGGAGTTGGTCTGATGATGGAGCCGAAACACAGACGATGGAACTCGTCAACGATTTACAGCAGGTACCTTTTGTTTGGGCTTGATTTATTTGTATTGATGAGAACTTTCCACCTAGATGGGTTGTGACTGTATTAGGGATCTGGTGATGAAGACGAAGGATAGTTAAGGGAACTCCTCGACGGTTCACAGTAGCTACCTTGTGTTTTGACTTGATAATTTTGTATTGATGAGAACTTTCCACCTGGATAGATTGTGACTGTATTAGGGGTCAGGTGACGAAAATGAAGGAGAGTTAAGGGAACTCCTCGACGGTTCACAGTAGCTACCTTGTGTTTGGACTTGATAAATTTTATATTGATGAGAACTTTCCAACCATATGGATTGTGACTGCATAGGGGGTCTGGTGATGAAGACGGAGGACAGTCACCTTTCACGTTTTTCTGAATATTCATATTACGTGTGGATAAAGGGGGAGTGAAATTTTGTATATGAGTTAAGGTAGTATTTTTAAAATTGGGATTGTAGGACTTAGATACTTATCATAAGAAAATAACGTTTCAACTAATTGCTTATTAATTTTTGTTTACACTCAGTAGGTCTGCTAACACTAAAAATTAAAAAATAAAAATTTTAATAAAAAAAACTCTGAGTTGGAAGTCGGTTGAATTTTTTTTATTAAAATTTTTTTTAGCTTTATCTTTTTTTATTTGTTCACCTAAGGTGGAGATAATACCTAGGTGGCATCACCGAAATAAATATGTTTAAGAATACGACCAATCCTTCAAGGTTACTGATGTATTATCAGCCTTAATTAAATCAACCAATCAAAAAACACGCATTTTTATTGATCACTTCCCATTTTACTACAATTTATAAAGTATTTTATTTGTTTATATAAAAAAAGTTTATTTACAATCACAAAACTAAATGGAAACACAAAGTTGGCAAATGTAATTAAAATGCTGGAGGCGGGCAACCCTATGACATGTTTACGTACCGCGCTGTAGGTATTTATTTCAAAAATACGGCCGAGTTACTATACTGCTTGTATATCTTTACTGTGACTTAACCCTGAAATCAAGCGTGCTTAAAGAAGTTTTATTAAAAAAAATGAAAGTGCCACACCAGCAGATGTGCAAATGTGACGGTCACATTACTTAGCAGCAGCAGCTTACAACTCAGGCGGACAGGCAGGTAGATGGTAGGAGGGTGATGATGAACTGAACCAACTCACTTGTACAGCTGCAGCACGTCGGTGCACCACACCCCGTCTGGGTGCTCGTCGATGATCTCTCTGATCTCTCGGAGCACCTGCATCCTCGACCCACTGCTCACGCTGCCTGGAAAATAGACATCAACGTAAGTTTTGTCATGACTTCCTAAACCATTATGAATATATTCATCAACATTAAAGAGGTATTCTTTAATGTTATTTTTATCTACAGTTTATACTGTGTTTTTCATGTTTATTTTATTTTAGTTCAATCTGTTCATGACGTAATTGTGTGATAGATCCATGTCTATATTTATAAACGCAAATCTAAATCAGTCTTTTACCTAATTAGTCTAATTAACCTATTTATTATTCTTTTTTCATGTTTCTATTTGAGAACTAAATTATAAATGTTGAGGTACATTATAAGTGGGTCTAACATAACCTATATGTGGGTGAAACAACACTAATCCATGTTTTGTAAAACTCAATTTTAATTGTCATAGCCTGTTGGTGCCCTATAAAATAAATAAATAAATATCAAAAGACCCTCACAATGCACACGGTGTAATTTATTGGACAAAGTCTTCAGATATCATTGCCAATTCTTGCTTATTTCAATTGCTTACAAGATCGATACAGATTCTCATTATAGCAAAATTCAGAGTTTTAGATAGATTTAAAATTCATTGCCACCACAATGCTCTTCCCTATTGTATTATAATGAATTATCTGACAGGCCCGTTTCCTTGTGATATTGAGTTGTTTATAGTAATAGCTCTGTTGCTCTAGCGGTTAGCTTGTATGGTTTTTTACAACAAGGTCCAGGGTTTGAATCAGGCTTAGATACTGAGTTTTTCTTCTGAGAAATTTTGAGTTCATATTCTCAGCTCAGAGTTGTGAAGTTTTAAGCTGTCGGTCCAAGTCAATATAATGAATGTCTGATCTGATAGTTGTTGTTAATGAATTCAAGTCAAACCCACATTGGAACTGAGTGGAAGATCTCCATAACTGCATATACAGAAGGCCTAGCCTTGTAGCGGGTTAAAATAGGCTGATAATGAAAAATAGTGTGCTGCTCACTAGCTGGACTGCTCCTGCCACACTGCTCGTCGTCTCTGAAGGCCTCTGAACAGTCGCTGCTGCGGGACTCGGTGCGCTCCCGGCGGGCCTCGTACGAGGCCGAGCCGTGTTCCCGGCGGGGCTCGTTCGAGGCCGAGCCGTGCTCCCGACGGGGCTCGTACGGGGCCGAGTCGACCCGCGCAGGAGTGTTGGCACAAGGTTTGACGGGTG
The DNA here is from genome assembly GCF_947172395.1 of Bicyclus anynana. Taxonomy (NCBI): domain Eukaryota; kingdom Metazoa; phylum Arthropoda; class Insecta; order Lepidoptera; family Nymphalidae; genus Bicyclus; species Bicyclus anynana. The sequence continues at coordinate 27,397 of NC_069102.1, forward strand.
CTGGGGACGCATGCCAACTTGTGCCGACACTCCTGTCCTGAATGTTTCGGTCCTTTCTCTGGAAAACCTACATGTAGAAATACAAAGTCTATATAAATCACTCATGCCCTTAGTCTCAAAGGATTTCAATAATAATTGCAGGAGACAAATAAATATATAATGAAATTGTTGCACTCTTTAACAATGCCTCTTAATAGCCTCTGGGCAAGCAGCAGATGAGTGCAGTGATTCTGTTTACAAGATAGGAACATTCTGGAAAAAGTCCTCAAATGCATTAACTACCTCATTATCAATGTTTACCTTTTTATTATTTCATTGACAATTAATTTAAATCTCATATCACATGGTTTAATTAAGTTCCAGTATAGTCTGGATGACTATTTTTAAATCAAGACTTTTGAAGTAATTATGCTCTTGAATTGCCTAACTTATCTTCAGTTATAGCCTACACTTGAACCATTGGTTGCTATGGCTTTTATTATTTAAAATAGTATTTGTAAGACCACTATGATCAGAGCCTAATTTGTTTATTATCATTTTTCTCTATCTATATATCTCATATATCTCATCTATATCATTCTATTAAAAGTGGATGCACAATCAGTGACCAAAAAACGTCCCCACTAAATGAGTGCCAAACACAACTTCTTGGCACTCAATTCAAGTAGTCGTATTTGCAAATTCAACCTTAAACTTAATCCTTAAGGTTGAATTTACTCTAAATTTGGGAATTTATTGAATATTGAACTATATTTAAAGGCCTTTTGGTATAATTTTCTTTACCAATAATTCTAAAACTGCCAAAGCAAAATTAGCCAGTTTTTAAGTAACATTTTCTTCATGATTGTGCATCTTTTTATTATAAGAGGTCAATGTCAATAGGTTATATTTTATCCCCGTACTCAAATGGGAACGGGAACTACACGGAGCATTGGCTAGTGTTCTATAAAAATGATACATTGTAAGCATAAGTACCTGGGGACCATTCTGTGCGCATTGCAGTGCTGGTGCCGGTGGATAAGCCGATGCAGTCATCTGTCCATTTTGTATAGGCTTGGGTGGTGCCGGTGAACCACGTACACCATTGTGTACACGAGGCGGTTGCGATCGATCTGGTGGTTTGGGTGCAGCACTCTGGGTATTATATGCCGATTGTGGCACACTTCTCCGTTTCCCTTTTCTGGAAAAGTTATGTATTACCAGCACATCAAACAGCAAATTTGAATAAGGGTTGTATAATATTCTATATTTAAATAGACAACAAGCCCATGCCCGCAACTTGAAAATATGATATGAAATTTTTTTTTTTTTTCGGCCATTTGCAATCAGTCCTAAGACTATAAACAAATATGTTGCGAGTGTCTTTGTCTTGTGGAGGTCGATCCTCATTAGGAGTCGGCGCTCAATTGGTGCATCCTGTTTTTCAAATGTCCAGGTCGAGTATGCGTTTACGTTTAAGAAGCCTCGGACAGTCATCAGTCAAGAGTCTGTTTGCTAACATATTAGGATGAATAAGGAGTCGCTTCTTGTATCAATATGATATGATAATAATTGATATAAAAATACACAACATAATAATTGTAATCAAAGAGTCTAATAGCCAGTTTATAATATTGCTGAGGACATTCTGAGAAAAAAAGGAATCACAGATTATAAAGTTTACTAAGTTTGTAAAGAGGAAAAATTTCATTGTTTAAATAAGCTCTGAAACTACTGAATTGAGTTGAACAATTCTTTCACAGAAAGCTACTTTATGCCCAAGTGCTACCCATACTAATATTATAAATTTCATATTTATAATATTAGTATGGATAATGTGCAGGACCAGCTTTTTACTGTATCCTGCTAAACTGGATGTTGTGTTCACCCACGTGGTTCTCATTTCCGTAAGATAATTCTTAAGGAAATGGCGAACTACGCTGGCAAAGCCTCGCGGTTCTGCTAGTAAAATATATTTTTATCTTACAGGTATGGGAACCACACGGCTGAAATAGTGCAGCATATGCTAACTATAATAAAAAAATGTTGAGTGTATCTTTTGAACTTACGCCTTTGTAATAGAAGAAGGTTTTTGTTTTTGCACAAACTTGTCAACATGTTTAATGGCATCCGGCACTATCAGCGTCAGCACGGGGTTGGCTGTCAGCCCCTGGAACTGAACAATCATTCCATATTCACCACCACCAATCACCTGTGACTTACCACAATTACCTGAAGTCACCATTGTAACATAATGCTGATGATGTGGCTTTCCTGTCTTGCAATAAAGATGCATATCAAGCTAGTTCCATCCTACAAAATGAACTTGATGCAACCTAACTGTGGCTTTCTAAATGGCGAACTGTAGCGAGTGCATCAAACCCCCATCACACCTATGCACTTTGAAAAGGGGATTGCCCTCCTGTTAAACATTAAACACAATTAAACATTATCATCAAACCCTGTGCTGTTTAATATCATAATGGGTAATAGTAGTTAAGCCTATCTTCCAAATGACTATGCCTCTCCTCCCAAGGGAGATAGGTGTGGTGGGGGTAACCCCTCTGCCCTCTCTCTCTTATTGAGGATAGGTAAGTTAATACCCATCCACTTACAGTATTGTTTTCAACCTGATTCTTTGATTTCAGACATATAGATAGCTTACAGAAAATTGAATGATAGTGTTTTTAAATGATAGATTTTCATATTGGTTCTATTAAGTGCTTGTTGACTTACTAAGAAGCAATCAGTAAATTTTTCGCGAAGGAAAGTGATAGGGTCCCTGTAGCCAAACTTCGTCGCGGGTATTTGCGCACCGTACATGTCGCGGTAGTCACGCAGCAGCGAGCGCGCGTCCACCTGCGCCGGCGACGACACCACGAACGCCCGCAACACGTTCTTCAGCTCTTCCAGCTCTTCATCCATATTACCTACATAAAGTTCGATAGTAGGTTAGAAATTGCGACAACATAGTAACGGCAAAATAGAATTCAGAGTACGTCTACCTACCTTCAAACTTCAATATAAAATTATTTAATAGAGTGCTTCGGCTTCAACATATACAATAATTACTATAAAATGTGCCTTTTATCAAATTTGTTCGAGTTAACTGCTCAATCTGTTAAAGCTTAAAAACATCAGTGAATCAAATAAACAAGTGTAATTTAATAATTTTAAACAAAATACAAATCACAGACGACAAGACAAATACAAACAAAGAGTAGAGCATATATTAATTTACTCTTTGGAGTAGAGTTTCTAGTCTATAGTGATCTGTGGAGTAGAGTAAATTCCCATAAACTTACTCTACTCCACAGATCACTTTAAATAATACAAATAGCATACACAATTACACAGATTGTTAGATACATAAAAAAAAATCACAGACACATGATCAAGGACCAAAGAATAGTATATGACACTGTCACCACAGAGTACAGACATGACTATGACCACAAATAACTAAAAAAAATAACTTTGACCCTCAGACTAAATAAATATGGACTTGTATCGCACCCAAATTCACCAACAAATGGCAGTGATATTTTGTTCTACGTTTCTTCAACTATTTTAAAATCAAAAATCTCTATTTATAATTGCCGCTGACCTCAAACTCTGAATTCAAAAAAAAAAAAACATACATACAGCCGAACGTAGAACCTCCTCCTTTTTGGAAGTCGGTTAAAAATATTCGTATGGGGAAATAATAACGCTGCTATATCCAATGTTTTCATCTATGTAGAGTCACTTCTTCTCCTCGGAATAAAATAATATTCTTTGGTCAATTTCAATTTTTTTCAATTCAATTTCAAAATTTCATTCATTTGAAGTTTGTGGACTGTGGTCCTTCTTGACATTTGTGGTCAATGTCAAATGTGGTCAAATGTAAATCAAATACTAAGTTAATTTTAATATAGAAACCAGAAAATTACGTAAGGGGATAGAAGGAGAAACAAATAACAATGTCTTTTTTCTTAAAACGCACTCTGGTTGCCGGTCGCAACTTGAGGTGTAGTGTATTAAATAATAATCAATTATGTGGTCTGCAGCGAGTGGCCACGAAAACCGATCAAGCAGCACAATTGGAAACCAGACCGACAGTAGCCAAATTAGACCCTTTGCAGAAATCTCAGTTGATTGACTTTGGCAAATATATCGCAGAATGTATGCCTAAATACGTACAGAAGGTACAAATCACGGCGGGCAATGAACTGGAAGTTTTGATTCCTCCAGACGGAGTCATCCCCGTGCTGCAGTTCCTGAAAGATCACCACAGCGCACAGTTCGCCAACCTGGTCGACATCGCGGGCATGGACGTGCCCAACAGGCCCCACAGATTCGAAATCATCTATAATATATTGTCGTTGCGCTATAATTCCAGAATTAGGGTGAAGACCTACACAGACGAGCTGACGCCTATCGACTCTGCGTGCGAAGTATTCAAAGCGGCCAACTGGTATGAGAGGGAAATCTGGGACATGTTTGGGGTGTTCTTTGCTAACCATCCAGATTTGAGGAGAATTCTGACTGATTATGGATTCGAGGGGCATCCATTCCGGAAGGACTTTCCGCTCAGTGGTTACGTAGAGTTGCGCTACGACGACGAGCAGAAACGCGTGGTCGTGGAACCCCTGGAGCTGGCACAGGAGTTCCGGCGCTTTGAGCTGAGTGCCCCGTGGGAACAGTTCCCCAACTTCAGAGGCAATCCTGCCTCAGAGGAAGTAGTGAACCCAGGGGAAGATCAACCCAAGAAGCCGTAGAAATATTGTGATATATTTTATTATCTATGTTAATGAAATATAATATAGAATATTTATTTTGTATTAATAGATTTCCATTTGAACTATCAAACAAAACACTTACTGATTATTGTTATTACAAGATGCATAGTGCTGTATTCCTTTTCCTCTTCAACAGTTATCAATAAAAGTAGCGTTGCATTGACAGTGAAACTGTAGTTTGTTCTTGGTGGTCATTTATCATAGATCAATGTTATTGTCTTTATTTGATTTTTGAAGGCTTCATAAGCAGGGTTGTGCACTTTTTTGGGATGGGTAAAAAAATATTATAAAAACAAAAACCGGCCAAGTGTGTGTCAGGACTCAGGCCACAAGCAGTGTAAGGTCCCATAGATTAAATGCACAAACTATACACACCGACAGAGATTTTACGGAGTTTCAACTCTAGCTCTACCTACCTAATGTACCGTACCTACATAAAGCCAGCATACTAAACTTTCAATTAAGCATATGCAATAGTTTGCAAAATATATCTAATTAAAATATAAGAGTAGTTTGGGTCCAACCTGTGTGACAAAAACTGTGATAACTTGGCTTATGTACATAATACCACTTTATTATATACCCTATGGAACTTTTAAAATCAAACCAGTAGTTCTAAAGTACCTACTTAACAACATACAAACATAATTGGTTCACTGCAAATAATCTACTTTTGAATGCCAAGAAAACTAAATGTATTGAGTTTTCATTGCCAAATGTTAAAAAATTAGATAAGTCTATAATGATCGATGGTGAAACACTGGAAATGGAGAGTTCCACAGTTTTCCTGGGAGTGACCTTGGATTGTAAACTTCAGTGGGGTGCTCATATAGAAAAACTGTCTGGTAAACTTAGCTCAGCGGCATTTGCCGTGAGAAAAATAAGACAGTTTACTGATGTTGATACAGCTAGGCTTGTTTATTTTGCGTACTTTCACAGCGTAATGTCTTACGGTATTTTATTGTGGGGCAAGGCTGCAGATATACAATCTATATTTGTACTTCAAAAAAGAGCAATTCGAGCAATATATCAATTAAAATCACGCGAGTCCCTTTGTCAAAAGTTTAAAGAAATAGGTATACTAACAGTAGCCTGTCAATATATATATAACAGTATAGTATATGTAAGACAAAATATTAATTTGTACAAACGAAAAGGAGATTTAAACCCACGTCTTACTAGACACGGGCATAAATTAGTTATTTCTGCATATCGTCTCCAAAGAGTAAAAAAATCTTTTGTAGGTTTGGGTGTACTCTTCTATAATAAGATCCCCAAGACTGTGATGGACCTGCCAATGCATAGCTTTAAGCAATGTGTTAAAAAACATTTACTTAGTCGAGGGTACTACAACATTGATGAGTTCCTTAATGATAAAGATGCTTGGAGGCCGTTGGATCAGCTTCCACCTTCACACAGAAAGTAAAACTATAAGAAATGTAAACAGTAATTGTTATTAATTGTAAATTATAATACTGTATGACTTTTTCAAAAGAGCAACTGTTGAGTTTCTTGCCGGTATCTTCTCAGCAGAACCTGCCTTCCGAACCGGTGGTAGAATCTTTACAAATAGTCAACTGACGTGTCAAAAGTGCTTGTAAACTGAGCCTACTTGAAATAAATGATTTTTGATTTTGATTTTGATAACCTCTATATATTAGAGTATAGGTAGAGAGTACACATAAACATTATATACAAAATATTGTATATTGTGCACTCGGTGCACTCCATATATACTCCTAAGAACTGGAATTTGAGTGGCTCAGAAACCAACCATTAAATTAGGCTAGGTTAGGTATTTTTTTATTTGTGCACATACTGATAAAAAAACCTTTTCAATTTAACCAATAATAACACGTTAAATTGAAAGCAGTAAGTATATTGTGGATCCCAATTATCAACAGTTCATAATCTCGCAAGATATATTATAAACTAGCGGTATTTATGTACGACATATTATACCTACTCGTAATTATAATATTTTTTCAAGTAATTAACTTAAATAACTAGTTTAAAAAAAAAACACCTTACAGTAATACGGGAATATACGGGATTATGCGTACATGTGATGAATAAAAAACCCACAGCATGGTTTTGTTTGTATGATGTATATTGTTCTGTATATTGGGACGCGCGACGTCTCAGCGGCGGTACCGGTAGCGCTTGAAGTGGAACCACAGCTGGAAGATGTTGTTGTGGAAGTGGCAGCAGAAGCCGCGCTCGTACGAGTACTCCCACTCGCGGCTCACGATCTTGTTTGTATGATGTATATTGTTCTGTATATTGGGACGCGCGACGTCTCAGCGGCGGTACCGGTAGCGCTTGAAGTGGAACCACAGCTGGAAGATGTTGTTGTGGAAGTGGCAGCAGAAGCCGCGCTTGTACGAGTACTCCCACTCGCGGCTCACGATCTTGTTTGTATGATGTATATTGTTCTGTATATTGGGACGCGCGACGTCTCAGCGGCGGTACCGGTAGCGCTTGAAGTGGAACCACAGCTGGAAGATGTTGTTGTGGAAGTGGCAGCAGAAGCCGCGCTTGTACGAGTACTCCCACTCGCGGCTCACGATCTTGTTTGTATGATGTATATTGTTCTGTATATTGGGACGCGCGACGTCTCAGCGGCGGTACCGGTAGCGCTTGAAGTGGAACCACAGCTGGAAGATGTTGTTGTGGAAGTGGCAGCAGAAGCCGCGCTTGTACGAGTACTCCCACTCGCGGCTCACGATCTTGTTTGTATGATGTATATTGTTCTGTATATTGGGACGCGCGACGTCTCAGCGGCGGTACCGGTAGCGCTTGAAGTGGAACCACAGCTGGAAGATGTTGTTGTGGAAGTGGCAGCAGAAGCCGCGCTCGTACGAGTACTCCCACTCGCGGCTCACGATCTTGTTTGTATGATGTATATTGTTCTGTATATTGGGACGCGCGACGTCTCAGCGGCGGTACCGGTAGCGCTTGAAGTGGAACCACAGCTGGAAGATGTTGTTGTGGAAGTGGCAGCGGAAGCCGCGCTTGTACGAGTACTCCCACTCGCGGCTCACGATCTTGAACGCGATGTCCTCGTAGGGCGGGCCCGCGTGGAAGCGCAGCACGGCGAACTCGGGGTTGTCGGGGCACGGCTTCTGCGACAGGGTACAAGACTCGTGTCAAATTTAATATATACAATATTAATTTCGTATGTATATTTATGTTACCGTTAAATTGTAAAATACGTTAGTTTGTAATCTCACTCGTGATATTATAATTTGCCGTCATATTGTGAACTGAAAATACTGATTATAATTTAACGTTATTTTTCTATATATTATAATCTATCGGAAGTGAAACCGTTAAATTGCAATTCTTAAACGTTTCTAAATTCTAAATTAAAGAATATCTCGCCGGGGCCTCCAGAATAAGCACCGCCCATACTGTTGCGGCCGCTGACTCTGTCTACATGCTTCTCCGCGGCTTCTAAACCGAGAGCTAGCTCCACCGCCTTCTTATATGTTAAATTCTTCTCCATTAATAATCTGGCTTTAATCTCCGAATTTCGCAACCCAGTTAAAAACTGCTCACACAGGTTCTCTTCAAGATTTTGTCCAAAATTACAGTCGGTCGCCAAATGTTTCAAATTTTGTAAAAATTCGAGTATGGACTCCTCAACATTTTGTTTTCGTTGTCGAAATATTTCTCGCTCCACGTAAATTGAACGTTGAGGTTCCAGATGATTCTTCACGATTTTCACCAACTCGTCGAACGTCTTTTCCTCCGGTTTAGTCGGCGCGCACAAATCACACATTAAATTGTATGTACGATCACCCACTAACGTAATCAACGTGGCTACTTTGTCTGTACTTTGAATGTCATTAAGAAATATAAACTGTTCCACTCGACGAACATACAATGACCACTTCCCGGAATAAAGATCAAACGGTTCAATTTTACCGTAAGGCATTTTAATTAAGAACTTTAAGCACGCGTGATCCAAATAATTAAAAATCCCATCCTCGTCGCCAGTGTAATGTACGTCAATGAAACACAGCGGTCGGATGCTAACTGATTTATTTACTCACCCTCACTTAGTAATAACCAAAGAATATAGTATGCCAGACATTACAACACTACAGTCAACTGTCCGAACGAGCCCCTGATTGGTCGGGCTTACAGCAGACCGTTCTGTCTCCATAGAGTTAGGAATTAAACACATGTCAGACTAATAAAATACTTCAAGAATTGTGACATCACATATTTATTTATTATACCCAAAGATCTGACCAAATGCACCCGAATTGTCATGTTCTAACCTAACCTAACTTTAGATTTGATTAAATTATACTTATAATTAACAATAACAACATATTACTAATGGAAGAACAGTGTTTAAAATTAAGTGTTTAAAAAAACTAGGAAACGCGATGGCGATGGAATTTTCTTACTTTTTCTTTTTTCTTTGATTTGTCCATTGTAATTTTTTACTATTTTTATTATGCCCGCTGTAAAATTTTTGTATTAACTCTATGGTAAATTTATCCTGATTTAACGGTTTCACTTCCGATAGATTATAATATACCGAAAAATAACACGTTAAATTGTAATCAGTATTTTCAGTTCACAATATGACGGCAGATTATATTGCGAGTGATATTATAAACCAACGTATTTTACAATCTAACGGTCACATATACATGAAATAAGTGTCCGAAATATATCGATATCAATTAACAAAAGTTAAAAAACTTAATTTAAAAATCATGTATTTTTCAAATTTTTCAAGCGTCAAAAACGCCGTCGTCCATTTTGTGACGTCACAATGTTACTTGGTATAAACGTCAAACTAATTGATAACAAATATTTTTGTCCAACTCTCCGTTTGATAAAGGATTAGTTGACGTCGTGAAAGACGTCATGAAACACTTGAAATATAGTCCATTATGGCCGATAGCGTTTTGGCTCGTATTTTTTTTTATTCTATGCAAGTTAGCCCTTGATTACAATCTCACCTGATGGTAAGTGATGGATGCAATCTAAGGTGGAAGCGGGCTTACTTGTTAGGAGGAGGATGAAAATCCACACCCCTTTCGGTTTCTACACGACATCGTACCGGAACGCTAAATCGCTTGGCGGTACGTCTTTGTCGGTAGGGTGGTAACTAGCCACGGCCAAAGCCTCCCACCAGCCAGACCTGGACCAATTAAGAATATGACAAAGACTACATGGAGGAGGCTGGCCGACGATGATGACGACGATGACGATGCCGAGGGCACTAACCAGCGAGAACTCGGGCGTGTCGCTCTTGTCGATGAGGTCGGGGTAGAAGATGTTGAACTTGTACCCCTGCACGATCTTGGGCGGCGGGTTGTCCATGTCGTAGTGCGTCTGGTTGTACTTGTTCCACTCGAAGCCCGTGTGCACTCTGCCAATGCAAATAAACAACTCAATCACTGCATGTAGTCAAATTTCAACAACGTTTTAATAAAATTCTTTTCGAAGAGATAAAAGATATTTTAAATACACCTCAAAGCAAAGTCGAATACTACTTTATAATAAGGAGTGTGGGGACTGCCTGCACAAAGGTGCGATTCCCACGGACGACGCGGTGTGCGTTGGTGGTTTTTTAATAGGGTAGTTGACTCATGTCATGGAATAAGGGTTCGAAATACATCGATGTTAATTAATAAAAGTTAAGGATTTCGTAGAAAACTTAATTTGAAAATCATGTAGGTGTTATATCAGTATTTCAGAAGTGATGTACCTGTTGAAGTAGCGCGGCTTGCGCGGCCGGTACTTGTCGGCCCACAGGCACGGCTGGTCGGGCAGCGGCTGCTCCACGCTGAACTGCGCCGCGGCGCCGTCGCCGGCCGACTCCATGGCGCGCCGCGCCGCCGCCGTCAGCGCGCCGGTGGAGCGGTCCGCGCCCGGCGCCTCCGCCTGCGTCTGCGCACACCGCCACTTGTGCTTACCTCGCACAAAGTCAAACATCAACAAACAACACCAGCTCAAAACTTAGGAATTTAATTTATACCAGGGTGAGTGGAAAATGTCAGACAGGAACACTGGTGCGGAAAAATCCAGTCCTACCAATGACCAACCCGCATGTCCGGCGTGGTCATTTATGGGTAATTTTCCTTATTCTGAACTACAACAAAACTCAACAGCCCCTAGTCCCCGGTGGCCCCGCTGTTCCCGGCTGTGGCAGCAGTAACCGGAACCCTCATAAAAAGGCTCAAAGTACTCAGCGGGCGATGGAGCGAGCTATGCTTGGGGTTTCTCTGCGTGATCGAATCAGAAATGAGGAAATCCGCAGAAGAACCAAAGTCACTGACATAGCTCAGCGAGTCGCGAAACTGAAGCGACAATGGGCGAGGTACATAGTTCGAAAAGCCGATGAACGTTGGGGTACGAAGGTGCTGGAATGGCGACCTCGCACCGGAAAGCGCAGTGTCGACCCCCCACTAGGTGAACCGAGGATATCAAGCGGGTAGCAGGGAGCCGCTGGATACTGGCGGCTCGAGACCGTGCTCGGAGGTCCATGCAAGAAGCCTATGTCCAGCTGTGGACGTCTATCGCCTGGTAAGGTAAGTGGGAATGGACCATGGCCGCGCGGCCTCCCTCGGTCTGGCGAGTGGGCCGCTTATGTTGAAGTAGCAGAATGCTACACGATGCACGATGAACGTGTTTTTAAAATGATGACAGTCGCCTGGCACTTTGTTTTTTTTTATTCTTTACAAGTTAGCTCTTGACTACAATCTAAGATGGAAGCGGGCTAATTTATCAGAAGGAGGATGAAGACGCTAAATCGCTTGGCGGTACGACTTGGTCAGTAGGGTGGTGACTGGCCACAGCCGAAGTCTCCCACCAGAAGACCTGGACCAATTGAGCAATCCTCAAGCCGGGGATCGAACCCAGGACCTCCGTCTTGTCCATCCACCGCGCACACCACAGCGCCACGGAGGCCGTCAAATATGTCTGTAGAACCACGCTTCTGGTTTGTCGAACTAATTGTGTTAACTAATATTTTTTTCAAACGTTCGTACGGGACTTATTATAGTGACGTCATGAAACAGTTGAAATATAGTCATGGCCGACAGGCATTTTGGCTCGTGTTGTCAGAAACATATTTAAAAAGTAATATCTTCACGTGTCACTCACGGCTCGCTGCGCGGCGTGCAGGCGCGCGCGCAGGTAGGCGAGGCGCTGCGCGTCGTCCGCCGCCTCCGTCAGCAGCGTGCCGGCCTCCAGCGCCGCTGCAGGCGGTGTGTTAGGTAGATAAAGGCGTGTGTCACACAGATAGTCGGAATCATTTGAATTACTTTATTTTTTAGTTATGCAGTTCGGTTGAGGAATACTCCTTAGCACTCTGTATATATTAACCTAGCATATTTAATCTATCTCCATCGCATATTCAGCTCCATCGGCTCAGTAGTTTTTGCGTGAAAGAGCAACAAACATCCTTCCAAACTTTCGCGTTTGCAACACACATTACTATTTGAATGCTGCGGCAAGTCCATCCCACTGACTAGGACGGTTCCGCAAACAACCATTAAGCTATCGGCGACAAGCAGACACGTATGTCGCATACAATACACAAGATGAGAAGGGGCGTGCACACTTACCGGGCCCCAGGTACACGGGCGAGTAGTTCCCGGCCGCGTACTGCGCCGCGCCCCACGCCTCCTCCTCCGAGCCGTCGTCGGCGTCGCGACCGTCGTCGGCGTCGCGAACGTCGTCCGCGTCGCGACCGTCATCCGCCTCGCGCTTCGCCTCCGCGCCGGGAGTCGGCGGCCTGTGCGTCGTCGGTGACGAGCTCCTTCAAACAAATAAACTCTTCTAGTGACTTGCAACCTCGCTCTAAGTTACAACTGAGCCAATTTAGAGAATTCATATTCCTAGAAGCTTGCTATGCTTGGAGTTTATCTGCGAGATCGAATCAAATAAGAACATTCAAAGTCACCGACAGTCACTCAGCGAGTCGCGAGGCTAAAGTGCCAATGGACACACAGTTCGGAGAGACACTGGACGTCGGGAGTCCGAGTCCGCACCGGAAAGCGCAGCGTTGGTTTACTAGATGGACCGAGGACAACACGCGGCTTGCGGGGAGCCGCTGGGTGCTGGCGGCTCGAGACTGTTTTGTTTGGAATAATAGAGGCCTTGGTCCACCGACTGATACGGATGATGATGACATTCTTAACTAAACCAAACCAAACAAATTGTATCAAAATATAAACAAACATAACCAAGTCATGTTTCTAGGGTGCCGAGCATTGTGAAAGGTGATGTTTAGTGGTAGGTGATGGTATCATTTTGTACTGTGTAATATAAACTGGCACTGGCGTTTTGTTCTGACAGCCGTAGGTTATTAAATACGAGTTGTCATCGACAGTGACTGCCCACGACTTCCAGCTTCTGCTCCGCGCGCATCACCTCACACCCGCGCAATCGTTCGTCCCCCGTCGCCCGCATATTATGGGAGTGTCATCAACGAACTTGCCAAGCTATAGGGTTAAACACTCACTGCGCGTCGTCAGCGTTGTCGGCCTTGTCGGCGTTGTCGGTGTTGTCGGTGTTGTCGGCGTTGTCAGCCCTGTCGGCGCTGTCGGCGGGCTGCACGCCCTGCTCGCGCTTCAGCAGCTGCAGCTTGCGGCGCAGGTTCTCCTGGTGGCGGTCGCGCAGGCGCGCGCGCGCCATGTGCGCTGCACAGGACGGTTAGCGACAACGTCAACGGCTACTGACTATTTGTACTCTGTGTGACCACTAACGAATATCATTCATACTGTTACGAAGGACCTTATTACTTACATAAGGTCCTTCGTGATGTACTTACAAGCTGGTTCGGCCACAGATAATGAGGTCCAGGGTATCCCAGGCGAAACCCAGATCGGGCCAACAAAATAAAACGTAATTGTGATTTTTCTTACAAGAAAAACCTTAATAGCAGCCTGGAGTTGGGAAGTTGGCGGTGATAGTACACCCCCCCTCGGCCTCAGGCCTCGGAGTGCACGCAAAGCCGTCGGTCCTGCGCCTGATCGCTCACCGGTCGTGTCGGTCTGCCGGCCCATCGGACTGTGAGAGTGAGGGTAGAGAGTGTGAGCTTGCACACTTGTTCACTATAACCTCTCCTACGTACATGATTAATCTTAACATGAGATTGGCCGCCGTGGTCAAAAAATTCGGTCGAGAGCATATTATTACATCTACAAGTTTGTTTACAAGTTTGTACTTTATACATTGTTATCAGCAATATCGTAGAATTAATTTTTCACCGGCATTCGATTCTTTCATAAGCATTTCGAGAATTCTTCTAACTTATGTCACCGCTGTCAACGGACAAACTGTAGAAGAGCACGCGGCAGTTTAGTTTTAAAGTGATACTTAATGGCATCCAAGCAAAACTAGTGATTAACAAAAGTGTTACGGTTATTATTATGGATTTCGAATCATCTAGTTTCGGAAATGTGTATTTGACCATCAGGTCACGCATATTAAATGTTTGCACCCAAGTATGTAAACATACTATCTCAATTACAAATCAACAGAAATTCATCAAGTATTTATGAAGCACCTTTGAGCTGGCTGAGCAGGCTCTCCCAGTAGGGCACGTCCACGCCGTCCTTCTTGCCGCTGATCTTCTGCTCGATCTGCGTCTGCAGCTCTTCCAGCTGCGCGCCCGTCTTGCCCTTGAAGATCTGACCACAACATTCTAAAGTTAAAAAATTAGTTATTTCAAGGCTTAGTTTACAAGCACTTTTGACAGGTCAAGTCTGTAGTGATCTGTCACCGGAGGACGTGCGAGCGGCGGGCGGGACTCACCTGCGTGACGTCCTCGGCCACGGCCTCGTGCACGCCACGATGTCACTCTGTCACCGGAGGACGTGCGAGCGGCGGGCGGGACTCACCTGCGTGACGTCCTGGACCACGGCCTCGTGCACGCCGTCGCGCAGGCGCCGCAGCTCGCCCAGTTCGTCCGCCACGATGTGACTCTGTCACCGGAGGACGTGCGAGCGGCGGGCGGGACACACCCGCGTGACGTCCTCGGCCACGGCCTCGTGCACGCCGTCGCGCAGGCGCCGCAGCTCGTCCGCCACGATGTGACTTTATCACCGGACGACGTGCGAGCGGCGGGCGGGACTCACCTGCGTGACGTCCTCGGCCACGGCCTCGTGCACGCCGTCGCGCAGGCGCCGCAGCTCGTCCGCCACGATGTGACTCTGTCACCGGAGGCCGTGCGAGCGGCGGGCGGGACTCACCTGCGTGACGTCCTCGGCCACGGCCTCGTGCACGCCGTCGCGCCGCACGCCGGGCGCGCGCAGGCGCCGCAGCTTGCCCAGCTCGTCCGCCACGATGGTCTGCACGTCCTCCCAGTAGGGCTGGTTGGCGTGCTGCTCCAGCTCCTTGTACACGGCGATGTCCTCCAGCAGGTCCTCCAGGTCCTGCGCGTGCAGCCCGTTGAGGTACGTGTAGGGCTCGTGCATCTCCAGCGCGTCCACGCACTGCTCCGAGCTGACGTACCACGCCAGCAGGTCGACGGGCTTGGCGCGGCCGTCGCGGATGCGGATCTGGCTGCGCAGGCGCGCCTGGTGCAGGTGGAAGGCGTCCTCGTGGCGCGCCCAGCTGTGGAACTGCGCCGCCTCGCGCGCGCGCGCCGCCGCCGCCGCCTCCGCCTCGCGCGCCGCGCGCTCCGCCTCGCGCTCCAGGCGCCGCTGCTTCACCTGCCCCCGCCGACCCCGCCGAGCGATGATTCATTTGTAATTATTCATTATCGACTTTTTTTTATATTTTAACATACATTAAAAAAAGACTAGACTAGATTAGTCTTGTTTAAAGTAAAAAAAATAATTTTCAGAAGGTAGCAAGAATGGCACTATATGCATGCTTAAGTTTTGGGTGATGATATACACATGATGTGTGGTATCAGCTTATTTTGACAATGCCTCTGACCCAAAGCAGAGAAAGTCGAAACACGTGGTCTAAATCCTTAACAACTGTCGCACTCCACAGGAGCGAGCTACGAGCCGCTGTAGTCACCTTCTCCAGCTCGATCTTGTTCTCCAGCTGCTTCTGTCGGTTGAGCGCCTCCAGCTCGTCGTGCGAGACGCTGCGCACGCCCTCCTTGGCCAGCTTCTTGGACCACACGAAGGTGTGCGTGAGCGCCGAGTCGCCGAAGGGGTTGTCCTGGTTGGTGTAGCACTGGTACTCCGTGTCCCAGCCCATGCGCTCGCGCCTCTTGCGCTCCTTCTGCTGCTTCTCCGCCAGGCGCCGGGCCCTACTCACGGACAGACAGACTTGTATTATGTTGCAT
Source organism: Bicyclus anynana (assembly GCF_947172395.1). Taxonomy (NCBI): domain Eukaryota; kingdom Metazoa; phylum Arthropoda; class Insecta; order Lepidoptera; family Nymphalidae; genus Bicyclus; species Bicyclus anynana. Next base: position 43,438 of record NC_069102.1, read on the forward strand.
TGCCCTAAAGTAGTTTCATTTTATTTTATATACAATATCTTTAAAGTAAAACTTCATCACGCATGCTCGACTTGAGCAAACTGGTGATGAGTTACGAAAAGTGTTAAAAAACTTAGGTTAACTTACCGCCCACTATGTCAAAATAGATTTACCATGTAAAAAAACTTTTAAACTTAGGTCGTTGGAGATTTAATTTTCTACAATATTTAAGAAAAAACATTTGCAAGAAATTGGTATTTGTCCTCAAATTTTAATAGACGTGGGTCGTGGGCACCCATACCACATGTAAGCCCCCATTCACACGAGAGCTTTTTTAATGGATGTTAAAAATGCATTCAAACAAAACAAATGCATGCCCAAGTATATGTTCACTCAACAGCATTTTTTAAACAAGATGCTTTTTTTAGAGCAATGTTGCATTTTCAATTTTGGGCGTTGGAAATAGACCTTCATTTAACTTCATACTATATTTGAATGCTTTTTATTACATCTGTTAAAAAAACTCATGTAAATAAGGACTTAGTATTGACCATTAGGACAACTTTTTATTTATTTATTTATTTATTTAAGCCTTTACAATCTAAATTTATTACATAATATTTATTACATGCTTTACAGTTAAATTTCATCCCACTGCTGGGCAAAGGCCTCCCCCTTCCTCTTCCATTGTGTCCTTTCCATTGCTGATCGGGTCCAGTATGTCCCTTCAAAGGCAATCAGATCGTCTTTCCATCTACTAATTGGTCTGCCTCTTTTTCTTTTTTCCTCCCTTGGGCACCACGATGTTGTTATGCTACTCCAATCGTCATTTGATTTTCTTGTTATGTGTCCTGCCCAGTTTCATTTCAACCTCTTTGTTATTTTTCCTACGTCTTTCACTTTACTTTTTTTTTAGTCGAACTTTTACAATGCCAAAATACAAGTTAGAAATACTAGCTGACGCCGCGCGGTTTTACTCGCGTGGTTCTCGTTCCCGTAGGAATACGGGGATACTATATAGCCTATAGCCTTCCTCGATAAATAGGCTATCTAACACTGAAAGAATTTTTCACATTAGACCAATCAGACAAACAAACTCTTCAGCTTTATAATATTATAGATTTAGCTGGGTATCTGAAGGTCCTCATCTAACTTAGACTAATTTGACTGAGTAGTCAATCATGTGGTCTAAAGCACTTTTTGTCAATGCTAATGTTAACTTGACAGTTTGAAAAGTTAACCTCTTCTCCTCAGGTGTTTCATTGGCCTTCAACAACTCCTTCTGTTTCTTCTTCTCCTCCCGCAGCCTCACTCTCTCTGCCTCCAGCCTCTGCAGCAGCTTCAACTCCTCCTCGTCACTGTCACTAGATGAACTGCTCGATGAACTTTGTGATTTTTTCTTCTTTTTCTAAAAAAATATGAAATCAATAGAATAATTTTCTTGCCAAGAATTAGCAAGAAAAAAATTAAACCCATAAATTTCAATAAGAACAATAATGGAATATTTTGAATACTATCTACAGTAAATACTTTATTTAGAAGTCTGCATGAATTTCCTGTAGGACCTCCCGTTGGGGAGTGAATTTGACAAATTCTGGATTAATCTGTTCGGAGGAGGATGAAATCCACACCCCTTTCGGTTTCTACGTGATGTCGTATCGGAATGCTAAATCTCTTGGCGGTACATCTTTGTCGGTAGGGTAGTAACTAGCAACGGCCAAAGCCTCCCACCAGCCAGACCTGGACCAATTAAGAAAACCTCAATTGGTCCAGCCGGGGATCAAACCCAAGACCTCCATCTTGTAAGTCTCTGTCTTGTAATACTTCTGTGCCACGGAGGCTGTAATACCAAATATTTACAAATTGGTCTATCCTATATTTATCATGCACAGTTAGGAACTTATTACTACAGCTCAGCTCAGAGACTGGTTTAATCTCTTATAAATGTAATGTAATATTCAAACTAAAGGGGAATGCCCATCCCCAGCCCAGGCCTATCCTAACCACCTGACAAGTTACTTATATCTAAAATAATATTAGTTATAACTCTAGATTACACCATTACAAATTGTTAGCTCTCTCGGATCGTAGAAAGATGTTAGATTTATGTTTCTTATATAAATTACTTAATGGACCGGTAGATGCATCCACTTTACTTTCTAGAATTTCTTTCAGAATACCAAGACCATATTGTCGGGTCAAAAATTTCACGCCTTTCTGGACTAGTTACTCCAAAACAAATTTAGGCGCTTCAGCTCCATTAAATAGAATAATTTCCACATATAACACTATTTCTAAGGAAGTAAATATTGATATAGCTGGTGACACTTTGCCTATTTTCAAAAATAAACTAGAAAAATATTTTTTAACTCAGTACAAAAGAGATACCTCTTAAATGTTATTTTTATCTTTATATTATACTGTTTTTTTTTTTCTTTTTATGGTTATATTAGTTTAATTCTGTTCATAATGTAATTGTGTGATAGATCCATATCTATATTTTCAAACGCAAATCTAAAACAGTTTTCTCCCAAATTTAGTCTAATGAACCTATTTATTATTCTTTTAATTCTTTTTATGTATCTATTGGAGTACTAAATTACGCATGTTGAGGTAACCTATAAGTGGGTCTATGACACAACAACTTCACTAATCTATGTTTTTGTCAAACTCAATTTTAATTGTCATAACCTGTTGGTACCCTATAAAAATAAAAAAATAAATAATCTTGATAATTGTACTTTAATAATGAAATCATCACTTTATCAAAAAAGTAAAAAAAAATTATGACATTTTTAATTCATCTTTAATTTGTCCACAATGAGGGGGCTAAGATCGTTGACTTATGACTGCTTTGTTTGTTTTCATGCTTATTAAACTAGTTTGTTACAGAAAAAAATAATACAGCTTCAATTTGACTTCGCCACTTTGGTACACCGTCGAACACTCTGCCCTAGTGATAAAAAAATGTATTTTGCTACAAGAAACACACTTTTATTTAGCCAATTATTGAACCCGACCTTTATTTAAACATCATGTTATTATCTGCATATACTTTTATACGGGGGTATACCTGGGTTAGCTGAGCCGACATTGTATGGGCCGGTGGGCATTCCTCTTTATAATATTATACAGAATTTGTAAGACTTTTTATGGTTGTCAAGGAGCCTACCTTGCGTTTTTTATGTTTTGATTTCCTCTCTCTGCTTGCAGACTTGTGCTTACTCTCCGACCTTGACCTAGACCGGTTGCGCTCCTTACTTCTCTCTCCAGACTTCTTGTATCGTTCCACAGATCTACTTCGAGAATCATATCTACTCACTGATTGTTTTGATGACCTAAAACAAGGTAAACAATCAAAGCCATTAATGTCATGGTTACAACCAATAAACGATACAATTTCATAATGTTTTGTTATGTGTATGAATCTAAAAATATTCAGTTATTATTATTTCTTTAAGTACATTGTACGTTACCTCAATGAGAATTCTTATGATTTCGCAATCAGTACTTACATTTTTTGAAATCTGACTCACTTTACTTTTTCAATTTACTTAATTAATCTATAAAGTTATATTCATAAATTCCGATTTATTCATTATAAATATTATAAACTACTCTTAGATTTTTAGAATTATAGTTAAGTAAATACAAACAGAAAATAGCAATAACTTAATTTTGCAGATATTTTCTTCTTCTTCTTCTTCTTCTTGGTTCTATGGCTCCGCGCGTCGAGCGATTGAGCCAGTATCAAGTGCTTTTTTTTTTTTTTTTTTTTATTTAAAACGAGGAAACTTGTTTAATTATAAAACTCGAAATTTTGAAGGTACGGGAATTTTAGAAAGGATCAGAAAAGGATAGGAAATAATATAAAATAGAATACTTATACCGAATATTTACAATTAAATACTAATCATTTATTTTCAATACAATAAAACATATATTTACATAAAAAATTGTACATCTAAAAGCATTTACAACTGAATATCATTACTTAGGATAAAAGAGGAAAAAAGTTTATATATACAAGGTTTATCATAGGACAAGAGGATGTCAACGGAAGTAGGAAGTGGGATGTGGAAAAGAATAAGGTCCTTGTAAAATGATTCTCGATTAAATTTTGGACATGATAAAAATATGTGATTAAGGTCACCCACTTCACCACACTCGCACAAATCACTGCTCACAATTCCAAATTTCGCAAGTTGAACAGGAGAGCAAACGTGGCCCAAACGCATACGCGTCAAGATACATGTTACCCTCCTGCTCAATTTTATACTTGAGAACCATGGCTTTGTCGGAATAAAGTTTTGTATCCTAGCAAAGGCTTTGCCCCTCGATTGGCTGGAAATTGACCAAGCCACTTTCCAGGACTCCTGAAGTGAACGTTTTGTCAGTGTACACAAATCATAGGCGTAGTTACAATAGTCTGACATATCTCCGCATGAAATAGCCTCATTGGCAAGCTGATCAGCACGTTCATTTCCAGGAATGCCTGAGTGACCTGGTACCCAGGAAAACACCACTGAATAGCCTTTTTCATTACATGTAAGTAGAAGTGTTCTAATTTTTAAAATAATATGATGAATTTGAGCAGACTTAAAAGGACATCTAGATAGAGCTTGCAGAGCACTCATAGAGTCCGTAAATATAATGGATTTCTTAAGTTTAGCAAGAAGAATATATTCAACAGATTTAAACAAACCAAGGCATTCTCCAGTAAATACAGATGATTCAGGTGGAAGTTTTACTTTCTGAACAATATTATATTGAAAATGAAAAACTCCAACTCCTACTATACCATCTGATGCATGCTTAGAAGCGTCACTATATATATAATGATAATCATTAAATTCATTTTCTTTTAATATGTTTACAAACAGAGGAGCTTCAAATTGATTTCTTGGAATATCTGGATTGATTCTAACATCCGGAGAGGTTATTAATGCATTATATTTAAAACCGAAAGTAGGGTAACAATATGTACTATACATCGGCGCTTGTATGGAGCAAAATATTCGATAGCTTTTGATAAGACACGGGGGAGATTTATGGGACCAATACGAACAAGTGTCTGTAAATTCCAGAAGGAGTTGAAGTTTATTACGTAAAGGATGATATGAAAATTGCATAGCTTTAAATATATACCTATCAGATAGAAATTGTCGTCTTAAACATAAAGGTGGTTCAACACACTCTATTTGCATAGCATTGATAGGACTAGATTTCATAGCTCCAAGGATGATCCTTAAAGCTTTGGCTTGTACGCAATCTAATTTTCTAAGAGCTACGGCACTACATGGCTGTAGAACAAAAGTGGCGTAATCTAGCAAGCTACGAATTAAGGCATTATAAATAAGACGTAAGGATGCAGAATGAGCACCCCACCAGACACCAGTTAAACACCTGATCATATTTAGGTTTCTTTCACATTTAGTTACAATATAGTTACAGTGAGGTACTCCGGTAAGTTTGGAGTCTAAAATAACTCCCAAGAATTTTACCTCAGATTTTACAGGGATAGGATTATCCATATAAAGTACGTTAAACTCAGGAATGACTCTCTTTCTAGAAAATAAAACCACAGTACTTTTAGTAACCGATAATTCCAGACCATTGAGATTTAACCATTTGTTTAATTTAAAAAGGGAAGACGATAAATATTTACTTGCATTTTGTATACACTTGTCCGAGATATATAGTAGGAGATCATCTGCGTATTGCAAGACGTTTACGTTTGTGTTTAAAAATATCTCTAAGTCACAAGTATATACATTATACAGCAATGGACTAAGGACCGACCCCTGTGGTAGGCCTCTCCATACCAGCCTTGAAAGTTGAGTACCGTTGTGTAGGTCTAATTTAATACATCTCTCAGAAAGCATATTGATGATAAATTTGATTAATATTTGGGGAACATGGAGGTCATGTAATTTATTGTGTAAGACAGAGATCAACACATTATCGTACGCTGAGCTAATGTCAAGAAAGGCCGCAAGAACTGCCTCATTCTTCGAGAATCCTAACCTAATATCCGAAACAAGTATACTAATATTGTCTATGGTGCTACGACCTTTTCTAAATCCCAGCTGATTAGCTGTCAAAATATTATTATGTTCAATGAAAAATTCTAACCTATTTTTAACAAGATGCTCAACTAATTTGGCAAGAACAGAAGAGAGGGCAATTGGACGAAAAGAAGAAACATCAGAGGCTGGTTTATAAGGTTTTAATATGGGAACTATTATTTGTGTTTTCCAAGAAGATGGAATGTTACCAGACAACATAATTGCATTAATAACACACAAATAATAGTTCAAAGAAGCGTCATTGCAGTTAATCAAGAATGAGTATGTAATACCGTCTTCGCCTGGAGATGAGTCTTTTACATAAGACAACACCCCTTTCAGTTCGGATAAACTAAAGGGGGCATTAAGGTCTGTATGACTACATGGTACAGAGTAAGGAATACAGCACTGGGCATTATTAAAGTTTGGAACATATGGAGGAGCCAACTTGTCTATAAATTGATCGGCTAGCTCAATTGGTAAGGTACCTGATGAAGATGAATAGAAAGCAGACTTAAATCTTTTAATATTTCTCCAAACTAACGATGGGCAAATATCTGGACTTATGGATTCGCAAAATCGTCTCCAACCCTCAAATTTCTTCTTTTTGAGAAGCTTGCTAGTTGAACGAGCTATTTGGGTATATATTTCAAAGTTCTCTGCAGTCATCACAGAACAATATTTTTTTTCAGCCTCTTTCCGTTGCTTGATGGCTATAGTGCACTCATGATCCCACCAAGGAGGAAATGGAATTTTACCCTGTCTATTACCTTTTAATGGAAATAAAGTGTTAGCAGCATCAATTAAAATTTTAGTAAACTCATTTGAACATATTGTTTCATTACCACCATTAACAATAGGAAGACTAGATATCTTTTGATCAACATAATGTTTAAATGTATTCCAGTTATCTGGCAGTTTATGCTTTAGTTTAGAACTATATTGTAGATTAGAATAAGGGCTAGAGATAGGTAAAGTAAGTACAATAGGTGCATGATCACTGCCATAAGTGTGGTCAAGTACACTCCAGGATATCAGAGAGGCTAAACTTGGAGAGCAAAGTGACAAGTCTGGAGCACTAGGGCCTTCACCAGGGCGAGTGCGTCGAGTTGGAGTCCCATCATTCAATATACATACATTTTGAGAATCTAAAATATCTGTCATCAATTCACCATAATAGTTAGTGTTAAAACTTCCCCATGATTGATTTTGACAGTTGAAATCCCCAAGTACTAAGTATGGGCAAGGCAAAGTAGATAATAATTGACTAAACTCATTATATAAGGAAGTGGAAGGGTGAGGTATGTACACAGAAATAATACAAATTTTATTTACAATCACAGCAATGGCATTAATGCCATCACTGAGAGGAGGGAGAGAAAAAATCTTATATGAAAAAGTGTTCTTAATGAGAATGGCCACTCCACCAAACCCATCAAATCTATCACTTCTTACAGTAACAAAACCAGAGATCCTAAAGGGAAACTCTGATTTTAACCATGTCTCAGAGAGACATATAGCCATAGGCTTATATTTATTTAATAAGTAAATAATATCTGTTTTTTTGCTAACAGCACTCCTACAGTTCCACTGAAGGATTTTGTGGTCCATCATTATTAAAGTTTTGGTTTAAAGCTGTCAGTAAAGAATTGGCGACGTTGGACGGTAAAAAGTTAGTATTTGAAAATGAACAACTAGAATTTGAAAGTAATTTGATAAGTTCCAAAATTATTTCAGCAATAGATTGCTGAGGGATTGTATTTGATCTCTGTTTTAAAACATAACCATCAGGCATTTGAGAATTGTGATTATTATATTCATTGTTAATTGTTTCATGCATGGAGCGGTCATACCCTCTGGTTTGTTTAGGAGGGGCACGACGTTGAGTGAAAACAGTTTTTTTATGAGAACTGTTAGATGCCATAGGTTCATATGATCCAAAGCTAGAGGCAGGGTGTTTTTCATCGGACTTGGGAGGAGAGGAAGCTGCTACATCAGCATACAATTTTGATGTTGGAGGGTGGATCTTGGCTGCTTCTGCATATGATAAACAGCTCTGGGCCATTGAAATTTTAATCTTTTGCTGTCTTGAGAACTCCGGACACACTTTACTAGTGGCAAAGTGGCGACCGGAGCAATGGAGACAGCAAGAGTTTTCATATATAACTGAACATGTTTCTGAGGTATGATCATTACCACATTTAAAACAACGTGGTTTTGATCTACAGAGGACTTTAGTGTGGCCAAATTTGCAGCAGTTATAGCACTGTATTGTGGGGAAAATATATAGTTCTACCGGGAGAGCTGTGTAACACATGTACACCCTTTTAGGTAGCACTTGTCCATCAAAAGTCAGTACTACCATGTTGGTGTTGGAGAATGAAATTTTGCCATCAGTTATATTTTTCTTTTTGATTCTCCTAACCTTGATAATTTGGCCACATCCTATAGGAACAGTGATATTTTCCTGAATTTCTTCCTCCGACCATTCCTGGGGCACACCTTTTACAATACCAACTCTTGTAATAGTGAAGCTAGGAATAAAAACTTTATAAGAAAGAGCAATTACAGAATTCTCAGTGAATAAATTTGCATCTTTATAATTTGTAAAAGCCATGGAAACTCTATTTCTGCCAATACGCTTTAAACTACCATTGACAATGTTCTTAATGTTAATTTTTTTCAAATCTTTACCAAATTGGATTGGGTGTAAAGTAACAGGGTCCGTTGGGGATGATGTTATTTTTTGGACGTGAACAGTGAAAGGGCCTGAGTCTGATTCCACATATTTTCTGTTTAGCGGTTTTGTACTTTGTGGAGGGAAGGAGGTCGGTAAGTCAGTTTTTTCACTATTTTCGTTATTTATTTCAATAGGAACTGATTTATCATCGGAGTCATCTGAACATTTACACTCATATACTTTTCCGTCTTTACTTTTACGTTTTTTAGAGTTGCAATGTCTGCACCTTTTACGGGGTTTACTACGTTTCCTTTCAGATTTAGGGAGAAGACCATCCTCCGTGTCCATTGACGAGTCCTCAATGGTAATATTATATGCTACAGAAGGTGTTTTAGTAAACGTTAAAGGAGGTCCAGGGCCGGTTCCCGGACCGCCGGGATCGTCTGGGGGATCGACCCCCATAGTATAGAAAAAACACTTACCAAATAATCAAATATGTATAATATTTACACAATTTTATATATAAATAAGTAATAATAATTACTAACAACTATTTTACACTCTACTGATCCACTTATTTACAATTATTTATAATCGAAAGCCAAAAACACGTCCGCCAAATCAAAAGTTTCCCGCGCTTTTTTTCTGCAGATATTTTGTGTTCTTTTCCAAAAATTCCTAATCACAGACCACAAAACAAATGAAGTTCCTAATTCCACTCACAGATCACTATGTATAGACTAGAAATTATATCAATATACACTAGATTCCACTTTATGTCTAAAGACGTCAATGGTTTTCTGAATTTCTGCCAAACACAGAGGACAAACTTTGTCCTAAATTGACATTGACAATTGAAGATAATACACGTTAGATGTTTTCGATGTGTAAATTTACCTCGTCCCCCTCAAAAAAACGACAGACTTTTTTGTTGGTGAATTTGGGTGCGAAACAAGTCCATTTCTTATTAATGGTTTGTCTGTTTTAAGAATAACCAATTTTTATTATTTACCGGTTATCTTAATTTAAGCGAAATAAAAAAAAGAAAAGAATCTTATTAATTTTTAGTGTCACAAACAATCTTAGACCATTAATAACTGGACTTGGTTCGCACCCAAATACAAAAGTTATTAATGGTCTAAGCCACAAACGGCTAAAAAGATAAACGGCTAAGCAAACAGTACACCCTATCTAAGATATTATATGACTGTCTGTGACATCAAACAGAAAGGGTTTACCCTTAGATACATAGATAATAGGGTTTACCATAGATTTACGATTTGGTACAAGTACGTTTACAGCTCAGAATTAGACGTTCATAGCAAAAAGCGGTTCTCAGCGCTGATTTGTCAGCTGAGACCTTCACCCTATTCCTAACCGGCTCTAATAAATTCTACAAACCTATCGTCACCGAGGCGCTTTTCTTTGACGTAGCCAAAGCGTTTGACCGAGTCTAGCACGAAGGCTTAATAGTCAAACTGAACCGGTTCAGCGTGCCAATCTAAAATGGTCCGCCTGCTACATAGCTTTCTGTCCAACCGCACCTTCAGCTTAAGGTACCGTATAGACGGCACTCTCTCATCCAGCCTAAAGCCTTACTCGATAAATGGGCTATCACAGAAATAATTTTTCAAATCGGACCGTTCCTGAGATTAGCGCGTTCAATCAAACAAATAAACAAACAAACAAACAAACTCTTCAGCTATAAAATATTACAGAATTATATATATAGATTATATTAATAATAGCTATAGATTAATTTACTCTTTGGGGCACACACAAATTAGCTTTGGGGTATTCATCTTCATTTGACGTTTGTGGTATTCACATAGTATCTAGTACTCTGTGGGTACCTATTCTGCATAGATAATACACTTGGTATTCTTAATCTCATTCTGTGAAAATAATTAGGAGAGTGAAGTGAGATTCGATTTTTGGCGGGAATCGAGAAGCGCGCTTTTAAAATTGAAAATTTTAATTTAAAAAATTTTCAGTAATATACGTGTGAAATACAGTGTTCAAATGTAAATTAAATCCGGCAAAATGCCGTCAGACAGCGATGGCGATGCCCACGAAAGGCTGGACAGAAAAAAACGTAAAGTTCAAAAGTCTGGTGAGGACGATAGTGTAAAATACAAACCCTATATAAAGGCAGGTTATCGCAGAGCCTACACGGATAATAGCACTAACGCGGAATTCCCAGTGTTTGTGGAAAGCAGTGAGGTGGAAGTTAAATTGTGGAACAAAAACCCATTAGTTGTGTCCAAATACTTTAAACAAGTAAAAGGTATCTATGAGAGCAGGCGCATTAATGCTAACAAAATAATGTTAGTATTCAAACAAGCGACAGCAGCCAATGATTTTCTCAAACATGAATGCCTAACAGTTTACAATCTTCGTGCCTTCATCCCGGCATCTTCTGTGGAGAGGGTGGGGGTTGTCAGGTTTATTCCTAAAGAGTCCAGTAACCATGAACTATTTAATAAACTTTCTTCAGAGTGTGAGATTATTGGTGTAAGACGATTCATGAAAAAGGTTGTAGACGATGTTGTTCCTTTGTCAACTATTAGTGTAATTTTTGCAGGAACAACTTTACCACAATATATATATTTAGACAATTGGCGTTATAAGGTCTATACATATATTCCTCCACTAATGCAATGTTTTAAGTGTATGAGATTTAATCACTATGGGAAAATATGCAAAAATATACAGGTCTGTTCACGCTGTGCTGGTGAACACCACTACAAAGCATGCACGGCTGATACATTGAAGTGCAGTAATTGTGGTGGAGCTCACTTAGCCATATCCAAAACTTGCCCTATAAAGGCAGCGAGATTAGAAAAAAATAAACAATCTTATGCTAAGGTAATTGAAATTAATAGTGTTAATTTTCCTACTCTCCCGAAGCCTCAACAAATACAGCAAAAATTCCACCAATCTAAACTAGACACACAAGAAAATTTAGATATTTCTTATTCAGATATCATTAATAATAAAAAAATATTATCAGCAATAATTAATACATTAGTTACTATAGGAAACTCAAATGACATTAAAAGCACAAGTAAAATTAAAGAAGCATTTTTGAAACATTTGAATAAAATTTAATGGCTTCAAAGCTCATTATTGTTCAACATAACATTCAGAGTATTAATAATAAAAAACCCTTAGTAAAAACATTTTTAACACAGGAAAATATTGATATTTTATTATTAAATGAAACCTGGCTTAAAAACTCTAGTAATCTTGTAAAAATCCCAGGCTATAACTTTGTTGGAAAAAATGCAAAGAATGAACATGGTGGCGTAGGTATTTTATTAAGAAATACATTTAAATATAAACTTTTGAAAACAAAATTTTATGAAGATGTTCAATCCATAGCAATTTCTTTAGAAACCAATGTTGGTGACTTATCAATACTTTGTGTTTATTGTCCACCTAAAAATAAAAATAAATGTAAAACCAATAGACTTAAAAGTATCATCAGTGATATGCCAAAGCCCTGTTTAGTAGCAGGAGACTTTAATGCACATCATATTTCTTTTGGTTGCCATAGTACAAATTCAAGGGGTAGAAGCCTATTTGATATTTTTGATGAACAGGATCTGTGCATATTAAATTCTGGTAGGTCTACTACACTTCAGAGACCATATGCAAATAGTTCTGCTATTGACATAACTGGAGTGAGCCCAGTGCTCGCTCCGTTATGTGAATGGACAGTAGGTGTAGACACTTTGGGTAGTTACCGCTATCCCACATTCACAAAAATTAACTTAATTCCATCTAAATATTCTGTCAATGATAAAGTAGAGAAATTTTTATATAATAAAGCAGATTGGGATAAATATTTTAAGAAATCTAAGGAGTATTTTGAGTATATGACATTTAATGAACTAGATCCTTTACAGTCATATAACAAATTTTGTGAAATTTTGAACATTTTAAAAAAAGAATGTATTCCGCTTGTTAAATTTGAGGGTCCAAGAATTATTAAAGCTCCCGCTCCTTGGTGGGATGAAAATTGTGCTGTAGCAGTTAAAAATTCCAAAGAGGCTTTACAATTATATAGGCGAGTAGGGTTAATGGTAAATTATATAAATTATAAAAAAATAGATGCACTTAAAAAAATAATCATTAAAAAAGCAAAGAAAGATAGTTGGAATAAACTTTGTTCATCATTTAATAGATACACTCCTATAACTTATATATGGAATTATATGAAAAGATTTAAACAAATAAATAACCAACCGAGACTTAAAAATGATGTATGGATTCCAAATTTCATCTCAAAACTTAAACAGAATAATAATAACACAAACTTAATCAACTCTGTTTTTGAATACAACAATGACAATGAAAATTCCATGTGGCTACTAAATCCATTCACCTATGCAGAATTCAATATAGCACTTCAATCAAGAAAGGAATCAGCACCAGGATTAGACAACATTCCTTATATAATGTTTAAAAAGTTACATAAAGCAGGACAAATAGCTATACTTAATATTTTTAACAAGTTATGGCTTTCTCAATGTATTCCAGAGAGTTGGAAGATTCAATGTATAATACCAATTTTGAAACAAGATAAACCTGAAGACGATTGCAATTCTTACAGACCTATATCGCTGACTTCTTGCATAGGAAAATTGTTTGAAGTAATGCTTAAACTAAGATTGGACTACTTTGTAGAAACTAATAATTTATTACCAGGTTTTCAATATGGTTTCCGTAGAGGTAAAAGTGCATCAGAGAGTATAACTTCATTTATATATGATATGAAGAATTGTCAATTGTCTAAATCCACAGCAGTATGTATATTTTTGGATATAGAGGGGGCTTATGATAATGTGGACTTAAACCAGCTCATCAATTGTCTTCATGAAATCGGTATCCCTGGAAAAATGTTAAAATGGCTTTCAAATTTTTTTAATAATAGACACTTTTATGTTAAGTACAATAATATACTCCATGGGATAAACCAAACTAGTAAAGGTCTTATGCAAGGTTCAGCATTGTCACCAATTTTGTATAATTTATACACCTCACAAATTGAAAATTTCTTCTTAGGAGATGTTAAAATTTTACAATTTGCGGATGACTTGTTAATGTATAGTGTAAATAGAAATATAGAAATAGCTAAAAATACTATTAATTCTGCACTGTTCCAGTTGCAGTCTTATTATAAAAATTTGTTAAAATTAAATATCAATACTTCCAAAAGTTCATGTATGCTTTTTGGCAGCCCAGTGGGGAATAACATCAAATATAATGGTACAGATATTCCATTTGTAAATCAAAAGAAATTTTTGGGTGTAATTATCGATAATAAATTAAAATTTGACAGACATATTAATTATATTAGCAAAAATGCGTTAAAAGGCATTAATTTATTGAGATGTTTGACTGGAACGTTTTGGGGCTCTGATCCTAAAGTCCTATCTCTATTATATAAAAGCATGGTCAGAAGTCACTTTGATTATAGTTTCCTTGCATATATGCAAGCCAATTCCACATTATTAAAAAAACTTGATGTTATTCAAAACATTGGCTTGCGCATAATAAGTGGGGCTATGCGCTCTACACCTGTTAATTCAATGGAAGTAGAGACTTGTATTTCTCATTTAATTGTAAGACGCATTTATTTAGCTGAAAGATTTTGTTTGAAAGCTCTATCGTCGAGCTCTTCAATAGTGAACAAACTTTTGCTTCCAAATAGTCTACTAACTGTAACTAAATCTACAACTGAATCTTTACAAGTAGACCTGTGTCGATCGCGAATGATCAAATCTCCGACACCCGATCACTACTTGTGCGTGAGTAATTGGGTCGCGGACGTTAAAAACACCCGATCTTATGTGACCCGTTTGGTGACCCGCCCGGGCGCAGACTCGATTAAAAGATCGAAAGGTTTTTGTTTACCATACTAAATTGAACTTTATTTTCATTACAATAACTCTCAAATCTGTAGATCTCGTGAATAATCGGGTCGCGGACGTCTAAAACACCCGATCTTGTGATTCATATAAAAACTCGATCACTCGACCCGACCACGCTAAATTGAACTTTATTTTTAAAACAATAACTCTCAAATCTGTAGTTCTCGTGAATAATCGGGTTGCGGACGTCTAAAACACCCGATCTTGTGATTCATATAAAAACTCGATCACTCGACCCGAACACGCTAAATTGAACTTTATTTTTAATACAATAACTCTCAAATCTGAAGTTCTCGTGAATAATCGGGTCGCGGACGACTAAAACACCCGATCTTGTGAGACCCGTTTGGTGATCCATATAATAAACTCGATCTCTCGACCCGACCACACTAAATTGAACTTTATTTTGATTGTATTAGTGTTATAAATAATTATTTGGCTCAATTGCTTATAATGTCGAATCATCATTCGCAAGTACAATCTGTAGTTGACTCTTTTATTCGTATGTAAAGGAAGATATGTATTACTCTGTATTTATGAGTTTCATCGGCTTCATTCTCTATTCTGTAGTTGATAATGATGATGACTTGAGTGGTAAATTCGTAAGGAATAAAGTCTAAAATATATATGTAGGTATGTATTACTTTTAGCAATAGTTTTATCTATATAATATATAATAACTTTAATTATTTACATTTTTTATCTATATTCATAAATACATAAAATAAAATTTCCCATTTTTCGAATGTAAATTTAGACGATGACTTAATATTATTGTATCACCACGCAAAAGCGATACAATTACAAACCACAATATTTATTTAACTGATAGTAGGCATAACTTTGTTTTGAATCCGTCGGTCAATCAAAGGATCGGGTTCCGGTTCGGGTCTTACGGGTGTTCAGTTCAAATACCTACCTACTTCAAGCCGCGTCGCAACGATACACAAAACCCAAACAACCCGTGACCCGAATGATCGAAATGATCGAATCATTGAGACCCGATTACCATGAGTATGGGTCGCGATCGACCCGGGTTTTACGAAACGATCGAATTACACAGGTCTATTTACAAGCGACCGCAAATTCACTTTTGGCAGGTAAACAACCTACCATATCTATTATTATGACATATATGCATAATATTGCCACTAACATAAATGTTAGCAACGCCTGGCCCATGTACTCTTGCTCCTTTGATAGCCCAAGAGCCCACGACAGCCAGACCTTCGTTATTTTATAAAAGTTGAAAGTTTCTCTGTAGATGTCTCCTATACAGGTAAGAACGACCAGTGACTATAAAGTTTGGGTTGTGGTTACCTGGGCAGGTAACAGGTAGTAAAGGTGTATAAAATAGTACTTGAAATTCGTTAAAGTATAAAGCTCAATTTTTTAATATTTCCTTCGGGATAACTTTAAAAATCTCGTCATCCATTGCCGGACACTTATGACAGTTGCTCCCCCTGCCAGACACCCCTAAACTTTAATAAATTATAATTATACTTTCGTTATAGTATAAAAGCTAAATTTTATATATGTTACTTGGGGACTTATAAAAAGATGTTACCTCAATAGCCGGACAGTTTTCGTGGTTTTTACATCTTGCCAGACACATCGAAAGTCCACTATAGGTGCGAGCGCGAATGCTTAGTCGATTACTATTTTTTAAGATATCTAATAAAAAATAATTTATTACGTTCATAGGCATGTTGTATAAAGTAAAAAATGTTTGTTTAATATCATAATAATATAAAAAAAAAGTATAATTACAAGTAAAAAAAGATAATTAAACTTATTTATTAATTTAAACATTGTCGTCGATGTTTTCATTTTCTTCATCACTACTACTCCAGTCGATGGCAGAATCGTCCTCAACATCACCTTCTTCTTCAGTGTCTGAAAAAAAAAAATAAGCAAGTTCAAAAATTAAGCAAGTTTATACAATTATAAATAATTCAAAAATTATGTATCATAATTTGTCATAATAATTATATACCTGATTGAGTTTTGAGTGAATCACTAACATAACTCGGCAGTTGATCCCCTTCAAACCATTTGAACTGGTATTTGTCATCTTTTAATACCCAGCCATTATTTTCTGGTTGATATGTGGTTGGATTTTTTAAATGAGCATTATTCCAAATTGTACATATATAATTTGCTCGCAGAAATTGCTGCAGTAGTTCGCTTTTGCAAGGTGGTAGGTTGCTAGCGTCAAAATTTCGCAACTTCTTTCGGTCAAAAGCTTCGTTTACATCGGAGACTGTGTACGAGTCGATGAATATTTTCATAGTTGATATTATTAGCTTCCTTTTCAGTTAAAATATTTGCATCCTGAATTGAATCATTATTTTCACTAACATCTGGTTCACAAATTTCAATATTTTCTTGAGAAGTTGTAGCTTGAGGTCCTATTGAAGATTCTGTAGAGGAAGAGTGTAAATGAGATGGTTCTGTGGTCAACTTAGGTGTCAATGACGAGGCTGTTGAGCTACTGTTTGTAGGTACACTAGCTGATTTTGTTTTTTCACTGTTTTTTGTAGATTTTTCAGGTTCAGAAGTTAAATATTTTTTCATAAGTCATGTAAATGCTTTATAACATTCCCGATGATATCCATTTCCTGTATACTCATCAGGTAAAATAATGTCTTTATATTTAAGGTTTTTTTTTCTGACTTTCATAACAGTTTGACATTTTTTTAATGTTTTTTCCGAGAACAATATTATTTTACCATCACTTTTATTACAAACGAAACAAATTAATGTATCTCCCATGATAACACTTTTCACTAAACTTATACTTTTATTTCACAAAAAACTGTACAAATATCAATTATAAAAATTGTTTGCATCTACACATGATAGTTCAATATATCACTAAATAACAGATGGTGCGCAGTAAAAGAACGCACTCGACTAAGCGCTCTATCTCACTCGCACCTACTTGAACAGTTGTTACCCTGCACTCGCACCTATAGTGGACTTTCGATGTGTCTGGCAAGATGTAAAAACCACGAAAACTGTCCGGCTATTGAGGTGACATCTTTTTATAAGTCCCCAAGTAACATATATAAAATTTAGCTTTTATACTATAACGAAAGTATAATTATAATTTATTAAAGTTTAGGGGTGTCTGGCAGGGGGTAGCAACCGTCATAAGTGTCCGGCAATGGATGACGAGATTTTTAAAGTTATCCCGAAGGAAATATTAAAAAATTGAGCTTTATACTTTAACGAATTTCAAGTACTATTTTATACACCTTTACTACCTGTTACCTGCCCAGGTAACCACAACCCAAACTTTATAGTCGCTGGTCGTTCTTACCTGTATAGGAGACATCTGCAGAGAAACTTTCAACTTTTATAAAATAACGAAGGTCTGGCTGTCGTGGGCTCTTGCTCTATGAGAGCTTGATTATGAAAAATAAAATTCATTTGTTGAATATTACGTCAAACATAGACTTCCGGATGTTTATTGATAAAAATTGTAAATATTATTATAAGTTATATACAGATGGATCTAAAAATCAGCACTTTGTAAGTGCTGCTTTCTATGATCCACAAAAAAAATGTAGTAAAGCGTTTAAGTTAAATTCTCGATGTAGTATTTTTACTGCGGAATCTTTTGCAATTTTAAAAGCAATTTCTTATATAAAAGAGGAAATTTTACATAGTGTAAATAATTGTATTATAGTAACAGATTCAAAAAGTGTTCTTTTAGCTATTAACAATTTCAATTTTAGTTATAAGTCTTCATACATTATTTTTCAAATTAAAAATGTATTACTAGACATAAGAAAAACTGGAATGAACGTAGAATTTGTCTGGGTACCCTCCCACAGAGGTATAGCGGGCAATGAACTGGTTGATTCTGTAGCAAGACAAGGATTGTTTAATGAAGATTGTTCAGACAATATCAAAACTCCATTTACAGACTTTTATCATGAAGTGAAGAAGAGACAGAAGTTGCTTTGGCATGAACTTTGGAAAGAAACTAGTAAAAGTAAAGGATGTTGGTACGCAGACATACAAAATGAAATACCGGTGCAGCCATGGTATAACAAAATGAGTTGGGATTCAAGAAAATTCATATCAATAATAAACCGACTAAGGTTTGGTCACTGTTTAGTGCCAAGTCATTTATTCAAATTAAAAATTTATAAAGATAACAAATGCATGTACTGTGAAAAAGACGACGCAGATATCAATCACATAATTTTCAAGTGTTCAGCTTTTGGTATACAAAGAATAATATTAGCAAGTTCGATAGAGTTAGTAAAGGAAGAAAACGAAATTAAGTGTGATCCCCGCCACATTAAGGAATTGTTGAGGAACCATTTATTTTATAAGCCTGTTTTAGATTTCATTAGTAACACAATAGAAAAATTGTAAAATACAGTAGTAAATTTATATTTAGACGACGACGATGATAATTTTAAGTGCTTTGTATTATTTTTAAGAAAAATTGTAATATTTAAAGCAGGGCCTATAAGGACTTGTATCCAAGGCCGTAAAATAAATTAAAAAAAAAAAAAAAAAAAGTGAAGTGAGTTTGTTTCACACAAAAGATTTGTGAGATTTTTTATTGTTAATTAATGTTATTTGGTGAAGATTTTTTTAAAGAAGCAGGAATTAAATATAATTTAAATGGATTTTGAAGTGTCCATAAAGTAACGAAACGTGAATCGGTGGTTAATTAAAAATTTATAAAATTGTAAACAAAAAGAAATGTCTTTCCTGAGAGGATCAGAAAACTATGTGTGGTGTACGACCAGCGTCCTGGGCAAGGGCGCAACGGGGGCGGTGTTCCAAGGCGTCAACAAAAACAACGGCGAGCCGGTGGCGGTGAAGACTTTCAACCAGTTGAGCCACATGCGCCCGCACGACGTGCAGATGCGGGAGTTCGAGGTGTTGAAGAAGGTGAAGCACGAGAACATCGTCAAGCTGCTGGCCATCGAGGAGGAGCAGGAGGGGCGCGGGAAGGTCATCGTGATGGAGCTGTGCACGGGCGGCAGCTTGTTCAACATCCTCGACGACCCGGAGAACACGTACGGGCTGCAGGAGCACGAGTTCCTGCTCGTGGTGGAGCACCTCACCGCGGGCATGAAGCACCTGCGCGACAACAACCTGGTGCACCGCGACCTGAAGCCCGGCAACATCATGAAGTTCATCAACGAGGACGGGACCACCACTTACAAGTTGACAGACTTCGGAGCTGCTAGAGAATTGCAGGTACAAACTACAGGATTGACAATCAATATTTCTGGTGGTGGAGGTCTATGAGGGATTAGAAAGTCTGGTAGTGCAAACTGTAGCAACACATATACTTGATCAAATAATTTTATGTTTGTGTTGAGTTTTCAATAATATATATGTGTGTGTGAGTATTAGAAAATAAAACATTTAATATAGATTTCATTATTTATCACAAACTTTCAGTTCATGATCTTTAGTGATTTAGATGTCACTCAACAGGCAAGGCATATATATGCCACTACTATCACATTCATGTGAAATAATTATCATTATATATATAATGAATGTGTATCCATATCCTGTCTCCTATAATGCGGGTAGCCAGGCCTGGCACAGGAGTGGGCACATACATTACAATGATGTCTGTTACACAGGAGGAGGAGCAGTTTGTGTCCCTGTACGGCACTGAGGAGTACCTGCACCCAGACATGTACGAGAGAGCCGTGCTGCGGAAGCCTGTGGGGAAGAGCTTTGGTGCTACTGTAGACTTGTGGTCCATCGGCGTCACACTGTACCACGTGGCCACGGGGCAGCTCCCCTTCAGGCCGTATGGGGGGAGGAGGAACAAAGAAACCATGTTTTATATCACCACCAAGAAGGCTTCAGGAGTAATTTCTGTCAGTGAAGCATTATTTCTCTATTTTATGGTGACTATGGATATAAGATGACAGAGTTTGAGTGTGAATGAAAGGTTTATTTGGTGAAATAACATACCTTCAAATTTACACACATTAATGTCCTGTACATCAACTCTGTAATGCTTGTCTGTATAGTTGATTGCAATATTTATGATATTTCGGAAATAATCTGTGGGTGTCACTACACCAGGTCCTACACTAAGTATGTGCTTGCAGAATGATGCTCTGCTGCTGAGGCGAAACTTTACTGTTGACACTTAAAATCTTGTGTTGCGTAGTTTAATACACAATGTTCCAAAATGCTATCAAAATTGCATCTGACTGTACACTACACTCGAACTACACTTCCAAACGTAGTCAAACAAAAACTATATTTATACAGCATATTTATTTTGAATAAAACTTAACCTACTTGTTTAAATTATGTTAAGGATAAGGGCTAGTTTAAAACCAGAATTGTCTACGACTTTTTCTTGATATTCATAACTTGCTTATAGCTGACATAACTTGGCCTTTGAATGGTACTTAAAATTCAGTTTGATAAGATAATACTAATAATAATACTATATATGTATATTATTCTTCAAAAATAATTTATTTTAATTGGCAAAAATGTTTTTTACCTTTTGCTTTTTACCTAAATAAAAACCATAAATTCGTTTTCTATTCCAGGGAACACAGACAACTGAAAATGGACCCATAGAATGGGCTAGGGAACTGCCATCCCACTGTCAGCTCAGTGTAGGCCTCCGGAAGATAGTCACACCCCTACTGGCTGGTCTTTTAGAAGTAGACCCTCACAGGATCTGGACTTTTGAGAGATTCTTCTCTGAAGTCCAAACAGTCACCTCCACCACACCAGTCCACATCTTCCATGTCAACAAGGCTGCTAGTATAAAGGTAAAACCAGCCTCCCTGTAACTAATGTGAAATATCTAAAATATGCGTGTATTGAGGGGAATGGGCTGAAAGGTACGTCAAGTCAAGTACTGATATCTAAACTAATAATATAGCTATACTAATATTATAAAGAGGTAAAGTTTGCGAGCTACATGGTACGAAGTAATCTCTGCATCTAGTGTCATAGGCTATATGTTATTCCTTTGGAAACGGGAACTATGCAGATGAATCTATGGTATGGTATTGTATGTAACAAATAAACTCAAAAAGTACTGGATTGATTTGAATTTTTTTTTTATCAATAAAAAACTTAATTATCAATAAAAAACTAAATTATCCAAAACTAACATAAGCTATAAATGTTTATCACTGAATTCCCTAAGGAATAAAACTAAATGATTGAAACCCTTTGGTTCTGCTAGAGTGTGTGTGTATCAGTGGCGAAGGATGGAATTTTGACGAAGGTAAGCCATCCCAAAGAAAAAGAAATTCATATTGGTTGATACAAAATCCAGTTTCTCATACATCCATACATATCATTTAAATTCATTTATATAATATATCATTATGTTGTATGATTAAGATAATATGTCTTAACGGATTTTTTAAATATGTCAAGGGATTTGGATTTCCGAATGTCGACTGGGAATAATGAATATATATGTATGGAATTTTAAAAGGTAACTTGGCGAGAATCTGTCTGTATGGAATCTTCGCTGCTGGTGTGTGTGTGTGTGTCTGTGTGTGTGTAGTGTGTGATATATATACATAAGCAGCCACAAAGTCAAGTATATAAAATTATTGACATTCGGAATAAGAGTAATACTTGTTTGATTGACTTTAGAAATTAATCTATACTAATATTATAAAGAGGAAAAATTTGATTGTTTGTTTGTTTGCATTGAATAGACTCCGAAACTACTGAACCAATTTGAAAATTCTTTCACTGTATGGAAGCTACATTATCACCAAGTGATATAGGCTACATTCTGTCCCCTTATTCCCACGGGAACGGAAACTACGAACTTTATAAATAAATATTTTGATGCAAGTAAGTTTTTCGAGTCAAGGTTATGTATTGCTTCTCTCACGGATCAGACTGTTGCAGTGACGTGCGCACGACTTGTGCCGACGCCAAACGTGCGCCGTTCCGCGTCGTTTGCTTCTCTCAATGTTGAAACTATTCACTGACAAATACAATAGAAGCACCACTTTATGTGCCTTCGCTTTTCACAAATCCTACAGGCATTTTTTTTGTGGGATAAAAAATAACCAAACAACCACAATTTTTGGATTTACCGCCCAAAAGTTGTTCGTACTGGACTAAAAATTTTAATAAAAAAAATTCAACCGACTTCCAACTCAAAAAATAACTTTAACTAAAAAGCAAAAAATAACATCCTACCTATGAGCTACCTTCTGATCAGTTTGAAGGCGGTGCCAAGCCAGTGATGTTTTAATTAAACACGTTCTAACTACAAAATTTCTGTGGTTTAACAGTTTAAGTTTAACAGCTTTAATTAAAACACGACACTGGCTTGGCACCGCCAAATTTATCAAGTCCAAACACAAGTTTGGACTTGATAATTTTGTATTGATAAGAACTTTAGCTACTGTGAGCCGTCGAGGAGTTCTCTTCACTGTGCTTCGTCTTCATTACCAGACCCTTAATACAGTCACAATCCATCTAGGTGGAAAGTTCTCATCAATACAAATTTATTAAGTCCAAACACAAGGTAGCTACTGTGAACCGTCGAGGAGTTCTCTTCACTGTCCCTCGTCTTCATCATCAGACCCTTAATACAGTCACAATCCATCTAGGTGGAAAGTTGTCATCAATACAAATTTATCAAGTCCAAACACAAGGTAGCTAATGTGAGCCGTCGAGGAGTTCTCTTCACTGTCCCTCGTCTTCATCATCAGACCCTTAATACAGTCACAATCCATCTAGGTGGAAAGTTGTCATCAATACAAATTTATCAAGTCCAAACACAAGGTAGCTACTGTGAACCGTCGAGGAGTTCTCTTCACTGTCCCTCGTCTTCATCATCAGACCCTTAATACAGTCACAATCCATCTAGGTGGAAAGTTGTCATCAATACAAATTTATCAAGTCCAAACACAAGGTAGCTACTGTGAACCGTCGAGGAGTTCTCTTCACTGTCCCTCGTCTTAATCACCAGACCCTTAATACAGTCACAACCCATATAGGTGGAAAGTACTCATCAATACAAATTAATCAAGCCGAAACACAAGGTAGCTACTGTGAGCCGTCGAGGAGTTCTCTTCACTGTCCCTCGTCTTCATCACCAGACCCTTAATACAGTCACAACCCATATAGGTGGAAAGTACTCATCAATACAAATTAATCAAGCCCAAACAAAAGGTGACTGCTGTAAATCCTTGACGAGTTCCATCGTCTGTGTTTCGGCTCCATCATCAGACCAACTTCAAACCTTAATAAAGTTGTAGTGGTTTAAAATACCTTAAGGAAACACTAACAAACGCACTAGCCGTCTCTACAATTTTCGAAAGTTCCCCTCAATTTCTCCAGGATTCCATCATCAGATCCTGACATGAAAAAAATGGGACCACCCTGGAAGTAAACCCTTCAAAACAAAAAAAGAATTTTCAAAATCGGTCCATAATTGACGGAATTATCGCTGGACATACATAAAAAAAAAAAAAAAAAAAAACATACATACAGCCGAACGTAGAACCTCCTCCTTTTTGGAAGTCGGTTAAAAATACTAAAGTAGTCCGAACTAGGCATTACGGAAGCCACTGGCCAAAGAAGTATTTTCCAATAAACATTTCTTCATAATCATATTTTTACTTTGCAAAAGTGCATTATGAATTCACACATCCATACCATTATAATAAATGCAAAAGTAAGTCTGTCTGTTACCTTTTTCATGGTTAAACTGCTGCACCGATTTTGATAAATCTTGGTGTACAGATAAGACTTTGGAGAAGATGGTTATTTTTTATCCCAGAAAAAAATACCTGTAGGATTTGTGAAAAGCGAACGCAGTCGCGGAAGTCCGCTATAGTAAGGTATACGATTATTATTATTATTATAATTGGTTTATTTATATTCTCAGCGAAGAAAAGACATCATCACAACCATCTAACAGAAAATTAATTTAAAATTACTTGTGTGTGTGTATAGTGAATCAAAATAGTAGTGTGCAGTGTAAGAACATCTATATACAGGATGCTCGGGAGTATTTCCCACAACTTCAAGGTGTTGACGAGACTTATACAAACCGAACTGCATAACTAATATCTAAAAAAATAGATTTTATGGTTTCATACAAAGTAATTCAAATAATTCCGGCTATCCATGTAAACACACGCCTTTATCTATCATTTCATTTTAAAATACGTAAAACAATAGGCCACGTCATTATTATAAGGATGCGTTTATGGAACACACTTTAAGATCTATTTACTAAAGAAATATTATTTACTCCAAAAATATTCATTGTTCACATGTTCCATGAACATATTGAATTAATTTTTGTTAAAGAACATAAGTTACGGGAAATACTCCCGAGCAGCCTGTATTTATCAATATAATAAAGTCCGGCTGCTCAGAGATTGAAATAAAAAAATAAAAATAGCCTTTACATTAACTCATATGCTTAATACTACTTAACTTATTAAACTAAAGTAGTAAGGGTGTCCCTCGACATAGGCCTCCTCCAGACTTTGCCATTCTGCTCGTTCTCTAGCCTTTGTTCGCTTTTCGGCAGAAAAAGTAAATGGATTACTTTTGGTGGCAGGTCTTCCTCAAGCCCGAGGAGAAGTTCGAGCACCTGCAGACATACATCTGCGAGCAGACCAGCGTGGTGGCCGAGTCGCAGATCCTGCTGTACCGGGACTGCTTGCTACTCACCGAGATCGATGACAACACACTAGGTATTTTTTTTAAATTTCTTATTGACAAGTTAACCCTCGACTGCGATCGCACCTGATTGTCAGGATGCAGTCTAAGATGGAGGCAGGCTTACTTAGCAGAGGCACAAGTTTATTGTACTCTCTATGCACTGTGGCCATAGAAACATAGGTATAAATAATAAATAAAAATCTTAAGCATAGCAAAAAGCGAGGTGATATTATAAAAAAAAATCGTTTATTTCACTTTCTAAATTTACATAAATTAGTGCGAGTTTGGAACCTTCTTTTAGGAGTAGTAAAACTACCTTTGTATTAGAAGTCTCCGCGCTTCCATAGCTAGTACAGAAATATCAAATTCTAAATGAACATTACAAAATTATTATAATAGGTTGTTTCGCACGTTTGTGTGCGTGTGTGTGTGTTTTTCAGGATATAAGGATTCTACTTCATAATTCAATGACAATAAATATTTAATAACTGTTTTCTTGCATTCCTTAATTATTACTGGGTATATGTCGAGTTTTTTGTTTATCTTATTATATAAAACACCAGATTGCAAACAGAACTGTTTTCTAGCAAAATAGGTTCTAGCCCGAGTGGTTTGCACAACCAACATCTTTACGCCTTCTGCGTAGTTAGTAGTAGCTTGAGAGGTGTAAATGCCAACAATTTGTGTTTCCTCAACACCGTGTGCAATATATATAATTTTCTAACCGAAAGCAACTCGCATTCAGCATGCAAATTAGTTGTAGGATATCTATAAGGTGTGGAGAGCATAACCTTTAGAAGTAGCGTTGAGCTCTCTCAACATCTAGAAACCTTATCTTTGCCGCTCCACCCCAGGCTGGTATACAATAACTTATTATACATTGAGCCAAAGCTAGATAGACTGTGTTTAGAAGTTTCTTAGAAGCTATATGTCTTAAGTTATTGAAAATCCAAATGAGTTTCCTAATTCTGCAAGATACTAATTCAATATGCGCAAGCCAATGAAGTCTGTGGTCTAACATTACTCCGAGATACTTAACAGTTTGGACTTCCTTCAATGTTGGGCAGTCACAAAACTCATTAGTCTGCAGACAAGAGTGGATAAGTATAGAATGGTTGTTAAAGTTAACAGTTATATTCCGCTTACATGTCCTAGAGAGTAGCACGTACATACTTATCAGCAGATTCCAGTTTGACGTAAATCAATCTTAATAATTTGTATACAATTAAATTAAGTAGTTTAAAAGGTTGTAAGATATTGTATATATAATACCCAACCGTATAAACTCCGTGTCGTTTCACTTATTACTCCAAGCACGCAAAGTTAGCCTGCCAAAGTTTAATCGTAATACCGTCATCGTACCGGAATGCTATACTGCTTGTTGGTACGTCTTTTCTCGTAGGGTGGTAACTAGCCACGGCCGAAACCTACTATTAAACCAGACCAGATATTTTGTTATATAACGTTGAACCTTCGCATAGAATTAGGAATTTCATCATATTGCTTAATTTAAGGAATGTTAAAATACGTTTAGGTGTTTGCAATTTCACGTTCTATAATTAAGGTGCTTTACATTTTTTTATTACCTACTGTTCATCATTATTGAGATATTGAGATATTGGTCGAAAAATTAAAAAAAATTAGGATGTGAAGTTCGTTTTATGCTATTTTTTTTTTTTTCTCTCTTGTCGTTGTTTTCTATCTCGTGATAGATTAGACATTGACAAAATGTCAACTAGACTTGTATTATAGAATTTACAATTTTGTTGC
This sequence comes from Bicyclus anynana, assembly GCF_947172395.1. Classification (NCBI taxonomy): domain Eukaryota; kingdom Metazoa; phylum Arthropoda; class Insecta; order Lepidoptera; family Nymphalidae; genus Bicyclus; species Bicyclus anynana. The sequence continues at coordinate 70,560 of NC_069102.1, forward strand.
CTTATATTTTATTTTGGACATAAATTACGAACTCCAGCGCCGCAAAGTCGACAAGGTCGTGCCTCGACTCCTACGGTTGGGTACCTGAAAATGACCATTGATTGGTGTCTTACTCGTACAATGGAAAATTACATAAAGTACATCTCTGGGCACGGCAGCCTTCTTCGAGCTCGTCACTGTTTATTAGCACCTCTTTCTACCGTACCCAACTGGTGATTTATACAAATAAATATTTTATTTTATTTTTATTAATAACCAATATTTTGAGATAATTTCGTGAGACTTTTATAATTACAATCAGCTTTTTGTTGACATTTGTGGCTACTTGATAGTTGTAACGATAAAATTATGTATTGATATTTTATAGGTAAACAATATATATGTCATATTTTTTTAGAGAAGAAAGGATAATTATTATTATTTGTCTTAACAACCAAACAGAAAAAACCTCAAAACGTATTGCGTTAGTGATATGTTTCCCATGAATAGTCGGAGTGGCCCAGAGCTAACGCGTGGTCGCGCCGTCCGCAGGCGAGAAGTACCCGGAGACGACGGCGGAGGTGCCGCTGCTGCTGTTCAACAAGAACAACAACAACGTGTGCATGGCGCCGGAGCCCGACATCCCCAAGTTCCCCGTGTTCCCCAACATCGTGTCCGTGGAGAACGACGCGGCGCAGGCCAAGACGGCCTGCAGCGTGGGCCACGCGCTGCGCCGCCGCGTGCAGGCGCTGTGCGCCGCCTCCGAGCTGTGCGGCGCCTGCGTCGTGCGCTGGGGCGCGCTGCTGGCCGCGCGCCTGGCCGCCACCGCCGCGCGCGCCGCCGCCACCGCCGCGCACGCGCAGCGCCTGCACGACGCGGCGCGCGCGCTGGACCTGGCGGCGGCGGCGGCGCGCGCGCTTCTGGGCGGCGGCGGCGCGCCGGCCTGGGCGCCGGGCGCCGCGCTGGCGGCGGCGGAGGCGGAGGCGCTGCGCGGCGCGGCGGCGGCGCTGCGCGCGCGGCACGCGGCGGGCGCGCTGCGCGCCGACTGGGACGACGCGCTGCCGCACGCGCCGTGCCCCAGCGCGCTGCGCCTGCACCTGAAGGCCAAGACGCTGGTGGAGCGGCTGCGCGAGTCGTGGCAGCACCTGGTGCGCGACCGCGCCACGCGCTCGCTGACGTACAACGACGAGCAGTTCCACGTGCTGGAGCGCATCACCGTGGCGGAGACGGGGCGCCGCGCGCGCGCACTGCTGCAGCGGGCGGCGCCGCTGGCCCGCGCGCGCGCCGACGCCATCGCCGACTGGTGAGCCTCGCTGTGTGCGGATCCAAGACTAATTCATAATAATAATAATAATAAAGCCTTTTATTTCCACATCAATTTACATTTCAAACGTTTGTTAGGTGTGTTAGTTTAAATTATAATTATATCTATATATTAATTCTAATGTTAGTATGGTTAGTTATCTTCTTGTGATGTGGATCCCGTTTGGGTGAAGGCCTCCTCTTTCTTCTTCCAGTAATCTCTATCTTTTGCGAGAGACATCCATTCTCACCCTGTTTTGATAATGATGTCATCAGCCCACCTTTTAGTTGGTCTGCCGACGCTTCTCTTTCCAGGTGGACCTTTCCAGTTTGTGACTTTTATGGTCCATCTACTGTCTTTAATTCTCGATATATGCCCAGCCCATTGCCATTTCAATTTTAGGGCCTGTGTCACAGCGTCAGTGATTTTTGTTTTTTGTCGGATAATTTCTGCCCTTATTTTTTGAATTTTCCTTAGTTTTAGTATACTTCTTTCAATCGACCTTTGTGTTGTTCTTAGCTTAGTTTTCACTGTATGCGTGAAAGCCCATGTCTGACATCCATACAATAAGCTGGGCAAAAGACAAGTGTCAATTACAATTTTTTTCATATCTGTAGTATAATTACCTTTTAAAATTTCCTTCAAGGACCAGAATTTGTTCCAGGTTATTTTACACCTTCTTTCCACTTCTTCTTCGTTATTTGTTGTGCTGAAAGATACTTGTTTACCCAGGTATATATATTTATCCACATATTCTATGTAGTTGCCATATATGTTTATAGGAATTTTTTGGCTATTTGTCATTATTTTTGTTTTGGAAGCATTCATCTCAAGTCCAACTCTAGCACTTTCTTTAACCAGTGACTGTATCATAGTTCCTAATTCTCTCGATGTTTCGGAGAGTATAACAATGTCGTCCGCGAATCTCAAGTGGCTCAGATAGGCACCGCCCACATATAATCCCTTCATTTTCCAGTCTAGTTGTTTGAAGATATTCTCCAGGACAGCGATAAAGAGTTTTGGTGACAGAGGATCTCCTTGCCTTACTCCCCTTTCTATTCTTATTTCTTCTCCTCTGGTTTCGAGTTTAACTCTGCTTGTGGCGTTGTTATATATATACTTCAGGATATTTATATACTTTCTGTTAATGTCCAGTGATGATAATGTGTCCCAAATAGAATTATGGCTTATACTATCGAATGCCTTACTATAGTCTATAAAGGCTATGTAAAGTGGCCACCTAAACTCTTTATACTTCTCTATCACTTGTCCTAGGGAATGTAGATGGTCAGTCGTACTATAACCTGATCGAAATCCTGCCTGTTCTATTGGTTGTGTTTCGTCAGACTAATTCATATGTGTACCAAATTCAACTGGATTGCTCTAGTATATTCGGAGAAAACAGACAGACATTAAAATGTCATTCATCATCATCATTGTCAGCCGATGGACGTCCACTGCTAGACAAAGGCCTCTTGCATGGACTTCCAAACAAAACGGTCTCAAGCCACCAGCATCCAGCGGCTCCCTGAACCCGCTTGATGTCTTCGGTCCACCTAGTGGGGGGGTCGACCGACACTGCGCTTTCCGGTGCGGAGTCGCCATTCCAGCACCTTGGGACCCCAACGTCCATCGGCTCTTCTTATGTGGCCTGCCCATTGCCACTTCAGCTTCGCGACTCGCTGAGCTATGTCAGTGACTTTAGTTCGTCTACAGATCTCCTCATTTCTGATTCGATCACGCAGAGAAACCTTAAGCATAGCTCGCTCCATCGCCCGCTGAGTACTTTGAACCTTCTTATTAGGCCCATAGTTAGCGACCAAGTCTCAGATCCGTAAGTCATCACTGGCAACACGCACTGTTCGAAGACTTTCGTCTTTGCGGAGTTTCCAAACGCTGCCTAGCCGAGCTGAATTCGGCGATTCACCTCTTTCTCGAAATTAGACCTACCTAACTGGCCTAGGTATATACATTCGTCTACAATTTCGAGTCCTCAAACATTTCTATTTCAAACACAGGTACATGCTCGGTTGTAATGGGTGACCACGGAACTACCGTGACCATTTTTGATCTTATGTATTTCTCTATTTCAATCTTAAATATTTTCTTGTTTCTTTCTTTTTAGACCCCTTTTTACGTAGTCGGGTTATAATTTTTAAACCTTATTTATTATTAGTTTAGTTTTTAGGTTTTAAAGTCGGTTTTATTATTTTTTATTTATTATTTATATTAGACACAAGTAATTAGTCGATGATTCAAAATGTGTGCGATTTTTAAATCTTGCATCCGCTCACAAGTATTCCAATACATTCAGTCAACACTCGACACTCGACAGGTACAAGGTGGCGCAGACGGTGTACCTGCAGACGCAGATCCTGGACAAGGACGTGTCCAGCACGGAGCTGAAGCTGCTGGCGCTGGCGGCGCGCCTGCAGGACGCCGAGCACCGCACGCGCGAGCTCGTCAGCGAGGCGCAGGCGCAGGTGACGCAGCGCTGCCATTGTGTACACTTGTAACTGTAGCCGTGAGTGGGGCGCGCCTGCAGGACGCCGAGCACCGCACGCGCGAGCTCGTCAGCGAGGCGCAGGCGCAGGTGACGCAGCGCTGCCATTGTGTACACTTGTAACTGTAGCTGTGAGTGGGGCGCGCCTGCAGGACGCCGAGCACCGCACGCGCGAGCTCGTCAGCGAGGCGCAGGCGCAGATGACGCAGCGCTGCCATTGTGTACACTTGTAACTGTAGCTGTGAGTGGGGCGCGCCTGCAGGACGCCGAGCACCGCACGCGCGAGCTCGTCAGCGAGGCGCAGGCGCAGGTGACGCAGCGCTGCCATTGTGTACACTTGTAACTGTAGCTGTGAGTGGGGCGCGCCTGCAGGACGCCGAGCACCGCACGCGCGAGCTCGTCAGCGAGGCGCAGGCGCAGGTGACGCAGCGCTGCCATTGTGTACACTTGTAACTGTAGCTGTGAGTGGGGCGCGCCTGCAGGACGCCGAGCACCGCACGCGCGAGCTCGTCAGCGAGGCGCAGGCGCAGGTGACGCAGCGCTGCCATTGTGTACACTTGTAACTGTAGCTGTGAGTGGGGCGCGCCTGCAGGACGCCGAGCACTGCACACGCGAGCTCGTCAGTGAGGCGCAGGTGACGTAGTGAGGTATACCGCAGGATACAAGTCAATTGGCTGACGCAGATGGCGGTTGTGTTTCAGAAGAGTGCGCAGCAGGAGCCGCCGCCGGAGCCGCAGCGGGCCAGTCAGCAGAGGTGCGGCGCGCGGCCCGCCGCCGCTGTCAACAACGCGGGCGTTTCCGCTGTATGTACTTGTTTGTTGTATGTTGAATATTTTCTACAGAAATATAAACAAATAATAAAAGGAAATATCCATCCCCGGCCCAAGCCTGCCCTAACCACCCAGCAATTTACTTTTATCTAAAAAAAACTTGATGTTTCTAAAAGTTTGCTTCAACGTTTTACGATATTTTAAATTCATCTTTATGTTCGCGCGAGACGAACGCGCAGCTTGTCGAAGTGTGCGTGGGGCACCTTTTAGGATGTTTTTTTTTTTTTGGTTTCCGTATAACCATTCTTGTTGCATACATACATTGTTGTAGTCTACTTGACGAAGTTATGCGCGTGTAAATTTGTATAGCTAAATGAACTAAGTTTTGCCGCGGTAGTGGACGATAAAATTATCAGGACATTGACGTGCATAGTGGCGGGTAGAGGATTGCTGTAATCTGCAGACGGGTGACATATTGTAACACACCATTATGGACCTTCACATATTACACATAACCTACTCTTCATATCACCCGTCAGCTAGGGCCAACCAGCCTCGGTCACTTTGATCAGCTGATGGACCCCTGATCAGAACGCGTGGGCGCCGGACGTTTGCCCATACAGTTCAATTTGTCTACAACGGGGATAAGCTAAGATTGTTGACCATAAGACTGAGTTTTACGATATTTTTGAAAATTTATGATTAGTTTATTCGTTTTCTTGTTTGTTACGCTTGTTGGTAACAGAAAAAAAAAATACAGCTTCAAATGTTACTTTGCCGTTTTGGTACGCCGGCAAAAATTTTTTTCTTCAAGAAACATATTTTTATTAAGTCAATTATTTAACCAGATCCTTATTTATACATCATATTATTATCTCCATATACAGGGCCTTACCTGGCTTCTCTGAGCCGACGTTGTATGGGCCGGTGGGCATTCCCCTTTGCCAACTTCACGCCCCTTTGTCAACTTGCATTGGAACAACCCCAAACCCCGCCATGGGGTTTGGGGTTGTACCAATGCAGTTAAGAGGAGACCTGCAGTGGGCATGGTGATGATTGTAGATTCTGTTTTTACCGTAACTTTTTGTCACAGAGTGGAGCGGGCCTACGCGCTTTGCTAGCGGAACACGACAACGTGTCCTCGGCCGCCGCGGCCAGCGCCGCGTTAGTCGCGCGACTGTTGCACCTCACGGCGGACGTGACGCCGTAGCGCGAGACACGCTCCGAGCGCGACTGTCGCGACTTGCCGTTTACCCGTGCTCAGCCTGACTCAGTGACCAGTGATTATGTGAATAGCCAACGCAACTGTCGCCACGTCTCGCCTTCTAATGTGACTTTTGATAATAATGTGAATCGTGATTCTGAGTTCAATCAAAATGATGTTACGAATTATGCGACGACTGATCAACTTTTTGAGAATCGTTTTAATTTGACGTCCGAGGTCGATGTAGAAGAAACTCTGACGTGCTTGAACACCGAGTGCTGCGGCAATGGCAACTTTATACATACGAACAGTAATTTAAATGATAGTCTAATGAGTGGTAACAAATCAATAAGTGAAGAATTTCCTAATATCAACGAATCGAGTGACCTTAAATGTTGGTGCAACAAGGACGACTGTCGCATGTACTTAGAGAATAATTATTGTTCAGACTATTATACACAAAACTCTGACGTCGCGTACGAGAATATTAGATTCCAACACAACGATACCTATGCACTTTCACCCGCTGGGAATGACGATGTGTCAGACAGAGCTAGCGACGTTAATGTAAAAAACAATTACAACAGTAAATGTAGGGCGAGTAATTACGCGAACAACACAGAATGTTCAACCACAGACACCAGCGCGACACTAGACAGCTCGGACGAGTCCATGACGTCACTGGAGTCCGGCATCAGGACGGTGATCTATGAGTCGGCCAGCTGTAAGGACGTGCACTCGCTGCCGGAGGACGAAGACGTGAACAGGAACGACTGCACCAAGCCTCCCTCCAAGTCCGCGTGTGCGCTCAGTTAACTGTTATCTCTGCACAGTGCACACCTACCATGTCTCTGTTGTAGATGATGCATTTGTTTTTAATAGGAGTAATTAACTCTGGTCAGCAATTATCCAATGGGAATATTCAAGAGTTCAATTATTGTTTTGTGTTAAGTTAACCAGAAGCCCTCATGATCATTGGTCACTTTTGTCCCAGCCGCCGTTATCATTTTTTATACGAGATTGATGAACAGTTGGTCTTTTCAATTTTTTAGTTGCTTACCAGGGGGAATAGTCTGCAGCTTGTGTGGCAAGATTTTGCAGATAATTGCCTACATCTAATGATGTTATATACTGCTAGATGTGTTATTGAGTCATGAAAAATTAATTGTGCAGCAAGCTGATTGAATTTGAATTTATCTGGTAGTCTGTCATGTTTTTCTAGCCTAAATTAAAATCAAATATTTTACATTTTCTAGTTTTTGCAATTACATAAAACCAAGCGTTTATCCTGATACTGATAAATAAGTACTGTCGGGATTATTATCAGTATATTTTTTTTAATAATTATAGTTTTACAAATTGATCTCTACTCCTCTCGACAGATGCAAGTTGTCAGGAGTTATCTAAATAACAAACTTAAGAGGCTTATGTAAATTCACTTAAAAAGATGACTGAGTAATTGTATTTATAAGATCTCAAATGAATTCCATTATCTATTGTTTTTAGAAATGTTATTCCTACTACTTACTATATATAAATACATATATCATACGTTTGAGGAGGCGAGATAAGAAGTATACAACAGTTATGGCGATGGTGATAACTCTCGCTGGCTTCCCCATGTAACGTACTAACTGTGTTGTATAGTTTACGTTTTTTAACTCATCTCAATGTTAAAAATAATCTAAACAAACTTTGGATTATTTTTAACATAGCACAGTCACAGTACCGTCTGAATAGTGTATAATAATAAGCTCAAGTTATTTTAAGTGTGACGTTACATCTTGGCTCTCTTGGACGCTGCACATAAATGACATATACAAGAATATGTACTGTATTGAGATGACAAGTCAAAGTATAAGATATGCACAGTGGTGACATGCAAATTAGTAGATGAAGTGTGTATAAGCTTGGCAAGTTCGCGGGTTTATATGCGGGCGACGGGGGAAAGGACTGCTCGAGTGTGAAGTCGTGCGCGCGGGGCAGAGGGAAGGACTGCGCGGGTATGAAGATGAGCGCGCGGGGCATCGGGAGTGTTACGAACGAATTTGCCAAGCTATAATTAGGTGAAGGTGATTAAGGTGATCAATTAAGTGATTGAGTAAATTACGAGTGTCTGATATTATATTACAAATGATATTGTATATGTATGTTTATGCTCAATGTTGTGTTTATTCAGCGAACAATGTTCTATTGTGGATTGTTTGTATATTGTTGTATAGTTGTTCTACTTTCGGAAAACGTTTTGGCTTTGGAATTGTAGTAGTTAATACTGACAGTATTTAGCGTGTGTAAAAGGTCCGCCAACACAGTAGACCACATGGGGGTCTTGCATTCATTTACTCTTTGTTTCTTTAACGTACATACAGACAAACAGACGAAAATTTTACTGATTACATTTTTGGCATCTGTATTGATCACTAATCATACCCTGGTAGTTATTATGAAAATATATTTTATGTACAAAATTGACCTCTCTACAGATTTATTATAAGTATAGATCATCTGATCATTTACAAAAGTGTCTTTGCTCTCCTAACTCTGCATCAGTTTGCGACACTATTGTGAATGTGTGTTCACCAACCTGTCTTCAGTAAGTACTCGTAGATATATAGAGAAGTAATATCTATGTTAGAGTGAACTATTCAAACAGACGTTGATCATTTATGCAGTATGTTATAAACCCTGTCAGATACGGAGGGAGCGTGTAACAATTGTTCGATATTTATAATGAGTAAGAAACACGTTTTGCAAATCTGCGTTTTGAAAACGCGTCGTCATATTCATTGATCAATGTTTGGGCTAGTCTTTTAGGTGAGCGAACTATTCTATCCTATCCTTCATGGGTCTAATTATTATTTATATTTATTATGTGATGCATTTGAAGAGGTTTTAGAAGGTTTAGATCTGGCAACATATTATCGCACCATGTCGTTCCAGCATGATGGATTGACACCCCTTCACATTGTTCACGGTCCGTGCGCGACTAGCCTGAATGATCGACTTGCAGAGAGGGGGATTGGTAGGGGTGGTCCATCCTCATGGACTGGACGGTCACCTGATTTGATTCCGCATGATTTTTACCTGTGAAGTCTCGTAAATTTAGTTTTTAAGGATATGTGTGAAACGGAATCCGATATGCATATAATAAAATTAAAACAGATTGTATTTAAAAAGGTACGAGCACATCTTGTTTGAAATTGCGTGAATTCTGTAAAACTTTAAACTTCATATGAATAAATTTTCATATGAAGTTTAAAGTTTTACAGAATTGTGTCTCAATTTTCGTAATTGTGATCATAAAGGTAAAAGTCACGATAGCGGAGATTGAACGTAGTTAAAAAGCCGCCTCGCGAAGCCCTATTGTTGAATACTCGGACCAACTGCGCTCACGCCTAGCTACGTCTGTGAGTACCGAGAAGTTCAAATTTCTGCCTGCGATGATATACAAACCCTGTACTGTAGAAAAAAACACATCCTTAACAAACATCGCGACTAACGTTAGCTCCAGAACAAGAAAGACCATTATTACAAATGCAACTATAATTGAAACATCTAGTATGCTCCGTAGCAAAGCCGAAACTTTCTTTGGCACCCAATCTTGTGATTAAAAGAAAAACAGCGCCACCACTGAATGAGAATTGAGAGCGACGAACAAACGAGCTTGCTTGATGCAGTCTTCTGGTGGCATAAGTGCATATCTTATGGTATCCTGGGGGTGTAAGGGGGAGGCTAATACCAGTCAGTCTCCCCGACTGCCAACCTCACCTGCTCGTGGTGCACCCGGTAGAGTGACTGACGAGGCTCTGGCGACCATGAAATCCAAACCAAACAATTGACGGTTTTGTTGTTTCAAATGTACCTACTGCAAACTAAGCTAAATACGCAAGTAGATGCGAACTTCATGATACAAGCGAAGTTGTACGAGAAGTCGTTGCGAAAGCCGAGTGGCGGTGTCAACTATCACAACACTTTGTCAGTGCTCCGGAATGTGCATATAGATTATGCTATTTACCGTTAAAAGTTGCTTCACGAAAAACGGTCTCTATGACTCTACAGTAATGATACATCCATGAGTACAATATTTTTGACTGGTTTATATTGCCCCAAAACGAATCAGGAGACAAAAGTCGCGCTAAATTCGCAGCGCGAAACGGTGTCTGGCTCATCTTGAAACCATGATGATGGAAGAGTTAAGGGGTCAAGATGTAACGCCGACAAAATGTAGGTATACGACTAACGCGGATGCATATAAGAAATAAGTGTGCAGTGTTGCGCACTTGATATTTTACATTGAAATAGCGACAAAGAAGGTTATATTACTACAACTTATGTACCCCTTCGTGGAGATATGAATTTCTACTTGAAGAGGAAACTGCTGAAGAGTGTTTCATTCGGCAAAGAGAACTTCGAGCATTTTGTTCAGAAAGAGTTAGGTTACGCAGAACAAGTGATACAAGTCTGCTGCTCTAGCGGTCGCGCTCACCGCCGCCCGAGATGAGATACTCACGATGTCACTGGAATAGCTTGTGGATTGGTGAAGTAGACGGCTCAGCTGGAGTTACTTTGTGAGCGGCTACACGTGCTTTTGTCAGGAGAATTTGCTATTGGAGAGGACAAGCTTTTTGTTTTGTTTGCTTGGAAACTCTGCCTGCAACTACAGACAGTCTGTAGGTGGCTGGGAACTGTTCAAATACATGGCATCGAATATACCCCCTCCCTCGGCCCCTAATAAAGTTGAATTTTTCGTAAATCTTTTCTTGCTGGTTGCTTGTCAGTCAATATACCATCACCTCAAAAGTACACCCTTTCAAACAATAAAATATCGAAATCAGTCCGGGCATTTTAAAGTAATCGCGTAACTTACATACGAAAAAACATACAGTCGATCGAGAACCTCCTCCTTTTTACGCTTCTGACACTTATAAACGTGGCTTTCTAGTGGTAAAATATCAAAATCGGTTCAGTAGATCCAGAGATTTCACTCTACCAGTGGTGTGCATAAGGTTGTCGATGGTATGCACTAGTAAAAAATTAACTAAACTGGGAAAATCTTCGTTAAATAAGCATTAAGAAATCAACTTAGGGTATGCAGTACTCTAATGCATGTATGGGGAGCATTACGCCACTTTTGGTATAATTGTACGCCAATACAAACAACCACACGCTTTACCTCTATGTAATTGGATGTATGGACAGGATACTAAGTACACCCTTAAGGATCGGTCAGCGTTTTTTTAACATACTGTATCCTAGTTAAGTTTAGAAATTATGTTAAGTTTGTTTATTCTCTGCGGTGCTTATACATTCAATAAATAGACAATATTGTACAGCCCAAGTATTTCAAGTTATGAAATGAAATACATAAATGTAAAGAAACATTATTATACTGTTATTAAAAATATGAAAAAAAAACATGACTTTTTATTATTATACAAATCATTTAAAGGAGAAACCCAGTCTCCATACAAACTCGGGACCAAAAATTATTCATGCTAAAATTGGCCATAAATTAGAACATATAAGGAGTCCTCACCAAGCCAATTTTCATAAAAATCTACATTGGTCAAATCAGCTAAATTACTTGTTTTCAAAGACAACTGACTCAATCTGACGCAATCAGTGAAATACGCATTTGCAAAGTTAGATCAGTATGAAAATAATGAAAATATCAGCTTATTATCTCTGTTGGCAAATGTTATTTCGTTTGAAATTTTAATGGATTATTCTAGTAAAAAATACAAGTTTTTTAGTACATTTATAATTTCTGTATCGTTCTGAAAGTTTTCAAAAAGGGGCCCAATTTCGGACTTCACTTTTGATGGTGTTTTTTTTAGTGAAACTCAACGATGGAATGCGCAAATAATAATTTATTAATTACAAAATAACATCTTACAATCTATTTACACTGTTTTCTGTAATAAAACTATTTAAAATAGCTTAGGTACAGTTCAGCAATGGGTGCCATCAAACTAGCCACAACTCAACATTGTTATGGTGTATGTCTGTGTCGCGGCCAGTTCGACTAACCCCAGTGTGCTTACTTATTATACTTATACATTTACAATTAAATCAATAGTAAAATTATATAAACTATATCATAGACGACAATTTAACAATAGGGTAGTTGACTCGTGTCAAATTTAATATAAACAATAATAATTTCGTAATTTAAAATAAGTGTCCGAAATATATCGATATCAAATTATACTTAAAAGTTAGGGATTTCATAACAAACTTTTTCCAAACGTCAAACACGCTGTCGTCCATTTTGTGACGTCACGACGTTACTTGATGTCAATAGAGTAATAAACGTCAAACTAATTATTAACTAAAAATTTTGTCAAACACTCCGTTTGGGGATTTAGTGTTTACGTGACGTCATGAAACTGTTAAAATATAGACAGACCATCATGGCCTACAGCGTTTTGGCTCGTATTGTCAAAAAATATTTAAAAAAAAATATTTTTATGTATTGATGTCTCAAACTAATATGATTTTTTTTAAATGTAGTAGAACAATTTAAGAACTTTTGAAAACAGTGTCATCTAGCCTATTATTATTATTATGAGGATAGGGTCCTCTAACCTCTTGAGCTGCATGCTTATCTGAGTACATAACTGTAAACAGAATGTGGGCCTCCAACTGTGCACTCAATACTCAACCTGCTGTATAATATTAGATTGACTTGCGCGCCCCGAACGAGATCTTTTTTTAATTTTTAACAGGTAAAAACAAATTTTGTTATTAGAACCTCATGTTATCATGTATATCAGTATCTTTACAATTTTCTCAAAAACTGGAATAGAATAATAAAGCTCATCTGAATAAGATGGAGTTTTTGCCTTTAAGTATGTAATAGTTTTTAGGGAAAATTTCATTTAGTTTTTTAGAAAATCGATAATATAAAGTTTAATCTGATTAAATGATTTACCTTGATATTACCCTGATTTGTAGTTATAGCAAAAGTAGCAAAATATGTAAAAGAAAACTATCTATTGTTATTCAGTACCTCATTTATTGCGCTATGAAATTAGAGCACTAGAACTTGTAATGTTTACTACTGAAATGTGAATCGCGATACACGCAGGCCCCGACAACTATTGAACGTCCGTGTACGCGTTCGAGAAGTAAGTAATTTAATATCAAATCAACTTTTTCTTAAGTAGGTTAAGTTAACAAGTACTTATTTTATCAGTTTGTAATGATTCTACTATTAGTTGAGAAGGCAGATTATACTGAACCCAGCAGTATTATCTCGTTATCAGTATCGTCTCATCGCTTTATATTATTTTATACTCACGAAGGATAGTTTATATTAAAGAGCGTGCGACAGAGATCAACTTTTACACTATTTATGTTTATTAACTGTTGGAAAACAGATCTGTTGGTTTACAAGCTAACTTCCGTATTCAATAAGGCAGGCTGGGGCGGCGCGGCGGGCGGCGGCGGCGGCTAGGAGTAGGCGCGGTCGAAGAGCTTGGCGCGGCTGAGGCGGCGCTCCAGCGTCTTGTACTCGCGGTGCGCGGCCTGCACGCGCGTGAACTCCTCCAGCAGCGCCGGGAAGTCGATGTCGGCGTGCTCCTCCCTGCCGACCAGACTGCGGTTAGAGACCGACTGCCGCAGGCAGCGGCAGCAGCGGCAGTACCTGTGCTGCGGCGTGTCGGCGCGCGGGGGCGGCGGCGCGCAGTGCAGGCGGCGGCGCAGCGCGTGGAACGCCTCGCTCTGCGGCAGCAGCAGCGGCAGTACCTGTGCTGCGGCGTGTCGGCGCGCGGGGGCGGCGGCGCGCAGTGCAGGCGGCGGCGCAGCGCGTGGAACGCCTCGCTCTGCGGCAGCAGCAGCGGCAGTACCTGTGCTGCGGCGTGTCGGCGCGCGGGGGCGGCGGCGCGCAGTGCAGGCGGCGGCGCAGCGCGTGGAACGCCTCGCTCTGCGGCAGCAGCAGCGGCAGTACCTGTGCTGCGGCGTGTCGGCGCGCGGGGGCGGCGGCGCGCAGTGCAGGCGGCGGCGCAGCGCGTGGAACGCCTCGTTCTGCGGCAGCAGCAGCGGCAGTACCTGTGCTGCGGCGTGTCGGCGCGCGGGGGTGGCGGCGCGCAGTGCAGGCGGCGGCGCAGCGCGTGGAACGCCTCGCTCTGCGGCAGCAGCATCAGCAGGCCGAACAGCGCCGCGCGCAGCTCCGCGCTGCCCGGCCCGCCCAGGAGCTCCAGCCGCATGTCTGACCACACATGGCATTCTTATATACTAATAGTCAAGCGCCCAAGAAAACAGCGCATCTGAACTTGAGTGGATACTTATTATAAACTAGCCCGTCATCGACATTTATATTGACAACCATATTTTTTTGACGAGGAACTTAAACAAGGACTCCGCCACAATCGAACAGTCTAGAATGCAGCCGCTGACGCAGACTACCTATCGGATAGCTGAATCATCATGGCGCTCGCATACCTAGGCCTCTCTAGGAGTGCAGCTGGTTCTATATTAGAACGAGTATCCAAAGATGCTCTAATAGGATCTTACCAAATTTGGCGGCAGGGAGAACAACACGAGCGGAGGAGGGGAGTGTTAACCGATCATCAAGGAATTCCTTAACCCTAAGTCCTTTGGTCACAAGTCCAGGACTCTACTCGGAGTGTTTCTCTCTACCACTCTGCCTTTAACAATTATTCATACTTACATGCAAACACTGGTGACTCGATCAGTTGCACCAATTTGTCAATTTCAGTCAAAAAATCCACCGTTATTTCCAGGTCACCGCTGATTTACTGTTCAGGATATTCGAGAAAATAATAATGATCCGAAGTAGCCGGCGTGTGTGAGCGCGTGTGTATGTCTGTATGTGCGTACACAAAGGATACAATGTGGCGATGAGCGCGGCGCAGTGGCGGTAGTTGTGCGTGAGCAGACACAGCGCCAGCAGCGCCACCGGGCTGTGGCACCAGCTCGCGTACAGCGTGCGGAACAGCGACACTGTCGCCTGCCGCCGCACACCGACCGCACGCCAGCACGCAATCAAACAGATAAGTACACATTTGTTTTAATTTTTGACGCTTTTACGTATGGTATTCACATTAATTATTATTTATATTAATATAGAAAGGAGTTATTTGTATAAAGTTGTTAAGGCAGTGATAGTATGATTAAAAGGCGTATTAAAAGATTTCATTTCAGTTCTTTGGCAGCGTGAACGCCGTCACGCTGCTAGTCGTGTTAACTTTGCTATACTTCTGAATGCATCGCCGTCGCGTCGCCCCGCTCACGCTACGCCGTCGCCAATTTCGTGCCCGCAGCCTAGTGATTTTGTGCGATAATGCTGTAATTATGTTTAGTGTGGCTATGGATAAAATGTCAGGCAGGGGAGGTGAGTGTTGATGCATCTTAAAGTGATACCTTAAACCTACAGCCACGGTCACAAGTCCTAGGACCTGCTCGAGGTGTTTCCTCTATCACTGACGCTGCTACTATAATATGTACTATAAGATATATATATGCTACTATAAGATTATTCGCTGTTGTTAAAATTTCAAGTAAATCGTACTTAAAGGAAAAATAAAACAAGCCGTTACAAATGCAGTAAAAGCTGGGTGCACTGACGGGGTCGTCGAAGGCGCGCAGCCGCAGCCGCAGGTGGTGCAGCTCGGCCGCCGTCAGCAGCAGCGTGGCCAGCACGTCCACCAGCCGCGCGGCGAACCGCAGCTCGCGCTCGCCGCTCACCGCGCGCGCCACGCCGCGGTACACCGCCTCCGCGCCCACCAGCACGCACAGCTGCCTGCGGGCAGACGAGTGCTGAGCGCCGCCTGCCGCCTCCACCAGGCAGGGCAGAGGTGTTAATGTGAACATGATACGCTACTAAACGCATGTTCTCCTCCTTTATGAATATTGTTATATATTCTGAACACAAACGACGCAAGAATGATAGAATTTATTAAGCATGTTGCATTTATTTTTTACAAGTTAGGCCTCACCTGATGGTAAATTAGCTTAGCTTGATAGGCAAAAGTCCCAGTTACAAGGCAAGCGTCTGGAACCTCCTGAGGGCTCGCTGAGGGCACTACGCACCGTATGATGAAGGCGCCGCGGTCCTCCAGCAGGCTCTCGTCGGCAGCCAGCAGTCGCAGCAGGGCCTTCAGGAACTTGTGGTAGTAAGGGCTCGACTCCAGGTCCACTGCAACACACGACAAAATTGGATTTTATCTGCTGTTGGTGGTGCAGTATCAAATCAAGTCTACACAAGCACTATAACATTATTGTAGGAAATAGTAGTCTGAGACGATATGAGAGATATGACGTCGCCCGATTTCGTGTTGGCTCGTACCGACGCTGGGTGAGGCGACTTGTTTGCATAAAGAGTATGGAGTTATAGAGGGTAGCGATCGGTTGACGGGAAATACTTGCGATATAAGGCGCTCGTCGTGCGGTCGGCTTCAGTAAACTCGTAGTGTTCGAGCCTTCCACATTTGTTGTTGTGTAATTCTTTATGGGTCACATAGGATAGGCGGGGAAAGTGACTTGAGTTGAAAAGAAGAGTGTTTGTTAATAGTCAAAGGATCCTTTAACCCTACACACAACGTTCACAAGTGCGTGACTACACTCAAGGTCATTCTCTGCCATTCTAGGATCTTATTTTGGTTACAGTTTGATTTGTCAATTAAGTTGTCCTGACAAATATTGTGAATCATAACCTATTGGTTTATTTCTTGAAATCCACTTTCGTGTCTGCTAAAAATATAGACTTTACCGTGATTGGGCATATCATAAAATCCAGCCTCACAAAATAATGATTTCTGTTTTGTGCTAATGTTAATATGAGTGTAAGTGAAAAAACACAAGTCTTGTGATGTGTCGACGAACGTCTCTCTTTACATCGTGCTAACTAAAAATTGGTAGCTCTCAAGATGACCTCCATAGTGGTGCCGCTCGTCGAGTGATCTAATTTGTCAGTAAACCGCTAGTCCTGCTGACGAAGACGTCCTGTCCGACACGCCGCAACATAGTCACCGACCGTCGCCACAAACATATAAAGGTATAGGATAACTAAGAAGTCCCAAGCAAGGTCAGCGCCACAGCTCACGGATCAATGTCGCTGCACCACGTCGTCCGCCGCGTCCGTGAGGCAGCCCACCAGCTCCGTCTGCTGGTACACACAGCCCACCGGTGGGAGCGGCCGGCGCACTCACCGCCGTCCGCGCCCGCGCTGGGGCACGAGCAGATCTCCGCCAGCACGGCCAGCGCGCGCCGCACCACGTCGTCCGCCGCGTCCGTGAGGCAGCCCACCACGCTCACGAACACCAGCTCCGTCTGCTGGTACATCTGGAGTGGTGGCCACATTGCGGTCAGTCACATTACAGTCAATCCGTTACCCAAGTGTAATAAAGTTAAATAAGTTAATATGTCTTGACCATGAATTGCAATTGCTATAGCGATTGACCCTATAGCAATACAGATTAGAGCATTCATCTTGAGATGCAAAAGTTAAACAAACTAACATTCTAAGTAATTAGCTTTTGGGTCGCTGTGTGCTGCGGTGCTACAGATACTATCAGATGAACATGGAAAATTAAACAATGTTAAAAATCTTTTTGACTACAATTATTGGGATAAGGATAAGAGGGCAGTTGCCGCTGTAGTTAATCAAATGAGACTTAACACCTATCCCTCAGGCCGGTGGACACAAAGCAGAACCCTTCGTGAGACGTGTTCATAATAAGCCTGCGCAATGTTACTCTATCTATAAATGGAAGTAGTTCTGATGATCCTGAGAATAATTCTCACCTGAGAAGGCAACTTGTTGTACAAGTGCAGGATCCAGTCCAAGGCTGCGACTTTAGTGTGCACGGAGCTGTGGTGCAGCATCTGGGTCAGCACGCCCACCACGGCCTCCAGATTGAGTCGCGGGGGGCTCTCGTCTGCGGACGCTTCCGCCGCCGGCTCTTGCGAAGGGGCACCTTTGCTAGGGGGACTTTCTTTTGGGGCTTCTTTCGTAGGCGGGCTCTCTGCGGGGGCTCCTTCCGTAGAGCTTTCTTCTGGCGCTCCTTTTGTATGGGGGTCTTCGGATGACGCGCGGGATTCAGACATTTCTGACACTAGCTTCGTTAGCTGTAGGTTAACAGTTGCCGCCGTTTCTCTAATCTCTGATTTGTATGTAGTAACTATTTTATGAGATGTTTACACATAATATAAACGCACCGCAGTGTACAACTATTCACTGCGCTCTCTGTAAGACCAGTTATCAATATAACGGCAAAGATGATAGTGACCCAACATAAACCACTGTAAAGTTTATAGGAAATTGGGGGTTTCAGGTAGTCTCATGACATTATATTTTTTTCAAGTTTAACTTTATTTTGAACAATATAAAACGGCCGTAAAAGAATAAAAACGCGCAGATTTGTAAATTGTACTGTTTACTACAGTATCATCACCCATCACCCATAGTATTTTTTTTATTTGTCCAAAATTGAATGACAAGCGGGTGGGTCAGTGAACAGTCGAGTGTGATGGACTCTGCCACGGCTGTAGCGTCTAGAAGGCCAACTATCGTTGCAGTTTAGCTGGGATTGATGATTCATCCCGCTTCGACGCACACTTGGACATGGGGCTGAAATGATGGATCAGGAATTCTCACTTTGTTAGCGACGTCCTACTTCAAGGAAGAGAGTTATTACCTGGGTACAGTAATCATGTCCCTTATTCCACTCTCACTTACCTTCATCCATCCTGCTGCTGCGAACCGCTTCGTCCCCGCCGCCAGCTGCGCTGCGGATACAAACAGAAAGGATACTCTTCCTGGGCTCGTCGGTGTAGGCCAGGCACGGCAGCGCGGCCAGCAGCACGCCCGAGGCGAAGGGCAGCACGCGCGCGCCGCTCAGCGCCGCGAACTCCTTCAGCCACGTCACTGCCGTCAGCTGCGCGCGGCACAAAACGACTGGGCTTTACACCACACGACTCAAGTAAAACTTCTTTCAAAAATAAAAACAAAGGGCCATATTTAAGCCTCAGCCATAACTGAATCGCAAAAGTTTCTTGTAGCGATTGTTTCAATGTTCTCTGAGTACGCTATCTACTGTTTGTTTAAAACAACAAACATTGTTTCATTGTGCCTGTAGATGGCAGCGTGTATCTAAAAACTATTTATTGCCTTACACTTTTCGTAACACAGTCACCCCCAATGCTTCCACAGTATTGCTAATGTATCATCTATGTTGCTAATAATTTTACTTCAAAAACTTAAGCTCATAGAAATATAAAAAGGACTAGCAGACTCTCGTTACTTCATTCGCGTGAAACTCCATGTAAACTTTCAACTACCTCTACCCTACCCCTACCTTACCCTATCTTTTCCCTATCCTACCCCTTTATTTTTTTATTTTTTTTTTGTCATAAGAACCTTCTGCTGATAATAACAAACACATAAAAAAATAGTGAAATCAGTCCATTATATGGATTAATTTTTATACATATAAATAGATGACTAGAAGAATTTACATCAAATTCTTAAATATAACAAAAGTAAAACTATAGTCAGTGCACCTGCAGCAGTTCCTCGGTAGACTGCGCGTGTGTGATGAGGATGTTGATCATGGCCTGGAAGTCCACCTCCGCCGGCTCCTTCCTGATGCTGCGCAGGAACTCGTTCAGCTGCACGTCGCACCTGCGCAGGGAGCATGGACCTTGGTGCAGCAGGCGCATCCAGCATGGAGGGCGGCCATGGTGTACATGGGCTAACAGTAATCTAGTGTTCAGGTACACATTATCTGCATAAGACTTTGGCCTTACTAGAACTATAGCAAGTTCTATATTAGAACAGGTATCCAAAGCTGCTCTAATAGTATCAGACCAATGTTGGGCAGGAAGAACAACATGTACAGAGGAGGAGAGTGTTGACACGTCACAAAGGAACTCTAAAAACCCAAACCCTGATTCCATTAAATGCCAAAATAATTGTCTATATGGGCCTCAACCAGACTCAGAGGCACTCAGTGGTCGATGGAGCAAGCTCTCTGACTGGTACATTCAGAAAATCCAATTATTGCTGATCGTGGTGATGACTATACTGCTGCAGATTACCCATATGCACATGCTCGTACACCACATCAGTGGCACATGCACGATGTACACGCGCGCGCTGCCGCAGGACACTCACATGCGCCGTATCTCGGGGTTGGGGTCGTCCAGCACGGTGAAGAGCCCGTCCAGCAGGTCGGGCAGGTGTCGGCGCAGGCCCAACGCGGGCGCGGCGTCCAGCGCCGACACCCACGCCACGGCGAACTGGCGCGACGCCGCGCTGCGCGTGTACATGCGCTCGCGCACCAGTGGCACGATGGCGGCCAACTCCAGCTCCGCGCTCTCCGTCACGATGTCCTGTGCATGCACAACTTGAAAATATTTATACCTTGCCTGAGTGGATTCTTTGTCACACAAGCATGACAGAAGAATTCAATTTACGTCAATCGTAGGAAATTTAGACAACATTGTTAATTAGGCATAAATTATTATTAGGGTAGAATAAATTATACTGAATATGTTGTCAACCCTGTGAATCAAATTACCTTAACAAGTCTATCTAACACTTCAGCACCATTCCGAACTTGCAGCTCCGGGTCGGCTGCGAGCCTGGCGAGAGCATCAAACACCAGCGGGAAGTATGTGACGGTGGCGCTGCGAGCCACCTTCAGCACATTGAACAGTGCCTCAGTAGCTCCGTATCGGACGCGCGCCTCGCTCTCACCGAGGCAGGCAATGATGGGATGTATTAATTCTCCAATATACAAATCGCATCCCTGCAATACATGTTATTTTTACATAATGTATTTATTTATTACAAATATTTCTTGTAAAGAAACTCTTAAAGCAGCCTTTACTAAAGCTAAACTAGATGTGGTATGTTTAGCAACAAACAAATTAAAAATTAAGCTACATAAAAATTTTAATAAAAAAAATTCAACCGACTTCCTACTCGAAAATTAACCTAAACTAAAAAGCAATAAATAACATCTTACCTATGTGCTACCTTCTGATCAGTTTGAAGGCGGTGCCAAGCCAGTGATGTTTTAATTCAAGCCGTTTAAATTACACAATTTCTGTGGTTCATTCAGAAACGGCTTTAATTAAAACACGACACTGGATTGGCACCGCCTTCAAACTGATCAGAAGGTAGCACATAGGTAAGATGTTATTTATTGCTTTTTAGTTTAGGTTAATTTTCGAGTAGGAAGTCGGTTGAATTTTTTTTATTAAAATTTTTATTTTTTAATTTTTAGTGTTAGCACACCTAACTGAGTGTGAACAAAAATTAATGAGCAATTAGTTGAAACGTTATTTTCTTATGATAAGTATCTAAGTCCTTCTATCCCAATTTTAAAAATACTACCTTAACTCATATACAAAATTTCACTCCCCCTTCATCCACACGTAATATGAATATTCAGAAAAACGTGAAAGGTGACTGTCCTCCGTCTTCATCACCAGACCCCCTATGCAGTCACAATCCATATGGGTGGAAAGTTCTCATCAGTATAAAATTTATCAAGTCCAAACACAAGGTAGCTACTGTGAACCGTCGAGGAGTTCCCTTAACTCTCCTTCATCTTCATCACCAGACCTCTAATACAGTCACAACCTATCCAGGTGGAAAGTTCTCATCAATACAAAATTATCAAGTCAAAACACAAGGTAGCTACTGTGAACCGTCGAGGAGTTCCCTTAACTATCCTTCATCTTCATCACCAGACCCCTAATACAGTCACAACCCATCTAGGTGGAAAGTTCTCATCAATACAAATTTATCAAGTCCAAACACAAGGTAGCTACTGTGAACCGTCGAGGAGTTCTCTTCACTGTCCTTTGTCTTCATCATCAGACCCTTAATACCGTCACAAACTATCTAGGTGGAAAGTTCTCATCAAAACAAAGAAATCAAGCCCAAACAAAAGGTACCTGCTGTAAATCGTTGACGAGTTCCATACTCTGTGTATCAGCTCCATCATCAGACCAACTCCAGACCTTCATAAAATTGTAGTGGTTTAAAATACCTTATGGAAACACTAACAAACGCACTAGCCGTCTCTACGATTTTCGAAAGTTCCTCTCGATTTCTCCAGGATGCCATCATCAGATCCTGACATGAAAAAAATGGGACCACCCTGGAATCAAACCCTTCAAAACAAAAAAAGAATTTTCAAAATCGGTCCACAAATGACGGAATTATCGCTGGACATACATATAAAAAAAAAAAAAAACATACATACAGCCGAACGTAGAACCTCCTCCTTTTTGGAAGTCGGTTAAAAACAAATGTTATTTCATTTTGTTAGTCTTGCTAAACTTGAGAACGGCTGAACAGATTTATCTTATCTTGGTCTTGAAATGTTAGTGGAGATATAGGGAAGGTTTAAAAGGTGGGAAAAAAAAAGAATATTTTCCAGGAAAACCATAAAAACAACCCTTTTCTATTTCTTATACAAAATGTGGTTTCACATACCTTTCCCAAGCCTACAGCTACAGAAGACAGGCCCATCAGGGCTCCATTCTTCACATTGGGGTTTGTGGAGGACATGAGGTCCTGCCCCAGCACACGTAACAGACGTTTGATTTGATTTGTGTTGTTGGCATCGCTGAAATCTTTTACCATTCTGGAACCACATTTGAAAAATTAATTAATATCACTATCTACAGTGACCTGACCAAATTATACTCTAATTGGCCAAAACTAATGTAGAATGTACTTCAACAAACAAATTAAAAATGAGGGTATAAATCTTTAATATATTTTTTTTGTTATAAAAGAATGTTTGCTATATCTTTTTTTTAAATGACCAATATTCCCATTGCTCTTTAACTAGTCGGGAATAACTGTATTAGGAGTGGGTACAACAACAATCCAGCAGGTGGAGATCGAACACCACCTCTCAATGATAAGAGAGAGAGGATTTTAATTAACATATTTCCAAATTATTGACTATTGATTAAAAAATTAGATTACATAAACTCAGAGCAATTACATATAGTTAACATCATTTGATAAACATTTTATAATCAAAAACAATACATAACTTTAAATAAATGAGGTGTGAAATGACATGAGTATTCTACCTTAATTTTGAAATTGTTTGTTGTTAAACATTCCACATAGATTTTGACTTTATTATAGGCAGTTTTTTTTTAAATTAATTTTCATAATAATTAAATAAATCTAATATATAAAATTCTCGTGTCGCGGTGTTCGAACTTAAACTCCTCCGAAACGGCTCGACCGATTTTTGTGATCCTTAGCGTGATTGTCGGCCAGGGTGGAAAATCGGCCAACATCTATTTTTCATCCCCCTAAATGTTAAGGGTAGTCCACCCCTAAATTTTTTTTTTTATTTTTTAGGCAAAATTTTTTGTTTTTATTTTTTTATGACACAGCATACAAAAATACATACAACCCTAAATTTTCACCCCTTTACGATCAACCCTTATATTTTATTTGTTAATTAAAAACTATAATTTTTTTTGGTAAATTTTTTTTTTATTTTTTGATGACTTACAATAAAAAATCTCATAATACTTTCAATTTTTCACCCCTCTACGATCAACCCCTATTTTTTATTTGTTAATTATAAACTTTAATTTTTTGGCAAAAACCCTAAAATAGCCCTTTTCTTTTTCCCATACAAATGATTTGTAACTAAAACGTAGTCAATTTGAGCTTTATTGTTATTGTATAAAGTTCATATTAATAATAATTACAAAACGGGGTAGGGGTAGGGTAGTGGTAGGGTAGGGGTAGGGTAGGGTAGTGGTAGGGTAGGGGTAGGGTAGCGGTAGTTGAAAGTTTACATCGAGTTTCACGCGGACGAAGTCGCGGGCATCCGCTAGTTAACTATATAAATAGTAAGGCAATAGTTTTAAATCTATAATTGTTAGTCCAAGTGTTAGCCAACAAACATTTCTAACACAACTCTACAGGTGATAGGTTGCAGTTAAACGTAGCAGCACTCAGATTTCAGTCTACTTCCTCAAATCCTCAATCATTGAGCTGAACGGCGTTGCTATGAACGCCCACTAACAACCATGGTACAGTAAGATACAACAAAATAAAATAAAATATAAATAGTTGTGTCATGGTGGTGATCGACAGCTTTGATGTGTTGTACAATATAGTTTAACGCTTTATAACGCAGAAACAATGGCATAAAAACTTAGGAGCATAAAACAACGTACTTTTCAACTTCGACACCTGCAAACTTTCTTTTGTCATATAATTTATCGCACAACCCGCGGACACAGGCTCCACTTAACGGAGCGTAGTCACGCTCAGTCATTTTGGGTAACCAATTATAAAATCATTCAAACAATACTTTTTTGTGTATCGGCATAAATAATTATATTTTTATTTTCACAAGAATTAACCTCACTTTTCTATTCAATAACAATCAAATCAATCAATCAATCACTGACACTGACAGTGACAGTTGACACCTGACACTAATGACATTTGTATTTTGCTAAATATACTAGCTTTACAGTTGTATGTTCTAGCCTTTTGGAGTTATTATGACCAATGACTAACTTAGACCAATTACATATGGACTTATATGTCATTCAAATTCACCAACAAAATTGTCTGTCATTTTTGAGGGGGACAAGTTAAACTCACATATCGAAAATATTTGTTTTTAATACAAAGATGTAATAAACTTAGAAATACTTGAAATTGAAACATAACTTAATTTTTTAGTAAACTAGAAGTTTTTTATGCTATTTAACTATACAAACTGGCTTTTTAGGGAGCTTTGTACACAACGAAAACGATTACAAGAATGAAACATCGATTTTGTTGAAATAATTTTTATAAACGCTTTACATAGTTTATTTTTGATCTTTGACAAAAGGGTAACTTCTAGCATAGCAAATCCTTAAATAATTAGTCTCAGCATAAAGAACTGTAGCTTGCTAACTGTGCTAGTATTTAGCAAAAGACTCGGGCTTTTTAGATAAGTCGAGTCCTTGTCCTTTACTTCCGTAGTTATCTCAGGTAAATATTCTTTGCACCCTTTGCACAGATTTGTGATACTATTTAAAAAAATATCCTATAAGGGCCATAGAGGAATTAGCTTTCGTCTGAGGTGTGGGGACTCATTAATTATAGTCAACTGAGCAGTGAAGTGAGTGAATGTTCTCTGTGAGCAGTTGCCACCAGTCGCTTTCTGTGATTTCTGTCATTTTGTAATCAATTATCATTTTGTAATTTGTTTGTATTCGATTCATAATCGGACAGTGGGTGGAATGGACAGTCTTGTTTAAATATAATTTCTTTCGTCATAAATTCGATGCCATCGAGCGCGAGGAGGGGAATTTTGTTCAGTGCAAAATCGAAACTGTAATTGATCAGTGGGAATTTCGAGAACGTTTACGATGCCTGTGACACTGGTGGACAGGTTGCCATTGCCGAATCTCAAGGTTTACTCGGCGGGCAGTGTGCTGCTGTTGTCGGTGGCGGTGTATTACGCGGTGAATGTGACGAGCGACCCCAACTGGCGCGCCAATGTAACGCTGCAGCGCCAGGGGGACGCCGACGTGAAGATGGTGCCGACCGACGAGCCCGCGGCGAACGCGTCGCGGAACCTGACCGACCACTTCGCCGAAGTGGTCACCTTCATGGTGCAGGAGCCGCTGTGCATGTGGGTGAGTGTTGTTGATTATTGTTTGTGAACCGACAACATACTTAATGATGCAAGTACAGAAAAAGAAAGTAAGTTAGGGTAATGTAATATATGAACACATAATTACAATTTGTATTTACAATTACAAGTTGTATAACATCATGATCATAATTATAAACCCATACTTGGTTCACTGTTGAGCATGTGTCACCTCTCAGAATGAGAGGAGTTAGGCTAATAGTCCACCACCTTGGTCCAATGTGGGTTGACAGACTTCACACACAGGAAATCATAAAAATTTTTAGGTTTTTCCTTAACCATTTGAGCCATGTGGTATTTCTTAAAATGCACAGAACTGAAATTCCCTAGGCTGGATTCACTGCTACAACTTGCGATGGACCTGGTGGTGAATCCATGGACTGCTAAGATATTTGTCTCTTGTAAAGAAAGGAAGAGGTCATATCCATTGAGTTATTGTGGCTGTTTTAAATTACACATTCAATGATTTACTTAAACAATGCCTACAATCATATTATTGTTTTCCTTCACACAGGAAGTAGCTAGATATAATGCACAAATGATAATAATATATAGAAAATCAGGATTCTTTATTTCTGCCGACTGCAGTCAGAGTTACTATAAACAAACAATCTTAATATTTCAATACTGCTAGTAAAGTAAACATGAAATTAGCAAATTTGATTTTTTTTCTTCAATGTATACATACCCCCATCTCAGAAAATTTAGAAAAATGGGAGAATGAAGAAACTATTAATTCATAATGCCACATAACACAGTATCTTATAGTTGACACCAGGACTATCCCTGCCTTACAAATCACAGATTAGAACACCTCAAACATGGATTGATTACATGCATGCCTATTGTAACACATTGCATACGGACTGGCTGATGTTGAGTTGTATATGAGGAAACACTAGTGTAACACCAACTTCCTGATAAGTTTTTTATACATGAGTTATGAAATGAACCTAAGAAATAAATAGATAATATGAAACATTACTATGTTAATTCTTAACATATGGTTAAATGCAAGAAACTGTTATTTTTGTAAAAACTCAAGTTACATAGATTTATAGATAAAAAATACTATAATTTGTTTTTACTGAAATGTTAATGGTACTTAAGGGTCTTTGATTAATCCATTGACAATACCTCAATACTCAACACATAAATAAAACGAAAGTGTCTTTCTGTAATTAAAAAAAACTGTTTTCAGTGTATTTACACAATACTCAAACGAACTTTTTAAACATTTCTGTCTGTTTATAATCTCTAGAATGTCTGAAATAATTATGATGGTAATTCAGACACATTCTGACAAAACCAAAAGGTTTCCATTTATGATTCATTAAAAACTGTGATGGAAGTTGAGGGCATCAGCTATTATAAATAAAGGTAAAGTTTGTGGAGGCTTTAAGGGTAAACACTTTAATCTGGCTCTACTGAAAATTATTTTCACAATAGAAAGCCACACTATTTGTGAGGCTAGATTTTATCCCCGTGTTCCCGCAGGAACAGAAACTATGTGGATGAAACTGTGGGCCATTGGCTACTAAATCACTTTTATCTAGCTTCTAAAAATACTTGAAAAATACTATAAAAATATTGGTATCAACACATCCAATAAGTGATGTCAATAATAATAATACCCTTTTGTTAAATACTTTGCTACATCCATCCATTTTATAGTTCAAATTATATGATATTCTTATATGAAGTAGATTATTCAATATAGATTATTTAATCATACCTGTTTCAATGACAAATAGATTATAAATAGTGTATAGAAAAGGTCAATGATAAGGATTTGTGTTTAATCAAAGGAAGGTCATCAACAATAAGTTATAGTTTGCTCTTCACCTACTTCACATGCTGATTTGAATATAAACTGGTTTGACTCAGTGGATTTCAGGGCCAAAATGGTGAAAAGTACTTCCTGAAAACATGCCTTCTATTTATTAGTATATTTAGTTGTTATTAAATGTACTTAAATTCACATTTTACTATGAACTTCTAAATATTTTTATGATAGTTCTAGGTCCAAAAAAGGAGCAAAATATGTATTCATGACCTTGTGTTATTTGAGTTGATGGCTTCCTTTGAAAATCTTATTAACTTTTTTAAAAATATTTGTAATTTGAATCTGCTTAAGCAAAGCATAGCCTAACTAATATTAACACTAGTGGTACCATTTGTCTAAACTCCAAACTAATATTATCTATAAAGACGTGAAGATTTGATTTTTGTTTGTTTGTTATGAATCTATACTTCTATACTAGTAATATAAAGCTGAAGAGTTTGTTTGTTTATCTGTTTGAACACACTAATCTCAGGAACTACTGGTCCAACTTGAAAAATTCTTTCAGTGTTAGATAGCCCATTTATCGAGGAAGGCTACAGGCTAAATATTATCCCCGTATTCCTAAGGAAACATGAATCACACGGGTGAAACCACGCGGCGTCAGCTACTAAAGTGGTAGACACTGATTTTAAAAATTAGTTTGAAAATTATATTATCAGTGAGCAAAATAAGTTAATTTTATTCCTGTATTCCCACAGGAATGGCGATTTTGTGGGTGAAACTGCTGCT
This sequence comes from Bicyclus anynana, assembly GCF_947172395.1. Lineage (NCBI taxonomy): Eukaryota > Metazoa > Arthropoda > Insecta > Lepidoptera > Nymphalidae > Bicyclus > Bicyclus anynana. The sequence goes on from NC_069102.1 coordinate 98,576, forward strand.
TAGTTCCTTATACAAGTAATGCAGATCAGTGACCTCACTTATCTTTCAGATATTATTAAATAGCAATTACCTTGTGTGTTTAGTGCGTTCAGTCTATTTGTGTAATCACAATCTACTTAGTTAAGTAGATAATTTTGTGATTACTAATGACTTCAAGATTGTTTTTATTTATATTTAATTAACCTTTATGTCCATTGAGCTTGCATGGTGTGGATTTTTAATTATGTTTAATTTTAAAATTGTATGTGTTATTGATACTAGTGTATAGTGACTAGTAGAGGCCAACAATTCTGTTTCTATTGTGTTTACTGTTGTTCACAAATATGTATCTATTAGAACCCACAAACCTTACTTTGTAACAAACGAGACCAATATTTAGTGAATGGGTGTCAAATTCAGCAGGCCTTTGTTAGTTTTAACTGCACTGTGAATTCAAGGTGATTTAACTGTTTAGTTGACCACATTGCCCGCTGACTCGATAAAGCAATATTTTTCGCGAATTATTTTGAAAGAAATAACGGGAAATTTAATTTTAGCGATGTAGGTGTAAGAGTCAAACGTTATTTAAAACGCGCGCCGCACTCGCGACCCGGCGCCGCGACGATTTTATTCTATGATAAGTCAGCCCTTGACTGCGATCTCCCCTGATGTTAAGTGATGATGTAGTCTAAGATGGAAGCGGGCTATACTTAAGTACAAAGTTATTCTACTCGTACCTCTGACGGTTTCAACGCGGCATAGTACCGGAACCGTACCGGCGGTACGTCTTTGCCGGTAGGGTGGTAGCTACTAGCCTACTAGTACTAGAAGCTAGCCACAGCCGTTGCCTACCACCAGACCAGACCTCAGTCAATTTAGTAAATATAAACTACCCGAACTGGGATTCGTACCCAAGACCTCTTTTGAGATCTAACAACCAACAGCACTACCAACTGCAGAGGTTGTCAGAAAGTTAAGTATAGTAGATGTTTTAAGGTTTTATTTCGATGAATTTGCGTCCGTAGTCGCACTGCACAGTTGCCAGCGTGCGGCGTGATGAGTGTGCCGGCGTCTTTATTGTAACGGTACACTTCGGCACACGTCGCTCGCTACTCCTACTGATCGTTGCTCTGACCTCCGCGACTGACCCACTCGCCGCCGCGCCAGAAAGGAGCAAACGATACAGGGAGCGCGGTCGGTCCTTAAACCTATTGGTTTAAAGAGTTCCTATTATTTACATTTGCATCTTATTTAAAGAACATTTGCCATATTTTTAAGCTAATATACCCATTCCCTTAACTACTGTATTAAGAGTGGGTACGACAATAGAACAACGGGCGGGGATCGAACTACCACCACCCCTCGGTGATCCGGTTCCTTTACCACTGAGCTATTTAAGCATAATACATATGTATTAACCTTTCGCAGAGCTTTAATTTGCTAGAACGACAAAAAGCTAAAAAAGTTAACGAACACCATTCTACCGGCGCCGGCGAAAAGGTCATTATTTATTATTACGCACTCCATTAACACGTTCGCGGTACGAGGTCAATCGACCTCGTACGTCTAGTGTATTCAAGAGTTACGAGGTCGATGGGCCTCGTACCTCAGCACACAAAGTTTTAGTATGAGGTCAAAAAACCTCGTACCGCACCAGAGGAAAGTATAGAAAAATCAGTGCCGCAGTGAACGTGTTAAAATACTCACCTTCTCAATTAAATTTCTTATTTATGTTATGTTTTTCATACACACAAAAATAGGATATTACTTGATGATTATGTTATGCTATCATCAACCCGTTCTAATTTCAGTATACGCTTACTGCTCGCCCGCAGTTTATACCTGTTTACCTTTACCTGGCGGAACTTCAGATCTATTGTTTTGTTATAATTAAATTTAGCACTTCTAAATTACATACTATTGTGTTACTATAGTATAGGCAGTACTTATAGACCGAGGAGCTTTTACATCCACGCAGGCAACGGTATGCCGCCTTGTTGCTGATTTGGGCGGTGCGGTTATAATGAGCGATGACCTTTAAGTGCGACAAGGTCTGAGAATCAAGGCGACGTGATATTATTGATTTAGGATGGCGAGCACATGTGGCGGAGGTTGACAACCTTGCCGCGTGGAGGTCGGCTGACTCGTCGTGAGCAATGTCAGCAAAAACGGTCGTTACTCCCCCTTGATACTTCGCCCCATCGTAGGAGCTTGACGTAGCAAGTTCACATCCATTCAAACTTGCAAAACTAAAAAACTAAAAAAAATATGCTTTTAGCACGCATTAAAAATTACAAATATTGTATTTGAGTCACGTGACTATATTTTTCGTATCGTCCTGACAGCAAACCTTTTCATTTGGTATTCATATCATGGGAGAGAATTTCAAACAGCCAGTCCGCCATCTTGGGGAGGCCGCCATATTGGATTTGTAATGACGTTTCTTGGCTAGTCATGTATTGTCATCAGAACTCAAAGCGTGTGCAAAATTTTATCCTAATCGAAGACCGGGAAGTGGGTCAAATTGAGATTCCAAGATTTGATTTTCTCACATACATAGTAACAAGTGAAGCTGATGTAAACGTATTAAAAATTGGAAATACTCAAAGTGATATTGAAATAAGCACACTGTATAGGTACTGTGCGCAGTTCAACTTAGACATGGATAGTTACTTTTTATTTTCCCTGAAACTCTAAAATGGCTTGAACGATTTCATTTTTTTTCGTTTGTTCGCAGGGGTGATTTATTTGCAGGTTAGTAAGAATTCATCTAGTACTCGTATTACACTTCTTTCAACGTGCCACGGTTCTTTGACTGTACTTCCTGCCCCTTTGTCTTGCACAGCTGAAGTGGAAATCTTCAGCTGTGCAAGTCATTGCTCACCCACTGAGTGACTCTTTTTATAGGGGCCATAGTTATAATGTTATAATTGCAATTTTTCTAAACTAACATGCAATGATTAACTTATTGTAAAAAATGTGGGCGTTGTCATTTACAGTTACATTTATCGGTATCAGTTATCAGTATAGATGTATCTTTTACAATAATTTATAACTATTATCTATTTTCCGATCAAGGATTTACTCGTAGGACGGTGTGGCCGGCGCGCGATTGTGACCGGTTTCGTGTAATATTAACTAATAAGATATGTACATATATGTATATAAATACACATAATATATGATATAACATGTAGCGCGCGACCTTGTCGGCAGGGGCGGCCACGTTTCCTACTGTCACGGTCGCCGTGAGCCTGCGGACTGGATGCAGTGTGCAATCATTAAAGTATTTCGTAGAACAGCTTGATAATATAAAATAAGCTTCTTATAATATTATATTGTTTTCGCAGTTTACAGCTTAAACCTTTCACTTGCCGTTTTCATCAATTTTTTTCACAAATCCGTTGAAAAAATATACAATTTTTTTTGTTAAACAAAATAATAAAATTTTATTTATACTTTTTCTGTTGTATACCCATTGTAAATGATAAGAAAATACCTAAAAGATAAGTACCTACTACTACATTTAAATCTAGAAAAAATATTTACTTATTGAGGACTTGGAAAATACACATATTATGTAGATGATAATAATAATAACCTTTAGTCGGTCGTACTGGGAATATTGAACTCTAATCTAAACAAACGAGATAGCAACTGACAAATTAAGTATTTAATAAAAAATACTTAATAAACAAATTATCACATCAACTACTACAACTGAGACGAATCTATAAATCATACAACCTCATATGGAAAATCTTCCAAACGGTCTGTAGAGCATGCCAAAAAATGTTGGAATATACAAGCTTCACGCAGTAAAAAGTAAAAACATCTCAAACTCAAAAAAATACATTTAAACAAATAACCTCCTTTTTTTGAAATCAGTTAATACCAAGGGTTGTTATCAGATAAAGTAAAAAGTGAGTGTGCTGAAACGTGCTTCACTCCGTTTGGAAGCAATGTCAAATACCTCGGCAGTAAGTAGCAAATACGCGAGGCAGGGAACTCGCCGCGCCGGTATCCTTTCACCAGATCACCGCGCCGTCTTAACTGTTTGTCAAAATATTTGCAATTTAATTAAATAAAACATTACAGTAATTTAGTATCTCTATAGCCGGGTATAACGCTGTAGCTGTCGCTGTCATACCTACTCGCAATGGACTATAAACCTGCGTTAGCCAGACATACTTCATTTATGAAAGCTGAAAGTTCGTCAGGCTATGCACCATTAAGTAAGTGACAACAGGCTATCATTATTAGGTCATAATATGAGATATATAGGAAGTAGTTTGAGAAAAAACCGTATCAAAACTTGTTGTCAATTGTCATTCAATATCAATGTCGGTCTGACAATCGTACGGCATCCATTACTGGAACCTACGTTATCTTAAGCTATCTGCCTTTTACACATTCGGCCGTGCCGAAAAGAACACCTTAGGCACCGTGTGTATAGCTTCAAAAACTGTTCCAAGTTGCGAAGCTCATTGGTCTTGGCGTGCAATCCTTTGGAGACAAGCGAAATAAAAGTTGGTATGATTCTCAATAGAGGCATATTAAACAACACCAAGAGTCGCCTTGTACGTGCCTTAATATTCTCTATGTTTAGTATGGAGTAAAAACTTGGACCATAAAAGCAAGAGAATATGGAATAAACGCGTTCTAGATGTGGCGCTGGCGGCGCATTTTAAGAATACCTTGGACAGCCAAGCGCATAGACATGTCAATTCTATCGCAGCTCGGAATGAAGGTGGCTTTCCTTCTTATGTTACCAACGTATATTGTGGTATTTCGGGCAAATTATGCGGCGTGGTGACTGCAACTCAGAGAAGTTGATAATATACATCACTGACGGGAAAAGACCGAGGACACGATGGGCTGATCAGCTTAAAAAGGATAAAAATACGAATGTCTACACGCTAGCAAAAATGGCCACCAACAGAATCCGGTGGAAAACGTGGACCCGCAGGAGGTTGGGACCACGATCTTCAGAAATGAAAAAACGACCGCAGGGAGATGATTCTCAAATTACTCACTTACTTGTTTGGTTTTGGCAGAAATCAGCAAACACACATACATACAAACACATAAACATATTCATTCCATTCGAATTAAGCAATAAAACCAGCGTTGTTCAAGTTTTGCAAATAACCTAACCTAACCTAACCTAACCTAACCTAACCTGCATATACTTACTTATAATAATAGCAACGGCAGGAGCACGGGCGGGCAAACTTTCAGTGTTCGTAGAATGTGGTATGTCTGGCTGTCGCAGGCTATCGTTGTACTCGTATTCATATTTGGGGCAGGGTCGGAACGCTAATTCAGTGTGCATTTTGCCGGACAGCTCCTTGCTCCGAAAAAGATCAAGGAGACTCGATAGCAGGCGCTTTGCTAACTGCTTATTGCCTTTTATACGACGACGCTAAAGGAAGGTTGGCGATTTGTTGTTTTGATATGAATAATTTATTTTGGGGTTTTACACTTACTAGTCGCCGAGTGATCGAAAATCCACCATAATTCATTTAAATTTTTAAATTTGAACGGCTGTCAAATACTTTTAGTCGCTGATTTGCCAAGGATATACATTTAATTTATCTACCTTTTGTAAGCAAATTACCTATATTATGACTTTTAAAAATACCAATCCAACCTTTTTAAAATTTGTATTAATAAACAATAAATCAGGACCGGCCGGTTTAAATGAGAAAATGGTGTCCATTGTACGTCGTCCTTGATTGTACAATTTCACATTTTAATGATGATATAACACATGTACTTATGAGTATTTATAGCATTATTGTCTTAGAATGTGTGAAACTCATAGTTATTTTATTAAATTATTACATATCTAATACATATTGTATTAATGACGTGTGCTATCATACTTCTCCGTCCCGCGTCATCGGACTACTGTACTAACGACCATACGACTAATTGGAGGGGAAACAAATGAAAATAATGAAGTGACTTTTCGCACGACTCTTTCTTTAGATGATGTCTGACTCCACTCTCGCAAGTCGTGCCGAAGCGCTTATATACCGGTCAACGTAATTACCATAAGATATAGAGGCGGCGAAAGTTTTTTTTATCCTAAGCGGCTGTAACTTTCTATAAATGGCAACATTATAACTAATGACTTACGGATCAACTTTCATTCGGCGACATGCTAACTTTTCGTGGCAATACCCATCTACCTCTAATCTTCGTGGATTAGTTACTCAGCAACAATGTTACTTCAACGTTTACTTCATCACGATCGGTCTCCTAGAACTGCCCTCTTCCCTCCTTATCGCGCGATTTTGACATTTTGACGATTTCGACTGAGGAGGTGTAACACCACCAATTTCCCTAGGACTCGAACCCAAGACTTCTTGTACTGACATCCATAAGTCAACCATTGGGCTAAACCTGCAGCTGTTTATATTTATATTTTACACATACGAGTATTGTTACTGGAAAGGAAACTACGCGGGTGATACCGCGGCGCGTTTGTATACGTTGGTAGTACATAATATGAACTATACTAATATTATAAAGAGGTAACGTTTGTGGTGTTGGAAGGGTGAATCTCTAGATCTGCTGACGCGATTTTGAAAATAATTTTACCACTAGAAAGCCTCGTTTATGATCGTCATTGGCTATTTTTAACCGACTTCCAAAAAGGAGGAGGTTCTACGTTCGGCTGTATGTATGTTGTTTTTTTTTTTTTTTTTTTTTTTTTTTTATGTATGTCCAGCGATAATTCAGTCATTTGTAGACCGATTTTGAAAATTCTTTTTTTGTTTTGAAGGGTTTGATTCCAGGGTGGTCCCATTTTTTTCATGTCAGGATCTGATGATGGCATCCTGGAGAAATCGAGGGGAACTTTCGAAAATCGTAGAGACGGCTAGTGCGTTTGTTAGTGTTTCCATAAGCTATTTTAAACCACGACAATTTTATGAAGGTCTGGAGTTGGTCTGATGATGGAGCCGAAACACAGACGATGGAACTCGTCAACGATTTACAGCAGTTACCTTTTGTTTGGGCTTGATTTATTTGTATTGATGAGAACTTTCCACCTAGATGGGTTGTGACTGTATTAAGGGTCTGATGATGAAGACGAAGGACAGTTAAGAGAACTCTTCAACGGTTCACAGTAGCTACCTTGTGTTTGGACTTGATAAATTTGTATTGATGAGAACTTTCCACCTAGATGGGTTGTGACTGTATTAGGGGTCTGGTGATGAAGACGAAGGATAGTTAAGGGAACTCCTCGACGGTTCACAGTAGCTACCTTGTGTTTTGACTTGATAATTCTGTATTGATGAGAACTTTCCAACCATATGAATTGTGACTGCATAGGGGATCTGGTGATGAAGACGGAGGGCAGACACCTTTCACGTTTTTCTGAATATTCATATTACGTGTGGATAAAGGGGGAGTGAAATTTTATATATGAGTTAAGGTAGTATTTTTAAAATTGGGATTGTAGGACTTAGATACTTATCATAAGAAAATAACGTTCAACTAATTGCTTATTAATTTTTGGTTACACTCAGTAGGTGTGCTAACACTAAAAATTAAAAAATAAAAATTTTAATAAAAAAAATTCAACCGACTTCCAACTCAAAAATTAGCCTAAACTAAAAAGCAAAAAATAACATCTTACCTATGTGCTACCTTCTGATCAGTTTGAAGGCGGTGCCAATCCAGTGTCATGTTTTAATTAAAGCCGTCTCTGAAAGAACCACAGAAATTTTGTAATTTAAACGGCTTAAATTAAAACATCACTGGCTTGGCACCGCCTTCAAACTGATCAGAAGGTAGCACATAGGTAAGATGTTATTTTTTGCTTTTTAGTTTAGGCTAATTTTTGAGTTGGAAGTCGGTTGAATTTTTTTTATTAAAATTTTTACCCCGTATCCTCACGCGAAAGGGAACTACGCGGGTCGGCTAGTATTGCGTATATTCGTATATAGTCGAAAAGATAATAAAATATCGTACATATTGTGTAGCGTACATTGTTATTTTATTATGTTTTCGATAGATAACATTAGTTATTTCGATGTCCTATCAGTGACAAGACAACATTATTTTAGGGATTAACATTTGTTGTTGGTTTTTGATAGATTGTGTGGATAGCAGAATATAATATAATTAGCGCAGGCACGCGACTTCCCGTGAGGGACGATGGTGCAATATAAGTCAGTGTAATTTCGTCCAATCGTCATTTTTTTAACCTCTGTCTAAGTACATTTTAATAATAGTTTGAGTACCTATTTCAACCCCTATTTCACAGCTCTCTGTTTTTATTCGCGACATAAAGTAGCCTATTATTTTCTCTGAGGCCCTACACATTCGTATAGCTACCAAAATTCATTAAAATCGGTTCAGCGGTTCATCTACATACTCGTAGTACAAGACGAGTTAGTGATGGCGCGCCGCACGGACGCAAACGAAGTGCGTATCTATTGATAAGTATCTATTATTTTCTATCATTGGAATTCATTATGTATCATTTTAAAATATATTTATATCGTAATATTAATTATTACATAATAAAATATGGTCTGTTTATCGTCAATGTTCTTACACTTAGTACAACTTTTGGTTCACAAAGAAGACCCAATCGGTTCTTCATGAGCCCTGCCCACTGCCATTCAGCTTTGCAACGCTATCTACATATGTATTCTGTGATGTCGGTAAGTTACGTCTAGCATAACTCTTCGTCGCCCAGAGTGACTCTGGTTCTCGGAGCTTTCTTATAAAACTATATAATTGTATATAATGCAAGGTCGGAGCCTCAAAACCCCAATACTGGTGCTATAAATCATCGTAGCATTATACACTCACAGAAATGCTTAGCCACGGTGGCAACGCTTCGTGCAATGTTTGCATATGTACTTACTCGTAAGTGTAGATTGATTCTTCTATTGCTCATGCTCGAAAGTGTGTATGCTCGCCGGCGTAGGCATAACAGTCGACATTTTCTATTTCTCTTCACCAGATGTCTCGTTGGTCGTATGCTAGGCCTACACTGGTCTTTGATGTACGAAAGTGTATCTACTTTCGCTATTTATGTGAATACTTACTTAATAACTTTCCTTTTACTAATTTCTTAAGTCTCGCAGTTAAATACTAAAGGCGCACATTAAGAATGTGTAAATTTTTAATAAGTACATAAATTATTTATACACGTTATTATAAAATAGCATTGTTTTATTCATTCGTCTGACTTTTTGTGCCATTTTAATAATTAAATTGTACCCAAAAGTTTATATAATATAATATAAAATATTCCAAGGACTTTATGCTCTATATTATGCAAGTAGTCATATATGTATATTTGGACCCAGTAAGGTCGAGGCAGACTGCAATTCCTAAATAACTGCAACTTTTAAAGCGCTTGTAGCTTAGTAGTATTTACACGATACTAAAATATAAGCTAATTTTTTTTTCAATTTGTCTGCCTGTCTTTCTGTTTGTCCGGAATAATGTTTGGAACGACTGAAGCGATGTCAGTGGGGCTGTCACTGGAAAATAGACGAGGTTATAAAGCAGCATATTATATAGGCTACTCTTTGTCCTGAAAAAATCATGGTTTCCGCTGTATTTGTGAAAAATAGAGTTTCAAGAGTTCAAAGTCGCAGGCGTATCATAAACTAACCGTCTGTACATTAATTATATTAAAAAAAAACAATTAATACAGATACATTGAGATTGTAAGTTACTGAGTCCAAAAAGTAGAATTTCATTATGCAAATTATAATGAGAATATATTGTTACGAAGATGGAAGGATTTGGAATGAAACACCCGGTGACTCGCATGACACTACTCCACTCCTTAATCCGAGTATCAATACACACTTCCAAACGGTAATTCGTTATCTAAAATCGTAACTGAGTTCACTTGTCTTGTCTACTTGTATCGCTGGTATCACGCATCATCGTTCCGAAGTTACTACCACAATCGCGTATTTATACCAGTGACAAAGATTCTAGATCATTCTGGAATATCCTACAAAATCTTGGAAATTTTTAACGAATAAAAAAAAAATCTTGAAAGACACGCGTATTGTTCATTCCACGAAATTCGACATAAACAATAACAAAACATCGTTATCGCAGATTGTAAACAACTCGATATTGCCGAATGATTGTAGACCTTATGTCACTAGTACTACGGTTCTCCCTAACGATACTCTCCGTCCAGATTTATATATTCTTGTTTGAGCCCGATAAGCTCAAGAACGTCTGAACCGACTTTATTGCGGTGGTCTGGTGGTGGTGAAACTGGCTACAATACATCGGTATTGTAGCCAGTTTCACCATTTAGTGCTTGTTTAATTAAAATAAGTTCACACACAAAAAAAAATTTCCCTATGTGAAAAATAAGCGCCTTTCGTTCAGCTAAATCGACCGAAGCGAGTTTCTAACTCGATTCGTATTAATAATAACTTCGATTTAGCTGAAACTTTATGCCACTATAGATTGTAAAACCGCTTATTTGGAAGTACATGTAATTATTACACGATTAATACAGAAAACTGCATGTATAGACATAGTATATATTTTGTATTAAGTGGCCCAACCACGAATATTTCCCTTTTCCGTTAGGAGCAGGTGCAGTCCAACTCTTGGATAGGAATCGGGAGCTATCGGAGCTTCATTGACGTGAACTTTTAACTCCGTGTGTTTGCTACTATGCTCGGTGAACTGATTACAGTTCCTTGTGCTCGTTTTGTCTTTTATTTATCGAAAGTTTAACTCGTGACCCCGGGTTCACGTGCCAGTTACACAGTAATTAAATTACCTACCTAAAGATTAATAAAACATTAGCCATAATTAATTATGAGACTCTTACACAAAAGAACCTTAAGAACCTTCAAACGAAAACGTAATGAATAACGATGATTATAGTTGTAATAACCCTGAAATTATTTAACAAAAGCAGGCGTTACTTTGCGGAAGTTCATTATGAATGGGAATAATTGATTTTTTCGCAGTTTTTTGATTTGGAACGAATCCAAGTGACAACGTCACCGATATCGTATAGAAAACCCTCAAGGTTTTTTTTGATGTATGAACACGCATCACTTTTTACTGAGTGGTGCGATTGTGATACTTAATTCGTTTTTGATTAGAAAAGTTATACCTACTTCGAAGTTGGTTCCTTATAAATTCGGAAAAATAATCAACCCTAAGGATAGGAAAACAATTTAAATATCTAGTTTAATGTAGGTACCTATTCTGTTCTCTAATTAATAATTTGGCAACCACTTTGATGTTTTTTTTGGGCAAAATCCATAACGACACACATTGTAATCTATACTTATAATAAATCTGTAGAGAGGTCAATTCTGTACAAGAATTTATATTTCAATAATATCTATCAGCGGATGATTAGTGATCGATACTAATGCCAAAAATGCAATCAGTTAAATGTTTGTCTGTCTGTATGTTCGTACGTACAAAAACTACTCGACGGATTTTAACGAAACTTGGTACAATTATTCTTCATATTCCTGGGCAGGTTATAGTATACTTTTCATCACGCTACGATCAATAGGAGCAGAGCAGTGAAGGGAAATGAAGGAAAGTGTTCCTCGTAGCATTTAAGTTAAGCATAAAATAAACAAATCAATAAACAAAATGCATTTAGTTCGCGTCATGCAATGTTTGGGAACACGGACAGAGACAGTTGCGCTTTATTTGCGTCGGTAGCGCGAGTTAGTGACGTCACGGCCGGATGCGAGCACGACGCGCGACATCACGTGCGAGGATACTGCATCTCACGACGTCATTCGCATGCCTTACTATTTATTTATTTAAACTTTATTTGTTGGCTACAGCACAATATCAAAAACAAGAGAAATAGAGATATTACTATAAGTAGCGATTTCCTTAAACAATCTTTAGACATTTCATTTGTGATGATTTTGCTGGAGGTGTATTGTTGCAAATGAATTTCTCAAGTTTTTAAAATATGAAACTATATGTATAATATTTAAGCTATATAAATTATTTAGATTATTTATTTTAGTCGGATACTATAAATTCTTTTTGTAGTTTTCGATCAACCTTAAAGTACATAATATTTAATTACGTGTCTTTTTACTTTGTTATAAGTACGACGCACTTCACTGGACCTTCCGCAATATATAGCGTCTTTAATTTATATGATACATCGTAAATATTGGGAATTACGAGATTACAGATAATAATAAATCATTAGTGGGAGTTTCTATTACCCCCCAACTTCAGTCTTACCTACGAGTAATATCAGTCTTTAAACTGTACCAAAACAATATCTGTAGGTAAATATGCAATTACATTTTTAGTTTGTTTGTCTCTCTTATCGTTAATTAGTAATTACTAGAGATGCGCCGAGTAACACTTTTGCCGAGTAACGAGTACCGAGTTTTACTCGGTTCAATTTTTTTTCAACCGAGTACTCGGCCGAGTAGCTCGGTTCAGTCAAATTTCTATTTCGCGCGCGTAAACAAGTATTAATTCAATTCAATTCAAAATTGTTTATTTCAAGTAGGCTTAGTTTACAAGCACTTTTGAAACGTCAAGTTTGAGTTGACTATTTGTAGTGACTCTACCACCCAGCTCAGAAGGCGCAGTCTGAGAGGGCGAGAAACTCAACAGTTGCTCTTTTAAATCCTTCATTTTAATTTAATTTAAATTTAATTGAGATTTTCAAAGATTTTCTAAATTACTAATAAATACTTTTTGATTAACACTGTTGTTCTAATTATATCTACCTAAATAATGCTTTTCTTAAACAAAGTATACTCGGCATTCACCGACCGAGTTATTCGACCGAGTACAAGTATCAAAAAATCCGCCGTTACATTACATAGTAACATTACACGGTCGCCCTCGGCGTGAGGTCGACAACGTCTGTGTAGGCGATGATATCGCAGACTAGATAACGAGTTGATATTTTTACCGCAAACGGCTATAATAAAATATTATAGTAGAGGTGTGTGTGTGTTAGAGCTCGTTTATATGGAAGTACTGCCGCCACGCCTGTTCTTGCGTTCAAGAGATGCTTCCTAAATATAGTTTGGATGATAACGATAAGGTAATAAGAATCGATACGTAATATCCCAATTCATGTCATGGAATTTCAATGATTTCAGATAGTACGAGTATATGCAATGGCAAACTAGTCTAAGCGTATCTTGTATTTGTATACATCATACTGGTTAGTACGCACTCGGACCACAATAGCAACAAAGGTTGCCACAGTACAATTGTACTCCAACTGTACCGAAACAGTGTTTATTTTTCACGAACTTTGATTACTCATTATCATTAGCTGATTACCGATAAGAGGTCATTGCAACTGTAATCTGAAACGTGCGATAGTGTCACCTTTGGTTGTGTGCGTTTATATTTTTAAAGCTAATCCGAATGTTTAGAAGACTGATGGGAGGCTTCAGCCGTGGCTAGATACCACTCTACCGGCAAAGACGTTGTGTTGATTTTTATCCTTCTCCTAACTAATTTGGAGTAAGTTAGCCCATTAACATCTTAGATTGAATCATCAATTACCATCAGGTGAGATTGTAGTCAAGGGCGAACTTGTAAAGAATTAAAAAAATAGAATCCCATCCAAAGGTATGAAATGATATTGGAACAAACAATAGGGATCTGCAATCATTACTTTCGGAGCTACAGGGATTTAAAGGGTCAGATTTGCTTAAGTATAGGGTTCCGTCCAGCAGGGCAGGCAATTTAGATATTGGACGACGTGACCAGCGACGAACTAATATTACGTACATGTCTGAATCTAGCCGTTTGTTACTATCAAACTTTTGTTGGCATTGGTGGCGTTGAACTAAGCCCAGAAGTCAACATTAAATTAAAGGTAAATTTGTGTTCGAGTTCATTTCACCGTCAATGTCAATAATCGCCAGATATGCACGGGCCCTTATCCGTGGGAAAGCCGCCAGTAAAGTTCAGACAGAGTTGTCAACATGCCCGATGCTGTGAGTGATAAGAGCAAGGTCAGCAGCGGCGCTAGCGGCGTCGGCCGGCGGCACAGTACACGGACAGTGCCCGGCGCGTTATGTAAGCGTCGAGAGCATGGCTAGCACTGGTAGCTGTACGCACATTTGTATTCGTTACGTCGTAGTGTAGGCCTGAAGTGCACGATGTTATTTGCGTTATACGGTGTACTTCCGACTCGGTGCTGGTCACTACAAATATACAGAACCTGTGCAACGTATTTGATTTGTACACAACATATAGGAGAACAAAACTATATAGTTTTCATTTACAGAGATTTAAGATCTAATCTTAAAACTATTCACATTTAACAATACATTACAATATAATGATCACGCTTCTTCATTCAGGTAGGCAGAGACCACTACTTCAACTTGCTACGACCGTTGCATACATGGTCTGTATAGGGTTTTTTGGACGTGGCATTTGAGAAAGTCCTGGATTTGGTGCAGGACCATTCGACTTGGCCTTCCCCTTCCATTTATCCTCTATGTGCACAAAATATCTAAGTATACCTAGTCCTACCTTTATTTTCCTTATTAATAGACTTATTTTCCTTAGTGAGATCGCAACAATATCACCTTGGGCTTAGGTGAGCGTAGATTAGTGCCAAAGGCCTAGAAGAACGTGGAGGAGGCGTCTCTCCAAGCGCCGTTCGTCTGACTGAGTTTAGTGACACGTTGGAAACGATAGGATACGTGTGTGAGTGATAAGTCCTTGGAGAAGTGATTGGAACACATCCGAGTGACGTAAGATGTCAATAACAATGTGTTGTTGTCTTACGTCACTCGGATGTGTTCCAACAAGATCAAGAATGGAACGTTCGTTAAACTGTGGCGGTCCCTACGTTTACGTTCATGGAGAATGGTTTCATTGATATTATAGATTGCGTCAGGTGAAGGCTGACGTGACGTGGTCAGACGCGGTTCGCTCCGCAGCGCGGGCTACACTCTGGACAGGACACGTCATTTCCTCATACACAAGCTACCTAAGCTCTAGTACCAATTTATTTAATGCTTTTATGACTGATACGACAGTCAGATATCATTGGTTTAGTTTTATTACTAACATACAATATTAACAAATGGGCATAATAAATCGATTTATGTATGCGATTTTATGAAGGGAGGTACACATTTTTTTTGGAGGACAGTAAGACTTAACTATAACGTATATACTCAATGCGTCAACCATGTAGGTACTAATTAAATTGCTACATGATTTAATTACTAGCTACATGTAGTGTAGTCACTAAATTACTACATGGCTTGTATTTCATACCATGTTCCAAGTAAACAATAATAATATAAATAACGTTTACCTGGAACTCCGTAAAGAAATACCAAGTCATAAATTAGTCATAATAGAGATAACAAATGACAAGCAAGAATGCTGTAATTCGCGATAAAATGCAATTTTTCACATTCACGTGAAAAATTGCACGTATTGATACTCGTAATAAACTGCACCACGACCGGCCCTGTGCGAGATTGCGGAACGATTTCATAAATACATTGTTTGGTGAATGGAAAACTTACAAAAAAAGGATATAGATTAAAACTTGGTAGTAGTGAGTACACTCACTTATATTAAAAAGATCTCAAACTCACTAAACGTATATTTACCGTGTTTAAAAAAAACCCAAAAGTTGAACCAATAATCTAGTCACATTAATTCAAGCGACTTGATTTCCTTATGGAAAATAGCGTTTTTCCTTCAAGGCCCCGTTGCAAAACCGTCATTGTGTGCGAGGTTGAACTATGCGCCAGATATTCACTTAGTACCCACGAGTAGATAATAATGTTACTTGAATCATTTTTATTCAAAAAAGACAAAGACTTCAGAACGATACAAAAATTAAAAATGTACTAAAAATCGATTGCATTTGAAAATACATAATTACGTAGTGATTTTTGTATCCTCTTTAAAGTCAATCAATGAATGAGATGTCATTGTCGAATATCACTGTTATCTTGATTTGATAAGATAACAATTTAGTGCAAAACATCTTTAAAACTGTCGCCTGTCAGTTAGACACAGATAATGTAATGAATACTATGTCAAACGGATACGAATTATTGCCCACCTAAAAAAAGTAAATTAATGATTAGGTAAATATAGATTTTTTTTAATTGGCTTCATGAGTCCTCTGAGCTCTGTATCATTCGTATAATTTGGGCCCGAGTTTGTATGTTTGACTAAAGACTGGGTTTCTCCTTAAAGTCGCTTTAGATCGATCGAGAAAAGTCGACCTTATTGATGTCCGTAAAAAGCCTTGCATTCAAGTTAGCAGATGTTATCAACAATACATACAGATATTAGTACCTACTGCACGTACGCTGTAACTGTTTATTTCTCTTTTTTGTATCATTTGTATTTTTAGATTTCCTTAATTAACTGAGTTTTGACAGAATACTCCGAATAACATTGTCGGTCCATAACAATTCAATTAAATCAGACTTATTTTATGGGCTAGTAGAATCTTTGGGACGGTAGCGGTGTTTTTTTTTATTCTTTACAAATTAGCCCTTGACTACAATCTCACCTGATGGTAAATGATGATGTAATCTAAGATGGAAGCGGGCTAACTTGTTAGGAGGAGGATGAAAATCCACACTCCTTTCGGTTTGTACACGACATCGTACCAGAACGCTAAATCGCTTGGCGGTACGTCTTTGTCGGTAGGGTGGTAACTAGCCACAGCCGAAACCTCCCACCAGCCATACCTAGACCAATTAAGAAAACCTCAATCGGCCCAACCGGGGATAAGACCCAGGACTTCCGTCATGTAAATCGACCGCGCATGTCAAAAATTATTGAGATATGTAAACTTTTCTGTATTATTGCTATCGGTAAATGTCTGCTATGTGTCACGTCCATCTCAAGATACGGTCTAAGTGCGTTAGATAAGAGTCAACAAGTCGAGTGACGTTATGCAACGATACAGTACAAGACGTCAGTGAGTGCAACTTTCGCCGCGCGCCGAGCGACCTCCGACCGGGTCCTCTGCGTTGGCAGACTTCCACGGCGAACAGTAAAAGTGCCTGAAGCTTGCGAGCGAGCTGGGCTCCGTGCACTTTCCTTTGTATTACGAATGCCCGCGTCTAGCGATGTGAGTCTGACGCAATACCGCCACAGGGCAGTTTGTTATATTTTTTTTGTATGAAGTAAGCTCGCTTTGACTACCATCACACCTGTTGATAGTGTAGATGTGGCCTAAGATGACTTGACATCCTTCACTTAAAGAAGCTCTAATTATCAAACAAAGCATTAAATTATTGTATGTATGTATATTAAATCTTTTTCTTATTAAACGACATTAAATTACTTAATTAAATTCAACACGTCTAACATTTCCGTCTAATTTTATCATAATTCACTGATCTGATTTGGATGGGGTTTGCGTTATTGAAATGAATATGTATTTTAGGGAATATTGTGATAAATAATTGGAAGGCGGTTCGTTTTATTTTTCGCGGTTTATTCAATTACAGAACTAAGCTAGAACTTTTTAGCTAGAGCTTTTTCTTAATATTTCCGAATCGTCATTTATTTTGATCCAAATGATGATAAAAGCTGCGGAATGTGGTTTCTTGAATTTTGGAAAATTATAACATTTTATTTGACTTGGTTGAATAGGTATAGTTATAAACGAGAAGTACTCGTAAATCTTCGACCGTGACGAGTTACCACTTTAATAGCAAAAATGTAGTCGGTACCGTACCGCGGTCTGTCTTCCGTGTACAAACGACATCAATCATTATTAATCATTATAAAGGTATGGTTATGCCTATGTTTGAACTATGGAGTAAGGAATTTTCATTTGCCTATGATTATTTGATTTGACACTGTTTAGTGCCATACAAAGTACAAACCAGCATATCAATAATAAGGTTCGTTGTAATTATTAATAAATACTTTAGTCGTGGTGCTTTCTTTACTAATTTAACGAAGATCTACTAAGTAATTGAGCATTTTGGTAAGTGGTCAAGTGGATGCCGGCTTGATACCCATCTTGATAAATCATACCATATTAGGAAATCGTAAAGGTGTGTCACGATCAATTATCATATATCATCAGCCTGTATGCTGCCACTGCTGGACATAAGCCTCTTCAAGAGCGCGCACACACGATCCTCCGCCATCCTCATCCAGCTACCTTCTACCTTCCCACTACCTTCTTGATGTCGCTCGACCATCTGGCTGGAGGACGTCATTGCTCGTACGTGTGTAATTAATAATGAAAACATTTTCTTTCTTTTGATTAAGTAATTTCAAATTACTCAAAAAGTCAAATCATTTACTAATTTGATAGTAGGTTGCCATCGTTAACCAAAGACATAAACGTAACTTAAGTGCTTTATGTTCTGTGACTTGAACTCTATTATTAAATTTGTTTTTTGTTTAAATATTCGGATTCGGCGCCGAATTAAAATTAATCACGTAGTTACCATTAGGTTAATAGCTTAACACTTTTTGCGTTACTCGATCATTCACCGGCGATTTTTTTGTGCTTCTAAAATATACCTACTTAAAGCCTTGTACGATGTAATTCTGCTGGAGACCGTTTATTTTTTTGTTATCCTAATCCATCTGAAATGGGCTTTTTTTTATACAAAATAAGCTCGCGCTTGACCACGATCTCACCTGATGGTAAGTGTAGATGTGGCCTAAGGTGATACGCGCTTGCCTAGAAGATGCCTATTCACTCTCATCTTAAAGATGCCCAAGTTGTAAGAATTAGGAAATACTGACTTCGGGAGAGAGTTCCATACCCTAGCCATACGTATAAGAAACGAAGAAGCAAATCGCTTCGTACGAGTCCTAGGAATGTCAATGACGTAGGGATGGAAACCTACCCGGTGTCTTGCAGTGCTGTGGTAAAAAGGTGACGGTGGTACAAGCTCAAATAGCTCCTGTGCACACTCTCCGAAATATATTCTGTAAAAAACCGAGAGACTAGCAACCTTCCTACGATGACAAAGAGTTTGAAGTTTTTTCAGAAGGGGTGAGTCTTCGCCTATAAGTCTTCTGGCTCGGCGATCTACTGCGTCCAAAGCAGCCAACTGATACTTAGCAGAGCCATCAAAAAGGTGACTGCAGTACTCCATGCACGATCGAACCTGAGCTTGATATAAAGTTAGCAATTGGTGTGGTGTGAAGTACTGCTTCACCTTATTTAGGATACCAAGTTTTTTGGCGGCAGTTTTGGCTTTGGCTTCTATAGATCGACCGAAATTAATGGTAGCCGATATGTCGACACCCAGAAGATCTATATGATCGGTGATGGGAACAGATATATTTCGGAAAGAAGGAGATGCAGTAAAAGGACTCCGTTTTGCTGTGAGTAGACACGCCTGCGTTTTGGTTACGTTGAACTGAACCAAATTGGCATCACCCCAGTCAGAAACTTCTTTAAGGGTAAGGTAGGGTTCAAGCGTTCAACCATCGTCTTTCGGAGCTCATTAGTTTCAATTCCACTGACGCGTGGACCGGACGTATACCTCTCCGTTACAGGGCTTCTTCCTCATGAGTCATGTTGCTATGTCATTAGAACTACTCGTAACTATTTGTACGTTTATGTCAAGCTTTAATACATCAATCTTCAGATAAATACTCATTCCTCAGTCAAGGCACCTGACGATGCATCATAAGTGATATTTTCACTTATGATGCAAATATAATCTGCCGTCTAATTGGCGAATCCTAATTGGAACAGCGCTGTAAGTCTAAGCCCAATACTCTGTCACGGAGAAAGGCCTGGCAACAATAATGGAAGATTTGGCTGATTAATGATGGATGTCTATCATACTAGCAAAACCTACGCAGTTTTGTTCGCGTAATTCCCATTCCCGTAGGAATACGGGGATAAAATATAACCTGTATTAATACCTAACCTGTGTTACTCGATGATAATGTAGCTTTCCATTGTAAAAAATGTATCAAATCGATCCAGTAATTTTAGAGCAGAGTAAGCAAAACAAACAAACGATCAAATATAATATTAGTAAGTAGGTATAGACGACTGTGTGACGTCATAAAGTATTATTACCGCACGGACGTTACGTAAGGAGCAAAACTTTCACTCTCAAACGTAGTACTTATCTCAAATCTCTTAAGCTAACAACCACCACCGATAAGCCCACATGCCTGCAGCTCTAACGGCTTGACACCCGATAAAACTGGTGTGTTGGTCGCGATGAACCTACGACCAGTTTTATCGAATGTCAAGTCGTTGTTAGCGCTGCAGTCAGTACAATTTGCGAAACCAAGCTAGACCAAAACATACTCTAGTCAATTCTTCTTTGCCGTACCAAATTGATTCTGACAATGTGGTTTCAATCTAATGGCATGGTTGGACTTACGGCCTGACCGACGGACCTGAGTCGGGACATAGGTAAAACTATTTATGTAGAGCAGTGTGTGTACACATAGATCCTTTTAAAGATAAAAATCCATTCCACTAGATGAAGGGTGATTCAGTAAATATGTACGAGTATCTGTGATTCAGCATAAGTCTCGAGGAGCTAAGCCAAGTTGGCATCGTTCCATTGAGCGGCGTCAGGCGAGCCGGATTGTCCCTGACATTTTCTTGTTTTGATTGTTTGGTTCTCGTGACTTAGCTCTTGAAGCGGTGGACCCCAAGAAAGTTGAGCTTTTTAGTCAGCGAGGGAAAGTAAAATTACAAGATACTTTTGGTAATTCTGGCAATGCAACGTTTAGTTAGCTTATTATACATTAAAGAAATGGGGATGATGACTAGGTTTGAATATACATATTGATTTTTATGATACATCGGGTAAATAAAGTCAATGTTAACTAATTTATTATTATTGACTGGATATTTGCAAAATAAATGAGATTATAAAATTTCAAAATCTTTTATCGTAATTAGATGAAAATTCATACAGTTTTAGCTTCCTTACATTAAATGTGACATTTTTAATAAATGAACTATAAACATAAACGCACAAATCTGCACAGCGTCGCAAATCTGACCCTTTAAATCCATGTAGCTCCGAAAGTAATGATCGCAGATACCCTGTTCCTTTTACAAAATTGCTTTACTATTGGCATACTCTTAATTTATATACAATTTAAAAAAACTGTCATCATCCCTATTGTAGCGCGCATAGTTAAACGCATCTTCATAGGCTATTCCATCAGTCCTTCTAAGCAGAGGATCTAGTCTCACAGAAGACTTGTTTCCGTTGTTGCCTAGCTCCTATCTCTTCTGGCAGACATTTTGCCCTCGCTTTAGCTTGCTGGTGACACTGCTGCGGTCATGGGCCCAGCCAATACACAGTCAGAAACTGTTGTCGATTGTACATTGTCCGCCGATCAGCTGCAGGTAGCGACGGATAGATCACGAACGTTCCTTGTAGCCGAGGCCGACGACATTCTATGGCATTTAGTTTCACACAACACAAATATTAAATATCATTTTAAACTTTTGCATTATTTATAACATTTAACTTATATTATAAAGTCAGTCCTTCAACTACAAGTATCCAATATATAAAATATTTGTGCATTATCTAAATAAATGTAAGTAGTAGGTATGACTTGCTCATAATATTTTAATTTATAATAATATAATAACTCGTGCATACAATAATAAACATGTAGCTGTCACGTTTGTCTATTGTTTGTTTAATGGCACGTAAGCTTGACTGCGATATCACCTGATGTTAGATGACGTTACAAAAAGATCCATTTATATCTACAGACCTGATATGTGATGCATGTGCATGACATCGTGTTGGTTGCGATGTGCATGACACACGATCAGTTTGTGGTGTTGTTTGCAGGTATGTGAGTTTACTTGATCGTCAGTGGCTGACACCAGGCGTAACAGGAATCGGTTGTTTGCAGAACTGACCTAACTTGCACATAATTTTGTTATCAGCAGATAACTAGTTTTTGCTTTTAGTGAGGATCACTATCGCTCTATGACTCACAGTACAAACGAAATTAATTATATAGATATTCTATTTCCGGCAGGCTTCGGATGTGGCACAGAACATTTAAAATATTTTGTGAGACGTAGAAGTAAAGTGACAGCATGAACACGTTTACAAGTGTAAACAAGAAGAACGTGACGTGAGCATAGCGGAAACGTATTGTTAACTTGTTTAGAATTTTACAGGAGTGTGTGAAATCAAAATCTGTTTACCAAAAAACCGTTGCCTTACCAACCACCCACACCCAGGTGATAATTTACAAAAATTTTTCTCTTTTGCCGATGCTCCTACAGTTAGATTCACAAACGTGTCAATCTGTGTTACTTATAACCCTTACCACTACAATCAAAGTTAAACCGTCGTCCAAAAGTAGAATATCTATAACAATGTCGAGTGCCACTTGGGTAGATACAAATATGACAACCAAAGAGATTATCCTGTGGACGCCCCCGAACACAGAATACATAACGCCAGCCACACACCGTCAAGTAGGTATACCACGCGCTTAGAGATGTGGACAGTATAAAAATGTCAATATTTTCGATATATACCCGCATACGCGCGTTATAATACGCGGATAAAATATTGCCTATTTAGTCGCGGACAATGTTTTACTAGAGGTTCAGCTCAGACACCCTTTCACATTTATAATACTTAAGTATGGATAAGTACCTAATGTTGCTAAAACTAAGTTGTTTACAGCTTGATAATAAAATAAATGACTATTATCGTCATTAACATAATTCCCGTTAATCCCTTCATTAGCTGCTCTACTGCGTTACCGCAAATTACAATAGTTAACTATGCGTCACACACACAAGCGCGCGGTGCAGTGTCGCTACGGTTTGTTTACTAACAACGTTGTGTGTGTGCGTGCCGCCTGCCAACTTTGAGCGTAAACACTGGTGAGAGATTAGTGCGGTTATTTATAGCACTCGCATACCTGCCACTTTGTTATTGTGTCTAGTTTTCATTACACGTCATGTGTGCGACACGATAAGAGGACCGTTTTGACATTCGTAGTTTTGTAGTTCTAAATATGTCTATCAATCACATCAAGAAACTTAAAACAATGACCATTTACAACATCATTTTACGTCTATTTCCGATGTGAAGATGAATGTCGGTGTAATTTTTTCCAAGCGTCCATATCTGGACTCTTTAATAGTTAACCCTCGGTTTAATATGATTTTCAACTTATTTTAAAGCTCGTAGAACGGCAGGCCCAAAACTGTATGAGAGATCATGTAGAATAGTTCAAGTACTTGATTTAAATGCCCGACCGTGACCGAGGAGCACCCTGCGCCAGATGACGTACGGTCTACTCAATATGTTAGATAAACTAATCTATTATTAATATGAGGCGCGTTAAATGCCGATTAACATTTACCTTCCGTCCTGAGAGACTACGTGATATTGTACACGTTTATTAACTGCCTCTTTGCCCCAGTAGTTAGTCTATTCAGCTTCGGGTTTGACTCCTCGGGTTGCGAATATTGAGTTTTTGTTTCTTCTAAAGAAATGACAGTAAAAATATTCTCAGCCCGGCGTTGACTCTCGGAGTTACACTCCCGTATTTATAGAGCAAGTTATACAGATTAAAATAGACTGATAATAATGATTACTATTAAACATTTACTAGGTACTAGATTTAGTTCCGTGGCACATATCGTGTCAATATATCTATCACGCTTTGCATTACGGTTCCGGTTTTAGATTGATAACACTACAGACACACATGCAAAACTATACATACGAGTAGGTATACTATACGTAACCGCCATAAATCCAAAATTAAATACATAATTCACCAACCAAAGGTTCAATTTGCAAACTAATAACATACTCCTTCAAAAATCTTTATTATAGCAGGTAGAGCCTCACGCACCGCTAACTGTCAGACCTCAGTGTGATTATGTATCAAAAATATTAATAACGATCCCTTGAGTTCGGTGGCCTTTGCTTTATCAATTTACAAAAACAATTTAGCTAACAAACTTGACATTACTTCGAAAAAACAAAAAACACGTTGATGATAATTCACCTCGGAAATATCTCGTATGTAATCAGAAATACCTTATGCCAACCACTCACGCTCAAATTTAATCGAAACCACACCTACAACCAATCCATGTTTTGTTAATTTTTCATTGCTAATATGACTGAGCTTGCTGCAGACTTGACGATATACTTGATCATGTGTGGCTGGCGTTATGATACTACACGACAAATATATGTGTAAACTGTAAATGTTTAAATGACAAAGAGCTAAAGTTAATACTCATAGGTATACATACAATACATACTTTTAAATAAATTTTGAGTAGGTAATTGGAAACTCTGGCACAGCTTTGGACAGGATCTGATCTCGTCTTTGCCGGCGATGACTCTGTGCAGACGTTTTTAATTGTGCACTCGTAGCAGAGAAAGCGTTGTATAATTTGAAAGTATTGTAAAGGCCTTGGGGTCTGGGCTGGACGAACAAGCCACTATAATTATATATAGTATTATTAGTATTTTATAGTCGGTTGGGGTGAATGGTAGTTGGAAGCACACTAATAAACCACTGAGAATCCTGCTACAGCTCTTCGAGAATCAATGTAGCAAGTGACGTTGTTAGGTTGTATCTGTGTGATAAGGGTTGGGGTGTACGAGCAAGCACCCACTAGTGGCACTGGAAGGGCTAACGGTCGGCGCTTGTTGCAGACGCTGATCAACATGGCGTACTGCTCGCTGGCGCTGTTCGGCTTCGTGCTGCAGCGGCTGGTGTTCGGGCGGCTGCGCGTGGCGGAGGCGCAGCGCGTCAAGGACAAGTTCTGGAACTACGTGTTCTACAAATTCATCTTCGTGTTCGGCGTGCTCAACGTGCAGTACATGGACGAGGTGCTGCTGTGGTGCTCGTGGTTCACGCTCGTCGGCTTCCTGCACCTGCTGGGCCAGCTGTGCAAGGACCGCTTTGACTATGTGAGTACCTTCTTGTTTTGACGTGATGACGTCTTGTCAATCGATGACCGCTGACTGTCACGTCACGTGTCACGTTCCGCCTCTCTGCCGAGCGAGAGCGCGAAAAAAGCGATAGAGTGGCACGATCTGCCTAAGCTTTCGGTTTGTGACGTTTCTAGCTAAGTCACGTTAAGTTATCGAAAAAACCACCACCCCTCGGTGGTGAGTCCAACCGCTCTTACCTTTGAGCTATTGAGGATTTCACTCAATGACGAGTCAGCCCTTGACTGCTATCTCACTTGATGTTAAGTGATGATGCATTCTAAAACGGAAGCGGGATTACTTAAAAGAGGTACAAGCACAGAAAACATATGTACAAGTATACAAATTTATTCTACTCATGAGTACCTCCGACGGTTTCTGCGCGGCATCGAACGGAAACGCTACATCGTTAGTTGTACGTCTTTGCCGATAGAGTGGTAACAGTCAGGGCCGATGTCCAGACCACTAACCCGTGCGCGGTCATCAAAAACCTATTTGACTCGATAGCTCCACGGACAAGTCTAGGGTTAGGCTAGACAAACCTCGCTCGATTATTGTCCCGCCTACTATGGCTAAGGCTCTTTACCTCTTAGGAAGATTAGCTGATTTAGATAATTTCAGGCGGACGGATGTAAGTTGACAATACAAATATACATTTTAAGTTTCTTCACGGTAGATACGCTTTGTTAGATTATTATTATACACATTGATATATTAAGACAGGTGATATTTAAAAAAATACATATCATAAAGTTAATTACTAAAATGTAAATAACGTGCAATCAGTTGTTGTCCGGTAATGTACTTTCAAATGAAGTTCGTTGAAATCGCAAAAGTACTGAACAATAATATAAGAAAAAGTAAGTAACATATTCGGGAAAATATCGACATTAAAAATCGCGATGTGTTATCGTGGTATGTACCCGTTTAAATAATATTCGTAATATTCGAGAACTTTCTCATGTAGAAGTAGGCAAATGAAGTTTTAGTAACCCACTAATAAACAAACCCATGATTCACTTGGCATTTTGTATCATTCACCACGAATCGTGACGATGCAGCGTCAGGGTTTTGTTTTTCCCCTACTAGCTCACTTGAAAATAATTCAATTGCACTATTCATCTATGTATTATATAAAAAATCGGTTGTGCTGTTCGTATGTAAGGCTAACATAACGACTTGATGGATTTGTATAAAATAAAGAGAAGTAGGATAAACTCTAAGAACCCGTTAAGGTTATTTATATTTAGGTTATACAATAACTTTATCGGTTTTTACATGTAGGTTGTATTGTATGGGAATAGTCATTTTGGTTTGGTATAAGAATGCACGACGATTATTTATGTACTCTTTTTTACTTTTTATATTTTCTATATGAAATGTAGAAACGCGATTTATTTGACAATCAGTCTACGGCAGGACAACGTCTGTTCGGTCAGCTAATTTAAATTATATATTTATGTATATTCATATCATAGCACTAGCAGAACAGTAATATTTATGTAAATATATACAAAAGTTTATGTATTCTATATTATAGTTTCCTCTTTGTTTGTGAAAACGTGACCACGTGAAGTAAAGCAATTACATTATAGAATGAGCCATTTTCCTCCAAAGGTGTTGAAAAAATCCGCAAGGAACAGCACCGAGGGGAGGTACAAATAAACATAATGACTGTCAATATATAGTAAGCGAAACTTTTATCATATGTGTCAATTTTAATACAAGTAACATTTTCAAAGGAAAACATTTTAAAATTAGTTTTACTAACGATAACAAACCGATTATGTACCCGACTGTACTGTAATATCTTTATCATAAGTGTACCAGAATTTTATATTTTCAACGCAAGCGGAATTAGTTAATGTGGGACTATACATTTTCCTAAGAAGATTTAAAAAAGGTTCATGTACCTAAAAATTCGTGACATAGCTGCATAAATTGCAAACGGTAATGAAAACAAAATGTCATTAGCATTGATGGTAATTTAATAGAAAATTCAATACATTTGTCTCTCAGTCAGTAGCGGATTTTTTAAATACTTTTAGAGGAAAATGGCTCATAGAAGTGTGTTTGAGAAAAACTGACATGAGTGATGTGTCACACGAGTATTATACAGTGAGAGGCACTTGTCTCATTCTACACTGTACTACATAGTATTGTTGAATACATAATACATTATAACTCCAGCCGCCACACTCACGTTGAAATAATAATATTTTTTATTAATGGTGCAGCTGTTTTTATTACTCAACAGTCAGTCAGAGAAAACAGTCATGTTGACTGTTTTCTCACCAAATTACATCCAACGATTCATTTTCTCAACTATATCATACCAACAAATAATCTATGGTTCCTAACATTAGTACTGTTATCACATAGACAGACTTGAGACCACACTTTTGATTATTTACATTATTTTTTTAAAGATAACGATACTCTGATGATGAACTGAATCAGTTGCTACTCGCACATAATATAACGTCAATAATACTTATATTAAGAAACTATTAAAATAGCTTCCTACTTTGAATTTGATAGTGACATAAAAGTTGTATATCTTACTACTGGGAAATCATTAAAAACTAATAAAATATTGTTAATGATAGACGCAGATTTTATTATTGTAGACAAAAAATATTTAATTTTTAGCATAATTACAGAAAACACATAATATATAAATTAAAAAGATTCAAGCAAATCATTTAAAGCTCGTTTTGGTAGCGTGGGAAACCCGTAGTGTGTGAAGGACCTTATTAGTCTGAGCGCCGAGCGCCGACCTAGATTACATTAGGCTTTCAGATAGTAACCGTAAGTTACACTATCTTAAGCATATTGTATTAGACACAAGGTAACGTTTTTAAGTGCCTATTGAATTGTAACGGGCTATCTGTTACATATGCTACTTGCCTCGCGGTTTCACCCTTATAGATCAAATTGCTGTGAGAATAAGTTAGGTTATTAGCTACCTATATGCTATCTATCTCTGTGCTACGTTTCATCCAGATCCATTCAGCCATTATGACGTGGTTAAGTAACAAACATTCATTCAACAAAGTGAACTTTCGCATGTATGAGTAGTAACGTTAAAATAATGGTTGAATTGTTGTTTGTTTTAATGCTGATAGTTTTGTGGATGTTATACATTTTCGTTCGGTAGGTCGGGGCTTCGATCCCGGCACGCATCTATCACATTGCAATGTTTAAGCAATTTAATATCATTAACTTTAACGGGAAGAAAAACATCGTGAAAGCAATCGAGAAAATCTGCAAACCGAGGAATTGTCCATAACGTTGGCACGGTGTACATCTGTCAACTTGCACTTGGCCAGCATAGCGACCTTTCGCCTTTGATTGTGAGAGGATATTGGTGCCCAGTATATGGTGGATATTGGTGCTCAGTAGATGGCCGATGATGGATTGATGTATGTATAATAGTTCGTCTAGAAGTATTTAATACTAGGGGACAAAGTACTACGTCGACCTCGTCCAAACATCCTAACTTTTGAACAAATCTAAGTTTTTACTGCTTGTGAAAATTGCTTGAGGAACTGTGAAAACAAACATTTTGTACATTGTACTGTTACTCTTTCTATTATCGCCCTCCATTTCAGTCTGCGTACAACTGTACAGCCAGTATGTTTCTACTCTTTTATTATACGTACTTAAGATTTTATAAATATCTAGAGTACGATGCAATGTATGATCCAAATAAAATCTGGGGCACAATCTTTATATTGCTGGACCTACATACTCGTAGAATAAGGTCTCTCGCAGACTGACACTGTCATGTTTATGTTACACTCGTCCTGCCTGCTACGAGTCACAAGATGTATGAAAGTATCAAAATGACGTAGGACATTAGCCTGAGTTTGAGGCCAGCTGAAAATGTGACGCGAGATCGAATGAGAAATCGAGTAAGTACAGTAATTATAAGTAATTGCGTTTATTAACATAAATTGCTCTTGACATTTATTGGTTGTAGAAAAACATGTTTTGCGAGTCTTTATTTGAATAGCTAGCTGATGTACTGGGATTTGACTACATATTTAACATATAAAATATGTACTGAGGAAAATGTTTTCTTTAGCGGTACAGTATTAGCGGACCAGGTCAAGAATTCGCTTTGACTTACATATGCACTTCTTCTCTATCCCTACCCTACCCTACTCCTACCCGTACACTACCACAAACCACCCCCTATTTTAGGAAAGTCGGTTAGAAAGAGACAAAAAGTAACCTATGTCACTCTCCATCGTTTTAACTATCTCCACTTAAAAAATCACGTCAATTCGTCGCTGCGTTTTGCCTTGAAAGCCGAACAAACAAATAGACAGACAGACCGGCACACACACTTTCATATTTATAATATTTATATGGATAGTATAATCGTATAACGTAATTTTAGACTTATAAGTTGTATACCTGCTAAAACTTGATGGTTTTCCTACGCGTTGCCCGGTACGAGCAAGGAGCCATGGTGCAAAAAGCGCGTCTTGTTCGGAAGCGAAACTTTGTTAGAGTCTATATTCACAACAAGAGAATGTGCCAGCGGATTTTCCGCGGGGCTGCCAAGACTGCAAAGGTCAAGCTTGTTATGTTGACGACTCTCTTATGTCGGCTGTACACACCGTTCTCTGGGAGACACGCATTCTTCTATCCTTATGTACGTAGTTGCCTTTTTGTAGATTCGTAGCCGCCGGAATAGATGGTTTCGGAAATTAGTTAATTTGATATCGAAAACGAATTTAAAATTAGACGGGCAGATACGAAATAAGGAAGTTGATCTTATAAAATGTTGTTTTCAATAAATGTATTTTTTTAAAATGCATTGCAAAATAAATTTAATTTTGTTAATAAATATATATTTAAGTACATCATTTTTAAATGTTAACAACATTAAAAAATATGATGTTGAAAAAAATTATTCAAATTGATGTTTTGGTGTAGTCATAATATACAGGATGCGCGGTGCATGTCCCATGTCCACTTCTGAAAATACCGTCAAATCTTTAAATTCATCAGAGTTTCGGATTCTCCCGGCATCCGTGACTCCGTCTGATGTGGTGCATCCTTTATACTTTGTTTTTTTTTACAATAGTAGTTTTTTTATTTTGATTAACGCCGTCAATGTACGAACGCCTGCTTGTTTATCCGCCCCTTAAATAATAGATATATTATTAATAATCTTCAATGAAGAAAATAATTGCAATGCCTGCATAGAAATATTTCTATTGTACCACACGATGATCGTCCACGACAATTCAAACGTTGCTAAAATAAAATACGTGTATACATAGGTACTACAATATATGTATATATCTTGCATTTCTCTGAAAACAGTCCGACAATACGATAACTTGATTATCTACTATTGAATCAATCGCTAAATCTCGGTATTAGAATGTGTCATCATAATTATCAACCCATATTAGGCTCACTGCTGAGCTCGAGTCTCGAGACTTCACATACTCAGAGAATTAAGAAAATTCTCGGATAACCTCACGATGTTTGTCCTTCACCTTTTGAGACACGTGATGTTTAATTTTTTTTAATGCACACAAGTGAAAAGCCCCGGACCGGATTCGAAGTTCGAACATACACGGAATCGGAGGCAGAGGTCACTGGGCTATCACGGCTCTTTCGAACTATGTACTTTGTATCATTTAAGATTCGGGTCACTTTAGACCCTTGTACAACAATCATCGATTGATATCGAGCAATGGTTGTGAAATAACGAACGATTTGCTTGATGAGTCACGTAATGGGCCCGTGTGCTCCTCTCAACGTGACAGCGGACAGCCAATAGACAAGCCGGCGCGCTCGTGAGAATCATCCGATATCGTTCACCTACGTCACAATAATTAATTTCTTTCTATAATTACATTTTGACGACCTCTCCGGCTCAGTTGGAAGATATCCTGGGTTCGATTTCTAGCTCGGATCAATTTAAGATCATATTATATTTTCTAAATTTAAGTCTAGACTGGGTAGTTTCTCTATGCTAAGGAATAAATAAAACAACCTTTATTTACTTTCTATTGAGTTTTCAAGTTATTACTTTCTTCTATATAAATGACGATTTCGCTATGTAAAGAAAGATATAATATAAAAATATTAAATGAAATGCGTCAACGACATATCTCGTCAAGAGAAATAGACAATGGGAGTCGTCCAGACCAGTCCCATCTCCTTCGCCCCAACGCAACGAAATAGAGAGCTCGATATTGTCGACTCGGCCGCCGTACTGGTCGACATTTATCTTACTCTCGTCTTAAGAATGTCTTGGGCCTACATGAACAGGGTGTGCACTCGAGGATTGGTCTCCGCTGCGCGACGGATTCCTCGTAGACATTATATGTTTCCTGCGCACTTTTATATCTAGCTCAAATACGAGTTAATAAACATTAAACCGTGAAACTAATAATAATCAAAAGCAATAACATTATTAGTATCGCTCGCGGCGCTACATAAAGCCCGCGTCACAAGGAGCGCAGATATTTTTATCGGCTAAAAATAAATTAATAAACATGTCGCACACTAACGAAGCGCCAATTCTTGTTTCCCCGTGGAGAAAATTTATTCCGAGGTTAAACTGTGTATAATTATTTAAAATATATTATATATTAAAAGTAGAGTGTATGTGGATATATCCACCCAATTGACACACGCATAGAATTAAAATTTAAGAAAATTCTCTGGTAGGTATGCAGGTTTCCTCACGATGTTTGTCCTGCACTGTTTGAGACACGTGATATTTAATTTCTCAAAATGCACACAACTGAAAAGTTGAAAGTGCATTTTAGAAAATATTAAATGCCAAATTGACATGACTTTGGATTCGAACAATAGTTTGCCGGATACCTAACCCTGTCCAGTTAAGAGTTACCAGAAAACCAAGTAACTGGCGTCTGAGGACATGACTTCTGATATTACACCGAAGAAAGTGTAGAAATTACGCTTTACCCAGATGATTGAGGGTCTGGAATCTGGGACTTTTGTTAGCCAAAGTGCCAAAGACACCATCGATCCGAACTCTATGTTTAGTTGCCTGCCATACTTATTAAGGGTACGTCAACGTATGTTCAGTTTTATGTGGATGACGAAGATCTTACCATTGCAGGTTCTCGTAGTCCAATATCATCGGTTGCCCAGCTGTGGTATTAAATTAAAGCTTGAATATTATAAAATACATATTTGTTGTAACACGAACCAATATTAAAAACTTGGAGGCAAATTTACAGTTAGCTCTGGATACTTGAAGGAATTCGAAACAAAGTTATTTGTGATGTTAGGAAAATAATTGACTTTAGCGGCATTGTGTGTAAATTAACTGTCATTATGTGTGTGTAATGTAATAGTGTGTAATGTTTGTATGTATAATGTACATGTTACCAGCAATCTGTAAAATCTGGTTTTTTATACAATACCTAGGCAATGTATGTAGGAATACTGGGGGCGGTCTGACAATGTATGAAATATTATGAATATGATTGCCCATTTACATATGTTACTTAGGTATTTTGTTTTGTGTAATAAGTTTATTGCGTAATCTTCTCTTCTCTGTATTTTCGACTCTATGCAAGTTGATTGCCCTATCCCTAGAGTGATTTTGTAGTCTTCTGGTGTAGGCAAAATTAAAAAATTGAGTCTTGTGAAAATGTTTGCTATGTTAATTTGACGCTTCCAATTTAAGTTACTGTTGTGAACCAAAGCCAACCAACAAACCCATAGCCAGAAAGCCAGTTATTAAAAAATATTTAATAATGTTTCATACATTGCCATAACGCCCTCGTTATTATATACGTTGCCTAGGCATTGTTTAGAATACCTGAACTATACAAACTGACGGTAACATAAATACGAGTATGTGTGCGAGACCAATGAACTAACGCTCTTCATTAGCAAGCTCTTGACCCGCGTCGAATAGATACAGTTGAGTGGCGGGTTACAATGTTCACTTCCGTTTGCGAGTTTGGCGACCTGTGATCCGCAGGTCCTGGGTTCTACACCCTGAATTGCGAATTTTTAACCGACTTCAAAAAGGAGGAGATTCTTGTTTAGTTAAGTATCATTTCAAAGTAAAAATCAACTATCTTATTGTGCCCATAACACAGGCATGTTTTCTTTGGGGTTAGATCGTGAAATATGTATTGTTTAAGTAGGTATATTTATTCTATTTATAGATCTTTAAATAATAAAGGATAAAAAGTAGATATTATCACACTTCACACTAATATTATACAGGCGAAAGTTTGTGTGTAAGTGTGTAAGTATGTTTGTTCCTCTTTTACGCTGCGGCTACTGAAGCAATTTGGCTGAAATTTTGAATGGAAATAGATTTTACTCTGGATTAACACATAGGCTACTTTTCGTCCCGGAAAAATCCATGGTTCCCGCGGGATTTGTGAAAAACTGAATTTCACGCGGACGAAGTCGCGGGCGTCCGCTAGTTACGTCATAAATTTCGAAGTTACCTTAGTAATCTACAGTTCCTAAACTCAATAACCCTAAAAATAATATACCTATACGGGTCGGTGTATAGATACTATCGCGTGTAATTCGCACGCGGTCGTTATGAATATTTTAGCTGTTAACTTCTCGTCCTTTCGACTGGACACAAATGGATGGAAAAATACAACTACTTTATTTAAAAAACAACAACGACCTAACAAGGCTGACGGGTGCCTGTATAGGTGCAAAAAAATTAAAAATACTTTATTTATCAGAAGATTTTACGCACGCAAACCATTATAGCAAGCTTAGCTTATGGCCCAATGGGGATTGGCAGACTTCACACACGCCGAGAATTATGGAAATTCTCTGGTATGCAGGTTTACGTTCACCGTTTGAGACACATGATATTTAATTTCTTAAAATGCACACTACTGAAAAGTTGGAGGTGCATGCCGGACTCGAACTTACACTCTCCGGAATTGGAGGCAGAGGTCATATCCAGTGGGCTATCACGGTTAATATTAAAATAAAATAAAACTATAAATAGGTCCAGTGAAGATCATGCATAATATGATAGTCGTTATGAGTCCGGTTCAGTCGGCATGTGGCACGTATCTATATGAGCACATAGTTACAAGCGAAAAATTTGCGTATGTTTACTTAGCAGTTTGAACTAGCGGACGTTTGCGACTACGTTCGTCTTACTATGAAAAATACCAACCGAGGCCGCGACTTCGCGTGAAATTTAGTTTTTCCACAAATCCCTCGGGAACCATGGATTTTTCTGTGATGAAAAGTAGCCCATGTGTTAATTTAGAATAAAATCTATTTCCATTCCAAATGTCAGCCAAATCGGTTCAGTAGTTGCGACGTTAAAGAGTAACAAACATCCATACAAACTTTCGCGTTTATAATAATAGTAGGAATTAGGAATAGGATTGTATTTTTATTTTTGAAGTAGGGCGTGCATATAAAAGTAAGTAACCCTTGCGCAAACCTTAGGAACATTGTATATTGTCTGCCGCAACATTGTCTATGATAGACTTCGTAATAAATAATCTTAGGACATGGTTAAAAGCTAAAACTAAAATTTTACATGAACTACTTCCAAATAGCATTAATTTTTGCGTTCTAATTGGGTGGTTTATAGATAAAAAGTATTTAGAACATCGACCGACCTAAAATATCTTATTTTTTTGGCAATTTCGCTTGATAATAATAAGATAACCTAATTTAATGAAGTTTGTAAAGGCTTTATCGTCTATCTGGTTCATCCTAATTTTCGTTCATTACCCTTAATTGGCGAATATTTGACTTTGGTTAGGCATTCATTTATTTCAATTAGAGTGACACGAATGTCACGATGTTGCGAACGAAGAAACTTCAATAATGTCCTATCTACTAACTGTGTTGTATAGCCACCTAATTTAATTAACATCAAATCAATAACAACCGCATTTTTAGTATTCCATAAACTCCATTGTTAACGAAAATGACAATGTCAATTGGGCAATATCTACAAAATTCAAAATTCAAATTGAAAATTTCAAAATTCACTTCCCTAAAATGCGGGGTGGAAGTTATTTATGGAGCATTTGTAGGGTAGCCGTAGGGAAAAAGCGCACATAAGTCAAAGCGAAGCTTGAACGGTTCCGCTACTATACTATAATTTGCCCTATAGATAGACTATCGCTTCAATTAGGTACTGGTTAGTAATTGATAAGTTGGCAATAAATAAATGGTGAATACGAAATAACGTGACATCAGGATTACTAACAACAGCGAGTTAGTAATTTTTGTGAATTTCTACTAAAGTTACTTAATGTTAGTGAATAGGCCTGCGGTACAATGTACAGTACTAGCTACCTAGTACGTCACGTAACGTCGTACTGTGTGATGCAGCTGTCGTCCATGCCGGCCGCGGCGCGCTGGGCGCACACGCGGCTGCTGGCGCTGCTGGTGGGCATCCTGTGCGCGGCGGGCGCGCTGCTGGGCGCGGCGCTGGCGTGGGGGCTGCCGGCCGGCGCGGACACGTTCGCCTTCATGGCGGCCGAGTGCGTGCTGGTGGGCGTGGCGGCGCTGCACGTGCTGGCGCGCTACTCGCTGCGCGCGCGCGACGCCGACGCGGCCGGCCCCGCCGCCTACTACACGCAGCTGGCCTTCGACGCGCTGGCGCTGCTGACGGAGACGTGCCACGTGGCGCACATGGTGCTGTACAGCAACGTGGTGGTGTCCATGGCGTCGCTGGTGCTGCTCATGCAGCTGCGCCACCTGCTGCACGCGCTGCTGGCGCGCCTGCGCCGGCACCGCCTCTACTCGGCGCTCGCCTCGCACATGAGCCGCAAGTACGTACGACCACGCAACATGCGCTTCATGTTCTGTGATGACGAGTAGCGCTACAAACGGTAGCGTTACGGTTATTACTCATCTGACATTTAAGATCAAAGATCGAGATATTAAGTTAAAAAGAGATAAGAGAGATTTTTTCCGAAAATGGGTTCAAAATTTGTCTCATTAACGTTATTCTGGTTCACTAAATATTAATGATGAGGTATGCTTGCGCATTACGTCTTACGATGTAATTAATACTGGTAATAAACTGTAGCGGTTAGCTACTCGCCCGTGTGATGTGGCCGGCCACAAGTGTACTCCTACGAGGTCATTCTCGCATTCAAATCGGTAAATCGATTTCTCGGCTACTTGCCGTCATCAAATATTAAAAGAGGAATGGCCTTTTAACGGTTCCACAAAACGAATCTGTGCTTGTAGTGTGTAAATTTTGAAAAAAGAATTGTTATTGTATTGCAGCTACCCGATGGCAAGCCCTGAGGAGGTGGAGAAGAACGAGGACAACTGCGCCATCTGCTGGGAGCCCATGAAGGAGGCGCGCAAGCTGCCCTGCGCGCACCTCTTCCACAAGTGAGTACTGCCGTCTTGTGCGCGCTTCTATGTCACTCCTCTGGAGATTTACTTATGTATCCACCTCACGTTTGGGGTGAATCAGTTGACAATCACATAGAGCCCATTAATGTCTTTTAATCTTAACTTGAGCTTGTATCCCCAACAATATTTTACCATCGAATTTCAAATTCTAGAACAAAGCGTAAGTCTTCATTCCTTTGATAGATGAGTGTATAGCTCAGCCGCTGAGTCTGCTTCCCGAAGACTGTGATCCTTATAAAGTGGCCATCTTCAAGACTTCTTTTTATAACGTATATGCAAGCCCTTAGCTACAATCACGCCTGATGTTAAGCGATGGTGTAGCCTATGGTGGAACGCGCTTCACCTTTTCACCTTCAATATGAAGATACCCACATTAAAGGAGATGAGGAAACGGGTGCGGGCTGAATAGACATCTTCTGCGCAAGGGCATTCCTTGTGCCACATCTACATTAACCATCCGTTAAAATTGTGTTCAACCGTTAGACTATTTCAAATGAAAAGTGATATGTCTGTCCGCAGCTCGTGCCTGTGCCGCTGGGTGCAGCAGGACGCGTCGTGCCCCACGTGCCGGCGCGCGCTGTCGGCGGCGCCCGAGCCCGCGCGCGCCCCGCTGGCGCCGCGCCCGCCGCTGCCGCCGCTGCCGCCGCTGCCCGACGTGCGCCCCAACCACCTGTTCCACTTCGACGGTGAGTGTGCATCCGCCGCAGACTACTATTTCACGTTTCAGAGGATAGACGAAGACCCGAGATGCCTTGCGTTAACTTTACCTTTGACTATTATTTACTAGCAGCAAACACGCTCAAGCTTCGCGTTGACTCTTTACCTACCCCTATCCTATTCTACTGCCACCCTAGCTTCCCCTACCCAACCCTACACCTCCCCTTATATCTGTTTGTGTAGTCTAAAGCACACTCGTTTTTTCGTAGTAGAAATAAATCTAGAAATCAAAGAAATTATATAAATTGTTAGAACTCAATTATAGTGTTTCAAGTGTTACAATACGGTTGCATCCATAGATTTCCGAGTCGTAAGTGTACATCCGAACAAAAAAAAACATAAAAAGGTACCTATCCAATATCCATCTTTGGTATCATATGACAATCTGAACTTTTTATAAAATTTTGTCAATGACATTAGTTTTAATTTATGTCAAAATTATCGTGTCGCAGAAATGTTAAAAATGGACAAAGTTCAATGAAACAAATGTGTATTGTGTACAAAGTCACCGTCGGAATGTGTTGAGCCGACACCGGCTCCGCCACGGGCGCGCACCGTCGCCATGCGCTAGATGCGCGCGCGGCTCGCGCTGGCCGCCGCGCTGTGTGCGCTGGCCGCCGCGCTGTGTGCGCTGGCCGCCGCGCTGTGTGCGCTGGCCGCCGCGCTGTGTGCGCTGTGCGCGCTGCTCGTGCTGCAGTGGAGCCGAGGTCATCAGCATCGTTAACTTAACCATGAATTGTTACATTTCGCTCTTCGTCGCTGATATGTTGCACATGAAATGCCATTCTAGCTATATATTTTCATTAGCGCCAACAGTCATTTTAATTCAAGAGTTAGTGTCAGAGGCAAACTCGATGTATATCAACAAATTAATTATAAATGTAAAATATAAGTCGATTCATACCTAATTTAATTAAAACTATATATTGTTTTTTTATATAAAATTAGCGGACGCCCGCGACTTCGTTCGCTACCTTTTTAATCCGCGGTTTTCGGGATTTCGTGATGAATGACCTTTCCCATTTATATATTAAGATATATAATTAACTATATCCAATTGTTATATGCTTATTAATCATATTTATTGTCATTAATTTATGAACAAGTTAGGTGTAAGTACTAAACTACGAGGGCTGCACTAAAAGTATCGGTAATGGAATATTTCCACTGTTTCTGTCATATTTAAATATTTTTAATATAAAACTCCTTGGTTTTAAAAATTTAATACCATTTATTTATTTAAAAAAATATTCTCGGTCTTGTCACAAGGTTTTGTTAAACTTATTTAGTCGTTGAGAAAATGACTTGAAGCTAGACGGTAAAGACAAGGTGTCGCCATTGACGGATACGTCAAGGACACCATCATAGATAGTCTACGTTGATGGTATCCTTGTCGTATCCGTGTACGTGGTGTCGAGTGCTGGTAGTGAGTGGTCCGTGTGCGCAGGCTCGCGCTACGTGTCGTGGCTGCCCAGCTTCTCGGTGGAGGTGACGCGCGTGCGCGACCCGCCCGCGCCGCAGCTGCTTAACGCCATGATCGAACAGGTGACTACTCGCGCATACTACACGTCACAGGAGCCCACCAACCCGCTTTCAACGTATGGTGGCTCCGTTCAAACGGGCTAATAACAATAAATTAAAACTGTTGCTCTTTTCATTATTCTATTCGTTATTATAATTTATTGATAAAAAGATTACCAAATTCTTTTTATTTTTACTTTCCGTGTGAATGTGGAAGCTGATCCGATGGTCTCCGAAGATCTTTATCATTAAGAAATTAATCAATTGTTATAACTTCGACTTAGTACATCGCTTGACTAATAATATTTCCACATAAATTGTACGGCAATATGAAAGATACGCGTAAGAGTTCACTGTCATTGTAACAATTATTCAAAATTCTTATAATTTAATTCTAGAAGTTAGATAGGTAGAATATGTGTTAATTAACTTATTTATACATACAGTTTATTGCACAAAAACTAAAACAATAACTAAGATAATAGAAGAAAACATACTGTACAACATGTGTCGTATTGCTTGTAACATGTGTGTCGTGTGCGGTGTGCGCAGGTGCTGCAGGTGTTCCCGCAGTACCCGCGCGCGCTGGTGGCCGCCGACCTGCACGCCTCGCGCTCCGCCGACCTCACCATCGACAACATCCTCGAGGGCCGCCTGCCGCCGCCGCCCGCGCCCGCGCCCGCGCCCGCCTACGTGTCTGCGCCCGCGCCCGCGCCCGCACCGGAGCCCGCGCCCGCGCCGCCGCCGTGAGTACACTGTTATACATGTATATTAATCACATTACTAGCATAGGTTTTTTTGAATTTACTATTATTTTTACTCACACATTTCTTTTTAAACATTACTGTTTACTGTTAACTAATGTACTGGAATTTTATTATGTAATATCTAAAGATTTATAAATTAAATAATAGTTGTTCTATAAAAAATGTAAAACTATGGGCTAAAACGTTAAAGCAGTTGATCTTATTAACTTTCTTATAAATCACTATCCCGTTGTTATATCAATCTGGAAATATTTTGTATACAAATATTTAATGTTTGCATCAAGTTGTAAAATTGATTGTTTAATGTAAACTGTGTATCACAGCGCGTCGCCCGAGCCTGTGAGCGTGCAGTTCTCCGAGCACGCGGCGGAGCGCGAGGCGATGCTGCGCCACCGCAAGGAGCAGCTGCTGGCGGCGGCGCGCCGGCGCTACCTCGAGCGGCACCCCGCGCCCGCCGCGCCCGCCGCCCCCGCCGCCCCCGCCGCCCCCGCCGCGCGCCCCGGCGGCTCGCGCAGCTGAGTGTTCCGCAACCTCTTCGTGCGCCTCGCCCATCGCAGCGTCGGCCGCCCGAGCGCCGCCCGCCGCTTCGCGCACGCGGACGCGCCCGCCGGCGGCATCTGCGGGCCTGCTCCTGCTGGCGCCCAACGGAATCCCTTCGCCAGCGCCTTCCCTGGCGTACACCCTGGCGTCACCGGTTATACCACCGATAATAATATTGGCACTCGCACAGATGATGGCGCTAGTACTGGTCGTACATCCGCTGGCGCCGCTGCTTTTTCTGCCCCCCTCCATACTGGTGCTGACGTTACTGGCACCGCGACTGGGAGTATCGACGCCGCCTATGTTACCGATTCTGGAAATATTCACTCAGCCGTTGGCAGTTCTGGCACCTTCGGTAGTGCTGTTGGCAATCGTGTTTTGGACGTCGGCGTTGATGCAACCGGACTGGGACTAAAAACCGTCAGTAGGGAAAGTGGAGATGTTTTAAATAGGGCTAATTCACTCGATTCCAAAGGCAACTCGAGAAACGACACTGCCAGTGATGTGACAGCTGCGAGTGGCACAGGAAATGGAGTTGCCAGCGCGTCCGCCGAGCCGTGCTTTGCGTCCGCCACCTTCGTGCTGTACGCCCCGCGCGCGGCGCGCAG
Organism: Bicyclus anynana; assembly: GCF_947172395.1. Taxonomy (NCBI): domain Eukaryota; kingdom Metazoa; phylum Arthropoda; class Insecta; order Lepidoptera; family Nymphalidae; genus Bicyclus; species Bicyclus anynana. The sequence goes on from NC_069102.1 coordinate 139,061, forward strand.
CAGCAGCCAGCACGCGTACCTCAGCATGCGGCGCCTGCTGCAGGCCACGCGTGCGCGCGGCCTGGCGCCCTACAACAACTCCAACGTGTAAAAGACTCCCCAAATACTTACTTCATTTTAATCATATTTCAAGTAGACCAAGATATGTACATCTATTAAATATTTTCTCAATATTCGTTACATAAAAATTAAGATATAACCCCGTTGGCATCGTCGTTTCCTTCTCTGGCACTGATGTTTTTTTGTTCCACAAAAGGTGTCTTAATTATCTCACACAAAATAATATTTTATATAAATTTTTGTGCACACGGTATACACTATTTTAAAATTTTGATGATTTTTGTGTTTAATAAAAAAGCATTTAAATCACAATCGAGTCTAGGGCTGGACCCAAACAGACCGCGCATACTGTATCGTCGTACCTGTAGGGGATGTATTTTGTCGTACATATATGCTTCTCGGATTAACGCATCTGAGCATCAGGTTACTGGCAAATGACGTATACATTATCAGAGGCGGATTAAATGTTGAGAGTTCTACTTATTATACTTATACAATTAATTTATAATAATATTTTTTTGTTTAAATACTCCGCGCGAACGCTCTTGAAGGTTTCGCATCACTGGGCGCGTGGTATGTATGATCCGCCTCTGTATTGTATGTTAAATTATAATCGAATTCAAAATATTATTAAATAATTCCACTCAAATAACCTTACGGACGTTTTAGAACCATTAAACATTTCGTCTAGGGGATCTAATGTAAAAATTACGTATTTTAATCCGGAAATTTAGTAGGAGTAACATAAATTCGATATCTAACTGTAAATATCATTCTTTTGGTACTCATGTAAGCCTAGCATGCGACCAAGGACATATCTCGTAAAGGAGAATCAACAAAAAATCAACCAATGGCGGCGGTGTAGTCCCAGTCCTATCTCTATCATTCCAACGCAATGAAAGAGATAGCGATGTTTCCGGTTGCGCACTGTTGGTTGTCATTTATCTAGTTCTCTTCACGAGTTATGTCGTCTGGTCACATGTTAGGGCTACTGAAGTTTTAGTGCCTAAGTACTGGGCTTAGGGTTGACAACATTTTTTCAGAAAAATATAACATTTGTCATATTTAAGTTGAAAAAAATATAGTACACTTGAAGAAAATATAGTATTTTTTTGGAATAAGTAAAAATAGACGAAGATAATTATTATATTGGTTGTTGCCTATTTATTTTTATAAAATCCATATTTACTGGCAAATCTCTCTTTTGCATTTTTCAAGAATGTTTTCTCTAAAATAAGTGAGTGGCAGATGATTTGTCACATTTAATTTTAAAATTTATGAAAAAGAACTTTAAATTAGACTCTTTTTGGATATGCCGACTAATGCTTGTGCCGAAAATTAATGAAATGAATGAATTAGAAATATAGTATTTTCGCGTACTATATATTTTCAACAGTATATAGTACGCAGACCCAAAATATAGTACAACACTATATATTATAGTACGGTTGGCAACCCTAACTCTGGGCTTACTGTAAGCTCCGACTCGACGTACCTTAGTGGCAGTCGTCGACGTAAGCACACATGCGACGGTAGCACGGTAGCGGTGATGTAAGGCTGACTTTGACTGAGTTATTGTAGGTGTATATACTTAGAGCTCGAACGTTTCGTACGTCTGTTTATACTTGGAGCGTTCGGACGGTCATCGGTACTGCGATACAAAGACAATAGGAATAGTCGCGACAAACATTTGAATATTAATGTGATGAATTTGAATTTCATGAAACCAAAGTACTTAGTGTTACGGAGTTTGACGATAACAGTGTTCTTGTAATAAGTTACTTTATATGTATACATCAGTCTTTTGGGACGCAATACAGCTGAGCTAAAGTTTCGGTAATATAATTTTAGGCAAACTGTCATAAATGAGTCTTTCCCTGCGTAGAACAGGGGTGTGATTGGGGTGGGACGACGGGGGTGTACGAAAAAGGGACGGAAACGCGCGCCTGGCGCTTGTACTTGTACTATTTAATTGTGCACCTCGCTCTGTGACGTCACTATAGCCCAATTCCGCGAATATCGAATGTTACTTAAGTGTCACGGATCACACGAGACAGCCACAAACATCGCCACAAGAACCAAAAAGGGGCCACAAAAGTAGCTGAAAAGCGCGACAGCCACTTGTGGCCGGTGGCTGCTACTTTTTGAATCCCAACTCACAGGACGGGATTGAATCTGACAGACTACGTGCATGCGTTGCCGTCGACTCTAACAGGTTTACTGAGGTAAGGGAGACAGTGGTACGGAATTGCGCGAGTGGTGTGTGGCGGCGTGTAGTGGCCGGTGCGGGCCACAAGAAGCGAGCACGACGATTGTAGCGTGTGGCGGCCACCGGCGACAACCGTGTGGGTAATATCCATATAAAATGTGTGAAAATGTGTACAATATGCCGGTAGCGGCGTTTTGTGGTTGTGGTCGGTGGCTCGTGTGCGGAAGCCCTAACATACGCGGGAGAGAGTTACATAGTCTAATCGCACATATGTTGTTTACTAGCTGCTACCGAGTATCGTAGTACTTGATGACTGACTGACTGCCGACCCCGTCCAGCCTGCCGGACGACACACCGTCCGTCAGGCTGGATGCACTTTTACATGCGTTATGTATACTCAGAGGCACAATTATCCGCCCTCTTTTATATGACGCAAGTATATTGAAGTGGGCGGATAATTGTGCTTCTGAGTATATATTTTTTACTATTCCGCTTGAATGTTTCGCACATGTTTACAGTCCACGTTTTAAATAATAAACACCCTTTACATACTCGATGTATCCATGGTGTATACAGTTATTGTGTATAATGATAGTATAATGTGTTATTTGTCTACACTTAACCAAAAATAAATGTATTCTCATTCTACACGTACGCACTTATATTAAAGGTGAAAATTTGTAAATATGTGAATGTTGAGAACATTAACAAAATGTATGCAAGAAGCGACAAATGCGTCTTTCGGAAACTGAAAGGAAAACTACATTAATTAAAATACCAGTGAACATTCTGTCCAATATTAAATCGTTTGAAACCTTTCATACTTATAACTCATGCAATTTGTTTTTTTTAATAATAAATGTTTGTCCACCATTTTGTAAAATAAAATGAATGTGATATTTTAGAATATAAACTATGTGAGTGGTATTCGTAATTCGCAAACTGTCCGGATTTACTCGTCCGTGTCTCGGTCAGCGTAGGCCTGATTAGTTAGACTCCTCTCACAATGAGAGGGGTTAGGCCAATAGTCCACCACGCTGGCCAATGCCAATGGTTCGAACCCACACCCTCCGGAATCTGAGGCAGAGGTCATATCCACTGGGCTATCACGGCTGTGACTGTCTCCCGTTTTTAAATAGTTTTAACACAGTCGACTTGTTGAGTTTGCTTTCAAGTAAGGCGTACACCGACCGAAACACCGCGCGAATAAAATCGAACCGTTTGTTTTAATTTATTGTAAAATCGATGTTTAGACAACGTGTGATCAGAATAAACGTTGAGTGTTTTAGTGATATTTTGTGATGAGTGTGTGTTGTGTAGCTGCAGTCAACACGACACGGTTGTGTGTGTTTTGTGTAGCTGCAGCCGACACAACACAGTTGTGTCTGATAATCTGCTCATGTGTGTTGCGACTCACAGCCGCAAGTTAAGGGCGTAGCCTGTAAGACCTGCTAATATTAAGATACCTATTTAGTTTATTAAAATCTATAAGAGTTTGTGCTCATTACAAATTCTATGAACTATCTTCTTTAGTGTTTTTTTTCTGATGCTCTCAACGACATGTCACAGTTTATACTATAACTTTAAACTCACAGACATCTGTGATTCTATTAAACATTAAAATTTCCTTAAAATGTTTGTTCTAACATTCGATCTCAATGTACACAAAGTGTACTTCTCGCTCCAGACGTTGCTTAATTGTTCACATATGAACATTAGTCTCTTAGTATTCGAGTGATGCTTAAACAAAAACCAAACAATAAAATCGACTATTGTTTCTGTTTTATTATTTATTTTATTTTTTGAATTGGCGTATTGTGGGTTAATTATATGTAAAATCCCACTTCTGATGTTATATTAATTAACTTGGTATTTCCAGGCTGCGCCACTAATCTGTGTGGGTCCTATTTATAATAATAGATGTACGCGTAGTAGCTTTTTTAGTATATAGTTGTGATAAATTACTTCGGCGCTAATTCATATTGACTCAATTGACTGAACTAAAACAAAGTTCCCGTTTTTATAAAAATAATCGTTTAATACTATCCAGCCGCAATTTAACTAGGCAACCTATGTGCAATGTGTCACTGTCAGGCGCGTAGCTCCCGCCGTGTCAATGATACGGGGCCCCCGGAATACAGGGACCCCATAAGTGTGAAAGCAAATAGTAGTAAAATGTAATCCAAAATCACACTGAGTCTGATGATATCCGGAAAAACAAACAAAAAAACTGCCTGCAGAGTTTCACTCCAGAAATGATAAAGTTTTTTGTGACAATGTTTTTATTCGGGGTTAAGCAAGCACTCAAAAGTTGGAAACATCCTACCTACAAAGGTTAAAAAGTCACAGTCATATTTATTTTAAGTATATTTCTTTTGTGTGAAATTTACCCTTCATTGCCACCGCAAACTAATTTTGATACAGGGCTCCTCTAAGGCAAACTATTCCACTGGTGAATATTATCTATCATTTATTTATTATCTATACTAATATTATAAAGAGGTAATCCTAAATAAATAATAAATTAGGGTACATATTCCTTATGCGGGATCTTAGACCAAAAAGAGATAAACTATACTCGTATATTGTATGCTTAAACGTAAATGAAGTCTTTTAAAGTTACCTGCTTTTAAGGAAGCTGTTATGTCCGTTTTTTGAAGACTCCATGCTTTGTGAATGTATTAGTTCAGTCAATTTAGTTTAGTTTTCGTGAACAATCAAATTAGCTCCTTGAAGGCGACACATTTTTAACCACCAACGCTAACTGTGAACACATTTCGAATCAAGTCTCGAAGTGACGCGCGCTCACAAATCGCGTCGGGAGTTAAAAGTGTGTCTCCGCCCTTATCATTTGGACGTGTATTCGCTAGTTGCTAGCGACTTATTTTTCTATAATATTGAAAGTGTATTTTTCTATGAGTAGATGAGATTTTAAATATGTACGTTGTCCATAGCTGTTAAGTTAGGTTTAAATGTTGTTACTTTTTTTTTTGGATCTATTTTTTAAATGTAATTCAAATCTTTTTAACATTTTGATGTCACAATTGTAGCTCGAAGTCTCCTCGATTATTCAGCTGCAGTCCCTTCACACTAGCCATTCAGCCTCGAGATAGTGTTTGTGAAGTTAGCAACAATTGACTGCGCAATGAATCAATAACGACAAACGGCGCGGGCGGGGGGTGTTCGCGTCTGTACGATTGCGCACTCATTCCGCAGCTAACTTCACAAACATAAAGGTCCGTGGCGAGCACTGTGTGTGAAGGGGCTGTAATTTATTCTTGTGCTTTTCTATGCATTCAGTAAAAGGAAAACGCAAGTATAACATATTAATAAAACTGTACTACCGTTAGCTTTACTCATTTTGGTGTTAGAAAATGTTGTCATAATATTTAATGAATGCTCAGTCACAGACAAACTGTAGTTGTGTGGAGGAAGAATTTATTAAATATCTTCTTTGTCCATGACATAGCAATTAGCATCCTGAAGTTAATTTATTCAATGTTCAAGCAATTTAAATTTTCGTGTGAGGCAAATATTTTGCTATAGTTAAAATCTTTTTGGAGTTTACTCCTTAAGAATTGATTTTTCATATAATATAGGTATGAAAAAATATGGGCTGTAAAATTCGATGAACGAATGACAGCGTTACGTTTTTGTGCACAACCTATTCTGCGCACCTTTCGCCATACGCTGCTGCGCACGCCGCGGCCTGCTGCTCCTCGGTCGGTATTGAGATGTACATAGTGTATGCTGATCGATCTGAGAGAGTAAACTCCATTCATGCGTCGGAGATGACACACTTTTTTTTCATTTACTTTAATAGAGGTTTACATTTATAAAATATTTTAGTAACGTGAGGCTGCAACACTTTATTACTATATAATTACGATACTATTAAATATCTGATTAAATCTACAGTTTGTAGAGGTTAGTGAAATACAGTTGAAGTAGCAGTTTGATGTTATACAGTAGTTGTTATTACTTTATTGTACACAACACAACAACACATGTCTCGTATGGCTCATTCTGTAAGTACTTAAATGTGTGGAAAGCTTGAAGATAGGAATATGATTTTTGTGATCCAAGTGCGTATATCTTGCAAAGTTAGCTCTCATGTTCACTAGGCAATATCTATAGGACACTGGCTCTCAATCTATCTAACCGGAGGTTCTATCACTATGTGATATTATGACATTGATTGCTTAATGAATATGAGGCTGTAATTTTAGTTATTTGTGTATTAGTTTAATATGATAATGTTACTAAAATTTATTGAAAACTAGTCAAAAATAAAATTATTGCATTAAAAATGTCTTTAATTGACTATGAACAATCTAGTGTTAAGGTCTTTTTATTATTTTGACTAGGCAAAATGAATTTTAATTCTGAACTGTTTGTGGCTTTCAACTTTTTTAAGTTTATAAACCCTTCCAATTCCTGTTATGTTCAAATCATCAGATTTTGAAAGTGTACTTTAATAGTATTCATTAACTACCCCACCCCACCCACCTTACTCTTATCTGATATGCTCACTGTGTAACTTTTTTTTGGTTTTTCAAAACATACCCACAAATATTGGGCTTATACTTGGTGGAGATACTTAACAGCGTGCATCTGACATGCTCTAGTAAATCCCGAAATTCTCTCTCCCATATCCATTAACAATCTCTGTAGTGACTATAAGGATAAATAAAATAAAACAGAAACTAAAATAGATACATAATATATTAATGAATAGACATATTTCAAAAACAATATCTTATCCTATGAAGTTGACGACCACTATGTGCAGCACGAGGTGAGCAAAGATGAAGTCAGCGAACCCGCGCTCCGCACTCAGCCCCAGGAACTCTGTCTTGTTCTCTGGATTCACTTGTAGTCTCAGACACACTGTCAAATGAAATAAATGTATAATACTACAAATGGCACCATATTAATCACTTTTATATCAACTGCACTAATCATAAAGCTTTGAATAGTAAACTGAAAAATGTATTATTTCTAAATAATAAGGCTCCTTTAGTCTATATAATAATCAACACTAGTGGATATACACCAACCAAAGAGGTACAAGTTAAGAGTATAATCCTGCTAATTCTATAAAGTCTTTAAAATTTGCATGTTTATAAAGGTATCCTCTAAATGTAATTGACAGGATTGTGACTGGTAAGACTACACCTTTTTTTGACATAGGGTAATGCATTTACACGCTTGAAGCTGCTTAGGCAGAAATTTCTAACAGTTACGTTTAGTATTTTATACTAATGTAATGTATGATGGTAGATAAAGAGTCTGTTTATGTCTACACTAGCCCTAATTTGAGCAAATATTTATTTTCTATCACATGGGACATACATAGAACATAGAAGGAGGAACAACTTTCCATACCTCCAAGTACGAAGCAGCTGACGGTGGAGATAAAGCCGCTGAGGAAGGAGTTGAACGGGAAGGTGCCGACGAGGCAGCAGTACACGAACTGTATGACGGCCGTCAAGAACACATACAGAAGATACGCGTCGATGATCTTCAACTTCTTGGGGGTCTTCGTCGTGTATTCTTGATACAATTTGGGAATTACGGAAGCTATTGAAGTCATTTTGAAATTTAAAATTGTTATTTTAAAATAAATCCACGCTAAAACCAATAGCCGGTATTTATTACTATGACATTTTGACAGCAATTTGACATTTTATGACGTGGTTTTAACCACAGAAATGTAGTATATGTAATGTAGATAATAGGCCGTACAAGACTACTTTAGTATTTTAGTCGAGTACGAATGATTTTTGGACGGTAAATCCAAAAGTCGTTCGTACTCTTTGACTATTTAGGTCCAACAGGTCCACAGTGGACCTGTTTCGCACCCAAATTCACCAACAAAAAGTCTGTCGTTTTTGAAGGGGAACGATGCAAACTCACACATCTAAAATATTTCACACCATTAAATATATTTTGTGTCCATACACTACACACAACTATAAATTTACCTCGCAATACACGCACGCGTAATTTTTAGTAGTGCTGAGCGTTTTTTAACGAACGAACATAAAAAACAGTTTGTCTGTGAAAAACGAACGGACTGTTTCTCAGATAGCTAACATTAGGTTCTTAGAAAAACGAAACGCGCTCACTCACTCATGAATCTGTCATTGATAACGTTGTTCGTTCGTTTTTTTTAATAGGCAAATAAATATAAGCTCTAATGTCATTAAATTATGAACTATTATTAAATGCATCCTAAAAACATAGAGAAACTGGTTCTTATGTTTGGAGTGGAGGTTATGCCAAAGTGAATCTTATTTGTAAAGAGATAGATTTAAAATTTCATTGATGAAATTAAGGACTGGTTTTAAAATACGTTTCGTTTTTTTAATGACCTAATAAATACTATGCTCTATTATTATGAAATTATGAACTATTATTGAAAATATCACAAAAACTAAAAGAAACTGGTTTTTACGTTTGGAGTAGTGGTTAAGCCAAAGCGAATCTTATTTGTGAGACGATAGACATATCATTTCATTTGATTTATATTATTGAAAATTAAGGACTGGTTTTAAATACGTTTCGTTTCTTTAACGAACTATTAAATACTATACTCTATTGTTATGAAAATATGAACTATTATTGAAAATATCACAAAAACTAAAAGAAACTGGTTCTTCTTGGGTTTGGAGTCGCGGTTAAGCTAAAGTGAATCATATTTATAGATGAGTACATCTATAATTTTATTAATAATAAAATTAAGGACTGCTTTTTATGTCTTAAAATTACATTTCGTTTTTTTCATACTATTATTGAAGAATCATATTAACTTAAAGAATCTTGTGTACAATAGTAGAATTTGATTTTATGGCTTCGGTTATTTTCTGCATTATGAAAAAAATTGTTAAACTTTTTAGGTTAAGCATACAAAAAAAACTAGTTTTTTTTTAAACTGTTTCTCGAAACAGTTTTTCACGTTTAAAAAAACGTTGCGTTTCGTTTTACTCAAATCGTAAAACGACCCAGTACTAATTTTTAGAAGCACATCGCTCAGACTATCCACAGAATATATACATAAAATATTCGATTACTCGATCGATTTTTTAATGTTCTGTCAAAATAATCGATTCTTTTTAGAAATTGTTTTAATTAAAAATTTGATAAAATTTAAGTAGAAATACTTACTAATGAAACGTTACTCCATTTTTTGCTAAAGTACAAGTTGTTGGTAGTTTTTTATGCCATTCAACTACAACCGGCATTTTTACGGAGCTCTTTACACAACGAAAACGATTACAACAATAAAACATCGATTCTATAGCAACAGTTTTTATAAACGCATTAGATCATTGATTTTTGATCTTTTTTAGCGAGGCAGGTCCTCTTATTAATGGTCGAAGTTCGTACTCGACTAAAATACTAAAGTAGTCTGTACGGCCTCTTAGAGCGATACTCTTTTGTAGTTTTTCGGTAACAGTAGACAATAATTTTTATGAAAATGCTACGTCAAGTTGACACTTGACAATTTGACATTTCTCAAACAATTTTGAATTTTGATAAATTTTGCATGTCATTTCATTGTGAATTGTGATTTCAAAATTCAATTTTCATAACTCATCCAGAAAAATAAAGCAAAGCTTTTGTATTCAATTTATAAAAGTATTAGAAAATATAACAAGAACACCCATTCAAAATGCTTAGTGTCAATGAAAACTTTCCTGAATATGCGGTTCCTGGTGCGAAACAAGTACATTTCGAGCCCTACGCCGACAACGGAGGCAGCGTCGTCGCAATCGCCGGCGAGGACTACGCCGTCATCGGGGCCGACACTCGCCTCAGCACAGGCTTCGCGATCTACACGAGGGAGCAGAAGAAGCTGTTCAAGCTGTCGGAGCTGACCGTGCTGGGCGCGACGGGCTGCTGGTGCGACACGCTCACGCTGACGCGCCTGCTGCAAGCGCGCATGCGCATGTACGAGCACGAGCACAACAAGGCGATGTCGACGCCGGCGGTCGCGCAGATGCTGTCCACGATGTTGTATTACAAGAGATTTTTCCCTTACTATATCTCTAATGTGCTAGCCGGACTGGACGCCGAAGGTAAAGGCTGCGTATACAGCTACGACCCCATCGGGCACTGCGAGCGATCCAACTACCGCGCCGGCGGCTCGGCGGGCGCTCTGCTCCAGCCCCTGCTCGATAATCAAATAGGTCTAAAGAATATGCAAAATGTCCAAGAGGCCCCTCTCCCCAGAGAGAAGGCTTTGTCTCTGCTGAAGGATGTGTTCATTAGTGCCGCCGAGCGCGACATCTACACGGGCGATTGTATCTACATACTGATCATAACAGACAGCGGGATTCAAGAAGAGAAGTTTGAACTCCGTAAAGATTAAGCTTGTGTAAAATGTATACAATTAAAGTTTTTAAAATAAATATTTCTTTAATTTTCAATAAGAACTTTAATACCTTCTGTTAAACAAAACAGACTTAAAAATAAGTAACTGAATTTATCCTAAGAATTATAATCAATTAATTACAGGGTAACTACAATATAATTACATGTTTGTTCAAACTATTTACAAATCTCAATTGAAATGACTAACAATATAATTTAATACAATAAATTCATTTATACTTAGGCATAACAAATATATTTCTCGGAAAGTGTTTCTCAAAGATTTCTGTAACTATTTCCTGCCTTGTGTTGTCTCCTAGCACTACGGCTTTTAATCTTGGAGGAACAGTGTTGCCAGTCACCAGAGGGAGAATGTTATAACACAGCTCAAACTTATCCTTGGGTGGAACCGTCACAGAAAACTTTTTGTATCCTGAAAATATGTAAGTGTCTGTGCCCTCTACTGTCAAACTTAGCCTGATGGGAACGTCAGTTCTACCGATCAATCTACACTTGAGCGGAACAGAAGTCATCAATTCAACTACTTCTGGATAATTGACTTCAATGGAAATAGGGCACTCTTCTATTGCAATACCTGACAAGGCACTGCTGCTCATAACACAGGGGCCACTGGTGCTGCTTTCTCGCCTCCACATGATGTTGTATAACCCTACCCTGGTGGGAGGGTCTTTTGGTTTGTACCTTGCCTGTACACATATAGCATCAGATGCTACATTTCTTTCGGCTACCTGTAAATTCCTAATGCACGATGATGGCTTTTTATCATCACCATACTTCAAGCACTCCACAGTCTCTAGCTCAGTATCTAAAATAAGTAAATCCCACGGACTGAGAATTTTTATCTCAGGCATTACTATAAAAGGATCATCTACAAAGCATTTTGTTATGGGCATAAAACCCATGTCAACAAAATTAGTTGTTACTTCAAAAGGTTTAATTACTGTAATTTTGGTAGTAAAATCCTTAACACATTCAAGTTTAGGCATCTCTTGAAAATCAATTTTGTATGACACTCTTAATTGTACTGTTGCTGTTGCAGTTCTGTTAGTCTTTAAATAAAATAAATTGGTGTAAGCAGAAGCCTCGTCGACAGTACCTACTTGGAACTTCAGAGGTTGTGGCTGTGACTCACCGTGAGCGTAACTCAACTCTGTCACTGAGTCAGGGTTAGGATTGTCCGGTGAGCTCAAAAGGGACAGGGCTATTGCCAAGTCATAAACTGAGCTTTCTTCATTATTGACCACAGTAAATGTTGTGGGAAACCATTCTCCCTGGAGAGCAGGAACTGCATTTTCAATTTCTATAGATAGCCTACATTCTCTGCTAGTTATACTGGTGGTATTCAAAGGCACTATACAATCAAACTCATAGTCACTTTTAGGACTCAATATGAAATGGAGCAGTTCAGGATGTACAGTAGGCTCTAGAGATTTACTATCTTCAACTTTAAAATTCATAATTATCTTTCTTCGCCTTTCATGATCAAGTATAAATGACACATTTTTAATGCTCATATCTGACCCAATATCATGTGGATTTGTTTTAAATTGACATAAAAACCTCCTCACCTTTCCACCTTCTAACTTCACATTTGTCATTCCACTATCCAATATAGGAATCTCTATGGTTTCTACTTTGCTGGCTATTGTAAGTAAAGCTGCCTTTGCTAGGAGGGTTGTGTTAAAAGTGAGACGCACAAATAACTCAACTTCAATTGTGTCATCCATTCTGTATTTAGCTTGTTTAAATTTAGTCTTTACTTCTAGGAAACTTGAAATATTAACCATGTCTATAACTATTGTTAGAGGCTCTTTCTCAATAGCCAGCTGCCAAAGTTCCAGAGCTCTGCTCTGTGAGGAAACAGGCAGATCTGGCTCCGGTGCTGGAATGTTCAGATTAAGAACAGACATAATATTCCTGAATATCCTGTCTTTATCATTGTTAGGGACTTGAATGTGCTTTGAGAGTGCCTCTATAGAGAGCTGGATGTAATCTTGGATTTTTGCTGACAAGTAGGCACATTGCAAAGCTCGGTTCAAGACATGAGATGCTAGAAACCACCATTTCTCTCTTCTGTAATCCCAAAGCATATGAGTCAATAGAGTGAGAGCTTTACCATAGTCTGCACAATAGTAATACTCGTTAGCCATTTCTACAACTAGCTGCTTTCTCATCCGGGGAGAATGAAAAGTCTTGAACTGTGTGATGGCACTACTTAGAAAGCTGATAATCATAGCTGAGTGATTGAAAACTCTCTCATTGTACTGCAATGCTAGTACAGCAGCCTGCTCCTTTTGAGGGTCGTGAGGATCGGCACTAAGTCTACCTGGCCTCCAGGGTCTCTGTCCGTAAAATTCCACAATGCCTTCCATAGGGTCTGGGGGTGGTGGGTACTGTAGAGCTTCACAACAGACGGACCGCATGGCTTGCCGTCTCATCACAGTGAACTGTGCAGCATGCTGGTAATAAAAACCAGGGTGTTGGGACTGAATAGCTGGAAGCCCTAAGCTAATCGCCTCATCAAAAAGTTCACCAAATGCGCTATACTGTCTGGCTATCCAAGCATAGTGCTCAAAGAGTAATTCAGTAGGGCCAATTCTATTTTTATATCTGTCAATATGTGATTTGAGCTGTGCAATGGCATCACGGGCCAGATTCAGTGCAAACAGCAGCTTGCACAGTTTGTAATTGATATAACCTGCCACAGTTCTGATTTCATGTATATTAGTATCAACTTGCCTGGTTTCTAGCAAGTTGTTGTAAGCGTGCATGTAGTGCTTGTGAGCCGTGCTCAGGTCCTGCTTCAATTCATTGAGGAAGCCCAGCTTGAACTGATGTCGAACAAATAAATATTGATGGGTAGTTTTATTCAAATGGTCTCTGTGTTGTTTGATATTTTTGGTCTCATGGTGATAATAGTTCTGTGCAATATCATAGAAAGCATTCTCTAGTCGAACTATGTAGCCCATGAGATGGTCACTGTGTGGAAGGACAAATAGGGACTTGGACTGTATCTCGCAAGCGGAGCAGAGCACCTGCGCTCTCTCGGCGCCGAGCATGTACTCGGAGGGCGGCGGCGACAGGCCGCTCTGCACCACCACGACGGCGACGCGCGTGGCGTGGCCCTCCACGGCGGCGCGGATGGACTGCACTCGCGACGCGCACTCTATGATCTTCTCGTTCCACTGAGGGTCGTTCCATTCCATGTCGTAGAATATGACGACGACGGCCGGTATGAGTGCGACGCGTTTCGGTATCCAGTTTTTCTTCAATATTCCCTTCGGGATGTACCATTCGTACGAGTTTCTCTTCGGTTTGATGACGGGAAACTCGAAAGTGTTGTGGAGAAGTTTGAACTGGACGGAGGCGCGGTCCGGGCGGCGGTTGTTGGAGAAGGCGTCCCATATCGTCTTGTGGATGGCGTTGTTAATCGTGTCCAGGCCGGACAGCCCGATCAGTGCGAGGGGTTTGAGTGTAATCTCGAGAGGAAACTCCGTGCTGTCGCTCGGCTGAGCTGTCATCGTGGTGCGTTACCTGGACCGACGCCACCGAAACTTGACTCAAGTTGTTAATTCATATCACTATTTACAATTAATTAAACGATCCAAAAAGTTGTCGAGCTCCAACACCCCATCGTCAACCGAGAAACGTCACTTTTCAATTTTCAATTTTCATGCGACAGCTATCAGCAGTGATTGCAGTTAGCGTAATCTGTTAACATCACCTTCATTTGTCGTCTGTGATCATCATTTATGTCGTAACGTAGTGATTTTATCATATACTTAGAACAAGTTATATATAGTGTAGTTATATATCTATGGATTTTATACTCTTTAAATTATCATCAAAGATAATAATTAAAAAAATTTCTAATTCCCGATTATTTTCGATAATTTAATTATTAATAAAAAAAGTTCATTTAAGTAATTAAGTATGCCATAGCTTTTTTACATTTATTGTATATTATTAATTTTTATAACTTTTAATTTATTAACGTATGTTTGTTTGTACCTTTGACACCTATATATAATGGACCTGTGGTATTTTACGTCAAATTTGGTCAAGGATTTAATTTTTTAAAGAATAAACAAAATTTTTTCGTAACCTCTCTAACTTAAAGAAAGCTACCTTAATGGAGCGAGATAGATATTTTTTAGCCATTGCGTAAAGAGGTTAGACATATTTTACATGACAACATCAATAATGTCATTTGTGACCAAATTATCTTTTGTTTTTAGTGACCAAAAATGGCTATTGTTGTGGTTCCGGTGTAACGGTATTCGAAATATTACGGAAATAATAACCAATAAGGTTGTGAATCGCAAATTAAATTAAATATTATACAATGGTGAAGTGCGCAGTTGTTGCCTGCACCAACAAAACTCAAACAAAACTAGCGGGAAATTCATTTCACAAGTAAGTATTAAAATCTTTGATTTTTCTGTTCATGTTGAGTATTTTAAAGGTGTTTTTTTTTAATTAGGCCCATTGACTAATTCAAAGCTTTACAATCCCTAAAGAATTGAATTATTTCACGAGTTTTGGTTTGACCGTATACATAGTGTTGGGAAAGTATTGTTTACAATATCGATGAATAGTGAAAAATTGATTTATTTCGCTATATCATCGAAATGTTCTATAAGTATAGTTATCTATACTAATATTATAAAGAGGTAAAGTTTGTAAGTTTGTAAGTTTGTCACATTTTTTTAAATGGGGTAATCTTCGGAACTACCGGTCCGATTTCAAAAATTCTTTCACCAGTAGAATGGTACATTATCGGGGAGTGCTATAGGCTATATTTTATATTAGTATGATATATATTCGCCGAGTTAACACAGTTTTTATCATACAGGTCGGACCGAAAATCCTCTTAAGCAGACTTATTCGCATGCGCTGCCTTAACCATTGTGTAAAATTGAAATTAATGTTTGGAGGCTTTATGTATCTTTAAAAGTTCTACAAAAAAGTCCGCGACACCATATATCTATCTTCTATATATTAGCAGATATAGTACCTTTTGTGTTTTAAAAATTATAAATTTTATATATTCAGGTTTGCGTCATTATTTATGCTACTTAACTTAAATCCTTATCAAAATAAATTATTTAATAATCACAAGGAAATTATGGAGATAAGATTTGCCCTTTATAGTATGTTAATTAGTTAAATAGTTTCGGAGATAATACAAAATTTCTAAAAGACGCAGAAATTCCGCTACATGACACCCCGCGCTTTCAATTACATAGTTCCCGTTCCTGCGTAAATATGGGAATCAATCATAGCCTCGCAAATTTAGTAGCTTTCTATTGGTAAAACAATCTTTCAAATCGGTCCAGTAGATCCAAAGATTATAATTTTAGCATAGAAGTCTCTATTTTCCTTTGTCACGCTCATAGGGCTGGACCGATTTTGCTAAGGGTAGGGGTAAGGTAGGGAAGGTATAGGGTAGGGTAGGGTAGGGGTAAAGGTAGGGTAGGAGAGTGTATGCCTAGGTTAGGGGTAGGGTAGGGGTAGGGAAAGGGAAGATTACGGGTAGGGTAGGGTACGGGTAGGGTAGGGGTAGGATACAGTTAGGGTACGGGTAGGGTAGGAGTAGGGTAGAGGTAGGAGATCGATACTGAAGCCTATTTTCTATTTTTTGTCTGTCTGTTTGCCTTTTTTTTGACCGGGCATCACGCTGAAACTACAGAATGAATTCAAATGATACTTAAGACGATTTGAGACCAAAAAACGTAGAAGGATAATAGGATACTTTTTGTCGCGAAAACAAAATCAGAAATGGGTGAAGTAGGGGTAGAAAGTTTGTACGGAAAGTCCTTAATTTTTCTAGGTACATTTGTAAATGTAAAATGATAAGTGGACTTTTTATTAGGTATAAGTTATGTTATGTTATGTGAAATAGGGGTCATATTGACATCGATTTTTACGCGGACGAAGTCGCGGGCGTCCGCTAGTATATTATATTTTTCAGATTTCCAAAAAACATGATTTAAGACAAAAATGGCTAAACAGCATTAACAGGCCTAATTTCCATCATGATACAGCTGCATATGCATTTTAAGAAGGATCACATTAATTTAACATTATTCCTTCCGCGCCGAGCCTTCCGCGCCTCAAAGACAATGCCTGCCCATCTATCCCGGTGAGAATTCTTTTTCATCGTAATCATTCTTGTTTGTGATAATATAGGAATTCCCTCATTTTAAAATATCTGAATACTAGCAAATTTTAATTTTAACATTTATTTATATATATTTTTTTAAAGTGTCCAATAGTGTAAGAGAAAGATATCATTCACAAATTTGAAAAAAGATTTTGCTGGTTGGTTGCTTTATGTCCTCATATAAATACTAATGTTGCATTTATAGTAATATTTTAGTAGATAACCAAAGAATAAAAATTACCTATTGCAGAATTTATCAACTGAGCAACAAGTAAGACAACCCTTGCAAGAAGTGAATCTTAATCTGTTATCAGAGAGTCATGACAATGCTGTTTCCCAAAATGGAATACAAGTAAGTAAAATAATTTATTACGGGTATAATTGTATTTTAATAATGATTTATAATTTGGAATCTATAGCCATTGGTCTATTTATTTGGTTGGCATTTAGGTAGACTCGACATAATTAAAGACTTATTAAATTTATTTTTTTATTAAGATCTAGATTTTCGACTCTAACTACCTCTGGCCAAGTGGCTGGGCTCAAGTCCAGGGTTATCCTAAAAAAATAATTACCTATGAAAAGGAAACTGTGCGACTTGGAGAGTTTAGTATTAGGCTGGTAGTGTAGGAGAACATCATATTCATCTGTTAGTAATCGTTACACATTCAAGACATAAACACGTTCGTGAGTGCCAATACAAAACAATATAGTTTAAATAATTTATACAATGTTTATAAAATACCACAGAGTAACCGGAGAGAGTCTTTACGTGCGTGCAAACCATAAAAAAAACAATAGTCACGCGTCTCCTTGCATATAAAAACAATTACGTAAATTGATATAATAATCAATAAAAAAATACTCCATCTTATTTCTTTAGTTTTTGAGAACAGTTTTTAAAATATTTAGAAACATATGACGCCATTTTTCTTGAATAATATTGAAAATTACTGATGCGTCGGTTCGTATCCTACTGACAAGAAAACGTATTCGTTTTTGAATTTCATATTCGTAGCGGGTACGACACCGTCATGTACGTACGCTCCATCTGTATATTATTGATTAATCTGTGTTAAATACAAAACACTTTAATGATAAAATCAATTGTATGGAATTTTATATTATAATAATGTAAGACAAAATTTAAAATGTTTCATTTTATTAAACATAATATTTTGTATAATTTTATATCGAGTGCTAAATTATTATCGATAAAACAGCCCTAGCTCAATATAGTGACCAAACATGGTTACCGGAAGCCTCAAAAATAATTACTTGTCACATATCCTCTATTATCTATGTATCTAAGGTTTGTACATAGTTATTAGTTAGAGGAATTTCAATTTTGATAAATTATGAATTTGTCAGTCTTAAATACATAATTATATAAATATAGTTGTCAAAGGTTAGAGTTTACATAAATTCATAAAAATTGGTTTGTTTTTTATTTAGGCATAAAAGAGTCAGAACTCAAAGTTTAAAAAAAAAACTTTTTTCAATGTGAAAATCAAACCCAGTGAAAACTGAAAACCGAAATTGTGATTATTGATTTATCGATTTCTTTATGAGGCTTAAGATTAGACTTTCATTTCGAACATTTGTTGCGGCTTGGGCTTTTAAAATTTAATAATTTGGTTACGAGGTTAAGCGATCGACTCACAATCATGACCTCCCAAGCCCTAGCTTCCCTCACGGCAACGTACACGGACTCTGAAGGCGAGGAAGATATGGAGGATGGACAACAGACGCCAGACAAAGAAGAGCCCACGGTTACACAAGCTGTGCCAGTCAGTCCGCAGACCGCAGGGGAAAACAAACAATCTTCGTCAGCACCCGTGTCCCCTAAACGGAGACTAGTTTCATACGTAGACGACACAATTGTCTCGGACGAGGAAGCTTCGTCGCACAGCGCTGACGACATGAGGAGACTGTCCATGGAGACAGACACGGACGAAGCGATTCCGCGCTCGGAGGAGCCCGACGACTCTGAAGATGGAGTCATGATACCGCCCGAGCCGCCGGGCAAGTGCCCCAAGGAGCTGCAAGATACCATAACCAAGTTCTACAACCGCATGATTAACGAGGGCTTGGACATGAATAAAATTATCCAGGAGAAGAAAAACTTCCGGAATCCCAGTATTTATGAGAAACTAATCCAATTCTGTGACATAAATGAGTCAGATACTAACTATCCACCTGAGATATATGACCCATTTAGATGGGGAAAAGAATCTTACTATGATGAGCTGGCGAAAGTTCAGAAAGCTGAAATGGAGAAACGAGAAAAGGAAAAGAAGGATAAATTGTCGAAGATTGATTTCATCAGTGGAGTTGCTAAGAAATCAGATAGTGACGATGACAGGAAACGGAAGTCCAAGTGGGATCAAGCAGCACCCAATGTGGCATCCAAGCCCAGTATCAAGCAGCCTGGCTTGCTGCAACAACCTTTGACCAGCAGTGCCACAGGCACCAAGGGAACGGTCATATCTGCTTTTGGGTCAATAGCAAAGAGGTCTAAAATATGACAAAAAAATAAACTCCTGGCAAAGTTATTATGGGGACATGAATAGAAACAGACAGAACTTTGCAGAATTTTTTTAATAACAAACATTTAATCATCTATGTGGCTTCTGTATTGCATTGCATATTATAGTCCTGTAGGGATGGCATTGTTGCTTATTAGATTTAGTGAAGTTAAATAAATGACATCATATTAATTATTATTCTGTAAAGTGGCATAACTATAGGGTGGAAGAGCTGGCAAAAGACCATGGGCCCAAGGCTCATAGGGCTCCATGTCTGTGAGCTCAGAAGTAATCTAACATTAAAAGTAATATGATTTGTCTGGGGCCCACCCAATCATTTGCCAAAGGCCTTAGATGGTATAGCTATGACACTAGTTCTGTAATAAATACTATTTTAATCTATTTACTGTGTATTGGCATTCTTATAAATTAATCAATGTCATATAAATTATTCAATGTTATAAATTAGTTTCTAAGTATTTCTCAAATATATAAAATTAATAAAATAATTGATTGTTCAATTTATTAATGTTTCATGACAATTTGCTATATTTAAAATTAAACTATGTCTATTAAAAGAAGTAGATCAAAATTTCAAACTGAATTTGTACACTTATTCTGACTTCATCTATTATTCCTAGAAAAAAGAAACGCTTCTTATGGTTATCCATTAACTATACTTATAATAAATCTGTAGAGAGGTCAATTCTGTACATGAAATATATTTCCAAAATAACTATCAGGGGGTGATTAGTGATCGATACTGATGCCAAAAATGCAATCAGTAAAATTTTTGTCTGTCTGTATGTTCTTTATAGAAACAAAAACAACTGGACGGATTTTAACGAAACTTGGTACAATTATTCTACATACTCCTGGGCAGGTTATAGTATACTTTTCATTGCGCTACAATCAATAGGAGCAGAGCAGTGAAGAAAAATGTTGAGAAAACGGGAGAAGTTACTCAATTTTTTAAGCTTCCTTCGCGTGTACAGGCTTAATGGTTAAAGCTACATAGAAATCATGTATGACGGAAATGTTCTCCTTAAAATTATCTATAAAAATGCAACAGCATATATGTCTATCTATTATGGTTGACTCACAATAACACGTGTAACTCCCGATAGCTTAGCAGTTCGGAGCTTTCTAATTATATTTGTCTACTTTTATGTTTATAACACTCATCACTCATCCCTTATAAGAAAGTTAACATTATTACCTATTCAATAAAAAAAGAATCATAAAAATCGGTAAAGAAACACCAAAGTTATACAAGAAATACGCTGAGCCATCGCGCGTGAATACTAATTCATGCTAAATGGATTATTTTTGTGTAACGGTTGCCGCGCTCGACGCGACTCGCGGTGGGAGGAATAAATAAAGAAGTGCAGCTTTAATGAGTAGGGTAGGGGTAGGGTAGGGTAGGGTAGGGGTAGGGTAGGGGTAGGGCAGGGGTAGAGTAGTGGTAGTGTTGGGATAGGGTAGGGTAGTTGAAAGTTTACAACGACTTTCACGCGGACAAAGTCGCGGGCGTCCGCTAGTTAAAAATAAATATATACCCTCGTTACTGTTATCTAATTGAGATTAGAAATAAATAATAAATCCATAGATTTACGATTCGGTCTTAGACCATTAATAACCGAATCGCTTAGACCATTACTTTATTAATGGTCTAAGCGATTCGGTACAAGTGTACATTATAATTCTATGAATAAATCATATTCACCTTGACTCATTGCACATAGGTTGCCAATTAAAATTGTACCCAGTATTAAATTTATTTAATATACCTACTTCCATCTTTGCTTAATTAATAAAAATCTAAAAAAAATGGTCTAAGCACTTGACAGATTGAGATTTATTTATTAGCTTATTTTCTAGTCTATACTCTATAGTGATCTGTGGTAACAACCAAACCAATAACTTACGTAGTAACTAATAACTAATCTGTGCCAATAACCATCTGTGTTTGACTTTGACAGTAAACGGTGCGCGTTGATCGTATTATTTTTGTTTTCATTCGTGTAATTGTAAAATGGCTGAGGCTCCTGATTCCGAGCCCGTAGCGTCTTCGAGCAAGAGTAGCGTGCCTGCCGAAGCGCAGGAAGACGAGGGCCCGGCCCCCAAGAAACGCAAAACCGTAGCTGAGGGCGAGGAGATTGAGAAATTGGAGCACAGGCTCGGCGGCATTCTGTGCTGCGCAGTTTGCCTCGACCTGCCGCAGGCCGCCGTGTACCAGGTATTCAGAACAGCTGGTACACAGGGCCTTCGTGTATCAGCTGTTTTCATTTTATTATTGTCTTTGTTTACTAACTGTTTCCGAAATCAAATTAATCTTTCTTACGCAATAATATTTGCTCATTTTCGAAATAATTGGTCGACAAACGGTATTACGTCCATGCTAAGCACCTATTGAATATCGTTGTTCTTATGTCTAGCGTAGATTATAGAAATATCTGTTTTATGTTAGTTGTGGAGCCCCATTGAATCGTTATTATTTTAACTAAATTGTCATCAGTTAACGAAATTTTACAATTTGTAATTGTTAAGTTAGTTAAATTATTGTCTAAGTTACTAGTGACTAGTGTGTTTACATAATAATGCTGTAAAGTCTCTCAGTGCAGCAAGACAATGTAGGTTCCAACATTATATGATGAAACATTTTTGTAGCAATGTTTGTGTAAAATTTTCTAGTTACATTTCTGGTTACAGTTAGTAATGATAGTTGTTGCTTCTGACTGCACTGTGAGACATAGTCACATTTGTGAACACAAGCTGTCTGTGATATATTGTGAAGCTCATATTCTGTAGTCTGTATGATCTCATACTGTATGTTGAATGTAGTGTTCTCATCAATAAACATTTTATTTGAGATATACAGTTCTTTCTTTATTCGTACACCTCAGATATCCTATCCCAATCCAAATACTTTAAATTTATTTTTACTTCTGATTGAAGTTTTATTATTTTGAATATTTAAAACAAAGAAGACAGTAAATTCACAAAAGAACTCAATAAAATAGCTTAAACATTATTCTATGCGGTAATTATATTTTAAGTTCTGATTTGAATTTGTAATCTTATTGGTTTAAGGAAATTAAATAACATTGCATATAGAACAAAAGAGAAAGTCATTTGCATTGCATTATGAAGTTAGCTTGCAGTATGAGTTAATAAATATTAGAACAGAACTCATTCACAGTTTGATTTCAGGATCATCAAATGAGCTGCGCAGGTAGAACACACACACACACACACACACACACACACACATAACATACCTACTGATGTTCACTTTTGACATAAATATAAAATTTCAATATTTAGGTTTCTTTCAACATATATTATTTATATTATGGAATATTGGTCTAATAAAGTGTAGCTACTTGAAGATTTTGATATTTTATAAAATTAAAGACATTTAAATTCTATAGAAGTCAATTGGTTAAATTTTTAGACTTAAAGTAGCTTGTTCTTTAATTCAAGTGACACATACACATCAGTTGTGTTTCCCTGATATCAGACTATTAATGCATGTTTTATGTGATAATACATATCACTATGTTTGTTGAAAACTTTTCACTTGTTCATAGAAGATTCTATTATACTGGTAACTAAAGTTGTACAAAGTTACATCTCGCATTGCTGGTGATTCGGCTCAACTGGTAGAATCACCAGGGATGTGTCTTTACAGTATCTATCTATCTTTACAGTAGTGATCTATCTTTACAGTACTACATTTTCCAAGTAACATAGTGCATAGTGCTTTATAATAAAAATGTTTTCTTTTAGTACTTTTGCTTACACCTGAAGCGTGTGAAACAAAGGTCTGATACCAGGGGGCATTCACATTGACACGAGTTTGCGCTGCAGCGAGCTGACAGTGCTGCTGTGTTGCAGTGCAGCAACGGGCACCTGATGTGCGCGCCGTGCTTCATGCACCTGCTGGCGGACGCGCGCCTGCGCGACGAGAGCGCTACGTGCCCCAACTGTCGCGTGGAGATCTCCAAGACGTCCGCCTCACGCAACCTGGCCGTGGAGAAGACGGTGTCGGAGCTGCCGTCCGAGTGTCGCCACTGCGCGCGCGTCTACCCGCGACACTCGCTGCAGCACCACGAGGAGAATGTTTGCGACGACAGGTGAGACTCCCTGTACTCCCTGATATTGTAGCTTTATATTGGTAAAATATTTCGACACACAAAAATACAAATGTTTCCTCTATATAACATTGCTTTATATATTTGCAAATAGCTTCGGACACTCTATATACGCAAATATCATGGCTTTCTTTTCGACTTTGAACATTATTTTACCACTAAAAGAATTTTCAAAATCGGTTCAATAGATCCAGTAGATATCCATCATCCAGAGATTGCCTCCTACAATACCACAAATAGCCCAGTGGATAGACCTCTGCCTCCGATTCCGGAGGGTGTGGGTTCGAATCCGGTCCAAGGCATGCACCTCCAACTTGTCAGTTGTGTGCATTTTAAGAAATTAAATATCACGTGTCTCAAACGGTGAAGGACAAACATCGTAAGGAAACCTGCATAACAGAGAATTTTCTTAATTCTCTGCGTGTGTGAATCTGCATTTGGCCAGTGTGGTGGACTATTGGCTTAACCCCTCTCATTTTGAGAGGAGACGAGCTCAGCAGTGAGTCGAATTTGGGTTGGTTAGTATAGACATATAGATAGTGTAGATCAAGGTCGCTCCACCTCACTTACTGCACTCTGCACTGCGCAGTGCAGCTCAGTGCAGAGTGCAGCAAGCGGCGCAGCGTGGTGCACCGAGGGCGTCAGGGCGCGTTTGGTCCGCAGGGCGCACCCCTACAGGTTCTCGCAGACGGTAGTGGAGCGCGCGCCGCTGGGCGCGGTGTCGGGTTTGGTTCGCATCGTGGCGCGCCTGTATTGGCTGCTACTGTCCGCGCTCGGCGGCTCGTACCGCTGTGAGCGGCCGGCCGCAGCCGCCAAGCGGCGTAGGGTGCGCAGGTGTGTGCCACCGGGCGCCCCCGCCGCCGCCCAGCGCTCAATCTACGCCTTACAAACGAAGGAAGCTACCGTGGTTCATAATCAACTGCTTTATGGCTCGTTAGAAAGCGTTTGACAAGTCAGTCTTAACTGAAATCTCACCTGATGTTAAGTGACGATGCAATCTAATAGAGGCTTCCTTGGTAGAGGTGACAAGTTTATTCTAACCATACCTCTGACGGTTTTACGCGGCATCCTACCGGAACGCTAAATCGCTCAGCCGTTGCCTACCACCAGACCAGAGCTAGAAATTGACCCCAGGACGTCTCTGTTGAGATTCACAGCACTATCAACTGCGGCAGAGAAAGCCAAAAGCATCAAGGGCGTCAAAAGTCCCATCTTATTAGAAAGGGGTTTGGAGATTAGATAAACCACGCTAGTTACACGGGTGAAGGGTAATGTTTGAACTATTACTATAAAATGTGGGACTGGTTTTACCTACGTATATAGACATCTAATCTTCAAGCAACAAGGTGTAACACCACCAACACCGGGTTGCAATTATAAATTTCTTTAGAGAACATAGAAAAGCTAGTTCAAAAGTTTTGACTTTCGTTTTTTAAAAGGCGTATGATTTGGTGCTGAGGCGAGGGTGGGGTAGCGAGTGTCCATCCTTACATATTCAATTATTCATTGACGCTTTACCTAACAATAGAGTCGCTTTTTCGCTTTATTTGGTAACTGCTTTAATACTTAACTACTCAATACTCGATATTGCGTTAATGAGGTCACACAAGCTAATCACCGATAACGTTAATTAGGAAATTCACCGAATCGTTAACCGCGTAATAAACATTGTGTATCTATTGTAAATAATATTTAACTAACAGCGCTAAAGCGATTAACCGTACGAGTTGTTCGGTTCAAGTGGCAGATAACGCCCGGTCAGATGCGAACCAAACGACCGTACCTAGGAATTAATTATAAAGGACGTACAAAAACTACACTATCGGTTTTTAGCATTGATCGTACCCTAGGACATGTTGACTGTTGTACCCAAATTTTTAATTAGATCTGCTTATTGGGATTGGATACATAATATTAACGCTATAATCTAAATAGTAGGAGGTAAAAACTTGATAGTAATAGAGCTGGTCCAGGTGAGGCAGTCTGGAGGGTGAGGTCACTTTCTGCTGATGGGTGCAAAGCAGTGTACGTACTCGTAAGTTAGTAACTAGCGATATTGCTCGGTTGTCGAGGATACAAAGCCGATGCTTAACTGCTTGACGACGCAAGCAACGCAAAGCAAATGAATTGGAATAACGAAAATCTTGCCACACATCTAGTCTGCGCTTTACAAGTAAGAAACAGAAAAGATATGAGTAAGAAATTTCGCCACACATCACAATATTAAATTATAAGTATCTAATAGATAAGTGGCGCAACCACTCAAACGGTAGAAGTAGTAAATAAATGCCCCGCTATGAAAATTATATAGAGAAAGAAATGACTGCGCAGAGTATATAACAGTTTCCAACGAGGCCCATGCAGGTGCTCACGTTGCAGCTTTACGACTTCAGAAAGTTGACTTGTAACGGTCGGTCAGCTATGTGAGATATTTTTTATTCAATGCCAAGTTAGTTCTTTCGTTAGTTCTCATGCCTCAGACGGTCTCCACGCTGCACTGTATCTAAACGCCAAATCTTTTGGCGGTACGTGTTTGCGTGTAGGGTGGTATTTAGCTACGGCACCAGACCAGCAGAGAGTGTGCCGTCGGGTGGTGAGGCGATGACGCTGTTGTCCTGCGCAGGCTGACGGGCTGCCGCTACGCCTGCCTGGGCTGCGGCTGGCGCGGCGCGGCGCGCGCGGCGGCGGCGCACGAGGAGGCGTGCGCGCACCCGCGGCAGTCCGCCGCCGACCTGGTGGAGCTGCTGGCGCAGCGCGAGCGGCTCAACGGCGAGCGCCTGCAGCTGCACACGCAGCTGCTCGACCTGCTGTCCGTTGAGAAGATCACCTTTACAGGTAACCAACTGTTGCACCTGGCGGATCTGCCATCATTTAACGATTACCGGATCCGGAGCCCAAATCTGGATTAAATTTTTGGTAAAATAATCTATTCCAGGAGTAGAAGTAACTTGTTGATTAAACTAAAGTTGTAATGCCTGTAGTGGAACTGCATTCGTTCATGAACAACATCTTATGAGTCCCGCAAATATGATGAACACGTCATATTTGCGGGACTCCATTAAATTTTACCGGATGAACTATGATTACCTTTTTGGTTGGTTTGTCAGTTCTGATCATCATATATACTGTTACAGTATGTAACCATTAGCGCTAGCAACTAGTGTCAGTAGTCAACATCATCAGCCCACTTGACTACCGCACTGCAGGGCCAGGCCTCCATCTTTATAGGATAAATCACTCTGTAACTATCACTATCAAATGTTAATGATTATTACCGAGACCAAGCGCTTCACTTGCTCTCAGAGTTATATGGTGCCACTTGACCAACTTCCCAACTGCAGGCTGTTACTGGAACTTTCTTAAAAGAACGAAAGGCTCATTATTTCAGTTCCCAGCAGAAGTAAGTAGCGACCGTCGCGTGTCCACAGACCTGCAGCTGAAGCCGTACCGCACGGAGGAGCTGCACAAGCTGTACTACGAGACGTCGCGCTTCTCCGCCTTCGGCCACCAGTGGCTGGTGAAGGCCTTCGTCAACAAGCACCAGCGCGACCCCACGCAGAGCTCGCAGCGGGAGATCACCTACCAGGTACCGACCGCAGCTGGCGCCGAAGCTCGGCTGCGGGGAGAGCTCACCTCGCTGTTTGTGTGCAGCTGATCCTCAAGAGCAAGCCGCCGGCGCCGCTGGGCGTGAGCTGGACGTGGGTGCGCGGGCCGTGGGGCGAGGCGCGCGTGGCGCCGGCGCTGGCCGCGCACGCCTTCCGCGAGGACGAGGCGGCGCCGGCGCGCGCGCTGCCGCTGGCCGACGCGGCCGACGCCAACCGCCTGCTCTCCAACAAGGCCATCCACTTCAGGTGACGCGTCGCTCTGAACCATTCATTCACAAAGTGCTCCATGCGGCTCATTTGATATTGATTAACAATCTATTGAAATCAACTGAGAAATGTATCTACCTACTGTAACTATGATGCATGTAAGGGAGGGACCCTAAAAAAAATATTTTTCAAGATTTTATTTTACGACTTAGTTCACATTTTATTAACATATTCATGCTAATTTACAGCTTTCTAGTAGTAATACCTAGTCTCTGCGCTAAACCGCGGACGGACGGAAACTATATGGGTTCCTTGTGGACTACGGAACCCTAAAAACAGGGCACACATATAAAATTTAACTGTACAGTTGGACTTTTCAGTTTAAAAATTGCACGTCTGTAGCACACTCGTGTTTTAGGGTTCCGAACGTATTTATAACTGTTATTATAATGGTTTTTCTTTTCCAGATTGATAATGTTCTTGTCGGCGAAATGATCTCATGAAACCCGCCGCGGACTCGCCTCATTTGGTACATTCGGGTACATTCGGTTTACAGATTAAACTAACAGCATATTCTCTTACCAGATACCTTATTGAAACATCGTAAATTCAATGCGCGCTAAACTTTACAAGCATCTACGTTCAAACTTTTAAACTTTTCGATTTACCATTTTATTACAATTTTATGTTTATTGACTTAGAAAATGTTATAATTTACATTTTTGCTGTTTTTTTACAAACAGATAAGTTTTTAAAATAAGCAGGTCACAACAACACCCACAAACAATTTGGCGCGAAATTAATGAAATATAATAAAAATTTTAAATTTTTTTAGTAATCATTATTGTTCAACGTGCTAGAAGGGTTGGCGTGAGGTATACGTTTGAATTGAATACAAATAATTAACTTGTTTATAATACACAAGGATCTCGATCTGGATTCGCAAATCCTGTAAATATAAAAATCTTCAAAACTACGATTTTCGAAGTTTGATAGATGATGACTGTGCCGGCCAAGTGGCCGTAACATAATGTTCATATGGTTTCTTCATTTAACAAGCGCCCATACCCATGTGGCTATTTGCTTTTGTTGCTACAAACCCTAACGCTTCGAAAACTAACTAAATGTATGAGAATGACAGATCCGATCGACAATTTGATCACGTTACCTGTCGATAGTGAATGTCATTCTGATACATTTTTAAGTTTTCGAAGCGTTGGCGTTTGTAGAAAGAGAATAGACGTTGCCACATGGGTACAGACTGTGGTCGCTGTGGCCACTGGTTCTTGACATAACGAGGCTAAATCTTTTGTTCTTTTTTATACATATATTTTATTGACATTAAAATATATGTTTATACACTAAATTATGTTAAATAATTATTTTAATTAACAACGAATATCTGCTTAGTTTTAATTGTGGTAAAATTAGGTAGTAAAATAATATATTGCGAATATTGAGTACAAATTTATTTATACACCATAGTTAGGGATGATTCGGAGGAATATCAGGTAAGGTCTAAAACGGACGTCCTGGTCAAGTTACTAACAGTGGAATTCATAGACGTTGTAGGGGCACCCCCAGGGGCTCATTCACCCGCTGAGTGTCAAATTCTCAAACAAATAGAGGTTAAATTTGACACTCAGCGGCTGAATGATCCCCTGGGGGTGCTCCTACAATGTCTATGAATTCCACTTTAAGACTTCAATATAAAATAATTATTATTTTCTTTTGCCTTAATATTTTAGTTCTATACAACTTATCCATATGTAAAAAAATAAGTACATAACAAGTAAAATAGCCGGCTGCGTGAACAGTAATGTGAATTCTTTGTTTACAGTTGGTAGTTATAATGTTGATTGTTTATAGTTCATATAAAACAAGCAACATTCAAATATGAGAATTTTTTATGAAACAATAAAAAAATTACAAAAAGGAATCGCCTATTTTCTCGGGACTGGGTGCTTCTGATTAAATTCTAATTTCGAGAAACGCAAAATAAAACAATTGCTCATAATGAACTTCCGTGAAGCAACGCCTGCTTCTATTCAACATTAGGACTATATTTAGTTTCGTTGCACGATAGCTTTAGTGCAGGTGTGAGTTTGTTATGACTGTATTTCACAAATAGATTATTTTAATACGTATATTAGCTGAATTTAATAATTAATAATTATAATATATTATTTGAATAGATCTTTTTTTATTTTTGAATTAATAAAGTGCTATATAAAGATAATTAATAAAGATGGGTATATTAAACAAATGACGTTTTATTTGTATCCTTTTCGAGTCCTACTAGTCTTTTCTAGTCCTAAAATTAGAGTAATAATGACTATAAAAATTCTTAAAAGTGATGTCGTCCTTGAGTTTCAATGAAATTTATGAGGAATCAGATGCAGAAAAAGCATTCAATAAATTTCATGAGCTGGTTATTTTGTTTTATAACTTATGCTTTCCAATAATAACAGTTAAAGTCTCAAATAAAGTTATAGAGCAAAAATGGATGACTAAAAATATCAAAAGATGTTGTATTCGTAAAAGAAGTTTATATTTAAGATATCATCTTTCGAAATCTAAAGCAATGAAAAAAAATTATAAGATGAAATACCGTAAATATTCTTCAATACTTAAGAGATGTATAGGGACTGCGCGACGTATAAACAATCACAACAAATTACAACAGTCCAATAACATTTGTAGGTCAGCTTGGCAGATAATAAAGAACAACTTTAATTATAAGACTAATGTAAATAATAACTTATTAAAAATTAGACATGATAATGAAATTTATACAGACCCTAAAATAATTTGTGAAAAATTTAATAATTCTTACATTAATGTAGTAAATAACACTAATAAAAAATCGGACAAACATAATTTTAAGATTGACATTCCTTTTAATCCTAATAGTATATTTTTAAGCCCTGTAAGCTACTTCGACATATACAAAATAATAAAAGCATTAAAGAATACAGCATCTACTGGTTACGATAATATTAACACTGGAGTTTTGAAAGAGACAGCTTCTGTATTAGCTCCTCCTCTAAGCCACATTATAAATTTGAGTATTGTTCAAGGGCATTATCCTTCACGCCTGAAGTACTCTATAGTTAAACCGCTCTTCAAAAAAGGGGACAAAATGGATATAAATAATTACAGACCTGTCACTTTGATACCAATAATATCCAAAGTTATAGAAAGGGTCATGTACAATAAATTATACAGCTTTTTGTCGACTTGTGATATTTTGAAAACTGAACAGTTTGGATTTAGGAAAAATAAGTCTACTACATTAGCGTGCTTTTCATTAATCAAAAGTGTGACAGAAAGCCTTAATGAAGGTGTAGCTCCTATAGCAGTATACCTTGATATGAGCAAAGCGTTTGACTTTGTTGAACATAATACTCTTCTCAAGAAACTGGAACATTATGGCATAAGAGGACCAGCACATGATTGGTTCGAATCGTATTTAAGGGATAGGAAACAATGTGTTGAAATTTGTAACATTGTCGGTACTACTAAAATAATATTTCGATCGTGTTATCGAGAAAATAGATTTGGAGTACCACAGGGCAGTGTTCTTGGACCCTTACTTTTTCTCCTTTACATTAATGATTTGCCTAATACAACAAATCATGAATGTATCCTTTTCGCAGACGACACCACCCTGTTAATTAAATGTAAACAACATCAAAATATTGAAAGTGAATTAAAAGGTGCAATAACAGGTGTGGTGGAATATCTTAAAAATAATAATTTAAATGTTAACATGGGCAAAACGAATATAATGCGATTTCAAACTTATAAATCTCAACTACAAAAGATTGATATAAAACTAAATGATACGTGCATTCAGGAAGTGGATGAAAATAAATTTCTAGGTATTACATTAGATAAGTATTGTAATTGGAAGGCTCATATTCAACAACTTATTCTAAAAATTGACAAATATGTATATGCCTTAAGACGCATAAGGCAAGTTGTATCTGTGGATGCAGCAATTCTAGCATATCATGGTTACGCCTCTTCCTTATTAAGATATGGATTGATACTTTGGGGTAATTCAACTGAAGCGCATCTAGCATTTAAGGCACAGAAACGTTGCATTAGGGCTATATGTAATGCTGATTGGACGGATAGCTGCAAGCCTTTGTTTAAGAAGCTAAAAATTCTACCACTTCCATGTTTGTACATATTTGAAATCTGCATTTTAATAAAAAAGAATCCCGAATATTTCAAGTTTAAATCAGAATTAAACCCAGAATCAAGGCTCAAAAATAAATTATGTGTACCCTACCAACACTTGGCCTTGTATAGGGATAATGTGTATTGCTCAGCTATACGTATTTATAATAAGTTGCCACCGCACAGTTATGACATGTCATTTTTGTCTTTTAAAAAATATTTATTGAAATTATTATTATATAAAAATTATTACTGTGTAAAAGACTTTTTAAATGACAAATTCTGAATGCAACAATAAATATAATCAGTTATGATTTTCTTATAAATTATTGACAATTTTAATTTTAATTTCTGACATTAATTTTTAATTTTTGACTTCATTTTTTTAATTATATGACATTGATTGATTTAATGTTGCATTACACCTGACATAGCATTTATATTGACATTGTTTAATTTTAATGGATTCTGATAGTATATTAATTATTTATATTTGATGTTAAGAATGCTTCGTCAAATTATGCTAATTGTACTTGTATTTTTTTATTTTTTTATTTATACCATGTTCACCGATTGAATATTTAATTATTGGAATTATGGAATTATTAGTTAGTATAATATTATTTTTAATATTCATACACCTGTCAAGGTAGAAAGTATGTATGTCTATAGCAAGTTCTGTAAACCTTCTGTACTTTCTCATGAATAAATAAATTATTATTATTATTATTATTATTATTATATCAGTCTTTTTTTGTTTGTTTACAAGTTAGTCCTTGACTACAATCTCACCTGATGGTAAGTGATGATGTAATCTAAGGTGGAAGCGGGCTAACTTGTTAGAAGTAGCATGAAAATAGTATGATGTTGTGTAGACAATAACATTTTTTAATTTAAAACAAACAAAATACCAATATTCATGAAGTATCAAGGTAGTTGCAGTCGCTAGTTGATGACCCCTATAGTGGTTAGATGGCTGAGGGTCTGGATTCTTGAAACCTGCTATCTCCCAAAGCCACTATGTTCCAAAATTCATAGTTGGTTACAGTACTCATCTATAGAAGAAGCATGAGCTGATAAACTTTCAGCTTTTATAAAATGACGAAGGTCTGGTTGTCGCTGGCTCTCCCTCGGTAGCAGGAAAGTCGGTAACTCAATAGGGCTTGTGCCTCTTGTCGCTCAAACGCAAGCTCTTGTGCAGCTTCTTGGGCACGGCCTCCTCGTCGGGCTCGTCGGACCCGTCGGTGACTCCGCCCCACACGTCGATGAGGCCCGACTCGCCGGTCGTCACCAGTATGTCTCTCTGGAACACACAGTTACTATAGGGTAGTTGACTTATCTTTAACATATACAATATTAATTTCGCATAGTACATGGAATAAGGGTCTGAGATATATCTATATTTAATCATAATACTGCGACTTTTCATCTATTAATTTATTGGGACTTGTATGTTACGAGTAGACCTGACAGATCTATAGGGCATATTGTTAGGTTCACAAAGGCAAAGGAAGGTACATGAAGGTTTGAGGGGGAACACTGTAGAGACACCAGTGAACCTGTGTCCTATACCACGGGAATTGGGTGGCATGGTCTCTAGTTAGGACTGATCACCCGTCTGGCCTCGTCAGACATCCCCTCTATAAATATATATATGGTACGATAACTTTGGGGGAATGTGAAGTTAGATGTGGGATAAGGTCAAGAGTATGACGAAGACCTGCTTGTCGTAGGCGGCGCAGCGCACCAGCTGCTTGTTGTGCGCGAAGTTGGTGAGCGGCTCCAGCTTGTTGCTCTTGGTCGACACGCGCACCGAGCGCAGAACGCCTCTGCAATATCATTCAAAATATAATTCATTAAAAAACATCAAAAAAGTTCGTAAATACTGTTCAACTGGACTTGCGATTTTGGAGTTAATTAAATCACGGTGACCGTGGGTTCGATTCTTACACATTCGTTGTATACACACGGCTGCAATCTTACCCGATGATAAGTGACGACGCAGTCTTAAGACGAAAGCACAGTTTACCGCGCGTTTTCCTATACCTCTGGTTTCTATGCGGCATCGTACCGGAACGCTAAATCGCCGAGGTACGCGTCCACCACGTGGCACTCGTCGCTCGGCTCTGAAACGGGTGCCAGGAGGCACATACACGTGGCACTCACCCGTCGCCCGCCACGGAGCCGGCCAGCACGACGGGCCGGCCGTCGGCGCCGAGGTACGCGTCCACCACGTGGCACTCGTCGCTCGGCTCTGAAACGTGTGCCAGGAGGCACATACACACGTGGCACTCACCCGTCGCCCGCCACGGAGCCGGCCAGCACGACGGGCCGGCCGTCGGCGCCGAGGTACGCGTCCACCACGTGGCACTCGTCGCTCGGCTCTGAAACGCGGCGCCGAGGTGCCGAGGTACGCGTCCACCACGTGGCACTCGTCGCTCGGCTCTGAAACGTGTGCCAGGAGGCACATACACACGTGGCACTCACCCGTCGCCCGCCACGGAGCCGGCCAGCACGACGGGCCGGCCGTCGGCGCCGAGGTACGCGTCCGCCACGTGGCACTCGTCCGCTCGGCTCCTCTGAAACGTGTTATCAATAAAGTACTATGTTATATCAGCAATCAATACTAATTATAAAGAAGTAAAGTTTCGTGCTATTGCAGGGGGTAATCTGCAGATCTACGAAACTGATTATGAAAATTCTTTTACCACTAGAAAGCAATATGGCCATACAGACATTAACACCCATGCCGAACTATGGGCCAACACAACTTACATGCAAACATACAAAGAGGCACTACCAAGCCCCCACCTAGGAATAACGAAGAAATTCATGTGCCTCACGTGAGAAAAGTTAAGAACAATAGTTGGCCAAATCGCAGGCCACTGCCCGCTAAACAACACCTTTCAATTCTAGGTTTGACTGACAGTCCTCTGCGCAGAGTTTGCATGCAGATGACCCCGTGGTGCGTCTTACTTTAATACTGCGACAAATCTTCTCTCTATCATAATGCTTCAGTTTGTCTGCTGTAGTGGTGTCCCATATCTGCAGGTCATTGTACTGCGTGGCGCACGACAGCCGGCAGTGGTCCAGCCACGTGAGCTTCTCCACTGCGTGGTCCACGTTCAGGGTGTACTGCAAGGCGTCATCCTCTGTCCCCTCTTCTATGTTGTATATGTTAATGATGCCGTCTAACGAACCCGATGCAAGTGTCTCTGATTTGTCTGTGTGGAACTTCACCTGGAATTCATTGTACACATAATTATCTCTCCAATGCACATTGGAAGGTTTTAAGTAAGATATCATGTCCAACCCAAGCTGTTGGCCAAAAAAATATTGAAATTTAATGAGCCCTTAAAGGCTGCCAAGTCAAACAGGTTGTGAATTGGCAATACCTTCAACCCAATCAATAGATAGAATAATACAATGTTATTTTTTGGCTAACAATTCAAAAAAAAGTTGAATTGTTATTGAAAATTGTTGTGACTTGTGATCGAAATATAACTATTTTACATTCCATTAATAATCGAATATGGATGAAAAATCGATGTCGCTTTTAATTACAAAAATGAAAGAGGAGCTCGACAAACAAACAATAAATATTATGGAAGCTATAAGTAAAAGTTTAATGCTGAAAATTGACGAGAAAATCGAGCCCATTCTCAAGGAAAATGTACAAATGAAACAGGACATAGCCATACTACAAAACAAAATTAGCTTTTTGGAAAGCAAAACCAAGAAAAACAACATTATACTGCATGGATTGCCTGAAAAGGACGAAAACAGGATGGCTCTATCTGTTCAAGTATTGGAGCAGTTACACCAAACGGGAGTGCAATTAGAAAGGTCAGATATTTGTGACTTGTACAGAATAGGAAGAAAAAATGAAAATAAGTGTAGACCGATATGTATTATCTTCTCATCCTTTTGGAAAAAAGTGGAGGTAATGAAAAACAAGAAAAAGCTTAATAAAACTTTTTACCTCTCCGACGATTATCCAAAGGAAGTTCTACTAAAAAGGAAGGAGCTGCAATTAAAATGCAGAGAAGAAAGAGAAAAAGATAACTATGCCTTTATTAAATATGATAAACTTATTGTGAAAGAATCAAACTTAGTAGACAAAAGGAAACGGTCACCATCCACAACTCCACCATCGAATGATTCTGATACAAGCATGTCTCGACCTAGCAGCAAAATAAATAAAAAAGATGCTTTTGCATATATGAAGGCCCGAGCATACTCCATGTCTGAAAATAACACATATAATCTGCTACCATAGGATAGATTTGACACTGGTTTAAAATCTCCACTTAAATTATGTTATAAAAATTCACAAAAATTTCCCAAGCAGGCTAGTCACCATGGGAAATTAGACTACCACCCTCCAGAGCACACACCTAAAAAGATAAATACTAACAGAATAAATAACATATACATAGCAACATTAAACACCAGAACACTCAGAAAAGATGAAATGCTAATTGAGTTGGAAGAAGCTATAAAATTGATTAAATGGGATATTATAGGACTTAGTGAAGTCAGACGACTTGGTGAACATATTGAGGAACATGAACACTATATTTTCTGCTATATAGGTGAAACCCAAGGCCTTCATGGAGTAGGATTTATAATTAAGAAATCACTAAGAAACAAAATAATTGAATTTATTGGTGTAAATGAAAGAATTGCGCTTCTCAATATAAAACTTGACAATCAGAAGGACCCATGGTCAATAATCCAAGTATATGCACCAACTGAATTAGCTACAAAAGAAGACAAAGATCAGTTTTACTATAACCTCAATAAGACAATGGAAAGAACAAATAAGAACCTCATTATAATGGGCGATTTCAATGGCCAGATAGGGAAAGAAAATCATACAAGAAACCCTTCTATAGGAAAATACTGTACTGGAAAACTTAATAACAATGGTCAAAGATTATTAGATTTTTCGTTGCAATATAACCTCTCAATAATGAATACATTCTATAAGAAGCGCAAATCAAGAAAATGGACATGGATCTCCCCAGATGGAAAATACAAAAATGAAATTGATTTCCTACTCACAAACAAACCAAAAATATTCAAAGATGTAAACATTGTCAACAAATTTAATTTCAATACAAATCATCGTCTTCTGAGGGGAAAAATATCTTCTACTTCACCAAAAATATCAAGAAAACATATTAATAGAAAGACAAGGCATATTCAGACTTCAATGCCACCAAACTTAATAGAAACACTTAAAATATCACTACAGGGTATTAATAGGACACAATCAGTTCAAAAAAACTATGATTGCATTGAAACGACCTTGAACAGTTTAAACAAAAAATTTAACACTGAAATAAGAAACACAGACAAGATAGGGTCTGAAGCAAGAGACCTCATAGCTAAGAGGAAAACACTATTAGTAGACAAGAAAAATAACAGGAAAGAAATTGCCAAAATAAGCAAACATATAAACATATCCATAAGAAATCACAGGAAATCATACAGAAAAAAAATTATAAGCAACTTTATTAATGAAACAGGAGGTGTACGCAAAGCTTTAAAAGTGTTACAAGAAAGCAAGACATGGATAGCTGGAGTAAACAATAAGGGGAACAAAAAAATAACAAACCGTAAACGAATAAACCAGTTAGCTACAGATTTCTATGAAGACCTTTACTTTGATGCTATTACTGAAGAAGTAGATACCAACAATGACCAAGAAAACGAAGAACCTATCCCATGCATCCTAAACGGAGAAGTAAGAAGAGCCATACTGTCCCAAAAAAAGGACAAATCACCAGGGGATGACAGCATAACAAACGAACTTCTTAAAAATGTAATAGATATAATAACTTGTCCCCTCACTATGCTTTTTAATAATATCTTAGATACAGAAGAAGTGCCAAAACAATGGACACAGAGCACAATAATCCTGATTTATAAAAAAGGAAGTAAAGAAGACATTAACAATTACAGACCCATAAGCCTTACATCAAATCTATATAAAATATTCTCAAAAGTTTTACTAAACCGAATA
Organism: Bicyclus anynana; assembly: GCF_947172395.1. Lineage (NCBI taxonomy): Eukaryota > Metazoa > Arthropoda > Insecta > Lepidoptera > Nymphalidae > Bicyclus > Bicyclus anynana. The sequence goes on from NC_069102.1 coordinate 176,612, forward strand.
TCTAGCACTCTGGATGAACACCAACCAAGGGAACAAGGAGGCTTTCGTAGTGGGTACTCAACACTTGATCACATCCATGTTATAAAACAGATAATGGAAAAATATAATGAGTATAGTATGCCCTTATATATAGCCTTTGTAGACTATAACAAGGCTTTTGACTCCATTAAACACAATAAACTATGGGAAGCCTTAATGGATCAAGGAGTTGAACAAAAATATGTACGCATTTTAAAAGAAATATATAAAAACGGTGTTGCAAAAATACAATTGGAACAACCAGGAAGAGAATTCAGAATATTAAAAGGAGTAAAACAAGGTGACCCACTATCGCCCAAACTATTCTCTGCTGTACTCGAAAATATATTTAGAAACTTACATTGGAACAACTTTGGCCTAAATATAAATGGAAAAAATTTAAACCATTTGAGGTTTGCTGACGACCTTATTTTACTATCAAATAACTCAAAATCACTCCAAATAATGGTACAACAACTAGCCACAGAAAGTGAGAAAGTCGGTTTACACATGAACACCAACAAAACAAAAGTAATGACTAATTGTAAGAAAGAAGATATAAAGTTGGGTTCAAACATATTGGAGTATGTTGATGAATATATTTATTTGGGTCAAACAATATCACCGAGAGAACAAAACACAAAGGAAATAGACAGGAGAATATGCAACACCTGGAAAAGCTACTGGTCCCTTAAGGAAGTAATGAAAAATAAAGATATCCCTATATCAGACAAGTCTAAAGTATTCAACACCTGTATCTTGCCATGCTTAACCTATGGTTGCCAAACCTGGGGTCTGACTGAGAAAAATATTATGAAACTGAAAACATGCCAAAATAATCTAGAAAGAAGCATGCTTCATATAAAAAAACAAGACAAAGTCAGACTCTCTACTATCCGAAGCAAGACCAAGGTCAGAGATGTGGCAGTAACAATTAAGAAGCTTAAGTGGAAGTGGACAGGACACTTCATGCGGGATAAAAGGGATAAGTGGACCAGGGATGTGACAGAGTGGTATCCTAGGATAGGAAAAAGGAAAAGAGGTCGCCCCTGCCAAAGATGGGAGGATGACCTCAGACAGACAGCAGGAGACACATGGAGAAGGAAAGCAAGAGATAGAGAGCTATGGAAGTGTCTGGAGGAGGCCTATGCCCGAGGGCAAGCTGAAGAAATGAATCAGTGTCAATGATATGTTGTAATAATATTTTGTTTATAAATTCAGCAAATAAAGGCTTTATTATTATTATTATTATTATTATTTTTTGGCTTTTTATTTTTGTATTTCATGAAGTCGAATGGAAGTTCAGACCTGTGTGATATCTTCTGTGTGTGAATTCCAATATCCCCCCAGGGGCTCCGCTTTCCTCTGGTCCCAGAATACCAGGTAAGCGTCATTTTGCTCAGTCTCGGTGCCAGCACAGATGACTCGTCCCGAGCACGACACATCCATGCACGTGTAGCTGTGGGGCTGTCTTTCTTCATCTGGAAACCAAAGTCAAATCAAAATTATTTCAACAAGGTTAACAAGCAACTTAAAGCACTTTTGAAATGTTTTTATAGTAATTATATTAAGTAAAAAAAATAATTTTAAGTTACATGGGTTGTAGAAAAAAGTATTAAATTAAAATGCAATCACGTTATTCAAAATTATTTTTATCTATACTAATATAAAGAGGTGAGTTTCTTAATTTGTGCAGTTGCTGGGGTTTTCTTGACAATTTTAAAAATTATTTTACTAATAGAAAGTCACATTATTTGTTAGTGTCGTAAACTATATTTTATTCCTGTATTCCCACAGAAACAGGAACTACATAAGTGAAAGTGTGAGGCATCTGCTAGTAGTTTGTATAATTTGTTACATTTTAGTTGGTTAATTTACCTTTATATTCCTGTACACAGAGGCCACTGGTCCTGGTGTCCCACAGTTTGACCCCGCCGTCCCCGGATGAGTACAGCAGATGATCCTCCTTAGTGCTGAACACTACTTCTGTGAGTGATTGCTGGTGACCACTAAGACGGCACACTTTGGAGAGGGAAGACTTGTCTAGTCTGTATACTTCTATACTGTTGTCGAGTAGGCGGACTGCAATGTTCATTGATCTTAAACATATTTAAATAACCATAATTAAATACTTGCATAGATGTTTATTCATAGTATTCAGTAGTAAAATAAATTATATTATATGAGAAAACTAGTCCTCATAGAGGAATTTATGCTTGATTAGGCTGAAGTATTCAGTGGGCACAAAAATTTTAATAAACTGGAAGGTACGACACATATTTATATATTCAAATCTACTTGACTTAGTTTACAGCCTTTCAATGATCACTTGAATGTCTGTTAATAGTATGCAACCCAAGACCTTTTAGCAGAGATTTTGTCAAAAATTGTATCAAAACAAATGTTTTGGGTTAGAAATGGATTTCGTTCAACAAGTATTTGTTAAGAGAAATTTATATACTCACTTTGAAACACTTAACTTATTAATATAGGTTTTCTTTAGTGTAACTGCTGTTTCGGCCAGCAAATTGTATTTTTTGCTGAATAAAGACTCCAGTTCTTTAGAAGAAACTGTGTCTTTATCAATCTCTGTATTTTCTATTATCTCCATGTTTTTCGTATATCTAAATATTAAACTACATATAGGCCTTCATAGCACCTTTTTGATTTAATTATCACACCAAACTAATGTTAAATTAATTAAAAATCATTGATATTGTAAGCTTTTTAAATAATAGCACGAGTTTTTTGACATTTAAGTTTAACTTGAAGCACAGACCACAAACACAAATGAAGTCTTGAAGGCACATTGAATTGAAGGCTTGAAGAACACGCCACAGATTAATAGATTTACCAAAAACCCTTTTTCATAGAGTAGTATAATTGGGAACCCTCTTTGGTCAAACCACAGATTAGACATTACTCACAGACGACAAATGAAAATATTACTAAGGTAACCACCATAGACTTACGAGTCGGTACAAGGCAGAGCCTAACAAATCGCTAAAATACAATTCATTTTAGGGCCCTCGGTTCATGCTCGGTTCTAATAGGCCGTACTACTTTAGTATTTTACTCTACAGACAATACTAAATTAAGTATAACTTTTCAGCACTAGCATTCGATCACAGACCAATAACTCCCTTAAAAGGTATTTTTTTTTGTTGTTCTGAATTTTGATATTTTTTTCAGCTCACGTTATAAGATCACTAAGCCAGAAGTAGACAGAGAATGCTGCTGCCTGAGCCGCATTAAATTAATTGCACATAATAAACTAAAAAAAGGAAATTTTATGTAATACTTTACTATCGTAAATATGTGATTTTATCTAAACAATCAAAATAGGTGCGAACTAGATAATACGAGTAAATAATAATAAAATTAGTATAAGCGGCACGGGCGGCACGGGCGGCACGCTATCTGTAGGCTCTGCGCGTGGCTCGGTGCCGCGGGCCGACGCGCTCGATGTCGCCGGCCGCGAGCCGCGCCAGCAGCGTCCGCAGCGGCACGGGCGGCACGCTGCTCAGCTCGCACGCGGGCGCGGAGAACGCCCAGCGGATGTAGCGGTCCATACGGATGTGGTCTGAAATTTTATAAACTTATCGTATAGTCTGCACCCAACAAATAGTCCGCTCTGAATTTGCAATTTAAGGAACCGAGCAGGATAAATAACCCCGCTGAGAAGTGTTCTTGTACACTGCACTGCGCAGCGCTGGGTGATATGACATGAGTAGGCAATTAAAATGAGCTACCACTCACTGATGGCGGGGTCGACGACGGCGAAGGCGCGCTTGAGCCCGTCGACGCACACGACGCGCGCGCGCCGCCCGCCCAGCGCGCCCAGCACCTCGCGGATGTACTGGTCCTGCGCGCGCTGCCGCTGCCGGAACAGCTCGCGCGCCAGCTCCGAGCGGTCGAAGCCTTCCTCGCTCTTGGACATACGACCAAATCGTTATCTTCATCTCATCAACTGATGAAATTGAAGTCCTTCGCTGGACATAGATTTTATGTATAGTTACCACCGTCCTGAGTCGTCTAAGACCTTACGAAATATAACGTCGTCAGTTCACCTAGTGGATGATGAATCAACAGTAATCTTTCTGGTGAGAAGACACAACTTTATTGGGTTGGGTATCGGGGACCCCGATACCCAACGGCTCTTAGAAGTATGTGGCTCGCCCATTAAATTGTTTGCGACTCGTTGAACTATGTCAAAAACTTTCTGGTTTATCTGCTGTGCTATAGTCCATTGCGTGCTGAGCTATTCTAAGACTTCGAAATTACTTAGACGTCTTTCCAGTGTTACAGACGTACAACATATAAGGTTATTAGCACTAAATAAGTGTATTTAGGTACATACTTTGCCACTTAGGAACAGTATTAGGTACCTCACCTCGAGGAACAGCTTGTCCAGGTTGATGTCGACGGCGTTCAACTTCAACTTGAGCTGTTTCTTCACCACGTCGCTCAGGTTTTTTATATCCACTTCGCTTTTCAGAGGAAATGTTGACCGCGTGATTTTCTCGAAATCGTCGATCGTAATAGTCTACAACACAAAGTCCTTTCACATATTTCTCTGCTGATATTTCATCCGCTATGTTGCTTGCCCTTTAGGCGTCTTTTAATAACGCCTTGGCTATAGGCGATTTTAGAACTACAACATGATAGAAACCAATCAGGTATACCGTAATTAAGCTCTTTCCAAGCTACCGCGAAACCATCTGAGACTTTTTATTCACTTAATATCAGGTAAATAATAACCTCGCAGCATAAAATAAAATAGATCTGGTAGTTGAGAACTTCCCTATCCTTGACTTGATTTAAGAGTTGAGCCATGAGCGTGCACCACTTTCTATCCTTCACCTAGATAACTATCTCTCCATTCTAACTGAACTTGAATTGTTCTTTGAGTTATGAGTATGTATCGTACTTTGTACCGTTAGATGTTATAACTTATATTGGCTATGGAAAAATTAAGAAAAAAAGAAGATCTCAACAATGCTGTTGATAAAAACTTGCATGTAATGTATATGTTTAAACAATAAAGATTTGTGTTTATCTGGTAGTTGATAATTACCTTCCCCTGCTATACTGGTAAATATTTTAGAATGCTTGTAGAGTTGTTACCACAGTCTATCTTCTTGACCCCTCTATACTAAAGTTGTTCCTGATCTCTTTGTGTGCTTATCTATTAGATGAGAATTACCTCCCCATCCTTGCAGTGCCTGTAGAGTTGGTCCTTGAGCGTGTACCACTGCGCGCGGTGCCCCCAGTAGATGTGCTCGCTGAGGTGTCCGTGCAGCACGCCCCAGAACAGCTTCACCGCCGGCTCGTCCAGCAGCTGCTCGGCGCCCGCGCACAGGTTGTAGGCCCACTCGGCGCGCACCGACGGCTGCTGGTATCTGTTCGTGGAGCACGATTGTACAGGCATTTCATTCTTGCCTTGAAGGAGTATATATATTGTAGGTGGCAGGAAACATAGACATGTGAGAGATACCTTTCTTCGAAGTAATGGGTGACGTAGTCCTGCATGGAGATGTCGCGCGGCTGGCGCAGTTTGCCGAGCCAGATGTCGTTGATGATGACGCCGATCTCGCGCCGGGACAGGCGCAGGTTGCGGACGCGGCCCTCGTAGCGCAGGTAGGGGGGGATCACGGGGTCCATGCCCTGGTGCGATAAACATAAATATATCTCATAATCAGATGGCATAGTAGACTGAGACGATCGAAAAAAGATCAGGCGAAAGATCGACGGATTTATATGCTTACCAACGCACGAATGTCTACCAATACTGTCTTGCTAACTCCGATTATCTTCATAAATTTTTCTTGTCCAAAAATCGCAAATGTTTGTAAATTAGGTAGGTATGTAGGTCTAAGCTTGGACCTATGTGTGGATCCGTAGTTGAATTAACCACAGGATTCATAAGGCGGGAGTCAATTGGAAAGCGGTGTAGAAGAATTTTAATATGTGGGAACAAGTACTCACCAGGCCGTCAAAATACTCCAAATGCTCGCTCTCCGCGGCCGGCCCGAGCTCCTTCAAGAGGACTCTGAGCATATCCCTCGAAGACAAACCGCTCGCTAGTTGCCACCATCTTAATTAATAAATCATCAAAAAATAAAAATAGGGAAGTTTTTATACCTAAGTAGGTATGTATGTTATATCTGCAGACGTTAGTATCAAGGAGTGCGGAAAGCAATGATGCTTTCCGGTATCATATGGAAAAGTTTAGATGTGGCTTAAGATAGAACGCACTTGCCTGGAGGTGCCTTTTCTTGATTTAAATATGCAGGTTGTAGATACGTATCTACCTAATAATCAGGAAGCACAAACTTCGGGAGAGTTCCATGCCCTAGCCTAGCCATGCGTTTATGAATTGAAGGCGTAAAATGCGTAAGGGATATCATCTTATGAGAGATAAACCTAAGGATGAAAACCCATCGTGTAATTTCGTAGACAGTGCAACACTGTAACATAAGACTGTTAATTGTGACTTGGGTGATCTGTCGAATAATTCTCAGCTCGAGAAAAACTTGATGATCTATCTATAATTGTATCTACCAATCTTTCGCTCACCTCTCTCGCCCTCCACCGATGAAGTCGCCGCACAGCTCCCACTCCGGGCGCGGCGTGCCCGCGCGCTCCAGTTCACTGCACTTCTCCTTGCATTCTATCAGCTCCTCTTCCACGGTTGCCTTTTGAGCTACGACAATCGGTTTTTTACTTGAGAATGCTGAGCTACGGGTTCAGCTGATGATGTAGATTCAAAGTTGTAGTTGTCGATACTGGCCCGTGATAGCTGTTATGGCAAGCGGATATGAGCAGGTGGTGGTCAGGAAACCTACATCGTATCGTATCGTACATAACATAACAGCAAACGAACAAGGTCTGTAAACGTTCGGCGCAGGTCTGAGTCTGCCTGACACAAATATGGTGACTACCAGCGCCGACTATCTGCTGGTACTGCTTTCCACGTAAACAGGCCCGTAGTGTGGCGACACCTTCATAATATCCGATTGTGTACCTCGGTGCGCAGCGTGTTACCTAATGCCCGCTCGTGCGCAGTCCGCAGCGCCTCGTGCTCGGCCGCGAGCGCGTGCAGCCGGCCGCGCAGCGTGCTGCAGCGAGCGTCGAGCGCGTCGTGCTCGCGGCGCGGCACGCTCTCCGCATACTCCTCCTTCATGCGCTTCAGCTCCGTCTGCGTCACTGACAGCTGCTCCCTGAAAACGTGAACACATCAATATCGAATGACGTTTTGTGATGTCGGAAAAAATTGACGCAGCGTGCTAAGATACTCGTTGTTACAACTAACGAGTAAGTTAGGGCTGATGAAAACGCGAAAGAGATTTCAGTCGGTTTGGCACCATCGGTTCTGTCGCACACTGGAAGTGCCATAACAGTGCGTGAGACGGAATATGACTGGAGAGCCAATCATTTCGCATTTATCCCTCTAGTTCTCTATGAATCCTTAGGGTTCATTTACACGAGCAGGGCACGTTGCTAAGGGCAGCTGGCAACTGCTACCGACGACGACTGCAGTTAACGGCACTCGACTGCCGTCGATTGCCGCCGAGACGTCGCCGACTGCAGTCGTTGGTACCAGTTGCTGCTCGTGTAAATGAACCCTTACTTTTGATTTCTGCGCAATAACGGTCACCGCTAGAGTTTCCTGCCGACACTTGTTGTCCTTCTCGCGGGTCACTCACCGACACCTGTCCAGCGCGATGGCGCGCACGGCGGGGTCCCGCCCGGCGCTGGTGTCGCGCGCGCTGCCGTCCAGCTCGCGCAGCTTGAGCTGCAGCGCCACATTCTCGAAGTACAGCGTGTAGCGCGCGTCTCTCTCCCGCATGAGCGACAAGTAGTCCGAGAACTTGTTATCGTTCACCTACGAGGGTACAAATGAACATTGTAGCGCTTAAAGCGCCATCTCGAGGTATGTCAAACCTCACTCAGCGACCGGAATTCGTATTAGTAATAAAGTAGTAGTAAGTAAAATTACATTTTAAAAAACTTCCATTAATAGGTAGGTTCTTGAATAAGTACATGGAATCAAGTCATATGACCGGATGTCGTCATCAACCCATATTCGGCTCACTGCTGAGCTCAAGTCTCCTCTCATAATGAGAGGGATTAGGCCAATAGTCCACCACGCTGGCCCAATGCGGATTGGCAGACTTCACACACGCAGAGAATTGAGATAATTCTCTGGTATGCAGGTTTCCTCACGATGTTTACCTTCACCGTTTGAGACACGTGATATTTAATTTCTTAAAATGCACACAACTGAAAAGTTGGAGGTGCATGCCCCGGACCGGATTCGAACCCACACCCTCCGGAATCGGAGGCACAGGTCATATCCACTGGGCTATCACATGACCGGATGGATAGGCGGATAATATGCCTATAGAGCGAGAGGTTGTGATGATTAGACCTTCGAAATTTAGTAAAAGTTGAGAGCCCACTATGTTTATTATAATGTATGCTATACGGTAAGAAAGTAAGAAACTATGGATTTTAGACCATTTTTGCTTTCAGTTATTAACAACCTCATTAATCCAACGGAATTAAGTTAAGTTTTTTCTTTCTGGCATATTTTGTACAAGATAGTGAATTAGGACAAGGTAGGATTGAAATAAAAATCCTTAAGTATTGAATATTAAAAATGTATGCAATTTAACAACCAACGACATTTATTGTGCCTACGGTACACATATTTGTAGCAACAATGTAGCATAATAGTTTAACAGCTCAAGATAGAAAGTCATAACAATACTAAGTTATCAGCCAGTCTTATTTATATAAACAAGTTTTTAATGCTCAACCAAGCCCTTACTTAACATACAATCACAAACCAAACACAACATAAAATACAACACTTATAGTAACAACTAGTAGACGCCGCGCGGTTTCACCCGCGTGGTTCCCGTTACCGTAGGAATACTGCGATAAAATATAGCCTATAGCCTTTCTCGATAAATGGGCTATCTAACATTGAAAGAATTTTTCAAATCGGTCCAGTAGCATGTTCAAACAAACAAACAAACAAACTCTTCAGATTTATAATATTAGTATAGATTTATGGCCTAAAGTTCACAAACCTTCCCTAAATTTTTCTGCAGTCTTGATATTTCAAAAGTCAATTTTAGATTTTCCTCTTTCAGTCTTTGATTCTCACTTGTGAGGAGATTTAACTTATTGTCTCTCTGTTTCTTTTTAACAGATATACCAAATACTTTCTGGAAAAATACATTATTTATATATATACAATGTTTTTTCATTTCTCTTTCTCGAAATCTGCTTGTCGTACAAAGATAAAATTTGGCAGAGGGGTAGTATATAGTTAATAGTCTTCTGCTAAGAACAGATTTTGTAATTAAATATGTCTAAGTTGTTGTCCGCCCTTAGACCTATAATAAAAGATTAAAATATTTTGTTTTCTTAAGCAAAAACAATTCAGAACTTATGTCCTTTTGAAATCAGATGAAAAGTTAATATAATATTTGCATAGACTTTACATTTTATTACATCATCTCTAACTGAACTGTAGCTGATAAGTTACATCACACATATTGTACTTTAGCAAGTGACCTTGACATCATGATGCAATTTGAATAATTAACAACAAAGTGTAAATATAATTATAAATATCAAATTTTAATATAAAATATTCTTAAACATAAAAAAGATTTTTTATTTATTATCATAAGCAACTGTTGATAACATATTTTATGCATAGAAACTAGCTATTTTATATGAAAATTGATAATAAGGAGTATATTTACAGATTTTCACATAAAATGTGTTTTCAAGATGACAAATGTAAATATCCTAATTAGCAAAATTAAAAAAATATATTTTTCAATTTGAATTTCCAAAAACGCTATTGTATAACTTTGGATTACATCTGAAATGATCATATGAGTATTTAAGGCAGCACCTAACTCTTAACTCCTGGTTGAACTTTGACCCAATCATCAATTACTTTGCGTATGTTAGCAATGTCCTCAGCATATGTCCTGCAGCAGCCGCCCACATACCTAACGTTCAATTTCAACCAATTATCAATAAAAGTATGTAAAGATGCACATGTATCTTTCTCAACCCATCCAATGCCAGACTTATACTTCTCTCCTGAATTTGGGTAAGTTACAATAGGTATGGGCGAGCTTAAGCCATCACTTATACCTTCTATCAAGTTTCTGACATGATTTGGTGACAGACAGTTGATCCCAACTGCAACTAATTGCTCTGTGTTTGACTCCCAGCAAGCCCTAGCGACAGATTGAAAGCTTTCACCGTGAGACAGGCTTCTGTCATCTTTGCAACTGAATGAAATCCAAGCTTTAACATTTGGATAGTGTTTTAACAAATCAATCAGTACCAAAGCTTCTTTTTTACAAGGAATAGTTTCTATTGCTAATAAATCGACGCCTGATGTCACCAGTGTATCTATTCTCGGCTTGTGCCATTTAAACATGGTCTGTTCTTCTGTCTTGTCTGCATAGTCGCCAGTATATTCCGAGCCATCGTGAAGATACGCCCCGTACGGGCCTACTGAACCGGCAATGAGTATTTTACGCACTGGCATACCTTGCGTTTTGCATTCCTCTATGTACTTCTCTCTGGCACGTTTAGCGAGGTCTACAGCACGTCGAATCAAGTCATGTGCCCCATCAACGGTAACTCCGATATGTTCTACGAAGCCCTCGATAGATGCTTGGTAGGTGTTCGTGCTGATAATGTCAGCGCCAGCTCTGAGGAAATCTAAATGAGTCTGCAAGATGTCTTCTGGGTTGGTTTGCAAAAACCTCGCGGTCCACAGGGGATCTCCATCGATGTTGGTGCCCACGTAACGGGATATTTGCGAAGAAAATCCACCATCAAGGACGTGAACAGTTTTATTCACCGGCGTTGTCATTTTTACAATTATAATTTCCGCTAATTGTTTGACTTGATGGTGCAGAATAAAGCGATCCGAATTTCGAATAAACTACGTACCTACCTATGTAAATATTATAATTCGAAGCTATGTTTAGAAATTGATAACGATTATCAAAGTTCAAAAGTAAACAAAATAAAAAAATAAACACAAACAATAAAAAAAAATTGCGATTGCGATCCACCACAGATTACGATCAACTTTGTAACAGATCACAGAGTACGAGGTACCAACAAAGAGTAAATTAATATAAAGCTTAACCTCAGACGAATTAAATATTCGTCTGTGGGTGAGGCACTCACAGTCAGTCAGATGGCCTAAAGAATTATTTTCCCCAGCCTGATAGATTTGTGATTAGCTTAGCTAGCTTAGCTTAGCTAAGACAGATAAATTAAAGGACAAGGTATTTAACTTGAAACAAATACCTACTCAAAAAATAACCACCAGCTCTCGAACTCGCTCACGGACCATAAAATAAATCTAAAGCCGTGGCAAAAATATTAGTTCTTCTTTATCTATTACATTTCTAATTTTAGTAAAAAAAAATACCCTGTACTATGTATAAAGATTAAATTGCACTTACATCTTGTACAATAAATTGAGCAATACGCTCATCTCTTATCCGTAAAGCATCTTCATATGAATTTTTAATTTTATTCAAAAGAGAAGAATGTGTGATTGTACATTCAATTAGACTGATAAATGCTTCTTGATAAATCTGAAAATATGCACAAAATAGAAGAAGGTGCTTTGGAACAACGGGAAGGTCTGTACGAATTATCAAATAGAAGATTTACTTAACAATAGAAGACATGAAATAATTAGAACGATATAAGTAATTACCAACCTCAAGTACTTCATCATAATATATTTGTATTGTTTCCACTATTTCCGAATTGGGTGGCGTGACAAATTTTAATTTTGATTCTATTTTAGATTCAATTGTTTTCATGTATTTTGGAGATACTTTCTGCATTTTTACAGAATTTAGTACAAGTTTAAGTTATCAGCACTTGATTTATCAAGTTGATAAAAGCTTTGTTTCTGTAGTGATTATCAATAAACATTAGATAACATTATGCCCTTTTTTCAATTTGATAGAAAAAAATGAAGAAATAAATAGTTAATTAATTAGTTGTATGGAATATTATGTTCAAAATATTAATTTCACAAAATAAAATTTTTGGTATTTCTTTTTAAACTTTAGTGCATTTCAATAAATGGCGGGAATTTGACAAACCATAGAGAACACTGATTATAGGCTACGTACACACAATACAAAAAGCCATAATAAAAAAATTATAAATGTGCGCCAACCCATTCACTTCATGATGCTATAATGCCTATTTCGGACTTGACTTGTACTCGACTAAAATACTAAAGTAGTCTGTACGGCGGCGCCTATTATTCATAGCTTGGTTTAATTAAAAATGTAGACTAGACTTTGATTTATTCTCTGTCTACTTGTATTCAGTAGTTTACATTGGTTGTGGTTCATCAAATTTGTTACAATCTGTGTAACAGTGGATGTGACGTCATTGACAACCATGAAATACGGAAATTAGAAATGGCTGCGATGGGTAGTGGACGGGGGACGATGGATTCTCAAAATCAAGTTCAAAGTGATACTGTAGATCGTTTAAAATTGCTTTATCCTAATGTGAACGAAGATGAAACACCCCTGCCGCGATCATGGAGTACAAAGGACAAATTCAGCTACATCGGACTGTCGCAAAATAATCTACGAGTACATTACAAAGGTAAGTTTCAAGGTTTGTTTATGGGTTAGTTATATGCGAAACTCTCTCATGATGCTCTCTAAAGTGTCTGAAATGCGTCTACAATTATCTAGCGTACCGTATGAGGTTGGTAGATGGTCTGACGCGTCAGCATTTTGCTATAATGTTAGGCTCCAAGCTGCCATAGGAGTCAAACAAAGAAATCAGCTGATCGTATATTTTGTTACTGTACCCGTACATAAATGATGACTTTGTTTATTCGTCTTGAAAACTGTTTAAAATCAACTTGCGCTTTATCTTCTCTATGTTATCTCGTTTATTGTGACGATAATTTAATAAAAACAGTTCAATACTCTACAAGGTCTCTCCTCTGTTAAAAATATAAATGGCAGACAAAAAGCTAGGAAAAGTTATGAATCCATAGAATTTAATTGCGAAACATTTTAAATTATATCAACATTACATAATACACTCCATAACTTACTTCTACATTCTTGAATTTGATCTTTTGCCATCTTGAAACTCCTTTTCTATGTCTAATCTAGCTAAATTAGTATGTATGTGTATAAATATATTATCAATTGTTATATAATATTTTTTTAATTAACAAAACATTCTTAAAAACTATGCTCACATAAAAATATAACTTATAAGTACTGGTTTTCCATCCAGTAAAAATGTCAAATAACAATACTGGGTTCTTAGAATCCTCCTTCACCACTTCATGTGAACTTTTTAATGTCCTGTACTGTGGTGCACATGATAAATTTATAATAATAATAAATGCAATAATTGCTGTTATTTTCTGTGTTGCTAAATTGTGAATTCAGCTTGGAAAGTTAAGCTATTACATTAGCTGATTGACATGTCTACATATTTCAATGGAACGTTTTGTCTTCAAGAATAATACATAAATGAACTCTTTGCTAAAACAATACATTTGAACCTTTCACTGCGCTGTTAGGATCTGAAAGTTCAGATGACTTTGCAATGCATGTTTTGCATTTAATGTGGCACAATGCATTTGTGTAATCTATTTAAATATGTAGGTATTGTTATCCCATCAACCACCTAGGCGTACAAGTCACACAGTACAAGTACACAGTAGCTCGTAATTGCGGACTCATAGAAGTCTCCCTTTACGGAGCACCCATCCGCTGGCAACATACTGCCAAATACCTAGGCATAACCTTCGATAACTGCATGAGTTTCTCCATGCACATAAAGAAACTAAGGAAAAAAGGCTGCATATGTAATACACTGCCTTTATGCTATGATAAACAAGAAAATAAGTTGTTCCTATGCTACTACTAACACTATAAAACTATGATCCGTCCTATCTTAATTCTTAACCTACACTAGTGTAGTGTTTGCCCACCGTCCCATGGCAACCCTTAGGCTACAAATCACGGGCGCGCTGTGGTTTTTACGCAATAATGACCTCCATGGAGATCTAGAATTACTGTCAACAGCCAACCACATGAAACAGCTCTTTGAAACTATTTTGATAGAGCTGCTACCCATTCCAACCAACTTTGTGGTTGAGGCCTGTAACTACACTCCCAACCTTAACGCTAACGGCAAGCAGAGGCATCTCAAAAACATCCATTTTGATCAAGACAATGACATGATGTTCGACAATTGCTACCCAGGCAACACACACAAGCTACACAACATCTTCGTTTTGCCATTGGCACTTACTCAAACATGAAAAAGAAAAAAAGGTTTCTTTATACATTGACTAAAAGTTCATGTTATTTTATAAAATATAAAAAAATGAGAATCAATTATTGTATTTTTTTTAAATATTTTGAGTTAAGAAAATGTACAAAATGCCACCTGGTCTGGTCCTCCCCTTGCAAGGTTTGAGATCCGAAGAGACTGTTGGTTGGGGCTCTAGTTATTAACCTCACGATATATTTTATGTGCCATCTCTTGGTTTACTGCTTTCTGTATCCAATCTTTGATTCAATAGCCAAACAAAAGCTTCATAAAGTGTTGAAATGAGTAAAATATAATGAAGTTACATACATGAAGCATGAAGCAGTAATAAGTAAAAAGAAAAGAAAAAGAAGAGAAGAGAGTAAAAATAAATAAAGTGCTTGTGGCTCAAGAACAGAAATACAAGGATTTTTTAAATATCTTTGGAACCCTCCCATTATCCTCTGACATTATGTTCAAATCATTAGCTTTTTGAAATGCTTTTAGCTATTGCCTAACCTAGCTTATCCTTATCTCTGCTGGCTAAGTATATCTGATGTTGGTTTTTTTACAGTTGCTCTATATTATACCAATATTAAGGCTTACTTGGTGGAAGTACTCCACAACATGCAAGGTCTGCTACACTCAAGTAAATACAGAAATACCCTCTTCAGCTCTTCTATTTTGGCTGTTATTGTAAATTAACTTGATCAAGTAAGAAAATTTATTTCTAAAATTTCTAAGTATGTGCCTACATGTATTTTTAGACTGAATGAAATGGATTTAAGACCAAAGTTATTGTTTTATGTTGAAGTAAGCTTCCATTTAATTATCCTGTAGAAGTATAGGTATTTTTTGAAAGGTAGTATAGGTAATAGGTATTCTAGATTAGGTCGATGACGTTTGTCCCGCCGGTTCACGCCCTTACCCGGGCGTTAGATTCGCCCTGTGGGTGCATTAACCCAAGTCTAGACTGCAGACTACAACACCCCAAACCGAATAGGTCAAGCCCTTTGTTGTCTGGGTTTGTTTTGTTGATGGTACATTGTTATTTGTGATGTGAGATGAGAACCATAGAGGACGTCGAAGTTTGTTGTTGCTTTTTGATTGAACACGCTCCATCCATGGATTATTTTTAAAATATTGCTTTTTCCGCGAAAAACCGACGAACCCAAGCGATAACGTTACCCAGGTCTGATGAAAAATTCTCTGCGTCGGCTTCACTCGTGAATACGTTAAATGACTTAGCAATTGAACAGTGTGCAGTCAATATTATGTCAAGATATCGTCTGAATGAGACATACGTGGAGGATGTTTTTGTTGGGACTGACCGACGGGTTGACGTTCTTACTGGATTCGTCGCATTTTCGCTGAAATTATTTCTCTAATTTAGATAAGAATATACGTACAATATAGGAAAATCAAATACTCGTAGGCAATATTTACGTTGTTTCTTCGTGAAAATCAAAAACGGACTCATATTTACGATTACTAGGAGACGCTCTTAACTTTGTGCGTGTGGAATTCGTTATGTTCTTAAACATTTTTCGGTCCCAATTAAACATTATTCACTGTCGACGCAACTAAACAAAGTAACTGTTAAATCTGTCAGGAAAAGGCAATTCTTTGAACGAACGTTCGAAAATGAAAAAACAAAACTGATTTTTGTTTTCCTGATTGCTTTGAGTTACCACCGATCATACTAGCGATCAGTGTCCAATTTAGTTAGACGGTGGATAAGATGTGCGGGGTCTTATAGTTATATCACGATACCAATTACTTTACTTTGCGATTTAGTCGGCCAGCTTACAGTTGGTACGTCTGCGTTAGCTCTCAATAATTGTGAGACTATAAACTATAAAGCATAAACTGCCTCCAATTCTAGAGGGTGTGGGTTCGAATCCGGTCTGGGGCATGCACCTCCAACTTTTCAGTTGTGTGCATTTTAAGAATTTAAATATCACGTGTCTCAAATGGTGAAGGAAAACATCGTGAGGAAACCTGCACACCAGAGAATTTTCTTAATTCTCTGCGTGTGTGAAGTCTGCCAATCCGCATTTATGGACTATTGGCCTAACCCCTCTCATTCTGAGAGAAGACTCCAGCTCAGCAGTGAGCCGAATATGGGTTGATAATGGATAAATGTTTTGTATATTTTCTTTGGGACAATACGAGTGAGGAATCATTGTCTCAATCGTCAATAGCTAAGTATCTTCTTGGCAACCAGTCAGCTTTCAGCTTTTATAAAATAGCAAAGATGTAGCCACCACAAGCTCCCACTCTATATATTCATATGATATTTGTACTGGATTTGAAGTTGTGAGTAATGGCTTGCTATTGAATGCAATGCAAAAAAATGCAAGTTCATTCGATTGGAATTGCCGACGGGACAATCAATAAAAGATGTTGTGATGTCTAGCCTCTATCTGAATATCGATTCACTTCCTTGCAGCTTGATTCGTTTAATATGCAACTGAACCTTTGTTTAGCTCTGTTTGTCTTTGTTCTTTATTTGTTGTCGAGCAAACAGTTTCCATATTTTATACAGGATTTGGTTTGGGAATATATGAAAGTTACTTACGTTTTCATGCTAAACTGTTGAATCAGTTGTCATTAATTTTGAAATTTTGTCAAAGTTAATGTTCGTCTATCCAATATGTTTCTTTTAAATTGACAATACATTTGTTATAATTTTTTGAACTTTAAAAGTACGTGAATGTTTGTTAGTGCAGCTGGCCTATTCACAAATTTGTAGGCACTGGATGACATTTTCTAAATTTCGTATAATTAAACTAACATACGTCAAAGTTAGTGAATACTCGCGAATATTCACTTTGTAGCACTTTATAGGATAAAGGATTTTGTATTTTCCGTCAGGTGGGCCTTCTGCTTGGTTGATCAATAATTATTATAAGTATAATACAAAATTAAAAATTAAAGGGTAAGTAAGTAGTTGATAAATAAATGAATTGATTTAATATGTGTCGATTCATTAATTCGATCCCGCAACGTTGTGCCAATGGCAGGTCAATATGTTATTAATAACAATAATAACCGTCCACTAGAATATACTAAACGAATAAACCCAACAGAATTTAAAACGTTAAATTAGGTTGCTTGCTAAATTACCAGATATAAATAAATGAAAAAAAAATATATATATATATATATATTTACCAGAAGCTTCAAAAGTGGATTTAAAAATAAGAAAACCAATACGAACAAAGGTTATGATTCGCAATATTCGTCAGGACAACTTAATTAACAAATGAAACTGTAACCAAAATAAGGGTCTTATTTTGGTTACAGTTTGATTGTACAGTTTGAGTTAGTGAATACTATACTTGTGAACGTTGTGTGTAGGATTAAAATTTTAGATGTGGCAATGTGAATTTTTTGTATCCATTTATTTCTTATCCCAAATAAATAGCAGATGAGGGTATATATTCCTTAAACCGGATCTTAGACCGAGACATACAGTTATTCTAACCGCGCTGGGAGATGTTTTTGTAACATGTACAACCATTTTCAGAGCGGACTCAAAGTTTGGCGCATAGTATACGGTGCACGGCGCGCGCGCATGCCCTGTCTATATTGGTCGTCGCTCTGTTTACTATGAGTGATACAAACATCGCTGATACACGCGTTACTCAGCGTTTCCGCGTGCGATGCGCTCGCGTGTGCTAAACTTAGTGCGACGCACGCTGCTCGTGTCGTAGTGTCGCCGCACACGGGCCACACGCGACAAACGCCACCACAAGAAGCAAGAAGGGGCCACAAAACCCTACCCGGCAAAGACGTACCGCCAAGCGATTTAGCGTTCCGGTACTATGTCGTGTAGAAACCGAAAGGGGTGTGGATTTTCATCCTCCTCCTAACAAGTTAGCCCGCTTCCATCTTAGACTGCATTATCGCTCTGCGTATCTGCGTGGATATCTATCCCGCTCAATGTAATTTTTTTTTTATGGAATAAGCCCGCGCTATTCCATGATCTCACCTGATGGGATAGATGTGGCTTACAGTGGGACGCGCTTGCCTAGCAGATGCCTCTCATTCAGTCTCTTCTTAAAGATTCCCAGATTGTATGAATTAGGACGCAGTGTCGTCGGGAGAGAGTTCCATACCTTTGCCATGCGTATAAGAAACAAAGATGCAAATCGCTTCGTATGAGTTGTAGGGATGTCAATGACATAGGGATGGAAATCTACCCGGTGTCTTGCAGTGCGATGGTAAAATGGAGACGGTGGTACGAGCTCAAACAGCTCCTGTTCACTCTCCGGTATAATGTTTTGTTAAATACCGATACTAATAGTTCATGTAATTGAAGAATTTAATTTTTTTTACAATGATACTTACGCGAGTTATTTTAGTTACCAACTAATATTTTTTTCTATTTATAATTTTATTTAATTTGGTTGGCTTGGTTTGACTAAATAGACGAATAATATTTAGTCCTACAAGAAAAATTACTATTTTGTTTGCGAAGTAACAATTTATCTAGGCGAGTCATTTCAGAATTGCAATAGAATAAGGAGAAATTCTGTGCACCATTACCTGTAATTTTAAAGCTTTCGTGCAATTTCGCTTTCTCTACGTGATATTGAGTAATTGGTAGTGATAGCAACAAAATATTGCATTTTATTCTAGGATACTTTTCAAAGATATAATATAAACTGAATTCAAACTAAATGTTTCTAAGGAATTATAGCGTCGTAGTCCAAAATGAGATGTATTTTTAATTTCCAAAATTATTTACAAAAATTTTACGAAACGTAACGTACTCGACAATATTGTGTGGGTTTGATTTTAGGACCTACATAAGAAAAAATTCCTGATCGCTAGAATAGGTTTTGCGCTGCTCTAATAATCTAGGTTCCTGAAGTGAAAAAATTTCAGGCATAAAAGATATCATCTACGAGTATGAGCCCTTATGTTAAAAAAATATATAATTGGTGGAGAGAAAAACCCCGACATTGCTTGTACCGCTAGGCCGAGACTCAATCGTAGTTCATTAAATGAAAAGCTAGTAAAAAAAATGATTCCATCCTGGCAACCGGCTAGCAGGGCATTGACTGCTAGGAGGGATAGGGCTCATAAATAAAGGGCTATCATTATTCACTTCCACGTGCACGGGGTGTCGGCCCGTTTATACTATGAGTTTTTTTACAAATGTATGATATTAACAAGCTTTTTTAAAAAATGTTTAGTCTTAATTTGGAGTTCAAAATCTGGAGTTAATCTGATGAGACGTAGTGAAACTATATAACGAAATGAAAGAAACGTCTATTCAAAACGCTTATATTAGCTTCACTTGTAATGTATGTAAGAAAATCTTGGAATCTTAAATTGACCCACTTCTTCGATTAGGATGAAATTTTGCACACGCTCTGAGTTCTGATGACAAAACATGACTAGTTAAGAAACGTCATTACAAATCCAATATGGCGGCCTGCCCAAGATGGCGGAGTGGCTGTTTGAAATCCTCCCCTATGATATGAATATCAAATAAAAAGGTTTGCTGTCAGGAATACGAAAAAAATAGTCATGTGACTAAAATCCAATATTGCGGATCAGTGGACACCAGCGGAGGCCATAGAACTGCAATTGATGAAAGAGTTATCATTTGTCGATTGCCGTCCCAACCAATTCAAGTTCATTACTTGCTAACGCTTTAAAAACTTTTTTGTTGGAGTTTACTCTTTAAGAATCGAATTTTCATATATAGCTCCCGGGTTAAAAAAACATATGGGCAGTAAAATGCGATGAACGAATGACAGCGGTACGTTTTTGTATGCAACCTAGTCTGCGTAAAAATCACCTTTCACATGCCGCGGCCTGCTGCCCCTCGGTTGCGCACCTTTCACTTTTCAGGCGTAAGTATTGAGACGTACATAGTGTAGCATAACCTTATTTAGACAGTCGATCTGAAAGAGTAGGTAAACTCCAATCGTTCGTCGGAGCTGACTCACACTTTTTTATAATACAACTAGCAGAACCTTGCGGTTTCACCCGCGTAGTCCCCGTAGTCCAACAAAGTCAACATTATAATACATTATCGAGAACACATTCAGTTAACAGAATTCTCTCACTTTGGGCAACTCGATATAAATAGAACGTCCAGCGCAATTTCTAATACTCACAAGTAAATTATTTTCGTTTAATGATAATATAAACTCTGAGCCAACCTCGTGCTCGAAACGCATAACTATTTTACATTTAAATTAATGTCAATTTTTTTTATTCATACACTACAAAATGTTATGATAAAAACAAAAAACCCGACTGCTTAGACGCAATGAACTGAAAAGAAAAAAACAAGTATCACAATATCTATATAAAGTTCTGACTAAATTCTTTATGTTGCCGCATGCGGTGACAAACGTTGGTATTTCATTCTTTGCCCGTAAGAAAGTATTATTTGTCCCCGCCTGCAGCACCACAAAGAATTTAGTCAGGACATTAGATATTAAGATATTGTGATACTAGTTTTTCTCCGCCGTCCGCTAGTAATAAAACATTGCTAAAACACATCACTTTTGATAGTCTAGTAAAGATTTAAATGAAAACTTTTTCTTCACATTTGTTCATGTTGCATATTAATTAAACATTTGTATACGTAGTGTTCCAAGGCTTCAACCTTAGTCCCCTATCCTTGGCGCATTGAGCTCGGGCCCCCGGGACCACTTGAGTAATGGGGTCAGACTCACAGCGAGGCGACGCTTACTGGATTTCACTTCTACCTACATCTTGAATTATGTACACCGCATATATTGCCTTTCGCCCTGTTTGTCATATCTATACTCATATTATAATGCGAAAGAACTTGTGTGTATGTTTGTTTAAACGTGCTAATCTTTGGAACTACCAGAACAATTGTAAAAATTATTTTGTGTATGATAGCCAATCTCACCAGGAGTTGCATCAGGCTTTAAAGATCTAGGGGTAATGGGTAAAGAAACTTTGTATGAAAATATATCTTGACATTTGGAAGGGCTGCTAGTATTAATAAAATAAATCTATTCTCTTAGTCAGGTTTAAACTTGAGAACTACTTTAAAAAATTACATTTATCTGTTAGTCTATGTTTTCTAATAGAAGGGGTTTACGGGACGAAAAATAATAAAAAATGCTCTGAAAATTAGAAACTTTATTAACATACAAAAAATTAACAGCTTTGTATTTTTGATCATTATAATCGCTTTATTATCTTCTCTCTTTACTTGGCTTTAATATTTTGAATGTACGTCTTTGTTCTTGATTGTAAAGCTCGTGTACACAAAAATATTCTCCGTTTGGTTGAAGCTTAGTTTAGCTTTATGAGATCCCTTTGTCCTCACAGAATGAGATCAGTCAGGGCGCGTACTATGAGCATACTGCGTACTCTGACCTGATTGTATTATTGTGATATCTGTATTTGTTGTTTTACATTATAAGCTATGTACGTTGTACAATTCTTAATTAACTTTGTTTACTAATCCTATCTTGTCTGCTTTACGAGACGCACAATCTCGACCCCAGACTAAGAAAACTACTAGTTCTACTAACAACGAAGTTTCAAGAACTACTTCTGTGTCCAACCCTTATCCAGCGAAAGCGAAAGCTTCTTGAGGTATTGGTAGAAGCCTTTCGCAGTAAAACCATCGACTGAAACGACTATTGGATCAATAATACGAGTAGTTGATTAAACATTCGTCGGTTCTTTTCATTAATCTCGTGATTTTTTTCGGCTTTCAAAAAGAAGGCTCGATAATAATGATCGATAAATCTAAAGCTCGTATGTGTCTATTTAGGTAGAATTAGGTAGGAATTGAGTATTAAAGCTTACATACACACTACACTTCAACACAAAAGTTATTATGTAGTAGATAGTGTATATTAGCTTAATTGCTTTGATTGAACAACATGAGACATAATGAAAAAGACAAAAGAGCAAAACAAAGCTGGAGTTCCACTTCCTCGTTTATTAGGAAGGAGGGACTTATTTATATGCGACACGAGAGGAGGGAATGAGCTAATTTAAAACCATAAGATATTTTCATTTATTTTCTTAATTAATATATAATTTTCTGAATCTTTTTATCATTTTTCATTTTTTTCGTTTCTCATCAGCTGAGTTTTGAAACGCTTTTACGACATCGGCGCTACAATTGTGTCACAGCTGTAAATTTTATAGAGAATCGGATCTCTAAATTCAAAATTCATTTATTACAGTAGCTACCTCTTAAACTTTCTACCTCACCACACAAGGTTTCTATTCAATAAACCTTTTCACCTTCGACAACTCTAATGAGTCTTTGTTATGAATTGAGACTGCTCTAAATAGTCGATCTCAATTAGATTTTTAAAAGACCGCTACAGTTATATAACAGTATTTATATCGCTACTTTTATCGCTTCATTAAATTAAATTCGCAGTTTTTTCACATCAACTGCGTAGTTTTACGTCGTTGTAAAGAGAAGCTTAGATAATTAACATATTCCATTGCGTTAGTGATTCAAAAGTGCCTTACGATTACGAGTATACGTAACGTTCTCGTGTTGTGAACTTTTTTATCTCCAATAACAATTATTGGTCGGATTAAACTGTTATGTCCGTGGCACGATTCCAAAACTGCGCTCGTTTTCAGTATGTTTGGTCTATTTATCTAGTTCTGGTTGTTCACTTCGTTGGATGCGGAACGTGAAAATGAAGCACTCGGTCGTGCCAACCTTCTTTAGTAACTCCATTTTTTTTTCATATGTTTGGGCGTATTCTTGCTCCGAAAAAGGTGGTGGTGAAACTGTAATATTTTTAAGGTGTATTTTGAAAGTATAGTATCACGACATTTTATTTATTTATTTCTTTATTCACCTCATTAACACGTTCGAAATCTATTTTGGAAAAGCAATTATGATTATACTCTTTTATAACTTCGTGAGTTAAGAGTCTAGACTAGACACAAGCTAGTAGTTGGAATTAAACCTACATTGTAAATAGAACATCACTTAAACTATATGAAATGTCATAAAAGAAGCCAGAAAGTGAAGGTATCAAAGGTTCTCACACAAAGAAATCGGCGACGAAGGGCCTCGCTTACGAAATGGGACCAAAATGGTGCATCTACTAACTAGGTCAAGCTCGCTTACGTTGGGTCGCCACGTGCTCTCCCCCGTTTCCAATCCCATCAAACAAGTCTTCTGCACCCTAATCCCGTGCAACAGAGTCTATTTTCCATTGCTAGACAACTGGTCTATCGACCTTGTCATAGTGTTGCACGAACAGGCTTTCGAGCCATTTGATAATCTCTGCTATTCATCGGTAATACAGATTGGATTCCCGTGCAATTCACTCGCATTTAAAAATCCTATACACACGTAACCAACTTCCTTATCCAATTTGCTTTCAAGTATGTCTTGTTATTGGTTTTCCAATATTGGAACTTGAAAAATTGTGACTTCTTTTGAGACAGTCACTTTTTAGGCAGTTTGGATATATTTTTAAGTAATGTAAGTTGGTATCTGCTCATATGTATATGCGGTGAAATAGCTCTTATCTACTGTCGATGTAGACTTGAACTATCTGTTCAGAATCTACTAATACTTCTTAAAATATTATTTTTGTTTAGAATAGTTTAGATAAAAGTCATTAATTTTAGAATTTTAAATAAACTTTAGAAGCTTGTGTACAAAGGACCATAAAAATAAGTTGCTAAATAAGAGTCTCTTATAGCTATTAAGTCATTATTTAACTACTTAACTTTACTTAGGTGTTCGTTCAGTAGATCTTGGCAATATTCTGTGGTAAAATTAAAAATATACATAAAATCAATAAAAAACCTATATTTCTATTGATTATCGTTATTATCTCCTGAAGATAGTATCGGAGTGAATATCGTATTGAGAGTATTGTCAAGAATGTTGTTCACGGATGTGCCAGGTTTTGTGTAAGCCAAATTGAAATTATAAGCAACTTGGACGACAAAGTTGGTCACGTCTGTAAAAGCTTCTGGCATTATACGAACTGTAACCCGAGTCATGACATAATCTGTGCTATTCATCGGTAATAGTGATTAAATTCCCGTGTAATTCTGTACGCAGTTAAAACAATTTGTATTACACTGTACCGCGGTCGCTATGTCGATAGGGCTTGCGTTTTGAATGTTATGACACGGAAGTTACCAAGTCTTTGTTCTTGGCCAATATTGGTGGGAGTGAAGGACGTAAAACCAAACAACTACGTGTTTGTATCTGATACGTAATAGAAGTAAATATATAAACGACTCTGTTTACGTTTGCCGTTGTCTCTTTTACCATATGTTGTTGTTTCTTTATTTGGGTTTAGTGCTTTGTCTTTGCATTTAAGTTGTATGTTCATTGGTCTATGTATTGTATCTTTGATTATCTACAATTTTGACTTTTAACGGCCTCCGTGGCGCAGTGGTATGCGCGGTGGATATACAAAGCGGAGGTCCTGGGTTCGATCCTCGGCTGGGCAGATTGAGATTTTCTTAATTGGTCCAGGTCTGGCTGGTGGGAGGCTTTGGCAGTGGCTAGTTACCACCGTACCGCCAAGCGATTTAGCGTTCCGGTATGATGTCGTGTAGAAACCGAAAACGGGTGTGGATTTTCATCCTCCTCCTAACAAGTTAGTCCACTTCCATCTTAGACTGCATCATCTCAGACTCACCATCAGGTGAGATTGTAGTCAAGGGCTAACTTGTAAAAAAAAAAAAAATTGATTTAAATAGAAGTGATGAAAGCTGCTTGTTACTGCCGATTAAAAGCTGTCTCTTTGTTACATCACTCGCACGTTTATATTTTTGTCCAAATTAGAGTTCAAGCTAATAAATGTGATGGACGGAAGTATTAAAATCTCATTATTATGAAAACATGAAAGGAAAGACAACATAGGAGAGAAGCACCAAAGAAGGGCTGTTTGGATTGTAGTTTGGACCGTGATAGCTTTGGGAAAATCTTTGGGTAGAGTGAATAGGCGATTAGCTTGTACAGAAGATTCTTTTCTCTACAAGCTAATTGCCAATCTTATTAGATTTAGAAGAGAGAGTAAAATTGTGTTCGTACTTTATGTAAGGTTAAACATGTGGAGGGAAAAAAATATATAATAATTACATTCTTTCATTTATTGAGATCATAAGATATTTAAGAAAAAAATATTTTAAAATGAAATTCTACGCGAAGTTTCCGTCTAGAAATAGTAAAGTTATGGACGTAAATAATTTCAGTTCACGTACCTACAAGTACAAATCCAAGGGATTAGAGGGACTGGCCGACTCACAGAACACAGAAAAGTTGTGAACGTCAGCAAAGTTACTCGTATTGTTCGGTTAAGTTTACGTGGGCACCGAACTACGGCTACCAGTTTAGTAACTTGCTCGAGAGAAAGTTCTCTACAGCGTACTTTGTATACTTCTGCTTTAAGATAAGTGGTTTCCTTTATGGGATTTGATTTGGGAATCTTTAACCGTAAATAAATTACTCTTACTCAACTTTTCGCTGCGGTCTTTCGTCATACTAGCCACCCACGGTCCGATGTACCCACATGGCTGCAGTGCTGCTGGTAAAACTTATCGTGGCCCAACTCATGTAAGTGGGTATATCAGACCGTGGGTAGCATAGCAATTTCAAAACTGGATGATTAAGGGACAAATAGGTATACCCTTAAAAGTTGGCACTACATTAGCAGTGCCTCTGTTGTTGTAAGCCCAGCGGTGAACATCAGAACCGAATGCTGGATAGTTTGTGATAAAAATGGTGAAACACTGGAAATGGAGAGTTCTGTTTTCCTGGGAGTGACCTTGGATTGTAAACTTCAGTGGGGGCTCATATAGAAAAACTGTCTGGTAAACTCAGCTCAGCGGCATTTGCAGTGAGAAAAATAAGACAGTTCACTGATGTTGATACAGCTAGGCTTGTTTATTTTGCGTACTTTCACAGCGTAATGTCTTACGGTATTTTATTGTGGGGCAAAGCTGCCGATATACAATCTATATTTGTACTTCAAAAAAGAGCAATTCGAGCAATATATCAATTAAAATCACGCGAGTCCCTTCGTCAAAAGTTTAAAGAAATAGGTATACTAACAGTAGCCTGTCAATATATATATAACAGTATATATATTGTATCTATGTAAGACAAAATATTAATTTGTACAAACGAAAAGGAGATTTAAACTTACGTCTTACTAGACACGGGCATAAGTTAGTTATTTCTGCATATCGTCTCCAAAGAGTAAAAAAATCTTTTGTAGGTTTGGGTGTACTCTTCTATAACAAGATCCCCAAGACTATGATGGACCTGCCAATGCATAGCTTTAAGCAATGTGTTAAAAAACATTTACTTAGTCGAGGTTACTACAACATTGATGAGTTCCTTAAAGATAAAAGCGCTTGGAGGCCATTGGATCAGCTTCCACCTTCACACAGGAAATAAAACTATAAGAAATTGTAATTGTTATCAATTGTAAATTATAATACTGTATGACTTTTTCAAAAGAGCAACTGTTGAGTTTCTTGCCGGTATCTTCTCAGCAGAACCTGCCTTCCGAACCGGTGGTAGAATCTTTACAAATAGTCAACTGACGTGTCAAAAGTGCTTGTAAACTGAGCCTACTTGAAATAAATGATTTTTGATTTTGATTTTGAAAAAATACAAAGTATCGACTCCGATTTTACGGTTATATTTTGTGCAAAAATATCAACTATCCAAAATTCATCAAAATTCGTTACAGCGAATAACAGTACTCAAAGGTTTATACTCTACTTTATATGCTACCTTTATATTTGGACGATTGAGAGTCTGGACCTCTGGAACTTGCTATCTCTAAAGCCACCGTGGTTCAAACTCTATGGTTGCCTGCCGTATTTGCTCGTACCTGTAGTAGCTTGCACCTTTATCAAAATGACAAAGATCTGACTACCAAAGACTCTTAGACTAATTATAGAAACAGCTCAAGTTATTTATGCGCACTACTTTATTTTTTAATAAATAAATACACTTTTACAATACACAACACTATATCTAGCCCCAAAATAAGCATACAAAGCATACTTGTGTTATGGGTACTAAGATAGCTGATATTATAATATTCATATACATTTATATACTTCATATAAATACTTATATAATGTATAAATATACCCAGACACCGGAAAATTATATTACACAATTATTTTCCATTTGTGGGAATCGAACCCACGGCCGTGGATGCAGAAATCAGGGTCACAACCCACTACGGCCGGCCACGCGGCCGTCAATATTTGATGTAATGTTCGATTTAACGACTCTTTGTTATCAAATTCCAAAATCTTATCGCAGCCTATAGCACGGGCATTAGAAATACATAAGTTCATATAACTAGACATAAGTTAGGTCGGTCACTACTTGACTCGACTCTTCAGATCAGATATTCAAGCTTTAGTCTCGCTCTCTTGGGAATACGTGGATAAAGTATAATGTTACTCGGTGAAGCTTTCCAATGGCGAAAGAATTTTTTAAATCGGTCGAGTAGTTATGAGTTAAATTGGACCAAACAAACGAATAATCTAATCTTACCACTTAATAATAGCAGTTTAGAGTTTAGATTTTTTAAATTGTCTCCTTTGTTTTATTTTGATATACATACTTTACGAAAAATCGACAAATTCAATTAAAAAAATCGTCTACGTCCGTTTCACTCAAAAATCGAAATATTCGCAGTTGTTGACTACAATTTTCAATTGTAACATTGCCTTCATATTCATATGCTTTCAATTCATCATTCATCTAATACAATGCCACTTCTACGTATTCATGCGTAGAAGTGGCTTTGTGTTAAATTCATCGATTTCTTCACGAATTAATCATTACGTTAAAAGTTTCATCGTTATCAACCCATATTTGGCTCACTGCTGAGCTCGAGTCTCCTCTTAGAATAAAATTTAAAAATTTCATATGCGAGTATTTTTATAGCTCAGGATTCGAACCTGTGCCTAATACTAATGACATAAATTGTATAGCTGTTAGATATTACCGGTGTTGGCAGACCTTGCAGCACTTATTGCGTACGTTGCTAAGCGCGCACGCCTTGATTTGTGGCCGCGCAAGGATGCCGTTAATGGTATTTACGCTGTACCTCGCACCTAACGGTTGTGTGCTCGTACTCATAAACACCATGATCTGTATACTTTTATTACTTCTAAAAAAAAATTGAATAAAAAAAATTAACGAATGAAAAAAATAATATTTTTTTTATTAACACACAATGCATTGATTCAATGAATTAATCTGTAAAACAGTTAGGTTCAAACAATGATTTTATGATAAGATTTAAATTTAAATTTCAACGACATTATTTAAGTAGGAAAACACAGTTTTCAGTTGTGTGCATTTTAAGAAATTAAATATCACGTGTCTCAAACGGTAAAGGAAAACATCGTGAGGCAACCTGCATACTAGAGAATTTTCTCAATTCTCTGCGTGTGTGAAGTCTGCCAATCCGCATTGGGCCAGCGTGACTATTGGCCTAACCCCTCTCATTCTGAGAGGAGACTCGAGCTCAGCAGTGAGCCGAATATGGGTTGATGATGATGATTTAAGTAGGAATTATTATTAATCGTCGCTATTAACGTCATTATTTGATTATTTGAAAGCAAACAACAAACTTTCATACAAACAGCGGCGTAAACAAAGCCTTATAAATATAGAATTTGATGGCTGGGAAAAATGAAGTCACAATTACGCGATCGAAGTTAGCAAACAATTTCCAAGTCACGTATCACGTTCATCGTTTGATTATGCACAAATGTGCCGGCGGCACGGCAGCGCATCACATCACTCAGTTCACGAGCTACTTGCACGAGATGATATTAAAACTCTTGGCTCTTCATTTAATGTGCTTTAAGGTTTAAACAAACTATACACAAAACACGGCGAATGCGCATTCATCAATGTTTACTCGATGTTGACGAATTAACAAATATCGGTATGGTTGGTTGGCTGGTTGATGGTAGTAAATGCCCCGGACCCGCGGCTCGAAAGGGCCCAGCCTGCGAGCCCAGAAGTAATTTAACATTTAAAAGAATATTTCAACGTGACGACGATATTTCTGGGGATCTATACAATGAATTTATCATGCACCTCAGATTATATGATTACGACATTGACAGCGATGAATATCGTCCGACACTAGTTTGCCATATAATATGCTATGAGCTGCAAGATCGTTTGCTACTCACTTGTTAGGTCTGTGCGCTCATGAGGATAAAGAGCTCCTGGGACGGGTGCTGAAATATAGTATTTTCTTTCTTGCTATATCTTGGAGATCAGTTCCGGTCATATCATAATCTGATAGTGATCGGCCCAGACGCAAGTCACTTTGAACGCAAGACCGCTAGTCCAGCAAACAGCGTAGAGGGTCTAAGCTCCCAATTCCCTCGCCTATATGATGATAGACTTAATGGAGCAGTTGGCCAATAAAAATAGGCAGATTGATGATGTCTGTCATTTTATACCTAAAACTAAAAAAAGAGTCATGTAAACAACAAAGAAAAAAACTTATTTTCTACTATAGGTAGTCGTAATTCTAGTTTCCCTATATTTTATCCACTTAATTTCGCTATAAAACGCTGTGCGCCATTGAAAGAATTTATTTGGTGTGATAAAATAGTCGCCAAGAAAATTAGGTCAAGGGTTGCTCTATATTTGGACAATCATTATATTATTTATGTTTTTTAATCAACGACGAGTTATCGGTATACCTCGATCTCATCTGATGTTAAGTGAGGATGTGGTGGAGAGAGTAGCGCCCATCTTTTTTTTTTAAAAGAATATTTGCCATATCTTTTTTAATATGACCAATATTCCCATTCCCCTCTAACTAGTCGGGAAAGACTGTGCTAGGAGTGGGCACGACAATAGACCAACGAGGCGGGGATTGAACCACCACCCCTCGGTGATGAGTCCAACCGCTCTTACCGTTGAGCTATTGAGGCTTGAAGGGGTAGGTATTATAGGTAGTTTATTTGAACCTATTTTAGTCAAATGCTTCGCGTCATCACAGAAACACTAATACGTCTTTTTCCCATTATTTAAAACTAGCCGACGACCCGTAACGATCCAAAGATTATTCCCTACAATACCACAAACTTTACCTCTTATTAATATTATTTTAGTATAGATTGAATGTTTCAATATGTATTGAATTATTATTTTGCCAATTTTATACAAAATCTATAAATAGAGGAGAGACCTTCAAAAACATATTTTTTCATCGGGAATCGGTGTTTTCGGGAATCTTCGGTTGAAACAATTTAATATTGAAAAGAAAATAACTTTAAGATTAAATGTACATTTAAGGCTATTTAGACGTAGTGTTAAATATAATAATAGTTAATTAGTGATATTGTTAGAGTTAAATGTATTTGGCTCCATAGCACCACTATGCTCTAAATGCTCGACTGCGGGTAGTCAGGGTTTTGCATGCATTGCATCGTATCATCAGTTGCCGCGCCGCTGATTTGCGAAAAAGCTTTGTTTCAGCCAGCAATTAACATACTGATAAATACGTTGAGGATTGAGCTGATTTTATAGATGCACTGCAGTTTTAACAAACTTGAAACGGCTTTAGGTAATTGCAGTGTGTAAAGTATCAACTTTAGAGATGCTTCTAAATTTTGTCGCTTTGGCAGCGTAACTGTAAAATCAGCTCCGGATTCATTGCATACGCACATAGCATTTGCTGGATACATTGGATTCACTCGTAGATTCGAAGACACCGGCGAGCAGCCAGAAGCGTAAGTGGTGTATGGGGCCGCACTGACGATCTGTTTAATGGACATGGATGTTTTCTCTTGTTGGAAGGTGGGACGCAGGGCCCGGGCCGCAGACCCCACCTGCCCTACCTCCACTTACGCCTCTGGATGTATCGTACGTCAGCATCTGTCTGCTACCACACACACCCGTCATCTTGTTAACAAACAGGGCTCGCTAACAGGATTACTGCTAACTTCTAGGCGTTCCAACGCGGCCGACGTTCGTGCCGACTATCATAGCTTGGGCAGTTATTACTATTTCATATAACTTATAAACAAATTACTTAAATTGTATTCAATAGATCATTACGATATATGTTATGAGTGGATCTGCATTGTTAAAATTTCTTGCTAACATGTGCATATTTGCGCGACGAAGAATTAAATAAAACGCAATTAAGTCATCGCTTTTTAACTCAGTCATAGATAAAAACAGGAATCAGAGTACCTACTCAGGATTTTTTGATTTTCTAAACATGTGATAACTGCTTTGCGGTTGTAAGAAACATGAACGTTATTAGTTTATGTAATCCGCTAGTATAGGCCTAATAACGCTGCCCTTTCCACTGGGATTTGTCTTAAAAGGTCATCTGAGACTTCTGACAGATAAATGGCCTCACGTAATCGTAATCCACTTTAGCAATTTATTATTCTTAGGGAATATATTACTTACAAATTACATTTATCATAAATAATTAGAGTACGTTTTTGATAAGATGAACATTGTTACATTGACTTACCTACTCCTATCGCGTCCAAACACAAATACAACCCGGGATTCAAAATGAATTTGGTTTATCGGAAAGCAACTCTGTTTGTTAACCATAATTTAGATACTAACCATATAATTCTTCATGCATCTTCTAAATCCTGTCACGCATTACAATTCTTATCGAAAAGTTATATTGGTGCTGATCCGGTTGTGAAAAAATCAAAAACATTTTATCGTGCAGGAGTATATGATATAGGGTTAATGTTTCTTTACATTATCTGAGTCATTTATCTTCTATTTAAATGTTGATGAAATGAATATGTGTATATATGAGATTTACAACACATAATTCGGAAGAAAGCTGTAAGCTTGTTGTCGATGTAATTTGCACGTTGTAGATACGTTGCTATTTCCACACGAGAAACCTGATCAGCAGAATATACAGCCGGATCAGCACCATTATATAGAGGAAATAAGTGTTTTGGGCTTGAATCACTACATCTTCCTATAGTGCCAACTCGGTAAACAGCCAAATATTTGGCTTCATTAAACTCTGTTTCAATCTTCTCGAGACTTTGTTTCATTTTATGTGTGAGCTCCATGTTTTGTGATGTGTTTTATTTGTGTCTTTACTGTTGTGTCTAATAGTGTTCTGTTTTCTTGCTTTTACTTATTCATCTTACATATATTAATATCATAGATGACTATGTTAGTTACTTCACTACAAGTTGTTACTTCATTGCAATACATTCATAATTATTGTAGTTTCGTTTTATTTCTTGAATTCAATGGCGTGGGTGATGGTATCGACCTGGAACGTCTATATTATTAATAGTTACAGTTTTATTATATTTTAATCTTTGAGTAACACCATAAGAAATAATAATTTTACGCACAATTTTGTCATTAGTATCTAACCACGATCGAACCCTACCACTAGACTTAAACTGAATCAGTTTAGAAACTACAATTTCTTAATTTGACCCGAACTGAGAATCGATTTCGGGACTACAGATTATAAACACATACAAAAATGTGCCAAAAACTTGCGGCGGGAATGGTTAATAGTTGTGGAAACACGAGAAAAGCGCAGCATTGAATAAAAGCTTGTAAAAATAAACGCAATGCAGATTTCATAAATGCGGTTTTGTCTAGAATTAAAAACTCCTAAAAGAGATCGGTGGCCGTGCGAGATTTGTGCATAAGAGAGCAAGTTACTACATTTAATGTTTTTATTGTTATGCACCATTTATAATGCATTTAACTACTCAAAGGCGTTACTAATATGAACTCTGCTTTATGATTATTGTCATCGTTATAAGTGAGGGGCTTGTGGCTTAGACCAACAAATGCTTCAATGTTTAGTGATCTTAAAGTGTTAAACGGATGAATATGACCGGGTCTTGATGCGCTCTCTGACATACATTCAACCATCAACATAATTTTAAGTAAGTGCTCCAACTGAGAACTTCTTAACATAAACAAAATCTCAACCCTGGCTTTTATGATTACAAGCCGCGCAGGCTAAAAGCAACCAGGCAGTTATTTGTTTTTTAATTGAGCGTAATATCTAATCGAGCAATGCCAGCATATTCCGGTGCTATAATGGGTTAAGGGAATGGATGCCTGTGAAATGACAGGCTCTTCTGACCGTGACCGGCGCGTTGCCAACATGCTCTATCGAATCTAGGACTTCACAATCTACTAACCACTAAGCAAACAGACCAGTTAATACAAAAGTGAAGCAATGGCAGTGGGCATGGGAACGGACAAGTGGTAGCAAAGTGAGCAGAATTAAACGCACCGCCGACGGTACGGACCGTTGCTCCCGCCCCGTACCAACACCGTACCGTTATCGCGGAAACACTCGTATCATAACATAACTCATCGCTCGCCACTTCTGCGAGATCCCGGAATATAACGGAAACACGGATATTTATTTTAAGATTACAACGTTAGCTAAACTGTTTGATGCGATCTCGGCGTTTCCACAGCAGTTTGTTTCAAATCTATACTTATAATAAATCTGTACAGAGGTCAATTCTGTACATGAAATAATATATTTCCAAAATAATTATCCAAAATGATTAGTAATCGATACTGATGCCAAAAATGCAATCAGTTAAATTTTCGTATGTCTGTATGTTCGTTATAGAAACAAAAACTACTTGACGGATTTATCAAAACTTGGTACAATTGTTCTTCATACTTCTGGGCAGGTTATAGTATACTTTTCATCATGCTACGATCAATAAGAGCAGCGCAGTGAAGGGAAATGTTAGGAAAACGGGAGAAGTTACTCTATTTCTTAAGCTTCGCTTCGTCGCGTGTGCAGCCTTAATGGGTAGGGGTAGAGTGGGGGTAGGGAAGGGTAGGGGTAGGTTAGGGATAGTTTAATATTATAAATTAAAATAGTAAAATATTTTTCTTACAATTCCTTTATCCTGAGAAATAGCTTCATATGAAAATCAGTAGCAATAGATTCGTAATTGTTGTCCACAGTACAATGACAAGACGAGCTATATCTAAACTAGTACCCAGTCAAGCTTCGCTTAGACAGTTTCGCAAGCAACCAATCGCAAGGATGCTATTTGCGATAAACAGTTTTTAGCCGCTTATATTTAAAATTATCTTCTCAATAAATAAAAGTCACCAATGCTAGGCGCAAAGCTCGAGAACGGCACGACCAATTTGGCTAATTCATTTTACATTTTTGTTAATTCACGGGGAAGGTTCTTATAGAACGCAAAAACCTAATAATTGTAGAGTGTACAATAAAGCAAACAATCGAACATAAATTTTCCCGTTTGTGTTGGCCCTTAAAGGGTAAATATATTCGCTACCAACATCGGTCATGTAGCAAATGTTATAAGAGCGGACGGGGAAAATTGTGGGGGTGCTTCATACAGAGTGCAGTATCTACTGTAGCGGTAGTTGATGTTGGTACATCAAAGTGCTGTTTTTTTTGTATTATTTTATGTAATAGAGATTCGAATCTACAAGAATATTGCGTATGGATTAAGGTAATCATAATATGTGTTTGCGAAGTACAAACTTAATTGGTTTAGATAGTAATGTCGTATCCGTTTCTCGCTTAGTTAGAAAAGAAACATAGAATTAACCATGTTCAACAAAAGTATATGGCTAAAGTTCTGCTCTTTTCTATAAAAACATAGTATGGCAACGTACCGAACATAAGTTCAGTAACTAGTGACATGGAGCTAACACAGTTATTAACTCATTTCAAGACGAAGGTATTTATGTTATACGGTTTGCCTCTACAATTAGACTAAGAATATTAGTGTTTATACAAGTTTTTAACGCATCTATATGTGTGTCGACACTTTTCGCAACTCTCCACAGAACTTCTTTCTATTTACATTCTACTTCATCTATTTTAAGTAAGCTTAGTTTACAAGTATATATTTGGAAATGTAAAGTTTACAGCAGTTACTGTACTCCCCAGTTTCCCTGTAACTGGCCGTGCATTAAGCACTCCCTCAATCTCATCCACACCCTCTTATGCTAAGAAGCCCAGGTTAACGAACCACGTGTAAACACATCGGAGCCGGAGATAACCCGACCGGGTGGCGATGTGGCGGCAATCCCTGGTTGATGAAACGCGCGAGATGCATCGCCCACTCGGTTGGGTTATAGCGGGATTCCTTCCACTTTTTGTTTCGCTCTCATTGTGTATCGATATTGTATTTTTAAACGTTTTCAAAAATGGAAGACGATGACTTTAACCAACTGGTTTTTCAAAGTGCCGATTAGGGCGATAAATAGGGCAATTTGAAAAACCTACAAATAATTAGTGCTACCTAATGGTATTGTGTAATTAATTAAATTAATTTAGGTGCCTGAGTTGGTGCCCTATTTATCGTGAGTCTGCTCATCATTTATGCGCCACTATTACAAACTTTATCTGTTATGTGGCTTATGAAAACTAAAGTCTTGACTGATTGGACTGTTATAACTACTCGTATTTTTATGCAGTAACTAGCGGACCCGGTCAAGCTTCGCTTTGACTTATGTACACTTCTTCCTTACCCCTACCCTACCCTATCCTACGCCTACCCTACTCCTATCCTATGCCTACCCTACTCCTACCCTACCCCACCACTACCCTAATTCCAACGCGCCGAATTGCGCAGCATTTATCTACACTAACATTATGAAGAGTAAGATTTGTATTTATATGTAACGAATGAACTCAAAAACTACTGGACCGATTTGATTTGTCAAGTTTGATTTGTCATTAGTAGAAATTTCCGTTTTGTTACCCACATATGAAGCTTCCTCGTGCCTTAACGGATTAGGAAAATAAAACTAGCCTATTTGGTCGAGCCGTTCTCGAGTATGTATTGCGCTTACGCTTAGCAGCATATTTGACTATTCATTTATAGATAGCGTTTTAAAATATTAATTTTTCGTAAGTTTATTTTTTTAATAACAAGCCATAGTGATGCGCGCGCGCACGTTGACGCGCGTCCAAATGCGCAGTGTCACTGCCGAAGGTCTGTCGACCTTGTGACTGCGGGGTCAGTCGCCTCGCGGATATTCAAAACAACTAATTACTACATATTTTCTATCCAAATACATAGAAGGGGTCAGGCAGTGTTAATGTGATAAAGCTGTGCCAACTATTTGGGAAATGTAATAATTGTTCAATTTACAGTTTACTTTATAGTGAACTAGCCGGCGCCTCGCAGTTTCACCCGCGTAGTTGTCGATCTCGTGAGAATACGGGGATAAAATATAGCATATGAGTTATGATACTCACAAATAACGTGGACTTCTAGTGGTAAAAGAAGTTTCAAAATCGGTGTAGTAGATCCAGAGATTACCCCTACATCACCACAAACTTTACCTCTTTATAATATTAATATAGAAAGAGTTTCGTTGGAGTTAGTTAGTTTTTGTTAGTTTAGTGACTAGGCATCTTCTAGGTAAGCGCGCTCCACATTAGACCGCATTACTGCTTTCCAAGATTCATAATATTTGTCATGACCTCTATTGACCTGCGAGCGAGATGCGAATAGATCGCGAGATATTTGCGAAAAACTAATCTTCGTGACCTATTGACGTGTACAACTTTTTTAGCCGCACGATATCTATGTCGATTTTTCACAACTGACAAACAAACATATGACAGGTGGACAACAAAGTGATCAAAGTTTCCTTTTTTCTATTTTGAGAAACAGAATCCTAAAAATGTTCTATCGCTACTTTTCACAAGTGCTTGTGAAGTAGGTATGCCATTTCTTAATAAACGAATTTATGTTTCCAATTGAAAATCAATCCACAAATGCGGTTCCGAAATCGCTGCGTCAAGTTCACCCGTCCGACCTCCGCCCGACTGCAGCGAGTGACGCTGAACGTTATCCGCCTTGTCATTTCTGTAGTTAAAGACTACGTGACTAATTACTGAAATAACCTGCCTGTAACTTATGATCATTTCAATCTACGACACGGAGTTACTATGTCTGTGTTTCTCAACAGAGAGGTCCAGTTCGGTTCCCAACTTGGATCAATTTAGTATTTTTTTAGGACTTTTTTGCTTAAAAACCTTGGCCGCTTTAGATCTGCAGTAACTTCTATATTAGAATGGGTATCCAAAGCTGCTCTAGTAGGATCTTACCAAATTTGGGCAGTAGTAGTAAAACAACACAACAACACCCTATTTTAGATTTAGCGTTCCGGTACGATGCCACAATAAAGTCGCAAGGCAAGAGTGAATAGGCATTTTCTAGGCAAGCGTCCCAATTCGGACCTCATTATTATTTCCATCAGGCATTAATGTAGTCATCAAGCATGTCATAAAAAGTAAAATAGTACGAGGAGTGTGTCTGCGCAGGGCACGGCAAGACGCACAAGGACGCGGCGAGCGTGCGCGCGACGCACCCCATCCCCGCGGCGTGCGGCCTCTACTACTTCGAGGTGCGCATCGTGTCCAAGGGCCGCGACGGGTACATGGGCATCGGGCTGTCGGCGCACGGCGTCAACATGAACAGGCTGCCCGGTGAGTGCCTTCCCTCATCATTCATCAACCGATGGACGTCCATTGATGGACTTAGGCCTCCTATAAGGACTTCCAGTCACCACGGTCTTGAAAGCTATTGGATATAGGCAGCTGCATTAGCTCTCTGTAGCATTGAAAAACTCGTAAGCTTTCCGAAAATGAGTACCTGTGACTATTTTATCAGACTATTTTAGGCCAGAGATTTTTCCGACGTGATACAAGTGACCTTTTTTATCCATGACCATATAGATTTTTCTATATTCTGTTTGTTTCTTTACTGTTGTGTGGTCAAATAAATGTGGACAAATAAATGTGGAAAAATGTGGACAAACAAAAATATGTTCTATTTTATTCTCCATTTATTTATATCCATTTTCATTTATTGATTCTGTCGACTCCCAATAGATTGATATTGGCCCCGGGTGGTCGATATTGACCACTTTGGGAATTCATATCGAAATCAATAATCTAGAACATCGATTCCATTTCTTAAATTTAACTGCAGGTAGGCTGACTGAAAAGAGGTTTTACAGCAGATATAAATAGTGAAACCCAAATGTTCCCAGGCTGGGACAAGCACTCGTACGGCTACCACGGCGACGACGGGCACTCGTTCTGCTCGTCGGGCACGGGGCAGCCGTACGGGCCCACCTTCACCACGGGCGACGTCATCGGCTGTGGCGTCAACCTCGTGGACAACACGTGCTTCTACACTAAGAACGGACACCATCTCGGCGTCGCGTTCAGAGGACTGCCCGTATGTGTCACCTTTATAAAGTTTTTTATACCTACCGGTAGATGGCGTTCTTGGAGAACTTTGAAACAATCCCTTTTTGTACACTTCAACAACTTTTAGCGTTGCAGTTGCCTGAGGCACGTTGACGGCGCTTTGTTTTTTTACTTTTTCAAAAAGTTCTTTTTTCATTTTTTTCACAATACGGCAGCGCCCATAGTACTTGCATCGTGGTTTCATAAAACCACACAATATGTTTTTTTTATCCTAGCTGAATCTTGTCAGAAAACAGGAAAAACAGACTTCGAAAGCGTTTCGACCCTATTCCAGACTGTATTACACCGGCAATCAAAATGTATACCTTCAGACCGGCACACAGTTACGCTGCATGGCAGCAGAAACAAGCATTATTATGATTTATCATATTATAACCTTAACAGTTCTTGGTAATCTTAAATCTTGGAACAAGAGCGGAAGGAACTTTCTTTAATAGCACAAAATCCTTAAATGTGTTCCAGCCCAACCTCTACCCGACAGTAGGCCTGCAGACCCCCGGGGAGGTGGTGGACGCCAACTTCGGCCAGCAACCCTTCGTGTTCGACATCGAGGACATGCTGCGCGAACTGCGCGCGCGGACCCGCCTCGCCATCGACGAGTTCCCCCTCCCCGACGAGCAGGGCCAGTGGCAGCAGGTGTTACACAGGTGAGGACGATGAAATTAGCTTAATTATATTCCATTCTATACAAAATGCGTATTTTTCTTTAGGTAAAATGATCAGGCCAATTTAAAACAGTGACACGTTGTTTTACAAATGTCATCTATCCCAGTTTTACATGTCCCACTCAAGAACATACATAATCCAATACTGAATTATTAATTTCCAGGATGGTGTCGACGTACCTGGTGCACCACGGCTACTGCAGCACGGCGCAGGCCTTCACGCGCGCCACTGGACAGCCCATCGACGAGGACATAGCATCCATTAAAAACAGACAAAGTTAGTGCTCTACATATTTAGTTATAATATACTTAGCATCATGCCTCATTCCTGGGCGAGGCGAAGAGCACATTCTTCCACTTTCATTAATCCTTGCGTATTTCTGTTTTTTCTTACATTCTCATCAAGCCTTTTTTACAAGTTTGTCTATTTAGAATACTCTTGACTTAGCGTAGCCTGTTTCTTTATTTTAAATTTAAAGAAAAATTGTGGAATGCCCCTCCGGCGGTTTGTTCCCTGCCATCTAAAATGTAAGGCGTCAGTGAATAGACATTTTTCGCTCAAGCTCATTCCAACTTAGACCTCATCCCTGCTTTCTGTCTGACGTGAAGGTCAAATTTAATTGAATTGAAAAAAAAAATAGCTGCGCAAATCTGAAGCCGTAACGCCTGCGAGATCACTGCGGCGATAATAGTCTAATGTGTGCTCACCGGCGCGTTGCAGGGATATCGAAGCTGGTGCTGTCGGGCCGCATCGGCGAGGCGATCGAGGCGACGCGGCGCCTGTACCCCGCGCTGCTGGAGCGCGACCACGAGCTGATGTTCCTGCTCAAGTGCCGCCAGTTCGTCGAGATGGTCAACGGCTCCGACTCGCAGGTAGCAGACTGTCGCAGAGATATCGGCGAGGCGATCGAGGCGACGCGGCGCCTGTACCCCGCGCTGCTGGAGCGCGACCACGAGCTGATGTTCCTGCTCAAGTGCCGCCAGTTCGTCGAGATGGTCAACGGCTCCGACTCGCAGGTAGCAGACTGTCGCAGAGATATCGGCGAGGCGATCGAGGCGACGCGGCGCCTGTACCCCGCGCTGCTGGAGCGCGACCACGAGCTGATGTTCCTGCTCAAGTGCCGCCAGTTCGTCGAGATGGTCAACGGCTCCGACTCGCAGGTAGCAGACTGTCGCAGAGATATCGGCGAGGCGATCGAGGCGACGCGGCGCCTGTACCCCGCGCTGCTGGAGCGCGACCACGAGCTGATGTTCCTGCTCAAGTGCCGCCAGTTCGTCGAGATGGTCAACGGCTCCGACTCGCAGGTAGCAGACTGTCGCAGAGATATCGGCGAGGCGATCGAGGCGACGCGGCGCCTGTACCCCGCGCTGCTGGAGCGCGACCACGAGCTGATGTTCCTGCTCAAGTCCCGCCAGTTCGTCGAGATGGTCAACGGCACCGACTCGCAGGTAGCAGACTGTCGCAGAGATATCGGCGAGGCGATCGAGGCGACGCGGCGCCTGTACCCCGCGCTGCTGGAGCGCGACCACGAGCTGATGTTCCTGCTCAAGTGCCGCCAGTTCGTCGAGATGGTCAACGGCTCCGACTCGCAGGTAGCAGACTGTCGCAGAGATATCGGCGAGGCGATCGAGGCGACGCGGCGCCTGTACCCCGCGCTGCTGGAGCGCGACCACGAGCTGATGTTCCTGCTCAAGTGCCGCCAGTTCGTCGAGATGGTCAACGGCACCGACTCGCAGGTAGCAGACTGTCGCAGAGATATCGGCGAGGCGATCGAGGCGACGCGGCGCCTGTACCCCGCGCTGCTGGAGCGCGACCACGAGCTGATGTTCCTGCTCAAGTGCCGCCAGTTCGTCGAGATGGTCAACGGCTCCGACTCGCAGGTAGCAGACTGTCGCAGAGATATCGGCGAGGCGATCGAGGCGACGCGGCGCCTGTACCCCGCGCTGCTGGAGCGCGACCACGAGCTGATGTTCCTGCTCAAGTGCCGCCAGTTCGTCGAGATGGTCAACGGCTCCGACTCGCAGGTAGCAGACTGTCGCAGAGATATCGGCGAGGCGATCGAGGCGACGCGGCGCCTGTACCCCGCGCTGCTGGAGCGCGACCACGAGCTGATGTTCCTGCTCAAGTGCCGCCAGTTCGTCGAGATGGTCAACGGCTCCGACTCGCAGGTAGCAGACTGTCGCAGAGATATCGGCGAGGCGATCGAGGCGACGCGGCGCCTGTACCCCGCGCTGCTGGAGCGCGACCACGAGCTGATGTTCCTGCTCAAGTGCCGCCAGTTCGTCGAGATGGTCAACGGCTCCGACTCGCAGGTAGCAGACTGTCGCAGAGATATCGGCGAGGCGATCGAGGCGACACACTGCTGGAGCGCTGATGTTCCTGCTCAGGTCTAATGGTAGACATCGACAGTGGCTAGTTACCACTTTGACGGCAAAAGACGCACTGCCAAGCGATTAAGCGTTCCAATGCGATGTTGTGTAGAATCTTCAGTATGGGTAGAATAAACTTGTACCTCTTCCAAGTTTCATTTTAAGACTGCATCGTCACTATCAATATATCACTGTCGTCAATATCAGGTGAGATCTCAGTCATAAAAGTTTGACAACAGCTCGTTCTTAGACGAGCTTTATCATGAATAGCTGTAATCAGAAATAAAGGAATAAGTCCCTGGTCCGCGCGGACAAGGACTCACTCTGTATGTATCGGCAGGCGCTGTGCGCGGGCGAGCGCGCGGAGGGCGAGTGCGACAGCAACGGCGTGGCCACGTCCGTCATCTCGCACGTGGGCCGCGCGCCGCCGCTCGCCGCCAACGGCGACCACGACCACGCCGACCACGACCACGCCGACCACCCCGCGCACACCAACGGTGAGTCGGCGCACCAGTCGCGACTCCGCATTGCGACCCGTCTGATTATAATATTCAAAAATAATAGAGGTTAATAAAACACGAGTCCCTTTTATAAAAGGAACGACATGATTTGCTATAAAGCTATGTACTGTTATATTCTATTTTATCTAACCTGTACAAAAAAAATTGTACAAAATTCTTAACAAAAGTACATTTTTTTTAACGTAACGCAGTTAAAGAGAGTTTCAACATTTTCTTAGGTTTCCAATCAAGATTAAAAAGTAAATGAAATTTGTTAAAAGCTATGAATTCAGACCATCAACTGTACTGTAAAATATAGTAAGGAAGGCCGCAGGTATTTATAATTATACTTTTAAATTTTAACACATGAACGCAATT
The DNA here is from genome assembly GCF_947172395.1 of Bicyclus anynana. NCBI lineage: Eukaryota > Metazoa > Arthropoda > Insecta > Lepidoptera > Nymphalidae > Bicyclus > Bicyclus anynana. Next base: position 219,233 of record NC_069102.1, read on the forward strand.
AATCGGAATGTAATTTAATATCTGTAGTCTGTACATTGCCACATTCTGGCACGTAAAAATTAAAAAGTCCCGCATAACATAAGTACACCTTTAGTAGGCTGGCCACAATTGTGAGCCGCCTGCGTCCATCAACTCTTGCAACCCGATTGTTGTTTAATCCACCTAGGGGAGGGTAATTATCAAGGAAGTAACATAGGGATATAGCATATTCTATACCGCTATACCCACGGGAATGAGAACTACGCGAATGAAACCCCAGCCTTCTGCTAGTACTGAATACAGGGACAACCCACCACCTCCCATGGCCCTTTCAACCTCTCGGTAATTTGGGCCGAATCGAGGGAGGGCGAACCCGGTACTTGCTCTTTGCGTGTTCCCGGGACGCCTTCTTGACTCCCCACAAGTTATTTTCTCTTTTCGCTCCTTGTCCCTTGATACTCACTCTCCCCCTTCTGGGGCTGGACGACACACGACGTTGAGATCCGCTTGCCCGCCGCGGTGCATGCATCACCTTCGACCGGCGGTCAACGGTCGAGCAATCCGCCTCGCGTGCTACCGATGCGCGAACTCCCGTAGCTTGCCGAAGTACTGAATAATCGAAACTGACTTGAGTCACGTGAAAGGTGTGGCGGAGGCGGAGGAGGACCCGCGCCTCAGCTGCGACGTGGACATGCCGCCCGCCGCACCGGCAGCGCCCGCCGCGCACCCCGCGCCCGCCGCCAACGGCGCGCACGAAGGTACGTCACACGACTGGTCTCTCGTGAGAGAAACAGACAAACATCGACCAATAGTGGTGCAACCACATATATCAATATCTTTTTCGCAACGCAACGGAAGAGAGCGATATTTCCGGTTCAACGCTATTGGTCGATTTATCTTCACGAAACAATGGCGTGGATCGCATTTAATCCTGGCATGCATCAATATCTCGTGCAGAGAAAACGACATATTGTCGAACAGTAGCGGCGGAATTGTATTGTCTCTCTTTTTCTTTCCCAACGCTATGAAAGAGAGCGATATCTTTGACGGCGTCGCTATTGCACGACATTCGTCTTTTACTATTGAGATATATCGTAAGGCACATCTACTGGTCCCATTTTGAAAAAAAAAACTGCGTGTATATATCGTGTCAAACTTCTAGTCCGCTGTGAACACGAAGCGTGTGGCTGTGCAATGTACACAGTCCGTTTTAAATGAAATTTCCAAAGTCCATAACAATAATGGCGTCTGATATCTGTCACTAATGTAATGTGAAACATTGATATATAAGTTGTGAATGGAGATTAAATGAATACATTCTTAAATCGCATTAGAAGAAGAAAAAGTACATGCACAGCAGCATGTACGCTGGAATTACATAATTAGGTACATGCCACTAACGAAAAATCTCTACAAACGTTTGAGGGAATATAACATTGTCATTCACACGTTTGCCAATATGTAAGTGGAATCTCCAGAGGCAAGAATGACGACGTGCTTTTGCCTGCAATCATATTTTATCACTTGACCCATTACTAATTTTTAAAAAAGTGTAGCAAAAGCACAGCTGTCTTAAGAACTTACGGCAAAAAGTTCGATGTGTGCCAAAATCGACGCTTGCTAACTTAACCAATCAACACGTTTAAGTAATAGTTTGTTAAGGCACGGCAAGCTGTTTCCTATATTTCCTATATTATATCTGCGCACTTTGGTGTGTAGCAACTTCAGAGCGGACTACGAGTTTGGTGCGAACTATGTGTAATTTCTCAAATAAATTATAAAAATAATGAAAATAGTTTATCATGTAAAAGAAGACTTCTATATATAATTAAATATAGTATAATTGTTCATAAGATATATGTAATCTAATTATGCATAAAATTATGATTAAGTATCGTTAATTACTTTTATTGTAATATTTATGATTCGTGTTGTTTTAGGTTATTTATTATTATTTGCACGTCATCTCGCCCATTATAATTACATAATTTGTATCATAATTATTATGTTTATATTATTTAAATATTATTATTTATCATTATTCAATATTATTTGCTCCTTGCTTTTTAGTTTCTCATTTGATTAAATATGTTTTATTGTATGAATTTAACAATCTTTAATTATTATATAATATTCTGATTATCCGAAATCCCTTTTGGCATTACAGAAGGAATTATTGCTGTATTAGTGTCAAAAATACTGGTGAATTCTATTATTTACCAAATAAATCAAATCAAATCAAATCAAAATTTGTTTATTGCGAATTCAGGTTACAGTCAGATCTTATTGAAATAAACACCAAATTCCGCCTTACAGCTTGCAATATCATTATAAAAAACATTATTATTTACAATAATCAATTCACACATTTATTTGTACAGTGATTAATTAATTAGTAGGTACATTGAATATTTTAAAGAATAATTCTAATGATGCCTTTACGTCAATATAATGTCAGTTTATGTCAAAGATAAGTAAAATGATAAATTGCAAAAAAAAAAAAAAAAAATTAGTCATTAATATGGTGTATTTGTATAGTAAGACTATAATAAGTCTTGAAATCAATTGAAATTGGTTTATTCATCAAGGTACTCTTTGATGGAGTAGTATGCTTTGTTTATTAAAAAATTCTTTAATTGTTTCTTAAACCTTGCCAAGTTGGAATTATTTTTTATATTAAATGTCAGCTTATTGTAAATATTTATTGATTGGCAAAATACACTTTTCCGAAACTGTGCTGATTTTGCAGCTTCTCCACACAACCTTAGAGGACGTCTTTTATTATTCAAGTTTTTGAAAAGTGATAGGTTAGCATGTACAAATACTGCTGTTTCAAAGATATACAGAGAAGGAAATGTCAAGATTTGTAACTCTTGAAAATGGGGTTTACAACTATCTGTCCAGTGTAGATTCCTTATTGCCCTGATGCATCTTTTCTGAGCTTTAAAAACTCTTTCTCTGTCGACTGAATTACCCCAGAACATTATTCCGTATCTCAGAGTTGATTCGACATATCCAAAATACGCAATACGCAGTGTTTCAATATTAGCTGATTTGTTTAACTTATACAGCGCGTAGGAAAATTTAAACAATTTCTTACATATATTGTCAACCTGTGTTTTCCAACTAAGATGCCTATCAACAATTATTCCTAAAAACTTAGTCTCACCTGTTTCGCTAACTTGCATACCCTTATGATTGATATTATTTGTTGATATTCCAAATCGATCCCAATTAAAATTCATAATTTTAGTCTTCTCCAAATTAATACTTAAATTATTTTTTACAAGCCAATCAATTACTTGATCTAAGGATGTATTTATATCATCCTCATAAGATAATGTATTATGACGTTCATATAATATTGTACAATCGTCTGCAAAAAGGACCATAGGTTGAGCTATTACTGAAGGGAGGTCATTAATATATATAATAAATAACAATGGGCCTAGAATGCTCCCTTGTGGCACACCATACTTAACACAACGGGATGTTGAGTTATAAGATATCTCTGTTAAGTTATTAGGACATATTCTACTAATTTCAGTAATTTGAGATCTATCAGTGAGATAAGACGTCAAGAGATCTAACACAGTTCCTCGGACACCATATCTATATAATTTATGTAACAAGATATTATGATCCACAAAATCGAAAGCTTTTGTCATATCCATGTACAATGCCGCTATAGGTATTTTTCTATCTATACAAGTCATGACTTTGTTAAGGAGTTCATAAATTGCCATGTTTATTGACTTCTTTTTCCTAAACCCTTTTTGCTCATTCACTAGGATAGCATTTTCTTCGAGGTATTTATAAAGTCGATTATATATTACTTTTTCAAAAACTTTCGCAAATATCGTAATTAAAGCAATGGGTCGATAGCTACTAACATCACTTCTGTTATTTTTTTTAAATAGTGGTTTAATAATTGTGAGTTTTAAGGCCTTCGGAAATTTACCGCCCTGGATACATATGTTTATAATATGACATATAACCTCAGAGACATATAGTGATGACGCCTTTACCACTTTTGTTGTTATACCGTCATAACCTGTGCTTTGCGTATTTTTCAGGGATTTTATTATTTGGAAAACTTCCATAGGTGTGACAGGGTACATAAACATAGATGAGCATTTGTTAAAATTAATATGATTAAAGCTCTCATTAACCGTATTTAATCGTGATTTATTAGAAATATCAATAAAGTAATCATTAAATATTTGAGCTATTTCTGTCGGATTTGTAACTTCTCGATTCATAAAATTAATTTTCTCAATTTGCTTGTCATGAGATGTATACGATTTATTGTTTTTAATAACCCTCCAAGTAGCTAAGCATTTATTTTTTGCATTTGCTATAAAGTAATTATTTTGAGATTTTTTTGTTAGCTGAATAATTTTTTCAACCTTTTGGCATACACATAACTATGAAGTCGTAATGTTTTCACCAAATTAACAAAATATTTAAGGGATTTCGTATGTTATAAAGTACATGTAACATATACAACTATGTATGTATGTATGTAATACAATAATAACCACACCATCCCATTCCAACAGATCTAACATTAATAGGTGTTTTGACAGACAAAGTCTCCACATATTATGTACAATAAGCTTAAATTATTACTTATAGAAATATTAAAATTGCATACTGAAACTGTACAAAATAGTTATAAGCGTTTTGAGTTTGGAAAATCTATGGAGATACTACGTCGTAGGCCATTTGCAATGTATCTAGTCATCTCTGTGTAGCCACAAGTATGAGAACGCTTATAACTTTGAAATTAATTGGGATTAATTTTGTTATCATTATTCATTACAGTGTTTATATAAGAGTCAAATTAAGATGATACGGATTGTGGAGTCTTGACATTAAAACATTGAATTAACAGAAACTACTGAAAGTTCCAGTTAGCTTGGAATATATTAGTCGCAGTAACATAGTGCAGTTAGTTGCTCATGCTTACAAGTAAACTAATATAAAACCTGTGTCCATTTTATTTTCATGGCTCATATTTGGAGATCCGCGCTTTTATAAAAAACGGAACCTTATTGGATCACTTTGTTGAGCGACTCTGACAGTCTGTCACGACTTTCAGGAACACCAAGTAAATAAATTTGCAGTCCCTGAAGCTGGGAAAGAATCTAGACTTGTGTCAATAGATACGGTCGTTTATGTCGCATATTTTGACACAGGGAATTAAAAGAATCAAGCCTGCAGTGTATATCCTCACACTGCCCATATGACTCAACTAAGTACTTTATATGTAAGTACTTATGTAATCAGTTTTTTTATTTCATTTCATTAGTTCATAAACCTAAAGTTTGTACAGATCTCGATACATGAGTATGCACTTGCCTGGGGATGACTGATTAGAAATGTAGGGCTTAAAACATTACGAGTTTTAGTAAAGAACACTTAAAAAAATTACAACGTCTAAAGTTATATGAAAGGAAGAAAGAAGTTGACAATATCCGTGACACGCATTCAGAAATCGCATCCAGCTATTACGTTAAAAAAAAATGAAATGGACATAGGTGCCTTCAAAGGATTAGTTTGATGGTTTTTTGACTACAAGGTTGCATGTTTAGCTTCTTATGTCTTGTTCCTCACCGATCGTAAGCCGCATTCACACCGGCACCTTAGTCGCATAAGCTTATTATGATTATTTCGTCTGAAACTACTTAGGCAAGGATTTTGTGAAACAAATCATGTCGATACCGGACGTTTAGAGTCTATACTGTCATATCTGTGTAAAGGATTTTAGGTCCGTATTTTATGTTACATTTATGATGATGATGATGATGATGATGATGATGATGATAACTTCTGAGGTAAGATAAAAACGCGGCCAACATGTTTAACCTGTCAACTATACGTTGAAGTCCCATGCTTGGCGAAACATAATTTGGTCGTCCTTAAGATGTGGTCTGTTTCACAAAAACGTGTGAGAGGAGGAAAGTTACAGTGATCGCGATATGTTATAATTATATTTGTAGTCAGTAGTTTGGATTTTTAAATTATGCTGAAGTTAAAATGAAGCAAGCAAGATGTTATAACTTCTGGAACGTTCCCGGCGACCCCCTCACTTAACGTTTTGCTTCAACGTTTCTTATTCGAACTGTTAAAGTGTGGAATGCCGTTCCGGCGGAACACATATAAATCAAGAGAGAATAGGCACTTTCTGGTCAAGCGCCTCCCATTCTATCCACAGTCCCATCTCTCTTGTCCTGGTTATTACTTAGATAATGGTAATGGTAATCATAAATCTCGATCTAAAGATTGCCACCCTATTCTACTGTTGGACTTGCTAGATATATAAATAAAGATAAAGTTATATTTATCGCGATCTCTGTAGACTGTAGCGGTGGTAAGCTAGGAAAATGGCGCGCACGTTTGCTCCAGCGAGCGCACGCTGCACGCCCAAATGTTGCGAACTCAACGTTCAATAAGTTGTGCTCGCGTTTGCTCGAGCAACCGTACGCTGCTGGCCCTAGGGCGCTATCTGCTGGCTCTAGGGTGGGTGTCGCTGGCCCTAGGGCGCGGGTAGGGCGCAGGTAAAGAGGCGCGGGTTGTAGGTGGCGGGCCGGTGGTGAAGGGCATGCCCGGCGTGACGGCCAGTGTCGCCGCGCTGCTGGCCAGCGTCAGCCGCTTCGGTGGGTACCGCGACCTCGGATACATCATCTCTGTCGTCCTCTATGCCTTATACTCAGACTAGCCTCCGTGCACAGGAACAGTTCAGGCGTGCTGAGTTCTGCGTTTCGCGTTCTTTGTAATGTTATAGCAGAGAACAGAAAGCCGTTAGCGAGTGCGAATGAACTCAAGAGCTGTTTCTCACTGCGCGGGCTGTTTGACCAATCAGACTATCCGACAAATGGGCACTAATTTATTTAGGAACTTTAATCTGTGAAGTGTAATTTCGATTTTCCAATTGTACAGAATATCGTTTCAGTAGCACAGGAGGTCCTAAATTGGTGCACTATTTATCGTGTTGTCTAATTGGCACTTCACCATTTGCCGCTCATTTTAGGATCTCAAAAAAAGTGACTGTGTCTTGAGATTACTAATAACCCGATTACAATTTGTCAACCATGAGTGTAACCACAACATTACTACAGACCAAATTAGTACTACTCGTTTCTATTTTGTCTTTCTAAAATAAGCGGTAAGTGGCATGTCTGAGTGGCATTTCTGTTGGCATTACTTGTCACTTCATTTGTCGATGTCATACATTTTTACATTCAGTTGAATTTCATTCCTTAGTTTTATGTTCCATGCAATAAAGCTCATATAGTTCAATCTTCTTCTGTCAGTGGATTTAAATCTGACGGGTGAACGAGTTTCGAAAACTCCATCTGTTAATTATAATTAGTCCAATACAAGTTTTTCGCATAGTTGTGAATGGAGAAAGGACATATTTTCTTGTATACTATTTCATCTATCAAAACAGTAGAGGAACTAGTAGTTTCTGGTCATGTCACATTTATAACATGCCTACTGGATGGACTTACAATATTCGGAACTGCAATTCTCATACAATATTAACAATTATTTTATTTACCTATTCTTTGGTTTTATCCTTATTTTAGTTTTTCCATCCAAGCGTCATTGTAAAAGGAAATAAAATAAAAAATATATTCAAAGCTGTCTTTGCGATAGCTTTGAATATATTTTTGTGACAGGCGACTGTCACCGTACGGATGCTACCTGAAAAACACTTTAACGAATCTCTTCGTTACTATTATTTGGGTCTTCGCAGTAAACTTATTTGTTTCGTGTTTTCGGGGACACATTTTCCTCCATTGTATTTCTTGTCGTTTACCCTCAGTATTTCTTCGTTATCAGTCTGAAAAATACAGTATCGTAGTATTTTCACTTATACAGTTTTGATTTGTCATCTGACTTAATTTCTTATCATTCAACTTATCAAACAACATTTTTTAAACCTTGGCAAAATAATAATATATCTACTTGCGAACATTATCGTTTCCACTTACATTTTTTTCCGCATCGCATTTCATTTAAATTCTCTTCCTTATTTATAAAACATATCTCACAAATGTCAACAATTATTACCTAAAAATGAGAAGAAGGTACGTATAATATTCTATGTTGTTTTTGCGATTTTTCCTTGTTTTTTCTATCTTTAATGAATTCGATGTAGCACAGTGAGTTGCAGTAGTACACAAAACTCATTTTCATGTTTGTCGCACTTGGTCTCATTTCTTGCTAAGTCTACAAACGAGCTGATTTGATGGTAAACAAAGATAAACAATACTAAATTGATAGGTAAACAAAATCGATGACATATTATAGATTTACTTTAAGTGATCCACGATTTATAGTAATGAGGTCAAGTCGTGAAAAATATTTGTATTTTTTACTTTATTTAAATGTGAGAATAGAGTTAATTTAGTTTTAGTTTACATTTTGTTTACTACCAATTAAGATGCATGAATATGGGTGAATGTAATGGGATGGGATGGGATATTTTATTTATGGAAATTATATCACTTTCTGCTTTATATGTATCTATTTATATTATTATATACTCTGTTCAATGATAAACATCTCTACATTTTTATGTCACACGCTCATATATTATAATATAAAATATATATACACGATATGACACAGTGTTAAAAGATCTATCCAAACATATCAGGGTCAAGGCTTCCAACACTGATACCACATTGTCTTGTCAAAGACGGTATATGTGGTAAAATCATTTTCAAATTCTGTTCAATAGTTCCAGAGACCACCCCTTACAACACCATAAACTTTACTTGTATATGATATTAGTATAGATAAAAAATAAAATTCTACATCTATAAAGATTTATCATACCTTATTTGTGTGTGTTCAACTAGTTTGTGTGGGTACACAAATTGTTATTATTTGTTATCTGTGACTACATTTGTTTATCACAGGAATCAACTGCAGTCAAATCCATCTCTCCTTCAGAACTCTACTGGAGGAGGTTTGAGTCTAACAGGGCTACAGCTTAACTGCAGTAGGCCTAGCATGCGTCAACATATCAAATCAAATGGAAAAAAATACACATTGTCAACCAATAGCGCCGGATTCGAAATTTCGCACTCTCTCTCTGTTTCTCATGTTCCCCTTCTCTCTTTTCCTCTATCTCTCTCATCTTCAACTTTCTTCTCCCCCTCTTCCCCCCCCCCCCCCCCCCGCTACTCTCCCCCTTCCTGTACATCTCCCTAACGCAACGAAACAGTTTTTTTTCCAGTTTTTTGATTCCGACACTATTGGATCAATAGTTTCCTTGATCAATTGTTTTCCTGTCGTTTCGAAATATGTCGTGGTGTCATCTTAGGCCTACAGATAGAATATAAGCTTCTTTTTCTTGGACCTTAAACCTGATATGTCGGCATATATGTCATGTACTCGTATCATGTAGCTATTGTTTTTCGATTTAATCTCACTATTATGCGAGTTTTATTTCAAGATTTCTTTTTTTTCAAAGCTGTCTTACTAACTTGAAAGTGTCGTGAAATGTACGTTTTACTTTAAAAAAAATGGTTTGTAAATAACGAAGCAGACAGGTCGAGTGGTAGCTTTGTGAATGCACGAATAATATACTGCTCAACAATCGGAAATAGATGTTTAATATTCTTGGGGGGTTCCACAATATTACCTTTTATATATTTTTACATCACTGCCACAGAATCGTGGATGTCTTGCATGTGAGCTGGGGTTTCGGGGGAAAAAAATACATTTAGCTAGGTTTTCTTTTTAGAAAACATACCGTTATTCGGGCACTGTATATAAATTGAATGCAATGTGAATTTAGATTTTTAAAATGATATGGTTGTTGTAATAGTTCCTATAAAGGAGTAATAAAATAACCTATCAAGTCACTGAAGACATATTTTATTGATAAGTACGAAAAAGATCTGTCTCTTAAGAACGTTCAAATAACTTCAACTCAAATCCAGAACCATCAAAGCTTCTATAGACGTCTATTAATACATTCGGATATATCACAATGATCTACATTATCTGGATGTTTCGTTATTCCCAAACCGAGCCGTAAACCCTCATTCACACGAGAGTTTTTTTAACGGACGTTAGTAAAGCTTCAAATACAACAAATGCATTCCCAAGTATATTATGTTCACACGACAGCGTTTTTAAAACACGACGAGATTGGAAAGCGAGCGAGAGCGTTGGAAATAGACCTTCGTTTAACTCCATGCTATATTTTAACGATTCTTTAACGTCCCATAAAAAAACTCTCGTGCGAATGAGGGCTAAGTCACTCGGCGAAGCTGTAACTGAGTACCGTGCAGAGGGCGAGGGCTGCAGCGCGCGCGCGTCGGTGGAGCGCATGCTGGCGTTCGGCCGCGAGCTGTACGCCATGAGCCAGAAGCTGCGCCAGGACCACTACCACAAGTCCATGTTAGAAGTGAGTGCTTACGTACCTACTACTGTTTATACTATCCTAATGCGAGCTTTAGACGGGTCGATTTTTGCCATATGGATAGGCTGCACGGAAATGACCGTCTAAATGACAATTTGACAACGCCGCAAGTTGGCCGGAAGTGACTAAAATCGCAAGTCCCAAAGGATACCGACTTTCATCGTGATATCGCCAAATTTTTGCGCTGTGTTGTTCCTCTATAAAAGCTCTGCTCAAGATTTTCTTTGGAAATAAAAAAGTCCCATGTTGTGTTGTTTGTCGACTGATGTAAATGGGGTGGCGATTCGATTTTCACAAGCGATGAGACTGGTAATTGTCCGCACGGTGATAATTAATGGCTTTAGGCGCACGATGGAGGAGTAAGTCTCTGTCTATCTGTAGAAGAATCTGCTAAGTCACTGACATAGCTTAACTAGTTGCAAAGCTGAAATGTCAATGAGCAATGATTGGAACAGCCCATGGACGTTGGACGTCCTGGACAGGATTTGAAGGACATGAACCCAGGATCTTGAGATCCGAAGCTGCATAGATGGAACATATCAACTGAAGGCTTTATTATGCATACCCACTAAAACATTAGAAGGAAAGCTATACAATGACTCGTGCTACTGGATACTGGACACACTTCCGTTCTCGCGGAATTGAACGGAATGGATTCCTTGCTAGAAAGCGTGAGGAACGATGCTACCCATAAAACGTGGAAATGATATTATGGCACAATTTGCAGGACGCGTTCAGTTTATTAGCGTACAGCAACCCGTGGGACAGCCCCATGGGCTGGCAGCTGGAGCCGGTGCGGCGCGAGGCAGTCTGCGAGGCGCTCAACTCCGCCATTCTCGGTTAGTTGGATGTATTTTATTTCGCCGACTACAACAAGACCACTTGTACCCAGTTTTTTGGCTGTACTGAATACCCGTTTTCCGGGCATTAGCTGCTTCCAAAATAGGCAGTTGTTTGAGCAGATTCGGTGGTTGATATTGCCCTGACATTTACCTTCCCATATACCGCATGATGTATGACTAGGTTAATGTTTATGGCCTTCCGCCATTCAAATTGGAGCAATAAATGTCCACAATTGTAGTATTCCTGAGCTAGACTACCTGTGGAAATATCCGTATTCAGTGAGAGATTGTGCCAGTAGACTGACTGGTGCTCTCATCTGTTCTACCTTAAGTTTCTTCTCCTGTTTTGATTTTTTTTCCTTCAGTAGCTTGATTTCTGTAGCTGTTGTTTTCATCATTACAAGTGTTATAATTTTGACGTGTTTATTGTAGCATATTAGCTTTTAAATGAATGGGTGAATAGAAATGCGGCTTTTTTATTTAAATGATGACGTGATTGAGATGTTTCCGAGCTATATTAAATGAAGATCCCAAATTTCAAACCAAAACCAAACAAAGATTTTAATAGGAAAACGCTTAGTTTTACTTAAAAAAAAATTACCTTAGCGAAACATAAAACGGCAACTCCTGTATCGCCAGAATGGCAAGACATGCAGTGGGTGTCGCCGGTGGAGGCGTGCGTGTCGCACTCGCGCGAGCTGCTGCGGCGCATGGCGCGCGCGTCGCTGGGCGCGTGCGCCTTCGCCGACCTGCCCGCGCTGCTGCGCCGCTGACCCCGCGCCGTGTCCCCGCGCGACCGCCACCGCGGCTCGCTGCTGCGCGTGCTGTTCGCGCGCAGCCCCGACTCGCCGCCCTGCAGCCCCGAGCGCAGCCCCGAGCGCAGCGTGTGAGCGCGTGTCCTCGCCCGCCGCAGTCCTAGGACGTTTGTACTTTGTACCGCCGCGTACACTCCAGGTGGTCAGCCCGACGGTCTGCGTATTGCTATAAAGTTCCCGTCTGGATGGGCTCGAACGCCCTGCCTTCCTGAACTGTTTTTGCTCGAGTTACACGTATCACATACTCTGAAGCCCCATAAACTGGTTTATTGTAGATTAACGGATACCCAAGACTTGTTGAATTCATTCCCAATACTCAAATGAAAGCCTGTGGGATAATTTTAAATTATTTAATTATTAGATATGCCAACAATAGTATCAAAAAAAAAATATTATATAACAAAGTATCATTTGTTTAATGACATTGCTTACTATCTGTTACTTTACTAATCAAGTCTCATAAAAATTCATTGAACAATGTTGGTGGCCCACATACTCGTAACTGAGTCATCGTGCGCGCGTGTGTGCGGGGGATGCGGGGAGCGGGCAGACGCGCTCATTCATTGTAAGGCGCTGTTGCCGCCGCACAGGGTGCAGGGTGGAAAGCGGATCGGGAGAACACGCACCCTTCTATTTTCATACCCCGCATCCCTATACTGCGCGTACGAGGAATCCCTTAAAGAATTTGTGTGTCTACGAATGTATAATATTTAGCTCTTGTCCAATGCGAACTGCACGCAATTTGTGGCATTTGACACAACAGCGACAAAGTTTGATAGCTTTTTACAATAAAATTGGCCCGAAGCCTCGTTTTACAATAGCGTAGCGTTAATCTGTAAAAATTTATGACAGTTTCAAATCATTGTGACCAAAATTATATTAGTGTCCTGTTAAAATACAACGCCAGAATCTATCATTTCAAATGAATTCCAAGCGATTTTAGATTTTAAACGTCTATTGTCGTGACCAGTTCAGAAGGCTGGCAAAGCGTCCTAGGGAAATTTGATTTTTTCCGCAATTCCCTAAAGTTTTACTTACAACTGGATTAATGTGTACATAATGACTGGTTGTCATTTCTGGAGATTCATTGACAGCATTCTTAAACGTTGAAATGTTATGTCATATATTATGTGTGTGATTCTCAAAGTATTTGATTCTGCACCATAATTTTGTAAATTACTTGGTCATTTCCTAAACATGTAAGACGCTGAGAGTGTAAAGGCGTTCATTGTCGATAATTTGGAGTTGTCTTAAATTGCATGGAAAAAGAGAAAGTTGTATTGTAAAGTCACTTCTACTAATAAATTGACAAGATATAATTGGAGACATCGCAGGGCGGCGTAAATGGGGAGACTTTTGTAATATATACCAATTTGTAATAATGAATTTAAATATAGATCTTATGCCAATGTAAATAAAAATCAATTTAGTTTGACTAATGTGTATAAATGTTACGCACAGACGTTGCCTTAGCGAGCGACTGTTGCGCGCGTGTGCGGCGGCTTGTCGACTGGACACCGACGTGTCTGCGGCCCTCCGGGACTGCATAGTGTCTGCTGGACACTTCACTAACTTTGACATTATATGTTAGCTGCCTAATATAATTAACATTAAATTAATAACAACCGCATTTTTTGTATTCTGAAGCCTATTGTTAACAAAACAACACAATACCAACTGAGTTTACCTACGAAGGGTTGTCAGTTGCCACCGGATGACATTTTTACTTATATTCATAATGTTGATCAGTTTGCATTAAATATATAGTGAATACCAAATTATGTGACTTAAGGATTACTAATAATAGGTAGTTAGTAACGCGTTACATTACCTAAAGGCATTCGACGTTTTTTAACTAGCTGGACTATATGTGGACTACGACTACTACATTAATTTGTCCCAAAATGAACCCTAGATATACATTTTTTAGCAGACTCAGAAGTGGATTAAAAAAATAAAAAAAAAAACACAATGTAGAACAAATTATGATTCAAAATATTAGTTAGGACAACTTAATTAACAAATCAAACTGTTACCAAAATAAGACCTTAGAATTGCAGAGAATGACCTTGAGTGACGTCACGCACTTGTGAACGTTGTGTGTAGGATTAAAGGATCCTTTGACTATTAACCAACACTCCCCTTTTCCACTCAAGTCACTCTCCCCGCCTATCCCAAGTAACCGATAAAGAATTACACAACAAGAAACGAACGCCATAAACATACTGAAGACGACCGCACGACGAGCGCCTTATATCGCAAGTCGTTCCCGCCAACTGAACGGTACCCCTCTCTAACTCCCCACTGTTTAAAGAAACATCCGTCTCAGACATTTCCTACACATGTTTCTCTTGACCCTCAAATTGTTGAAATAAAAGGAATTTCTTTCTTTCTTTAAATTGAACGCTAAATGCGGCCTCTGTTTCCTGCCTTTTTGTACTGGGTATAAGGATATAGTCCGGAGGGCCGCTATATTGTATGATACGAGCTAATATCGCTTACCGCAGCTCCGCTTTTGCTATGTGTGATGATGTTCTTTATATATATGTAAATGAAGCCAAAGCGAAGATTGGGTCTGTTGTCAACATGAGAAATAGTACACTGTGAGATGCAATATTTAAAAAATAGCTTGGTTTATTATACCTACGACATATATTTGTATAATATCTGTACGAGTATATTGTATCTGCATATTGTAGGCTTCCAATCTTCTCGTCAGAAAACCCAAAATTTTTAAATGACTTCAAAAAGGATGAGGTTCTCAACTTGATTGGTATTTTTAACCGACTTCAAAAAAAGGAGGAACTTCTCAATTCGACGCTTTTTTTAAAATAATAATCCGTGTGGGTTCCTCGTCGAACCAATCGGGTAATGAAAGTTTGCAGTGATCACTTTGTGGTCAAATACCATGTTAAATTGTTAGCGGGGATAAATTAAATGTAAGCTTTGTATGTATTTTTTGTTTGTTAATATGTATCGAGTCAATCGGAGGCTTTGTTATACTCGACTGTAAGGGTCATGTTTCCGTGCACCGTTTTACACTTAAGTCTTAGAAATAATTAATGTATGCTTACTGCACGTGCACGGGAAAATGCTCCTTACTGAACGTGACAAAGTGAAAATCTTAATTATTATTTTTTAAATATGTTTATTATTAGTTGGTAAGTTTTTTACTGCGTGTGAGCGTGAAAATAAAAACAAGATGGCGCAAGATGTGTCATATTTTGTTCGACTTGCAGAATAAAAGTGTACGAAACTTTTTAATACATAAAAATATAAATATAAAAATAATTATATATATATAATATATGTAATATAATTATGATTTTAACATTTGAAGTGTGCTAGTGCTGATAAAACGAAAACGGACGTTGTGAAAAATGATTTTATTGAAAAAATCTTCGAATGTAGTTATTATCGTGACAAACATTACACATACTATGCGTCGTATATTTCAGTGCATTATAGATTATATTGATACAAAGCCTGTACGCTTAGAAAGTACCAAATACTTAATCAAAATATAAACATGACTGTAAAATACTATAACTTGAAAGTGCTTGGTATCATTACGCGAGCCTGCTTTAACAAAAATTGTTTAGTATTTAGAATTATCTAAGCATACAGGTTTTAAAATATTACATAATATAATTGATGTAATACGACATAGCGGGACGCTTAACGTGAAGTGATCCCACGGGACTAGATATGTAACATGTAATATATATGTATAATATCGCATGTAACCTGTGCACTCGCTTGTTGACCGCCAGGTCGTGGAGATATGATATTTTACAGAGCCTGTGTAATGTTTTGAATAATAGTTTTTAATATGAATAAAATTTTAGTGTCGGTATTTTTTTTTTGTATCTTTCACCCTGCCCCTATACATTTATTATTTTTTTTATTCTCTACAAGTTAGCCCTTGACTACAATCTCACCTGATGGTAAGTGATGATGCAATCTAAGATGGAAGCGGGCTAACTTGTTAGGAGTAGGATGAAATCCACACTTCATTCGGTTTCTACACGACATCGTTCCGGAACGCTAAATCGCTTAGCGGTACGTCTTTGTCGGTAGGGTGGTAACTAGCCACGGCCGAAGCCTCCCACCAGCCAAAATTACATATTGGAGATTGAAAAAATACATGTAACTGTTCGTTTGGAGACAATTACTGAGATAATCTTTATAATTTTAGTCTGTCTACTTTAGGAAGCCTGTTAATTGGCCTTGTTAATTTGTTTGTTTGGATAGGTACAGACAAAATGTTTAAATAAAATAGACGGTTGCCAGACAGCGCGTTCTGAAGGACATTTCTATAATTAAAGAAACCTTCAGTTATACACAAGCGTACTTTTGTTAGTCTGTCATGTAACCACTTTATAAAAATAAATTAATTAAACAAATAAAAAATCCCGACTGCATAAATGATACAAAAACTGAAAAGAAAAAAAACAAGCTCAGTCCAGAAATGTAGAAAGCTATTAAAAAACAGTCGGGACCTATTATATTGAATAGAATGATTTTCGTCTACATTTTTTAATAGGTCCCGACTGTTTTCGAAGTAACATTTAGATATGCAGTCGGGATTTTTTATTTGTTTAATTAATTTATTAGTTTACTGGACTGGAGCTGGGTCTTCACCACTGACGACCGCACGTGCTCAAAGAGTAAGTTTCATAGAGCACGCTAATATAGTCAGTATAGATAGGTCATAAACTATTACCTTAGATTAGAAAATAATGCATTACTCAAGTAGCCAGTTTCTCACCTAGAGATTACCTAGTCTATATTTTTACAATGAAATGTGGAATAATTAGCTAATTAGCCCGTGACTTAGTCCACTTGAAAAATATAAGATGGTGGATTTAGGGTTTTCAGTATCCCGCAGGAAATCCATTAATTTTTAGGGATCACACGTAGCCTACCGGATTATAGCTATGAGCAAAAACAAACCATTGCGTTTTAGTACATACTGCGTGACTAATTATTTTTTTCAGCAGGTGAAATCCTCATGGACACACTAAAGGGTAGTGACAGGCTCCTGTCGCCCTGTTACAGGGCTATCACACTAGAGGATTGCGAGCGTTATCAAAGCGGAGCGGGCTCGCAACGTATACGTTACGGGCGCGCAACGGACACACGGACATTGTGCATCCGCAGCGAATTCGTTGCGGACGCACAATGTACCTACTGCCTCGTACAAACGCCAGTCCGTCGGACGAACCGTCGCTGCGGATGTGCGGCGTATTCGTTGCGTAAAAATAATTTGTTCTGCTTAGTTGACACTCGGAATAAAGGCCCTGTCTCCATACAAAATTGGAACATCCTTTACATTGATTTCCAATCTGATTTCTGACTTCATCTTGATATTGTTTTTATAATATTACATAAGCTAAACTAACTAATTAAGAAAATATCCTCACTTAGGTATATAAAACATCACGTTGCTACTTTATCTTGCAAGAAATACTTACATAATCGTTGGAAACACGTCCTTCCATCACTTAGCCACAGTATTAGCCTTGTACATAATTATGTTTTCTGTGACTTAACTGTAGGTAGGTAGGTATATTGTGTAACTTCACCCGCACATTTTAAGCCAAAGATCATGGTTTTTCATGGTCAATTTAAATTTTATATAATACTAGCGGATGCCCGCGACTTCGTCCGCGTGAAACTCGATGTAAACTTTCAACTACCGCTACCCTACCCCTACCCTACCCCTACCCTACCCCTACCCTACCCCTACCCTACCCCTACCCTACCCCTACCCTACCCCTACCCTACCCCTACCCTACCCCTACCCTACCCCTACCCCTACCCTACCCCTACCCTACCCCTACCCTACCCCTACCCTACCCCTACCCTACCCCTACCCTAAAAAATAAAAAAAAAAATTTAGGGGTGGACTACCCTTAACATTTAGGGGGATGAAAAATAGATGTTGGCCGATTCTCCACCCTGGCCGACAATCACGCTAAGGATCACAAAAATCGGTCGAGCCGTTTCGGAGGAGTTCAAGTTCGAACACCGCGACACGAGAATTTTATATATTAGATTTTTCACTACTCTTCCTCAATAACACTGTCATATTACCACTCCACAGCGAGGCTAAAGAAGCATTTCAGCCTCTAGGGGCTAAAGTTTTTTTTTTATTCTTGTCTTTTACTAGCCAAGTACTAGCCTACTATAAAACGGAGGAGGTTCTATTCGACAATAGAATCATTATAGGTAAAGCCCTGATTGTTTTGAAAAATAAATAAAAAACTTTAAATTGGAATGAAATGCAGCGTTCTTGTCTGTGGAATGCGTTCATTTATTTATTTAATTTTTATTGAGTTGCGAATAGAGCGAGATTTGAAAACATGGGACATCCTGTACGGTGTTATACCTTTGCCATTTTCTCATGTAAAAGAAAAATAAAATTAAAAATCGAGAATTTAAAAAACAATTGGCGTGAATAATACACACTTGATTTTTTTAAGAAATTCATTGTAAATTTGTGACCGTAACTTACGTATTTTTCAACATTAATAAATTGTTATTGTTGTCTTAATCTAGTGAGAATTGTGATCCTCTAATTTGGAGATGGATGAAATTTTCTATCTGTTACCATCAAAGTCGAGACGCATTTACTTAAATATCTACCTAGGTAAAGTGGAGAAAACAACAACGAATCGAAAATCGAAAAGATCAAGAATCAATGATCTAACGCGTTTATAAAAACTGTTGCTATAGAATCGATGTTTCATTGTTGTAATCGTTTTCGTCGTGTAAAGAGCTCCCTAAAAATGCCGGTCTGTGTAGTTTAATGGCATAAACAACGGCTGTAAAATCTGTAGTTTAGTAAAAGATGAAGTAACGTTAAAAACGATTTCTAAAAAGAATTGATTCTTTTGACGGAACAGCAAAAAAATGGATGTGTTGATTAGTCTGTAGTGTTTAAAATATCTTCAATGTACAGAATTTGACCTGTCAAGAGTTTTATTATAACTGTAGGTACCTAGATATTGAATAGAATATAGATTATAATAGATGTTAAGATTAGTTACTAGTATAATAAAAAGTACCTAGGCTAGGTATTTGAAGTTCACAGATTCTTCGACAAGAAGTTTGTCCAGCTACAAAGAGCGGTTTATATTCAAAAGGTAAATCTTCAGAAATTGCACAGAAACTAAGAATTTACTTTTCATTAAAACTTAAATGCACATAATTACGCAAGTCCCCGGCGCTTGAGGTAAGAATTTAGTTAGATATTTAAATGTTCCTACTCGAGACCAGAGGCAGAGTCCGCTCGCCAGAACCCTCATTAAATTGTAGATGTCAGTAGTTTTAAATACTTTTGACCAGTTTTTGGTGTGGAACTACGAACTACGTAGTATGTACCTAATTAAGAGTCTTCACTTGTTCTAGTACGACTAGATAACACTATTATTTTGTGAGAGCTAAACAACTAGATTTCTAGGCAAGTGTTTACGCTTCCACGATTGTTTACTTCTGCCTACGTAAAAAGTTTACGTAAGATGTTGAAGATTCGCAGTATCCCAAGTTGTCGACATAGCTCAACGACTCAAAAAATAAATTGAATTCCATTGTATTAGTAAAGGGTGGCAATACTTAGTTCAAAGTGTTGAAAAGTTCACATTAGGGTTTGGCGTGCTCTCTTCGCAGAGCGCAGTGCTGGGTGAGGCTCGAGGGTGGTGGGCCGACGACATTCAGGAGCCGCTGGATGCAGGCAGCTCAGTGCCGCAACCTGTGGAAGTCTGATGACCAGTATGTCCTTCGGCTAACTAGCGTCATCAGATGATAGGTAGTTGGTGGTTGCCTAATTACAATTATATTTCCTTGCATCCTTGTTCATATATGATAATTAAACAAAGGTAGTGTCCTTATTTGGTTGGTAACTATGCGCACTATTTTTAAAGAAAATTAAAATAGGAAGTCAAAAAAGTACTTCTTATTACTCGTAATGCCGCCTCAGACCTCCATCTTGGATATCTCTCATTCCTTTTTTGTGCGCGGTAACTATCGCACGCGTCTCTTACAAAAAAAAAAAAAAAAAAGAAAGAAAGAAGTTTTTTTCGTTAATATAGTTTATTTTCATATGCCTTCAAAGGTAAAGTGTAAAATCAGTGATCAGTGAAGATTCGAAAAATATCGGAAGAGAAAATATCTTCGTTAGATTTTTTATAGTCCGACAAAGAAAGTTAGTGAAGTGTTTGTCGATGATATTTCAGTCCCAGTGAATAAAAATATAGTGAAGTGTTTCATTGCAGGAAATAATTGTAGATTAACGAATTAATCATAATATTTCACTTTGTTCATAATATTCCAAAATATCCGATGTATCCGGGTTGACTGCGAGTTTTCAAGGATAACGGATGGAATATTTGTTAACTGATATTAAGGAGGTATCCGGGTTGACTGCGAGTCTTCAAGGATAATGGTGGGCATACGGATTAACTGCGAGTTTCTAAGTTTGCCATAATACCTACTCCAAATCATAAAGAGATATTGGAAAATCTGCCAGTATTTAATGTTATTGCAATTAATTACAATTGACTGTGAGTTTGGGTATAATATTCTAAAATATAAGGAGATATCCGGGCTGACCGCGAATTTTCAAGGATAGTGGCGGGCATTCGGATTAACTGCGAGTTTCTAAGTTTGCCATAATACCTACTCCAATTTACAAAGAGGCATTGGGCAAAACTATCGGTATTTAAAGTTATTGCAATTCATTTCAATTGACTAGGAGTTTGGTTATAATATGCTAAAATATAATGACCGAGAGTCTTCAAGGATAATGGTGGGCCTTCGGAATAACTGCGAGTTAATAAGTTAGCCATAATACCTACTCCAAACTATAAAGAGATAGACAGTTTTCAACCATAACCTAAGCAGAAAATACGTACAGTCTAAATTAGATGTAACGTTCATCTGCAATCACAAATAATTTTTATACCCGCAAAATTTTTTTTTTTGAAATAAAATAGCTTATTTAGATAAGATACCGTAGTAAACGTATACTGCCGTGATTCAACCTCGAAATCGTTTGTAGTTGTACCAGACAATATAAAACTGAGGCCTATATTGGCCGACAACCCTGAATAAAATAAGGACTTAACTGAGCCTAAACTTTCAAAGGCTCCCGCCTCAATTAAATCATCTGATTAAGACCTAGAAATAAAACAATTTCATAGAGACGGATACACGTCTCCATCAACGTTCGATGCACATTCGATGCACGGATATTAAGGTGAAAATTTATACAAATTGTTAAGTCCGCAATTCTCAAAGCTGAATGCAGAAATTTCTGCTTCTGTACTGGACGTAATTATTAAAGCCTAATAAAATAAAGTATATTTCAGCACAACTGTGCATAGTCATCAATGCCATCAAAAAAGGCATGTAAACCTAAAATCATTACCCTTCCTTTTGGCTTCGCCGTAGTCGGGTAAAAAGGTCACGACAACGTTAAGGCCTCAAAAGCAATGTTTGCAACGCTTGCCGCTTGCTTTGTGACTCTCACCATAAATAATTTCAAAATAGAATGCAACTGCTAAGTCCTACTTTATATATATATATATATATATTTTTTCAATTAATATTAATGTGCCAGAAATGGGACATTTTTTGCTTATTGGTGATGATTAAGGCCAACAAGGCTATTGAGAAAAAGGTTTTCTTTAGAAATAACTCTGATGACCCTGACCTCGAGGGCCGACCTACCTACGACTTTCTACCAGGGAAACTGGCATGCGGCCACCTTGTTGTTAGGTGAGCAGGGCGCAAGGAGGATACAGGAGACCGACTATATACTTCGCTGCCCTTTTTTCAGCATCAGTGCTATCGCCATAACGAACTATCGCCTTGCATAAGATCTGTGCCCCGGCGCAGACTCACTATTAGCAGACATTACCTCGTACGGTTACGAGTTGGTTCCAATTTTTTTTACAGTAGTTGGTTAAAACAACTAACAAAAACGTACTACTGTATTCGATCAAACATGGCTACTTTGCGCCATTACGTAGTAAAATTATTCAGCCTTCAAAATGCTTGAAATAATTTGTAAATAATTGCCACATAGCCCATATTAAAGTGACAATGCACTTCCAAATAAATATGTAAATTAAAAATAATTTTACCATAATAATGAAAATTTTTACTTTATTTTCAAAATGAACAACTTGGGTAATACCACGTGATGGACGGGTATCTGAGCGAATATATATCATAAGAACCGCATAATAGCCCTATGTGAAGTTTACCCGTATTTACATAGGATAAGCTATGGTTTATAAAGGGACTCGCACTAACTAGGACCGTTAAGTTCCACTAAGAAATGGTTCAATAAAAAAAATGCATTTAAATAAATAAATATTTTTTTTTAGTCATCAGGTTACTTAAACGACATCCTATGTTTTCGCAATACACATGATGAACAGTACCTTATTAATTTAACTTCAGTTTAAAATTGTGCTAAGAAGTTAACGAAACTTAGAAACTTAAGCTTCGCCGTCAAAAAAAAAAAAAAAAAAGAGAAGATAAGCGAAAAGCATACCCCGTGTTATGGGTACTAGCTGATATATCATAATATACGAGTACATTTATATAATACGTATAAATACTTTTATAATGTACATAATATACATCCAGACACTGGAAAACAACAAACTACGCCGCGACAAACGTCCTGTAATTTTTCAAGATTTATAAAATATGCTTCTAAAATCCTTTCAAAATCCATGCACTTATCTATCTTAAACTGCAGAATTCGTTAAAAAGTTCACTAAGCTACCAACATGTCCTATTCACGAATTTGCTCAACTTCCAGTGCAGTACTCGTAGCTAAGTAGGTACTGGTGATGATCTATCATAATAAGTAGAAAAGTAAATAGAAATTACTTGGGGTTTTTTCTTTTTGTGTTCATTCACTAATAATTAACTAATTGCGCAATAGTATTACGCATAGATTGCACAAATGCAATAATAAGTGTTTGTGGGCAAACAATATCCTCACCTCAATCCTGATTGTTTTGTAAATGGTTTGTGTGACAGTGTGCGTTCGCATTATATGCGAATACCAAATACAAACCTCGACGCTCATCTGCAATAGTTAATTCGGATATCGAATGATCCCTATTCAATAAGCTGTGCGTGAAGTCACAAAACACTTTCCCGGTCAACGGGATATTCACTAATTAGCATCATAATGTGATGCGAAATCCCATACCTAAACTTTAATGTTTGATATTAAAAGACTCTAGAAGAATCATTGAAATACATTCTACACCGAAATACTAGGGTTTCCATAGTGGCCTACACAACTCTGGTTTCCACTCCACCTTCATAGTTTCAGATATTTATTACTCAAATCCAGCATGAAAATTTTCTACTAACATATTTCGAAGATCATCTTCTCTTATGTAAGAGTTTTACTGGCTGGTTCATCCAGAATCTATCTGTTCTGTGTCTGTCCTGATACTGGGCATGCTGACAGAACAATAAAACAGTCTATCACATCGCTGAAGCTATGGCATATTGCTATATCAATACATAACACCCACGTTTTTGAACCCTTTAAGCTTGTTTATCCTTTAAGCATGCTTACCTTCTTAATTAAACAATTTATCAGTGGTTGTAGTTGTGTGACTACAGCAATCTCAATCCCTACCGGTCAGACTTGTCAGCCTTTAAAGGTGACATTATAAGTACTGTCGAATGGTTGAATGCTCATTCTTAGAAGGGCTTATAAACCAAAACCCCTAAATATTGTAACACTTGGGAACCTCAAGTTACCGATTATTCCTGGGAAGAATCCAAAGAATCTGGTAATTTTATTAGCACCTGTAGACAGGGTTCACACACTATCTTTAATAAAGTTAAATCTTAAATTGTTATATAATAACAGTGTCAAAATAATATCAACAAATATCATAAAATATGCTGCTGCTCCAGGGACCGATCAGTCTGTTCTATTTTTGATAAATCACACCAAACGTCGGATAATATCTGTTAAAAAAGATATTTAAGACCTTCGGGCACAGATTAGACTATTAATAACATACAAGTGATCCCATCAAGTGAAAGAATGCAAACTGGACAAGATCATCCCTCTATTTTGCCCGATCTTACTAAAACACTTCTTGGACAAAGCGGAATCCGCTAGATCCATATACATAAAATCTTAATATTGTTATATGGTAGATTGATAGTAATAAGAAATTTAGTTCTTGATTGTAACTCGAATAGAAATGAATGATAAAAATCATAATTATAACTAACTTATGATTTATTTCCAAACTTTCTCCCTTTCGCTCTTAACATCTACCTTTGTTTAATTATCATATATGAACAAGGATGCAAGGAAATATAATATATGATCAAACGAACTTCCAAGTGAAGTTCGATCATTATTATATGAGTTGCATCCTTGGAATATATGATCACCCACCCTCCCAGAAGCTCTCCCAAATAATACATGAAAGTTTGTACAAGTTACAATACCTTCTCTTAAATAATGAGAGATATCCAAGATGGAGGTCTGAGGCGGCATTACGAGTAATAAGAAGTACTTTTTTGACTTCCTATTTTAATTTTCTTTAAAAATAGTGCGCATAGTTACCAACCAAATAAGGACACTACCTTTGTTTAATTATCATATATTCCAAGGATGCAACTCATATAATAATGATCGAACTTCACTTGGAAGTTCGTTTGATCATATATTTTCGCGATCTTTTACTGCGAAAATAAGTACTATACCCAAGTAATTCGTATCGTAGGCGTATAAGTCGTTTATTGACAACATATTACGGACTTCATCCGCCCTTAGATCTATTTAATTCATAGCATAGATTTAGCGTTCCGGTATGATGTCGTGTAGAAACCGAAAGGAGTGTGGATTTTCATCCTCCTCCTAACGAATTAGCCCGTTTCCATCTTAGACTGCATCATCACTTACCATCAGGTGAGATTGTAGTCAAGGGCTAACTTGTAAAGAATAAAAAAAAAAAAAAAAATTCAGCCCTTACAGTAGTATCGCTGTAAAAATAGAGTAACTTCTCCCGTTTTCCCAACATTTCACTTCACTGCTCTGCTCCTATTGATCGTAGCGTGATGAAAAGTATATACCTACTATAAGCTTCCACAGGAGTATGATGAATAAATGTAGGTACCAAGTTTCGTTGAAATCTGTCGAGTAGTTTTTGTTTCTATAACGAACGTACAGACGTACAGACTAGAAAATTTTTACTGATTGCATTTTTGGCATCAGTATCGATTACTAATCACCCCCTGATAGTTATTTTGAAAATATATTTCATGTACAGAATTGACCTTCTGTTAGTTAATGTTCAGATAGCATGGGTACGGTGAGCGTCGCCTGTATGACGTTCATAATACGTACTATTATTGCGGCAAACTTTCAAGAGTGAAACGAACTGTCACCAGCACCATTCTACATGAAACGAACTGTAGATCAACGTTATTTAACCTTACAAACGCCAATCAATGAGATATACTTATTATAGGTAGGTATCTGTCGTAACTTATGTTTGCACCAAGGTAGGTACTACTGGTATTTGCTTCCATCGCACAAGGCTGGCTATAAAACGTTTTGCGCAATTTAAGCTTCGCAAGATCTTGCATTCGCAGAGCATGTGAGATTTGCACTCTCCCGTTCTGTGTCAGTTCACTGTCCGTGCCGGTTGTGATAAGTGTGCTAGCTAGTTCACAGGTTAATGACTAGTTGTAAGTTAGTTACAATCTAAATACTAAGCTAGTAAACAAGGACCTTAAATGTCCTTGTTTACTAGCTTAGTATTTAGATTGTTTACGGATAAATATTTGTTTATTGATGTGTTTCGTGTTGGTTGTTGGAATATGTTTAATCCATGTTTTTCAATTTAGGTGGAATTGTTGAACCTACATTTTCCTACTAATATTATAAACGTGAAAGTTTGTATGGATGTTTGTTATTCTTTAACGCCGCTACTACTGAACCGATTCGGCTGAAATTTCGATCTCTAGCTACTTTTATCTCGGAAAAATCCATTGTCACCGTGGGATTTGTGAAAAACTGAATTCCACGCGGACGAAGTTGCGGGCTTTCGCTAGTATGATTAATATACTTCAAAACTGTGACCCGATTGCAGAACGAAAAATTGAATTTGGATGTAACTTTGGATGATATGATTATGACTTCAATTCTACAGAATCAACAAGTTAGGTATACTTACCTACGTCTCGTAGACCATAATAAAATCATATTGCCACCATAACGAGTTAATTGAAACTTTATACCTAACTGGAATGCAGATATGTAAATGCATATTGTATATAGGTACTAGGTACTTGAACTTTTTGACTATGAATATTTTATTTTTTAAAAAGAATATTTGCCATATATTTATTTTTAATATGACTAATTTTTCCATCCCTCTCTAATTAGTCGGGAAAGACCATAGATTTACGATTCGGTACAAGTAGACTGTGTTAATATAAGTACCTATTTACTTTATGAGTGTAGAGTTAAATGAAAGGTTTCGCCACACAGCGGACAAGACGCGACGGCAACGCGTAGCTGACGGTAGTAAATTAACTCCCGTCAGCGTCGCGTCGCCGTCCTATCCCGTTCGTGTGGTTTAACCTTTATAACACTTAAACTATTACTGTTCCTCTTGACTTTGCTTAAGTCGGATAAACAGTTACTTTTGTTCTTAAATGCTTTCGAAATCACACTCTGGACATTTGTTTCAGTTACAAACTGCGGTTGGGAGGTTTTTAGTGAAATAAAAAATAATGAAACCTTAATGCTTCCGAGAGTATTGAAAGCTGTATTTACTACGCCTGATATATCAGCGTTCGTGTCGGATTATTATCTATCGGACTATTAGAATGGTCATGTGAACACAGGTTTCAAATTCACTTATGCACTGAAATGTTGTTCAAAAATGTGAAAACATAAATGAATATATCAGAATATGAAGATAATAAGTTTGGCGATACAGTTATTGCTAGCGTATACTTCGTTCGCATGGAGCACTCTCACGCATGTGGTGGAGATAAGACAAGGCAAGCTGCGCGGCGTGCGCAGTGCGGGCGGACACAACCGGTACTACAGCGTGCCGTATGCAACGAGCGAGAGATTCCAGGTACGTGCTGTAGTATGTATGTGCTGGCTGTCCAATGCATAGCTTTAAGCAATGTGTTAAAAAACATTTACTTAGTCGAGGGTACTACAACTTTGATGAGTTCCTTAATGATAAAGATGCTTGGAGGCCGTTGGATCAGCTTCCACCTTCACACAGGAAGTAAAACTATAAGAAATGTAAACAGTAATTGTTATTAATTGTAAATTATAATACTGTATGACTTTTTTTAAGAGCAACTGTTGAGTTCCTTGCCGATATCTTCTCAGCAGAACCTGCCTTCCGAACCGGTGGTAGAATCTTAACAAATAGTCAACTGACGTGTCAAAAGTGCTTGTAAACTGAGCCTACTTGAAATAAATGATTTTTGATTTTGATTTTTTGATTTTGCTGTGTCCTGCGGTTCCTGCCATGTAGATTCCTTTACCGTGAATATAAGTCTAAAGTATATAAGTAGCATATGCTATTCCATTATAATTTGTCTCTGCATATCTAAACTTAGAGTTATGTAGTTATTATCAGGATGGTCCTGATTTCGGTTCCAAATATAGTCCTGTTTATGAAAGAAGTACCCTAGATGCGTTAATGTCTTAATGGCGCTCATAGTCATTTGGTAATGGTGGTCTTATTGTCATTTGTGTGAGGCGCTGTCAATTTTAGTTCAGGTTTTAGCCACGGGACTTCTTTCAGGAAATGGACTGTAGTCTACCTGTCGTAACATTTTTTTTTTTAATATTCAGTCACCAAACCTTGAATTGAATAAATTGTACCCACTTCATAGCTATTAGAAAAAATATTCCCAAGTTAGTTTACCAGACGATTAGATTTCTAAGAAATGAGTATTTTTTTACAGCCTCCAAAAACAGCACCAAAATGGGAAGGGATATTCAACGCGATAAGCCCATTCATAAGATGTCCACAAAAAGTTTCGTTCTTCATGTCCGGTAACGAAGATTGCCTGTACCTCGATGTGTACACCCCAGGGATATCAAGTTCCTTGAGCAAGTTTCCTGTCATGGTATTCTTGCATGGCGGAGCGTACTTCAAAGGGAGTAAAGAACTATACGATCCGCAATTTCTAGTCACGAAAGGCGTGGTGGTGGTAATAATTAATTACAGACTCGGAGTGCTTGGGTTTTTGTGCTTGAACGGGATCTCAAATCTGGGCTTAAGAGATCAAGTAGCAGCTTTGAAATGGGTCAGAAGAAATATAGCGGCGTTTGGAGGTGATCCTGACAATGTAACTTTATGCGGCCAAAGCGCCGGGGCCAGTTCAGCTTCAATGCATTTGTTAACAGAATTAAGCAAAGGATTATTCCATAAAGCGATTCTAATGAGTGGAACAGCGTTGTCAACTTGGGCTTTTAATATAGAGCCTTCGACAGCGGCATTCGATGACGCGAGTAAAATCTCTACACCTTTGACAGAAACAGACGTGTTCCATACTTTTGCTGAAGCCGATTTAGATTTGATCTTAGATGCGACGTATGATACTTCAGTAAATCCACGGTTTTTCAAATATTCCCCGTGCGTTGATGTAAATTTCACTCAACCATTTTTTAGAGACGCTCCTTTTAACATTCTGAAATCTGGGAAATTTAACAAAGTGCCTCTAATGATAGGTTATACTGATAAGGAAGGTGGTTTTTTCTATAGACTACTAAGTGAGGATACAGTTAATGATTTAAGTGATAACTTTGTGGATAGATTGCCTTGCGTTTTTTCGTGGTGTTCGAAGGAAGAGAGAAGGAAGATTAGTGAAATGATGAGGTCGCATTATTTTGGAGAAGGTTATCTAGATTACAGAGCTTCAGTAACGGGTCTGATCAACTACTTCTCAGACTGGATAGCTTACGGATCAATAAACGCATTTTCAAAAGTCATGGCACAATTTTCGGATCAACCCATTTTCAACTACCAATTTTCGTATGGAGGTGGAAGGGATTTTGGAAAGTTCTTGGCTGGAACTGATTTTAACGGAACTACGCATGCCGGTGAAGTCTTCTATATTTTTAAACCGATGGGAATAACGTTGCCTCTGTCAAAGCAGGACGAAGAAATGATTGATAGATTGACAACATTGATAAAGAATTTTATGACTTTTGGGTAGGTAAAGGATTTTTATTTTTTTCAATGTTTATCATTCGTTTTTAATGGCTTTTAGCAGATACAGACCTTTTCCTATAGGGGAGGGGCTTTGAAGCTGTAACTATCAGTACCAGGTGATAATTGTAACGACCAAAACAAAACAAAAACGAAATATTTCGAAGCCCACGACCCAAGACTCGAACCCAAGAACAATTGACCTAAAGTCACATAGGCTAACCACTTCACTAACGAAGCAGTTATTATGATAATGTCTAATTGATTGATATTTTGTTTATTATCATTACTATATTTTATAAAGGAATTTACTAGTGGTATTTTAAGAAATGCTAACATGATATGATGCTTTAAGGCAATCAAAGATTATAAAGTTTAATGAAGATTGAGCAGAAATCTCTAAATTAATAAATAATAAAGAAATGGTTAAAGAAAAGTAATATTTGAGAACTCATTTTAGAAGCCATTGAGGTAAAGAATAATTTTTCCAACTTCCAGAAATCCCACTCCGAAGAGAAGCAAGCCGCTGCCACTGCGATGGCCGCCGGCTAGCAACGACTCGTCCAACATATTCGTGATCAACAAGAAGATGTCAGTGATCAAGCGACCGAGACGAGGTCAGAGGGGCGAGTTCTTCTTAGAGATGCTGTGCAGCTATGGGCAGAGCGGCTATGTGCCGTGCGAGAGTAGGGCCATGTGTACACATAAATAACATTTTACTAGTTAGTACTTACGCACAATAAATTGAAATTTAAAGAAAATTATATTCACCTGATTGTTTAGAATAACAACGTATGCCGGCTGCAGACCTTTAGTTTTAATTGTACAGTCGAACTGTTCAGATAAATCGTTTTTCTAATAGTTTTGATTGAAATTTCCATTAAATAAAACTGTAGAGTTAAAACTGCGCAGTTAAAATTGCAGGTCTGTAGCCCGTATGTTTTCTATGTGTATAGAATGTTCAAGTATTCAGAATGTCCATATTTTAAATAAAACTACCAAATGTTTATTGGGATATAGAAGACGAAAAAAAGGACAAGTGCAAATAATTATTGTTTGTCATATATCGAAAACTACACCATAGTAGCAATAATGCTCATTGCTCCTCTTTCATACGACACCCCACATTACGTGCTAAACTCTGTTCAAAAGTTTGTTTTTTTCACAGCTTCAGGGGATGTAGACCTGAGAATAATATTATGGTTTTAATTTTAACTCGAAACTTTCCCGCGTTCCCAAAATAAAGGGTTCAGACGAACAGACAGACTACTAACCAGATGGACAACAAAGTGAGTTTCGTAATTTTCTTTTGAAAGACCCTGAAATAAATTAACTTTTTCTTCTGTTTGTTGATTTGATGACGCTTAACTATTCAATGAATATTTCTGCAGATTTTGCCTCTAGGCACAAGATATCGTATTGGGTTTGTTTTAACAAGATCTCTTTTCAAAATTTGTATCCCAAATGAAATATGTATTATATTACTTGGGCTCTAGGCTAAATATTGTTAGTAATATAGGTTTATAGTAAATGTTGATAACATTGGAGAAATAACGAGGTTATGTTGTACAAATATGTAGACGCGTTCTACCAAAATTCAAATGAAATAAGATTTCATTCTAACTACGAAATACATGAGCTTGTTACTTTTAACGATACTTTTTCTTGACAAGCAATGTTAGATCCAGACAAATTCTGTTTAGTGACTATTTTCTAGGCTATCATAATACTGTTTATATTTATACTCGTAGGTATATTAATTAAACTCAATTTTTTTCAAGATGGTTTGGTAGACAGGCGGGTTTTTGTGGGGAACCATAGCTTTTAAAACATTTAGGTTGAACCTGAGCGTACGAGTAGTAATTATTAGTTCAAATAAGGTAAGTTTTTTGTTGTATTGTAAATAGTTTGTGTTCTGACGCTACGTACTTTGCTACTTATCTAGCTTATGGCCTGAATAGTATTTACCTGACAGTAAGTACTGGTCATGGTCACTGTCCAGTATTCTGATTAAGTATCTAATAAATTTATTTTCAGTTTATTTCAAGTAGGTTAACAGTTTGCATTACTAAAAGGCAGAATCTACTAAGAAGAATCGGTAGGATACTTAGCAGCTGTACCTACGTATTAAAAAATTAAGCTTTACAGTCACGTTCATTTTATTTTATTATCTGTTATAACATGTGGCCTCGTGTGCAGGTTAATACGATTGTCACTATGCATCTTCGTATTTAAGTCGGTAATTCGTCAATTATACCATGTCGATGTTCCATTAATGCAATTCAATCTCAGTAACAATCCTATTCTTACTTTGTGTATTTCATATTTTGTTTAAACTTGACATTTTAGGCAAGTCCATTAATCCAAGTGATAAACGTCTTGAACGTCTGGATACCATTTAAAAATGACCTACACATTAAAAATTAATGTATTATAGAAATTTACAAAACATAGAGGTTGGACGTTGGAGTAAAAGAAGAATATTACTTCGATCATAGAAAACCGTTTTTTTTTCATTGTTAACATACCTACTCTCTTTATACGCTTGTTCGCGCTAATCTCAAGAACAACGAATTTTTCCGCAGCTTTCACAAGTAAATTGAGAAAACTATGGACCTTTATTTCATATTATCATAGTATATTTGTTATAAATACAAGTTGTTCGGAAAAATACAGAATTTCAACTGGACAGAATCGCAAGCGTCTGCTAGATGTTATATATTTTTATTATATAACATGATCAGTCTTGATATCGAAAGCGCGTTCACTGAATACGCCAGTCGGCTCAAATCCCCGAGATTTGCACAAACAATGCTCCTGAAATGGAATAAACTAAACAAACTACAGATCAACAGCCGCCCGCGGCGCACAAATAACCCCCGACTTTTATTTTATAAACATACAGATCTAAATATTAAAAGGAGGTCTCAATGCAGAGCAATGAAAGAGATGGCGAACACGTTGCTGGATAATCATTTACAACCTTCGAGTAAGTAGGTATTGTTGATTTTGTAAGTTTAACCACATCAACATCCGAAGTCAAATAGGAACTTTTAAGATGCAACGTTTGTACTTAAGTAAGTTATTTGGTTAAGTATTTACCATAATCGAATATAGGTATCTTTACATAGCGTCGTCCGTCCGTACGTTGGACGCTGGCGCAACGTAAGCCTTTGTAAATTGTATTATTATATTAGTCTTTATCTTTACAAAACTCAAGTGACATTTAAAAGTGCTTGTAAACGGAGCCTATTTGAATTTTGATTTTGGTATTAACTAGTATAATACAATTCAATAACTCCCGCCAACGTTGCCTCGCCGTCCTGTCTCGTCCACTATTTGTCGAAACCAGACGACCGCACCGACGGACCGCTAAGCGGAGAAACCTTTGTTAGCTTAGCCGCAAACCGATAAACTGCAGTTTCCGATCTCGGTGCTTACTTTCAAGTAAATATTCTCGTTAATCCTTTCTTTCCATAGCTGATCTGTGTCCCGGTTAACAGTGGAATATATTATATAGGATATAAAGTATTTGCCGTGGTCCGGGTCGCCGCGGGCGCCTAAAGGCGGCGCGGATAAATATTCAATGTTTTGATTCAATCGCGGCCGGCGCGGCTCGGCCGCTGCTCAAACACAGATATCAGCTCATATTTCGTATTGACTCAGCAAAAAATTCATAAATCTCTTGGACTTTAATGTAGTTTAATTTGAATACTGCCTCAGTGACTCTCTTTAAACGACTTTTAAAATCATCATCATCATCATATCAGCTGATGGACGTCCACTGCAGGACGTAGGCCTTTTGTAGGGACTTCCAAACATCACGATACTGAGCCACCTGCATCCAGCGAATCCCTACGACTCGCTTGATGTCGTCAGTCCACATGGTGGGGGGTCGACCAACACTGCGCTTACTAGTGCGGGGTCGTCATTCCAGCACTTTGGGATCCCAACGTCCATCGCCTCTTCGTACTATGTGCCCCGCCCATTGATTACTATAGATATCAACAAAAGTAAGAATCTTTCAGAACACCTTTTAAACTGTAGCTTAGTGCATTTACAAGACAGAGGTCCTGGGTCGATCCCTGGCTGGGCAGATTGAGGTTTTCCTAATTGCTCTAGGTCTGGCTGGTGGGAGGCTTCGGCCGTGGCTAGTTACCAAAGCAACGACGTTCCGGTAACATGTCGTGTAGAAACCGAAAGGGGTGTAGATTTTCGTCCTCCTTCTGACAAGTTTTCATCTTAGATTGCACCATCGTTTACAATCAGGTGAGATTGTAAAGAATAAAAAGAAAAATAAATTGTGATGTTAATTAAGCTAGTGCTTAACCCGAACTGGGAATCGAACCCAGGACCTTTCGGTTGAGAGCCACAGCACTACAAACTGCGTCAGAGAGGTCAGAGAGGTATTTAAAGTATTAAAAGTTTATTACATATGCAATAAATCGGCACGCGCGTCCGCACATAAATAAAGGCTTTGCCCGATATCTCGTCACTGAATGCGCGCTGTATCGGCGCGTGCATTCCCCCCCGTCCCCCCCGTCCCCCGCGGTAATCCCTGCATACTGTTACATCCCGAAATATTACTATTAAATACTTGATATATCAATGAAATAAATAAAACGCAATAAGCCTTTATTGCTATTATAAAACATCAATAAGTTACGCGTTGTATTTTAGTTTGGCAAAGTTTGGAATTGATATGCCTTTTTTCTAATTGGATGATAAGTGCACGTAGTTATCTTTTCTTAAAAAGAGCTTCACGATTGACAAAACTCTCTGTAATAATTTCCGTTTTCTGATCCATTCTGGTGAAATTAGTCTGTAATCTCTCTCTTGCTGCCGTCACTGAAATATTTTTTGCCTATTTCCTATACAGTACATGGCATTCATTTCTATTTAACAATTATTTTCTGATTATTCAAACTACACACATAAATAGTTTAATCAGTATGGTGGACTATGAGCCTAACTCACTAACTTTAGCGTTTTTTGTTCTTTCAACATTGCATGGTTGTTATATGTATACATTATATCCGGCCTAGCAATGATTGTTTTGACATTTCTAACATTTAATTTCTATAATTTAACTTACTGGTCCAAGGTTAGAATCGTGTCATGGAATACTTACTGAATTTTCCTTATTCTAGGAATTTTTTAGTAAAAAGTTTCAAGTTGAAAGTTGAAATGAAAACTCTCGTTTCTCGGAGAGCACGTTAAGGGCTCGTCACGATCATTATCATCAACAGCCGATGGTAGTTCACCCCAATCCCGCCAACCCGTGTTGGAGCGTGGTGGGTGTAAGTTCCATATACCCGGGGAGGCCTGTCCCTGTATTCAACCGTTAAAGTAGGCTGATAATGATTAACAGTTACAGTTAATAAATTCTTTAACAACTACCTACCTATTATTTTTTCTTGTACGTAATGTGTAAGCGCGTAGTAATCCGCCTACTCGGCTTTTCTATTCAAGTGTGCACAGAACGGTCGTCGACACAACTCGGTCATTAAGAAACCTCGGCAGTAACATAAATTACCGATAATCACCGCCCCGGGCCGCGCGGCTCAAATCTCAATCACCCTCACAATTTTAGTGCATTGAGGCTGGACCCCGATAATTCTTTGTCAATTATCATAATTATTCAATGACTCGTTATCATCTTTGCTAGAAGCTTCTCCCATTAGAGAGCTAACATTGTCAATTCTATAAAAGTACTAGACCGTTTGGTCCTTAACATTAATCTTAGTTGCTTATTGGTGCATAGAATTCAAATTCAATTCAAGTTTGCTTACTACAGTCAGTTTAGAAATATGTGTTTTTGTAATGCAAAACACATTTGCATTTTTGATATCAACATTTTGAATTAGGTTTGAATTTAGCATCTTATTTCATAATTTTGAAAGCAAAATGTAACCACGTTACACCTTTTTTTCTAACAGTATTTATATCAAATGTACGTAAATAGTTAATAGATTAATTATATTTCGAGTGTGCACTCGATCAGTAGTATCAGCCTATTAATGACTCAAAGCCTATTATAGACCGCGGCGGTAAGCCTCCTTGAGGTAAAGAGGGATATCGGCTGGCTTTTGTATTTCTGAATATAATAAATATCGTGGTAAGTATTTATATTAAAAAAAATTGAGTATTAATTTCTTAACATACATGCAAGCTGAGTAGGATTTGGTACAATTGTTAAGTAATTTAACAATTTTAGTTGATACGAAATAAAAATAACAATTTTGATTTTTCGAATTCCCTTTAAGCTTTTCCTTAGCTATTTTTCTCAAAACTACAGTTTTAAAACTAATTTATATTTATATAACATATTTATATAGTATATTTAATTGATTGCTGTTTGTACGCGGCATCATGTCATAACGCTGATGATCATTTAAATGAAGTAATGACTTAAGTTTTTGCCAGTAAGATTGTAACTAGCCACAATACAAATATAAACTAGAAAATACAAAGTTCTAATTTAGCAATGTCTAAATAACATGGGAGACGAGAAGGTTGCCTGGAAAATAAGCCAAGAGCAAGAACCGGGCTCACCCTCCTGTAACTTAGCCTGAATCACTGTGAGGTAAGAAGGGTTATGGGAGGTGGCGGGTCTTGAATTGACCCGAGCTAGAATCGAACTTATCCGTTGAAACCAAACTGCGCCAGAGAGGATCAAGATACACAGAACGGAATGTCTACTCGCAGACGTGTAGCTGTAAGCCGGTACGCATCGTTTGTACAGCGACGCAGGACTTGTTCTCAATCACATTATAATTTACATATTTTACAGCAAATCGCGGAAAAATTATAATCATTGTATTGTTGATCTCTGGGGCATCAACTACGAGTAAATCGAATTGAAAATATTATCTCAGGACACGGGCCTTTCATTCCTGCGCTTCATTAAGTTACATTTGAAATATTTCTATTGCTATGGGAATTTACAATAAGAATAATATTTATATATTCGACTATGGAATTTGTTTTAATAGAAATTAATAGAATTTCACAGCACATATTTTTTGCTATGAATTTGATGATGAAATGTGACAAAACTGTAAAATAAAAAAAAAAATAACATCCCTCTTTTTTATGTAGAAGGTTAAAAATGTTAATTTCTGACCGTACCTCTATCACGCCCGTTACACATTGACTTTCGTTTGAATACGATCTCCTGGCAAACAAAGATGAGGTTTAAGTCTGAGCGCGCTTGCCTAGAAGATGCCTACTCGTTGCCCACTAGTTGCCCACTAGTTGAACAACTGTACGCAAACAGCTACACGTAGGTATCAGGAATTAGCGAGTAGTTGCCAAGTTGCAGTTGCGCAATTGTGAAACAAGTTGCAACTCGCTGACGAGCTGTTTGCTCGGCTCGCCCCTCGCCCGGACGCTTGTACCGATACTAACTGTTACACTAGAGTCTACAACTAGACGTTTGTACAACGGTTGAAATTCTATCGTACTTAACGGAATAACGACAAAGAAAACTGCTTACAACAACTATAACAAAAATTTTCATGTTACCATCTAAAAGGGTCACAAGAAGAGTTTTATGCATAAAACTTGAATTTTCTTTTGCTTTCTTTTAAAATCTTGTTTACTTTCGAATTTGCCATCTAACTAAATCATAATAAAATGGGCATAATATCATGGAAAGTTTAGGTGAGATTCGTCCAGGCGTTCGAGACAACTTAAGAAAACCCCTGAAAATACCGTATAGCATTTTCATAAGGAAGGACTAACAATTTTTACACAAGAGTGTCATTACTTTATTGTGCAACAAATAAGGCTAATAAAAAGCAATGTATCACAATTCACAAACAATAATAGGACTAACTATAATTAATACAAGTAGGTATTAATGTCGAGCTTAACCTTTCCACTTAACTCTGAGTCTCATCTCTCATAGCAAGCATTGCTACACTGCGAGCTATCATCAAGAAATGCTCGCGATTCATTGTGAAATGTAATTACAGTGGCCAAGTGCTTCACCCGGCTACACCCGGCTACACCCGGCCGGGTAGACGCTGTTAATCCGGATAATAAAGAAAAATACCCGGCGAGCGGCTAATTGTTATAAACTGGGGAAACATGCAAATGAGAGCGGCGCACTTCCTCGAGCTTTTAATTCTTTAACTTATCTCTCTGTATCGGCTTATATTGTTACTGATATCTTAGAACCAGCTGCTCGTACGTGTCTAAGCCCCATATCCCCTCTTCCATAAGAAGGGACCAGCCACCAAATTATCATCTTTGACGTATGCTAGTTGACATTATATGAAATTGAGATTCTATGTAACAAATGCCAGTGCTTACTGGTGGATATGACATAGTAGGTAAATAACATTTTGTAATTGATTTGATGTTTATTTTAATAGGTTGATAATAAAGACAAAAGTAGTGAATTGACCAGCTAGTGTTGTAGTAGGCTTGAAATAGGCTCACAATGATGATGTGACATTCTCTTACGATGTGTAAACTAAGTTTAATTGAAGTAGTAGATAACGAATTTGAAAGTGAGTTTCGAATTAACTTCTCTATTAGCAGATGCCATGGACGACCCAATAACATA
Source organism: Bicyclus anynana (assembly GCF_947172395.1). Lineage (NCBI taxonomy): Eukaryota > Metazoa > Arthropoda > Insecta > Lepidoptera > Nymphalidae > Bicyclus > Bicyclus anynana. The sequence continues at coordinate 257,155 of NC_069102.1, forward strand.
TCTGTGGACTGTGTGTTTGTCATACGCACTATACATATCATAACTCTTATGATATGTATAGTGGTTTCGTATTGTTTGAATTTTACCTATCTACCTACCTGTTATAAAATATTACCTACTCAATCCTCTAAAGAATTTTGTAAGTATATATTTACTTACTTTCGGAGGCGATGAGCTAATAATAATAATAATAATTTAAAGCCGAATATCTCTGCAGTCCAATGTGACGCAAGTTTTAGTGACTTCAGCAGAAATGTAAACCGCAGAACATTTGAAGTTATTCCACGAATATTTTATAGTTAAGCACTTCAAAACAAACGCATCGGGGACAGTTTTATGACAGTGTCGCGTTCCATTCAAGTGGTTTATGGCAGCGCGGGTAGGGGAGGGGGGATGTGTGTCAACGCAAATCGTCCATTACCCTCGCCAGGTAGCTGGTATACGACTTGCTGCTTACCTAACTGTTCAATTGGGTGTTTCTAATAAACGGCTAACTATCATAAACAGGCTAACTATCAAGTCAGTCAGTTAATACTTAACAATCCCTCCCTGTCGGAGTAGAGGGGATACGGAGCTTACAATTACCACGCTGCTACGATGCGGGATGGCGGGCTTCGATCGGATTTGTTATCGATGATGACCGAGACGGGAACGGGAACTACACGTGTCAAACCGCAGGTCATCTGCTATTATTAGCATTTTATAAAAAGAAAGGTAGAGATAAGTCAGAGAAGCTTATTTCGTTTTCAGCGTGTGTCAGAATCGCTAAAGACAACTTAATCCAAATCGAATGTGAAAGAGAATTTTCCTTTTCTTTTCCCGAATCCTTTTGTCGCTCGCGCCGCGCTCGCCCGCGGCACAGCTTCGCTTGTAAGCGCAGTTGACAGCTCAACAGCTACTGTCAACTTCTTACTTTGCTGGTTCTTTTTAGCTTTTTGTCGCTGACCGAGGGCTTTTGGCTGCAAAATATATCTACGACTGTATCATATCATTGACTTTTTGCGCCGCTAGATCAACTGTGAACATCGGTGACATCTTTACAAGGCTCTTAATTTTTCAGTCAGGATTTAAACGTTAAATTGCCATTCAAATTATGAGTATAAAAAGCTTTATACATCGATCAAGTTGAAGAAGTTGAAGGACGTGTTCTTTGCATGCCCTGTGAAGTATTATTTTATTATAATTGATGGTTTTACAGTTATCATAAAGTGGTGGCTAACTGCTCGGTCTATTTTAATGAATTTTTCACTTGGTCACTTAGTGACACTATTAGTATCCCTTATCATTACTTATGATGAGGGATCTTATCACCACTAATTTGTGCAATAGTGACTGAAAGCAGTTATACGAGTAGTAGCAAATTTTCTCGTCTGAGCTCACTTAGAGAAGTAGTTACTATGCTTTGCAGTAGCTATTCTGTAACGATGTTTTGTATAACTCGCAAATGTTAGTTACGAATTCAACTCTATCTTTCTCTTTATACAGGGTGCTCGGGAGTATTTGCCATAACTCTAGGGTTATAATCTATAAGAAAAAATAATTAAAAATGTCTAAGAAACACGAATATTTTCTGAGTAAAAATTATTTATTTTGTAAATAGATCTTAAAATGTGTCTGTTATACGCATCCTTATAAAAAGATGTATTTATAGTTTAAAATGCATCGTTGTCTCTTGTCACTTTGTTACCTAAAGGAGTGTGTTACATGGATAGTTGGTATTATTTGAATTATACTTTGTTTAAAAACGTATTTATTTTTGTTTTTGTAGTTAAAAACATATTAGTTATGGAAATCGGTTCCTATAAGTGGTCTTGTGTTTTTTTTAGTCTGAATAATCAAGTGAATTTTTTACAATGTATGTACGTTTTTATAGATATTATTAATATGTACTGGTTTTTAATTGCGTGGAGGCGTTCATTGTACAGATTGTAGAAATGCTGTTGTTATATTTTAAACCTATTACGAGCGTATAAAATACATTACAATAATAAATATGAATTTTTAAAAGGTAATCCGATAGGACCGCAGAAGAACCAAAGCACCCTACAAAAGGCCTATGTCCTGCAGTGGACGTCCATCGGCTGATATGATGATGATGATGATGAATCTGATAGGAATCGTGTTGTTAGGATCCATCGCCCCTGCTATCTATGGTAGTCATAGTAATTACAGGCACATAGACTTATAGTTGATGGACACAGTGTTTCTAGAATGTTATGGGTTTATAGGCTATGATTTTCCAATTATCATCAGGTAGGTCATCTGCTTGTTCCGTAATAACTATTACTTAATATGAAAAACAAAAAAGAAGAGGCTCTATCAAAATTAGCAATCAATTAGGTTTAATATTTATGTAACAGGCCTATTTGTAAACGGATTTGAATACATTTGTTAAAAAAATATTTTAACTTTTATTTAACGTGCATTTATTACTTATTTAAGCATAATTTATTATAGGCAATAAAGAAAACAACTGAATATTTTACAAAAATCTTAACTTTATTCATAGACTAGATATCTATCACCTTTGAAAATAAAACTAATTTAAATAAACGATAAATTGATTACGCTTAATTAATTTTTTATTACATTTTGGTGCTTATCACATGTTTCGTAACCTAGTTAAGACCTGTTCACCATCACTATTACAATCATAAAAGCCTACATCATATATTCATATTTCTGGTTAACCAAGCCTAACCAAGAATATGAATCGTAACTTAACTCATATAAAGTCTCCTAAAAATTAACTTCAATTAGCTCCATTCCATATATGTATTTTATAAAACCTTAAAGGGTTTTTATATAATATATGGAATGGAGCTAAATGTATATTATGGAGGAAAATGTATATGTATATTATGGAATAAGGATTATGGGTTTTGTGAAGAAAACTTTTTATGGCTAGTTTTAAATGGAAATTCAATAATTAATAAGTACTTTCCCCACACCTTTATTGATCTTCTCTCCAAAATAATTTAAACACTAATGGAAATTATAAAGCCTATATACACCTACCTAGTAAGAGAACTTAATATTTTATATCAGTTCAAGCATCATCTAAACTATACTGTTAATATAGTGTTAATGTCTATGTATGTATGGACACGGTACTATATGGTTGTTTATTAAGAGTAGGATCGTAAAGTTTTGAAATTGTGTGAAGGATCAGATCAGATCAGATCAATTCCCTTTATATAATCAAAGTACATTCCTATACTTACATATTATTGGTCGTTTTATTTATTTATTTAACTATTATGGCAATTAGATACTTATATAGCAATAGAACTTAAAGTCTCTGATGGTCAGATGTTTGTCATTTTAAAAAATACAACGTTTAACCTTTTCAAATTTCGTAATATTATCGATAATAAAAATTAACACGAACAACTTTAGACATCAATATTTAAGATATACATCTTTGTTACCTACCAAATTACCAAAACCACCATGATCCAAGCTCCATACTTTCCTATCATACAAATTACAATTGTACACATTAGCTTTTTTTAAATTATAAAAGGTCTGGGTGCTACAGGCTCATATTTTATTTGTTTTTCGTTGTTTGGGAGGAAAAACATCCCTCCAGACTTCTGCCGGCAGAGCATTTCCGACTTGCACGGACTAAAAATAACCTCATCTGAGGGCCTAGTGGCAGTTTGATACTGTGACGATCGCGTTAACGTAAACACGAATTTCTAAGAAATTAAAAGCGTCACCTAGTGGCACTACTGCACAACTGATTCAATTCCGTATAAATTCGCGTTTACGTTAACGCGATAGTAACAGTATGAAAACTACTACTAGGCACACTGTACTCCGTGGTCAGCGCGGACCCGCTTGGCATTTCTTAGCGCTGATTTTCCTGATGTTACATTTAGCTCTCTCGCTTTTCTTCTCTATCTTTTTCCTCCTTTCTTTCATCATGGCTCATATACAAAACTAATAACATAAAATTAAAAATATTGAAGAACTCCTCCCGAAGTCATGAAATTATTGTTAATTACACTCAATCAAGTCATCGATCGATCGATCAAGTCATTAATATTCTCTGTCAGTGGGCTTTCGTTTTGACCCCACTCGAGTATATTTGCAGTCATTCGGCTATTCTTCCCCACTTTCAACCCCCCGAATTTTTAAACGACTCAACCGATTTTCATCAAAAATGTCTAAGAACACTCACCAATAAGTCACTTTTCATATAAAAACAACTAAATCGAAATCGCTTCATCCGTTCGGGAGATATGGCACAGACAGACAGACATATGCGTCAAACTTATAACACCATCTTTTTGCGTAGGGGGTTAAAAATGCCGGTGAGAAGTGTTAGTAAAAGAGTCGAACTGGTAAAGTTTCCGCCTGTATTTGGTGTAGGTGCAGTTCCAGAAGCTGAGCATGTGGTCGGTCCACAGCGGCGCGGTGCTCAGCTGCCGGTCGATGACCAGCGCGATGGGGTGGCTGGACCGGCTCGGGCGCCAGCGCAGGGGGATGAGGGCTGACGTCTGAGGTGTTGGGTCCCTGGAACAAATATTTTATCATTACTTTTTTTTACAATCTCTTTAACATTTGTCGGCGAGTGGGTTATTTGAACGGTTAGCTAAATCTACCTTAATTATTGTGATAATATTAGAATCAGGTTTCATGGAATTGGGATTTAATTATTTACTGTTTAAATAAATAAGACTGTGAAAGATTGATTACGTGACTCTCGTCCAATTGTATTGCGTTAAAATGGCGCCTAGGCGATACGTTTTACGGAGTGGAGGTGCTTTGCCACTCTGTGGCCTGTTGGTCGAGTAGTTTAGTGTAATCAAGTTCTTGGAATGGATACTCGTCTTCCATTTGTTAAATAGTAATGGTGCGGTGTTAAAATAGTGATAATAGAAGCTAATGGGTGAGTTAATAGAAGTAAGGCCATTGCATTGTTAGCTGGAAAGCAACACAAGTGGAGAAAGGGAGTATTAGTAAAAGGATCCTTTAACCTTGCTACTAGCGGTTACCAGCCCGCGATTTCACTCTTGGCTGCCTTACTGCCGTACGCTAGTTTAATCCTGGTTTACATCTGATAGTATCAGCGCTATACTTGATCAAGTGTAATTAGAGGGTAGACCTGTAGTTGTAAGTTAAGTGATCGATTCCAATAATAATTGATAGTTTTACTTTGTGTATCTGCCATCCTTGACACATAAAACTTAGAACCTGCTCTTAGACTACGGCTTCGCCGATATCAGAAGTGGAATATAGTCGATGCCCCGATACATTATAAAGCTGAAGAGTCTGTTTGCTTGAACGCGCTAATCTTAGGAACTACTGGTCCGATTAGAAAAAAAATTTTCAGTGTTAGATAGCCCAATTATTAAGGAAGGCTCCTCCCAATTATTATCTCCATATTCCTATGGGACCGGAAACCTCGAGGATGAAACCACGCGGTGTCAGTTAGTAATTGATAAACCAAGTGTGTGAAATACCATCGCTTATGAAGAGAAAAACACTACAAGTTGAGTAAGGAAGGTCATAAAAGTCAAAGTCATTTATTTCAATTAGGCTTAGTTTACAAGCATTTTTGAAAAGTTAGGCCATGAGTTACGGAGACCAGATGATCATGTTATGAAGAAAGTGCCTTTCCATAAATACTAAGTAGAAAGGAAGACAATCAACAATGTGGTTGACGAAGGTCCGTAAGGACCTGAAGGATAAGGGCCTGATAAAAGATGACGCAAAGGAGCGTACAAAATAGCACCACATTATTTGAAAAGCCGATCCCGTAAAATCGGGACAAGGCGAGGTCGAAGCAAAAAGTCGAAAACTTAAAATTAAAGTTACGAGGATTCTAAACACGCCTTGGTCCGAATATAAATAAAATGCTACCTTGTGGTCGTCGTCCTGAGGCGTAGATGTTTTGGTTTAGGTTCAAAGGACGGTGACTTCACCCACCGCCTCTCAGACCGGAACAGCTGTTTGGCTGTTTGGCGTCACAAGTCTCACCTAATCTCAATCGGGTGAGTTTCAAATCTACATCCTCCCCCTCCCTCAACACCTCATGTAATTACCTAATGGACGCCCCTTATCTATTCTGTGATTTATTAGACCGTTTGTGAACTATCATGTATATTGTTTATGTGATTATTGATAACACAATAGGCATTAATAACTGGACGGATCTGTGAACCCGGACATCGATTGTTTTATCAATTACGCAATGGCAAGTTAGAGCTGATCTCTCACCTGAAGGTAAGTGATTATGCAGTTTACGACGGTAGCAGGGTTAAGTTTATTCATTCTATGACAACTTATGCTATATGCTTCTGAAGGATTCTGCGAGGCATCGTACCGGAACGCTAAATCGCTTGGTGTCATGGCCCTAGGATGGTAAATAGCCGGAAATGGGAATTAACTGAGACCGCGGGGCGTCGGCTAGTATCTTGTACACATATATTCTGTGGTACAACTATAAAGGGACGCGACATCGTACGCAATCGATTGTTACTTCATCTAGCCAAGGACGAAGCCTATCGTCCGAGCTAACGATCGCTACCAAGACCTGTGGCTATAACCCATATACAACAACGTCAACATGCAGGGTTGTCTACCGAACTTTATTATAAAATAATGCAGGTACGTTATTTTGTTATTTAAAGAGCCGTGATAGTCCATTGGATATTTGGCCCGTGGCATCCAATTTTTCAGTTGTTTGCATTTAAAAAAAATATCACGTGTCTCAGACGATGAAGGAAAAACATCGCGCTGAAATCTGCATACCAGAGAATTTTCTTAATTCTCTGCGTGTGTGAAGTCTGCCAATCCGCATTGGGCCAGCGTGGTGGACTATTGGCCTAACCCTTCTCACTCTGAGACGAGACTCGAGCTCAGCAGTGAGCTGAATATGGGTTGATAATGATGATGATGATGATGACTTTATTTGAAGTGTCAAGCCTAGCTTTACAGTAGAGGGCGTATGGTGCTGAGACCCACCAGCCATCAGCACTTCGCTGCTCATAACTGCACTACGCTGCTGCTGCGGGTCGGTGGGCAGAACGTTATTTAAATTGTTTGAAACACACATTATCTATACTAATATTATAAAGAGGTAAAGTTTGTAAGTTTGTAAGTTTGTAAGTTTGTAACAATTTTTTGAAATGGGGTAATCTTCGGAACTACTGGACCGATTTTAAAAATTCTTTCACCAGTAGAATGCTACGTTATCGGGGAGTGCTATAGGCTATATTTTATATTTCTATCATATATAACTATTGAGATATCGCGGGTTTTCTCTTACAGGTCAGACCGAAAAACTTACTTATTCGCATGCGCTGCCTCAACCATTGCGTATAACTGAAATAAATGTATGGAGGCTTTTTGAACCTTTAAAAGTTCTACAAAAAAGTCCGCAGATATAGTACCTTTAGTACTTTAATAAATTATTTAAATTTTAAACTAAGGTTTACGTCATTATTTACACAACTAAACTTAAATCCTTATCAAAATAAATTATTTAATAATCACAAGGATATTATAGAGATAAGATTTGCCCTTTACAGTATGTTAATTAGTTATATAGTTTCGGAGATAATACAAAATTTCTGAAAGTCGCAGAAATGCCGCTATATGACGCCCCGCGGTTTCAATTACGTGGTTCCCGTTCCCGTCTGAATATGAGGACCAAACATAGCCTATGACACTCGCAAATAATGTAGCTTTCTATTGGTAAAAGAATTTTCCAAATCGGTCCAGTAGATCCAGAGATTACCCCCGACAACCACGCAAACTTTACATCTTTATAGTATTAGCATAGAAGTCGCTTGGGAAATTATAGTCTTTTGGTCATTGCACCACGCACAAAAGGCTGGACCAATTTTGCTGAGGGTAGGGATAGGATAGAGGTAGGGAAGGGGTAGGATAGAGGTAGGGTAGGGGTAATTTAGGGAAAGTGTAGGGTAGGGTAGGGTACGGTACGGATAAGGTAGGGGTAGTGTAGGGTAGGGGCAAGGTAGAGGTAGGGGAAGGATATGGAACGTATAGGGTAGGGGAGGAGTAGGATAGGGGTAGGGTAGGGTAGGGGTAGGGTACAGGTAGGGTACGGGTAGGGTAGGGTTAGGGTAGGGATAAGGTAGGGGTAGGGAAGGGTTAGGGTTAGCGGTAGGGTAGGAGTAAGGTAGGGGTAGGGTAGGGGTAGGGTAGGATAGGGTATGGATAGGTTACGGGTAGGGTTAGGGTAAGGTAAGGTGGAGGGAGGGAAGGGTTAGCGTTAGCGGTAGGGTAGGAGTAAGGTAGGGGTAGTGTAGGGTAGGGGCAAGGTAGAGGTAGGGGAAGGATATGGAACGTATAGGGTAGGGGAGGAGTAGGATAGGGGTAGGGTAGGGTAGGGGTAGGGTACGGGTAGGGTAGGGTTAGGGTAGGGATAAGGTAGGGGTAGGGAAGGGTTAGGGTTAGCGGTAGGGTAGGAGTAAGGTAGGGGTAGGGTAGGGGTAGGGTAGGATAGGGTATGGATAGGTTACGGGTAGGGTTAGGGTAAGGTAAGGTGGGGGGAGGGAAGGGTTAGCGTTAGCGGTAGGGTAGGAGTAAGGTAGGGGTAGGGTAGGGTAGGGTAGGGTTGGGTAGGTTTACGAGCAGGGTAAGGTAGAGGTAGAGAAGTTTACATCAATTTTTACGCGGACGAAGTCGCGGGCGTCCGCTAGTATTTTATATCACTCATAAGTCGATAGTCTACGTACCATATTTCAAAATTATAATTCGACTAAATTAGTTATTTATTTTTTAAGTAGGTAAAGTTGTTCGAAATTTTACGAAAATGATGTCGACGACCCATCTAAATATTTGAAAAAATTGCGGCCGAACCAATAGATGTACTTCTTCCTACATAATCTGAAATTAACGATAATGTGACTCGACTCACTTTCAAGCTTTAACTGCCCGAAACTATGGTAGCAGCCCTAGAAAGAAACACTTCAAGATGCGTTGGAAAGGCCAAATCCGAACATTCGAATATTTTTTTAATTACCTAGGTTACCTAATCTTATTGAGACTAATACATATTAGAAAAGAAACTACCAGACTAAAAGACCTTGTTTTGTTCATTTTGGCTTTGAAGGTTCTGTCTGCATTATAAGTTTATACGCGTATTATGATAAGGTCATGTGATTCAAACACCGCCTTGGCCTCTTTGGTTTCTGTCGTTTGATATCGACAACAAAACAATGAATCGAATCGACGTTAACGTTTGGTCGGATACACCGAATCGACGTAAATGACATAACCTGAGGTCGAGTTATAGTTGTTTTCGGAATAAATTTGCATTCCTATCAAGTGGATAGATACCTACTTAGGTTAATGTTTAGACTCGCTCCAGAATAGCGAGACTATCTTTAATCTAAGGTTGCAATTTACATACATAAGTTTAAAATTCAGATTTTTGCATTTACTGACTAGGTATCCTCAAATGTACAAAAATTATAATAGCTTTAATAGGTATTTACTATGAGAGATTAATAGAAAATAGCGCCTCTTGTTGTACTGCACACATGACAAATTGAAATATTTTTTTAGTAGAGCTAATGTTGATTTTCATGTTGGCTTTTCAGTAGAATCTGCTTTTTCAATCGATGGAAGATCACTTTGTAACATACTTGATTATTCAAAATGTTTGTTAGAAGCGTATTTGAAATAAATACGTATCAAAAGATTTCTTTTATAAAATGGTGATAAAATTCTTACCCATATTTAGCAAAGTTCGTCCACAGCGTGACCATACGCTCCACCATCTTCATCTCAAAATATCTCGTCGGCAAAGGAAAAGTGTAGGGCTTGAACATATACATGAGCTCGTCACCGTGCGACGCTCCTTCCTTGAACACGAAGCCCGATATAAACTTCGCCATGTTGATGTAGCCGTTGTATTTGAACAAGTAGTAATATATTGGCTGGTCGGTGGTCTGTGCGTACATACCGAATTCTAAAGCAGCCGGGTATTTAATATGGAGATCAGATATCAGGTCGACCAGATTCATAACCATGTCTTTTTTAGAAGATAAATAATGACTCAGAATATTCGTAGCCGTATCATTTCTATCCGCTTCCGAAGGGAATTCTAAATCGCTCGGAATTAGATCGTAGGGATCGACTTTGTCTACTCTCTTAAACGTATTACCGTGGGTTACGAAATACATGCCCTCGTTGTCGTTGTAACCGATTATTATTGGCATTTTCGTATAATTCCCAGATTTGATCACGTCGACTGGGTTTTTGGTAATTATTGGTTCGACTCCCGGGATTTCTTTCTCGACGCACGGCACGAACAGTGTTTCTGCCGTCACAAATTGTTTGTGTTTCGAATATTTGATGGCAGATATTAATTCTTCAACTGTTTTAGTCGAAAGAACATTGTAAATGTCGTAGGGGTCAGTGCCGTTGTATCCGAATTCTTTAGCTACTTTATTGGCAGTTTTAATTGGATCATATTGTATCGCCCAAGGAGCCATTGTGGCGCCGCTCTGGAGAATAGCTCTGTGGAAAAGACCTTTAGCGGCTGGTGCTAAAAATAAATAGGAGATGGACACGGCACCCGCGCTTTCACCGAAGAGGGTGATATTATTTGGGTCTCCTCCAAACGCTGCTATGTTCTCTTTGAGCCATCGAAGGGCAGCTATCTGGTCTTTCAAACCAGCGTTACCGGGAGCTTCTTTGATACCCAAGCATAGGAATCCTTCGACATTTAACCTGTAGTTGATTCCTACGAATACGACTCCGTGTTCCACAAAGAAGTCAGGCCCGTACAAGAACGCAGTGCCGATTCCTTCGAAGAAACATCCTCCATGTATGAACACCATCACCGGGAGAAGGTTCCCGGGAGTGTGCCATCTGTCGGCGGGCGTGTAGACGTTCAACTTCAAGCAGTTCTCGTCTCCTACGATGATCGGTCCGAATAGTCTTTGTGGGCAACGAGTGTTTTCGTTTTGAGCTTCGAATATACCTTTCCATTTTGGCGGCGGTAGCGGAGCCTAGAAATTAAAATTAAACAAAGTTTAGTTTAATAAACTTTGTGACATGGAAAAAATATTGAATGTAAATAGACATTTAGTGTATTAATACTATGTTTTGGTGTACTCAGTAAGTATATATGCCATATCTATTTAAATACCAATGTTCCCCTCCAACTAATCGGGAAATTTGATAATAACGACAATAGTCCAACGGGGTGGGGATCGAACTACCTCTCAGTGATGAGTCCGACTTTACCGTTGAGCTATTGAGGCTCTTATTGGTGCAACTAGAGGCATAGATGAACCGCCATTTTTCTATTACTTTTTGACCTATGGTCCATAGGTCTCACAAAAAGTAGAGACCATTTAGAGTCCATAGGCTATGGATAGCGAGCATTATATTTTGTATCTATAATTACTATATTATTTTACGTATTCGAAGGCTTTAATTTTAAGGTTTATAAGTATAAATTACGGGCAGGTATGACCACAGATATAAGAAGTAACTAGATTTATAAAGTGCCAATTCTTTGTATTGAAACCAGCGTACCCGGGGGCGTGGCCTTACAAACACATTTATAGTGTAATAATACTAATCACACTGATAAACTCTTCACTTAATTGGCTGTTTAATATTTAGTGAAAAAAGACATATGTTACCCTTATATTAGAGTTGAAATTTATTTATTACTGTTGTCTCAAAACAAATGAAAATTCTTGAATGAAAAATCATGAATGAAATCTATAGTACCGCTACTCGTCACTAGTTGTCTCTATTTATAAGCTTTATTACCTTATAAATAAGATTCAAAATGATCCTAACTTTGTTTTATTAATATTGTCTAGGGATGTGGCATAACGATAGTCTTAAACATCGATAGTCATCGTTACTCGCAGTAAATAAAACGAACGTCTGTTGTTTAAAAAAAACGAAGAACAACATAGGTCAATCAAAAATTTAAAATATATGAAGAAACACATACAAGAAAGTAAAAAACAAGCATTTTTTTAATGTACCACTCTGAAAAAACATTAATACAACTGAAACTTTGCACGATTCGAGTTTACACAACAAAGAAGGTCAAACACAAATCTATAACTTGTGAACTTGAAAAATTAAGTACTTTCCACGAAACCTTAACAAATAGGGGCTAACCCTATTTCACACTTTCTATTTTTATATACGCAACATGAAGAATCTATAACCTTCTTCGTACTATTTGCTTAAATTATGCTAAGTTTCATTTCATTTTATTAAGTAGTTTTGGAGTGATACATTTGGAAAAACCAATGTTTAATGTTCAGGACAATTTGACTTACAAATGAAATTGATATAAAATCAAATAATAAAAAATAAAACCCGAGATTGTACAGTGTCGTCATATCTTTCTCAGACTATTCTTTTCCAACTATATTTATTTACAGAAGAAGATTTTTTATATTTTTTTCAGTATGTACTGTACAATATTTGCCAATACAAAATAGATCAAATAGGAAATAGGCCAATACAAACTGCATGTATTGTTATGCCTATCTGTCAACTTTAGATATCATCAGAAAAACACCACAATGTCACATTATTGCAATGTCTAAATTCGTTCGTTTAAGTTTTGAGAAACACGTGACCAGCTGCTCTAAGTATTTCGTAAACTTAATTCCTAAATATTTCAACAAAAAGATTCACTCTTTTCCACAAGGTAAAAATAGTTCCTAAATATATAAAAAACACGATAGTATATTTTTTTTTAATTCGTCGGTTTTTGCAGAAAATAACTCAATTATTTCCTATTTAACTATAATGAGTTTCATGATGAATGTTACCAGTAGATTATTTTCCAACCCGTTAGTAGTCAATAGGTCAATTACAAATACTCAGACTTGACGTTCCTAACACTTTAAGTATGTACTTTATTTGTATCCTAAAAGACACGAAAATCTTTTTATTTGGCACTGCCGTGACTACTAAATATCTTCTGTTTCCACTTTACATTAACGTATCTGACTGCGTAAAATGTTTGGAACAAATTACAATGCGGTTTTGCATAAAACAAATTTTGCTTCCTAGTCGCCTCGATAAATTTTTTTCCTTTCCGTATTCCTAAAAAAAATTTTCGAAAATTTCATCATTATCGTGTCATCATAATAGTAGTAGATATAAAATATCGATATATTATTATCGACATCCCTAAATGAATAGTCAAATGACATATGGCAGCTGCTTAAATTCAAAACTAACATAAATCAAAATTACACTTTTTTCAGGAGAACTAAAACAAGAAAAATAAAAATATTTTTTTGGACAATTTTTCGTCTTATTTTATATAAAGCATAATATAATATATACATTGGAATCATATTTTTAAATGCTGCCTCCTGAATGCTAGAGGAGATATTAAAATCATAAAATATGCTGCTTTTCAATTGAAACCTTTGGCTTTGAAATCAATAAAATAATGGTATATTTATTTATTATTATATAAATATAAAATAACAAGGATTAATAATATTAATAATTAATACATTTAATTAGGAATAGAAGAATTATTGCAATAAAATCATTTTTGTATATTTTTGATTTATGATAATTTTGTTTTGTTGTTGACGCAGCAAATGTATGCCCATTGGTGTCAACAGAATCATCGAGAAAATCGAACTTGTATTAAAATAAAGTAAACTTTAGTACTATTCCCGTAAAGTTTATTTTAGTTTGTGACTTTGAGTAAAATTATTTTTTCATATTTTAATGAAAATATAATAAAATACGTCTTAACGATGGTACGAAACACCATAATTTGATACATGTTTGTGGCGGCTATCATTTTTGTATTCCAAAACGGCACAATACAGCATTTTTCTAATCGTTTTTAATTATTTTCATTTACCGAATTTGACAACCGCAGGACGTAACGTGTCAGTCAACGAAACAAGACTGCTAGTACATGCGCGGATAGGCTTGCGAAGCTCCGCACACCCGGGTGTAAGCGGGCCACGCCCCTATGCTACTTCTATTGCTAAAAGCGTTAGCTTTTAGCGATCTCTGTTCTGTGGGTATGACGTACATCTATTGTATATGTCATAAATAGTTATTTGTTAAACCTATCAATTTAAATTACATATTTAACGCGTGTGTGTGAATTTATGTAAATTTTCGTATGTGTATGACAAAGGCTTAGAAGTGTTAATTAGTTAATTTTTTGTAATGTTTTAGTAATATGTATAGGTATTGCTATAAATAGTATTTTTTTGCTATCTGAATGGATTGGCTTAAAGTGCTAATGGCTTAAATGTTGGATGCACGAAAATATACAACATTAACAAAAAAATTTAATTGCAATATTATTTTAGACCTTTTTCAAACCAATATAATTATTATCATAGTCTAAGAGTCAATTCAGACCAAACGTTAATGCTCAAGGTTTACTTTTCTGGACACAATTCGCACCGTTAGGAAAATTTGCGCGTCTACATTTACACGCGAAAAACTGGTAAATCCATGCGACAAAGTCACCTAGATCCAAATGAAAAACGCTCTACGCACTAAAACTGGTTCCTTTACGATCCAGACGATGACAAGACGACCGACAATGCTTCCCAGGCAACACAATCACAAGCTACACAGCGTGTTCGCCGGCGAAGACGAGGTCCCCGATATCTAACGTCACCCGGACGTGGGTTTTATAACTCACGATCTCGGGACACGTCCGGACTGATTCACTCAGGTCACGGTTACACCCTCCCGAATGGCCCTCTAAGCCGAGATCCGAGTCTCATAGGAGACGCCCTTAGAGAGTCATTCCGTCCTCTATCTTTATTTCAGCCTTCGGGTCTCCTCAGGCGATGCTTCTGCGCTCGCCCAAACCCCCCGGTGACGGCGTAGTGGTCCCACATGGAGCCATCGGCACTTACTCAACACGAAAAAAAAAAAACTGTAACTGGGTGACTCTCCGAATTATTTCGCCGCGGACGGTGACTCGACTGGAGACAGAAGAAGCTTAATTTTTGCCTGGCGGTCCAAAGGTAAATTGTATTCTCGTCACCATTCAAAGTGGGCATTATTTGTATAGTTTTTTTTCTTTTTCTTTTTTTTTATTCTTTACAAGTAAGCCCTTGACTACAATCTCGGAAGCGGGCTAACTTGTGAGGAAGTGGAAGAAAATCCACACCCCTTTCGGTTTCTACACGACATCGTACCGGAACGCTAAATCGGTTGGCGGTACGTCTTTGTCGGTAGGGCCAAATAGCCATGGTCGAAGCCGAACCAGCCAGACCTGTAACAATTAAGAAAACCACACCAAAAACCAAGAACCCAGGGCCTCCGTTATGTAAATCCACCGCGCATACCACTGCACCACGGAGGCCGTAAAAACTCCGTTAGCTTAAGTTTCCCAATATGCTTCTGATCTCAATAAAAAAAAAATATATATTTTTGGTTTGTTAATATTTGTTTCCATTATCATTAACAAACGGTGATAATTAAAGCCTTGAAATTAAAGCTACTAAGAAGATTCGAACTTCCAAATCAGTATAATTACTTTTGCCAATCGGTGTGAATGCGGCCAAGACCTGACTTTAACAAGGCAACGTGTTTGTAATAGATAATTTATGGATAACTGACAACAATGATATTTTTTTCTTACAACATGTATTACAATAATAAGTATTTTCAAGTGTTTTTGTATTATATAATATAGTATTTTGTAAGCATTGTTAAATAAAATAGTCATATCAATATCAATATCATAATCAATTAATGAAAGAAAAACAACTTACTTAGGTTGTTTTTCTTGTTTACTTAACAATGGCAAAACACGTTATGGCATTTTATTACTTATATAACATACAATATTTTCCTCTATGTCATGCTATAAAAGTATAACTTAGCACCTACTCGCAAGTATCAAGTATTTAGTGCCTAGGTCACCGGAGCCGGTCTTGAGATTACATTTTCCACAGTCTGCTTGATATAAACGACTGTATAAAAACGTGTAATGTAGCGAAGTAACTTTACCATAATAAATACCGTGGGACTGGGTACGACTCGTGTTAAGTGGAGGTTCTAATTATAAACATTGACGTAACTATTTACACAAAAAAGAGTTTTGGCAAATCCACAAACTTCCAAAACATCTAATATTAGCAGGCTTATAAAAGACGGTGGAAATCGCTATTCAATAAGATAAAAAAATCTATATATTAAGTACCTACGGGAATCTACATCTACATAACTGATATTATAAACAAGAAAGTTGGAATGAGCATACGTTCGTTAGTAATTTACACCAGTCGTTATCAACCCTTCGGCTCACTGCTGAGCTCGAGTCTCCTCTCAGAATGAGAGGGGTTAGGCCGGTCCACCACGCTGGCCCAATGCGGATTGGCAGACTTCACACACGCAGATAATTAAGAAAATTCTCTGGTATGCAGGTTTCCTCGCGATGTTTTCCTTTACCGTTTGAGACACGTGATTTTTAATTTCTTAAAATGCACACAACTGAAAGGTTGGAGGTGCGCGGATCAGATTCGAACCCAGACCCCCGGAATCGGAGGCAGAGAGAGAGATCCACTGGGCTATCACGGCTCTCCATTTACACCAGAGGCTGAACTTATTTGGATATAATTTGTCGCAAAGATAGATTATAATCTTGAATAACATGTAATTGAATAACTTGAATAACATTGTAAACATGTACTTTTATCCCAATATTTACACATCAATGTGTGGATCCGCGTGTATCCTACGCGGGAGAAATCACTGCTATAATATTATGACTATTCATGTTAATGTTTTTATTGTATCTATAAATTAATAAATTGGTTGATTGATTTTACCTGAAACCTGTTCCTTTCATCGACAGTGGCGTACGGTATCCCGAGGTACATGTAGAACCTCCCACTGTCACTCACTGTCCCCCTCACCAGCCCACTCCCCACTCGCACCACGGGCGCCGGCTCTTTTACTATATTCGCGAAAATCATCGACAACAACACTAACCACTTCATTTTCCAATTATTTTTTATTTATTTTATATACGATACGATATAATTTTTTAAGAAAGTATACTTTTTGCATAGGTAACTGTTTTACGAGTTTTCTTTTTTCCATTTTCCAGGTTTCTAAAGCTTAGAGTTTAAAAAAATCGTCAGATAACTTGAATAAAAAATAATAATAATTGTGAGAGACCCGAATTTTAAAATGCATTCCTTTTTTGAATGATTTAAATTAAGTACACATTTATTATGAGAGACCCAGTATTAAGGGATCCTGTCGAGATACCCAATTTATTTAAGGACTATTTTGCACGTCACTTGTTGAGTAAAATCGATATAATATTACGCTTGATTCGTTCACTGATTTTGCTTGCACACGAACGTTCGTATCTTAGCGAGTGGAGCAATACAATGTGGAATGATTAATGTGTGAGTGAGGCTTTACAAGTACCAGCGGAATATGTCTGCGACAAGCAGACCTTCAAAATTAATTGCAGTTTTTTTTTCGTTTTGTTTTTTTTCATCGGCTTAACTACACGTGTATGTTCGAGATCGAGACACAGACTAAAGAATAATGGGTAAATAGAACACGGCATTTTAAATACAAATTCAAAAACCAATATATTCTCGAGTCAATACGACACAAACCGTCGCATCAGTAATTTTCAATATTATTCAAGAAAAATGGTGCCTTGTGTTTTTAAACTGTTCACAAAAAGTAAAAAAATAAGATGGAGTATTTTTTATTGGTAGTTTTAGTCTATTATGATATAAATTTATGTAATTGCTGTTAGTAAAATACAAATTTAAAAAAAAAGTTTGTATCTGGTAGATATCAACATTATGCGGATGTCAAAGAGACGCACGCGTGACGTATGTTTTTTTCGTGAGTTTCACCGGCTTCACTGCGCGGTTTGTAAATACTCATTCTGTATCATTCTCTATTCTACGGTTCGAGTTAAACGTTTTGTCAAATCATTCCCGGGCACAAAAAATTCTAAGGTATACTTAATTTTATCGAAGTTTGCATGTTGTGATATTTTTTGTCTAATTTAGTATTAAGTAATTTATCATTTGTAACTTTTTTGTATTAAGCAATTTATTCATGCAGGTAGGTATACCTAATCATGTTTTATACCATATGCTAGTTAACACTTAAATATTTCACTAAAAACCTAAGTTTCGGAGTATAACATACGTAGAAGGTTTTCTGTCAGCTGATCTCCGTAGCTTTGTCGCTAATTCGTTTCCCGCGGAGTAAAGCAAAATAAAAGTGGTATTCATAGACGTTGTAGGGGCACTCCCAGGGCATCATTCAGCCCCTGTGTATCGAATTTAACCTCTATTTGTTTGAGAATTTGACACTCAGTTGGTGAATCATCCCCTCACTCAAACACTATAATCACTGTAAATCTACTATACTGGCAGACGAATGAACGAATACCTCTGAGCCATAAAAAATTCTAACACTTCCAACTAATTTACGCAAAACATTGTCGATATCTATACCTACCGCTCAAGAATCAGTCTATCATAACAGGGAAAGTGACATGAAAATCCGTTTAGTAGTTTTTGAGTTTATTACGAATAAACAAACAAACGCGACAGAGGACTTCGTTTTGTCATATGTATAGATTTAGGATATCTTTTCAAACTTCTCAAGCGGAGTTTAAATTATAATATTACGGCGATGATAACGGAAACCTAGTTTTGTAATCAGTTTGTAGTAATTATGTCACGATGATAAGAGTAAATACCTACCTACATACTAACATCATCCTAACAAGAACAATTCAACTAGCATACACAAAATAAATAATTCGTTCAAAGATAATTTAACGTTTAAAACGTAGTTTTTGGACATTTTTTACGGGATATCATGAGGAGTCATGTCACCAGTTGTCAGACCCTTAGATTCGTATTAACCTTTCTTTAGAGACCCTTATTATTTAACGTTGTTTTTCAAAGGGAAGCCAAGTAACGGACGACTGGGGCCAAATTGTGGCTATGGTTTCAGCCTTCATAAAGTGATATATCTGACTATCGTAAGCCTTTAGTACATAGTATTTATTGCCTAAGTTGCCGGGACATTTTACTCTGTGATAATAGTGACACAGTTAAACGGGCGGGGATCGAACCCAAGGATTGCTTGATTAAGTTAAAACAACGTTTGCACTCCTTTTGTATTCGATGTTTTGACGGAACCCTAAAATGGGGACAAGGCCGTCGCCAAGGAAAGAAACGAGGGGTTAGCTGCTCTCCCCCTAGATATTAAAAAAATAAGCAAATAGGAAGCAACCAAAAAGTCTTCTAAGGCCATTCAGTCGAATTCATTTGCAAACGTCATCGTCATACATACAACTACTGTAAAGATGCAACTTTCGTTGTAATATATTTCTCACTCTCCATAATATTATTTACTAGCGGACTTCGTCCGCGTGAAGTTTAGTTTACACAAATCCCTCGGGAACCATGGATATTTCCAGTATGAAAAGTGTTCTAAGTGTTAATCCAGAGTAAAATCTATTTCCATTCCATTTCTATTTCAATTCCAGCCAAATCGGTTCTATAGTTGCTGCGTTAAAGAGTAACTAACATCTAAACAAACGTCCAAACAAACATCCATACAAACATAAGAACTTTTGCGTTTATAATATTTGTATGACTTTGCTTAAGTAGGCAACAGTCTGACAACGCCCTTGGGGGAAAAGATAAGATTTCCCAAAGTGTGACATGTAGCACGCGGTGAAAATTGCGCAGCAATGTAACACTTGCATGTATTTGCTCACCGCGACGATTGCGACACGATTGCGATGCGAGCAACCTTCCCAACCTCCCGACACTAGACCAGCGGTTCCCAAGAGGTGTTCCGCGGAATCCTAAGGTTCCGTGAATGGCCCTCAGGGGTTCCGCGAAAACCGTTTCACTTGTGATAATATTAATTGACGTAATTTATTATTCATTTTCAATTAACTTGTTTTAAAATATTGCATTCCAAATTTCCATGGCACCATGTAGGAAACTGATATGCTTCTGGCGCACTACCACACGAGACGTAAGTGTATTTCTGTCTTTAGTTTACTTCTTTCTCAATTTAGGGTTCCGGCGAAAAATGGTGAAACAAAAAGGGTTCCGAAGTCAAAATTCGGGAACCGCTGCACTACACAGGACGGTATATCAGCTGTAGAGCTTGCACCAGTACTCGACCCGGGAAGAACTGCCACTATGCTTATTTCTATCCATGTAACACACGCCTATAACTTCTTTGCTTTTTAATATACGTAATCGTAGTGGTAAAACTGTCGATATCGACGAGATATTGCAACTGGCGCTTCGCACTTCACTAGTAAGCTACTTCATGATATTTATCAATGAATAAGTTTGGCTAGATCATAATATAAGTATATAAAGGACACAATTTAAGATCTCTTTACAAAAGAAATATTTTTTACTCCGAAAATATCCATTTTAAAACACATGTTCCTTAGCCATGTTTATTTTATTTTCCTTAAAGAATACAACCCTAGAGTTATAGGAGCACCCTGTATATTTAAATTAATATATTCAGTATTTTATTAAAATTCAATTGACATGATTTTACTGAATACAAAAAAATGTTCATGTTAAAAGTATGAATTAAAGTAAACAATATGGGTTATAGGTTACTGGTTGCTTGCATTCATTAACCCCTTTCATGAAAACGTGACGTCATAATGGAATAGCATTGTGACGTCACGATGAGCTGTTCAATGTGAAATTATTTTTATTCCAATACATATTTTTAAGAATAGCTGTATTTTTAGTTATACTATGCATAGTTATATAATGTAATACATATGTTAAAGAATAGATAATATTTTATTTCCATAACAAATAAACAAACTCTAATAAAACCTTTGTAACAAAAGACGGTGCCAAAAATCAAGGCGCAGCACCGCCTTCAAATTGATCAATAGAAAGGACGATATTGATCACTTTTTAGAGTAATGCGTCTTTGAAGTCGGTTCAAATTTTTGTTAAAAATATTCAATTTTTCTGTTTTTAGTCTGTTTGTGTGTGTGTAAACGACTTAGTATGGGTTCACATATTTCAGTTGTTTTGATTTTAACACAAAATTACTAAAACAATTTTCGTGAAAATTAAATGGAACCAATCTAGAACAAAAATAATTTTCAAAATTGGTTAATAAATGACGAAATTATGAGATAACAAACATTAAAAAAAAATACGCTTTAAAACCTCCTCCATTTTTTGATATCGGTTAAAAACAACAAACATTGTTCTTTGCATTGATTTTTCGCTCAAGAGCGGAAATGCAATGTTTCCATCCGCTGTGTGGAACTACTTTGCCTCCTTTCTAAAACTTAGTACAAAAGTTATTACGGTTTTACCTACCTAAGTACGTAAGTACCTAAGTATGTAATATACATTTTAACACAACTTACAGTCTTATCAGGTAATTACGTAGGATTAATCTCAACAGATAATTATGTATAATGTTTATGTAGATATATAAAATGATTAATACAGAGCTATTAGGCAAATTTCACTTTACATTGTTCGGAGTGACCATGACAGTGTCAAGGTGCGAAAAACGCACGTACTTTGATATTTAAGGATTTGAGCACACTAACTACCTACTTGTATTGATTATCTTGAATGGGATCGCTTTTGAGCTCGAAGTAATCCTACTTTCTACTAATATTATAAATGCGAAAAATAGTATGGATGTTTGGATGTTTGTTTTAACGCCGCTACTACTGAAGCGATTTGGTTGAAATTTGCAATGGAAATAGATTTTGTGGATTGACACATAGGCCTCTTATTATCTCGAAAAAATCCATGGTTTCCCGAGATTCGCGAAAACTGATGATTTTGGTGATATGAATGTTTGTTACTCTTTCACGCCTCGACTGCTGAACCGAATTAGCTGAAATTTGGTATTAAGATATATTATAGCCTGGATTGACACATAGGCTACTCGCGGGCGTCCGCTAGTCTAACCATAAAAATCCAGATGACAATATTTCTGGGACCTTCACCAACGAACTTACCACGGGCATCATATGGTATAGTTACTCTACTCTACATAGTGTTTTAGTGTTTTATACTATTGCGTACGTAGTGTGGATGGTGATTTCTATAGTATAACTAATTTACTTTGCAGTAGGGCTTTTCAACGACCCTGGCGACGCCGCACTAGAAGGCGCAGTTTTCGACCTCCCACCAGGTGAACTGACTACATCTCCACCTGGTGGGTGGTCGACCGTTGAAGCGAGTCGCAGAGATTTGCTGGATACAGATGGCTCAGCATCGTGATGTTTGGAAGTCCCGACAAAGGCTTGCAGTGTACGCCCATCATCTGATATGATGATCATGAAGGCTTTTCATATAATGATATGTAGAGAATTACGTAGAAAGCTAGTAATCATCAAATAGACAAGTCGCTATTTTTACAAATTATCCTGGATTATACTTACAAGTCAATCTAAATATATAAAACTCAAAGACTGACCTTTATAATCAAAGTGAAATTTGGTATGCTGGTAGATGTTATGACGTAGGCATCCGCTGAGAAAGGATTGTGATCAATTCTACCCCCAAGGAGATAAAATAGGAGATGAAAGTTTGTATGAAGCTTTGTAAATTTTTCGGCGATTTGGCTAAAATAAAAATAGATTTTACTCTGGATTTACACATTTTCATCTAGAAAAAATCCATAGTCCCCGTGGGATTTGTGAAAAACTTAACTCCACGCGGACAAAGACGCGGGCGCCCGCTAGTTGATAATTAAAATAGATACGTACTTATTGTGGTTTATTGTTTAAATCACAATCAAAGTTAACCTTAAAAATATTACACGTAACGTTTGATCAGGAACAAGTAAAATACTCCATTTTATTGTCTTGCTACAGTCTCAAGTGTGGTCTATCGTTTAGGCAAGTTGTTTTACTGTAGTGAGTAGTATGCCAACATACCGTGACAAGCAAAACGCAAGTAAAGTATGACAACATACAGTTTACCTGTAAGCGGGCTTGTGCAACGGCCGGTCAGTATACGCGCCAAGGATAAAGTACAGTGTATACACGAGTACCTATTACAGCTGATGGTTATATGATAGACAGTGATAGATAGGTGGTAAGTGGCTAGTAGTTAGCGAATTTTGTTGCTTCAAAAAATAATGCTTTTTTTATTTCATTTTTCTTACTAGCGTGACAAATTAAATGCAACCTGTCTAAAACACCGTTAAGATCTAACATTTAGGGTCTCTAGCAACGTATTGCCCAAGCTAAGCCTAAGGAAGCTAAACACCTCCGTGGCGCAGTGGTATACGCTTTGAATTTACAAAACGGAGGTCCTGGGTTCGATCCCCGGCTGGGTCGATTGAGATTTTCTTAATTGGTCCAGGTCTGGTTGGTAGGAGGCCGTGGCTAGTTACCACCCTACCGAGAAGCGATTTAGCGTTCCGGTACGATGTCGTGTATACCTTAAACATGGACAAACTTATGGACAGTGAGGATCTTTAAACCTGCTACGGTCCAAAGCTACCACGGTACAAACTCGATAATTGGCTACCATACTTACCTATGGTAGAAGCGTGAGTTAACAATGTTTCAATGTCGTATGTCTGGCCACTAAACAACTAGTCGACGCCTCGCAGATGGACCCGCGTAGTTCCCGTTCCTGTGAGAATACGTCCCTGCGACATTCACAAATAACGTGACTATCTGTAGTAAAATTATTTTCAAAATCGATATGGAGATCCAGTGATTACCCTTACAACAACACCACAAACTTTAATCTCTATAATATTAGAACTGATTTAGGAAGAACAATGTAAATAATATATATAGGCGATAATATTATAAAGGCGATAGTTTGTGTGTAAGTGTGTAAGTATGTTTGTTCCTTCTTTACGCAGGCGGCTACTGAAGCGATTTGGCTGAATTTGGAATGGAAATAGGTTTTACTCTGAATTAATATATAGGAATAAAATGTGATTTTACTTTTCGTCCCGAAAAATCCATGGTTCCCGCGGGATTTCTAAAAAAAACTGAATTCCACGCGGCCGAAGTCGCGAGCGTCCGCTAGTCAAATATAAGGTTACCCTCCAGTTAGTCGGAAAAGTATTTTTATGACTAGGAGTGGGTACCAACGAACCCATGACATGTGTTTTGTCCGGCTTCCTTACCTTTCTTAGCTATATTGAGGCTTCGGATATTTTTCACAATGTGAACTGCCTGCTAAAGTTTAATAGCAATCTTGTTTCTCACGGCAATGAGTGCCTACAGACAATAAAATTACTTAAGGCGTGTCCAAACAGCGCGACAAGTTCGCTGCAGTAACACGCGACAATCGCGAGACACAGCCCTGTCGCTCGACTAGTGTTGGCATCCCAGAAACATTCACGACCGTCGGCCGTCCACACCACAGAACAGACATGGCTAAAAGCTAACGTTACTTCTTATATCTGTGGTGCGGAGTGCCGCTCAAGATTGCCGCGCTATGTTTAGACATGTCTTTAGGTATTCGTTATTATATACGTTAAATGGAGTATTTAATTTAATGACAGGCCAGCGCTTAATTACAAGCTATTAGCCTCAGGTAAAAACCCACTTTAAACGCTTCACAATAATCGAAGATACCTTCCATCTTCGATTATTGTTATATTGTGTTGTTGTAGATTAAGAACTACAATATAAAGATGTACAATACTGTAGAATTTCTTCAATAAGTTAGGTGAAAAACAATAATTAATAAAAAATAATATTTTGCTATTTCTAGTGAAAAATTTGGAAAGTATGCGGCTAGTCCACCAAGTTTCGACGTAATACTTTCAACATCTGTTTCACTCCAGGTTATGGCGCTAAGTACAACTAAATCGAATTGAATGATTACGGCTGTCTGTAACATCTATAACTCATAATATCATTTTCATTTTGAATAAAATTTGTGGTTGTAATAGATCGTATTTCAGAACTCGTGATCTTCATCGTGTATTATCATGGCCAACGTCTAGACTCGTTTGTATTAATTTCTCGTAATCAACTTTCGCAAAGTAATGCCTGCCAGAGCCGTGATAGCCCAGTGGATATGACCTCTGCCTCCGATTCTGGAGGGCGTAGGTTCGAATCCGGTCCGGGGCATGCATCTCCAACTTTTCAGTTGTGTGTATTTTAAGAAATTAAATATCACGTGTCTCAAACTGTGAAGGAAAACATCGTGAGGAGACCTGCATACCAGAGAATTTTCTTAATTTTATGGGTTGATGAGTGATGCAATCTATACTTATAGTTTTACGAGTACCTACTTATTACTTGTTTACTAATAATATTACGAAGGACCTAGAATAAGTTTTCGCCGTTCTGAAATGAAATGGCATTACGAGGAATAGGAATATATTAGAATAAATGGAATTCCGGACCGTATGGTCTCTGCCAGTTTCAAAACATCTCAAAACATTAGCATTTGGAAATGATCCAGCAGCAAGGACTTGGTGTCATATGAGTTGTAGCCAAAAGACGTCAAATGACGTTTTCTCACCTATGAATTACTGCTTTAATGACAAGTAATGAAAGGTTTCTTGCATAGAATCTGGCAAATTGAAAAGTGTATAAAGTACGACAATTAATTGCAGAAGATCACAAAGTTAAGCCCGGGGTTTGTGTCAACGTGATCAACTAAACCAAGTATCAATATTTTGAAGCTTCTTCTCTGTACTTGAAAGGATCGGCAGAGTGTTTTGGTATTTATTACTAGCAAAATTTAACAGAATATTACGAGAGATCAGTAACGACTTCAATTGACACTTTTAAGTACAACATTAAAAGCAAGACGGCCGTCATTAAAGCAGAAACATGGCAAAGTGGTTTTGTTACATGACAATGCTAGGTCAAATGTTGCCTTACCAGCAAGAATCTAACTGAAAATGCCAAAATGTTAAGGTTCTACCCCACCCGCTGCATTCACCGGTCTTTTCAATGAAACACATATTTGCCATGACCTGGCGAACCATTCTTATGACGATACCCAAAAGTGGGTTGATTCGCAGAAATCCTCAAACGATGAAAAGGTTTTTTATCCTGAAATTCATATACCTACATCTATATCAGTTCTCTCTAGTAGTGGACAATACTTTCAGTTAAATATTATAATACCTTAGCCTTTAAATAAAGCACAATAAGTTTGTTTTATCAAAAAACAGTGGGAACTTATTGTTAAGTTTGTGTTAAGTTTGGTTAAGTTTGTGGTATTGTGTGGAGTAATCTCTGGATGTACTGAACCGGTTTTTAAAATTATTTTACCATTAGAAAGCCAAGTTGTTTGTGAGTGTATACTAGCTCCTTATGCTCACGGAAACAGAAAATACGTGGGTGAAACCGCGGGGCGTCTACTATTACTAATCATAAACATTGATCATATCAGCTAATGTGGATATCTGCACTTTGCAGTGATAACAAAACTTTGACCAGCGGCTCCCTGCGACACATCCGTTAGTCAGTCAGTCAGTGAGTCTATCCAGCTTGGGGTCAAATACAAAATCAAAGTAATGTGTAGGGATTTAATTTTAACTACTTCAAATAATTTCCGTAAGTTTAAGTTTTTCTCCGATACTTAGTGTAGGTTTTATTCCAAAACCGTAGGTCAGAGTCTTTCCAAAGCGGTTCTGTTGAAAACTCTTGATCTATAACGAGTAGTTCCGGTTTCTTTACATCTAGTGGATGCCACTTGATTGCAATTAGTTGTGTTTCGCCTGGAGTAGGTAGTCTGAAAGGATATTAAAATAAGTTGAATTTTTAGTTTTAATTAAAAAATAAATCCTTTTAATCAAAAGGTTAACAAATAATAAGAGGTACAAGGCACTCCACTGTCCAAGGTTTACCTGCCTTCCAACAATAACTTTTATACATTGACCGTTTTTATTGATTAATTACTTTTGTAGGTCCGTATTAAACAAGTTATCTAAGATTCACCATAGGTTTTAAGGTAAGATATCAAATAAGCGTTAGACCTTTAAATAATAATTAATTACTTTAGTGGACTTACCCATATTTAGCGAAATTCGTCCACATGGTTGTCATTATATTTATCATGTTCTTTTCTAAAAATGAGTGAGGCAGAGTCACAGCGAATTTGAAAATATAGAATAAGTCATCAGCATGTGTAGCTCCAGGGTAATTACCGAATCTGAAGAATGTTTTAATCAAATTCATCCGTCCATCGCGACAGAATTTATACATGTATACGGGATGATCCATGGCTTTTGCTAAAAGTTCAGCTGTCATAGTAACAGGGTACACGATGCCTGCATCGCCTTCGTATTTAGATAATTTCATCAGCATATCTTTGCCTTTATCATCTTTATTAAAATAAAGTTTTTTAAATTCTTCCGCCGTTTCCTTTTTCTCCAAATCTGTATGAAAAAGTAAATCTCTTGGAAGTGAACCATAGGTATTGAAATTACTTATTGTTGTATCATTTTCTTTACCAACAAACATATAACCTTCTGCATTGTTGTATCCGATTACTATTGGAAGTTTACTGTAAGTGCCTTTTGTTATTAAATTGTAAGGGGAGTCGGGTAAGAATTGATCAGTACCAGGAATTGTCTTCTCAATACAAGGAACGAAGATATTCTCCGACAGCACTACATCCCCCCCATTCCTTGGCACCCGCGTGCTTAAAAGTTCCTTGACAGGTTTATTTTTAAATAACTCATAAAGTTTATAAGGATCAGATAAATTGTAACCCATTTGGTTAGCTAACAGTTTCGCTGTTTTGATGGGTTCGAATTGTAAACTCCACGGAGAAATGGCAGATCCGCTCTGCATGATTGCTCTTTGGAACAGCCCCTTAGACATCGGCGACACTACGTGGTACAGCACTGATGCGGACCCCGCGCTTTCTCCGAACAGCGTTACATCGTCGGGATCTCCTCCGAATACTCTGATATTGTTCTTTACCCAATTCAGAGCTTGCACTTGATCTTTAAGTCCAACGTTTCCTGGCGCTTCCTTGATTCCCAGACACAAGAATCCTAGAATTTCTAGTCGGTAATTAAAAGTGACGAGTATCACGTCATGCTTTACTAAATACTCTGGTCCGTATAGAAATGGGGATCCGGAGCCATCTCTAAAGCCTCCGCCATGGATGTACACCATGACAGGTTTCAATTTCTTTCCTGTTTGTAACGGTGTATAGATATTCAGTGTGAGGCAGTCTTCTGTGCCTAATATCATAGTCTCTGTAAATCGTTGGGAGCATCTTATATGTTCTTCTATTGCATCTAATACTCCTTCCCATGATACGTTGGAGTGTGAAGTCTGGAAATTTTGTCAATTAGATTTAATTAAGGCGATTTCAAGACATTGTGAAATATCATGTAGTAATATGACTGTATAGCAGAACAATTAGATGGTCGGAAGATAAGTGGAAAATCGTTGCCTTTAAAAGAGCAACATCTCGCAGGCTTTTACTATCACTACCCTGCAATTGTCAAACTAACGTGATTTACCCCTGGCAACCAAAATTTAGATTTCAGACTGGAACATAGCAAATTTGCTTAGTACCAGACATAAAGCAAGAAATTTTAAAGGCGTTTCACAAACAATCTAAACCAAAGATTTTGTTATAAAATGTACAACTATACTATTAGTATTTGAAGTAAAGTAAAGTTGTGTGCATTTTAAGAAATTAAATATCACATGTCTCAACGGAAAAACATCGTGAGAAAACCTGCATACCAAAGAATTTTTGTAATTCTCTGTGTGTGAAGTCTGCTAATCCGCATTTGGCCAGCGTGATTGTTGTGTATACAGAGTGATTGGTACCTAACACCTCTCATTCTGAGAGAAGACTCGAGCTCAGCA
Source organism: Bicyclus anynana (assembly GCF_947172395.1). Classification (NCBI taxonomy): domain Eukaryota; kingdom Metazoa; phylum Arthropoda; class Insecta; order Lepidoptera; family Nymphalidae; genus Bicyclus; species Bicyclus anynana. The sequence continues at coordinate 285,992 of NC_069102.1, forward strand.
GTGAGACGAATATGAGTTATAATGATGATGATAACAGTTTGTGAGTTTGTAAGAGGCAATCTGTGGATCTAGAACCAATTTTAAAAATTCATTTACTAACAGAAAGTCACTTTAATTGTGATTATCATAAGCTATATTTTATCCGCGGATTCTCATGGATACGGCAAATACGTAGGTGTAACCACATTCTCTTGTGTATATATTTCTAAATTATTATTTAAAAATAGATCTGAAATAAAAAATATATAACAAAGCGTAGTTTTTCAATCAAACAAGTGGTTTTTTGAAAGACCAACAAACTCACCTGAAATCTATTTTCGTATGTAGCATACGGTATTCCCGTGTATCTCAAGTGTGAGCCATCTCTCGCGACCTGGCCGCGCAGCCAGCCGCCGGACACGCGGACGTCCGCCGTTGGTTGCCGGACCAGTTGCGTCGCCAACAGCGACCAGATCACCACCCAACTCTTCATTTTGTGCTCATTTGCATTGCTTTGAGTTGATATCCGGGTTTGGGTTATGCTGAGCTACTTGGATGACCATTATGATCTGTGAAATATTAAATTAATGTTTTAAAATGATGTAACTTCAATGAAATTTTCCGTTTATTACTTCATTACGTATGCTCGCGCCTTCGAAAGTGGAACGCTTTTTTACGTAAGTAGGTAAGTCGTTTACTTATTTACCGTTATTTTTTTTTTTATTCTTTACAAGTTAGCCCTTGACTACAATCTCACCTGATGGTAAGTGATGATGCAGTCTAAGATGGAAGCGGGCTAACTTGTTAGGAGGAGGATGAAAATCCACACCCCTTTAGGTTTCTACACGGCATCGTACCGGAACGCTAAATCGCTTGGCGGTACGTCTTTGCCGGTAGAGTGGTAACTAGCCACGGGCGAAGCTTCCCACCAGCCAGACCTGGACAAATTAAGAAAATCTCAATCTGCCCAGCCGGGCATCGAACCTAGGTCCTCCGTCTTGTAAATCCACCGCGCATACCACTGCGCCACGGAGGCCGTCAAAACAAATACCTTTACTTCTAATTTGTTTAATTTGTTTACCAACAAATTAGAAGTAATTATAATTATTATTAGGTGTGAAATGACTAGCGATTTATACCCTCATTTTTAATTTGTTTGTTGATAAACAGTACTCTTCCAGTATGGCTAAGTATAAATCCAAGTTTTTGCAAGAATAAAAATAACGCTTACCTATTAAACAGACATATACCTACATAAGAATAATGCAATAAGTTCATTTAAAATTACCTACCTTCTTTTATTGTATTTTCCACTAGACCTCTTACGCTAATTGTAAACTACTAATTAACGGGTAGTCCAACAAATCATTCAGTTATCACACAAAATTAAGCACTAAAATAACACGAAATACACTACATTGTATTACTACACTATATTACACAATTAAAGTAGTGCACTAAAAAGATTGTACATGAACTGGCCACGTTAAACATCGGTTGAGGAATGATACGACATCAAAACTAAGATGCACGTAGCCGACAGTAGTGTGACCACGCTCGAAAGGAAATTAGGGACGAAGTTAGTAACATAAAGATAAAGTAGAAACTTAGGGGACACCCAATACTAGATTACTATAACTTTTAATAATTTAAGGTTTCAGTCATATGAAGGCTATAGGTAAATCCTAACACAACATAAACGATCTATTGAACTACGAGCAGGCGCCGCGTGGGTAACGTTGCCGTAGGAATATGGAGATAATATATAGCCAATAGCCAATTATTAAATATAGATTAGCCATTTAGCCAATTAGCACTCGTCGATAGTGTAGCTTCCTAACAGTGAAAGAAATTGTCAAATTCTATTCCTGTTCAATGCAAACAAATTAAAACATTGTTCAGTCCATACCCTCGACATCAAAGGGGTATGGACTGAACAATGTTTTAATTTGTATAATAAAAGAATAGGCGAACAATTCTCCTGGCCACATGCACAGTCGTAATCTGCATGCTTTTCTGAGTTCAAATCTGTAAACAGAATGCGGTCCTCGAATTATGTACAGTCGATACCTCACAGCGCCTGGTCATACTTTACACTCTTTCAACAACCTTGACAGAAGCAGACGCAGAGCCTTAACTAGAAAAATGAACGATAAACCTCAGAATCATATCAGAGGGGTGTCTTTATTATATTACGACCAAATACAATGGATGTCAGATTTGTTTATTTGCTAGAAATCACTCAGATTATACATTTTTTTTCAGATTTTCTTATCGAATATATTCTGATATTATCAAGGAAAATAAGGGTAAAACCAATATTTTTTATCATTTATTGTAATATAGAAACTTATGAAAAGTAGTATAATAACTTTAGTTTTAATTTGTAATTTTAACAATATCTAGAAATTATAATATAAAATTTGATTGAATTCCGGTTGCTGCAACTTGAATTTAATTATTGCTAAAAATAGCTATGTTTATAGTAAAATTTTAATCAAGTTAAAAAATATAGGGATAGGTACTTAGGGTTTATCAACGAAAACAAAGACGTTCTCTGTAATATCAGGCCAATGGTGACCCTACTGCAGCGATTATAAATTCCAGTTTTACCTGTAAAACTCGCGTTACACGAATTAAGCTCTTAATGCAATACTATGTAAAGATCATTTTAAATCAAATGCATATAATACAGTTTATAACTGTTTTGCTGTACTAATAACAAAACGTAGAATCGAATGACGGTGTGTGTTATTGCTTTCAAAATCAACTTTATTTGCATGTAATTAGCGTTCAAATTTCTCTGTAAATTGGTCAATCGGATTAATGCTATGCAAATGAAAGTGATCATTGACCATTTGAACAAAGCTGATCTATATTAAGTAGACATATAATGATATACATATACATATTTTATATTAAACACCAGCTACTTAATTATCTAGATAATTATAATTTATATAACTATCTTTATTAAACGTCTTAATAATTAGTAGTCGACGAGTATTAGGTACTGGCTACATTAAACTAAAAATGGCACGATACAAGAAGAGAGGTTTTTTTTTTAAATTTTTACCTGTCTAATTGTCATACGGTTTTACAGACAGATCAAGTTTTATTACTTTAATAACTGTGGCTATTTTATTTTATTGGGGCTATCAAACAACAGTATTTATGAAAACCAATAGTTAACGGTTTTATCTGTCTGTCATCATCATCATCATCATCAGCTGATGGACGTCCACTGCAGGGCATTGACCTTTTGGCATTTCCAAACATCAAGATCTTGAGTCATCTGCATCCAGCAAATCTCTGCGACTCACTTGAAGTCATCAGTCCACCTGGTGGGAGGTCGACCAACAATGCGCTTTCTAGTGCGGGGTCGTCATTCCAGTAACCTGGGTCCCCAACATCCATCGGCTCTTCGAAGTATGTGCCCTGCCCATTGCCACTTCAGCTTCGCGATTCGTTGAGCTATGTCGGTGCCTTTGGTTCTTCTGCGGATCACCTCATTTCGATTCACCTTCTGATTCGATCACGCAGAGATACTCCGAGCATAGCTCGTTCCATCGCCCGCTGTGTGACTCTGAGCATTGTTGTATCTAGGATTATTTCCTAGGGTGGACTTGGTGTCCTGGCCCTTGACATCAAGTCTATTATTAGTACCATAATAGAATTCCGGAATCCTTTTCGAAGCGGTGTGATCGAGGCTTTATTCTGGCCGATATATCGAACGGTGGCAGGTCAGTAGCGCGGGTCAGTTATGTTTGTTTCACTAATCAAAATTATTATCATCTTTGTACCTGTAATGCTTTTGCGTTTTAAATTCTTGTTTATGTAAAAATTTTAATGAGAATTTGATTGATCTTTGGTATACGCGGTGGATTTACAAGTCGGAGGTCCTGGGTTCGATCCCCGGCTGGACCAATTGAGGTTTTCTTATTTTCTTGGTGGGAGGCTTCGGCCGTGGTTAGTTACCACCCTACCGACAAAGACTTACCGCCAAGCGATTTAGCGTTCCGGTACGATGTCGCGTAGAAACCGAAAAGGGTGTGGATTTTCATCCACCTCCTAACAAGTTACTCCGCTTCCATCTTAGATTGCATCATCACTTACCATCAGGTGAGATTGTAGTCAAGGGCTAACTTGTAAAGAATAAAAATAAAGATATTTGCAACTGCCTCGTTTTAATAGCGCGAAGAAATGCCAAGCGGTTCTGCGTTGACCACGGAGTATAAGGGAGGTAATTTTAGTCCGTGCAAGTCGGACATACCCTTCCAAGTAGCCGCCAGAAGTTCGGAGGGAATTTTTTTCATAAAATTTTTTTTACATAAAAATATAGTACGCTCCGTGCGTGAGCCGTGAAAGCCCTGTGGATATGACCTCTGCCTCCGATTCCGGAGGGTGTGGGTTCGAATCCGGTCCGGGGCATGCACCTCCAACTTTTCCGTTGTATGCATTTCAGGAAATTAAATATCACGTGTCTCAAACGGTGAAGGAAAACATCGTGAGGAAACCTGCATACCTACCAGAGAATTTCCTTAATTCTCTGCGTGTGTGAAGTCTGCCAATCCGCATTGGGCCAGCGTGGTGGACTATTGGCCTAACCCCTCTCATTCTGAGAGGAGACTCGAGCTCAGCAGTGAGCCGAATATGGGTTGATAACGACGAAGTCGGACATGCCCTGCCGACTAGCTGACAGAAGTCCGGAGGGAATTTTTTTTATCCCCAAAAAAAAATTCCAGAGTGGCGGGTCTAAGCTCTGACTAGGGTTGCCAACATTTCTTGAGAAAAATATAGTATTTTTCAGATTCAGATATCAGCTATATAAAAAATATAGTACGCTCAAAGAAAATACGCTACGTATTTCATAGAATAAGCGAAAGAAAAATACATAATTGTTATTTTTATAAAGACTAGGTATTTATTATTTTTGACAAAAACAAGTGTGTTAAATTAAATTTTTAACAAAGTTCGCTTTGGTTTTGATTCAACTTTTTTGTAATTTCTTCGTTCAAACTTCGGAACTCGACAAGATAGAGAGGTTTGTACACTACTTAATGGACATAAGATAACTAAGAGATACTATATAATATTTCGTCAACAATATAGTAGAATACTATATATTATAGTACGGTTGGCAACCCTAGCTCTGGCCTTGTAGTGAGCCGATATAATTGGCTGTTAATGATGATGACATTCTAGGATAATTGTATTTATTGAAAAATTATCGCTTGACTTGATGATGCAATGATGAGTGTGTTGACTTATTAAAGGTACCTGTACTAGTATTTTATTCCGAGATCATATGAGCATGTTAATTTACGTGTACACAAGGGACTAACCCACCTAACCTAAAATCTTGTAAACCAGAACAGATGTGTCCAATAATGATGATAACAATAATTACCATTATCAATTGAGGAATTGTCAAAACGCGATAAATATGACGCATCGAATGATAACAGCGGCCTTGTGAGGAACCTTTGCCCGAACCGCTCATTTACCAATTCACTCGACTCGAGTCCATACAAGTGGCTCGTGCGAGGCGTGCCTGTGGGGCCTTGACTGTTACATCACTAGTTACTGGGTTACGATACAGTTGATACATCGTTTAACGTTGTATAGTGAAAAAGTGATTGAAATGTGTCAACTGACTGCGTGTGTGTGACCCAATGTGTGAACTACGCACAAGGTAAATATTGAATTTGTAGTGTGCTATTATAATAATGCTTTTAAGGAAAATTGGCAAATTGGTTCGCTTGGACTGCTTGAAGTATGGTACTTCAAGCGAATTACTATTACAATTTATGTATTCTGTGCTATTACCACAGACTTTGTACAAGTTTGTCCATTTTTTGCGGGGTTTTCCGCAAAAATGAAATTACCGATTCAAATCGGCAGAAAATATTATTACATCCTTCCTTCCGTAAGCACTGTAGGTTAAAATTACTTATAATTCTTTATTGCTATGTCATACGGAGTTCATAATAAGAAGTGTTAAATATTAGTGTTTCGTAGCCAACAAGGAACCCTAAAAATGAATTAAATAAAATTAACTGTAGCTGGAATTTGTAACAAAATTGAGGATATCATGGAAAGTAGAAATATTTAATATAATCTTTTCAAAGTTATAGAGTCAAACCCACGTCCATACAATGCGCAGCTGAAGTCGAACTGGGCTAACGAGGGAATTTAAATATTTACTATATACATTTTATTTGATTTATATCTTGTAACTTACAAAACTAAATAGTTGATAGCAAAATTTATTTTTAAGTATAAGTTTCACGTTAAACGGGTAAGCCGTTTTGTAGCGAAACATTTAGCTATCTCTTTATAGACATGTCCTAGACAATGAGTCGTTTTGCCAATGAAAATATAACGATTTTGTGGTCAGTTCACAATATATTTCATTTAGACACCCTTTTTTTATAAATTATTGATATTTTGTGTATCTAATAATAATTTGAAAACAAAAAACAATGTATTTATATTACAAAGTAACTTCTGTAATATTGATTTAAACGAGCGATAAATATTATCGACAGCTGACCTTCACGTTCGTCGAAGCACGATATTTTTATATACTCGTAAATACTAGCGGATGCCTGCGTAATTTAATTTCGCCAACCTGAAATTCAGATTGTCACAAATCCTGTCACCATGGATTTTTTCGGAATATAAAGTATATACGTTGCTCAATAACCCGCTCTATCTACCAGTGACAGTCTCATTTAAATCGGCGAAGCCGTTCCAGAGTTTGGCCCGGACAGACAGACAAAAATTTTAAAAAGCTTGCTTGTGTTTTAGTACCGTGTAATTATAACTATAAGCATTTGTGAAAACATAGTTATTCTAAAACCACAGTAAGACATTACAATTTTATTTATATGTATTGATTATGTAGTATAACCTAACGAATGTCGTGACGCGGATGTGTTTGTATGTTACGCTTTCACGCCTAAACTACTCAACCGATCATCATGAAGTTTTGCATACACATTGTTAGAGATACAGAAAAGTCCTAGGGTACATTTCATTCAGAAAAAGTACTGTTGTGAAAAGTTTGCGGCGCGGTATTTAACGGGTTGATAATGTCAAACGCACGCTCGCCTAAACTAAACAAGCCATCACAAAACCCAAGCGTGTGGATAACCTGTTTGACTTAGTTTAAATATAGAATGAAAGCCTGCGATATATGTATAATGATGAGAATAGCTATAGCTTGTCAACTTCGTTCGTAACCGCCTGGGGGGCGTGAAGCGATGAATGAAAAACTCTCGACGCACGTCACTTCCCCGCACGCACGATTTCACACCCGCGCAGTCTTTCTCCCTGTCGCCCGCATATCATGGTAGTGTTATGAACGAACTTGCCAGACTATAGACATACCTCATTTTATGAAGGCTGACAGTTTGTTAAGCGGCATCAGGCTTGGACAAACCTTTGAGTAAAAATGTGCCAGCTCTTCTGTCATCAGTCGAGGCAATTAGCGGTAATATTTTTTAAATAAAGCTTGACTGCTGGTAATGAAGAACCATTGGTTGGTGCTGTGGTCGCTGTGGGCGGCGCGCCTGGTGCGGCAGCCGACGGCGCCGGTCAGGGTGCAGGGCGGCAGGCTGCGCGGCTTCGTGTCCCCCGACGGCTCGCACAGCAGCTACCTGGCGGTGCCGTATGCTTCTCATCCGGAGAAACGGTTTCAGGTACCATTGTAGCAAATAAGGTAGCGTAAGATCACTCTTAGATATCAAATTCTGGGTTCAATGGTTTGGCTGTGGAATATTGAGGGTTTCTTCCTTTTAATAGTCTCTGTAGCAGCTAAAAGTTGGGCAGTAACACATCCTCTTGTATCGAAGAGCAAGTTAAACCGTTGGTCCTGAGTATTGTTTGTTTTGTTTTTTTATTTTTGACGGCCTCCGTGGCGCAGTGGTATGTGCGGTGGAATTACAAGACAGAGGTCCTGGGTTCGATCCCCGGCTGGGCAGATTGAGATTTTCTTAATTTGTCCAGGTCTGGGTGGTGGAAGGCTTCAGCCGTGGCTAGTTACCACCCTACCGGCAAAGACGTACCGCCAAGCGATTTAGCGTTCCGATACGATGCCGTGTAGAAATCGTAAGGGGTGTGGATTTTCATCCTCCTCCTAACAAATTGGCCCGCTTCCATCTTAGACTATATCATCACTTACCATCAGGTGAGATTGTAGTCAAGGGCTAACTTGTACAGAATAAAAAAAAAACGGTTAACGTACTAGTATGAAAAGGATTGTCCCATAGTCATAACATGGTGGTAGTGAACCATTAAAATAGATGATTATGACTTTGATTTTCGTACTGGAAAGTTGGAAAGAAAGAAAGACAACCTTTGACAACCTTTAACCTTGACAAGATGGTTCTTGGCAAACCACCAAGCAACTTGCGTTTTTTTTGTTACTTTTCGTTACAACCATTTTTCTGATTTAATGGCTACTTTCCGAAACTTTCTATCTGATCACAAAATCTCTATCCACAAGTAATGCTCGGTGTATGATCATTTCAGGCTCCAGGTCCTGCTCCATCATGGCAAGGCGTTTACGAAGCAATAAATGAAAACATCAAATGTCCACAAAGAAGAGGCGATAAAATAGTCGTAGGCCAAGAAGATTGTCTAGTCCTCAACGTATTCACCCCTTTGGGTTCTTCATCAACTAGCTCGTACCCAGTAATGGTGTTTATACACGGAGGAGGATTCTACGATGGCTCCGGCAGTGCTCTGTTGTATGGTCCACAATATTTAGTCAATAAGGGAGTTATACTCGTATCTATCAACTACAGACTTAACATACAAGGTTTCGTGTGTTTACGAATTAAAGAAGCACCAGGAAATGCTGGGTTAAAAGACCAAGTGGCTGCATTGAAATGGGTGCAAAGAAACATTAAGGCATTTGGAGGCGACCCTGATAATGTTACTATATTTGGAGAGAGTGCCGGCGGAGCATCTGTATCCTATCATATTGTCTCTCCTATGTCTAAAGGGCTATTCCATAAAGCTATAATACAAAGTGGATCGTCTTTAGCATCTTGGGCCATGCAATTTAAGCCTCGATACATGGCTAGTTTATTGACAAAAACAATGCTTTACCCAACCGAAGATCCACATGAAATTTACGACAAATTGATAGATAAAGGTGATGCAGAGTTGGTAGTAACAAGAGTCCCGAGAAGAGAAGGCAATTTAATAATTTCAGAACTCTTATATGTACCGTGCGTGGAAGACGTGATAGATGGAGAAGAAGCGTTCTTAACAGAATTACCATTTGATATCCTTTCAGAAGGCAAATACAACAAAGTTCCTGTTATGTTGGGAGTGTGTAATGAGGAAGGTTTACTATTTGCCGCATTGGAAAACGATACTACATTAGCTACAATGTCAGTTGAGAAATCGCTGCCTAAAAACTTACACATACCGAAGGAAGAAGATAGAAAAGAAATAGGTAAAAGGCTGCATAATTTATATTTAGGAAAAGAGGCTATCTCGCATGATAATTTGGCAAATCTATCAAGATTAGAAGGTGAGCTTCACATCACACATCCGTCGCTAGAAGAGACTGAATTATATCTTAAGACGAATGATAAGCCAGTATATAGTTACGTGTTCAGCTATGACGGATGGCGCAACATCCTCAAGCTAACGATGGCCAGACTCCTGAAGCATGTCCCCGGCGCCACGCACGCTGACGAACTGTTTTATATCTTCAGTCAGAACATCATCCCATCCTTCTTTGAGAATGAAATGATAGATAGGATGACGACTATGTGGACGAACTTCGCTAAACATGGGTATGTACATTTTAGCTTTATTATGATTTTTGCTTAGTAACAAACACTAAATTATGTTGGAAACTTTTTTAAACACCTCAATAAAATCCAACTTATATTGTAAAGTTTAAATTAAATCACAAATTAACAATTTAAGTAGCATTAAAACAACGACTCGCAAGGCTAACAAGTTTTAAACGTCTCAAGTTATTTATTTCTTGGAAATTTTTAAATTACCTGTTGTATTATTATTAAACTAAAAGACATTTTTGTTGTTTTCATTTATGATTAGGCCTCCCTCATTATAGATAAGGGGATTTGGTAATGGTTCGCTGGCTTAGAGTGCCAATTGTCTTCAAACCTCCATCATTCTACGAGTATGACGGTCTCCGTGGCGCAGTGGTATGCGCGGTGGATTTACAAGACGGAGGTCCTGGGTTCGATTCCCGGCTGGGCTTATTGAGGTTTTTCTTAATTGGTCCAGGTCTAGCTGGTGAGAGGCTTCAGCCGTGGCTAGTTACCACCATACCGGCAAAGACGTACCGCTAAGCGATTTAGCATTCCGGTACGATGTCGAGTAGAAACCGAAAGAGGTATGGATTTCATCCTCCTTACTTACCATACCACTTACCATCAGGTGAGATAACCAAGTAACAACTGCACCAACAAGGCATCTTTATTTTTTTTTTAAGTAGACAAAATAATATACTTTTTATTTCTTTCAATGTTTTACTGCATTAGAATGTTAAGGGTACTACCGCGGTGTCACTGTTAAGCACGAGTCTCCTCACAGAATGACAGGGGTTAGGCCAATAGTCCATCACGCTGGTCCAATGCGGATTGGCAGACTTTACACACCTACGAGTAGACAACTAAGAAAATTCTCAGGTATGCAGGTTTCTTCACCGTTAGCGCCCATTCCTGTGGGAATTCGGGTGTAAAATATTGCCTATGTGACTAGCTGATAATGTAGCTTTTAATTGATTAAAGAGTTTATAAAGTAGGTCTATTTGGTTTAAGTTTCCTCTTTATAATATTAATATAGATGACCTTAATTTTTCCAGGGACCCTACCCCAGTAGTGACGGATTTGTTACCTGTGAAGTGGCACCCCCTGGACAGGTCCAACCCTCAGTCGCTGGTCATAGACAAGGAGTTCTCCTACAGTCCGCTGTGGAACACTGAATCGTTGAAGTATTTGCGACAGGTGTACTCTAAGTACAGGCGGAAAAAAGACTGAAACACTGGTATAGTCAGTGTGTTTTGAGAAGTCCGTTATGCTTTAGATATTGTGGTAAGAAGTGTAACTAGGTGAGCGATTTCGCTATTTAACACTCGTCGACGAACTTTTCTAACTTTTGAATAGCGACGTTGCCATGGAAACGAACGATGTCACAGCGTTATAACTTTACAGAATGCAGGCACAGTCCGTGAATTTTATTTGAAAAGTTACAGCACTGTGCAATGTTTGTTTCAATGGCAACTTCGTTAGTGATGAAAAAGTACATTTTAATTTTGGCATCCTATAAACTAAACGAACGAACGAATATAAGACGTGTTTTTGGTGAAACGTTCACCGACGAGTGTAAAGTAGCGGAATCGCATCTCTGACTGCGTCTGTGTCTCCAGTATGTACAAACAGAGGCTAAGTCTCTCATATTATCACTATATCCAAAGTCGAATCGACTTCCCGGAATAGATTGACTATCACTGACTTATGTAAACTGGACAAAGGGTATATTACTAATTATAGATTTTAAGTTTGTTTATTGAAGCGCGTTTATCTTTAAAACTATCAGTCAAATTGTTGTAATCTGACGTAATCTGGTTACAGGGTATTATGATACTTATGAGAATTGTGTTTGTTTATTAAAGCGCGATAATCTCTAAAACTATTTGAACATTACTTTTAAATGTTTTGCAAATTTATGTGAAACAATACAGATTTAGATATTTTATTCTTAACGTAGTAAACAAATTACTTCTTTACTACGTCAAGAGTTAGGTTAGGTAATTTTTAGGGTTCCGAACGTACGTAGTACAAGAATGGAACCCTTAATTTTTTAATTAATTTTTTAATTAATTTTTCAAGTAACATAGTTCATATTAAATGTGGTTCAAAAATGAACTTATGTTTGAAAAGTATTGGCAATATTGTATTCTGTAGTATTAGTCTCAAAACAAACTGTGTATAGGGTACATACGACGCGCTATGATATGACAATTTTTTTATGGAAATGATCATCAAAACGGTCATTATAACTAGCTGCAAATATATATAGGTGTATTATTAGAATTAAGATTTGTGTCTAGGTGTTTGTTTGTATTTTTAATTTTATTTATATATTTTGTTGATTAATTACACTTATAATTAAGTATTTTATTCTACGATCTAAAGCACCAGACATCATCACTTAGCTGATGTTTCGATTCAGATGTAACAGAAATATAAGGTTTTATTTAGTAACTTTGGAACCCTCCCATTCCTTTACGTCACGCTCAAATTGTCAGATTTTCGAAATGCACGCCTTTTAGCTATCAACTCACCTACCTTATCCTAATCTGATGTGCTGGTTGAGTATTTCTGAAGTTAGTTTTGTTACCCACCAATATTAAGGGCTCATACTTTGTGGAGGTACTAAACAACGTGCAAGGTATACTCCCTTATGTTAATCTGCCGCGCTCGAGTAACTGCAAAAATCCCCTCTTTAGCTCCCCTACTATTATATTATATTTATAACTAGCGGACGCCCGCGACTTCGTCCGCCCTTAGACCTCTTTAATCCAGCCCTTACAGTAGTATCGTTGTAAAAATGGAATAACTTCTGCTGTTTACCCAACATTTCCTTTCACTGCTCTGCTTCTATTGGTCGTAGCGTGATGAAAAGTACACTATAACCTGCCTAGGAGTATGAAGAATAATTGTACCAAGTTTCGTTAAAATCGGTAGAGTAGTTTTTGTTTCTATAAGGAACATACAGACAAACATCTTAAAGATACTTTTATGGTTTAGAATCCAAAACTTTGCAGTGGTTCGAAAGTTATTTGTCTGATCGATCACAGTTTGTGCAGATACGTGACCCTAATGGGCTTTACGTTAATTCGACACGCAAACCTGTTATAAACGGTGTACCACAAGGATCTATCTTAGGTCCTCTTTTGTTCATTATTTATACGGCAGATATAATTAACAGTATACAGACCTGTAAATACCATATATACGCTGATGATACACAAATATACACATCTTTTAACTCTCGTAATGTTTCACAGGGTATAACTGCAATCAATACAGACTTAGAGAACATTGCAGACTGGGCTGATTCAAATCAACTTCTCTTAAACTCAAATAAGACCAAATACATGATTCTTGGTACTAGGAGAAGTATCGAGAAAATTCCACACAATGCTCCCCCAGTATGTATTAGGGGCGAAGTTTTAGAACGTACAAATGAAACTAGGAACTTGGGTGTTCTAACTGACAGTGACCTTCGCTTCGAAAATTATTTACTTAAAGTAGTCCGAACTTGTTTTTACAAGCTAAAAATTTTAAACCGCGTGCGACATTTTCTTGACATACGAGTACGACTTAAGGTTTGCGAGTCTCTAATATTATCAAAATTAAATTACGCCGATGCACTGTATGATCCTCGCTTATTAGCCCGTACTCAACGATTAGTGCAGCGAATACAAAATGCTTGCATTCGGTACTGCTACGACATCCCTCCCAGATCTCACATTTCACCATATATTAATAATGGCAACTTGCTAAATATGGCAGCTAGAAGAAAATTGCACTTGGCAACTCTTTTGTTTGGCGTTCTTAAAGACAAAGAACCAAAATATCTCTTCGATAGATTGCATTGGGACAAAGAGTCTAGCGCCCGTTCTAACAGAGTCTGGACACTGAGAGCACCTCAACACTTTACTGCTGCGTTTCGGGGTAGTTTTAGATACGCTGCCACCAAGTGCTGGAATAATCTACCTCCCCCCATGCGCAATGTCAGTAAGTCCAAAGCCTGGTTTAGGAAATCGGTAAAAAACCTTTTACTTTTACAACAGCAGGGTAAGTAACAGTCTCCAATCCCAGGCTCCTCACCTACCCTCTTTAAAAATTAATTAATATTAAATAGTCTCCGGGAAGGTTTTGAGGACCCAATAATTTAATTTTATTTATTTCTACTCTATATTATATTTCTCACTGACAACTACTAATAATTTATTTAACACACTATATATATATATATATATATATATAAATATAATTATAAAGGTATATATATATAATTATTTATTATGTTCTTATTATTAATTATCAATTAGTAACACTTCTTCTTGTTGTTTCCGCCCGCGTCACCACATGGTTCCACGGAAGACCAGCGCTGCGCTGGTGCATCCATCACTAGCGTAGCACATGCTGAGTGGAGACCATTTTGGTACCACACACATCATTTTTTTTTGGATTTAATTTAATCATTAGTTTAATATCTTTAAATTATTAGTTTACTATATTTTTAAAATTTCTGTCTTTTGTTTTAGGTATTTGTTGTCTTTTGTGTATTGTGTGTGTGTGTCCAAATAAAATAATTTTCTTTCTTTCAAACAGACAGACAAAAATTTTACTGATTGCATTTTAGGCATCAGTATCGATCACTAATCACCCCCTGATAGTAATTTTGGAAATATATTTCATGCACAGAATTGACCTCTCTACAGATTTATTATACCTAGGTATAGATATGAGTAGGGTAGTAGGATTAGTTAGGATAAATCGTCCGAGGTACATTGCAGGATACACATCTCTATTCTTTACCCTTTGAATGATTCGGAGAGGAGTGAAGATTAAACCGGAACGGTTCCATTCACTCGGAGCCATTCAATGTTTAATAAGAACTGTCCCGAGCGCCCTCTAGAGGCTTAACTCGGGAACTTGTTTGGGACCAACTACAAAGGTTGGATTTGGGACTATCACTACATTCGAAGTGATTGCTTAAGATATCTTCAGTGTGATTGCCGTTAACACACTTTGGGTTCTATTTTGTTATAATTATTAGGTAAGTACTTACGTATTATATTCATATATCTATGTTGAGATTTTTCTATTCTCTACTAGCTGATGCCGCGCGGTTTCACCCGCGTGGTTCCCGTTCCCGTAGGAATACGGGGATACTATATAGCCTATAGCCTTCTTCGATAAATGGGCTATCTAACACTGTAATAATTTTTCAAATCGGACCAGTAGTTCCTGAGATTAGCGCGTTCAATCAAACAAACTCTTCAGCTTTATAATATTAGTATAGATTAGGAGAAGCAGACTTAGCTTACCTATGTGGTTTCGAAATTCATTTCATTTTAATAAAAAACCGACGATAAGTTAATCTTTGGTTCGGTTTACCAGATGTTCATCGTAGTTAGGTTAGGTATACTTATACGTAAGATCATCGCGATTAAGTAAGGCTTTCAAACAAACAAATCGGTCCACAATAGAAAGAAAGAAAGAAAATAAGTTTATTCATTTTCATTATCACAAACAGTATGTACATCCTACTCGTATCTTAAATATTATATGTCTGTCTGTGACACCAAGCAGAAATGGTTTACAGCTCAGCATTAGCCGTTCATCGCAAAAAAGCAATTCCCAACGCTGATTTTCAGCTGAGACCCAGGTGACGTCACAGTCAGTTACAATTACTAATCAAAATACTTTCAAATTAAAAGATATTAAAAAAAATTGATATTAGCAGCGTAAATGAAATACAGACACACTAATAGGTGCACATAGACTAACAATCTTATAACACCCTTTTGTATGTCAGTTAAAAAGATGCAAAATCAAATATTTTATTAAGTACTTATGTATCGAGACAGGGAGCAGCGTATCAGCCAAACTCGAGAGCACGAGTGACTCAGCCGTATAATGCCTTAACTTAAGTTTAACATCAATATTTGTTACAAAAATAATTTGTCATCCGTGTAAAGTTCAAGTTATCCAACTCCCAAGCTAGATTGCATCTGTGTTATTACGGCTAACACAGATCGCGCGTGGAAGTTTTGATGTTGTAGAATTTAGTATGTACTAACGGACGCCCGCGATTTCGTCCGAGTGGAATGAAACCGTGGCTTTTTCTGGGATGAAAAGTAGCCTATGTGTTAATCCAGAGTTAAATCTATTTCCATTCCAAATTTCAGCCAAATCGCTTTATTAACCGCAGCGTAAAAGAGGATCAAACATAATTACACACTTTCACACTGACACACACACTTTCGCCTTTATAATATTATTAGTAGGATTAGTAGAATTAGTGTCATGTATTAATGTTGTATAATTCTTTTCAACAATTGAGTCGTCGCGGCCTGCGCAATAATAAGCAATCGAAGCGAATTGACTCCAGTCGGTATCTATTTCTATTGGAGTGACAAGTTCTCTGAATAAAGCCGATCGGCGACGGTTAGAGCGGCTCTTATTAACCGCTGAATGGGAGCGACTGAATGAATGAGACGCTTCGGTTCAATCTCCGGCCCTTTTGATGAATGGATCCAATAACGTGGGAGAGCTTGAGATTTTCAGCGATAGTTTTGGGTATTTTCGCTTTATTTATTAAGCTCCGATACAAAGCGGTATTAAAGTTACCCATCATCATTATGAATAACCCATCATCATCACGATATACGTACTATAGCTGGACATAGGTCTTTAAAACCTTTTGAGTGTTATCGCCGCGTTGCAACGACTTGCGGTACGGACGGATTCAGTGTGCTCGTGGCGTTCGAGCCGTCGACGTCTCTTATTGTGTAATTGTTTATGAGTTATATTACAATATGGATCATTGATTGAGGATTACGGTTAGGATTTCAATTTCATAGGCCTTGTTATATAAATCCATGAAACCATGCTAGTGCATGTAGGTATATCGAAGTGGTGGGTATTTTAATCACAAATCTGCCACTACTCAGCGCTCGGCATTTCAATTAGCCCACAATAAAGATTACCGGGGCGCGGAGGGGAAAAACCCGCGAAACCTCGTAAATCCCCGGAAAATGCCCGTAATCCCCGCCACTGTATTAACATAATCCGGAACGGGATTGCGATTGCACAATCGGGATCGACTTCGATGCCTAATCTACATACATATTTTTTTACGCAATGCACAAGTAATTTTCAAGTACAATAGTTGATGTTGGTTGGTGTCGCTAAAACCGATGGCGATTGCCCAATGCAAATCGCCCGCTCATCAGAGTTATCGTCGTGTGCACAGAGCCTTAATGGCGACGCATGTGAAGGTAGGGAGGGGGGGGGTCTTAAAGTACGGTCAACTATGGTGTGAAATATGCATGCATTAAGTACACGTAACAGAGGTAAAGTTACACTTTTATCTATACTAATATTATAAAGCTGAAGAGTTTGTTTGTTTGAACGCGCTAATCTCAAGAACTACTGGTCCGATTTGAAAAATTCTTTCAGTGTTACATAGCCCATTTATCGAGAAAGGCTATAGGCTATATTATCCCGGTATTCCTATGGGAACGGGAACCACGCGGGAGAAACCGCGCAGCGTCAGCCAGTATTTATACAAACTTGGCTTAAATATGGCTGCGATCTCCCCTTATGTTATTAAGGGAGTATCAGTAACTAACATTTACTTACTTTTTTAATTAGACTGTCAATTTTAGATAGTAAAAAATAATGAAAATTACTTTACTTTACTATTAAAACTACCTCGAATATTATGGGCGATTATAGGCCCTCGTCCATCTACTACGACTGTTATATTTTTCATTTCTCTCAGTGAAGTGACGTAGAAGTAATGAGAGCACAAGTGGAACGAGTGAGGAAGCTAGCTCTTAGGACATTCAGATTTCAGTCCGATATACAGGATGTCCCGTAAATAGTACGACATACTCTACAGGGTGATAGCTGACATCAAGGCCCACTAAAATAATGCAATATATGTTAGCCAAAATTTTAGGGTTTTTAATTTATATTGATTTTTGTAAAAAATACAAATATCCCTTCCACCTTCAGTGTAATGTATATGACTCAAATGCACTGAGAGTAGGATTTTTTATATTATGTACAAAAAACAATATAGCTTAAAAACCGTAAAATTTCGGCTAACATTGCCTTATTTTAGTAGGCCTTAATGTCAGCTATCGCCTTGTAAAGTATGTCGCAATATTTACGGGACATCCTGTATAAGTATACCAACGTTTAAGATAAAGTTATTGAAGCTTAACCATAAAAGTTAAAATTTCAAGATATGACGAAAATAAGTGGCGAAAACAGGGCAACTTTACGACCATGCAGCGCTATAAGTTGGGATAAAAGGTCTGTCGTACGTTATACTATATCTTGTGGCCCCTTATGTTAATAGTTTAAGCCAGACGGATTGTGAGCGGCCAGTCGATTTAACCCGGCGCAGATAAACTAAAAACTGCCCGCTCGCCGGCTCTAACCTTTACCGGCTACAAATCTGCCGAAATGGCCGAAGAGGCGATTTGGTACAAGTTATAGAAGACTGGCTCAATGAGAGAATTTGAGAGACATTGTTATTTAAGATTTTTGAAGGCTGCACTGTAACCAAGTTATTTTTTTAATTTATATTCTTCCATCGTTACATATTAATCTCTAGTATAGTCTAGATATATATATAATAAGTCAATTAATTTAAAGTTTAATTTTGAGCAGAACGAGTTCAGGTTTTGTTCAATTCGAATGGTAGGATTTTGCTATGAATCTTATCGCCTATATGTATAGCCTAACGATAAGGCTGTCAATTATGTATCTCTGTATACTATCCAAAACACAAGCTAAAACATAATTTTTTATTGCATTTTAGTTGTTTGACAGGCAGGTCTTTTGATAAAAAATGGGATTTGGAACATAGACCTACCGCGATTTCCAACGTCGGCAATTCCAAATAAACTTGCGCTGAAAATCGCTGATTTCTGTTGCAAGAGTTAGAGATTAATTTATATAATATATATATAATCTGTGTTAGTAAGTACTATGAATTACTGTATAATGCCATGGGCATGTTTTGCGATTATTTACGTAATATTGACGACATTCCCGCTAGTTTCCTTAAACTTGTACCATAAAATATTTATCCGTGATACGTGCAAAAATGTCCCTCGTTCGACCCGCATTAGTCACGTTATCTACCTGCGTCTAATGCGCTACCTCTACCCCTACTACCCCTACCCATTACCCAATAAATATTGCGAAATGATAACTCGCGCCAACTTTCAAGCCCACCAGATAGCCCTCAGAATTATGTAGGGCTCGTGTTATCTATATTTGGGCGGGTTGTAGCCACCTGAACATTGCGTATTTTACATATGTTTACGGTTGGTTAGATTCGTTGCGTGATCATAAAACGTACTGAAATAATACAGCTGCTAACATTGTTGGGCGCCTGTTGAAATATAATAGCAATTACTTTAAAAGGTTAAATGCTATTTATAATTATTTGTACTTTGATACTAGATAATCTTTTTTAAAACTAAATTTTTATTTCTAATTATTGGAAACAATGTAGAGCACATAGTTTCCAATAATTAGAAATAAAAATCTAATGTAAATAAATATGCAAACTATTTTGGGTTCCGAATATTATAGATTTCGAATGTTTGTGAATGTTTTGAAGTCTCAAAAATCATTTGGCATGTTTACTTTATAATTTTGTTTCTCTTCTCTTGTAGTCGTTTTAATTTTATATATTCCAATTTTCAATTCTTCAAAAATTACTGAACAGATTTTGATGATACATGCTGCACTGTTTACCAGTAGGTAGGTTATAGGCACTCCAATTTAGTAAAATTGGAGTGCCTATACTTTTTTCTTTGTACTATAAACATTGTACTATTTTAACCAATCCTAGCATCTTTTTGCTTAGTTATAACTTTGTAGCTGAGATAGCCCAGTGGATATGACCTCTGCCTCCGATTTCGGAGGGTGTGTTCGAGTCCGGTCCGGGGAATGCACCTCCAACTTTTCAGTTGAGTGTATTTTTTAAGAAATTAAATATCACATGTCTGAAACGGTGAAGGAAAAACATCGTGAGGAAACCTGCATTCCGCATTTGCAAGTCTGCCAATCCGCATTGGGCCAGCGTGGTGCACTATTGGCCTAACTCTGAGAGGAGACTCGAGCTCAGCAGTAAGCCGAATGTGGGTTGATAACGCATAACCTTGTAACGAGAACATTGACAGTGTTGATAAAAAACAAAACATGGTATACCTACTGAAAAAGTCGCTGGCTATAAATAACAAACTCTTAGGAACATATAAATAGGAAAATGAACGTGTAATAAATGTCCGGTGTCCGGGCCACAGTCCGGGGTCGCCATAAACAACGCGCGCGGAATTAACCAGCGCCGGACTGTCCGGGCCCGGCCTGAGAGATGGGACTTATTACTTTCTAATTGATAGTCTTTTCCTGGTATTGTGTGTGTATCGATTGAATACAGATTAATTTATTATCTGTATTTATCTATACTAATATTATAACTTTGTAGTAATATAGAGGGTAATCTTTGGATCTACTGAACCGATTTTGAAAGTTCTTTTACCACTAGAAAGCCACGTTATTTGTGAGTGTTATAGGCTATATTTTAACCCCGTATTGTCACGGGAACGGGAACTACGCGGGTGAAGCCACAGGCTGTCAGCTAGTGATACATACTCAAATAGTGCATTCGTTATCAACCCATATTCGACTCACTGCTGAGCTCGAGTCTCCTCTCAGAATGAGAGGGGTTAGGCCAATAGTCCACCACGCTGGCTCATTGCGGATTGACAGACTTCACACACGCAGAGAATGAAGAAAATTCTCTGGTATGGTATGCAGGTTTTCTGACGATGTTTTCCTTCACCGTTTGAGACATGTGATATTTAATTTCTTAAAATGCACACAACTGAAAAGTTGGAGGTGTATGCCCCAGACCGGATTTGAACCTACACCCTCCGGAAACGGAGGCAGAGCTCATATCCACTGGGCTGTCTCGGACTTAGATAGTGCATTATCTATTTGAAAATATATTTCTAACAATATCAGTATAAGCTTTTAGGTAATTAATACTTTAAAAGAAGTAAAATTTACGTCGTCTTTATTATAAATAATTGACGGCCTTACAAATATAACTTGAAGGTAAGTTAAACTAACTGTAAACGCCTCTAATGGGAAAATTAATAATTCGACATTAGTGTAGGCAGTCCAAATAGGGCAAAACTAGAAACATGTAATTATGTACGTCTCTAATCTATTCAATATTCCAAGTCGGTGTCCCTTGGAACAATTATCTCAGGTACAAGTTATATGAAGTTGGCGAACATCGGCAGTTTATCGGTGGCCGTTTACCGGCGCTGCCCGCGGAACCCAAATCAAAAACTTCGCTGACTAATTGGAAAGAATAGACCGAACTCTCAAAAAAATATTAGAGGCTTATCGTCTTATTAAGCCAGAACAGAGCTACTGTTAATCTGAGTGGACAATATACGGATAGGTCATGGGTTCGAACCCCGTTGTTATCATAGGCATTTCCTTTACTGTTTGCAATATTATAATTATTGTAAATTATTTTATTAATAAGATAAAATAGGCGATAGTTTTCAATTTATCATAAAGGGAAGTTTCTGTTAGATCTCTCAATTTTTACCTATAAATTAAAACCATACAGTCAATCCACATTCGGAGATAATAATAAAGTCGGTCAGGTACATAGTTAGCCATCCTCATAAACTTGTCGTTTTTGTGAGGACGGCGAGTTCACTAAATATTATATTATTCTCATTATTATATTAAATTATTATTATTAAATTATGACTATTACTAGAATCTTTTTCAGCTGGGCTATTTGCTAACTTAGTCGCTTTCAGAATATCAAAGCTGCTCGAAATTTATATAATAGTTACCCGTAGAAAATATGCTACGAAACTCTTTTTATTTTATTCAAATGCTTTTACATTACAATATCTCGTGTACCTACTAATTTCAAACATTTTGACTTTATCCTCCGAAAGACATCAAGTTAGGGAATAGCCCGGCCGGTCTATTCGTTTCCCACTAGTCTGCGGCATACCTATGTAATTAGTTGATTGCCGCGTGCCGGGGTAACGGCGTCGGAATAACTTTGATCGTTATTAAACTTTGCATATTTAGTTCCGCAAAGCTAATTAGGAAGTGCATTGCAATTAAATTTAATTAAACACGTACTGTACTTATCTGATTCTTATGCTTTTGGCGTTTTACCGGTGAAATATAGTGTAAAGCGACCCCTGAGAGGCGTAGCAGGGTGGTACATTCTGTTTGAAAAGTACTTCAATAATTTAAATAAGCATTTTAAAGATATTTTAACAATATTAAATATAGCCTATGATACAAACAACGGGCCTTTGTATTGGTAAAATAATTTTCAAAATCGTTTCTGTAGATCTAGTGATTACCCTTTACAAACTCACATCACATTATTAATATAATCAGTCTACCCTAGCGCCCTTTAATAAGCGCGTGGTCAAAATGAAATACGTACAAAAATGTTAACAAGTATATACGACCAATGCTCCTAAAATCCGTCACACTCCCTGCGTTATAGGTGAAGACGCCTCTAAATATAATTATGTATTTGTATAGACTCAGAGTGCTGTGATAACCCAGTGGATATGACCTTTGCCTCCGATTCCAGAGAATGTGGGTACGAATACGGTCCGCATGCGCCTTCAACTTTTCAGTTATGTGCATTTTATGAAATTAAATATCACGTGTCTCAAACGGTGAAGGAAAAACATCGTGAGGAAACCTATAGTACTATAAACCTAAGGTGGACTATTGGCATAAACCATCTCATTCTGATAGGAGACTCGAGCTCAGCAGTGAGCCGAATATGAGTTGATAATGATGATGATGATAAATTTGTCATAGTCATAGTCATAGTCATAGTCATATTTTATTCATAATTATACATATTACTCGTCACAAAATCATTATTATTATACTTAATTATAAATTGTTTATATCAATAAATTATAAAAATACTTTTAAAATCATTATACATTACAGTACTTACTAACAATATATAACAAAATAAATGTCACAAAAGTTTATTTTCTAGAAATTCGTTGTAGCTATAGAAAGTCTTCTCGACAAGCCAAGCTTTCAATTTATTTTTAAAAGTATAAATATTCGTTATATTTTTTATATTTTGTGGAATCCTATTAAAAACTTCTGGACCCATCCCTGTTACTGTCTTCGACGCTTTTTTTAATCGGTGATATTTGCCTACAAGTCTATTGGGGTATCTCATTCGCAAGTTACAATCGCTCCTCTTGACAAACTGGCTTTGATTCTGCGCTACGTATATGGCTATATTATAGATTTTACTACTACTACGTATATGGTTATATTATAGATTTGTACTATCAAGTATATATTCGGTGGTATAATTGATGTCAATTAATTGTTTTACGTCGTTCGCTACTTTATTTGTGTTTTGGAAGAAATATCAGCAACCGACGTTCACGAGCTGCTGATTTCTATCAAAATTCCAAATATTTAAACAAAACACAAATCAGAAATTACTCGGAAGTCGCACACGTTTTAGGGTCGAGTTTCGGTTCGTGGCCGCAGACCGTTCTGAGAATCTCTTCGATCTAGATTTTATTAGTCTGTGTTTCAATTTTTTGTTACTAAATTGAGGTTAATGACTTGTGAGAATGTCTGGAGTCTGGACGCTCTTTTTGTTTATTTCACCTCGGCGGGGGAAGGGAAACCGTAGAAACTCAGGTTCTCAAAGTTATTGGCTTTTGTTGATAGGAGGATCAAAGTCGTATGTCCAAAAAAAATAAATATTGATTTCACTGAAATAAAAATAACTATATAGACAACGACCAACTCTGTTGACATAAAATATTGAAAAATAGGAGAATAATCAAAACTAGTTAATTAAATTTTATTTCAGTGACACCAATATTTATTTTTTCCAAGAATAGCAAGTAACAATGGTTTTATATCCTTGAAACTTTATATTTTAAAGCTTTACCCAGAACCCCACAATTCAGTACCACATAGATCCAATAGTTTTCTTATCAATTCAGCATGGATTAATTAACCCCAAATATTGTAATATTCCTGCTAGGTGTTTGTTCACGTGTGGGTGTATTAACTTTGAGAACCAGTGTTTGTTTTTTAATTACAAGTGTAAGTATGTAGACTCGTCTAAGACGCGAAATTAAAAAAATAGTTATAAAGAAATCATCATCATCATGAGTAACCCATTTTCGGATCACTTTCCAGCACTAGTCTCCTATCAGAATAAGAGGGGTTTGGCCAAATAGTTCAACAAGCTGACCCAATGCAGATTGGCAGACTTCTCTCACGTAGAGGATTATGAAAATTATTAGGTATGCAGGTTTCCTCACGATGTTTTTCCTTTAACGTTTGAGACACGTGATATAATTTCTTAAAATGCACATAACTGAAAAGTTGGAGTTGCATGCCCCAGATTGGAATTGAACCTACACTCTCCGAGCAGAAGGCAGAGGTCGTATCCACTGGGCTATCACGGCTCGATGTATAAATGAATACAACAAGAGAAACCTCCTTCCTATCGCATCCCAGTTTGAAAATACAATTTACTGGCGGAAATGGAATCGTTTCTTATTTACTTGCAACTTGTGAGCAAATGCTTGTTGTCGTGTTATCAAGGAGCTTCTAGTAAAGAGTTCTTTGTTACAAACAGTGTTGAATTTACACATTTCCCACCCTTAAGCTATAAAATGTTTGCCCCTACTGACCTCTAAAATTGAACTGTTCACCATAGCTTTAATTAGGCAATTCTATAGTTTCTAGTTGGTTTTAACAACTTTTTATGCTTTTTGGATATATTTTTAAGCTTCTTTTTTTCTTTAATATTCAATTATAAAGAGGAAAACTTTGTTTGTATGTTTGTTTGTTTGATTGTAATGAATAGGCTCAAAAACTACTGGACCGATTTTAGAAATTCTTTCACCTTTCGAAAGCTACATTATCCACAAGTAACATAGGCTAAATTTTATTTTGGAAATAAATAGGGTTCCGTAAGATATTTGGGTTTTTCGGACACAAGGTGTAAAAAATCAACCAGAAAAGTATGGTAGGGGTAGGTAGGAGTAGGGTAGGGGTAGGGGTAGGCTAGGGATAGGGTTTCACGCCGACGAAGTCGCGGGCGTCGGCTAGTCTTTAATATTTAAAATTATCACGGAACTGCGTGGCATTACATCGTGCTAACTACCTCTAGGGTATTTCCCTTTTCTTTTTCTCCTCTTTTTCCTTTTCTTCCCTTCTTATCATTATTTTCCAGGGCATATTTTTAAGATAAGAAAAGCAAAGCTTGTTTTTTTAGCACACAATAGGTACTTATAAGGTGTGGTCATGTGGTGGACTTGACAAGAAATGTACTAGGTATAGCCACTGCTATCACCGCCGCCCAAAATTTTACCGCCCCCGTAAGTTTGGCGCCCTAAGCTTCAGCTTCAGCTTAAGCCGGTATCTTCTCAGCAGAACCTGCCTTCCGAACCGGTGGTAGAATCTTTACAAATAGTCAACTGACGTGTCAAAAGTGCTTGTAAATTGAGCCTACTTGAAATAAATGAATTTTGATTTTGATTTTTTGATTTTTAGATTTTTCAGATTCTATGGTAAATACCAACCTCCTGTAGCATAGTGAGACGTCGATTCTCTGTCTAAGATCGCTAATGGGATGGGATGACAGATCTTGACCTGATAGAAAATGTCATACCCTTATATTTTTCTAGTTTTCGAAGAGTTTGCGATCGTAGAAAGCGAATCGACGTGCTACTTGGCTACAGGGGCTGGTTACAAAGCTTGTCCGTGTCTCGGGGGTCTGAAGAGCATGTTAGCGAGTGTGAACTGTAATTATACACATGAGGCTTTGCACTTATGGCTGAGGTTGAAGGGCAAGTCGCATGTATTGTAGGCGGTGTCGCTTCCATGTTCTGTGCGGTGTTGTAGTTACATTACTACAAGTCAAAGCTGAAAGTTCCCGACAGTGATAACTTTAGCTGGAATTTACTCTTTATGACTTGAGTTTCCACCATAATAGAAACTCGTCTGTATCTTTATTCACCTTTCTTCGTATTCATACTCGTCTGTATCTTTGTAGGGGATGTCTCCGTGGCGCAGTGGTATGCGCAGTGGACTTACCAGACGGAGGTTCTGGGTTCGATCCCTGATTGAGGTTTTCTTAATTGTCTGGCTGGTGGGAGTTTTGGCTGTGGCTAGTTACCACTCTTCCAGCAAAGACGCACCGCCAAGTGATTTAGCGTTCCGGTACGATGTCATGTAGAAACTAAAAGGGGTGTGAATTTTCATCCTACTCCTTACAAGTACAAGTTAGCCCGCTTCCATCTTAGATTGCATCATCACTTATCATCAAGTAAGATTGTAGTCAAGGGCAAACTTGCATAGCATAAAAAATAACTAACATGGCTGTAGAGGACCAAATTTCTTGAGATTTTCACATCTCAAGTCGTAGCAATACCTAGCATTTGTTTCATTGAGATTTTTGTCCGAACTCCGCGCGGAAATCCGCTAGTTGTAAATAATTTCCGCAACATTGGCTTATTACGCAACCGTCAGCGTTTCCACAGTTATTATTATTTACAATAAATCGCCATTAATCGCGGAATTTGCGTAATGGCCGTCGCGGGCCCGCTTCCTAGCGACGTAAATCATTGCGTATAATGTTCCGACGAGTAGGTATGTGACTGGGGGATGGAATTTATTTTGTTCCCCAAAAACCTATGACGTTTCATAAATAGACGGGTTGCGAGGCAAAATTATTGGATTGTCAATTATTGGATAGCCAGTCTTGGCTACCCAATAATCCCAACCCAACTCCCCGGTTTCACCTGCGTAGTTTCCGTACTCGTGAGAATACAGGGGTAAAATATAGTTTATGACACTCACAAATAACGTGGCTTTCTAGTAGTAAATGAATTTTAAAAATCGGTTTAGTAGATTCAGAGATTACCCCTACAACATCATAAACTTTAACTCTTTATAACCTACTGTTAGTACAACTGATTAGTCCAGTATAGCTGGGTGCTTTATCCAATATTTTCCCTTCCAATATTAGTTTTGAAAGTGAAACTGGGCTCCTCTCTGCATGTGCTCAAAGAAGCCAAGCTTTAATTATTTTTAATTCTTCGCATTACGATGGCCATGAGTTCTCTTTTTTTTCCAATCAATCGACTAACAACTTAGCGTTTGGTGTGAAGCTGTTCCAGGTAATTTTTAGTGTTGTCCTCTACACCCACACCTTGAAGGCTTGTTGGCGAAGAGTAGCCAGTTGTAATCATCATCATTATATCAGCCGATGGACGTCCACTGCAGGACATAGGCCTTTTGTAGGGACTTCCAAACATCACGATACTGAGCCACCTGCCAGGTAGGGGATAGTCAATCAACCTGGTAGAGGGTAGACCAACACTGCGCTTACTAGTGCGGGGTCCCAAAGTGCTGGAATACTCGGATTCTGAAACGTCGCTTAAATCCACCACTCCTACGAAATCTTACTTGGTAATCCGCATCGCGAGATCTGGCATAGCTCTAAATCACTCCTCTTCTATAGAAGTGACTAGTTGCTGTATTGAGTTGTCATTCGACGCGGTGTATCGATTATTTTTAATTTAGTTTAGCGATGTGCCAATAGATGGCAGTGTAAGTAGTTTGTATCGCGACAACGAGTGGCTCTTACTACTACTACAATTTATTTCACGTATTATGGTGCGGGCGACAGTTAGTTTCACTCTTGAAAGCTTGCTGCGATTCACGACAATAGTATGTATTATGAATGTCATACGGGCGACTGACACCGTAACCATGCTATCTGAAAAACACTTTAAGGGTATATATTGTGAAGTTTTTTACAGTAAATCTATACTAATATTATAAGGCTAAAAAATTTGTTTATTTGTTTGATTGAACGCGCTAATCTCAGGAACTCCTGGTCCGATTTGAAAAATTCTTACAGTATTAGATAGCCCATTTAACGAGGAAGGCTATATATTATCCCCGTATTCCAACGGGAACGGGAACCACGCGGGTGAAACCGCGCGGCGTCAGCTAGTATTAGATAAGATTCGCAATGGGGCGGCCTAGTGTCTTGGTTGTTTCATTTCTCTTCGGTACGTATCACATACCCTATGCACAGCATACAATAGATCTTCTAAAGCAATCATGGCCGCGACAGTACCGTGACCAGATTATATTTTTGTCACAATCCCGGCCCCCAAGCAATAAGTAGCCCGTAAATCTCTTCCGACCATTATATATGGGGCCACAGGAATTAGTTGTTCCTTGCCGTCCGCACTGCTTTCCACGGCGATTGCATATATTCTAATGTATGTTACTTTCGCCTTTTTATGTCTCTCGCCAACTTTATGTCGAGCTATGAATTCGGTTAGGACTTTTCTCTGCGACAAACGGTTTTTGTTATAGCAACTTTTGTTATCGTTGTAGTTTCGTAACAGTTTGCACTACTTCCTGCCGTAGGCTAATACTGTAAAGTTTATTGATAGAGCAAGAGTAGACACGCCTTCTCTAGAATAAGGATATGAGGCTATGCCTTCAAGATAAGTGCAGAAATAGTTTTGGCTTCTACATGGAAGTCTTGATTGTAACCAAGTGTAGAGCAGAAATCATACTGTCTAAGAAGGTCGTTCAAAATCTAAAAACGCATTTACCAGTCGGCTAAGTAGGTTGGAGCCTAGGGCGGCAGATTTTAGAGGCGGCAAATTTGGGCCAAAAATTTTCGTCTTACAGAAATAAAGAAAAACGCTGTATTGTTACTGAACACCAGCACCTGTAGGTGTTACCTGTATGAAAAACTACTAAACCCTTTGTATGTATACTTTACATATAGCCTTGCCTTTTTGCATACTGGCGGCAATTTTCTAAATCTGCCGCTGTTATAACGAATATCAGTTTTTCGTAAAGTAGGTCTTGTTGTTGTTGTTGTAAAGTTGGTTGTATAAGAGCAGAATTGCTCTTTTACAACCAACCAACCACCAATATAGCGTATAAGCAATTTAACGCATTAAAAAGTATATTAAATTTGAGGTACCAGTAGTTGGTAAATTACCAAGCGTTTCAAATAGGAGATAATAACTAAAAGATGCATGAGATGATATTACTTATATAATGCGTTACCAAGCCGTACAGCAGCTTACATAATAGTACACTAGCTCTTATTATGGCTCATCTTCATCTTGACATGGTATTAAACAAAGCCATTTCTCACCGTCTGTACGCTTCTCTTCGTTACCTTTTAACTAACGAAAGGAGTTTCATATGCTTTCAGGTTTTCATCATTACGTTTGAAAGTATAGTTTCAAAATGTCGACGAAGACACGGGTGATGGCTAATTAAAAGTAACAGTGTGCCTAGTGGGAGTTTTCAATATTTTCATACTGTTACTATCACGTTGACGTAAACGCTAATTTATATGGAATTGAAACAGTTGTGCAGTTGTGCCACTAGATGGCGCTGTTTCAATTCCTTAGAAATTCGCGTTTACGTTACGTGACAGTTTACAGTATCAAACTGCCACTAGGCCCTCTGATTAGCTGACGCTCCGCGGTTTCGCCCGCGTAGTTTTCGCTCCCGTGAGATTACGGGAATAAAGCCTATGACACTCACAAATAAAGTGGCTTTTTAGTGGAAAAAGAATTTTCAAAATCGGTTAAGTAGATCCAGAGTATTGATGACGATTCTACACAATAAGAAACAATAACCAAAGGTATCCAACGGTAGCCAACAGCCTCTGTTATCAGTCCTGACTCCTGTATCCATAGGAAGCGTTCAATCATTCACGAGACATAAGCTCCCGGTCAGTCCGCAGTAAACACGGCGCTGCGATGCGACGCGCGGCCGATTTGAGCCCAATGGGGCGCGGCTCATTTGCCGGCCTTCTGCCTGCTCCACGCTGAAGACGCTAAATATCTGCACGAGACGAAACAAATTGTAGAAAACGCTGAGGGTAAAGGAATCTTTGTTTATGGCCGTGTTGTCGTATTTGTTGTATTGGCGGTTTGGCAGGGTTGCGACTGCTAGATCTGCTGCAGCTGGCATATTTACCATTTTGTTCTTTGTGTTCAACCTATTAGAATAAACAACAAATTGAAGGATTCATCTACATACTATATTATGATATCCACCAGTAAGCACATTTGTATTTAGTATCATAGTATGTATATGTACTCGTAGATGAGATTTTGTCAATTGATTTGTTGTTTAGTTTATTGGTACTCAAATGAGAAATATGCCAGCAGTCGTTTAACATAGTGTAACAATAATGACAAAAACATCAACTATAAGAGATGTATGAGTAAAATCTTTCTTGCGAAAATGTAACAAAAACAAGGAATTAGTAAAAAAATTACAAAATTCTTGTAAGGTATCTCATATCAATATTTTGAAGCTGCTATTTTGAAAAGCAGTATACTTGTAGATTACACGAGGTTAAGGTATTATTAATTCCTATTGGCTTTTGTGATTTAAAAACGTCATATACTGGAGTTATTATTTTTTTTAATGACGAAAGTCGCTGGCACTTGTCCGAGGTTTCACCAGACCAGCAGACATTCAAACTTGTCTTAATAAAGCTCAGATTGTATGAATCGGGAAAGACATACTTTGGAAGAGACTTATGAGGACATATGAGGGAGACATGTACGATTTCTAGGGACATAAAAAATTCATTTATACAAAAACGTTATTTAAACTTTCCTGAGAGGAAACAGATTTAGAGAATTTTTAGTTAGAAATATCATATCAGAAATTAAGCGATTGAACAATAAAGAATTATGAAGAATATTTCTTGAAAACAAAGTGTAGGAAAAAAGAGTTTATCATAACACCTTAACATAATCGTCCGAATCATAATATTATTAAAGCCAAGCCCTTCTACAAAACTCCGGCCTAAAGAAGGATAAAACAACGCAATTCAAAATGGGGGATATAATTCTTACAAATAGGTAAATATGTTTCTAAGTAACACCATAAATATCACTTTCCTTCCGGCAGTTTGTTAATACCGGCTTATGTCCGTTATCCCGCGAAATCCCGCAAAAATAACCCTAAAAATGCGACGCAGGCGGGCTATTTTAATTGCTGGAAAGTATAGCCCAAGCAACTTTCTAGATGGCTCAATAACTTTCTCTATGTAGCCCAAGCCCAGAGTTCTGACCCTATAGTTAGATGGCGCTTAAAATAAGCTGATAATGATAATTGTCCGTGACCTCTTTTTAGTCGTAATTATACCTAAAAATTATGATAAAATTGTAGAAAACCGAGACTTACATAATACATTAGGAGTATTGGTATTACCTCTTCTCAGTTACACCGCTCATCTTAGACTGCAGCGTCACACATATCATGTGAGAACGTAACCAAGGGCTAGTTAAAAAACTATCCAATATAATTATCTTTTTTTTTGAAACTTATGATTTTAATGCAATAATCAAAAGTAAATCAGATGAAATATTAGCAAAATATATATGATGAGCTGATAGCCCAGTGGATATGACCTCTGCCCCCGATTCCAGAGGGTCCCACTTTTGTTTTTTGCATTTTAAGAAATGAAATATCATGTGTCTCAAGGGTGAAGGAAAAACATAATGAGCAAACCTACATACCAGAGATTTTTTTTAATTCTCTACGTGAAGTCTGTTAATCCGTATTAGGCCAGAGTGGTGGATAATTATTGACCTAACTAATTCTGATTGACTCGAGCTCAGAAGCGAGACGATTGTGGGTTTATAATGATGATGATGATATATGATATTTTGAATCAATTCTTTCATTGAGTTAATTAAAGTCATTACTTAGATTTTTTTACGGTTAAAAATTGTCAAAGGATCTAGCCCGTTTATTTTGATATAAATAACGCCGTGCTTTACAAAAAGCTTAGTCTTCAAAGGATATTCTGTACATTAATGTTTCCGATGTTTTTTCAACTTTTTTCAAGTAGTTAAAGTAAATTTATTTTTTTCGTTAACTTTATCAATTTTTGTTATGCCGATTTCAAATATTTAAAAAGCTCCTAGAAAGACGAAGGAAATCGATGATTGACTTGAATTGTTACAAACTTGATTTTTGAAAGTTTGTTACAATTGTAACTCCTTGAATTAAACTTTTTTTTTATAATAACACTAATGGATAATGGACATTGGCTATATCATGTGGGATTTCTTTTGAAGACGAAAAAAATTGACCTGTGTATAGTCATAAAATATAATATAACTCTTTTTGATCTAAATTAAGTCATTGTATAGTATCATTTTCTGATCTGGGTAAATAGTTCTGCAAGAAAAAGTATTTGTAAAACAATGAAGTACATTTTGATTTAATATCACAATTAATTATCCACGAAAACAATTACTCACACAAAATAAACAAAAAATAAATATTCATATCGTAAAAAAATTTACATTACGTTTTTTATGTTTATTCATAACTTTTTACGCAATAAAAAGCAATTAATATCCGTTATACAACGATTAATAATAAAGCCTCAAGCCGAATCTGGCAACACTTGACGTATTTATTAAGAAAACGATAAATCAAAGCAATAAACGTCTTCCCGCCCAGGGCTGCCCGCTATTGTTCACCGAACGAAAACATTTATATTGACATGCCTGCCGAATTACAATACTGTGTTTTTTATACTGTGAAATTAAACGAAAGAGGGGTAGGTATCTATACTAATATTATAAAGCTAAAGAGTTTGTTTGTTTGTTTGATTGAACGCGCTAATCTCAGGCACTACTGGTCCGATTTGAAAAATTCTTTCAGTGTTAGATAGCCCATTTATCGAGGAAGGATATACATATATATTATCCCCGTATTCCTACGGGAACGGGAACCACGCGGGTCAAACCGCGCGGCGTCAGCTAGTATGCCACAATGGTCGACGGCTTAACATTCTTGAGGTATGAGTATGAAACTTCACCAACTACCCAACTCCGACAATAGGCTAGTTGACACTTTTTTTAAATGTTCTTAAATAGGTCATTATCGTTCTACCACAGATTAAAGAGATAGAGCGCACGGAACACGACGGTGTCGTAGCCGTTCCAAATACAAATTTTAAAAACGAATACATTGTCGAGTCAGTACGACACGAAGCGTCGCATCAGTAACTTTCAATGTTATTCAAGAAAAATGGCGTCTTGTGTTAAATATTTTAAAAACTGTTTACGAAAACGAAAGAAATATTTTTAAAAATTAACGCTGGTTTCTGAAATAGATATATAGAATAGTGATATAATAAATATATAGATAACAATGGTGGCAATATTTTGACAATTTTACTATCACTTATCAATAGCAATATTTTACCCTAATTTGTTCATTTTGATATTATCAAAATAAATTGAATAGGCGACAACCCTACCCCCCACTCCGGGCGGGTGGGGAAATTTCGCAGAATAACTGGCAATACATCATTGAAACGTTTTTAATAACAGCAACACTAAGTTGTAGCTAGTGGAACGAGCTTGATTTAAGAGAGTTGAATTAAGATTGATGAGGGAAAATGCTCCTGTGATACACTCCATCCCGGGGAGATTCGTTCATTCGTTCGTTCTATTACTTGTATTGTTAATTGTTATACTAACTGAACAGATGTACCAACGTATATATAGCTCTGATGACACTCTCATGATATGTGGGCGAGGGGGGGGAGGGGGTAGACGCGTGATATTTCACCACTTTAGGGGTTGAATTTTAAAAAATCTGAATCACATTATATTTTGTTTTTTTTTCATTTATAAACAAATTTTTAAAACTGTAACTCTAAAAATTAAGGACTTTTCATACAAACTTTCAACCCCTTCTTATTTTATTTTCGCAATAAAAAGTATCCTATAACCTTCTCCGTATTATGGTCTCAAACCGTGCCAAGTTTCATTTGAATTCAACCAGTAGTTTCAGTATGACAGACAGTCAGACAAGAAATCGAAAAAAATATTTTTGGTTTCAGTATCGATTGTATACCCCAATAATTTCTTTCAAAATGTCTTCAATATACAGAATTTGACCTGTTACAGTTTTATTATAAGTATAGATATAGATAAATAGATTGTGATAATACATAATGAACCTACGCAAGGTAACGCCTCCCACTCGAAGCGATGTCGAAAGCCTAGTCATTAGATGTCGTGGAGAGCACTAGTACATAATGGGGAGCGATCAGACGGCGAGCGGCGCCGGGCGGCGCAGCTAGTGGTAACCGTGAACCTCTTTGACCCGTCAATAAATTAGCATGCATAATGTATGCGCACGACGATCCAACACCCTTCACTCTATCACGGAACCTAAATTGCATCGAAATGGATACGATAGTTCGTGACGTCACGGCATTTCGTTATCTTGGTTCTCAATTTCTTGCCTATCGGTATTTTATACCATTCTGATAGTTGCCTGTGATAATACTTAATATTTTTGTATATAAATTTTTGCATAGAAATAAAACTTAATATTTTTGATTGATGGACACAATATAGTACAGTCAATGTAGGCCAAAATCAGCTCTAACTAATTTCGTTGAACCTCCATAGATTTGGATTAAAATTTGGGATTAAGTAGGTTTTACACTCTATTTCAAAAGTGACATGTTCGTATTGCGCTTTTTGCATTTTAGGGGTGAAATCAATAAAAATGGGAAAAACAGTTTGTACTCGCATGTTCTGTTGTGTCTAAAAGGGATGGTTTCCGTCAATCACACTAATATTATTAAAGCGAAAGTTTGTGGGTAAGTGTGTATGTTTGTTCCTCCTTTACGCTTCGGTTACTCTAGCGATTTGGCTGAAATTTGGAAAGAAAATAGATTTTACTCTGGATACATAGGCTACTTTTCATCCCGGAAAAGACCATGGTTCCCGCGGGATTTGTGAAAAACTGAATTCCACGCGGATGAGGTTGCGGGCGTTTGCTAGTTATAAATATAAAAACATAGATTATTTTTTTATGAATATCCTTTTTTCAAAATAGTACAACAATTTTACGTTCAGAAATGAAAAGCCACATCCAAATGCGACGCGGCAGTTTTAGTGCATCTCCGGTCGCGCTCGGGAATGCCCCGGGCACACACTTGAGTCGGTTATCATCTGTGGTCTCGAAATTTTCCTTTCCCCTACTTTTTTCTGAATTCATTATTTTCCCCGCTTTTCCCCCTCGCCTAGTCAAGCGGCACTTGGCTCGGCGCAGTGTTTGGGGTGTAAAATGAAGTTTCCGACCAACTATGATGTTAACTAACCGACTTCGGATAAATTGATTAAAAACTGTTATGCTACAGTTATTGTTACTGTTTTTTAATTGTGGATTTAAGCTAAATGTCCCATCTTATATGGTCGTGTTGTCTTTCATTGAACGGTTAAAATAGGCTAATTATGATGATGATAAATGTCCTTCTTCCTCTCCATATAATATCTATTTATACTTATTTTTGCAAGTTTTATAACGTATACCTAATAAATACTCAACTAATAATTTTACATTTACAAAAGTACCTAGAAACAAGAAGGACTTTCCATACAAACTTTGTACCCCTAATTCATCCTTTTCTGATTTCATTTTCGCGACTAAAAGTATGGTCGGTTTACAGCAGGCTTTTAAAATAGGCTGACTGTGATGTTGATCAAATATAATTATATGTTCTTCTTCCTCCCCATAAAAGCGATACAACGGTTGAGGTACAAATCCTAGATCTCTAGGATATGACTCTGGCCCCAACCGTGAAGTTTTGAGGTTAATGCCTAATTAGGCATTAGTCCAATGTATTATTTTCAGTATTTGCATTTGTATGTAGTGTAATGTAGTATTTTCATATGGCAGACGGTGCTGGTTGAGGGTCATAGCACACTCAATAAGGGATCGTTACCGTACGCCACGGTTTATGAGCTTGTCCCGAGGCAAGCTACCATCGGTTACGGAAGTTTGTGCAACAGTGGCATAGGAGGTGACGTTATTTGTAGCACATTGGTGCCAGTAGCTGGTCCGCGGGGGATTCCATTCACGGCGGAAATCCTTCGTGGTGTTAAGTTACAACACCAGATGGGGGAGAGTGGGAGTATTGTTGGGATAAGGATGTAGAATAAAGATCTTAAAGAAACATGGGATGTGGTGGGTTGTGCCGAGGCCAGGCGATTACTGTATGATGTCGATTAATGTGCGTTACAGTAAGGCATTTCAGACAAACGCATTGGGGTAAAATATTGGACGTCTCTAGTTTCCGAGTTTCTCTTGTTGACATGACGTGTGGTACCCTAAGACCTTACCACCACCGTGGGACCACGACTAGTCATTTACTGCGACCGGTCGTGTAGCGGCCAAATATCGGGCTACTGCAGTTATTCTGCAGAATACTGACTGACCAGTCGACCAGTCTGCGGCCAATTGGCCAGAGCAGTCAAGTGCGTAGATGTTACTATGGTTTCCTCAGTTAACCTGGTTAAGTAATCGTTATGAACCAGAGATATAAGAGGTAACTAGATTTATAAAAAAAAATTGTATTGAAACCAGCGAACCCGGGGATGTGGCCTAAACAAACACATATATAGTGTAATAATACTTATCACACTGGTAAACCATAAACTCTTCAGGTAATTGGCTGTTCAATATTTAGTGAAAAAAGAAACATGTTACCCTTTACTTTAGAATTGAATTTTATTTATTCCTTTTGTGCACAAAACAAAATACAATGTCAGTAAACAAAACAAGACTGCTAGTGCATGCGTGGAAACGTTTGCGG
Organism: Bicyclus anynana; assembly: GCF_947172395.1. Lineage (NCBI taxonomy): Eukaryota > Metazoa > Arthropoda > Insecta > Lepidoptera > Nymphalidae > Bicyclus > Bicyclus anynana. The sequence continues at coordinate 322,577 of NC_069102.1, forward strand.
TGTTCCACACACCCGGGTGTAAGCGGACCGCGCCCCCTTGCTACTTCTCTGTCCGTTGTGTGTTATGAACACTGGTCGCAGTGCGCGAGATGCCTTAGGTACTTGTGGTGAGGTGTGGGAAGTGACAGTGGGCCGACGTTGACGGAGGTCGCAAATATAATAAAACTTATCGCGTTACGATCATTGCGAGATACACTGCCACTACTATCGCTGACGAGAGAAACGTGCAATGAATTATGTTATATTTTTGCTTACTTGGAAATATTATGCTGCTTCGTATCATCACGCTTCATACCCAGGGTGGGCAGAGAACAGTCCTTACGTTTGCTCGGATCCTTGCTTAACTCACTTGTTTCTTTTATTCTTATCAATCCTTCTATACAATTTCGTTAGTTAACGGTACTGTTGACCTGACTTTTGATTACAACGTCCTAGATGAACCAAAACCAACGTACTCCTTTCAATATTTCTATTCACCTTTCATATCAGCCGATATAATATTTATAATCATATCAGCCGATGGACGTCCTCTGCAGGACATATGCTTTTGTAAGAACTTCTAAACATAACGATTCTGAGCCGCCTGCATCCAGCGAATCCCTACGACTCGCTTGATGTCGTCTGTCCACCTGCGCATTATAAATCTCTTTTGTTAATCTTCTTTCATGTATTCTGTCACGTGCCTATAAGCAATTATGTAAGCGACTAGTGTTTTTATTTAATAAAGTTTTTTGACATTGTCCTTGTTTAATTTAAATCGGTGCGGATCCCTAACAATATTTTATAAACAGCTTTTACAACGAAATTGCTACATTCGTAGCTTTGGGAACCTATTGACAAAATGCACTACAGAATTTAGCAAAAAAACTACTAAGGCCGAACGCAAAACTTCCAATTTCATCATCCATTCAGAACATGCAAATTCTAACCCGAAAATCGAATACATCAGGCCAATACGAATACAAAATTTATAGCGGCCCCGGCCTATTCACTGGCGCTAAAAATGCAGCTCCATTCGCGTTGTCAATGGGCTCCCCGGATTGGCTGCCACCCTATTGGCTTTGTGCTTTTTACGTTCGGATAATTTGACGATGGAGTTAATACGTACCAACTAGCGCAGACTTGTAGTCGGATGTACATAATATACGCGAACAGACCTTACTAATTGCTAAAATCAAATTAAATTTCTACCGTTTACGTAAATGTAACAACAACAGCATAGTATAAAATTATGCCATGTTAACCTTTACCTTACAATGTAAAATTGCTTAATGTTATTTAAGCTTTTCATAAATTATTTCTTTGCATTTATTTAAATCATTGAATTACAAAAAATAACAAGATTTATGGAAATAAATCATTTAATTGGTTTGTCGCATTAGAAGGTCCTGTTTTAAGGCTTATTAACGTAGTGTTTATATGTCTTGAAAATATGTTTAAATCTAGAGAGTAACTAAATTGCGATTCAGTAATAATTTTATTATAATAATGAGTAATGAAAATAGTATCATTCGGGAATAGTAGGTACACAAAGGAAAATAAAGAAGAATTACTTGGGTCGTTTATTAAATCATTTTATCACAAGTCAGATAAAAGTTCATAAATAAATAAAACGATATAAAACAAGAAATCCATTAAATCTCCAACCTCCTAACATTCAAAATCGCATAAATCCTAACCCAAAACTCGATGCATCAAAGCGATTCGCACAGAAAATGCAGCCAGTACCAGCCTATTCACGAGCCGGGCTAAAAATGTAGCTCCATTCAAGCTATCGACAGTATCCCGGGATTGACCGGAACCGGAAGGCTTTTTCCCTTTTTGCGTTCGGATAATTTCACCGTGAGATTTAAGTTGAACACTATTCACTGTGGATTACCGATTTGCTTCATACTGGTGAGATGAAACTAAAAAGCACTTTTATGATTTAACTACTTTTTACGGATCTGCAGTCAACAGCATTAGGTTCGCCACGTCTGTTCATCTGTCTGTCGATTCGTGATTTATCTTATGGATTAGTATTAGAAATATGTAATTTAATTCTCATCAACATCCATATGATAGCGTTCATTACAAAGATAAATATTACATCAAACATCAACCTAAACCCGCCAGTTTCCATTGGAACTAAGTGGTGAGTTTGAGCCCTATATATACCCTCTTCTATAGGGAAAGCAGATTAGGCTGATAAAAAATATCAAATGCATTTCAAAAATCTTTTTTTCCCACGTAATTAGCGTCTGTTTTAGAATTTTCTATGTAATGTTATTTATCATCACTGTTACTAAAAGCTTATACATATTATGTATTAAGTGATAAAAGCCAGAGATTAATATCAGTAATCGCCATTACAAATGTGTAATTTAAACAATACCGTTCGTCTGTGAAACAGATCGCAGCGCCGCCTGGTGCCGTAAACTTTACGAGCCAAACTTGCTTTTATTGCACAGCGCACTTCTACTGCATCCACTTCACTACCTACCTATGAAAATACCTACCGAACGTTGTACTTTAACATGTACAAAATGTTGAAAGTATCGGTATAGTCTAGTAGTACACTTCGTTTTGTTAAAATTATTAATTGTCATATTTTTGTTCAGTGCTTTTTTTTTGTTCTGTTATGCTCATACGATTTCTCTTTTTTAGAATAGAATAGAATAGAATATCTTTATTTGTCCACACACTAGTAATAAAATAAAATAATTAAACAGAACATACAAATATCTGGTCGTGGACAAAACAGGTATCCACCTCAGCACGATGCCACAGCGAGCTGTGGCGCTGGTTTTCAGGTGAAACCTTATGTGTTCACGGACGTGTCTACGTGACGTGTCTAACTTAAAACTTACACATGATTACATATTTTATGATTTATACTAAGAAAAAATACTAAAAATAAAATAATGAAACAAAAAAGAAAAGATTAATAAAATAACAAAACTAACATAAAGGGAGACTAAGGAAGGAAAAATCAATAAATACGAGTCAACCCGTAAAGTGAACGATCTGCCGCCACCATAGTGTTGTAGTAAGGAGAAAAGGAATTAGTACTAGGGGTTATTTGTTTGCTGATCCAATAATAAAAGAGCTTTATATTTAGTCTAGACGGCCGCGTGGCGCAGTGGGTAGTGACCCTGCTTTCTGCATCCACGGCCGTGGGTTCGATTCCCACAACTGGAAAATATATGTGTGATTAGCATAAGTTTTCCAGTGTCTATGTGTATTTATACATTATATAAGTATTTATATATAGTATATAATTGCACTACTATCTTAGTACCCATAACACAAGCTACTTTGTATGCTTACTTTGGGGCTAGATAGTGATGTATATTGTTTAAGTATATTTATTTATTATTATTATTACTATTACTAGTCTTAAATAACCCAAAAGTACGTATATCTCGCATTGGTGGAGGTAAGTCATTCCAACACTTAGTGTACGAGTTCTCAGTTGGCTGATGACTATGAGCAGAGGTGTTCTAGGAAAAGTTTAACGATTAGAAGCAACATTCCGTAGCTGGAAAAGCTGCATGTATGTGTCATTGATGACTTTTTCAATCAAGTACTTGCCGTCTTTTAAATCGTCGAATATTATTAATTGTTGAAAATTATCAATTGTTATTTTTGTTTGTCCTTAGTGCCTGAAGAATAAATAAGTTTTCAATCAGTGCGTGTTGTCAGTGATGATTTACGGATCCAGGACTTGGTCGCTAACTATAGAAGGCTCAGAGTAGTTTAGCCGGCGATGGAGCGACCTATGCTCGGAGTAAATATCTTTGCGTGATCGAATCAGAAATGAGGAGATTAACCAACGTCACTGACATAGCTCAATGAGTCGCTAAGCCGAGAAGGAATCTAAAGCGGGCACATAGTTTGAAGAGGTGTTGAGATCCCAGGGTACTCTCATCACTACAGTTGCACCGATGACAACAAGCGGGTAACAGAAAGCCGCTGAATGCTGGTGAGTGATAGCTGAAGACCAAAATTATAAGAAGCCTACGAGTACCTATGTCTTGCAATATACGTCTTTTGGCTGAGAATGATGACAGGGCTACACCTTTCTCCTTTTAAAGAAGAGATCTGGAGTTAAAATCCATCATCTTGCCAATGTTTAACTCGGCAACGTAGTATTATTAGGTGTCAACGATGATGGCTTAAAGTGATTTCCGACGCACGAGAGTGAGAATTTTTACTGATCGTCGTCGTCGTCGTCATCAACCCATATTCGGCTCACTGCTGAGCTCGAGTCTCCTCTCAGAATGAGAGGGGTAAGGCCAATAGTCCACCACGCTGGCCCAATGCGGATTGGCAGACTTCTCACACGCAGAGAATTAGGATAATTCTCTGGTGTACAGGTTTCCTCACGATGTTTTCCTTCATCGATTGAGACAATTGATATTTAATTTCTTAAAATGCACACAACTGAAAAATTGGAGGTGCATGCCCCGGATCGGATTCGAACCCACACCCTCCGGAATTGGAGGCAGAGGTCATATCCACTGGGCTATCACGACTCGATCGATCGATCGATCGATTTTTACTGATAATGTGTTGAAAAGAAAAAAGAAAAGAAAGGTAGATATTTCATAGCCCAACCCAGACCCAGGACTCGAACCCTCGCACCTTATAATCTGAATCGGGGTAACCACTAGACCATCGAGACATTATACACATACACACACTTAGTACATTAGGTAATAGTTTTCATACGAGTCCCTGTAAAACAACTTGAAGCGGCCAACTGCAGTTGTAAAGTTTACGATCGAAAGTTGGCTTTATTACACGCTGCACTTGCATTACTCCGTCCGGTTTTCTTTTAAAAGATCTTTTAAAAGTTGTCCGAAAGACGTGTGAACAAGACTCTTTGTGTCCGCGACTTCCCCGGGACTGTCTCACTTTGTATTGAACTTTTGTCATATCCCAACAGAACTTTTGCTTTGCATCTTTAGTGTTTTGAATTTTATAGAGTCTTTTGAAGGACTTGTTGTTGTTATTGCTTTAACCGACTTACAAACTGAGCGTATATTTGTGTTGGATAAAATCCCTGATATGTAGGTATATATTTATTGTTAACTTATCGATAATGTATTGCATTTCTGTGTGAGATTTAATATAATTTTCTCTAAATCAGGAGTTAATTCGTGGATTTGAATAGTCAAAAATAGTTTCATTGATGTATATTACTTACCTCTGTCATATATTATATTATTTTATTCCAATTCCTGAACCAGGTCTGGGTCTGTAGCAGCCAAGTTACAAAATATTTCTATAAACACTAATGCTTCAAAAAATTCCCGTTTCGGAGCGTTAGCGATTGTAGTAAGAGACGTTAAGTTCTTACAATTTTGGGCCATCTCCTTTCCTAATGTTACATCAAACCCCTAAATAATGCAGGCGCCGCCCCTCGCCGGACTTTTATGGCGACTATAACCGCTCAGCACTGAGGGACGGATAAATCTGCCGTGGTATATGTTCCGCTGACCGGCTTCCTAACTGGACGCCGGGGATTCCGGTAGAAACACTTATTTATTTATTGATAGTTTACTCGCTTATTTATACACGCATCTATTGGTAGGTATCCTAAATATTTTAAAAATTACAATGAGTTAAGTGATGTCAGGCGAAGAAGAAAAGATAAGCTAATAATGCCGCCAAAAAGGCTTGACATGTTTGCTAAGAGTGTACATTGTAGTGCAATTTCAATATATAACAAACTACCAGATATCTATAAGATTGACAATGTAAATATATAGTTTCAAGAGTAAGGTTTCTAAAATTCTTATGGATAAATGTTTCTATAACTTAAATGAGTATTTAAATTACAAATTTTAATGATATTTTTTTTTTTTTACGTATGATAAATATTTTGACATAATTTTAATTGACATGTGTGTTTGACATAATTTTAATTGACTTTGCACTAAATTTAACAAGGTTTAATAATTTTGACAGTATATATTATGACTATTATTTTATTTTATCTGTCACAGTAGTTTTGAGTTAGATTTGTCATAATCATTGAATCTTAATGTTAAATTGTATAAGCATACATATGTTTTCTTTTTTATTTGTTTGCTTTTAAATTAGGATTATACATAGTCTATTTAAATTTTTCATACACCAAATTATTATAGTAGAAAGTATCAGGGTCTTATTATATTTAAGTAATCTTTGTAAACCTGCTTTCTGATGAATAAATAAATTATTATTATTATTATTATTAGGATTAAGAGAATAAGTTGACACACTTGTCTATACTTATAATAAAACCGGTCAACTTCTATACATTAATTCGCAATTTGAGGTTTTACTTATACCATTTGTAACACCAAACGTTACCGTGGTATAACGTACTACTTGCGATATCTAGAACTTATAATAAAACTGTACAGAATGTACAAAATGTACCTGCATGTTGTACATAGAAGATATTTTGAAAATTTTTGACGGGGGGCATATAATCGAATCTGTCGCTAAAAATATATAGAAATTTTTTTTTTTCGATTTTTGTCTGTCTGTCTGTCCGTGTTTTTTTTTGTTATTCGGGCGTCACGCTGAAACTACTGAATGAATTCAAATAAAACTTTTGCTCGGTTTGAGACCATAATATGGAGAAGGTTATAGGATACTTTTTGTTGCGAAAATAAAATAAGAAGGGGGTGAAATATTGCTTAAAAGTTTACATTGATTTCAACGCGGACGGAGCCGCGGGCGTCTGCTAGTTAATAATAAGTTATTTTGGGTAAACTATGATAACTTATTATTTGACCTGTAAGTAACATAATCGTTCAAGTAACATTGAAAACTTAAAATTATCATACGTTCCTTTGTCAACGAAGAAAAAACACGAAAAAAAGACGAGTAGAAGAATGCGAAGTACATTCAGTTTGTCGGTCTATATCTTACAGATTCAGTCCCAAGTTATCTCTGTTAATGTGAAACAATACACTAGAGACTTTGCTCGTTATTTCAGACCCTACACCCTTATTTGCCACAATTTAATACGTTGTAAATGTATTACAAATAAATCGGCCACTCCAGCCCGTATTTTGTATCATAATTGAAACAAGCCATGGAAATTAATTACGCAGTAATTATTTATAAATCGCTTGATAAGATTGTATTAACGACCACCCCAGGGCTGCCGGTAATTAAGCTAATAATAATATGCGCGTGTGAGTACATAGCGCAAACACTACATGCGTGTGTACATATGTACTGCACAGAGTAATGCAGGGTAGGCTTTTAGGGACGATATTGTTTAATAGCTTTATTGTTGACTTGTAGACTTCCCGCGGTTTATGCCGCATAGTTCCCGGTCCCGTGGTAATATGGGAATAAATATAGCAGTTGTTGATAATGTAGCTTTAACATTGGTGGTTTTAAAATCGGACCAGTAGTTTTAGATCAAACAAACAAAAAATTAAAAATCTATCATATTTGTGTGTAACATTAGCTTAGATGAATTTTTTTATAGACTAAGCTTCCTTAAGCTTTCAATTTTTTTAATCCTTTCCCTCCAACTCAAACTTATGTCACAAGGTATTAGCTTATTTACAATAGAAAGGGGAATATTAGTCATACTTGATATTAAGAAAAAAAAACATGATTAGTTATGAAATAAAAAGACATAAATAAAATTAACTAAAGCCTGTACAGATGTTAGCAATGAATATTCTAGAAGAATTATTATGTATTAGCGATGTAACTGAAAAAATATTATTATTATTTTAATCCTATGGAAGGTATTTTCGCTGTCATCATGAATTTGAATCCCTGTTTCATCAGGCTACAATAAAGTTTCGTGTTTCACCGCAAAAAAAACCGCAACTCAAGCAGTTTTTTCTCATGAGGTTTTTTATATGTGAATATTTTAATACTAAACAACTCGACACAGTACCCCATAAAGCGCCATAGTGCACCCCTGTTTTACAATTTACATGCGTTTGTCACATATGACGCCCTATCCCTCGTTTTTTTACGAGCGCATAACACGTGACTTACGGCACCATAAATTCAAGGGATTTAATTATTAATAATGTCGCCCTAACCACTTGGAGGCAGAGATTCGGCTCCTTAATGCTCCTTAATTTACCCCGTTTTGATAAAAACGCATTTTTTTGTGTGGAATATCTTTTTCTCTGAGACGTTTGCTAAAACCCAGAATTAGGTACTCTAGGTTATTCAGGGATGGGAATAAAGATTGAATTTGTGTATTCGTAATAATTATAAATGCGTATGCCTGTTCGCAATAAACTCAAAAACTACTAAACTACTGAAAGGATTTTCAGGCAGTTATCATGAATCGAGTCATATCGAAGATTTCAGTGTTTCTAATTTGTCATGGTTAAATGCCTGAAAATGCCTATGTGCGTTTCCTCACTCGTGCGTAAAAAGCGCATTAGTTGGCCTATTTCCTATTTTGGTCTTTATTATCAACCTATTAAAATAAACAACAAATCAATTGACAACATGTCATCTACATACTATGATCCAAAATACAAATGTTATCCGGTGCTTACTGGTGCATATCATATAGTATGTACATGACATATATTGTTAATTGATTTGATGTTTATTTTTAATAGGTTGATAATAAAGACCAAAATAATGCATAGACCAGCTAATTGAACGGGACATAAATGTAGTTATAGTATCTGGACAGGAATTTAGTGTAAATTGGTTGAAATATGACAATTATTGGATGAGGCGGAACTTTGTATGAAACCCAGTTGATGTTAGAAGGGTTCCAAACTGGCAAATGGAAAAAAAGTTTAATAATAAAATTAAAACAGGTTGAACTCGGATATTTATTGATTTATTGTATTATTATGATAGAAGTCTGCGTGAGGGTGATCTGTGCTAACCACAGATGCACTCCAATATAATAACATAAATCATTCCACGTCCGATAGATTAATTGCATCCCGTGTTGTATTAGCTAGCCGCGACCGGTCGATGATATTTCTTCTTTCACTAAACATAATGATCTCATATGCTTCACCGAGCTCATATCACTGACATCTATACAGTCTGATTAAATTATACATTATCATCACTATCAACCTAATTTACAACCATAGAGCCAGGCCTTTCTTTTTATAGGAGAGGGGACATGGATCATAGAGCCACGAATAATTTTCAGGCATATGAGGAAGAGTAATACACCAACACCATGGTTTATTAGAGTTTAGCTTATGAATTTGGAGACTATTCCAGTCTCTACCCTACGATCTGAAAATTAAAAAAAAAAACGGAGGGCATTCCCAAAATAATGGAGCACGAGTCTCCTCTCAGAAGGAGCTGTTCACCATGCTGGCCCAATGCGGATTGACGGACTTCCCACATATAGAGAATAAAGAAAATTCTCTGCTAGGCAGGTTTCCTCACGATGTTTTTCCTTCACCGTTTGAAACACGTGATATTTAATTTTTTAAAATGTAAGTACATAACTCAAAATTTGGACGTGCATGCCTCTGACCGGATTCGAACCTATGCCTTTTGAATCGAGAACCCACCACTGGGCTATCACGGTTCTCAAAGTTTGAGCATTATGAATAAACATTTTGTTCAAGTGCCCAAGATCTATAAGATTTCGCGTAGGTACTATATTCCATCGGTTATTTGTTTATTACTTACCGCTCCTAACTTTGATAATTAAACTGAAAAACTAAGAACAAAGCGAAAAAATAAAATAATTACTTTCCTTAATGACCGCCGCTCAAAGGTGCCCGAACTTGTGGCGGCACTTGAAAAAGTTCTCACTGCTCAAGAACTGCTGGATTTCACCATCGATATAAGAAACGAAGATAAATTCACAATCTGTATTTATGCCATTGGCTTTTGCGGTAAGAAAATGCAATATAATGCTCAATTGTCTCCTTTTTCTAACAGTTGAAATCCCATTAAAATTGTTTCAACGAAAAACAAAGAAGAACGCTTCAATTCTATTTATATGTATTGAATTATTGATTTAATAGCTAAAACTCATGACAGAAACAACAATTTGAACTAATAGTTCCGGAAGATATTCTAACAACCGATGTTTTTTCATAAAGAGATAAATTTAACAAATCTGTGTATGTAACTCGACTTTTTAATATAGAATTATTTTGTGTCTAGTTTCGAGGCTATTTTTTTTATTCTTTACAAGTTAGCCCTTGACTACAATCTCATCTGATGGTTAGTGATGATGCAATCTAAGATGGATGCAATCTAAAAAGAAGATTTGTAAGGAGTAGTATGAGAAATCCACACCCCTTTCGGTTTCTACACGACATCGTACCGGATCGGATCGGCGGTATGTCTTTGCCGGTAGGATGGAAACTAACCACGGCCAAAACCTCCCACCAGCCAAAACGTGAGTTAGGTCGTTTATAATTACCGAATACAGTAGCAGCGCATCTGTAGTAAAAAGTCCGTTGTGTATCTTGGTGTTTTGATATCAGTGGTGTTCATCTAAGAAGTTTCGTTTGTTTCAATTTACAATAGTTTATGTGAGAGGGCTCGTTAGCAGAGTTGAGACGCTCGGCTACAGAGACCATTGCTATCTATTCATACTATTATAAGACAAAGTCCACCGCCGCGTCTATCTGTCTGTTTGCTCGCGATAAACTTGGAAAGTACTAAACAAATTCACATCACCATTATAGAGACTGATTTATAAGGAATCACACACATTTGTGATATATTAGAATTGACAGATACAGACGCATACATACATTTTTTAAAAGATTCATTGTTTTGAGTATCTTGTATCTCTTAAAAGCACTTGAGAAAATTAAATTATTTAGATGTCACAGACAAATTATTTACAGACAGATATTTAAAGTTCATTTATATGTATTGATTATCGGACGCCCGCGACTTTCCCCGCGTGCGTGAAATTCTGTTGTTTACAATAGGTTGACACTTTTTTATTAAATAATTAAATTTTAAAGATTAAATGGTCTTAAATACTTGTAGGAACCAAAGTCACCGTTCAACTGTTACATGACGTCACTATAACAAATCCCTTACATTGGATCTTCCTCAAAAATTAACCTAAACTAAAAAGCAATAAATAACATCTTACCTATGTGCTACCTTGTGATCAGTTTGAAGGCGGTGCCAATCCAGTGTCATGTTTTAATTAAAGACGTTTCTGAAAGAACCACAGAAATTTTGTAATTTAAACGGCTTGAATTAAAATATCACTGACTTGGCACCGCCTTCAAACTGATCACAAGGTAGCACATAGGTAAGATGTTATTTTTTGCTTTTTAGTTTAGGTTAGTTTTTGAGTTGGAAGTCGGTTGATTTTTTTTATTAAAATTTTTATATTAATATCGATATATTTCGGACCCTTATTCCATGTACTATGCGAAATTAAAATTTGATTACTTACAATTTTTTTTTCACAATTGATTTTTCCGTAATGTATAAATGATACGGGTATACATGAGTTAAATAAAACCATAGTATAACACCAAAGTTGAGTCGTCTATCTCGGTGATAACTTGCGATGCTGTAATCTTCGGCGCCTGGTGTCCGTCCCCGCCCTGTCCCGGCCGATTAATCAATTCCGTCGACTAATGGATGTTTTCCTTACTCTAATGACCTGGACACACAAACATTGATGTGGACAGAACAACATGGTTGCTTTTCTACAGTACAATGGATTTTGAATGAAGAAAGCTCACTGCTGAGCACTAGTCTCCTTTTAGAATGCGAGGGGTCAGGCCAACACGCTGGCCTAATGCAGATTGGCAGACATCACACACGTAGAGAATTAAGAAAATACTCTGCAGATTTCCTCACGATGTTTTTCCTTCACCGTTCACACGTGCTATTTAAGAAATTATCATCAAATAGTCATCATCAATTTGAACATTGGCTATCGAAATCATCAAGCTATAAAACGAACAGTAACACGATGATCGGATAAAATATCGTTTTCAACTTTTTAAGCATTTGTTCTGTTACTGATGTCGTAGGACTTCCCAAGCGTGCGTCGTCATCGGTGGAAGTTCTTCCTCGCGTAAACTGTGAAATTGTATAATATGAAGGAGCATCAACATCTTGTTTCCCGCAAGTCTTTATTTATCTGCTCTTTACTGAAACTCTTCATTTACGTTCACACGTTCAACACGTTCCGAAACGTAGCAAACAAAAATTAAATAACTACATTGAGAAAAAAACAAAAGAGAATCAATTTTTTTTGCTTTAATAGTGTTACAGATATCTGAGCTATGCCTGCCTGTGTCTAATTTTTTTCTTTCCAATAAGTATAATTTGTAAATACCATTCTCACTACTTCTCGTATACGAGGTAGTAAAGTCAAAATCTAATTGTGAGTCTTTAATAAAAATATTTCTAATACATATAAAAAACAAGTCAAACACTTTTCCCGCTCATAAAAGTATATCTTTTGAGTTAAAAATACACACAAGAATATCTAAGCTCCGCGTCCCGCATTTGTATCTTTACAAACAAAATAATATTATTATCTAAACGACTTTAGAAAAACAACACAAGATTAAGAAAATAAGAGAGAAATTTTGAAGGGAGAGTAAGCGACGCGGTTACCCGGGGGGGTTGAGAGCTATTATATTTATAAAGTTGCCGAGTTAGTAACTTGCTGCAAGTTTAGAAACACAATGTCGGGGTAGACTTGGTCGCTGTTTTGATAATGTTTATGATCGGTTTAGGAAGATAGAGGGTAATGCGTTTCCGATTTTAGTAGTTCTTGCTGGACTGAAGGAGTGCTGTAGTTTTTGTTTCCATGTTTATCTCTTCTTTGTATTGTTCTATTCTATAGAAAAGGTCATTAAAGTATTTTGGGCCTCATACCCAATTTTCTAAAAGAACTCACACCACCTATCTACATTTTTAAATAATTTAACTTTTTGTTCATTTGATATGTACGCCAATACATAAAATTTGTCCTTATATATTTCCTCTTTATTGGAGTCTCGTAGGTAGCTGTAGTAGTTTGGGATCACACGGACCTTTGAGTCTTGGGTGAAGCTATAAAATATTGAGCTGTCTTTCTTGCATGGAAATCTTAGTAACAATAATTCCGGGGCACGAGCGTGGTGTTACTTGCCCATGCCCCGGAGAGCACGTTAGGCTATCAGTCTCGATCATTATCGTTAACATCTCAAGTGATAAATAGAAAATCAAACATTATCACTATCCCATAATTACCTGACCCTGTCGTGGGCCTTTAAAATAGGCCCACAATGATAACTTCCACATCAGAAAGACATCGTGTGAGTGTTGAATAACAACAATGTTAGAAGTCGTGCCATAATCTATACATAGTCTATAAGGTATACTAATATTATAATGACAGGAAGTGTGCGTGTTTGTTGGGTTGTAGGAGGTAATTATGAACCGATTTTGAAAGTTATTTCATCAATAGAAAGCCACGTTATTTGTGAGTATCAAAGTCTATATTTTATCAAGTGAAACCGCTGAGAGTGTGCTAACTGCTATCACACTTCACACTAATATTATAAAGGCGAAAGTTTGTGTGTAAGTATGTTTGTTCCTCCTTTACGCTGCGAATACAGAAGCGGTTTGGCTGAAATTTGGAATAGAAATAGATTATACTCTGGATTAACACATAGGCTACTTTTCATCCCGAAAAAAATCCATGGTTCCCGCGGGAATTGTGAAAAACTGAATTCTTCGCGGATGAAGTTGCGGGCGTCCTCTAGTTATTGTATAAAAGACATACTTTTCATAGATATACCCTTATACCTACCTACATAATCAGTTTTCGTGTCGTGTCGTCATAAAATGTGCGAAGTGCGCCCTTCAGCCAAGTTATGAAGCTATTAGCGGTTCATACTGACGGGTTGAGCTCTTCGTATTACTGGCAGACACAGTATGGCTGTGTAACGGTTATTGGTGGCGGTAAATCTCATAAAAATACGATGATATTTAAGTTTATAAAAGGCCCTTCATATTAGTATAGGCCTTTTGTATGTTCGTAAGTATTATTATAAAATTTACCTATAGGTAGGTTAAATCTAATATTCAATCAATATTTTACTTACTACTTATTCCATATATCCATCCCTTGCAGTACTCGTAGTAAGTATCGCTGTAAAAATTGAGTAATTTCTCTCGTTTTCCCAACATTTCCCTACTCTGCTCTGCTCCTATTCATCGTAGTGTGATGAAAAATATACTATGACCTGCCCAGGAGTATGAAGAATAATTGTACCAAGTTTCGTTAAAATCAGTCGAGTTTTTGTTTCTATAACGAACATACAGACAGACAAACAGACAAAAATTTTACTGATAGTTATTTTGGAAATATATTTCATGTACAGAATTTACCTCTCTACAGATTTATTATAGGTATAGATTTATGGACGTTGGGGTCCGTGTGCTGAAATGAAGATCCCGCACCGGAAAGTGTTGGTCGACCCCCACTAGATCGACTGAGGACATCAAGCAGGGAGCCGCTGGATGCTGGCGGCTCGGGACCGAGGTGTTTGATGATGATGATGATGACGATGATGATGACGTGATTATAATGAAATGTCTTCCCAGGAGGTTCTGACGGCTTCCGTGGTGCATTGGTATGTGCGGTGGACTTACAAGACGGAGGTCCTGGGTTCGATCCCCGGTTGGGCCGATGGAGGTTTGCTTGATTGGACCAGGTCTGACTTCGGCCGTGGCTAGTGACCACCTTACCGGCAAAGACGTACCGCCAAGCGATTTAGCGTTCCAGTAATATGTCGTGTAGAAATCGAAAGGGATGTGGATCATTACTTACCATCAAGTGAGATTGTAGTCAAGGGCTAACTTGTAAAGAATAAAAAAAAAGGTTCATTACACCTCATTAAGCATGGTCGTGTAAATACGGGATAGAAGGTTTTAATTTTAACGCAATTCATTAGAAAAAACGCGCAAATTATTCATTGGCAATTCGTTGAAGTTTCCGCGCGCGACCCAACTTTGACAATTAAACAAAGTTGGAACAAAGTGTGCGAAAAAAAGTAAAATAATTACTCCCTTTAATGGCGGCTAGAAGGTACGCATCCGCTGTCCGCAAAGCGGAGCTTCCGCAAACTGCCGCACAACTGTACAGTTGCGGATATTCAAATTCATCTAAGATATTTACTTTGTTTCAATAGTAGTTTGTGTTGGGAAAAACTCATTAGTGGTATTGAGTTTAACTTTGCCGTTTACAGTTAAAAACATGGGATCATCTTTTATTCTATGTGTCGCGAAGTTTAATTACCTATCAGTACTTAATTAAATTGAAATTCAAAAATATAGTAAAGTTACCAAATCAATTTATATAATTAAATTGGTACTAGTTCATTTTCGAATTGCGCGACAAACTTTTATTATCATTTAAATTGTATATAATGAGGTTATAAGTTGGTACTTAAAATATTGAAATAAATCATTTTTTTCTTTTTAGAGCGTTTAAATAAAAACTATAAAGTTCATTTGCTTTTAATTTATTTTTAATTTTTTAGCTATAGCTGGCAAGGTCTCCGAGTTTGTTAATTTTTTCAAGTTACTCTCAATAAGTCCTTTCATTTGATACCCTTATTGTAGAAATGGTGTCACATTTACTCAGTTTAATATATAACGAGATTTAAATATTTTTCGTTTACCGAAGGGAGATGTAAATATTTTAAACCTGTCGAACTATGAATGAAAACATCTTAACAGAAAAACACTTTAGAGTCTACAGACAACATAATATATCGGACATTTGCGTGAGCATAAAATGATGAAAAAAATGCGAAAGCAAACAATTTTCAATATTAATATCGTACAATTTGCCTGTTTCGATAAATGTATTTCTAATTCCTTTTAACTCCACGTGTTGTAAAATAAAGAACACCTCATACACTGGGTTCCGTCCATTCATTATTGATAATGGTTTTTGGATATCTTGCCGGCTTATATTACAGTTCCGACAAGACATGGCAACGAACAGGCAATTATACTTACTGACAGTGGCTACGGAACTGTGCTGAGAATGGCATGGTTCTTCGAAACGCGGACTGATGGATTACAAGCTACCAGCGGCGAAGAGTCCATACAGGACGATTTCCGTCGGATTACCTTTTAAAAATTCCATACATACATAATCGTCGTCGTCATCAACCCATATTCGGCTCACTGCTGGGCTCGAGTCTCCTCTCAGAATGAAAGGGGTTAGGCCAATAGTCCACCACGCTGGCCCAATGCGGATTGGCAGACTTCACACACGCAGAGAATGAAGATAATTCTCTGGTATGCAGGTTTCCTCACGATGTTTTCCTTCACCGATTGAGACACGTGATATTTAATTTCTTAAAATGCACACAACTGAAAAGTTGGAGGTGCATGCCCCGGACCGGATTCGAACCCACACCCTCCGGAATCGGAGGCAGAGGTCATATCCACTGGGCTATCACTGATCTTACATACATACATAATACATATCCACTTTAAGTAGATTTCGCTTTTCGATCAAGGGTCGTGTGCAGAAGGCTATTTCTGAGTTCTTCTGAATCCTTGTGACGGTGCGTATTGTGAGGACGGTCCTTAATGAAGCCCTGACTGCCAGATGCTTGGGCACATAAATGACCCGCAACGGGTGGGATGGATATTTTTTTTATTTATGTTGATGTATTTAAAATTAAAATAAAGTAATAAGTAAATGAGAGTAAAAAACTATGTGTACACTGTACAAGTGATTTATTTTATACTAATATACTTCATTTAATAGAATATAGGTAGAAGAAGAATATTTCAGAGTTCAATGTTTTTATTACACACACGGATCTCTGAAAACCATCAAATTACCATTCCCCCATTCCAACACTCGACTTGTTCAAGGATCCATTCATTCATAAATATAAAAATTATATCGACGCCGAAGCCATTTTCCATTTGCGGGAAAATTTATATTTATTGTGTTCCGATGTTCAGTCTCGCAGACGTCTTATTTGTGCTGAAGCGTGCCGCGGCCGGGGATTTGCATACGTCATAGCACACACGGTACAGGGTGTTCCGTTTTGTGATCAAAGTTAAAGTTTGGTAGTATTAATATGTAAAAGTTTATGCATAATGTGTAATAGCCTAGTGGATATGACCTCTCTGCCTCCGATTCCGGGGGTGTGGGTTCAAATCCGGTCCGGGGCGTGATCTCCAATTTTTCAGTTGTGTGCATTTTAAGAAATTAAATATCACGTGTCTCAAACGGTGAAGAAAATCATCGTGAGGAAACTTGCATACCTGAGAATTTTCTTAATTCTCTGCGTGTGTGAAGTCTGCTAATCCACATAGGGTCAGCGTTGTAGACTAATGGACTAGCCCTGTCTTTCTGAGAGGAGACTCGAGCTCAGCAGTGAGTCGAATATGGGTTGATAACGAATGTGTAACTGCCTTGTTGGTCCAGTGTGTTAGGATATTGCGGTCCTGGATTCGATTGCGTTGGTACAGCGAGATGGGTCTGAGCTCTATATCAGCTATAAGTGAGGTCTGACCTTGTTGTAAGCCGTTCAATTATTATCAAACATATACATTATGTATAAGACTAAAGGAACATCAGAAAAGCTACAACATTTTATCATCATTAAATTATCCCAAGAGATAAATATCCATGAGGATATTCCAACGAAAAAATAAATAAATCCTTATTTCTGCCACCAAGCAAGAAAAAAAGTGTTTTGTGTAATTAAAATGGTCTCTCGGGGGATCTTTTGACTCTTAAGGTGGTGGATAGGGGAATTTCTGTCAACATCTGGAGGGTAGAAGGGAAATAAAATAACTTCCGCTGACACAAATGCCGGATAAAACTCCGTTAACAAATCTTATGCTGGAGTTAGATTTAGACTTTACCCGAAAAGGCTTAAGTGATTTACCACACAGGGAAATTAAAGTTTCCTTATCCTAATAGCATTACGCATAAATTACATACATGAAAATTTTCAAAAATTAAAAAAATTATCATCATCATCATTATAAGCCGATGAACGTGCACTGCTTGGACTTCCAAACAAAACCCCAAGCATAGCTCACTCCATCGCCCGCTGAGTGACTCTGAGCCTTCTAATAAGGACCATAGTTAGCGACGAAGTTCAAAAATTTCAACACAAATCGAAGATTACAGCACCTGTGGTAAAATCTGTGGGATCATCTACACTATCACGAGTCTCCTCCAGACCCTGACACGTGTGGAGAGTCCCCTAAGCGTATGCCCGCACATTCCCGTCATGAGGCAACCGCTCACATAAACGTCGCGAGCTTTTACACGTGACGGGGGTGACAAGTAACCAGGTCGAAACCTTCGCTTCCTTTTGTGTTTTTCCTTTATTATCCTACTGTGGAAGGGTTGGGATTTTACCAGACTGTTTGTATGCAACTTTTCTTTATAAGAAAAATTATATAACGAGTTGGCATGTATTTTTTCTTTTAATCAATTTGAAAGTTTTTCCATTATAGTGTCAGGCATCCTTCCATATAGGAAAGACTATAGCCCCTCCACGGTGATATAGTGCTATTGCAAAAACTAATATCATCATTATCATATCAGCAGATGGACGTCCACTGCAGGACATAAGCCTTTTGTAGGGACATCCAAACATCACGATACTGAACCGCCTGCACCGCCTGGGTCGACCAAAACTGCGCTTTCTAGTGAGGGTTCGCCATTGCAAGCTGAAATGGCAATGGGCGGGACACATAGTTTAAAGAGCTGATAGACGTTGGGGGCCCCAAGGTGCTGGAAAAATAATATAGCAGTACTTTTGAAAAATAACTACTATGCTACTAAAGCTCGTTGGTAGGTTTAGTGTGATAAAGTTTCACAACATCACCAACTTCCTAACTACAGACTAAGAAGTTTTACTCAGAACTTTTTGTAAGAAAGAAAAATGTAATAAATCTTTGAGTACTAGAATTCTGAACCTACAGCCTAACGATCTAAAGCCATAGGCTCACCATTGGTTCATAATATTACAAACGGATAAGCCAACACAACTTTTTACTTTTGATAAATTAAAAAAAAAAACTTGTGTTTGATATCCTCGTACCTAGATCATGTCAGAACAAGTCGCGCCTCCGGCTTCGTAAACAAGTCTTAACGAAATTCCTTCACACAAAATTAAGTTAAAAAGGTCGGCTTACAATCACTGCAGAAACCTCAAGCGGACGCTTTACACCAGGAGCTGGCGGGACGATTTGACGCTGTGCTTGATCACGATTGTAAGCAACAGCCTCTTTGGCTCCAATGCTCAAATTATTAGGCGAGCTTATGTCCTCGTTATGGGTGTCTTCTGTAGGAAATAATTGGGATTTTCTTTTTCGAAAATAAATCTTAGTAACTGTTACTATATTAGTACTTCTACAATACTCAGCACAGAATACAACCAACATTATAGAAGGCAAAACTGACCGCAGCTGTCAGCAAGTGAGATTTGAGCCAAGCGGTTTATCTTTCCGGCATGATATCGCGTAGAAAGGGGTGTGAGTTTTCATCCTTCTCCTAACAAGTTAGCCCGCTTCCATCTTAGATTGCATCATCATCTACCATCAGGTGAGATTTGAGCCAAGCGGTTTATCTTTCCGGCACGATATCGCGTAGAAAGGGGTGTGAGTTTTCATCCTTCTCCTAACAAGTTAGCCCGCTTCCATCTTAGATTGCATCATCATCTACCATCAGGGCTAACTTGTAAAGAATAAAAAAAAAAATATCTACAAACTCAGCATAAACAGCGCTCAGGTATATTTTTTATGATCACCATCATTATTAAGAAACTGAAAACCGTACAGCAATTACTTAGAGCAAAACAACAGGCTGCATCGAAAGCCTCGTCAATCTTGCGCCGGCTCTCGGCGCGGTCCGTCACTAATTAAGGAGGGAGTTGGAACAATTAATTAAGTATAATAACAAAACTTTAATTAATTCCCAGCCCGCGGCCGCGGGTCGCTGCGCCGGACGCGAGCCTCTTGTCAGGTTAATTGTTTACTTTGCTTACATTTTTGTGGCAACTTGCTGACAGTACCTATACTTTTGTGGCAACTTACTGACAGATGTTCCCTGTGTTTCCTTATCCATTATAACTTGTTTGGTTAATTCGGATTTTGACATGCTTGAATAAGTATTTTTTTTTGATTTTTGTTTGGTTATTCTAAATTACTTATTGAAATGTAAAATATGATAAGCATCATCAGCCTCTTTTATTGGTCCACTGCAGGGGTCTCTTATAAAAAGAGATAGATTCTTTTTATAGGAGGGAATTTTTGAGCTCCGACCCACCATGCTGCTCAAATATGAGATGATGGAAATTGTTTGACCCTGTAATGTCTATGAAGTACTAGCGGACGTCCGCGACTTCGTCCGCCCTTTGACCTTTTTAATCTAGACCTGTCGTAAATTCCGTTCTTAGTGAATACCTACTAACTATAAACTACCTTTCTGACAAATGTCAGCTTTGTACATCAAGCGGATTTCGATATTTCGTGATGAATGAACTTTTCCATTTACATATATTAAGAATTAAGATTAAGATGAATGATTAAAGTGTAAATGGTTAAAGATTTTGAAGTATTAAAATGATACAGGCGGAATATGCTTTTCGAGGCACGGAGCTGTTATTAGGGTTCTGAACGTACGCAGTACAAAAACCGAACCCTTATATTAATAACTTTATAACACCGGGCTGCTATTGCAAATTTTTTCAAAGAAAGAAAACTGAAATTGACATTTGAAATTTATTTATTTCAAGTAGGTAGGCTTAGGCTACAAGCCACTTTTGTAAGTTTGACTATTAGTGGAGACTTCCACCAGCTCAGGCAAGCTTGCAAGAATTTTAGCGCAGTTACCAAGCGGCACACAACGCAGCGTTCGCTGGACGTGACGAGAGTGCAAACCGTCCGAAAGGGTTGGCTCAGAGATTTACTTCAAGATTCACACAAGCAGTATATTTAATTATTATTCTATTTTATGATATAAACTTGTAAATAATGACAACTACAAAATACGAACTGAAGGGCTAGTGGCAGTTTGATACTGTGACGATCACGTTAATTAACGTAAATACGAATTTCTAAGGAATAGAAACAGCGTCATCTAGTGGCACTACTGAACAACTGTTTCAATTCCATATAAATTCGCGTTTACGTCAACGCGATAGTAACAGTATGGAAACATAGCAATTCCCACTAGGCACACTGTTGAGTATATTGTCAGCTCTTCTCGGCAGAACCTGCTTCTCGAACCAGTTGTAGAGCCTTTACAAATAGTCAACTTGACGTTTCAAATGTGCTTGTAAATTAAGCCTACAATTAAAACAAATGAATTTTGATTTTTTGTCCTTTTTTTGCTTTCTTGTAGAGATACTAAACATTACTTGCAATGATTAATTTTCATTTATTTGACTGACTGACTACTAGGCCAAAGTAGTGGAAAGCCTACGTGAAACAAAGAAATTCTCAGTAAAAAAGTGAATTGGGATTTTTTGACGGCCTCCGTGGCGCAGTGGTATACGCAGTGGATTTATAAGACGGAGGACCTTGGTTCGATCTCTGGTTGGGCTGATTGAGGTTTTCTTAATTGATCCAGGTCTGGCTGGTGGGAGGCTTTGGCCGTGGCTTGTTACTAGCCTACAAGCAAAGACGTACCGCCAAGCGATTATAGCGTTCCGGTGCAATGTCGTGTAGAAACAGGGGTGTGGATTTTCCTTTTTCGTAACAAGTTAGCCCGATTTCATGTTAGACTGCATCATCACTTACCATCAGGTGAGATTGTAATTGTGTAGGCTCTTCGAACTATGTGGCCTGCCCATTGCCACTTCAGCTTCGCAACTCTGAGCGATATCAGTGATTTGGTTCGTCTGCGGATCTCCTTATTTCTGATTCGATCACACAGAGAAGTTCCAAGCATAGCTCGCTCCATCGTCCGCTGAATGACTTTAAGCCTTCTAATAAGGCTCATAGTTAGCGAACAAGTCTCGGATCCGTAGGTCATCACTAGCTACACGCACTGTTCGAAGACTTTCGAAGGCCCGTAATAGGCAGTAAATAGGCTGGTAAATATCACACTGATATCCTCCTGTACAAGTATTTCATTATAAGCATGCAGGCACAGGTAGCCTAGGCATTAAGACTTAATTAAAGCAATAAACATGCATATTTGCACAGCGCATACATTTGATACATTGTATGGTATAATTTATGCTCGCGACACACACAGCTTATTTGCTTGCCTATTTGCTTTTGTAGAGTAATGTCGGCGCCCGTGACGTCGCATAATGTAGGGGCGGCGGGTAAAGCTGGAAACATACTTTGAACAGGTAATAAAATATACGTAACACAATAAAAATGTGTGTAACTGCCTCGCCGGTGAAGTAGTTAAACCACTGAAGTTAGGTTAGTTATTAAGCTTATAGAAAAGTCATATTATAGTGTCAATGATTACGTAAATGACAAAATTGCTTGGAAATGAAATGTATTACATGACAGGCTACTTATATACCTATTGTTAAATGGTGATAAACTAAAAAAGGATAAACCTGGCTGAGTTTGTTGTGGGCTCCTGTCGGACCAAGGCGCGTTTGGAACCCTCGTAACTTTAATTTTAAGTTTTCGAATAATTATTATCACCATTATCTTAAGTTTAATATTATTACCTGACGTTTCGAAAGAGCTTGTAAAGTAAGCCTATTTGAAATAAATGAATTTTGACTTTGACTTTGACTTTATTATAATTAGTAGAGAAACCACTGAATCAACGAGCCAGACTCAGTGTGTGTAGCTAAGTAGCCTTTTATTATGACGTCCCGGGTTCGAAACCTGGGTAGGAATACGAAGTACACGCCACTGGGGTGTACACAGCGCTCACAGCAATGCTGAGTGGTAACAGAAATAAGTATGGCGGACCAGCTCCGTCACCAAAAGCTATATAAAACTACTATAGTGAAAGAAAATCTTAATAATCTTAGACTACGTCATTACTTAACATCAGCACGGCTATTCTCTAACGATGTTTTGTTTAACTCGCAAGTGCGAATATCGAATTACCACCGCTATCTTTCTCATTCTATAGTATCGTGTTAAACAGAGAGAGATAGAGGTGAATTCGAAACTCGCACTAGCGAGTTATGCAATACATCGTTAGAGTATAGCCTAGAAGGTTCGTTTGTTAATACGAGTAAGTATTTTTCAACGCCATATGAGTAACAGAGTAAGTGCCCATTGACTGTACTTTTCGTCAAATCCGTGCAAGACAAAGAGACATTATCGTTTATCATTAACAACTCGTATTCGGTTCACTGTTGAGCACAAGTCTTCTTTTAGAATGAGAGGGGTTAGGCTACCACGCTGGTACAATGCGGATTGGTAGATTTCACACACTAGAGAATTAAGAAAACTCTCAGGCATGCAGGTTTCCTCACGATGTTTTAGTCGTATAATTTCTTGAAAAGCACATAACTGAAAAGTTGGAGGTGCATGCCCCGGACCGGATTAGAACCTACGCCCTCTGAATTGAAGGCAGCGTTTATACTCGTATCCACTGAACTATCACGGCTCTATCAAACATTTAGTGAAAAAGTCAAGTTTGTCAAACATATTTATTCGTAATGCTCGCCCTAAACATCCAACACGAATAATATATATGTATGAGGTTCAGAGTGGCCCAAATTAGGTGGCAGGTGCTCTCAAAGTTGTCGGAATTGAACCCAACACCCTCGGGACGGTGTCCCTTTGTATGAAAGGTGAACCTTCGCTTGAATTACGTTTCGTCGAACACATCCAAAATACATCAATACGGCGGATTTTGTAGGTACAAATATTTTTTATTGAGGAAATTTGAACTTTGTAAGTTGTTGAACCAACATATCAAAAACAAGTAGACGCCATGCGGTTTCACCCGCGTAGTTTCTCGTTACCGTGGGAATATGGGGATAAAATAAAGCCTAATTAAATCGCTTGGCAGTACGCCTGTGCTTGTAGGGTGGTAACTAGCCAAGGCCAAAGCCTCCCACCAACCGGACCGGCCCAGCCGGGGATAGAACTCAGGACCTTGAATACATCGGTCAAAATAATTCCGGTTAAACGATCGATTTTGAGAAAACTATAATTTACAATACCTAAACTAGGTAACTTTTAGGTTAAGAACGGAGACCATAAAAATACATAGGTACTTTAGTAAAAACAAAAAAAAATATGTACAACATAAACTGTAAAATGTAAAGTACAGAGCTAATGAAGCATTCACAAAACTTATTCTACATCTATAAACTTATATTATCCCACAAAAAATCGAATTACCAATCACGGCCCCAGGTATTCTGTGGAAAAAGTTTTACCCCAAAAATACAAAAATTGATTCCGGCGTAATAACAAGATAAAAATCACACGGCCCATTCACCGTCTCTATCTTCTGCGATAACAAAGCACAGGACGGCAATAAAGTGCGCGATAAAGTAAAAAACTCGTCGCGTCCACTACAGGACATAAACACGCTGACTTCTAGCTGTAAGAAAACATCGTAAACGTTTACAAGTCAAGTTAGGGGTTTGCCACAAACTGAACGCTTAAGCGTTTTTCTTCAATCTATTGTTTCAAGAAATGGACATTAGGTGGTGCTTGATAAATTAAACTTTATTTACAGCGATGGGTCTTTCCAACCGACGTTCCAAGAGCGGGCCAAATAAATAGACAATAATTATAATTTCCTCGTAATCAAAATTAAATTTCCTCATATTCAAATGAAAAGTAGAGTGCTTAACACGGGTAAAGGAATCAATTCCTATTCGGACTATAGCCGCCCTCGCTACGCTCGTGTGTCTAAATACCTCGGGAATTAACAATCTACTATTACCCCTAGAAAGACATGTTATATGTGAGGGTCAAAGGCTATATTTTATCCCCGTATCCTTATGGGAACGGTACCTACGCAGGTGAATCACGCGGCATTTGCTATCATTTTATAAAAGTGAAGTCCGTTGTAAACACATACATTGGGCCAGCGCTGAAAACTTTCAATACGCCCCCCTCGGTTCCCAATCAGTGACATTCACTTATTGAATTTTGTTGTGTTCGGGAAAAGTTTCAATAATTCCTTAGATTGGAGAAAACTTTATCAATTTCCTCCGCAGCAGCGTATCGGCGAGCGTCGGACGGCAGGAACGTCACGCCGGTCGGAAAAGTTAGCATTCGGTTTTCCGACGTCGGTCTCCATTTTCTTTTTACTGATAACAGGTAACTTAATTGGAAACAACAATAGATCTAACCGTGGAGGCGCAATACAATTCCAAGTCTATAACTTTTCCGGCTCGACTATCCATGGTCATGTGGGCGTCAGGACTGATACATTCAGGCTAAAACACTCTAGAAAGGCCTTCTAAGCCAAGATCTCACAGGAGATGCCATAGAAAGTCGTTCCGTCTATCTTTTCTGCTTATGTCTTCCGACCCCATCAGGCGATGCTTCTGTGCTTGCAAAAACTCTCGGTGATGCCGCTGAGGTTCTAATCTACGTCCTATATCAATAATTTAGTAGGATTTTTATTTCAGTAGCTGATATAATAATAATAATAATTTCTTTATTTATGGCAACAAAGGCCCATTGGTTAGTTACATTAAGATAACTTATTAACTATGTTAGAAGATGCACAATTATATTTAAGAGGATAGAATAAATGCATTAACAATCTCCTCACCGCACCAAAACAGAAATAAATTTCTGCAGGATTGGCGAGTCAGTCTTGCTTGCTAACATGTTTAAGATACTATTGGGGCTCGCCCGCAGTCTTGCCAGGAGGGATGACTTCCGTTTTCTAATTATTGCATAAAAATCATCTGTCCGCTCCTGCGCAAACATACCTGACGCTGAGCAAAACCGGGGCAAGCCCAACAGCATCCTGAACCCATTGTTATATTGCACCCTTAGGGTGTCCATACACTTCTGTGTGTAGTTAACCCACAGGCTCGCGGTGTAGAAGGTTTGGCAATATGCTTTAAATAGAGTTATTTTTGCTTCCTTACCACACTTCGCGAATCTGCGGGCCAACATGTTGCACCTGGCCGACAAAGCTCTCCTCTCTCTTTCAATGTCTACCTGATCCTCAAGGCTCTCCGTAACATAGTGACCTAGATATTTGAATTGGGTAACTCTTCTTAAAGAAGTCCCACTGAGAGTGATATTAGGTTCATATCGCACTTGATTGCGGGGAGCCCTAAAGATCAAGTATTCACTCTTTGCCACATTATATATCAGGCCATTTGCAGCTGCATAATTCTCACAAGCTTTTATCAGCTCTCTGATTGAGCCAGCCGTAGGACCCAGTAGCACCATGTCGTCAGCATAGCTTATATTATTGACGCATATGCCATCGATCCAGCATCCGACTGGTTTTTTGCTGAGTTCTACAATCAGCTCATTTATGTACAAATTAAAAAGCTTGGGCGAGGTTAACCCCCCCTGCCTCACCCCGCATTCCAACCTGTACGGATTAGAGAGCTCATTTCCCCACTTAACATTATTCAGCTGGTTGGCATACCAGTATCTCATGATATTGAGCAACTCCGGCGCTACGCCTGCCTCCTTCATCTTTTTCCATAGCACATTATATGAAACTAAGTCAAAAGCTTTGGAGAGATCAAGGAAACAGGCGTAAACAGGTGTTTTTCTATTTGTATAGTACTGGACTGTCTGCTTGAGGCTCAGTATTGCTGTCTCAGTCGATAAGCCCGGCCGAAAACCGAACTGCGCATCATGAAACTTAAGTGTTTCGCTTAACTTTGAGTCAAACAAACCGTCCAGCACCTTGGCCAAAACAGTTGCGAGAGATATGGGCCTATAATTTGACCTATCTGATATAGCGCCAGTTTTGTTCTTCAGAATCGGAATCACTATAGTTCTCATCATCTCTACAGGCAAGTATGAGTGGCTAACACAGAGTGAATAAAACATAGCTAGCACTCTAGGAAGATGAAAACCCGCGTATTTCAAATGCTCAATGCTAAGGCCATCGTGACCGGGAGACTTTCCCCTAGTCATTTTAAATATGGCTTCACGTACTTGTTTCGCTGAGAAGCGCATAAGTTCCCTGTCACGATCAACCTCAACATTGGAATCTCGAGTCGATGGCCCTAGTGGTGATGAAACTCTAAAATAGTCACTGAACATATTTGCTATTTCTTTTTGGGAGGAACAACCCGCGACACTCACAGGTATACTCGGTTGAATATTTAGTTTATTAGTTGATTTCCAAAACTTTGAAAAATTTTTGTCGTTTCTATGAGAAGTTATTATATCCATTTTAATTTGTTCTTGATGGTTTTGACACCATCTTAAACGGCTTTTAAATATTTTATGGCTCTCATTCATTTCGTCCCATATAGTTCCAAATCTTGGTTTATTATATAGCAACCAAGTTTTATACTTCAACCGAGCATCACAGTGAGCAGCACGAACATGCTTATTCCACCCAACAACCTGACCTTTGAATGGACCCTTTCTTAACTCATACGTCGAGGCAGCGCCGTTAGAGAGAACTTCTACTATCTCCTTATACATATTATCCAGACACACCCGATGACTCGGCTCAACGCACATACCGTCGATATTCGTATGAGTCCTTACATATATCAGGGCATCTATAAAGTGTCACGTTACTCCTCAGGAAATACACATAGCATAAGCCCTCATTCGCACGAGAGCTTTTTAACGGATGGTAAAAAACTTGGCGTTGTTGTTGTTAAACGAACTAGCTTGTTTATGCAAAAACATACAACAGTTTTGATAAAGTTAACCGCAAAATCTACATCGCGTTGCTGAGCTAAGTGATTCTTATCGAGAGCGTGGTCGTATAACGAGCGACACATGCTCACAGCTTCAGTTTGCTTTGTTTTGTTCTTCGTTCCGAAACTTAGAAACATAAAAACGTTTTTTTTCTTATCGCTATGTCTTTGCATTTTGAGCGTTTAAAGCGCTAATTTAATCCACGAAAACTGCCCGTGGCCTGACACGCACTTGGCTGGTTTTTTTATTATATATTCTATTTTTTCATGGGACAAAAGGCGCACTCTTAAGCGCTGTAGGTAAGCCAGCGCAACCATGCAGTAATGATGCAGCTTATGGTGCAAAGCGCTTAGTTGAAAGGGGGACACCTTTCTTGACTTCCATGTCCTGAGAAAAAGCGAAATCTGGAAGGGCATTCCATAACATAACTTTGCAGTGCGAATCAGGAACGAAAGGTCAAAACGCTTCCAAAGTACTTTTTTCTTTTTACGAAAAGGCCTGGATTAATCGAGCTGGGTAATTTAATATTATGCGACTAATTACCATTTGTTTTTACAAAATTAACAGCATTTCTTTTCGAGAATTATTTTCTGTGAAATTCACTATTGTCCTGCACAGTAAAATCAATTTACGAGTTTAGCTTTTTACCATTTTATAAAATTTGTACCTATACATTATATTCTTAAAGATTTTTATTCATTTTAGTTTTTTTAGATTACATTATTATTTGTATCTACCAACCCCTTTGACTGAGCAACTAAACCAACATGTTTAGATCTTGTGCGACGGCGTGTTTGAGGTTCCCTTTAGCGGTTAGTGGTCATCCATCATGGCCGTCCCCGCGGAGCCAAAGCTAACAGAGCGCACAAACACACCGTGGGTAAAAGATACACGGACTTCCTGATTATATAAGTAGTGATCGTGTAGTGTGGAGTGATACCTCGATGCAATTGAGGGTCCCGTATGTTTTATAATATTTTGTCTAATATGCAAACAGTTAAATAGAAATACATCCCATAAAAAATACATATAGCACTCGAGGACGGGCGCGGTAAAGCTATTAAAATTATTAATTTTATTTATGCAGTATTTTTTTTAGAACAGAATAAGAAATAAAAGAATAAATAAATATAAAAGAATCGAACTATGGTTTAATAAGTTTTGCCCTTAGTTTCACACCACTTGTCCAATTGAGTCGATATGATAACGTCGAAATGTGTTAACTTGCGGCACTGCTTGGGTGTTAGGTTTATTTTCGTTACGGAATTTCTTGATTCGGTCACCACGCTCAAAGCTCGATAAAAGCTATGCAATATCTTTAAAAAAATATGTGAAATAAGACCAAAGCTTGCTTGCATTGTAAAAAAATATTAGAACTCAAGGAGAGTCAAGCTTTTAACTCTACATGATCCTGCTTAACACTTTCTAACTCTATCATAAAGCATAACTATGTATGATCTAAGATACGGAATTATTATTATTATTTTTTTAATTCTTTACAAGTTAGCCCTTGACTACAATCTCACCTGATGGTAAGTGATGATGCAGTCTAAGATGGAAGCGGGCTAACTTGTCAAGGAGGAGGATGAAAATCCACACCCCTTTCGGTTTCTACACGGCATCGTACCGGAACGCTAAATCGCTTGGCGGTACATCTTTGCCGGTAGGGTAACTAGCCACGGCCGAAGCCTCCCACCAGCCAGACCTGGACAAATTAAGAAAATCTCAATCTGCCCAGCCGGGGATCGAACCCAGGACCTCCGTCTTGTAAATCCACCGCGCATACCACTGCGCCACGGAGGCCGTCAAAAATTAGAAGAAATGTATACCCTCATATGCAATGTATTAGTGACATGAAATAAAAGACAGATAATACTTACAGCGACATATTGTCCAAGTCAAATTGCGGCTAAACACATTTTTTATACAAAATCTAGGAAACCATAAACTAGATTAAAGACATAACATAATTAAATTAAAAGAACATAACATAATTAAATTAAGCATAAAATGAGCTTTCATTTGACATATTAGACTAAATAACTGATGAGAGAAAATATTTAGTATAAAATCGTGGACGGTAACTAAATAACATTACTCAACTGTTTATATCTGGCAACCCCACTGTTGCAGTGTGAAAGCAGGCAACAAATACGCTTTTAAATCCGTTTGGTATATTATTTCAAGAGGTGGATGTTTTTTTTTTAAATAATAGGTCTGAACAGTTCACAGCATATTTTCTTCGTGAATTCTTCTTCTTCTTAGGGTGCCACTCTGACTAGCGAAGGAAGTCAGTTTCTTGAACTCGTCTCTATCCTTCGCGAGGTGAAATAATTGTGCGGCACTCGCGATCCCGGACCACTCTCTGATGTTTCTCAGCCAAGACTTCTTCCTGCAACCAACTTCTTCTACCAGCAACCTTTCCCATCAAGATGGGCTGTAGAAGCACGTGCCCTAGAATATACGCAACTTTTCTCGTTTTGACGGTCTGCAAAAGTTCACGTTTCTGATTGACGCGTCGCAGAACTTCGTGGATAGTAAAATGAAATTGTTCCTGGGGAACTCTAAATCCGAGATGTACACTTATTCATAAACTTAATATCGCGTGGGTGAAAGGATTTCACACTTCTATGTTAAAATATTTTGACTTTTAAAACATTTCAAAACTTTTACCGACTTCCCTAAAGGAGGATCAATGTCAGTCTGATTTTAAAAATTGTTGTTTTATATAAGGCACTTGTATACAGACTTAACACACGTATATAATCAGGAAAATTCTCAGGTATGCAGATTTCCTCACGATGTTTTTCCTTCACCGTTTGAGACTCGTGATTTTTAATTTCTTAAAATGCACATTTACACTAATATAATAAAGCTGAAGAGTTTGTTTGTTTGTTTGTTTGGTTGGTTGAACGCGATAATCTCAGGAACTACAGGTCCAATTTGAAAAATTCTTTCAGTGTTAGATAGCCCATTTATTGAGGAAGGCTATAGGCATATTATCCCCATATTCCCACGGAAACGGGAACCACGCGGGTGAAACCGCGCGACGTCAGCTAGTAACTGATAAGTTGGAGGAGTATGCCCGTACCGAATTCGAACCTACGCCCTCTGAATTAAAGGCAGAGGTCACATTCACTGGGCTATAACATTGCTTCTTCACCACATACTCAGATAGATACAATTTGTAGATATTAACTAACTGACTTACTGTACTAATTCATTAACGAAGAGCTAGAACTATTCGTACTAAAGCCCAATAGTAGGGAAGTGCATTTTCCGCTAACCTTTTTATCAGGATACAAAACAGACAACAACACACGAGAAGAAACTGTACTTTGCGACCCCTATGTTAATAAAATTCGTATTCCCAGGGAAACACATGCATATTATGTTTATTACATGTTTACTTAGCGTCACACATCAAACAAGTTTCCAGACCGACAGACACCGCAGAAGGTAAGTAATGATAACTATTTGCTCCCTCTCCTTATTACGAAATCAGGATGCGACTTAAAAAATCTTCATACAGGGACAGAATCTACCAATCTACGAATACCACAGCCAATGGAAAATAAACTTTAATAACTTATAATAAAATGTATTTTTGTGTAGCAAATAAGGGGGTTATTATTCGTTTTAGTTGTAGATAGTTGTTCTCAATCAAGCCACATCAAAGAGTCGATCAAAGGCTTGGTGCGTAACTTTGATCCACAGGTGATTCCCAGCAGGTAGAGTTACTGCATATCACTATAACTTGGTTATTCAATTTTGTTATTTGACTACGTTACTTGAATCGATGAGGCCATATAAAGATATTACAAGATTTTATTATGTATCTCGGTGTACCATTCAAATAATGCATCGTTTTTCATCATATTTTCGTTTATATAATAATCTAACATCGTATTTTCAACGGAGTTACATAATTATCTTCATTTTAATTTTATAAATTTTATATTAATTCAATTTTAGTAATGTGCCAGTAATATTAAAGTGGTAGGTGCAAGTAGTAAGATTACTTCAATGAAATTACGTAAATATCAGTATTTACGTAATTTTGTTGAAATAATCATGTTGATAGTAAAACAAAAAAATCACTGCCATTTGATGTAAAATGGTATATGCTGACTTAGTCAAGATAATTTCGTTGAAACAACTTTGTTACATGACCACAATTACGAAAGTACGATGAAAAACGACGTAGTGACTTTGTTTGAATGGTACACTGAGTTACATAATAACCTTGCTGATGGTAAATGGAAGATCACTTAAAAACAGAGCAATACTTCGCAGGAACATGTCCTATAAGTGCTGCTCTGAGTCCATCAAACTGAAGCCTGAGTTCACTGTACTTCATGTGTCTGTACTGGAAACTATTTGTTTCAAAACAGAATTAATAATAAGTTTTACTCTTTGGTTCCATGGTAAATCTAAGTGGCTTTGATTACGTGGTCCTCGGTGCGCGTCCTGGGTAAGGCTATGATCTTTTCTTTCATCTAAGAAATTTTTAGTTAAATTCTCAGCCCAGAGTTTGGAAGTTAGTAAAGGAGAGCACGGCTAGCCGTAGATCCAGGTCATTATTATTAAAAACTGATAGTTATTATCACCCTACTCGCCAACCCACATGGCAGCAGCGTGGTGGGTCTAAGATCCATCACCTCCTCTCCTATAAGTGACCCTGTAGGAGACCGTTCATATAGACTAATAATGATGAAACTTTTACACCTTCTTTTGTAAATGTTCAAACATTATTTACTTACTAAAAGTATATCATACAATATCTGATTTTGCGGCATTATTAATTCACCAAGAAACTCCGTCGCTGTAGATAATCTAACAAACAAAATGGCGGCCGAAAATAATTTCCATTCATAATTTATCACAAACAATGATCGATGTCCCAATCCGAAGTTCTTTGATTACGTTTTGGTCGTTAGCCGTCGATTTGTTTTCGTCCTGCCGACTACGGTCCTACTACGGTCCTACTACTGCCACCCGACACAATTAACTGAGGGATAGATTATGGTGAGGGAAAATAATAATCACAACTAAATCTATAATAATATTATAAAGCTGAAGAGTTTGTTTGTTCGATTGAACGCGCTAATCTCAGGAACTACTGGCCGATTTGAAAAATTCTTTTAGTGTTAGATAGCCCATTTATCAAGGAAGGCTATATTATCCCCATATTCTTACGGAAACTGGAATCACACGGGTAAAGCCGCGCGACGTCAGCTAGTTAACTATACTTAAATAGTAAACAATACTGAATTGTCTGTTTGTAATTAATTAAATTAGCTTTTTACTATTATTTTTTTAATTTTTCTATCTGTCTAATATTAACGGTTAGACCGATTTTATTAAGATACTTTTACTGGCATATTGACCTTAAACTTAAGACTACTTTTTGTGCCGATTTTGACAGAAATGGGATCTACGCGGCTAAAACCGCGCGGTACAGTTTTATTATAAATGTGTGTGTTCATAACGCTTTCACGCCTAAACCTTGTTATATCTACTGTGCCTAAACCAATATACCGATTAAAAAAAATCTTTTACCAATGGAAAGATAAACTATTGGCAAGTAATACAGGTTTTATTTAATCCCTGTATTTTAACCGGAACTAGAACTACGCGAGTGAAACTGCGGCGCATCCGCTAGTGATGACAAATCTGACACATATTTTAAGTGCTACGCATCATCGTAACTTTCCGCTACGAAAAATACTTGGCTGTTTAACTTAGCATACAGTGTGGTTTCTTATATTGACTTGTGTTTACAATCGAATCCAGGACTTTTCAGTAGCGAAGCTACTAGTATACTCTCACAGCTGTGTTTGAGAGGTTGTCAAACCCTACATTACTATGACATTAACTCCAAATAAAGGGGTAGAGAATCTCAAAAGGATATCTTTTGTAAGCGTTATGCAAAGCACTAAAAGGGGTGGAAGACAAACAAATCGACGGTTAACGAGCCAACGAGAAACGTAATGGAGGTTTAGGGGTAGGTTGTGAGGGGGTGGGGAGATCGATTTAATTAATAAAATTCATTATGAATGGTTGTTTGACTTCTTGGTCAAATATTTTTGGTTTAATAAAATCAGCGAATATTTTTGTTGATACAAACTCTTTAGGTTTTTCCGCACATTTCTAGACAATGGAATGAGAGCCTGCAATACCCAGACATACTTCATTTCATGAAAACTGAAAGTTTGTCAGTCCATACTCCTACCATAGAATAGTTCAGTAGCCAAATAGGGAGTTTGGATTGTGGTGGCTTTGGAAGGTATCAGGTTTTAAGGGGGGAAGTTCTGAACGAGAGAGAAGAAGTAATACGACAGGTGGGGATTTAAATAGAAGTTGGAATCAGTAAAGTGCTAGAGACGAAGGAGGTACAGGAAGCTAAAGATTACATTTTGAAAGGAATATTATAGTGCAAACAGAAGAACAAAAGAGATAAAGCACGGTGATAGAGAGACAGGGGTGTTGGTGGTAGGTTGAATTAGCAGGAACACCAACTCCTTGGGGTCAGAAGAGACAGGAGTCTTTAGCCGGTAGGAGTCCGACACTATCCGGTTTAGGATTTTTTTCCCTCCTGAAAAAAAAGGTTTCAAGGGTGTCCACAATTGTCAAAATTATTGATTGCGAAAATATATATTTTTATTTTTGTGAAGATAAATGAATCTCAGGCCTAAGTGTCATTTATTTGAGTAAAAATTTACAAAAATCCAAGCTCATACGTCAGCTCGTCACCGCGTAATTTAATAAGGAAATTGTAGCGATTCCGTGATTACGTCTCAGACTGCTGTGACCACGCAATAGCATTCCTGACTTTGATTGTTGATCTCATAGCATACGAACTGTATGTATGTAATAAGTTAGACTATCAGACTCCCGTGACTTCGGTTTTTAGTTTTTTTTTCTTCTTACAAATCCCGCAGGGACTGGAATTTTTCCTGAATAAACATTGACCTATTGTTGTTGTTGTCGATGATGATAATGAATATTTATCTTCAATTTATCAGTTGCAATTGAATAACTAAACAGTTAGTGTGTACTTCCAATTTCAAATAATATTCAATATTAAAAATACTCTTAGAGTACAGCGTCCTCATTTTGTAGCAACTTATTAAAATAAGCTGATGATTAAATGGTCACCCTATTCCGTATACGTTTTGCTTGATGGCCTATTTAAATCTGTTTCTCGGGGCGAGATTTATCTCCACACTCGAGTGCTGCGAAATAATCGTTACGAAGTTACGAGCTTCCGTTTAACCAAATTTTAACACTGGCTTAACTTCCAGCCGTAGGTATGTGTAAAGGAACAGTAGGTGTTTATAAGCATATAATGCTTCAAAATTATGAGCCTTTTTACTATTATACTGCCAGGGTCAACTAGAGAACCTTATAGGACGATCTATAGCTTAGAGATCTTCTTTAGATCGCTGCTTCATTGCGTGTTGGTAGCAATGTTTGACTCATAATCATCATCATATCAGCCGATGGACGTGCACTTGAAGACATAGGCCTTTTGTAGGGACTTCCAAACATTACGATCCTGAGCCGCCTGTATCCAGTAAATCTCTCGACTCGCTTGATGTCGTCAATCCACCTGGTGGGGGGTCGACCAACAATGCGCCTTCAAAGTGAGAATGCCAGGATTATTTGGATAAGTTAGCTTAAGTTTTTGTTTCTCAAAAAATACCAATAAGTATATAGGTATAGATTCCTTATATCCAATCCGCATTGGGCCGGCGTGGTGGACTATTGGCCTAATCCCTTTCATTCTGAGAAGAAAGTCGAGCTCAGCAGTGAGCTGAATATGGGTTGATAACGACGAACGACGTAAAGGTTAAGAAAATATAAAGTACAAACCAATGGTTGAAGTTTTGAACCTATGCTCTTACGGATATCAGTCAACCTTTTAACCGCTGAGCCATGGCGGTGTCGAATGTGACCCGTATTCCCGAAGGGCGTGAGGTGTGGCCGTGGCAATGGCCACTTGAAACCGAACGCCGCCCTGAGTTCAACTCTGAAACATGAGCTGCTACCGTCCTCCCTGACTGCCTACAGGATGTTTTAAATATTTACTGCAAAACTGGGGGATGCTTGGTACCTTGTTGCCGGCATTGTGGTACAATTCAGGTTTTTTGAACAAAAAATACTGAATAAGATAAATTCCTCCTCTATCCTCTGGTAGAACTGTGCTTTCTCATATTCCAGGTTACATTGCCTGACGCTTTATAGCTTTATAGCAATGCTTAGTTTGAAACGAATACCCCAAGGTATACAATAACATTATTAACAGTATTTATACATATTGATATTAATTGAACCAATTGTATGAATCAAGTTGTCTGACATTTTGAAAACCATTAAAAGGATTTTAATTTTTTTCTTGAAGATCGAAAATCCTCACAAAGTCCAAGTAAGAAGTGAAATATAAGTCATATATTAAAATCCATACAGAACTCAAAGAACACCGGAACTTAAAGAAAACCTCAAAGTACATTTAACTGGAAGCCAATAAATGGATTTTCAATCAACTTTTCAACTTGGAGTAACTCGTAGACGCTGTTTAGTTGAGATCATAATGTAACAAACATACATGTAGGAATACAGTGCAAAACTTATATTTTTCCGCAAAGTTATTTACTTGGAAAAATAATAATCAAATATTTAAAATTACGTGAAACTTGAAGGAAACTCGAAAGCGTATCCCAAAACCGAAGGAAAATAACAATATTATGTTTCGATCAAACCGCGACGAAACTTAGAAACACCAAAACGGAATCGTATCGGAAGCCACTAATTCGGAAGGTATTAAATATTAAAGCGAAACACCCTGTACTCGTATAGAGTAGTCATGAATATTTAAGAGCATTCCAACATGTCTAAGGCTTTAAGCTTCACCTTAATGAGCTCCGGTAGCTGGTCTGTGTGTGTTTGTGTGTGTCTGTGTTGCTTACACGTGTTTTGTCAGTGTAAAAATACACAGCCTTACAGCGCGACCTCTTTCCGGTTGGTTTAGATTTTTTTGACCGGCTACTATAATGGAGGTAATTTAGAAAACTGATGGTAATGAAATTCGAGGGATATGGATTGGTGTTGCATATACTATAGTAGACTGACAGATTGACTGTTTTATTAGATTTAGATTAGATAGTTAGATTGATTGTTTTGATTTAGCGTGTAGAAACCGAAAAGGGTGTGGATTTTTATTCTACTCCAACAAGTTAGCCCGCTTCAATTTTAGATTGCACCGTCACTTGCCATCAGGTGAGATTGTAGTCAAAGCCTTTAACTTGTAGAGATTTAAAAAAATCATGTCGTGAGGTATTCGGATAATCGGAAATTCGAAATTGAATGTGTTAATAAAAGCGACTTTTCTACTTACATATTAATTTAATATTAACTTTGTTATCAGTATTCTATAATTATTTTTAACGGCTCACTGCAGATTTTCTCCTTACATATGAGTGAATATGATGACGACCCACCACGCTGTTCTTATGCATGTTGGTGGGCTTAAATAATAACTTCGAGGCACAGGCTTGTAACACTATACCAACTTTTTAACTCCTTCTTCTTAACTCAGTACTAGAATCCAGGACCATGGAATCCGAAGCAACATTAGCTAACCACTGGATCAACGAGGCAATCGGAAGCACTGTTAGTCCAAAGTCTATAATTGCCAACCGTACTTTTCTATGGTAGAAGAGTTGACAAACTTTCAGCTTTTACGGAATGGCAAGGGTCTAGTTAGCCCAGTGGATATGACCTTCCAACTTGAAGGCAGACCTTTGAGCTGGAGTGCGTAGGTTTGAATCCAGTCGTGGGCATGCACTTTCCAACTTTTCAGTTGTGTGCATTTTAACAAATTAAATATCACGTGTCTCAAACGTTGAAGGAAAATCATCGTAAGGAAACCGGCTTAACGGAGAGTTTTCTTAATTATCTGCGTGTGTGAAGTCTTCCAATCCGCATTCGGCCAGCGTGGTGGACTATTAGCCTAACTACTCTCATTCTAAGAGGAGACTCGTGCTCAGCAGTGAGCCGAATATGGGTTGTTTATGATGATGATGAAGGTCTGGCTACAACTGGCTCCTAGACTAGTAAGCAAGTAAGTCAGTAATCGATAAGTAGATGAGCATCGTGCACAATCGTAACAGGATTATGCGCCAATGACTCGAGTGATGCATCAGTGTCAGGTTGCTGCCCGGTGTGCCGCCAGACGGCGTGGCGGCATGTAGCAAATAGGATTTCATTTCGCTAACTAGGAGACCATGACTTTGTCTGGATGGATCACCCCGTTCGAGCCGTCCACATCTCTTGTTGTGTAATACTTTATGGGTTACTTGGGATAGGCGGGGAAAGTGACTTGAGTGGAAAAGGAGAGTGTTTGTTAACTGTCAAAGGCGCCTTTAACCCTACACACAACGTTCACAAGTGCGTGACTTCACTCAAGGTCATTCTCTACCATTCTAGGGTTTTATTTTGGCTACAGTCATAAAGTATTGTAAAACAAACAACATTTTACCACTTTTTCAATCCGGTTTTAGAAAAAATCGTAGCACGTCTTCCGCTTTATCAGATGTCATCGATAATATACTTACTTATCAAGATGCCGGTAGAGGAAGTATCCTAGCCTTACTGGACTTTTCTCGTGCGTTCGATTCAATTAATATAACTCTTTTGCTTGCCAAACTTTCACATTACGGTTTCTCGTTTACCACAGTCCTATGGTTCGCTAGTTACCTTCAAAATAGGAAGCAACGAGTTCTTTTACGCAAGATTAATGGGAATGAATTACTGTCGACAGTAAAACCTATAAACAGAGGAGTACCCCAGGGATCTATTCTGGGTCCTTTATTATTTATTTTATATTCGGCTGATATAGTTAACTGTTTAGAAAATTCTCAATATCACTTATACGCAGATGACTTGCAAATATATGTTCCTGTAGATCGAAAAGACGTCAATGCCTGTGTTGGTAAATTAAACGAAATCCTTGCTAAAGTTTCACAATGGTGTAAACATAACGCGTTAATTCTTAATCCCCTTAAATCGAAATTCATGGTCGTTGGGACAAAGAAGCAAGTAAAAGATATACTAGATCAACAGCCTAGGGTACACATTGATGGAGTAAATATCGAACATGTCAATGATACTCGGAATCTAGGATTACGTATCGATGAGAACTTGCGCTTTGAGAACCACTTAATCGATCTTGCTCGGAATTGTTTTTGCAGACTAAAAGTACTATATAGTATTCGATCCTTTATTAGCATTAAACTTCGAATTAAACTTTGTGACACATTAATACTTTCAAAATTTAGTTATTGTTTTACTGCATATGGCCCATGTCTTCTACAAAAGTCGTGGCGATTGATTCAGCGAGTTCAAAACGCTTGTGCTCGTTTTTGTTTCACCGTCCCGCCCAGATCACACATCACCCCATTTTTAATTGATAATAAAATATTAAATATGAAACATAGGTATCAGCTATTAGTAGGCACTCTTTTATTTGGTGTTGTCAAAACTAAAGAACCTCCATATTTATACAGTAAGCTAGCTTGGCGGGAACCTAGCTATGGTAAGAGGTCTAAAGTACCACCTTTAATAATGCCACAGCACAGGTCTGCAGCATTTCGTGGCAGTTTTAAATATCTTGCCACAAAATGTTGGAACAACATCCCCCCACCGATTCGGGAGGTAAAATCTAAATTTACTTTTAAGAAAATTTTTCGATTGTATTTGTTAGATTGCCAAAAAGCAGACTGTGGCAATTATTAATTATTAATTAATAATAAACAATAAATTCTATATATTTTTTTCCTTTTTTTTTAAATTTTTCTTTTCTTTTGTGTTTGCTAGCTATTGAGATTAAATTTTTTTTTTTTTTTGTTCTTCTGAGATTACACTACTGTATTTTTAAACTGTATTTTGTTTTATTTTGTTAGTTATATAGTTATTTTGTGTTCTGTTCTTCCCTCCTCAGGGTCTGACAGAATACCAGCGTTGTGGGTACTGATGTACTCACAACAAATTTTAGCTGAGTCAGGTCCATTTTTTTGGCACAACATATTTTCTATATATATATGTATTAGTTTTAAGTTATTATTACGATGTAAATGTATTAGTTTTAAGTTATTATGTAGTTATGTGTTGTGTTAACAAATAAATGATTTCTATTCTATTCTATTCTACAGTTTGATTTGCTAATTAAGTTGTCCTGACAAATGTTGTGAATCATAACCTTCGTTCGACATTAGTTTTCGTTTTTTTGTAATCACTTTCGAGTCCGCTAAAATAATAAGTAGCTAATGTACAATCCAGAGCACATTTCGTCTCCATATAATTTTACAACCAAATTAGTTCAGTAGTTGCAGAAATAAGACGTAATAAAATACACACATATATAATTCACAAAAAATATAGCCTTCATTTTAAAGTATGCACCTCTCTTATCCAATCAGCGGTACGGAAATGGAAATGAAAATACTCTCTACTGTACACCATAATAGAGTAGTCGACTCGTATCAAATTTAATATAAACAGTATTAATTTCGTGTAGTCATAGTATATGGAATAAGGGTCCGAAATATATCGATATTAATTAATAAAAGTTAAGGATTTCTTATAAAACTTAATTTAAAAATCATGTATTTTTTAAAATTTTGTAAACGTCAAGAACGATGTCGTCCATTTTGTGACGTCACAATGTTACTAAACGTCAAACAAATTGTTAACTAATATTTTTGTCAAACGCTCCGTTTGTAAGGGATTTGTTATAGTGACGTCATGAAACAGTTGAAATATAGACTATCATGGCCGACAGGCGTTTTGGCTTGACGTATTGTCAAAAACATATTTAAAAAATGAAATTTTCATGTAAACGTTTCTAAAAAATATGAAAAAAAATTCAATCTGGTAGAACGATAATGAAGTGTCAACTATTAAAAACTAAAGAATACAAAAACAATAAGCGAAACAGGTACAATAGCCGGCCTTATCTCTAAGAAGCGATAGACTGTGGCGATAGGGCGTTTTGATTTTTCGACTATTCGACTATTGGTGAAAGTACTTAAGAGTGCACCAATAGTCCAAAGTACGGGTATTGAAGCCATGTCCTCTCATGGGTGATGAGTACGACTTATCCGCGAAACTATTAGGGCTTCAATATCAGACTTACTTAAGTTAGTGGTAACAGTAATCATTCAATCCCTTTCTATTGCGATCCTATTGGACGCAGTTCGCGAATTGGATTCCAAAACAATAATGCTTCTGTTATAGTGATGCGCATACTTAATTAGTTATCGAGTAACCAATTTTTAAAATTAGTTTTTTGTTTTTGTTTGAAAAAGTACCTATACTTTCAGATTGGTCCCATTTAATTTTCATGAAAATTGGTTTAGTAATTTTGTGTTAAAATCAAAATAACTGACGTTTTTGAAGTCGGTTCCAATTTTTATGTTAAAAAGATTGTAATAGCAAATTGTTTGCTATTACAATAATTTTTTATTAATATTTATTTTTGATATTATGTCTGTAACATAAGCAAAATGCTTTTGCCACAAAGATTTATAGGCCTCTAGAAAAGGATGTCTTACATGTAAGGCTGGGCGCATGGTTCATCGATTATTATTAAAAATACTACGTACGTTCGGAACCCTAAAAATGTTACGAAATACTTGAACAGGATTGAAAAAACCGAATAAGGTTTATTGAGAGGCTTAATATCTGAAGTTCATCATATTGATTGATGAATGCTGGGATCACAAAAATTATTACTAAAAATCATAGATATTATGATCGTTAGTTGTACGCGAAGAATAGGAAAACCAATAAATTCTGTAGTATTTTGTTACAAAATTCATGTATACCTGTCCATTATAGTTTGATACTATCGTATGTAAAGTAACCTGTAACTGAATAAAAAACTATCCACTGTATACACAGTGCAATAAAATGACGTAAAAGTTAGTTTTCGGTTATTTACGTAACGTGGCTCGAATATTGAAACTGTGTAACTATTGAATCCAGCCCTTTCAATTGCGATCCAATTGAAATGGCCTCGCGAATTGTATACGAAACAATACCACTAGTAATGTGATTTTTTGAATATTGATTAAAATATAAAATGAAGCCGTGCTGTGTAACTAAATTGTTTGTACTATTTGACCTATTACGTCGTGTTATGTGATATTAGACCGTGTAGTGAAGATTTTACCACTATTTAATGCCAATTATTTATACTCTATAATTCTATCGCCTATGATCGCCAAGCAAAAACAACGCTGTCTCGATATGAAGTGTTACATTGCCAGTGAAATTAGGCAAATGCGACAAGAGTTAACTTGACATTCCATAAAATAAAATAAAAATTATAACACTTAACTAAGTTGCAATAAAGGTGTAAAACGTAGGTATTAATGTCGAAGACAACCAAAAAGAGTCCCATCCAGTCTTTTTTTTTTACTCTTTATAAGTTAACCCTTGACTACAATCTCACCTGATGGTAAGTGATGATGCAGTCTAAGATGGAAGCGGGCTAACTTGTTAGGTGGAGGATAAAAATCCACACCCCTTTTCGGTTTCTACACGACATTGTACCGGGACGCTAAATCGCTTGACGGTACGTCTTTGCCGGTAGGGTGGTAACTAACCACGGCCGACGCCTCCCACTAGCTAGACCTGGACCAATTAAGAAAATCTCAATCGGACAAGCCGGGGATCGAACCCAGGACCTCCGTCTTGTAAATCCACCGCGTATACCACTGCGTCACGGAGGTCGTCTTAAACTCAATGAAAACTATTGCCTATGTCAACTCTTAATAATAAATAATAATGTCGATGTTTATATTAATCATGCACATCTCTAGCCACCACCGGAAGTGACGTTAGCAGCAGCCGCCATGCTAATGGCTAATGCGTGTCGCCGGAAGTCGTGGCCCGGAAACGAACGGCCATCTCGCGGAATTATCATTTAATGTTTTATTGCTGTGCCATTGGGGTGAACTATTGTTTGGGGAGAGTAATGGCGGAGTTGATAGCAAATAAACAACAGATGAATAAAAAAATAAGTTTATTAAATCGAGGCGTATTTCTTTTTATTTTCACCCCATATTTCAGAATTTTCCTGTAAATCTTTTGTTGTATGTTGAGTTGAGTTTCATGCCTCAATAATTCCACGATTATGAGGCTAATATTACATACAGTTCAAGGTTTCGATTCCCGCTTTGCTAAAAGTTCACTACTAGCACAAGCTACTTGCTCGCTTACTTGGTTAGATAAAAATATGACTTAAATAAAAATATAATAAAAAACAATCATGTTTTTCTAAATCGAATCTTAAACAAATTTATTTCTTAATAAAGGTGTAGGTATAAGATTATTTTCGCCAGTTTTGGCGGGAAAATGTTCGTAATAAAGAGAAAGATACCCATACAACCGGAACACGTAGCCCATATCACGTACCGCTCCAGCGCTACGTCAAACAATATTTCTATACACATAAACATCCTTTATAACTAATATATTTTTCCACTTCCCGTATATACCTTTGGTAGTCAGCAAGAATATCCTCATAATATTCTACACTAGAGCTGGCGTTTTCAAAATCAATTTTGTTTATGGTTGTTCGGCTATTTATTCATTTATTTATTGTACAAAAAACACGTTTAAATTAAGCCTAACCATAGTGCAACACAAACCACAGTTGGTTTTACTGTGCACCGGTTATTATTACATAATACAATATTTAAAACAAAAATAATTAACAAACAAAAGAGAATAAAAACCAAGAACAATCATTAGCGGGTAGTCAAATAAATATCGAAAAAGTGTGAGTGAACCGCTGCTGCGTCGTTACACAGGCTGTCCCAAAAAGTATTCCTTTAGTTTCCGCTTATATATTAGTATCTTTTAAAAGATTTTTGACCGTATCCGGAAAATTACGTTCGTAAATATATAAATATCTTTTAAAACATTTTGACCGTATCCGGAAAATCGCTAAAGATTGTTGGAACAATATATTCCAGCTTTCGCTTACCATACCCATTTATGAAGTTAGGTACATGCAATTTAATTTTTTTTTAAACTTCTTAGTTGTTTATTGTAACCCTTGAACATGCCTTTGAATTTCGTCAAAATAGTAAATACAAAAACAAAAAAGGCGTATATATTCATCATAATCATCATTTTCAGCTGATGAACACCCATTGCTGGATACACCTGTTGTTAAGACCCAATGCCCATCGGCTCGTCGAACTATGTTCCCCGCCAATTGCCCTTTCAGCTTATGCAGACTCGTTAAATAGAATTTATTAACAACAATAGTACCAGAGTCTCGTAGATAATATAATACGTATTACTGTTTGAAATTTTCTGGATATTATATACTCGTATTAGTTCCATTAAAGTATTAGCATGGCGGGCTGCACAACAATGCCCACCAGAGCTTTGTAGCTCTTTTTAGTGCATCCTTTTGTGAGTCTACATTTGATTTCCGGCCGAGATACTTGAAATATGTGCTCTTGTGTAGGGATAACATGTTTGACGCTTTCTCAAGGATTGTCCAACATTTTTATAGCAATTTTAATGAAATATCTGAAGCAGCTGGTACATTATGTATATTTTTTTGTTACTCAATATCACTATTTTTTATTTTAAGTATGAGAAAAAACGATACCTAATTACTTTTTAAAATTTAATCTGATAAAAAAACGACACATTTGCCTGAGGCTTTTTTGTAGAACACTTGCAAAACAACTAAAAATCGTAAGAATTCTAAATTAGTCAAGTATATTACGACAATAACTAGATGTGTAGCCATTTATT
This sequence comes from Bicyclus anynana, assembly GCF_947172395.1. Lineage (NCBI taxonomy): Eukaryota > Metazoa > Arthropoda > Insecta > Lepidoptera > Nymphalidae > Bicyclus > Bicyclus anynana. Next base: position 367,181 of record NC_069102.1, read on the forward strand.
ACGTAATAATTATTGATGAACCAAGCACATAACCCGGTTGCAGAGGTGAGCGGAAAGCCATTCCCTTTAAAAAAGAGCAACATTTCGATTTTACAAAATGTCCACCAACCTGAATCGTAGATGTCAAACCTAATGAATCTATAATTGTACCACAGAACATGAAACACAGAAATGCTAAATACTAAAATTCTTAATCATGATTTTGTTTATTATAACACTATGTAAGCCAAACAATTTTAGTTAATTTAATTACCGTAAAACGTCAGGTATATTAGGACAATAATGACTTGAATATTAACGATTTTATATCTACACCTAAGTAAGTATGGATCCTGAAGTATAGTAGCCACTATAATAGGACAGTATCCACTATTTTAGAGAAGTACGGAGTCCCTACAGCGTAGCAGCAAGGCGAGCCGCCACTACGGTTTGCTCTGCCTCGTATTTAACTTTTACAATTGTTTTCAGTGTAATGTACACAGGGAGGCGGAATTAAATTGTTCCCGCTGTATTTTGTTGATATTCCTATTCATTGTTCGGCAGATTTTGATTGCCTAATTATCAAGGGTAACTATTGTTTTAGCGTTTTCCGTTGGTATTGCTGAATTATGTTAACTGTGTTATTACACTGTGGCCGCTGCGAGGTTTATAAAACTAATTCAATCTGGTTATGGTTTTATTATGTGTTGAAGGATTTCGATGAATTACATTGCCTATCATTTATACTCGGGGTTTCGTTTTCATAAAAAACTATTTAAATTGGTTTTGTCTTTATAAAACCAATACAGGCTGATTTTAATAAGTCGGGGCTACTGATCTAGTTGAAAAAATTTAAATATACATTTCTCTTTTTATAAATAATTATAATCTTTTCTAGACTCAAAATAATAAAATACCTTGGAGCCTAGAAAACAAAGCAAATACACGATCAAATACTTGTTTTTTGAAACAACAAATTGTTGTTGTTTTAAACAACAAATGTATGTAACGTGTATTCTTGGCTGCTTACAACATTAAAAGCTTTAGGGAATAGTAATGTATATTAGTAATACGTAATATGGAACATCTAAACAATTTTACCGATTTTATGGAAATTCGTTGAAGTAATCCCATGGGATTGAGAGGTAATGTGACGTCATCACAAATTCAATATGGCAGTTCTCCCGAGCGGCAAACATGAAAAAAGTTTCTAAACACGAATATTGTAGTACCCTCGATGTTAAAACGATAATTTCTGACGGACGTGTTCGAACGTTTGGTCCCAGAGCCCTGTCATGGCTTGACGTAGGTAAATTGTATCGGCGATGTACCGCGGACCGTATCGCTGTACGCACATGGTACGTACACAAATGTGTAATTGAAGTGCGACAGGAGTTGTGTGCTAACCTTACCTTACCTTACCTTATTCTATATTTATGACTTATATATTTAAATCTATTCCCTATTTTGTGACTTGCATACGTTTTTATGCTGCGATAGATAACCTTATTCACAGTACGAATGGACCAATTATGGTAATTTTTGTTTGAAAGTTGTGACGTAAAAGACGCAAGGTATTTTACTCGTAGCTAAATTCATGATTAATTTAAATTTTAACTTATCGTTTGATTAAGTGATTGACTTCGGATCAACGCTTCTATAATTACCCAACTCTGAGTCAAAACTAGGCTCTCTACCGTCTGCCTAAAGTGAATCCTTGATCAGGTACTTCGGACACATTGCCAGGAAAGATAGAGATAATCTCGAGAAACTGATGGTCACTGGCAAAGTGGGAGATAAGACACTGCGGGCCTTAGCCTGAAGCGTTGGTCTGATCAGATTCGCACCACACTCGACTCCATAGTCTACAATGCTCTTCGGTTGAACAAAGATACAACACAATGGCGTGACACAATATAAAGTCTTGGGTGGAGGCGGTCACGACCCTCATATATGAGGAACACGACTGAAGGAGGAAAAAGAGATTGACGAATAAGTAATATACTCTACTTTTAACGGATATCGTTCATACTTTGTTATATGTGAGGAGCACTTAACAGCAAGTAGAAGTTCCCAATTCCGTCAACTCCGTAAGGGTAGGTAAATAAAAAATAGCAAACTTTACCCCATTTTCACAAACTTTCATCAAGAAAATATCTCCGTAATCGCTCCGTAATAACACGAATATAAGGACATAAAGTCAAATAATATTTGTATGTACATATATACACAGATTTTATATACTCTGTTCCTTCCTACGGATGTGGCTTATGAGTTCCGGGGGGTGATTTGTGGCGCCCACGAGCTTACAGATAATATTTCTGAAAGGAAATATGCTAAATTTCCCACTACAGCTACAGTCCCTCTTTTGCTCTAGAAATATACTATTTTTCTGGGTAGATTTTCCTTTTTTTATTCACATGAGTTTGTTGTTGAATATTTAGTTATTTATTTATTACTAAATAAATGTATTGTAGCACCGAACAAATTCTCCAAATAATTTCAACGCGACTTGTTGTCTCGACTGGTGACAGAAGGGCTGGCTCATTTTTTGCGCAAAGGATCAGCCTGGCTGACCAGCGGGGAAATGCAGCCAGTATTCTTGCCACCATTCCACGTGGGCATGATTTGTACAGTTTTTAAGATAAGTTAGCTGCTTAAGTTCCTTAATATATTATTTCTAAGTAAAGCTTTTTAAAATTGGTTTTCGAATCTATACCCTCCCTCCTGCATACCAGAGAATTTTCTTAATTCTCAGCCTGTGTGAAGTCTGCAAATCCGCATTGGGCCAGCATGGTGGACTATTTGGCCTAACCCTTCTCATTTTGAGAGAAGACTTGAACTCAGCAGGGAACCGACTATGGGTTGATAATGATGAAAAAAAAAATTGTAGAGTGTAATTTCCCTTTAAAACTTAGAACTGAAAATCTAAATCAGACTTTTGTCGTAGTTTCACAGTTAGTAAGAAATAGAAAACAAAGTGTGGTATTCCTCGTGCCGTGCGCATACTTCTGTGTCTGCTGTACTGTAGTTGTGATTTATATGACGGCCCTAATAAAGAAGAATACGACTTTTAGATTTGTTTGAAATGAACAAAGTTTTTACTATCTAGACAAGCTGCGTTACATTTTTTGCATTCATATGCTAACGGTGTCAAAGTAATGAGATTTTATGAGATTTTGAGAGATTCTTGGTCCAGTGGATAGCCTTGTGGCTTTGAATCATGAGTTTCGGGTTTGAGTCCTAGGTCGAGCTTTAAAAAACAAAGCTTTTCTTTCTTTAAACCAACGCACTAGTCGTCTCTACAATTTTCCAAAGTTCCCTTAAATTCTCCAGGATAGCATCGTCAGATCCTGATATCAAAAAACTGGGACCATCCTGAAAGAATACCCTTCCTTCAATTGGTAATCGATTTTAAAAATGGAATTTTTAAAATCGATTAACAAATGACGGAAATACGGACGGATAATCGGTCCCGGTCCATATCAATATCTGATAGTGAGAGTTACGGAGACAAACAATATAAACCTAAGCCCACCAACGCACATTGACGCAGCCTGTTGTTTTTATACTCCAAACCCCCTCTGCAATAATAGTTCAAGTATAGTTGTTTAAGGTATTTAAATGATTATCGTAATTTGTATATTTCCTCACCAGTCATGATTTAAAATATTAATATTGTAAATAAATTTTTAATGTGCTTGAGATATAGACAGTTGCATGCGGTGATTACCTATAAATAGATTTATATTTTATCTTTCTGCTCCTTGCATATTATTTATCTTTAATAATTGTATTATTTATATGTCTGTTGGTAGACCAAATAAAAAAAATACGAATGCCTGGTTCTACAGCGAGCCATTTTAAATAGTCGAATGATGATGATGACTATACTAATATTATACATAAGTGAGGTTTGTGACTTTGTGAGGTTGTAGGAGATTATCTTTGGATCTATTGAATCCATTTAGAATTTTCTTTTACCAACATAAAGTTAAGTTATTTGTAAGTGTCATAGGCTATATTTTATCCCCGTGATCCCACAGGAACTGCACGGGTGAAACAGGGCGTCTACTAGTTAGATAAAAGAATTGATATCTTTTTTCCCGGAACTCTCCTCACGTCTTTGCATGAATCTCTTTATAATCAAATACGCATAGACCTGGACGTGAGGTCCATGTCCCGGGTCATCCCGGGGCTCCCGTGGGACACGTGCGGGATTGCCTCATTAGAGATAACTGGCGGGATCGCTGACGTCACGGGATCACGGCCTTCGACGTGACGATCGGCCGATTTTTTGTTAAGAATAAAATATTCCTTGCGATAGCATTTTTTCATTTAGGATAGGTGTCAAATCCAGCGTGGATGTATAGGTATACGAATACCTACAACTATACATATATAGATGTGATGTTTTATCAAGCCGAATCCAGACGTGCAGGATTCGCAAATACCTAGCCGAATGTTCGTCGAATCACGAGTAGTGTGGATAGGTTTACATCGGAGTTACAAACGGAATAACTTAGAACGCCTTAAAATTGGATTAGCATAGCTAAATGACTTATACTCGTAGGTTCAAATCGAATTAATTCAACTTCTGTATACTTCGTAGCACCTTTCTACCAAAGAAACGTCTTTGGTATTACTAGTCGAATCGCAAAAAATATTGCGTAGGAATAAATATTAGCTATAATGTATAATCATGGATTCTCATGGAAAATGAAGAACTACTGCCAATAACCAGAACAGTGGTAATACAGGGTATGTAAGGAATAATAACAGAGATAAGCCACGTGGCTTTCCGAAAGGAGGAGATTCTAAGTGTTCTAACACAAAATAAATACGAACCACCATAATAGCCAACTATACTTATTTTAGCAAACCACATATACCTACTCGTATCATGATAATTAGATTCCTTGATTAAGTATCTAAGGTTTGGTAAGATGTACATTGTACCCCTTATGGAATCCATAATACTGATTTTGCACCTTGCAACTTTACTCTTTTTTTTTATTTATGCAAATAGGCTCGCGTTTGATCATGATCTAACCTGATGGTAAGTGTAGATACAGTCTAAGATGGGACACGCTTGCCTAGAAGGTGCCTATTCACTCTTGTTTTGAAGATACCCAAGTTATAAGATTCAGGAAACACAGACTTGGGTATTAAACCCTAGCCGTGCGTATAAAAAAAGAAGACGCAAAGCGTTTTGTACGGGTCCTAGGGACATCTACAACATAGGGAACTCTACTTTAATGACAATATTTGCATTGTGGAATAAAAAGATGGATATCAAACAAGCTATCCATCTGTCAACGAAGACTAGCAATTTACGTACATGTAAATCTTTGAACCGTGGTTCTGAAAAGTGAAATGATTTGAAAGCGTGCGCCGCGAGGGTAGAGGGGTAAGTGGAGGCGTGCGCGGAGGGGTAAGTAGAGGGGTAAACACAAATTGTTTATCCGATACAGTGGCGGGTTGTTATCGTTCGTTAGTCTTGTACTAGCGCGGCCTGTAATTGCTACATTCAAACACACCCTGCTGACGAAGACGTTTACACCATTCGACATTATCATTGAAATCAAAAAGACTTTTTCATGTAAAACTTCGTTCTCACGTTTTACTTGAGGAGTAAGCATGTGATGCACGCGTTACGCAAAGTGTAATCGAGCGAGGCGAACGCTACAGGGAGAGTTAAAGAAGTTTAACTTCAGTAATATAGTTTTTTTTTTTAATTTCTTCTTTGATTATCGAGGTTTTGTTCAATATTGAAACTGCCACCCTCATAGGAGCCACATTATACATATAATAATACCTTATTTACCTACGATTAATAGCTATCTTTCTTAAATTAAACAACATTCTAGCCTCCTTTTAGGCACACTCATTATTTATTTATTTAGATAAAATAAATGTATCGTGATGATACACAGTTCTCACTGAATGAATTTTAATATAGTCTTATTCTTTCGGTCGGACAGTATTGCTGCTCACATTCGTTAGGTTTGACGCGGAGTTTTTAATTTGAACACAAACTTATGGATATTGAATGGGATTTGACTGCGATAATCTTTAACTTCAGGTTAAATAGCATCAAATGAAAAAATATATACTAATATTATAATTATTTCGCTTCGCGAAGGATAGCGACGAGTTCAAGAAACTGACTGCCAACCTTCGCTAGTCGGAGAGGCACCCTAAGAAGAAGAAATAAAAAACATATTAGACTTATTATTTTGTTCAGTCGACTGCAGTCGTCGGTAGCAGCTGCCGCTCGTGTAAATGAACACTAAGCTTCATATCGTATCTCCTACAAGACAGGAGGCCTATGTCGTGTGTCGTTGAAATGGGCTGATAATAATGAAGTCGTGTCGTGATATATAAATGAACATTTTTTCCGCGACTCCCTCTTTTGTAGTAGCTCGTTAAGACATATTCACGTCTGTTTATGTATAAGATATTTTTTGCAGCATAGATACGTTTTTATTTACACATTTTTATATTATGTACACATTTGATTGTAGACCAATTTCGCTCTTAATACACACGTTTTAAGGTTTACTTCGGTATACACAATTATTGAGTCGGCTGTCAAAGTATTTTTGATGGCTGTACGCTTCTTTATCGTGTATTAATATTAAAAGGTTATGCTTTTCATACAAAAGTGAATAGAAATAGGAACAAAGAGTGGAGCAATTTGTTGACAGGTGAGACTAAATTGGTTAAATTGGCTTAAAAGCTTTGAAAGCTCTTCAAATGAGCTCTCTGTATGTTTGCTCATAAGTAATACAGTGTTGCATGGGTTGTAATTTTTTTATGCGATGCCAAAACAGACAATTCAGATGATGTTTAGTGATAAGGTTGCCTAGGTAATTATAACCACTTTACATCATTTCTAATTGATTTCTTAGCAAGAATAGCAGGCTAATTCACTAACTTTGACTATGTTAGTTGAAATATACGAAATTCAGATTATATGTAAAAATGTAACTAAAGGCCATATTAGTGAATAGGCCAGCTGCTCGTACTGATACGCTTAATCGCTTAGCAGTTTTTTCTATGCCTGCCACTTGTTAAGTAACTAATTAGCTAGTTTAGATACCTAATCAAATATTTCTTCTAAGAAATTCTCATTAAAAATGGTGGTGGTTGGTGTTCATTTTAATTTTAATCATCATCAGCCTATTTTTTTAACGATAATGGGACTGCCCCTGTACCCAAGTGGCACGTCGATTCTCTTTCTACGATCGCAAACGCTTCGAAAACTAGAAAAATGTATGGGAATGACAGATCTTGATCACGTGACCGATAGCAATGTCATTCCTGGACTCCATATCCCCTGCCTTATATGAAAGGGGATATGGAGCATAGCCTCACCACGCTGCTCCGAAGAAGGCTGGCGGGCTTACGTAAATTAATATAATAATCAATAAAAAACACTCCATCGTATTCCTTTAGTTTTTGTGAACAGTTTTTAAAATATTTGAATTTTGTACTTGGAGCGGCTACGACACCGTCGTGTTCTGTGCGTTCCATCTGCTCATTATTCTTAATCTGTGTCCTAGACCCAAGAATTGAACACAGCCTGTAACATGTAACGTAAATGGAATTGGAACCCACATTTCGTAAAACACAAAATAAAACTCCCTAGCTACGGATAAATAGTTAAGAGAAAAAAGTGAAGTAATTACACAAAACATTACACATACAATGCGTTTAAACAACAATCAAATCTCTTACGATAATTTCCACTCAATTTCAACGTTTACTCGACACCATAGAACATTTTAAAACTTTTGTTCTAGCACCAACAACCAGTTTGCTCGACCTCCGTGGACGCTCTCCTCGTTACCTGCGACGTCATCTTTATCTAACAAGACGGGAGGGGTGGTGTGTCAAGTTAAATTGGTTGGGTGCTTTATAGACTCAAGTCACGTTCGAACGTTCTGAACTCACGTGCTAGCGAAATTGGTGAACTGAACGGAAGTGTTGTCGGAAAAGGACCTGCGAGCGTGTTGACGATAAAACACCTGGAATTTAAAACGTCACGAATTCGAATTTCGAACGTCGCGCGCTTTGTCTTGTGATAATAATGGTTTAGTTTTGTTTTTTTTTATGAATTAGTACTCGCAGCTTTGGCACCTTGTTTGTGTTGTATATTTGTTTTTTTTTAAATTGCTTCCATAGTGGGTGTCAATCCAATAAAAGTAATGTAACAAAATCTGGAGGATAAAATTTTGTGTTGCAGCTACATAACCAACATCCAAAATTGGTTTATAACAATACGATAGCTGAAGGATCAAAAAAAATACTTATGTGATAATTCACACACGGTGAAAGGGGAAGCAAAATGCCGTCGAAGTCGGTATAATTAAAAGAAGAATACAATGGATTACTATTACGGGGTCGGGGTCATGACTAGGTGCGGAGTGTGGTACGTACGTACTGGTACGCAGACGGGTAATCCCCGGCTGCAATCTGTGCGCCGATTGTAATTGGATTAACGCGCTGCTGTAATTCAATGAATCTAACGCTCGCATGCCAGTTACATGGCCCTGTGTGTGATGTAATTTTTTTTATTTAATGCTATCGGATGCCCGCACTTCGTTCGCGTGGAATTTAGTTTTTCACAAATCCTGTGGGTGCCATGGATTTTTAGGGATGAAAAGTTTCAGCCAAATCGCTTCAGTGGCCGCAGCGTAAAGGAGGAACAAACATACTTACAAACTTTCGCCTTTATAATAATTATTAGTATGATTGAAAATATGACTTTCATGATTATTACGATAACGAAAGGATTAGGCTAGATCCTGACCCAGCAATTTTTTTTCAAAGGCGAATTGCATTAAATGTGCAAATTAACTTGTAATTTATGATACTACATTTTTTTATAATTGATTTAGAATGAATCATAATATATTCTTTGTCCTTGCATTAATTTAATTATTTATTAATTACTTACTATAAATTTGATTAGCAATACCTATTTTTACCCAGGCAACAAATATTGCTATATTTAAATTCGATTCGAATATTTAATTAAGTAAGTAAGAAGCTATTTTTTATCTCGGAATTCCTCTGAGATTGGGAATGGTTTGTGGGATTTGTGAAAACCGAATTTTAGGGCACTATAGTGTTTTTCAGATAGCATGGGTACGGTGACAGTTCATTTCACTATTGAAAGTTTGCCGCGATTCACGATAATAGTAAGTAATATGAATGTCATAAGGCAATTGTCACCGTACTGTCTGAAAAACACTTTAGCGCATCAAAAATGAGGCAGACAAGTGTGCATAATTGTCTTAATTTAATTTATTTATTAAGACAATTATGCACACTTGTCTGCCTCATTATTATTATTATTATATACATTGTAACCAACATTAAGGTTTTAATAACGAAAGTTATTAAAACCTTAATGTTGGTTACAATGTCAAGTTGTGTGTTCAGGAAATGTAAACACTATATATATACTTAAATTTATAATGCAAATAAACTCAAAATTGTGCATGTGTGCTTTCAGTGGAGTAGTTATATTCGGATCACTGTTTGCGGTGGTTTTGGTACATCTATAATATAAAATATCGTTGGTATAACCCCACAGACGTGCAGTAAACATGAATCAATAACCAGTAGTTGCAGTAATTATAGTTGTACAGCTAATGGCTTAATGGCTTATCAATATTCATGAGAGGGAATTGATATGAATTTAGACTGCTATGTATTATTTCATACTGTTATGTATGTCGTGTAACTGCCCTATTGGTCAATGGTTAACTTGTCTGGTTACAGATTACAAAGTTGTGTTTTCGAGTCCTGAGTCGAGCCCTTCTTTCAATAATTTCTTAACATTAACAAATTCCTAACACTGTACTGTGTTAGGAATTTGTTAATGTAACACTTAATTTGAAGAGTCATTCAAAGATGTCATTTAAGAATTAAAGATTTAAGGATTAAGGATGAAATTAGACCGAATTAGAACTCGAAACTCACATCTCATACACCAAAGACCGATAATAATCCTCCTAATATTATAAAGTTTGTGTGTAAGTGTGAAAGTGTGTAAGTATGTTTGTTCCTCTTTTACGCTGCGGCTACTGAAGCGATTTGGCTGAAATTTGGAATAGAAATAGATTTTACTCTGGATTAACACATAGATTTTCATCCCGAAAAAATCCACGGTTCCCGCGGGATATGTGAAAACTGAATTCTACACGGACGAAGTTGTGGGCGTCCGCTAGTAAGATAATAAACCTAAAGCACAATCGACGCATACGAAAATCAATTTATCTTAATATTAGTAAACTCTATCTTATCGTCTATCAATATGTAAGCTTTCATTAAACAAATGAATAAACATCATGATACATGACTGTTATGGGGAAACATTAGTACTCCAGCGGATATTAAGCGAAACTCAATATCGAATTAAACGCACCCCCTCCCCCCCTCCGGGGCGTGCACATCGGCCCAATATTAACGACTACCCACATATAAATTGCCGCAGAAAAACTAAATCCATTCCCTCACTACAGTTAGAGCAGCCATAACTCATGAAGGCGCATATAAAAACGCCTATCGCTATTTCAGCTTCGCGCTAGATAAATGACATTCGAGCTATCCTGTCGACTGGCGTTGGCTGGGCTCGGCTACATCGATGACTGACTTATACATTGGTGCTAATTATCTTTTATATAATACTAAACTTATATATACGGGTTATACCTGGATACCCTGGGCCGATGTATGGGCGGGTGGGCATTCCCCTTTGAATAACATCCATAAACAGAAGGCTGGATGGATATTTTTTTTCTAAAAAAGAATATTAGCCAAATGACATGGCATTTTTTATAATTAAGTAATTTAAAATTTTCAACGAGGGTTTCAAATCCACTCTTACTAAGAACTTGCAATTTAGTTTGTTCACAAAACGGGCAATGTACATCAAACACTCGTTTTTAAATCAACTACAGCCATTTCAGTGACGCAATCTCGTCAAAAAGATCGGATGAATTGAAACTCCGATTTTTCATAGTACGCCCCTCTCTGTCTAGTTTAAGCGCATTGAAACAAAACTGAAAAACTGTGATGAAGCGTTTATACTCTGTCACATATACAGGATGTCCGGAAATTATTGCTCTAGTTCCAATATTGTTTGAACACCAATTTTTAGTTTTTTCCGTACTCTAAAAACTTTTTTTTATTTATATATCTAGTAATAGCTTTTTGTGTTTTAAAATCGAATTAAAATTTCTTAGTAGTATCTTTTTGTACAAAAATACATACCGGATACAATGATAATTTTATACTATAGATCGGTTACGTCGCTACAAAATCACCGCAAAAAGTGATCAGAATAATAGGCTGAAACACAGAGCGCACACATGCACATTTTGTCTTTAATTAGATCATTAATTTATGAGTATATAGTTTTTACACTTCTTGAACACACAACTCGACATTGTAGACGATATTTAGGTATTATTTATTTAAATAACGTTCGTTGTTGACCACAACTAACATTGAGTTGACTATAAATTTCCTCCTTTGAGCGCCTCATTTTTCTTTTAAATATTTCACAAATATCCTTTTACTCAGTAATTATTGTTGACAACACTTGCAACAATAATTACGTATTCAGTTTAAGAAAACCGTTACAAATGGTCCCCGGTAGCTAAATACCTTGCTTATCGTATTGAAATAATAACAAAAAACTTGTTAATCAACAGAAGAAATGTAAAGCAGTAGGTGTCCAATTAAAACACTATTAAAAGCTTTCGGCGTTCCATTAAAATCTCATTAGTAGAAATTCGTTAACATCTTAATAAAGGCTCGATTATTTCTGTAACGGAGGACTTCGCTCGAAATTATATGCTTTTCTAAATAACGACTCAATCAGAAAGGGATTTGTATTAATTGTACGGAAAGTGGATGTTTGAATTGTATATTAATTATGTGATTCAATTGTATTAATTTTTATTATTTTTTTTTTATTCTTTACAACTTCCCTTGACTACAATCTCATCTGATGGTAAGTGATGATGCAGTCTAAGATGGAAGCGGGCTAACTCGTTAGGAGGAGGATGAAAATCCACACCCCTTTCGTTTTCTACACGGCATCGTACCGGAACGCTAAATCGCTTGGCGGTACGTCTTTGCCGGTAGGGTGGTAACTAGCCACGGCTGAAGCCTCCCACCAGCCAGACCTGGACAAAATGGACTGCGCCACGGAGGCCGTCAAAATATTTTTGATTTAGTATTTTAACCCGGGAAATGAGGTGAACACTGTCGGATATTCTCGTGGCATCCGAATGTGAACACCTGTGCCGTGTCCATCCGTGTATCTTATTAGGTACCTACTGTATGAATTCGTAAGTTTAGTTGATATACTTTGGTGAGTGTGTTCAAGAACTTCACCATCTAATTCCTCCTTCTCTTTTCTGCCACAGAACAGAAAGACGTCGCGAACAGTGGCATCCATATATTGTGGATGTCCAGGCAACTCGTACGAAACGATTTGCATCAACATTTCTAATTCACATAGTAATAGTAATAGTACAGCAAGAATTTGGAATGGCCTTCCGGCGTTTGTGTTTCCTGACACTTATAATTTGAACACCTTCAAAGCAAGAGAATAGGCATCTTCTACGTAAGCGCGCTCTAATTTAGACCGCATTAGTACTTACCATCAGGCTTAATTGTAGTCAAGCGCTAGCCTATATCACATAAAAAAAAAGATAAGTACCTAATACTTGTCAAAAGTCTAGGTATGGTTTACATCTCGAAGTTTTAAGCATATTCTTGAAGTCGTCATAATATCTACCTCTGGTTTCTGACTAGGAAGCTCATATTTTTTATAAGCATGTATTATACCTCCCTTCTGGTTGACGGCTTGATACGGTATTTACCCAACACCGTGTATAAGGCATGTGAAAATATAAATAGAAGGGAATGAAGTGGTTGAAAGTTTACATCGATTTCGACGCGGACAAAGTCGCGGGGGTCCGCTAGTATATAAAGAAATATATAAAATGAGGTACGTCTAGCTATGACAGACGTACCTCATTTTATCTGTCCGTCTATTCATTATATTAGTATGTTACTATCAAGATCGCATATTCTGTGTAAATCCTATAATTAAAATGGATAAACATAGTTTAGAGTTACAAATAAATGATATATTTGTACAATACTCAAATCGCACATATTATTAAGATGCCAAAAAGTGTACGCAAAACTTATGAATACATAATCAATGACCACGCCTCTTGCATGTAATTTGTGCCCAACTAACCACGGCCTAGCTGTGTGGTGGGTCATGCGGATTGACACTCGACTTTATATTCAAAGAGCTGGCGGGAAATTTCAAGGTAGTCAATCAACTTAAATACTTTGGCATTTTTATGTTTTAATGCAAAGGTAAATAATAAAAAATGTATTACTTTATATGTAGTTACATGCAATGAAAAAATGGTTAATAGAGTGAAAAATAACCAGCTTAGTTTATTTGTAGATTTGTTAACTTATTTCTCCGGACGAGTTAAGCTACATACTTGATGGTAATTGTAACTGAGGCCTGAGATGAAGCGAGTGCTTAGAGAAAACCAACACTGCGTTTTCCGGTGTGTATGCGCCTTTCCATCACCTTGGGATTGTCGTACATGTGTGTACGTTACTGTATTATATTTAGCATTTTGGACTGCCTCATTGGTCCTGTGGTTAGCTGGTACGGCTACGGTCAAGGAGGTCTAGAGTTCAAATCCCGGGTCAGGCCAACAAAAAATATGTTATTGGGATTTTTCTTACAAGAAATATCTTAATAGTAGCTTGGATTTGGAAAGTTGGCAGTGTTGGTACACCCCCGCACGTTGGACAGTACGAGAGTGCACCTGCGCTTTCGCACACACTTGTGCACTATAATATATCCTACGTACATGGTTAGTCCAAACGTTACGATCGGCCGTCGTAGGTGAAAAAAAAAATATCAGTCGGTAGCATATTATTATTAACATACCAGACGCCCGTGACTTCATCCGCGTGGAATTCAGTTTTTCGCAAATCCCGCGGGAATCATAGATTTTATCAGGATGAAAAGTAGCTTATGTGTTAATTCAGAGTAAAATCTATTACTTTTCAAATTTCGCTTCAGTAGTGGCTGCGCAAAGCAAAAACAAACATACACATAAACTTTCGCATATATGTTATGAATGTGATTATATTTAGCATTTCTCATCTATGACAAACCTATTGAAAGATCTGGAGCTTCTTACAAAAACTGTTTACTTTACGAGGGGGACTTTACAATTTCCCACTAGCTCTCGGCCTATTACCGAATTACTATAATTGTACAGCGGTGGAACTTCATGCGTGAAACAACGGAACGGAGCCAAAAACAACAATACAATAAGGATTTCTATAATAGTAGATGATTATTATCCATTAAATGGAATGACAGTTGAAATTTATTTAGATGAATTCAATTGTTGAAATAATTGTTGTATTTTCTTCACAGGAAACGAATTTTAATTGGATTTAACTGATTGCGAAATTTATATGACGAGCGAAGGCTTTGCGGTGTTAGAGACGTTTCAGACTGAGATACGCGAAAATCGCACTGTAAATTTTATATCTCTAGTATTTATATGATGTAAAACAGTTTTTAGTGTTTATTAAGATTTATATACCTTCCAAATTCCATATTTTTCCATTTTGTAGAATCCGAAAGGGGGTGTGAATTGTCATTCTACTCCTAACAAGTTAGCCCGCTTCCATCTTAGATTGCATCATCACTTACCATCAGGTGAGATTGTAGTCAAGGTCTAACTTGCAGAGAATAAAAAAAATTAGAGTTATTTTTTTATTCAGAGAGGAAAAATCTCGACTTTTGTTAAATGACACGCCATTTTCAATTCGAGTGAGAAAAAATAATCTAGATGTTGGTCATAAGTGGCTCAGAAACTGTCGTGCTCTGTAGTCTATTCTTAAATTGTTGACTTTTGTACACATGTTTTTATGTTAATAAGTAAATTTAATTTAAAGACCCTACGGCCAAAGTCACATAAGTTAACTACTGAACCAAAGATGCAGTCGTCCCCGATAGAAATAGTCTATTCAAGTAAGTAATAGAAATAGTCTATTGAAGTGTAGATACATTAAACAAATTAAAACGGTGTCGCAAGTCCGTCCGCGCGCCATACTTCAATTACTGTCCTCGGCCGAAAGTATTCGCTAACAATCCTACATTTCTCATTCGAGCCCTAAATCTATCAACGTTGTACTAAAAGCTGATTTATGTTCCACTGCCGCTCGTAAATCGATCGGGCGCGGTAATTGCGCTGGCAAAGATGCCTTGTAACGCAAATGGGGCTAATTACCACAACCCAAACTTTCAATAGATCGTTACCATCATCCACACTCCATAGTGGTCGAAGAGCCTGTAGTGATCAGACCTTTGTCTTGAAAGTTTGTAGACCCGTGCTACGAACGTAAGAATGTAATGTCGACAAGTAAGCAGTATCTGAAAAAGGACACGATTTATTATTTTGACAATTTACCATCTACAAGCACTATGATCCAAACGTCATACCATTACACTATTTATCTATGACAGGAAGGGCATGGTTTATCCGAATGTCTGGTCATTCCAGTTTTTAGTGTACCGGTAATTTATAGAAGAAATTTAACTTGAAGGATGACCGATAAAGGGT
Organism: Bicyclus anynana; assembly: GCF_947172395.1. Taxonomy (NCBI): domain Eukaryota; kingdom Metazoa; phylum Arthropoda; class Insecta; order Lepidoptera; family Nymphalidae; genus Bicyclus; species Bicyclus anynana. Next base: position 382,870 of record NC_069102.1, read on the forward strand.
TGTGTCTAGGCTATCTAGCAACTGTGGATATGACTGCTCATATTACCGTGAATATCTATACTACTGTATAAAGCTGAAGAGTTTGTTTGTTTGTTTGATTGAACGCGCTAATCTCGGGTACTACTGGTCCGATTTGAAAAATTCTTTCAGTATTAGATAGCCCATTTATCGAGAAAGGCTATAGGCTATATAAATTATCCCCGTTTTCCTACGGGAACGGGAACCACGCGGGTAAAACCACGCGGTGTCAGCTAGTAATTTATAAAGAAATTTATGCTTTGATGCTTTGGTTTGCTTTGGATAAAGTTTGCTTTGGATAAAGAATCATGAGACTTGGAAGATTGTGGTTCTTGATCTTTGAAACATGCTATCTCAAAAATCAACCATTTTCCAAACTGTATAGTTACCTACCGTACTTTCCGATGGTAGAACTGACTGACAAACTTTCACCTTTAATAAAATGACGAAGGTTTGACCGACTCAGGCTCTTAGAGCAGTAGCTAAGTTATAACTACGTCACAATATAATCAGATTAGCGAATTTACCTTCCGGGATGTTGTCGTCAATATTTAATGCTAAGTATCAATATCGAAGCTCACATGCCTGTTATTTGGAGTACATCGTATTATGAAGATTAATCAAAATTCTCAATAAATATTAAACGAACCCACCCATGTTCCTTATGACATGGGTTATACACTTCGGCTAAGACGGCCAAACTTCAAATAATCATGATTAAGTACTATCCAAATTAATTATTAAAAGTGTTTTAGTCTTTCTCGTTGCTCAACAAGACTGCCTCGTTATTATCGTTATTATGTGATTTCGGATCACGGGGTCGGGGTTCAAATCCTGGGTCGGGCTATATAAGAATCTGAATTTTTCTTTCTTCTGATAAATTTTCAGTTAAAATTTTCAGCCCTGAGTTGGAAGTTGGTGGTGTTACACCCCGTGCCTCGGAGAGCACGACGGTCGAGTACGAGTGCATCTGATACTTAGTGATGTTAATGAATTTAACATTATTAGGCCCGCCAGCCTGCGTTGGAGCAGTGGTGGAGGGTTTTAGCTCTAACTTCCAATTTCGAGTTGAGAATTTCTAGTAAGAAAAGTTCATATTTAACACCGACTAAGTACTCGGCCGTGATAGCCCAGTGGATATGACCTCTGCCTCCGATTTCGGAGGGTAAATATCACGTGTCTCAAATGGTGAAGGAAAACATCGTGAGGAAACCTGCACACCAGATAATTTCTTAATTCTCTGCGTGTGTGAAGTCTGCCAATCCGCTTTGGCCAGCGTGGTGGACTATTGGCTTAACCCCTCTCATTCTGAGAGGAGACTCGAGCTCAGCAGTGAGCTGTATATGGGTTGATAACGACGAAGTACTCGAACCCGATCAAAGCAGTTATTAGAGGCTTATATAAAATTGATGTCTCATTATTCGTACTATTTTACTGTAATTCATTACACAAATCTAAAAACTAAATTCACAAGGGTCTCCTATAACCGGGCACAAGTAAGGGGACCTCCTCAAAACAAGCCCTGAGCCCTTACAAATTCCCGTTAACGGTTATTATAACGATTATGACAAAGGGCTGTGAGGAATTTGACACTGTTCCGTGCTTACACCTTAAAAAGTTACGGCGCCATTCCGCCCTTATGCAGATGAACCCGTATTATCCCTGAAAGCCTCCCGCACGTAAACACCTCCCGGCCCAAGGCTTATGTGGACGTGTTGCAGGAAAACATGAAATTAGTCTTTACGTTAAATGATTGCCTCATTGGTTCTGTAGTTAGCTGGTACGGCTATAACACTTAACATATCTTCTAGGGTAGAAGTGCACAAAAGTCAAAGCGAAGCTTAACCGGGTCCACTAGTAGGAATGCTCTAGTGGCGATTTGCTCCTCCTGTTTCCTTGAGAAGATCATCAGGTTGGAGATCTACCTCGTGGCCGTTTGCCTTCCCATTTTTTCCACATTTCCCACCACAATATTTTTTCCAAGTTGTCGTTACCACGGCGTGTGATATGTCAAAAATAACTGAGGATGGGCTGCAGACGACGAGTCGTGAATAATCCACGTCTCTACACTATAAAGGAAAAGGGAAGGAGTAAAAACACTAACACATTTACACAGAAACTTCCGCCTTTGTAATGATAGAGTGTTAGGCTTGTGTTTAGCAACAAAAATAATTGCTACTATAGAAAATAATTTCCCTGAAACTTTATGAAACGACTGATTTACAAATCAATCTACAACATATTATATAGGTACATACAAGTAGATGTGGAAATTCGTGTTATTGCGTTCCACAAGAGGCGCCCATTCATTAGTTTACGACGCCAATATATTTGACTCCTTTGAGTCGCGAGGGGGAGGGGGGGGGGGGCGTAATTGCGTATATTGCGCAAATCGCAGCGCCGACGCGCGAACGAACAATGCAACGCGATGTTAAATTGCGATGAATTATATCTAATATGGGGGTGGAAATATTAATATGAGTGACTTTTTGACCCTTATTTTCTTTAGCCTTTTGATGATCATGATATTCTATGTATACGTTGCTTTTTAGAATGGTTCTGGGTTCCATTTCTAGCTATGGTTTAGTACAGAATTCAATCTTGAAGAGGACGTTTGACTTTTTCATACATATCACCTTGAAAACGCCAACTGGCGTTTCACCCTTTAAACCTATGGATGTCTACTTCTGAAAGTAATTCTTCTGCAAATTCTTCCAAAAATTGCGGATCCAAAGAAGGTTTCTTTTGATTATTTATTCGGCTTGAATCAAGACACGCCGTTGTTTTCAATTTCTAGCCAAACTTACGGATGACGTAACCACCGCACCGTGCCGTACATTGTAACCATTTGGTAAAAGGACCATTTGGAGACACTTTTGAAAAAATATACCTTCTCTAACTTAGGTTAGCTAACATCAGGTGAGAATAGAGGTAGGTTTATGGTACTAAATAAAACAAACATATCCCGTCTTTGTTTTATTTAGTACCAAAAAATATTACAAATACTAGCGGACCCGGTCAAGCTTCGTTTTGACATAAGTGCACTTATTCTCTATCCCTACTCTACCCTTCTATACCTCTACCCCTACCCTACCCCTACCCTACCCCTACCCTACCCCTACCCTACCCTACCCCTACCCCTACCCAAAAATGCACACAACAGCTGAAAAGTTGGAGGTGCATGCCCCGGACCGGATTCGAACCCTGACCCTCCTGAATCGGAGGCAGAGGTCATATCCACTGGGCTATCACGACTCATATAATTATAGTAAAATCATTATTATTTGGATTCGGTGGCTATCGTTATCTGAACCGAATTAACAAATAGCCCAACCAGTAATCACGGCAACTGTAGTGTTCACATGTGTGATTTAACTTGAAGTTGGAGCGATCATCCTCCATCCGGCCGCCATGCACTGCGACAGTTACCAACTTCACATATTACCCGCTAGTTTCAGCATCTTACACTTCATTGCAGCAAAATGGTGCACCAAAGAAATAATATAAAGAGACTAGCGGACCCGGTCAAGCTTCGTTTTGACATAAGTGCACTTATTCTCTATCCCTACTCTACCCTTCTATACCTCTACCCCTACCCTACCCCTACCTTACCCTACCCCTACCACTACCCTACCCCTACCCTACCGCTTGACTCTTAAATGTTTGTATGGGAAATAGAAAAGGGTAGTTTTTAGGGTTTTCCCGGAAATTATTTGATTTTTTCTCACCTTTTAAACATTCCCTATACCTCCACGAACATTTCAAGACCAAGATAAGATAAATCCGTTAAGCCGTTATTGAGTTTTAGCGAGACTAACGAACAGCAATTCATTTATATATATATAGATTGATAGTATATAAGATACCGAACGATAGCTCGCGCCCTAGGAATATTTAACTCCTCAGGAATGTTAATATTTCTGACAAGAGTATGCAAAACTAAATGATAATTGTAAACTGTTTGTAACATAAAAGCATAACAAACTAATTTCATTTGCCGTATTTATAATATCGGTAAGGATTACTGTTTGAAGTTATCTTGATTTATATACACTTTTTTTTGATCTTTATAATAATAATAATAATATAGCCTTTTATTTCCTTATCGAATCTTACAATCTAAATATAATATAGAATAATTATTACAAGTAGGTATTACATAATGTGCATGCATGAAGTTACAAAACTTTTTACAATTGATAGTAGTTACGATTACATATTACTCGTAAATAATGACACATAATATAAGTTAATATAAGTATAAAAATAAGTTTTTTTTTTTTTTTCATTCAATATGGACCCCACTACGAGTAAAGGCCTCCTCCAATTTTCCCCATGCTTTTCTGTCTATTGCGGTTGTTACCCAATTTTCCCCAGCTATTCTAATTATGTCGTCAGCCCATTTTTCTTTGGGTCTGCCTCTTTTCCTTTTGTTTATTGGTCCTTGCCAGGTTGTTACTCTCCTTGTCCATTTTTCCTTATCCGTACGTGCAACATGTCCTGCCCATTTCCATTTAAGTTTTTGAGAGTGTTCTAAAGCATCTACTATTTTAGTTGTTTTCCTTATATCTGTATTTCTTTTCCTGTGTGATCTTCTTATGTTTAGCAAACTCCTCTCCATCGCTCTCTGGCAAACTTGTATAATATTTTTAGTTTTATTGTTATATATCCATGTTTGGCAGCCATATGTAAGACAAGGTAATATACATGAATCCATAATTTTTTTCTTTAGTTTTATAGGCAGTTTTGATTTGAGAATTTCTTTGTTGTTCCAGAATTTATTCCAAGTTATGTTTACTCGTCTTTTAACCTCTTCTTCAAGTCTTGTTTTAGAGAAGGATATTTGTTGTCCTAGGTAAACATACCTTTGAACGTATTCTAATGTATTATTATTGACCCTTATTGGTATAATATGGTGGTTCGTCATTACTTTAGTCTTGGTAACATTAAGTTCTAAGCCGATGGTATTGCTTACCTCATTCAGTTCATTTATCATTTTCTGTAGTTGAGATGCGCTTTCAGAGAAGAGTATAATGTCGTCCGCAAACCGAAGGTTACTGAGGAGTTCCCCATTTATATTAATTCCTTTTCGTTCCCAGTTCAAAGTTTTCATTATACTTTGGAGTACAACTATAAAAATTCTAGGTGATAGGGGGTCGCCCTGCCTGGCGCCTCTACAAATATTTATTTCAGGGCCTAGTCTCTCTAACTTTACACGACTTTTGCTTTTGTAGTATATGTCCTTTATAAGATCTATAGTTTCCGATGGTACCTCACACTCAAGTAGAGCTTTCCACATGCTCTTATGTGATATAGAATCGAAAGCTTTGCCGTAGTCAATAAAGGCCAGGTAAAGTGGTTTATTTTTCTCTATATATTTCTCCATAACTAAATTTAAAGTGTGGATGTGGTCTGTTGTTGAAAATTTTTTCCTAAAACCTGCTTGTTCTGGTGGCTGAAATTTCTCTGTGAATACTGCTAGGCGACTCTCTAGGCACGAAGCAAATAATTTATACATATTTGGTTGTAAACTTATTGGTCTGTAGTTACCAATATCGGCTGGGTCTCCTTTCTTATAAAGTAAAATTATATCCGACTGTGCCCATTCTTTCGGTATGGTTTTCTCATTTAAAATCATATTAAATAAATTTGTTATATATGGTGCTAATATCAGTTTACCCAATTTCAGAGCCTCATTAGGAATACCATCTGGTCCATTGCTTTTGCCGGATTTAATTGATTCTACTTTCTTAATTATTTCATGTGTAGAGAATCTATCAAGAGTATTAGAGTTTTGATTGGTGGTAGGTTCAATTCCTGTAACAGTATCTTTTGATGAGTACAAGTTCTTGAAGAATGTTGTTGCTTTTTCCATTATTTCAGCTCTTGATGATATTTGAATGCCATCATCCTTAATATAGGGTATCCATTGTTTCGTGGTATCAAGATTTTTAAGACCTCTCTTTAGGCTACCTGTTGATTCAAGATGTATTTTAATTTCTTCTATTCTGCGATCCATGCGTTCCCGTTTCATTAATTTGTAAACGTTTTTGTAGAGATATGTACGCTCATCTTTTTCTTCTTTTGTTAGGGATTTCTTCTTTGTCAGCTCAATTCTTCTGTTTAACAAATCTTTTATATGATTAGGGATAGACGTCCTTTTTGTAGTTGGTTTTCGTTGGATCGAATTTAAGCTGCTGATTATTATATTTTTTATTTTGGTATTCAAGGACTCTACATTTTCGTCTACTTCTAAATTCATTATGTTTACATTTGTTTTTAAGGTTTGTAAATATTGTTCTTTTTCTTCTGAAGTATCGAGATTGGTTCTATAATTTTTGAAACTTGCTCTACATTTCTTTATTGGAGCTATTCGTAGTGTGCTTCTTAAGAGCCTATGGTCGCTAGGAAACGTTAGGTTCGATATTACTTCTAAGTTTGATATGTTTTCTTTTCTGTTGGTTAGAATATAATCAATTTGACTTTTTCTTTTCTTAGGCGAGAGCCATGTCCACATAGTTTTCTTGTTCTTTTTGAAAAGACTGTTTGTAATATAAAGTTTGTTTTCCCAACAAAATTGAAGCAATCTTTCACCTCTTTTGTCTCTGTTTCCATAGTAGTATTTGCCCATTATGCGTTCTTCGCCTTGTAGTCGTTGACCAACGCGGGCATTAAAATCACCTAATATTATTTTCTGGTTATTATATTGACAGTGAGTATTCTGTAACTGGTTGTAAAAGTTATCAATTTCTTGGTTGCTTGCATCGACAGTAGGTGCATGTACCTGTACGATAGTGAGTTTCGTGTTGTGGAAGTTGAGGTTCAGAATACAGATACGTTCTGATATTCCGATGAAGTTCTCTATATTTAGCTTGTATTCTTTTTTTATAAGGAATCCGACTCCAAAATGACCTTTTGTCTCTCCGAAATAGCAGAAAATGTGTTCGTCTTCTTCCATAATATTGTATCCCGTTCTTCTTATTTCAGAAAGGCCAATAATGTCGTATTTTATTTTTGAAATCGCTCTCTTAAAATCAAGTAACCTTTCGTCTGATAATAGAGACCTTGCGTTGTAGGTACAGATGAAGAGATTCTGTAATTGGGGTGGAGGGTTGCAGTCTTTATCTCCCGCGGTGACAAACCGTATTGGGAGAGTAGGAGTAGGAGGCATTTTTGGTTGCTATATTAAATTGGTGTTAGAATCAACCTGGGTTACTACATTTTCAAAGGTTGAAGTTTTTGAACTTCGAGGTGCAAAGAAAGTGCTCATATATGTTCTAGTTTTTTTGCTTAATTGAGAAGTTTTTCGGTTTTCGGTATTTGGTGGAGATGATGAGTATGTACGTTTCTTTTGTGTCTTTTTTTCTAGAATAAAGATTTTATCATATTTGAGTACAGCAATTTGGCCCTCGTCTCTTAACTTATTTACTTGCTGTTGGAGAGTCTTTCTTTTTTCTAAGGTTTTTTGAGTAAACTCTTCTTTCAAGTAGAATGCAGAGTTTGACAGGGCTTTTCTGTTTTTCAAAATTTCCAGTTTTTTCCCCATTGTTAAAAATGTAACCGATACAGGCCTGGCTTTATTTCCTCTCTTTCCAATACGTCTCATAGACTCTATTTCAGAGCTAGAACAGGGTACTTTCATAGTTTTAGAAATTATGTCAACTACCTTTTTTTGGAGTTGAAAGTAGTCTTTGTCATCATCCGGTATACCAAAAAACACTAAATTTTTCTTTACCTGTTGTCTCACTAGGTATTCAATTTGTTTCTCCTGTCTTTCGAGTTTCTCTTCTATCTCCTTATACTTTTCATTAATTTGCTCGAACTTTTCATTGACGTTTCTATTAATTTCACTTGTTATATTTGTTTGTATTTCTTTCATTTCATTCTTTTGAAGGGCCAAGTCGGTTTGAATAGATTTTAAAATACTTGTGATTTCTTCCATTTTTCGTATTTTGTACGTTATTATCTTGTATAAAAAGTCACGATATCTATCACAATTTGAATTTATTTATAGGTAAGTTTTGTTACTAATATTGTATAAAAAATTACGCTATTATTATTTTATTTTTTAATACTTGTCTTGAAACTCACTTGAGTTTTATGCTCGCTTCAAATCAAATGAAATCTAAATTAATTTATTTCAAGTCGAATTAATTTACCAACACTTTTGAAACGTCAAGGTTGATGGTGGTAGAGTCCTTAACGTTGATGTTGGTAGAGTCTTCTTGTGTTTCTAAAGATTTTACAAATTTCTTTATAAATACGTAAAGAGTCTACTTGGTGGTAAACCACCGGTTCTGTTGAGAAGAGCTGTCAAGAAACTCAACAACTGTTCTTTGAATAAATCATACAGTATTATAATTTACAATTGTTAACATCATTACAATTTCTTTTCCTGATTAACTTCCTGTGTGAAGGAAGCTGATCCAATTACCTCCAAACACTTATAACACAATATTACTTTTAACTTAACATACATGGGATGTTGCCATTTAGTTTCTCCTTGAATTTTCATTTCTAATAACTATAATTAGTCACACCTGGGACTCAAACTCTGGACCTCAATCTAGCTTGTAACGGAATTAATAGGGCATTTGTACATATACGAACACCGCAGAAGTACTTCGTTGCTGTGGACATGTGTAAGCCTATCGAATGACAAGGATTAAAACGTGGCGTAATTTTATTAGAACTGGCAGATGATGTCATTAAGTTGTAATTAGATCAGTGCTAACCGTGCTAAGGTCACTTCGGAGTTTATTTTAGGGATCAGATGTAACGCTTGCGACACTCATACGGTACTGGGTCGTGTCTGTGATCTAATAGATTTTATATATGTGTGTGTGGTATGATATTTTAACAGCTTTTTAATTGTTGCTAATGATATGACTAAGTAATTACTAAGCATGAGAGTTTTAGCTTATTTGTTTGTGGGATACTATACGGCTGTTATTATTGTTATTATTTCAAATTAATTTCATCAAATAATCTTCTTCATTAAGTAAGTTCGTAAGTCACTACTACTTTATTATATATAGCTTACATTTATAAATTCAAAGAACGTAATATATTCAGACAAGATTGTTGTTATTACCTTTTTAAATATCGCTAAATTTATTAAAAAGTAAAAGTACGACTGTGATGGCCAGACTTCAATATATTTATGAAAACTGAAAATATTAATCAAATATATCAACTTCAACTACGCCTTTTAAAAACCATTGTACCTAGAAAAATAAAACAACAATATAGAAATGATTATCATGTCTTATTTAATTACTGTAAATTAATGCCAATAGACGTAAAAACAAAATATTCCATAATAACAGAGCAGTATCTTCAAATAAAACCTAAACTGAAGGAAATTACATACAATAAACAACTAAGAAGTTCAAAAAAATGTAAATTGTATGTACCGAACTTCATAAATGGGTATGGTAAGAGAAGGCTGGAATATATTGTTCCAACAATCTTTAACGATTTTCCGGATGCGGTAAAGAATCTTCTAAAAGATACCAATCTACTTACGAACGTACATAAGCAGAAACTAAAGAATTATTTTTTGGGACAGCCTGTGTAGCGTCGCAGCACCGGTTCACTCACACTTTTATTTAACTACCCTATAATGATTATTATAGGGTATAATGATTATTACTATGTCAGTCCGTATTCAGGATCAGACTACGAGGCCAATCCAGTTGCAGCGAGGAGTGCGTCAGGGAGATGTGATCTCTTCGAAGCTATTTACCGCTGCATTGGAAGACGTCTTTAAGCTTCTGGACTGGGGCGGACTTGGCATCAACATCAATGGCAAGTACATCACTCAACTGCGGTTCGCGGATGATGTAGTCATCATGGCACAGACTCTGGATGACCTTAGTACCATGCTCAATGACCTCAGCAGCGTTTCTCAACAGGTGGGCCTAAAAATGAACATGGCCAAAACAAAAATAATGTGTAATGCTCATGTATCGCTCCACCCAGTTATAGTTGAGAACGCTGCACTCGAAATTGTAGACGAATACGTATACCTAGGACATATGATCCAGTTAGGTAGGTCCAATTTCGAGAAAGAGGTGAACCGTCGAATTCAACTCGGCTGGGCTGCATTCGGGAAACTTCGCGACATCTTTTCGTCCGAAATTCCTCAGTGCCTGAAGACAAAAGTCTTCGAACAGTGCGTGTTGCCAGTGATGACCTATGGTTCCGAGACTTGGTCGCTAACTATGGGCCTCATAAGAAGGCTCAGAGTCACACAGCGGGCGATGGAACGAGCTATGTTAGGAGTATCTCTGCGTGATCGAATCAGAAATGAGGAGATCCGCGAAGAACCAAAGTCACCGACATAGCTCAACGAGTTGCGAAGCTAAAGTGGCAATGGGCGGGGCACATAGTTCGAAGAGCCGATGGACGTTGGGGTCCCAAAGTGCTAGAATGGCGACCCCGCACTAGTAAGCGCATTGTTGGCCGACCCCCTACCAGGTGGACTGACGACATCAAGCGAGTCGCAGGGATTCGCTGGATGCATGCGGCTCAGTATCGTGATGTTTGGAAGTCCCTACAAAAGGCCTATGTCCTGCAGTGGACGTCCATCGGCGGATATGATGATGATAATGATTATTCTTGGTATTTATCCTCTTCTGTTTGTTAATCTTTTTATTTATCCTCTTCTGTTTGTTAATAATGTTCTGTTTGTTCCTAAATATTGTATTATGCAATAATAACCAATAATAACCACACAGTAAAACTAACTGTGGTTTGTGTTGCTGTATGGTTAGGCTTAATTTCAATGTGTTGTTTGTTGAATAATAAAAATAAATTTAAGGATCAGTGTGCCTAGTGGGAGTTTTCAATATTTTCATACTGTTACTATCGCGTTAACGTAAACCCGAATGTATATGGAATTGAAACAGTTGTATAGTAGTGCCACTAGATAGCGCTGTATCAATTCCTTAGAAATTCGCTTTTACAGTTACGCGATAGTCACAGTATCAAACAGCCACTAGGCCCTCTGATGGAGATGTGAACGCTCATGATATTCTGTAGAAAATATTAAAAATTACAATGCATACTAGTTAATAAATAGTTGAGGTTTCAGATCTCGAAACCTGCTAACTAAGTATGAATGGGCTACTGTACTTAATACGGTAGGAGCACAGTCTGACAAACTATCAGGGAGAAGTCTGACTATTGTAGTCTTTAGTCTAAAAACTATCAGGATACTTAGACGCACTATTTTTTGTCCTCGTGGTGTAGTCGCGCGAAGTGTCTCGCTGTGGATGCACTACATCTAGTTTCTTAACTATTCCGCAGCGACTCGTGTCTTCATTGTTGCGTATATTCAGCATCCGGCCGCTGCCCCAGCAGTTATAACTAGTATAATTCCGTTAGCATTTACTTTAGTGAGTAATTTAACTGCCTCGGTCGTCCAGTAATCACGGTACAGGGTTCGGGTCCTAAGTCGGGTTGTTAAACAATAAGCTTTTCTTTATTCCAAGATTTTATCAGTAATAATTTTCAGCCTGGAGGAGTTAGGAAGTTAGTGGTGGTACGCGTGCCTCATGTTAAACTGTTGGATCATTAACATTGACATTTAGTGATTATGATTTATATTATTACTAGCGGACGCCCGCGACTTCATCCGCGTGGAATTCAGCTTTTTACAAATCTCACGGAAACTATGGATTTTTCCGGGATGAAAAGTAGCCTATGTGTTAATTCAGAGTAAAATCTATTTCGATTGTAGCCGCAGCGCAAAGAAGGAACAAACATATATACTTACACACATTTTCACATACACAAATTTTCGCCTTTATAATATTAGTGTGATCCTAATCGCCAACTCATATTGGAGCAGTGCGGTGGGTCTAAGCTCCATTTTCCTCGTAATTTTAACTTATTAACATTAAATATAACCATAATAACATAAACTGTCGTTTCAAAAGTATTTGTAAACTAAGCATAAACGTACATGAAGTAAAATAATTTTGAGTTAGAATTATTCCCTCTCATCTAAGAAGCTTGCACCTATTGTGAGCTGTTAAGTATGTAAGATTTTTTTAAAAGAATATTTGTCATATCTTTTAAATATGACCAATATTCCTATTCCCCTCCAACTAGTCGGTATTAACTGTATTAGGAGTGGGTACGACAATAGACCAACGGGGCGGGGATCTAACCCGATATATCAGTGAAGCGTGAGTTGTCATACATGACTACTAAACTATTGTATTCCCTGTCTATCAAATTAAAGTGTAAGTTATAAAAAAGCTTAGTAAGCGCGATAGGTGCGTCTTTTGTTATTCAATTACTACAAGGTAATAATTTGTGAGGCGCATCCATGACGTGACGCATGGGCACTAAAAATAATCAGCCATTACTGCTGCGGTAATGGTTTCCAAACACGCTCTATTAACCGACGGATTATTATGTCATGCCGATGATTATAGTGATCTAGGGGAGTCATGGCGTACTGTCGACGACGAAATCGGCTATGTGGGACACTTGCGACTTGCATTGGTTTTACTGATGTTTTAAATGAATAAACAGTGGTTAGTGATTCTTAGCTTAAAAGGAAAAAATTTGTTTGTCTGTCTGCTGTCTCATTTACTAACCAACTGATAGTATTTTTTTTTCTTTTTTTTATTCTTTACAAGTTAGCCCTTGACTACAATCTTACCTGATGGTAAGTGATGATGCAGTCTAAGATGGAAACGGGTAAACTTGTTAGGTTAGGTTAGTTAGTTGAAAATTTCTACAAGGCATAGTACCGGAACGCTAAATCGCTTGGCGGTCGTCGTAGCGCAAATTTTATGATGCCGTTGATTTGATGATTAGTAGACACCTGTAAGTTTTTTAGATTCGTACTTGAAGGCAATCCCGATAATACAACTTTTATTTGACATATCCACTGTTGACAGAGGGTACTGTGTAATGTAACCGCAACCAAAATATACCATTACACATAGATCTCCTTGAGTATAACCACACTCTATAGCTAAACGTAATTATATCTTACTATTTAACGCTTCTTAGGTAATTCTGAAATTCAAAACAAGGCAATTGTTGAAAACAATAAATAATTAATGTATCGACAAGATGGTAGCACTATCTAAAAATATTAAAAAAGACTCGAATTGACCTGCAATTACCGAACAACCGAGTTAAAATGCAACGATAACGTCCAGAAAGTAACGCAGATTGCGCTGAAAAAGGCAATCAGGATTGCATAATTTAATTAAGTTAACGATTGTCGCCCCGCCTGTACCGTCCGTATGACGGTCATTACAACAAATTGCCCATTATTGTTCGCCTAGCCCAACTATGAAAATAATCATTTACTTACCTGCAGCTTTGTATACCGCAGCGGAGATTGTCTCTGATCAGAGCAAAGCTTTAGCTTTATATTCTTACAATCCTCCTGATATCTTTAGCTTAAATACGTCCACTATTGCATATACTTTTTAATAGTATTCTCTTATTTAGTCGTAAACACTTTTTAAGTGTGGGTACTATAGTACTGCGGGCGGGCATCGAACCCTGACCTCTCGGTGTTGAGTAAGACTCTTTTCCCTAAAGCCATTGAGGCAGGAATGTAATAACTTTTATAACCTACCGTTATATACCTGTCACAATTATTTTATAACACAATGACTTTGATTTTTATATATTTTAATCTTTAAGTTGAAAGTGCGAAAATTTATGAGATTGGTTGTGTGGATATTACAATCAATCAATCTTTTATTTGCAAAGATGTGGTGAGGATTCGTTACTACTACAAAAACTTAGGAGGAGGATGAAAATCCACACTCCTTTCGGTCTACACGGCATCGAGCCAGAACGCTAAATCGCTTGGCGGTACGTCTTTGCCGGTAGGATGGTAACTAGCCACGGCCGAAGCCTCCCACCAGCCAAACCATGTATGCTGACGAAGTCTCGGGTTTCTTTTTATTATCTTAATAATGTAACTGTGACTTTGTTGGTGTCTTTTTTTTTTTAATGTCTTGCGTCATAAAATATTATATTAAAAGAAGAAAAGCTACGGGACAAAGGTCTATACTTGAACTGTAATTCAAATGCGAGTAAATTCGTAGAAAATAACGAGACTATACCTAAATTTGAATTCACACGAAGTACATACGAGCTAGGTAACTAGGTATAGAAGCAGCAGTTTCCATCGGAAAATACAAGCGTATATAACTGGGCGGGTAGTGCGGGTAGCGGGTAGCGGGTAGTGGCGGGTAGGTAGTGAGTGCAGTGTTAAGGCGTTTCGGGCCCGTCCGCCGGCTGATTTATCACCGCCTCGCCCCCGGGGTATGCTCGCCGCTACTGTGTGTAGCGCTCTATAGACGAGCCGACTTTCGGACGACTTATACAATGAAAATTAATCTAATCACTATAGTCTGGCAAGTTCATTGATTACACTCCCATGATATGCGAGCGACAGGGGAAAAGACTGCGCGGGTGTGAAATCGTGCGTGCGGGTAGTGATGTGCATCAGTCGTGGGTTTTACATTCATCGCTACACGCCCTCGAACGAAGTTGCCAAGCTATAAGGAGCTCTAACATTCATTAACATTGTTTATATTAGCGACCTGCTACAGGAGCTGGTCGCTCTACTTACAGAAGAGAAGCTACGACCTAACATGCTGCTTTAATGCTAGAAGATAACGATGCTTCACAAATGAATAAATGCTTCAAATAAATTAGGACTAAAAATTTTCAGCCCGGATTTCGAAAGTTGGTTGACATCTAACTATAATATTCCTTATAGCGTTGAACATTATCTTCTTAAGCTCGTCAATTATTCTCCTCTCGTTTAAGTAAGAAGACCTGGCACTTAAGAATTCTTCTTTAGTATTTAGGTTGTACGATTTAATCGAAATTATTATTGTTTTGAAGGATGTAGGTTTTTGAAAAAAATACCTGAATCTATGGATTGCAAACAAGTGCATCCGTAGGGGCTCTCTGCGAATTGATTAATGTATATACTGATTAATAATCTACCAAACGACGTCTATCAGTTGGCTTACTCTAGTTGGCACGTGTAAACAGCGCGTATGTACTTCATTCCGTATTCATCTCTGTGCACCCGAAATTCAGCGGTGAAAAACGAATAAAAACCTAGTTTTTCAATGTGTGATAGAAATGGTAACTAAGTATATTATACCTAATTTATTATTTAGTTGCTCACTTGGGTTTTTCTTTTGGGGCTGCATATTTACGTGAGCGGAATTGTATTGTGTTGTGTGCTTTGGTTGATATAATATTTTAAATAAATAAAGCATAACCACATTAAAAACCTCTCATGTTTCTAACGTGGTTATGCTTTATTTATGCATTGTTTTATCTACTTACAGGGTATTTTTTTCATCTTGAAAACAACACCCTATCGGTCGTTTTAGGGTTTTGCGAGCCTTGTTAACTTTCCTGTCATATTTCTTCATCATCAGCCGAATCTATATCTGTATTTTCAAATATATTAAAGAATATAATTAAGAAATGCCTTGTTGGTTCAATGGTTAATCTATGTGGCTTTAGATTGAAGTCCAGTTTCGAGTCTTGAGTTGAGCAATAAATATTCACAGCCAGAAGTGAAGAGGTTGGTGGTATTAGACTTCCGTGCCTCGATCCCGGTTATTACGAGTATCACAAAAAGATAATGATTATAAAAAAGTTAACATTATCATCTCAAGCCCGCCACATTGGAGTGGCGTGGTGGGTCTAACCTCTATATCCCCTCTCCTATAAAAAGGGAGGTCTGGCCATGTAGTAGGCCATTAAAATAACAATACAAATAATTACCACGATAATCATTAAAAGGCGTTTTTTCCATGCAAAAAAAAATAGTTTGATAACAATCTTGACGGCCTCCGTGGTGCAGTGGTATGCGCGCTGGATTTGCAAGACGGAGGTCCTGGGTTTCCTGAGCCGATTGAGGTTTTCTTAATTAGTCCACGTCTGGCTCGTGGGAGGCTTCGGCCGCGGGTAGTTACAACTATACCTAAGTGATTTAGCGTTCCGGCACGATGTCGTGTATAAACCGAAAGTTAGCCCGCTTCCATCATCACTTACCATCAGCGGCCTTATTAAGTATCTCAGTGTACCATTCAAACAATGAGTCATTATGATCATCTAATATAGTTATTTCTACGAAATTACCTTGACTACGTCATTTTACATCAAGTGGCAATGATGTTTTGTTTTAACAATCATATAAAAAGAGTATTTCAACAAGCGTAAATATCAGTTTTTTGTTATAATAACTTTACTACCTGCTACTACCAATAATAGACTAATGTTACTTTACATAAAATGACGATTATTGTGTCATCTCGTTGAAAACTCAATGTTAGATGATTGCAAAAACGAAAATACAATGGAAAACGATGTAGTGACTGACTATTTGAATGGTACACCGAAATATAATAACCTTGCAAATGAGATTGTAGTCAAGGGTTAACTTGTAAAGAATAAAAATGAGTTACTCAAAGTTAGTGAATAGCCCAGCTGGCTGATGATTATAATGATCATTAAAAGGTGTTTAACCGACGTGGCAAAAAGTTTGATAATAACTTTGAACTCACTCAGAAACATGTCTGGCTGGGAATGTTCCAGGGAATCCTATCATTGATGCTCTCTGTAACCGCATGTAATCAAAGTTCATAACATAATTTCCGAGCATTAGGGTACATCCACGTAATTTGATTAACATATTAATTGGAACATCAGTGCCATTTAGGATGTTACAGTTACATTAATTATTTTGCACTACACTAGCGAGTAATCTTCTCTATCTATTACGGGTGAATCAATATTAGATTTCGGCGCTGGTTCGGGGTTAGAGACGTGTCTAGTCTTCTCGTTGATAACGAAATTATGTTTGCAATTTGATGTGAAGGTATTGAATAAGCGTTTTCTACTTTCTTTTACACATAACATCAGGTTAGATAGCAGTGAAGGGATAAATTGTCATTGAATAAAATAATAACTTTTGCCATATCACACTAATATTATATAGACGAAAGTGTGTTTGTGTGTATGTTTGTCCCTCCTTTACATTGCGGCTACTGAAGTGATTTGGTTGAAATTAAGAATGGAAAATGGATTTTCCTACTTTTCCATTACATTTACATCCCGGAAAAAATCATGGTTCCCGCGGGATTTGTAAAAAACTGAATTTCACGCGGATGAAGTCACGGGCATCCGCTAGTCATCAATAAATATAAATAATGAAGTATAAGTAAAGTGTCTGTCGGTGATTTCAATATTTTTTTCAGTCTGTTTGTGCGGACTAATCTTTAGTTCGGCTGAACCGATATTAATAGAACTGTCACGGGAAGATAGAAGAGATTATGAGCAACATACTTTTATGGTGGAAAAATCAATGGTTCTCGCGGGATTTGTGATTTTTCTTCATGCCACTCTTTCTTTTCTCAACTTTTATTATTTTACCTCCTGGAGGAATAATGAATGTGTGGACAATTTTTGTATTAAATCACAAGTAAGCCCATGCCTACGATAGTCTACGACTTTACCTCATTTTAAGGAATTATTTCATGTAGTCTAAGATGGTAGCGGCTAACATGGAGGAGTATGATTAAATTAATTAAGTATACAAACCCCTTACAATTTTCTACGTGTCATCAAACTGGGATGTTAAATTGCTAGTTAAAAGTACACGTGCAGTTTGCAAGGCAACTAGCGACGTCCAAAGCCATTCACTACACCAGGTGAATCAGCTTGGAAATTATAAAATATTAAATTAACTGTTATTTATTAATATATAGCAATACATTCAACATTCACAACCCATATATGGTTCTTTATTGAGCACAAGTCTCCTCTAAGGATGAGATGTGTTAGGTTAATAGCCCACCACGCTGGCCCAATGCGGATTGGCAGACTTCACATACGAAAATAATTGAGAAAATTCTCAGGTATGCAGCTTTCCTCACGATGTTTTTCTTCACCGTTTCAAACACGTGTTATTCAATTTCTTTAAATGCACACACTCGTAACTGAAATATTTGGAGCTGCATGCCCCAGACTGGATTCGAATATACGCCTTCTGAATCGAAGGCAGAGGACATATCCACTGGGCTATCGTGCTTTTTTTTAGTTCGTTAGAAGTTAGCCTTTGACTAAAATCTCACCTGATGGTAAGTGATGATGCAGTCTAAGATGGAAGCGGAATAACTTGTTATGAGGAAGATGAAAATCCACATGCTTTTTCGGTTTACACGCGACGTCGTACTGGAACGCTAATCGCTTGGCGGTACGTCTTTGCCGGTAGGTTAGTAACTAGCCACAGCAGAAACCTCCCACCAGGCTAACCTGGACCTCAATCGGCCCAGCCGGGGATTAAATCCAGGACCTCCATCTTGTAAATCCATCACGCATACCACTGCGCAAAGGAGGCTGTCAAACCTACGTCCTCCGAATCGAAGGCAGAGGTCATATGGTTACAGCTATCATAGCTACAATACCTTAGTAGTAAGCAACAATGGAGCCTATAGTTGAGCGCGCTTGCCAAGAACACATCAACTTACGCTCTCGACTTGAAGATTAATTTATAGCCGGTAGAGAGCAGAAGCTTAACAATTTAACAACATCTTTAACAATTTCGCCGAGATAATATTTTCACGTATCAGCGATAGTTTATGGGATAGTTATTTCTAGACAAAAGCTTTTAAAGTAATAAATCAGCGCGATTTCCTCAAACGAGAACTAATTCGTGCGCGTCTGGTGACGCGAGTTTTCAGTTAAAGCTGGATTTACGGCAGTTATTGTTGTGACGCGGCATGATGCATGGCTTCGGCGGAAATTGGATGGAACACCACACACACGCGAAAATCTTTACGCAATTGCTTAAAATGTTCGTACTGGAGGCGAAGACGAATTACTTAGTCGCTAGATCGGTCTAAGTCAAGACTAAATAAATGAATAAACAACAAAGCCTTTACTTTTTGTACATTGAATTGTATTTTTAAAAACCAACTAGTTATTGCAAAATGATAGCCCAGCAGTAGTAGATAGAAGAGCCGTGATAGCCCAGTGGATAGGACCTCTGCCTCCGATTCTAGAGAGCGTAGGTTCGACTCCGGTCCGGGCCCCGAGGCATGCACCTCCAACTTTACAGTAGTGTGCATTTTAAGAAATTAAGATATCACTTGTCTCAAACGGTGAAGGAAAACATCGTGAGGAAACCTGCATAACAGATAGTTTTCTTAATTCTCTGCGTGTGTGAAGTCTGCCAATCCGCATTGGGTCAGCGTGATGGATTTTGGTCTAACCCCTCTGCTCTGCTCTGCATATTCGGCTCACTGCTGAGCTCGAGTCTCCTCTCAGAATTAGATGGGTTAGGCCAATAGTCGACCACGCTGGCCAAATGCGGATTGGCAGACTTTACACACGCAGAGAATTAAGAAAATTCTCAGGTATGCAGGTTTCCTCACGATGTTTCCTTCACCGTTTGAGACACGTGATATTTAATGCACACAACTGAAAAGTTGGAGGTGCATGCCCCGGACCGGATTAGAACCCACACCCTCCGGAATCGGAGGCAGACGGGCTATCACGCCTGTGTGATATCGCACGGTAATACATGATATCGGTACATACTGAAAGTTGTTCTAAAAAGAGAATGTAGGTTAAACCATTTTGGGACACAGATACGAACACTTCACTGGTGGTACAACTTTTTAATCACTTACTCAAATTCGACGCACGCATAAATCAGTCAGCTTGGCGTAGTTTCAGCTCGCAGCTACTCCGCGTATAAAAAGGCACATAAAATGTCTGAGCTAGTTTCACATTTTACTCGGCCCCGGTCGCGTCGTGAAAAACGTTGCAATTTACAAAAAGCGACACCTAAAACTTTTCGTGTGCTCCCAACATGAACAAAATGAATGGGTGTTGCGCACTTGGCTGAAAAAAACGCCGCGTTTTATGTTTTTCGTGATATTTGTACGTGGATTCTCTACTTAAAATTCATGACCACACTGTTCAAAAATTGCATACGTTATATGGTGAGTCGGACAAATTATGAACATAGCAAACCGTGATGGTGAGACATTTTCCACCTTCCTGCTTCGGTGCATCTGATAACAAATATGTCCCTGAATTTTTGACTGCTGAACCGCTAAATAATTGAACGACAAGGTCTAGTAGTAACCGGTAGTAGTATTACAAATTTCATTTTGTTTTCCAAATTTTTCTATAAATGCTATGAAAAGCCTCTGATTTTTTAATTTTATTATAACATTTTTTGTAACCTAATTATAAAATAATTAAATTTCTTAAATGTATCTATTTCAGTGAATACAAAAGTAGTTTTATGAACTAAGTTATGAGAATGAATTAAATGAGTAAAAGTTTTGCTTTCTTGCAATTTTGTGACAGAGTTGAATAAAATGTTTTGTCTATACAAAACTAACTTAAACTTTTGTCTATACAAATCACATTAGAAACAACTTAAATCCTTTTCTAGAACTCAATATGACTATAGGGCAAAAAAAAAATAGCACAAAGACCTGAGACGTAGGACCAGAATTTAGTACACCTCTAAACCGTTTATTATTAACTTTATTTTTATTCTACGGTAGTTATATAATAGCAGTGTTATGCAATGTACTCGTAAGTTCAAAAATATTAAAAGGTACTTACTTACGTATTGTAAATTAAAACTATTAGTATAATAAAACATTAGTGTTAGGAAACGCGGCATTTTGTCAGCCGTGCGTGGCACTTCCAGTTAGACGGCGCGGCGTTTTCTCGACCGTGCGTAGCTCTCCCAGTCCATCATAAGCTGTCGGGATCGCGTAGCAGTTCATCAGTCACACGCCGCGTTCAATTACCCGCTGCAGCCGCGCGGTGTGGATTAGCCTAATTAAAAACGCTACTCTAATAGATGGAGTTTTAAATTTTGAGCGATTGCCAAAACAGGACAATCTCGTTGATTATAGTACAATTAATTTAGCGGTTTTATACATTTGTTTATAACAATAGGCTAGTAGAGAAAAAACTCGTATGAGAAAATTGGTAAGCTAGTTAAGATGATGGAGTCCAGAGTTCAAATCTCGAGTTGAGCTAACAAAAACGTTATTGGCATTTCATGAAAAACTCGATAGCAGCCTGGAGATATTTGTGGTACAATCCATCCACCATCTGATCTTTTACCACTCAAGATAATCTGCAGACACATTAAAAACAACTACAATTTTAGATGTTAAAGTGTATCTGTGTTTTCACATACACTTGTGCACTACGGCACTGTCAGTGTAAAGCGGTTTAGTTCCTCTTTCCTTCATCATTCATCATATTCATCAACCTATATTCGGGCCACAGCTGAGCTCGAGTCTCCTCTCCTCTTTCCTTATACGCACTGTAAATATGTGGAATGTTCGTCCACCTTACGTTTTCCCCAACACCGTAATTACACATGAATATGTCTTCTAGGCAAGCGCGTTCCACCATAGGCTCCATCATCGCTTGCCATCAGTTGATTTTAGCCAAGTGATAGCTTACATTGCACAAGAGTAATAAGAGAAGATGTTTGAATAGTCATAGTGTCTTAAGATATGCTAAGAAATATTTTCAAGTGTCGCAACATAAGCCAATTGCATTAGCGTGGCAGCGCGGTTGGGTTCAATTCAATTTGAGCCGCACCATGCATCATCTCGGCGTGTCACAACAATGGCTGCCGTAAATCCAGCCGACATTGAAAATTCCGACACCAGACGCGCACGAATTAGTTTTCCGCGATGATATTATATTTTTAAAAATTCCTAGATCCATGCTAGCGTCTTACAAACATGGTAATGTATTGCGATTGCATACATTCGTTAACAGCCTGTTTTCACGCTTTCAGCTAGGCCCTCGGTCTTGGGGTCATACAAGACCGTTAGCCCGGTCCAAGGAAGGACAGAGACATCTTTTCTGTGCTTCACTTGGACAAATCTTCTCTGGCGCGTCAACGTCGCGGGGGTGGGCATCACGGGAGTCAGTAGGCCGGCTCGCGTGATGGCGAAGTTCAGAGGGGGTCCCAGTACTGCGGGGAATATCGCGGTCCCCTGCCTAGGGTTACAGGTGAAGATCTAAAATCCAGGCAGCGTCTGTACTCGGAGCGAGCGGCTGTCTGGTCAGCGTCTGTCCCACATTGGGCGGCTGTTTACCTCGGAAGACGTCTAGGAGAAGTTCTAAAACATGGAAGCACAACAAAAAAAACATATACCCCAGGCGGGTACCGGCGCTGAGCATTCTCGCGTCGGAGAATCCCGCCCCCTTGAGGCTCCGGCTGATGATAGGGGCTGCCCCTCGTATTCTGGGGGGGGCAACGTTTTGCCAAAATGTAATAAGCCATTTGCCAGGTCTGGCCTGCTACAACGCACGCCACCTAAACCGACGACTCAAGCAAGAATTAGGACAGAAACAGAACGAACGGAAACTGACGATGGACTATCTACAGGTGATGAAGGGGCACAATACAGGCGGCCTATGCAAGCCCTCTCACTTTCTTTTCGCCAATGGCGGACACGCCACAAAGTAGAGGAGAGTGGAAACGAAAAAAGTCACCAACCAACAAGGAGGCAGAGACCCTAGTAGAAAAAGAAGATCGTCTGCTGAAAGGACTATTCGACAATATTGTTGTAGTCAACTCACTTGTGGAAAGGCAAGGGCCTTATAAAAATACAGCCAACGAAATCAAGATTAAACTTCGCGAATTGCAAAAATTATGCGGCCGAGTAATGGATGTTAGACGAATGAAAGCAGAAAGCCATGAGGATGTGGAGAGGGCTCCGAAAAGAGCAAAAAAAATAGTAACGCTGGAAGAAAAAGGTACAAATACGTCGACCGGAGGCGAAACGGAGGAATTAGAATGGGATGACGATTTATGCACAGAAACGGACTGGAAGATAATAAAAAGGAAAGGGAAGTTAGAAAAACGCAAGGAAACTAAGAAACCGTTTGAAGTAACAGAAAGCCTCGACGGAAAAATACCACAGGCGGAGGACAAAATGACAGAAAGTACCCAAGCAGAGAGAAAAAAGAAAGGTAGAAGAAGCAGAGAAGTGAAAAAAACGCCTACAAAGTCAGGAATTAAAAAATCAAAAACAAAACCTGAAGCACTGCTGGTGGAGGTAAAAGATAGAGATTATGCAAGCGTACTAAAAGAGGTGAAAACAGGGTTTACAAGTGAGGAAGTTCTTTTTTCTAAGATAAGGAAGACTATGAAAGGGGACATTCTCCTTGAAATTGATAAAGAGCAAAATGAAGGAGCCTTAAAAGTAAAAGAAAAAATTAAGGGTTTGTATCCCACTTTAAGCCTGAAAGCACTAAGAGAATCCCAAGACATCATAGTTAAGGGGATGGATGTCACAGTCGAAAGGGAAGAGCTAGAGGAGACACTTAAGAACAAAGCAACAGAGTTCCGCATTAAGAGTTTCTGGGAAAATAGCTATAGGGTTAAAACCGCTATAATAGCGCTACCAAAGGAGGAGGCGCTCAAAATAGTAGGGGACGGTAAAATCAAGATAGGATGGATGAGAGTCCCAGTGCACCTAATAGAAGAAAGGAAAAAATGTTATAGGTGTCTAGAACATGGCCATATCTCAACTGAATGCCAAGGACAAGATAGGAGCAAGAAGTGCTATAACTGCGGTACAGAAGGGCATAAAGCTAAAGAATGCAGGAATGAAGCAGTTTGCGCTATTTGCAGTGATAGAGGTCAGACTAACACAAACCACAGCATGGGCTCAAGATACTGTCTTTCTTGGAAAACAAAGATACTTGGAAGACCGAACAAGCCAAAAAACGGGGCGTAAGAGCAGGGAATGGAGCGACAGACTCGCCTCTTAAAGTGCTACAAATTAACCTGGACAGAACGCGAGTTGCCCATGACCTGCTCGAAGTTACCGTACAAAATCACGACATTGATTTAGCCATAGTAGCAGAACCTAATAAAAATATAGCGGAGGTTAAGGAATGGATCACGGACCGGAGAGGTGATGTAACGGTTATTGTTTACAACAAACAAATACAATTTAAAGTGGTGAGTAGAGGTAATGGCTTCATAGGAATATCTATGGCGGGGCTGACAATATATAGCTGCTATTTTTCACCAAACTCTAGCTTGGAGGAATTTGACAGAGATATTAATGAGCTCTTTGAAAACATAAACTCACAACGCGGCAGCATCCTAGTCGCCGGTGATTTCAATGCGTCGTCAAAAATCTGGTCACTTAAGGCTGAAAATACTAGAGGTCGATTAATTATGGAAATGCTGGCGAGTAGGGACATGGTAATTGTAAACGAAGGACTTGAACCAACATTCCAAAGAGGTCCAAAAAACTCCACTCCAGATATTACATTTGTAAATTCTGGCCTAGTACATCAAGTGAGAGAATGGCAAGTTTTGAATGAAGATAGCCTGAGTGGACACAGGTACATAAAGTTTAAAGTTCTCCGAAACGAGTTTAAAACGCTTAAAACGTGTATCGGATGGAGACTGGATAAGATGGACCAAAACATATTCAAGCAGGCCTTGAAAGAAAAGGAAGTACACTCACCAGAAGAACTAGTGCAGCTGACACAAAAGGCCTGCGATAAAGCGATGCCAAAGAAAAGCCGTCGACAGAAAATACCCGTTTACTGGTGGAATAAAAATATAGGGGAAAAAAGAAAGCACTGCACAACATGTCGCAGAAAATACACTCGTAAGAGGCGGATAAAGGGGACGAGTAATTTAGAAGAGGTTAAAAGTAATGAAGAAGAAATACAGCGACTTAAAGAACAGTACAAAGCTGCAAAAGTAGCCCTCCAGACAGAAATTTCTAGGGCAAAGCAAGAACAATGGAGAAAACTCTGCGAGGAGGTGGATAAAGATACATGGGGACTTGGATATAAAATAGTCACTAAAAAACTGCATCAACGCCCGCCGTGTCTTGACATGGATCTTATCAAATCCGTAGTGAAAGTACTATTTCCGTCGCACAAAGACTTTGGTAGAGTTATTGCAAATGGACTTGAGGTTCCAGAAGTAACACAGGAGGAGATGAAAAATGCTGCAGAAGGCCTCAAGTCAAAAAAAGCACCAGGTCCAGATCTTCTGTGCCCAGAAGTGGTTAAGTTAGCTGCGCAAGTTATCCCGGAAACCCTAAGGAAGATCGTAAGCATGTTGTTTAAGTCAGGAATTTTCCCCGCATCCTGGAAGACAGCTAGTCTGGTCCTACTTAAAAAAGTCAATAAACCTGCAGACGACCCTACGGGTTATAGGCCAGTGTGCTTACTTGATTGCTATGGGAAGCTAATGGAGAGACTCCTAGTAAATAGAATCGAGAAGCTGCTGCCAGATCACGGTGGTCTCTCAGAACATCAGTATGGATTCAGACGAGGTCGATCCACATTAATGGCGGTAAAGAAAGTAATAGAAACGGCTATGAGAGCAAGACAGGGAACACGGAAAACTAGACAGTTATGTGCCTTGATATGTCTCGATGTCAGGAATGCTTTTAATTCTGCCCCATGGAGAGAAATCCTCATAGAAATCAGGAAAAGAGGTTTCCCTGGCTATATACAGAACCTTTTAGGCAGCTACCTAGAAAATCGAGCCATAGAAATAATAGACAGCAAAGGAGAGAGGGATACAATAAAAATCAGCAGCGGAGTTCCTCAGGGATCAATTCTGGGTCCCACACTGTGGAATATATTATACGACGGAGTATTTAAGCTCAAACACGAAGATGGCATCCATGTGATAGGATTTGCTGACGATTTAGCTGTGGTAGTGGTGGCCAAAACTGAAGCAGTTCTTATGTCTCGGGCAAATAGAGCACTGGAACGCATAAAAGACTGGATGCAAGGAAAGCACCTGGCCCTAGCACCTGAGAAAACAGAAGCTGTTGTTTTTAGTGGAAGGCGAAAGCTCAGCCCTATAAATTTTCTAATCCAAGGTGCTACTGTGACCCCCAAGGAACACGTGAAATATTTGGGAATATGGCTCGACAAAAGTTTAAACTTTAAAAAACATATTGAAGAAATATCCCAAAAAGCGCAGAGGCAAGCGGAATCTCTTTGCAGACTTATGCCTACAAAAGGAGGCCCTAGAGCTGGTAAGCGAAGGGTGCTGGCGTCAGTAGCACAATCCGTAATTCTCTATGGCGCCCCACTGTTTTCCGGAGCTATGAACGTGGAGCTATACCGAAAAAAGTTGGAGGCAGTACAAAGAAGACTCGCTATAGGGATTAGCGGCGCATACCGAACAATATCCACGGAAGCGGTGCTGGTGATAGCAGGGCTTATTCCTATAGCCAAGCTAGTAAAAGAGCGTGCAACTCTGTTTGAAAGGAAGGATAGCCAATCTCTACAAGTACGTGAAGACACACTGACTGAATGGGAAAACGAGTGGACCAGAACAGGAAAGGGGACATGGACACGAGAGCTGATCCCCGACCTGAAAAGATGGCACAAACGGGAGCACGGGGAAGTAGATCGATGGCTAACCCAGGCACTAAGTGGGCACGGGGTGTTCAATACTTACCTGTATGCTATTGGCAAGGCACCGAGTGAAAAGTGCTACTTCTGCGGCGAGGAGGACACTCCGAGACACGCAATCTTCGAGTGTGCGGGCTGCGCTGACCTAAGAACAGCGGCCCAGGGGCCAAGGGGCAGCGTGGATGCGCAAAACCTTATTGCACGCATGCTAGTAGACGTGGAAGAATGGAAGAAATACTCTCAGATGCTCAGAGCAATCATGATCAGGAGAGAGGAAAGAGAACGGGCAGAAAAAAAGGAAAGCGAGGAATGATAAATAGATAAATAGAAAGTCAGTACGAAGAAATGCAAAGCGGTTCCGTACTGACTGGCAGGAAAAAAAAAAAAAAAAAAAAAAAAAAAAAAAAAAAAAAAAAAAAAAAAAAGCTAGGCCCTAATAGGAGAGAGGATATCCATATCCCAGCTCCAGCTTTCGACGGCTTCCGTGGTGCAGTGGTATGGGTTCAATCCTCGACTGGACCGATTGAGGTTTTCTTAATTGGCCCAGGTCTGGCTGGTGGGAGACTTCGGCTGTGGCTAGTTACCACCTTACCGGCAAGTACCGCCAAGCGATTTAGCGTTCCGGTTTGATGTCGTTAAGAAACCGAAAGGGGATTTTCATCCTCCTCCTAAAATGTCAGCCGGCTTCCATCATAGTTTGCATCAATACTTACTATCAGGTGAGATTGTAGTCAAGGGCTAACATGTAAAGAATAAAAAAAGGCTTAGACCTATTCGGCTGCTCCAATACAGGGTTGGCGAGCTTAGGGTGATAATGATAATTTTTTAACGAGCACTGTCTGATATTAATGTCAGGTGAAAGAAAGCTCAGTATGTCATAGTCGAACCCAGGACCAGTGATTCGAAGGCTCATAGGCTAACTATTTAACCAACGAGTAAGTTTACTAACTGCCGTTTTCAATAACCTACCCAAGATAGCTATCCTCGATTAGTAGTATCAGTAAAACTATTTTTACATAAACATACTATCTGTCAGTAGGTTATTGAAGTGCAGGTAAGAACAGAATGATAGATTTTTTTAACTTTAGTAAGCGAAATAGCGGATAGATAGGTTATTGAAAACGGACGTAAGCGTCTGACAGATAGGGAAAATATAGATATATTGCGATTGTATTATAATATGGTTGCAATATTTTTTTACCAGACCTAGACCAGAAAATGTGACCAATAAATATTACGGTAATTAAACCATGAGCTGATTAGGCTATGAATTAATGAAAAGATGAAGATCGAATAAGCCAGTAGGAAAAAACCAACGAGATCTCATATTAGCTAAATTATAATCGATTTTCAGGGATTTCCAAAAATTGAAAAAAAAACCATTATCAGCTGATGGACTTACTTACTTATTAAAACTTACCTACTATGAAAAGTTTGCCTTGAAAATATTTAACGCTTAACTTTTTCTTTTTACTTATTCTAATTAAAAGTGTTGGTATAATAGTAAAACAATAATTAATGTTTTTTATTTAAATCGTTATCAACTTTTGTAATAATCACCATGTCTTTCAGGATCAGGATTAACTTATCACCACCCTTAACACAAAAAGTTTAGTGTCAACAAGCTCAAGGCCACACGTTAATAACAATTTCAAAACGTAGTTTCATTATTATATTGTAACAAAATCTGAAAATTATTCATAATTTACATTTTGATGACAAGCCCATTCGTCACGCGATTTGGTGACGCGGTTTGTTTTCAAATAATCGAGTCGTCACATCCGGCGGAGATAGCGAGCGGGCACGGATCCAACATGGCGGCCGGAAATTGTCATTGCGACGTATTTAATGAATCGAAATGGAAAAAATGTTGTGCCGTTGCTTAGGGGTACTTGCGATAGCCAGACATCCCTCATGTAATGATGGGTGAATTGAATGAAGCATTTTCAGCTCTTTCTCTAACCATAGGTAAGTACCTACTGTATCCAGTTTTAGAGTTTGGATTGTGGTTGTTGTTGAAAGGTAGCAGGTTTCAAGGGCATAGATCCATTGAAATATGAGGCGTATGTTTAAAATATTTTCCTCAGCGTAATATAATAATGTCCACAGTCGCCAGTCATTGAAGCTTCGTTTGACATCAACCCTTCGAAAAACGCTGTTAAATCTCCAGTAAATGGCGATGGTATAATAGATCTGGCGATTAGAGATATTATTCTGCTCAGTTTACCGGAGAAAATATTTAAAAAAATACTTATACATTTATAGATCTGGACATCTTTAAAAGCCACCTCGGATCAAACTCTATAATTGGCTTTCGTAGTAAATATCAAAAAAGTTTAATACTTGAACAATTGAAGATCCCTTGAAGGACCCTTGACACCTTCGAAAGCTACCAAGTAAGAAAGTTTATAATTGGCTACCGTTGTAGTTAGCTTTGCTGATATATCAGTCTTTTGATAATGAGGTATCTGGCTGTAGCAGACCCCAAGTCCATTTGGGGTTCTGCAATGAACTTCTTGCTTTTGTTTTCTAATGGGGATAATATTCTAGCTGAGTTATCGCCATTTTGGCTGGTTTTCCCGTAATTGTTTGACTTGTTGCTACTGTAACTTTGCGATAGTGTTTTAAATAGCTGACTACACTATCTTAAACCGAATATGCATTAGCAAGTATCTATCTCCGCGTAGATATTTTTAACTTTCATCTTCATATCATCTAATAACTTTCAAATTCGAGTAAGTCGTGTTATTGGCGCAAGACTCATCGACGAGTATAAAATAGCCGAATCACACACCCCTGAGTCGACCTAAAGATACCTAGTGAGTTTTTCTTTCTTCTAAGAAAAGTTTAGTTGAAATTTTCAGCCCGCAGTTGGGAAGCTGGTGTTACACCCCTGTGTAAAGTATAGTCTGAAAAGCTCGTTGATGACACTCAAATGATATGCGGGTGACGGGGGGAAAGACTGCGTGGGTGTGAAATCGTGCGTGCGGGGAAGTGAGGTGCATCGGGAGTGTAACGAATGAAGTTGCCAAACTATAGTGCTAGCTAATACACCCAATATACAACCTGCAATACCTTTAAATATAAATCAACACAGTTCTATAACCGTTCATTGCTGTCGCTTCATCGCTGGCTATATCTAGCCGCACATCTATTTGCATTATTAATTGGAGCAATTCCCACGTGTCCCGTGAGAGTTGCTGGAGAAATTAAGAGCCGCTCGGTCGCTCGAGGAGGCAATTTATGTTTTCAGGATGAATTACAAGAATTTATACCGCGACCGTGAGTACGCTTATTTAGTTATGGTACAGAATAAACTCTTCTACCAATCTCTCGGGAATCTCTTTATTATTAAAAGTTTGTCTCACTGCTTGACCTCGTCAAGTGACTTTGTATGGGGTTTTGCACTGTTAACCTGAGGCTATACTAAAGCCATAATCGAGGAGTACTCTTTCCCAACTAACAAATGAGTGCATAATTCGTTAGTCATTTCACACCTAATAATAATTAAAATTAACTTGATCTTGTATTAATGAAAATAAATTTGATTAATTAGCTTAAAAAAACTAATTTTAATATATAGTCTATATTTTAAAAATATTTTATGAATAAAACAATACTTAACTTAAAATGAAAAAGTTATGAAATGACATGCGTTTTCTACCGTCATTTCTAATTTGTTTGTTAGTAAACAGTACTCCTAGAGTATGGCTTTAGTACAGGTGTTAAGCCTACTACAATACCCTTCTAAACTTCTATATTTAGTCTTTTTCATTGTCATTGACAGCCGTTCTTTCTTCGCTAGTCCTTTCGTGAGGGGTTATCTTATCAGCCGATAGACGTCCATTGCTAGACATAGGCCTCTTGCATGGACCTCCAAAAACAACGATCTCGAGCCGCTAGCATCCAGCGGCTTCCTGCAACCCGCTTGATATCCTCGGTCCACCTAGTGGGGGGTCGAACAACACTTACTGAGGGATTGCCTGGTAGAAATTGCTTATAGCAATAAGGCTGCTTAACGTACTCTCCGAGGCACGGCGACTACGGGCAGAGTTTACTTAAAAAAATTCTTAGAAGAAAAAAAGCTTAGGCAATTGTGTATAAGGCTCTTAGACTATAATAATATTTTAATTTTCGCTGCTGTTAAGTTTTTATTGGACGTTCAGGCATGAAAGTTCTTGTTTTATTTTATGAAATTTGAAATTGTTTTATAATCATAAAGTTACGACGTCAAGTCTAGCCTTGCAAGCTAAAGCAATTAATTTACTTGAATAGAAAATTAAATGGAAATTAATTTCGTTGAAAAATTTCACGTTTTAAATTGTACGTAGATTATCTTTCGCGTTAAACACCTTGGTAGCTTTATTTCAAAATACTCCTTAGTTTTTAAATAATAATTTTGTAGTGATAAAGTCGTGATAGCCCAGTGGATATGACTTCTGCTTTCGATTCGGAGGGCGTAGGTTCGAATCCGGTTTTGCACCTCTAACTTTTCAGTTATGTGTATTAAAAAAATTAAACTTCACGTGTATCAAACGGTGAAGGAAAACCACCGTGAGGAAACCTGCATACCTGAGAATTTTTTCCACTCTACGTGAGGTCTGCCAATCCGCGTGGTGGACTATAAAGCCTAACCCCTCTCATACTAAGAGAAGACTCGTGCTCAACTGTGAGTCGAATATGGAATTTTAATAATAAACGAATTAATTTAGATGACTTTTAAACAAAACCTAACTTTCATGACTTTAAGTATATGAAAAACACTTAGTTAAGCGAACACTAATAATTTGTGTGATCTCTACTGGTCGTTTTGAAAATTGGAGGTGTTACTGGTTGAGTAATACCTTAGAGTAATAATTACAATGATGGCAAAGAGGTCATCAAACCTATTTATTACCTTGTCTATAAAATAAAGTTACTCATCCGAAAAGAATCTATGACACCATTGTCCAATTCTATTACAATTCCAAAACTCATTATGTCACTCTGCGGCCATTATTAATTACACCAAATGTTGCCATTACTATACTTAATTCCTGTCAAAAACACTTTTAAAATTGTCTCCATGTCTTACCCGTACATCAAAATAACAACATAAAAACTAATCAGCTCAAACATTAAAATTGAACTCTGTTACGTAAGGCATAAAGTCGGTAATTATGGTAAAGGTTAAGATTGTCTCTGCAATGGTATGCACAAATGCTTCGCTTCAAATAGGAATTAGTAACGTTGTGTTGTAACATATTGTGTAAAGTCACGGTGTGTTGCTAGGCTAAGAGATGGCGGTTATTTATGGGAACTACATAAATATAAAAGATTCAAATGCCATGATAGATTCATACTTGCGGCTAAAGAAAATTAATATTTGGTTAAATTCATGTCGTATGAGTAACTACGAATATAACTAAGTAAACAAATTATGAAGACAGATAAAGACATAGAAGCTCGTACATGTTAATTTTTAACTATTATTAAACTATTATTTTTCAGGAATTAAAAATAAACCATTTTTTTTAACTAATGTTAAATCTAGATCAACTGTCATGCAGCGAGTAAAACTATTTATGAAGTCGATTATGGATTAAGCTAAGTTTCCAGTTAAAGTATTCCATTATTCAGATTGTAACAAAATAAAAAAATATTTCATTAATGTGAATTTTGAATGTAATAATTAATGACTTTATTTATTTATATTCTTTTACGATAAACAAAGTTTTAAAAAATACATTAATTTTACCAAACTAACTATAAATACCATAGATGATCTTTTCTACTTTTCATTCCTTTGGTAGGTCATTGCATTTACTTTACCTTTGCTCATGATGACCTGGTTTGCCTGTATGGTGCTTATCTCTACATACCCACTAGCTCTTGGCCTACAGTCACGGTGCCTTGTCGCTGCTACAAGGATGGATGTATTGGGTATACGTGACAACGCCGGCAATGTAGGTGAATCATTTCTCCTACTGGGGAATGACTCATCATCAGTATTTATAGATTTTATAGATCGCTTTTAAACTCTTTCTGTCTCTGACAACACGGTGATTTAAAAGAGTTATGTTAATTCCTCCGAGAAATGATTACTGCCATCTATTGAGAATTAAATATAGAAGGATTTCTGAGTAACTGTTAGAGTAATTAGAGTATAGAAGGTCTCCTGAAAATGCCACCTTTAGGTATGGATTTAAGTCATACTTAAAGCATATTTCATGCAAAAGTTTTGATGGATTGGATGGATACTTTATTGTTGAGTTGGTTAGTAGGCCAAAACAACTGAACAAATTTGAACGAAATTTGACACTGAGATAATAAAAATAATTGTTCAGCCGTCCGTCGCAATCATCACCTTTAACATCTGAAAGAGGTTGTCAAAGAATTTAACATTATAGCCCTATGCCTACCAACTCGTATAGAAGGAGCGTCTAAACTTCATATTTCCTCCATATTCCCTCCCTAGTCTATGCGCCCTGGACCTGAAGTGGGCCTTTAAAAATTATAAAATGTGAATAACCCCCGAAGGTCATGAAGTTATTATTTACACTCTCCATCAAGTTAACAATATTCTCTTTCAGTGCGCTTTCATTTGAGACCCCACTCGAGTATATTTGCAAACATAAATAAATATACTTAAACAATACACATCACTATCTAGCCCCAAAGTAAGCATACAGAGTAGCTTGTGTTATGGGTGCTAAGATAGTTGATATTATAATTATAATATTAATATACAATTATATACTACATATAAATACTTATACTTATATAATGTATAAATACACACAGACACTGGAAAACACTCATTGCTCATCACACAAATATTTTCCAGTTGTGGGAATCGAACCCACGGCCGTGGATGCAGAAAGCAGGGTCACTACCCACTGCGCCACGCGGCCGTCAAGTGGGGAAGAATAACATTCGGTTATTCTTCCCCACTTAAACCCCCCAGAACTTTTAAACGGCTTAATCGATTTTCGTCAAACATATCTTAGAACACTGGCACGTAAATCACCTTTCATACTAAATAAACTAAATTGAAATCGCTTCATCCGTTCGGGAGCTATGGTGTCACAGACAGACTGACAGACACGTCAAACTTATAACACCCCTCTTTTTCATCGGGGGTTAAAAAAGGATGGTAATCTACCTGATGATATGTTTCCTTACCGTATATTTTAAAGCTGTTACGAACTCATCCAATTTCTGTTTAGTGAGTCATCAATACACACAATATTTTATACCGTCATTATTATACTCTTGTTGGGTATTTTAACAACTTTTGAGTAATCTTTTATTTGAAACTTTATTGCTATGCACTTAGAAATCAAATTGCAATGCATCATCGAACTTGGGTGGTGTTAACGTTTTCTTTGATCGCGCAATAAATTTGAAAACTATAGAGTTATTGAGTTGTGAGGGAACAAAAGAGTCGACGTGATGAATATGTGTTAAAGAATTTTCATTTTGTATTGTAATTTTGTAGTATATTATATTTCTTTTGGCTGGTGGGAGGCTTCGGCCGTGGCTAGTTACCACCCTACCGGCAAAGACGTACCGCCAAGCGATTTAGAGTTCCGGTACGATGCCGTGTAGAATCCGAAAGGGGTGTGGATTTTCATCCTCCTCCTAACAAGTTAGCCCGCTTCCATCTTAGACTGCATCATCACTTACCATCAAGTGAGATTGTAGTCAAGGGCTAACTTGTAAAGAATAAAAAAAAATAATAACACACCTGGTGTTAAGTGACGATGTAGTCTACGATGGAAGCGGGTTAACTCGGAGGTAGGAACAAGTTTTTTGTATCCAAAAAATTTCTACGATCGCAAACGCTTCAAAAACTAGAAAAATGTATGGGAATGACAGGTCTTGACCACGTGACCTATCGATAGCAAATGCCATTCCCATACATTTTTCTAGTTTTTGAATCGTTTGCGATCGTAGAAAGAGAATCGACGTGCTACTTGGCTACAGGGGCGGGACCTCTTTGTTGAGAATAGCACTACCAACTGTACCAGGTCGTAAAATCCAAGTAACTGTAGTACTTTCCGTAACTGAGCTACTGCCTAATTATTTCTGCTAATGGATAATGCTCTTTTTA
The DNA here is from genome assembly GCF_947172395.1 of Bicyclus anynana. Classification (NCBI taxonomy): domain Eukaryota; kingdom Metazoa; phylum Arthropoda; class Insecta; order Lepidoptera; family Nymphalidae; genus Bicyclus; species Bicyclus anynana. The sequence goes on from NC_069102.1 coordinate 417,476, forward strand.
AATGTTAGCTTTCTGTATTCTTCGTTGAAAACAAAAAATACTCGTGAAAGAATTATATCGATACGTTAAATAATTCCCGAGATATAAAATTTTAAAGTGAGCGCGCGGTGATCAGCTCGCGTTTAACGCCGTGACGTCATCAAACAACATCAAGGCAGTTCTAAAAGAAAGCTTTTGCAACTCGATTTTTTTTCCTCCGAAAATTTTCATACTACTAGGCTACGACGATGGAACGAGCTATGCTAGGAGTATCTCTGCGTGATCGAATCAGAAATGAGGAGATCTAGAGAAGAACCAAAGTCACCGACATAGCTCAAAGTGTCGCGAAGCTAAAGTAATAATGGGCGGGGCACATAGTTCGAAGAGACGATGGATGTTGGGAGCCTCAAAGTGCTGGAATGGCGACTCCGCATCAAAAAGCGTAGTGTTGGTCGACCCTCCACCAGGTGGACTGACGACATCAAGCGAGTTGTAGAGATTCGCTGGATGCAGGCGGCTCATCGTGATGTTTGGAAGTTTCTACAAATGGCCTATGTCCGGCAGTGGACGTCCATTGGCTGATATGATGATGATGATATATACATGATGCTATTCGTCATCAACCCATATTCGGCTCACTGTTGAGCTCGAGTCTCCTCTCAGAATGAGAGGGGTTAGGCCAATAGTCCACCACGCTGGCCCAATGCGGATTGGCAGACTTCACACACGCAGAGAATTAAGATAATTCTCTGGTATGCAGGTTTCCTCACGATGTTTTCCTTCACCGATTGAGACACGTGATATTTTAATTTCTTAAAATGCACACAACTGAAAAGTTGGAGGTGCATGCCCCGGACCGGATTCGAACCCACACCCTCCGGAATCGGAGGCAGAGGTCATATCCACTGGGCTATCACATGATGCTATAATATGTATTATTGCAACAGTCTCACTGGAAGGTAAATAAGTATCAAAGCTCTGAGAGTTGAAATATTTCACATTCACCGTTCAAGTTGTACTTCGAACTTTTTCATTAAAAACAATACCTTTTTATTAAAAACCATATTTTTTAGAAAAGTACTAGTCGTAATTACAATCCTCCTTCATTATTAAGAATTCATAACAATACATTTTCTTTGTTTTAACGCCATATGTTAACCAAACAAATTTTTATTAATCAAAGCTTCTTTGAGACTGAAAAATTAATGGCATCGCAAGAGATTCATGATTTATACCAAAGTGTGGCACATCAAAGGCCAGGCGCGTCTATTTGAACCATTAGTTCGTAATTAATGTAACAAAAGCATTTTTTGTGCCGGTGTTCAGATGATAAATATATGCGATCGCGGTGAAGATATTTAAACATTGTAATAGATAGGACGAGCGTTTGGCTTTAATGATCTTGTAGATACTCCTTCTCTCGCTTAGTTCCGGCTCTCAGGGATATACGGGAATAAATATGATGTTATTTGTTGATAATGTAGCTTTATTGGTCACCGAGTTTTTTAAAAAGGTTGAGTGACAAAGCGTCACAATAAATAATTACTTTGTTGAGTCTTGATTTTTTTGGATTTTTTTCCAAGAAGATCAAGACTCGACAATTTACGTTTGTACCATGTTTACATTTTACTAGGTGGTCAATTTCCTTGCTAATCATGAACTTTCTAAAAGTATCATTTGATTTCCTTCATAAGGTATAATATCCGTTCTACTTCTCCCTCAAATCTCTACAGTTTGCCACGTTACTTGGGCTATTAAAATTTTACTAAGACACAAAGTGTTTAAACGTTTGGAAAAATGATCTGTTTGATGTATTGACGCTGTAAATAGGTCGAATACCTCACGTCTAGGTATGCGTCATTAATATATCCATATGTGGATCCCCTCCCACTGAATAGTTGCTTAAATTTTGAAGTGAAAACTTCACACTGGTCACGGTCTTGTGACCCTGATCAGTATTCTGCTAAAATTTTATGTAATAAATCGGCCGCGCCGCTATCTCTTAACCACACATGAAAAAATAAAATTGGTACCAAATTTTTGTTTGTAGGCCAACAGTCCACCCCGCTGGCACAATGCGAAGAGGCAGAATTCACACCTGAGAATTAAGAAAATTCTCTGGTATGCAGATTTCCTCACGGTGTTTTCTTACACCGGTTGAGACACGTGATATTTAATTTCTTAAAATGCACACAACTGAAAAGTTGGAAGTGCATGCCCTGGACCGGATTCGAAATACAAACCCTTCGGAATCGTAGACAGAGGTCATATCCACTTGGCTATCACGGTTTTCATGGTAATAATGTTTCAAAAGTGTTTTTTAAGGCAACTGAAATAAATTAATTTTGAGTTTAAGTTTCAAGCCTGAATGCCGAGAGAGTTATTAAACGATATAAATAAGAAATAATATTAGTGATGCTGTAAGAAACACTCGTAATTAAATGAAGCCAGATGTGGAGTAATTAGTGGGCCAATATGCCGATGTTTTAATTACTCTTGCGCAAGCGTAGATCTCTGTTCATAGTTTGATGTCGATCACTGCGTCTTATGGTACTAATGAAATTATAGATAGATAGCTGATACTTGTATAATTAGTGCAGGCGCCATAAGGAGTTGTATGTGCATAAGAGGGTCGCTTTCAGTTTAGTCATTAATTTTTGCCCACCCTAATATCGAGCAGAAAAAAAGAAAAGGAACTGAGCAAATACTTTGGTACAATTCTATTGCTAGTTTTATTAGTAACTAGCGGACGCCCGAGATTACGTCCGCGTGGAATTTAGTTTTTCACAAATGCCTCGTGAACCATGGATTTTTCCGGGATAAAAAGTAGCCTATGTGTTAATCCAGGCTATATCTTAATAATAATATGTACCTATTATTACTAATCCTATATTATTTTATATAATTTTATTATTTAATAATTATTGTTAGCGACGCCGCAAAAGTATTTCCGATATATATATTATTTAGTATCGAGCTGAGGCAGCGCCGCATTCAGCTGAATTTTTTATTATATTATTATACTAAGTACAGACAGAGGAACTTTGTAATTTAAGTAGGTATCTTTAAGTAGCTTGTAAGCTCTGTTAGTATTAGTTTGTAATTTGTTTTTGTTTTTGATAATTTGTTTTTTTTTAGCTGAATAAAGGATTTTGTTATTATTATCAAATTATAAAAATATATTACCTATTATTATAAAAATTAATACCAAATATCAGCTAATTCGGTTCAGCAGTCAAGGCGTGAAAGAGTAACAAACATTCATATCATCAAAATCATCAGTTTTCGCAAATCTCGGGAAAGAATGTTTTTTTCGGGATAAAAAGCCTATGTGTCAATCCAGAGTAAAATCTATTTCCATTCCAAATTTCAGCCAAATCGCTTCAATAATAAAGAGTAACAAACATCCAAACATCCATACAAACTTTCGCGTTTATAATATTAGTAGGATAGTAGGATATCATTCAAAATAATAATTACTAATGATAATTTGTTTGGTCGGAAATGTTTAGGCATATAATATATTTTTATATAAAATACTTATAATCCATTAACGAGATGGATCGTTTCTAATTTAAATCTTAAACCAATTGATTCTAGGTTTCAACTATTGTAATAAAGTAGGGAGACAGACAGTACTTTTTATAAGTCAGTAATTAGTAGCAATTAAATATCCATTTTCTGAGTATCTTTTCTCTTCCACAAGTTAGATTTCTTTCACAAACTTCCTTCAGACAAAGTTCTATGAAGGACAAAAATTAACGCCATTATATCAGTTTTGGAACTTGTCATCAACACATCCCGACCGCGCCCATTGTACCAATTACTCCCTCTTTTGTTATAACTTCCAAGAAAATACCTAATAATTACATCCACACTATCCGCAATTTTGTATCTTAAGCCGTTGTAATAAGGTTGACAATCTTTCAAAGTTACCGGAGAATAAATGACAAATCTGTTTGTCATAGTTGGAAGGTTTTGCAAAGAAAATAATTACCTAATAAAGATCTTTGATACGTAATTCTTACAAGTGGCACGTTGTTGGGAGAAGACACTACACTTGCCAGTTCATTCGTACTACTAGGTTGCTGCTTTATAAAATAAATAAAAGGTTATTTCTGGCCGTAGATAGAGCCATGATAGTTCAGTGGATAAGACCTTCGATACAAAGGCCGTACACGTAGGTTTCGAATCCAATCCGGGACACGCACCTCCAATTTTTCAGTTGTGTGCATTTTAAGAAATTCAATATCACGTTTCTCAAAAAGTGAAGGAAAAACATAGTGAGTAAAAAGACTGAGAATTTTACTAATTCTCTACGAGAGCTTTGTGAACTATTAGCCTAACCTCTCCCATTCTGTTATGATACTCATGCTCAACAGTGAGCCGATCATGGGTTTTTAATGATGATGATGATTTATTTCTGGCATTAAAACCCATACTTAACCGAAGAAATGCGTAAAAAGTTATGTATTTCTAATTAATCCTTATTAAAAATTTATAAACGCATTTTAAAATAAAATATAAGCAAAATAAACATCATTGTTAATCATCCTATACAACGATATTGATGAAGGTATAATAATGTTACAGAGACACCATCTCGTAAAGCAGCATAGCAAGCGTAGACAACGCCTCGCACTTTGCAGGATTTCACACGTCACATTTATATAATTTAGACAGAAACACAGAATTGGTGGACAAATGAGCGTGGCGATATTACTTCACAGGACGAGTTTAGACTCACAGAGTTTTACAGGTACATAAATTAGTAAAACATATTGACAGTTTACACTTTTCCATGTAACTTCTCAGATTTTAAGACCCAGTGGTCTCATACTTTGCTCAGAACGGAAAATTACGTACAACCATTTGTTACATATAACGTACACGGAAATGCTATTATCTGGTCGGAAGGCTGTCGAAGGCAAGAAGTTTTGATGAAGGGCCGCTGCTGAGGCCTAATTTCTTTTGCTAGTTCGACGTTAATCACCTGTTGCCATTGATATATTAACTAAATTAGTCAAAGATACACGGTTACGCTCCTTTTTAAGTAAGTATTGATTTTGACTGTAAAATCTAGTTTATCTGATATGACAATAATGGTGGTCAATCGGTTTCTTACCACCAAGACCACCAATTTGTATGTAAGTTGGCTGAACCGTTGCTTTAATTGTATGGGTATTATTAATAATCTAGGATCTGCAATCAGTCAGGATAATAAGCGTACAAATGGCACGATAAATAAATAAACTTAAACACATCGTGATCTAGCTCAATAGCCTACTTATAGCCAAATAAAATGACTTTAATATACATGGGAATGACTGTCCTCAAGTCTGTATAGAAATTTAATAAAAAATAAAGGTAACAACAAAAAACTAATATTAAAACCTCTATTTTCTAAGTATTAGCGAGCGCATAACGACCAGAAATCCCTAAGAAAAGTAACCTGCCTTCCGTTGTCAGACATAAATGGATATAAGACTGTATAGGTTTTAACTTACAAGATCTTATTAATAATATAATTGATCCATTTATCATAAATTATATATAAAAGGTAATCTTTCAGAGGTAAACTATACAACATATAGAACCTTTAGACGAAATGAGCTCGGTTCCTCAATAATAAATCAAAGTTATCTCTCGATCTATATCTTAAGATGGATCTATAAGGTCGAACTAGTGTGGGAAACCATAAGATCTTCGAGCTAAAGTGACAACTAGCGCAGAGTTGAGGTCAATCGTTATGGTGTGCACAAGGTGCTTAACGAGGGTATGCACTGTGTACAAAATATATTTTACAAAACATTTGTGAAGAACATTTTGACAGCAACAACAAATAATTAATCGTACCGGAACGCCAAATCGCTTGGCGGTATGTCTTTGCCGGAAAGGTGGTAACTAGCCACGGCCGAAGCCTCCCACCAGCCAGACCTGGACCAATTAAGAAAACCTCAATCAGCCCAGTTGATCTAACCCAGGACCTCCGTCTTGTAAATCCAACGCGCATACCACTGCGCTACGGAGGTCGTCAAATAGCTTATGCTTATGCTAATAATAACTTATGCTATTTGCTGAGAGCTTTCCACTGGTCAAAGAGATTTTCAAAATCGTTTTAAAACTTTTAAGTTTTAATCTTACCTAAAGTTGTTTCTTATTTAAGCGTTTGCTTTTGTAGTAACTTGAGTCTTATACTGAAGCAATTTGAAGGTAAGTGCTTCTCTCACTGTTATAACAAGTCAAGTAATGAAGTCCTATTCAACAGAACGGTTTTACTGCCAGTAAAGTTGTTACCTACAGTTCATCGCTCGGTGCATGGTTTTATTTACTCAGTAATATAAATACTCAATAAAAAAGCGTTTATCTGTTCGACGATTTGTTACGTTAATTATAAAAAATAATTCACAACATTTTATATTAAAGTTTGTTTATTAAATGCATTTATAAATAACTACCGCAATTTTTCGCAAAAATCGGTATAAACTTTCATACCCTTTTACAAAGATACCTTTTAATCCCATTTTCAGTAAAAAATTATTCAGTTTTGTGTAAAATATTTAAATTAGGTTTAACTGTTATGTAGTGTGTTGTAACTGTTATAGATCTCTCATTTATTTATTAGTTTTTTTTTTTTTTTCATTTTAAATTTTATTAAAAAACATATATTATTGTTAATTGGTATATTTTAATAAGTAGTATAAATTCTTTGTTTTTATTTATGTTATTGTAATTAATTATTTTTATTGTCTTTTGTGTACTTTTTCCTTTTGATTCGACTGCTTTATGTTAACCACTTTCCTTGTTTGTCTTGTAAATGTCATTTGTAGGTATGTTTTGTGACGCCTTTATTTTTAATTTGTGTAATTCGTGGATAGTGTTGTTGTTTACATATTTATTAACCCCTTTGCATGGTAATTTAAGCCTTTACTAACCTCTAATATGTAAATGTTTTCTGTCCCAAATAAATAAAAAATAAAAATAAAATAAAATTTTAACCCTCCACACTTAACTATAGACTATTTTGATGATAGAACTATTGATTTGAATAATGACTTTTAATTCATTATCATTCATCATCATTATCAGCCAATGGACGTCCACTGCTGGACATCTTGCATGGACTTCCAAACAAAACGGTCTCGAGCCGCCAGCATCCAGCGGCTGCCTGCAACCCGCTTGATGTCTTCGGTCTACCTAGTGGTGGGTCGACCAACACGAACACGGTCGAAGTTTTGCGAAAACCTGATGATTTTGATGGTATGAATGCTTTTTACTCTTTCAGGCGAAAGAGGGAACCGAATCATCTGAAATAGAGATATATTATAGTCTGCAATAACACATAGGCTACTTTCATCCCGAAAAAATCCATGGTTCCCGCGGAATTTGTGAAAAATTTAATTCCTCGCGGACGAAGTCGCGGGCGTCCGCTAGTGAATAATTATACGAGTAGAATGGACAATGTAACCCAATTATTTGCAAACATTGCTCATTTGGGATGAGTACGAGTAAATAAAAGGGTCCAATTCTAATTATATTTGCAATAGATTTATTTTGTCCGTCTGTCAGTTGTCCATAATTAATTGTTGTGCGGTCACGGGTTCGATGCGCGGGTGGGGACGGTCCAATTTAATTACGATTCAATATATTCGACAAATATAATTGTGTACGTCTATACTAATATTATAAAGATGGATGGTATTGTAGAGGGTAATCTCGGGATGTACTAAACAGATTTTGAAAATTCTTTTACCACTTGAAAGCCACTTTATCTGTGAGTGTCATAGGCTATATCTTATTCCCGTATTTTCACGGGAACGGGTACGGGAACTACGAGGGTGAAACTGCGGGGTGTCGGCTAGTCATATATAAAACAGAGCCAGGTTACTTTTTTTATTAATTATTTTCTATAATCTATTTTCTACTATCTAAAAATTTAAAAACATACTTATTTATTTTACAAACATCTTGGCAATATTTTTAAAATGAATTCGTTAATATTGGCTTAATTTTTCCGAAAATCTCTTAAAAATCAAAAGTAGTCAAATACTTAACGAATAATACGATAAAAAAACTCCCTCTCCCTAAATAAAATTTTCATCATTGCTTAAACGAAGCAAAACATACAAACAACGAACAATATGAGGTAAATTTTGTCACGAAAAAAATTTTGCCCCAAAGTGCGCCGCGCAAAGAATGTACAAAGAAATCGCGGCACCGGGGAGTCATTACCCGGCGCCATTATATATCTCCTTCATTAAATTCCAAAATTTTTCCCTTATCGACCATCAGCTCGCTTCTTAAGGCTGTGTACTCATGCGCGGTCACTCCTCAATAGGAAACTTGAAGAATATGTAGGTTACACACTTAGATAAGTTTGTATTGAGTGTCATTGTCAAGATACTTCACATATCAAACTTATCCGTTTAGACAATAATTTATATTTCTTACTAGTCTGAGGCGGACAACCTATGTACCATTACTCCTCCTTGCGCCGTATTCCTCATTACTGAGGGTCGTGAGCCCTAACACAAGCTTGCTTCTTAACGTCGTGTTGTAACTGCAAGTTGCGAAAAGTCGCGCGATGTAGCTCGGCTTTTCGCAACTTGCAGAGCCTCGTATACCTTGGTGCTACATCCTCGAGGTCTCTTTTCTTCCACTTTGACAGTGATCACTAGTTTCTCTAAGTTATCACCTTCCCTCCTGGCAATGTGGACGAAGTACTCGAGGGTCCTCTGAACACAGGTGGTGGACAGCCTCTTCGAGATATTAGTTTTAGCACCGATACATTGGTTCTATGTGCTGTCCGAAATATGGAGCACTCTTCTTCAGAACCATATCTCGATAGCGTCAATGCGATGCCGACCAGCTGATCTATCTATCTGTCTTGCTACCCTACTATCTACGTACCCTTGCTGGCACTTTAATGCGTCCACAAAGCCTTGTTTTGATGGAACTTGTTACTTGTTACAGCTTGCAGTCTTGTAACTTCTCCCTTGTACCATAAAATAGCAAGACACTTTGAAGTGGCATCCGTATTCAGTTGACATCAAGGCAATCTTGTGGTGGCTGTGCTCATAAGTATGAAAAATGCAACTATACCGCTGCATTAACTTCTTAATACAATGACTACGACTATGATAAGGAGTAATAAAATTACAAATATTCAAACATACTTACACGCAAATATTCGCTTTGATAATATTAGTGTGATTATTGTAATTACAACAAACACAAAAACAACATTCAATACAATAACCATTTCCACCTCGCTAGTGAGTACTCAGCCCAAGTTGCAGGAAAATTCGTAAATATCTCGACAACTTCCTGATATGTGAGCAGTCGATGGTAATTTTGTACATAAAAAAACAACTAGACGCTTCCCGTTTCTTTATAATTTCCTTTTTTATGGTACTTTTTTGTCGTACATTTAGATATCGCCGGATATATTATCAAGAATGTCATACATGTTTTTTTAACAAGAATTTCGGATATTGACAGTTCGATACAATAAACCGAACTACTTTTGTAGCTCTATAAAAAAATCTGGTGCTAGTTGAAGGCTTGAGGGTTAAAGAGGTGGTCTCAACTCTTCGCAGCAAAACCTGCCTTCCGAACCGTTGGTAGAGTCTCTATGTATAGTCAAACGACGTTTCCAAGGTGCTTGAAAACTAAACCTTTTTGAAATAAGCGGATTTTGAATGACTTTGATTTTGTCCATCATTTTCATCATTATTGACCCATATTCAGCTCACTGCTAAGCTTGCTTTGGCTTAAGAAACCTGAATATCATTGGCAGACTTCACACAGGCAAATAATTAAGAAAATTCTCAGGTATTTAGGTTTCCTCACGACGTTTTTCCTTCACCGTGATATTCAATTTCTTAAAATTCACATAACTGAAAAATTGGAGGTGCACGCCCCTGACTGGATTCGAACCTACACCCTCCGGAATCGGAGGTAGCGATCATATCCACTACTACGGCTCTTTGTTGTAAAGCTGTTTTGATTTGGTCCAGTCCTTCATTTCGATTCGACGATAACGCATTACGACGATCAACCATATTTTATCAACATTGAGTAAGATTTTAACCTGAATTTTCTTCAAAGTAAAGTACCCACTGCCACTATTAGTTAAAATTCCCTTTACTTTTAAGAAATTTATGTTCAAATCTTACTGCATTTTTGCATGTTTTATGACGACAGCGGCAGCGTGGATTTCAGTTTTAGATAGCCTTTTCCTTGTATACGTCTGATTTGAACCCTTTGCTAGCTTCTCTAATAAAGTCAACTCTTACAGAACGCCTAGTACAGCAGATAACGACGATAGATGGGACGTAATAATTATTCAAAGAGAAGTAAAAACAAAATGGTAGCTCAGAGGCAAGGTTGCGAAGCTAGCGGCTGACGAAATTCCGTGACAACGTTCAGGGCACGCCATTAAAAGTTTTCAAATTTCGCCCAAGTGATTCCGAATCGACACAATTACGGCAGTTGTTTGACGACTCGCGTCAAAGTTACGATTTCTTTGTTCGAGTTAATAAGTAAATGTGGCTCGGCAGTGACTTTGTTGGTGTAGACGAGTTTTCTTTATAATAAAGTAGGATTTTTAATTCTTTTTGAACTCGCCAGATGATTCGTTTTGTCGCCCTTTCATTCGGCTTGCATCGTTTTGGACTTTCTTCGCGAGCTTCTAGCTTCGAGCTTTACAAAAAACTCTCTAGAGTTAAGGCAGAAAAGACTGCGTGGATTCGAGGTGCCTACATTTTGAATTGTATAGAATTCTCATGTAAATGTGTATAAATCAAATATTCCATTCATTCAGCTAAAAGACTAACTACATTCAGATACTTGGGTAAACGTCGTTGACGGTTAATGAGAAACCTACTTGTCCTATCTGCTGGCTAATTCAAACAAATGGCTGCAACATATACATACAGTGAAAAGTTTCATTTTGGCTTGAGGGAAGCTTCGGCAGTGGCTAGCTACCACTCTACCGCCAAGCTATTTAGCGTTACTTACGATATCGTGTAGGAGCCAAAAGGGGTGTGGGTTTTCATTCTCCTCCTAACAAGTTAGCCCGCTTCCTTTTTAGATTGCATCACCACTTACCATCAGGTGAGATTGTAATCAAGGGCTAACTTGTAAAGAATAAAAAAAAATACTGTGTACTGTTCTTTTACTAAGTTCAACGGTTGGTATATACCTACGGGGAGTGATTATTTACCAAAAATAAATTAAAAATGTTTTTGGTTAAAAAAATATTAGTAATGCAGTTCGCCTCCTATAAATGGACTCGTCTCATCTCGTCGTCTCGTGAAGTTATGGGAAATACTGCCGAGCACCCTGTATATTCGCAGTTTCATGGGTAAAATAACCTGTCTATTTATAAAACGTCATAGCAGTCCACTGGTTCAAGGGGCTCTTTAAGATTGTTTTATTGTAGTGAACTGGCTGTGTTTCGCTCGTGCCTCCAAATTGGGTAACTTTGCCTACCTACCGTATTTGTTAAAAGTCAAAGGGATGGTCCCTCTACGTCTACATCATGATTAGACAGCCTTATTTGTTTATCATTAATCATTGTTAACGATAACCCTTCTTGGTAGTTGGTTAAAAAAAACTTAACGATAAGTTAAGCTTTTGTTACTAATTTCCACTACATCTGCTAAATAGATTTTGGTGAAAATTGGCATAGATATATATTATACTCCAGAAAACACATACGGCTAATTTCAATATTCCCACACACACTATGCGGACAAGTAGCAGGGCAGGTAAAGCTAGAACCTTATTAATTTATTAAATAACAAATGTATAGTAGGTATTGTGATAATTATTATTAATATAAATCATATCTAAAATGCTGGATGTTTGCTCTGAATATTCTTCAAAGCAAATATATTGTTATTTGTTTGTAGGACTAGCTATTTAGTTGCTAGAATAGCCTCCGAAACTACTACTAGAATAGTTAATTTTTACACCAATTGAAAACTACATTATTGGTCCGTGAAAGATTGCAAAAAAAAAACAAATTTAACGCGGATATATTCGAGAGCGACCGCTAGTCCTTCTTATTTTTACGGATTTTTAAAGTTTTATATTCTTTAACCCTACTACATCCTGCAGTCACACGTCCAGGACTCAACTCGGAGTTTTTCTCTCTACCACGCCATGGACCCGGCACCTGACGGTGAATCCATGTAATGATGAGAGTCTTAAAAACAATATAACCAGCTTTTCTAAGCATATTTATAATTGCTCGTTTAGATAATAGGTAAAAGTTGAGCGCATATAATAATTTAACCATAATTCGCTAAGCGTGATATCGGCTCACAATACGGGAGCACCTCGTAGCACCGCTCGAGTTGGCGGCTGTTGTAATTACAATACTGTGCAGCATCGCGAACTTGCTTAGAATTAGAACACGGTGCAAGTTATAAGCGGTTATTGGATTCGTTGTCCTATAATTATAATACTGTGCAGTATCGCGAGCTGAGCCGCGAGCGAACTTGCGCCACAACTAACAGAACCGCTTAGATTTAGGGCACGGTGCAGGGTATAAGCGGTTATTGGATTCGTTGTGTAATAATTACTATACTGTGCAGTAACGCGAGCTGAGCTGCGAGCGAAATTGCGCCGCAACTAACAGAACCGCTTAGAATAGAACACGGTGCAGGGTATAAGCGGTTATTGGATTCGTTATGTAATAATTACTATACTGTGCAGTAACGCGAGCTGAGCCGCGAGCGAACTTGCACCGCAGCTAACAAAACCGCTTAGATTTAGGGCACGGTGCAGGGTATAAGCGGTTATTGGATTCGTTGTGTAATAATTACTATACTGTGCAGTAACGCGAGCTGAGCCGCGAGCGAACTTGCACCGCAGCTAACAAAACCGCTTAGATTTAGGGCACGGTGCAGGGTATAAGCGGTTATTGGATTCGTTGTGTAATAATTACTATACTGTGCAGTAACGCGAGCTGAGCTGCGACCGAAATTGCGCCGCAACTAACAGAACTGCTTAGAATTAGAACACGGTGCAAGGTATAAGCGGTTAATGGATTCGTTGTGCTATTTTTATTGTACTGTGCAGTATTGCAAGCGAACTTGTACCACAATTAACGGAACCGCTAGGATTTAGAAAACGGTGCAAGGTATAAGCGGTTATTAGATTTGTTGTGTTGCTATTATTGGTGGATACGTAAGCGAATTTGCGCCGCAACTAACGATATCGCTTAGAGTTAGAACGCGGTACAAGGCATGAGCGGTTATTAGGTTTGTTGTGTTGTTTAGTTGCAGTATCGCGCACTGAGCCGCCAGTGAACTTGCGCCACAACCAACGGAACCGCTTAGAATTAGAACATGGTGCAAAGTAAAAGCGGTTAGTAGGTTTGTTCTGTTGTTTAGTTGTAATTATAATACTGTGCAATGCAAGCTGCGACGCGAGCGTACTTGTACCGGATCTAACGGAACCGCTTAGTATTAGAACACGGTGCAAGGTATAAGCGCTTGATTTCTAAAACGATTCAAGTTATGTCTCTACGTATAAATCTTGTTTTTTTTAAGAATAGTAAAGTACGTAGTCCCTTGGACAGTTATTTTGCGGTATGTTTCCCCTTCTCCGTACCAATTGATGTGGAATGCCCTTCCTTCTAGCTTCTTAAAATATTCTATACAATCTTCCAGTAAAGAGTTAATTTGCGTCTTTTTGGTAAGAGCGATATCATAAACTCTATCATCGCTTAAAATATTACTAGCGGACCCTACCCTACCCCTACTCTACCCCTGAATTTATTTGTTACAAAAATGTGATAATTGAAGAACTTCACATAAACTGTCTACTAAATAGTCCAAACAAAACCTAAACATTTGGTTTGGTTAAGTGAGCTCGTTCTTGAGTTATAACATTACAACGAAAAGTGACATTGGTTTTTATGTGTGTAATATAAAATAAGACCCATAATTGACTGAATATGCAGCTGATCTTTATGTGCGTAATATCTGATAGCTTTTTTCTTTATTTTCGTTTTCTATGGATTGTACCATTCTAACCAAGGCACCTACTATTTAAGCTAATATGAAAATTGTTCAACTAATTACGCAGGCGGGGCACGTGTGATCAACCCCCTCCCCCCTCGGTACCTGCACTTTGGTGAAATCGTAATTAAGTTGAAATGACGAACCGAATGTGTCCTTTTATGGCTCTTAATTCTTGGTCTTTACGGCTTTAAGTTTGGGGTATGCGTGTTGTTTCAAACTGTAATGACATTAACTTTGTAATTGACGTCAAAAATGAATTAATGGTTAATTACAGGGTGTAAGGGAAAGTATTTTACAGCAGCAAGTCTGGAGTTCCAGCAGCGAATTTGATTAACTGTCTGTTTATACCTCACTGTAGTGGTAACTGACAGCAGCTTAGTAGTATGGTGGTATTGTCCTATTCCTCGGAGAGCACGTAAATTTGCCGATCATGCTCCTGTTTTTTTTATTCTTTACAAGTTAGACCTTGATTACAATCTCACCTCATGGTAAGTGATGATGCAATTTAAGATGGAAGCGGGCTAACTTGTTAGAAGTAGAATGGAAATACCTTTCGGTTTTTACACGACATCGTACTGGAACGCTTAATCGCTAGGCGTCTTTGTCGGTAGAGTGGTAAGTAGCCACGGCTGAAGCCTCCCACCAGCCAGACCTGGACCAATTAAGAAAACCTCAATCCGCCCAGCTGGGGATCGAACACAGGACCTCCGTCTTGTAAGTCCACTGTGCATACCACTGCGCCACGCATGCCGTCGTTGTTCTATTTTCGAATGTTAAAATATACCATCCCATCAGTGTGTGGAAATGAGAAAAATATTTTTAGTTTATAGTTATAATTCACTAGCTGACCCGCGCGGTTTCACCCGCGTGGTACCCATTTCCGTAGGAATACGGGGCTAAAATAGCCTTCCTCGTTAAATGGGCCAGCCAGGCAGATCGCGTTCTATATTTGAAATTCGCTATGAAACAGCCAGTCCTACGGAATGCAAACTCCTTGGTTAACAACACTCTATTGCTATCGTCTTCTTTACTTATGTTCCTTTACCTTTTCTTCTTCTGTAGTGTTACGGATAACCCTATTACTAGAGACATAGGGTTCGTAATCGCTCACTCTTTTAAGTTGTTTATATGTTCGAGTTGTTTTGATCGCTATCTATTGTTATTGTTTTGATTCGGCGAATTCCGTGGAATAAACAAGACGCGTGTAGGCGTGCCCAGAAATTCCTGGAAGCGGTCTGAGGCGGTATAAATACGCAACAGAGACGACGCTCGTGGCATCATGGCGTGGCATCATGACATCGTGGCGTCATCCATCAACTGGCATTTAGAGCCTTTGCCAAAGAAGATACGTCGCTGCTCCCCCATATACGGGACATTGCGAAATACCACGCTCGCCCACCAGACCGAAAGGCGTACCCTAGAGACGTACTCTAGATAGAGTCACCAAATGAGGCTTCATGTTGAGGTTGCCACCCAGGCTACTTCACTAAAACCCAATGAGAGGAAGAAGACGAAGAACATATGGGCACATCCAACGATCTCGCTATATTAATGGCGTGCAACTGAATACCGCACGCAAGAGGCGATGCCTCGATCGTGCATACCCCCAGACCGATACGGGTCTGTGAGAAGAAAGACTAGAGCTCGTAGCAGTTAACTTCAGAACTAACTGAAGTGAACATCGGAGTGACACAAGCGATTTAAGTGAACATAACTGAACTCGCCTACGATTTAAAACAACGAATTGCCTACGTTTGGAGGTGTGTATTGATACTTGGTTTAAGGAGTGAAATAAAGTCTTATACGAGTAACCGGGTGTTTAATTCCAAATCCTCGAACCCTAGTAGTATTAAAAGATTATTGGGACTTGAAAATTGTTCCTTTTAACTTATTTTAACTTAGACAAAATTGCATTTGTATAACCGCGTCTATTCAGATCATAAAAAAAATATAACAAGACTTTAATCTAAAGCCTTTGTATAATACCTATTTAAAATTAACGAGGTTCTTGCAGTATAAAAACAAAATGTGTATAATTTGATAATCTCCACTCTGAGATAACGAAGTCGCGGTAAAAGGCTAATTTCAAAGGAAGGAGAGAAAAAAAGGAGAGAAATCCACTTTAAAATGAGCGGTTTCAGCGTTAAGTTAGATCTAAGTGATTCCGCCGCGGGCGGCTGAGAATTCTTAATTCTGAAGTTAAGTGCTATAATAATATTCATATAAAAATGCGCCGGTTCTGCGCTTGAGTTATAATCTTTCTATCTTCTGTCTTTACTATGTTTAACTTATTTTATTTTGTTTACTTATTATAATTATATAAATATAATTATTTTTTTAGTAGAAAAAGGCATAGGTACAGGACCAGCCATTTATAAACAGACTTTTCGTGCCTTTTTCAAAATTAAGGGTTCAATCATTACAGAAAATACCCTGCGATATGAGGCATATCCTAGACAAATATCCCAGCTCAACATATTGCTATATGCTCCCCATAAACCAGAGCATATAGCTGTACGGTTTCGTCGAAGAGAGTCAAGTCAGGTCAAGAGTAATTTTAAGTTTAAAATCATTTTACAATAAAAAAAACATGTAACGACCCAACAAAAGCACCATTTACGAGACTACTTGAAAGAAGAGTTTTGAATTTGATTTATTTCGCAAAAGTCGTAGAGAGTACTCACACAGTACATTGCCAGCGCGCCGGGCCGCTACGACAAATAGTGAGATATTTTCCCCGTGTTTTAATTTCCACTCGTGAAAAATAAGTTTTCAAACGTTCATATGCATAATTGAGTTTTCCCGAGCACTCGCGGCCCACGAGTTTTGTTGTAGCTTTATGTAATTTGTGTGATAGGTTACATTTTAATTTGTTATATTATTATGTTGATTAATTTATTTTTATATAAACGATCCATTTACGTGGCATAATCGGCATAACTCTGTTAACACCGCATAGCAAAGATTTACGGTACGGACGGGTTCAGTGTGCTCGTGGCGTTCGAGCCGTTCACATCTCTTGTTGTGTAATTCTTTATGGGTTACTTGGGACAGGCGGGGAGAGTGACTTGAGTGGAAAATGAGAGTGTTAGTCGACTATCAAAGGATCCTTTAACCCTACACACATCTTTCACAAGTACGTGACTCCACTCAAGGTCATTCTCTGTCATTCTAGGGTCTTATTTTGGTTACTGTTTGATTCGTTAATTAAGTTGTCCTGACAAGTGTTGTGAATCATAACCTGTGTTCGACATTATTTTTATTGTATTTGTAATAACTTTTGAGTCCTATAATAATTCCATATTCGGCTCACTTTGCACGAGACACTCGAAGCCTGCTAACTTCCAACATGGACTAAGCTTCATAACTGGCCAGCATACCTACCTTAATGTGCCGTGATAGCCTAGTGGATATGAACTCTGCCTCCGATTCCGGAGGGTGTAGGTTCGAATCAGATCCGGAGCATGCACCTCTAACTTTTCGGTTGTGTGCATTTTAAGAAATTAAATATCACGTGTCTCAAACGGTGAAGGAAAATATCGTGAGGAAACCTGCACACCAAAGAATTAAGAAAATTCTCTGCGAGGGCCAGCGTGGTGGACTATTGGCCTAACCCCTCTCATTCTGAGAGGAGACTCGTGCAGTGAGCCGAATATGGGTTGATAATGATGTTGATGATACTTACCTTGGTAGCAGCTAAGACTGACAATCTTACAATCTCCATAAAATAAGGTGTGTTGCATGTTTATTATAAAAGGTCAATGGCTGTGTGTCAGTCAGACGCCGTCATTCTATAGTTAAATATCCAATTGCACATTATAGGTTAGAGTAACTAAGCGGGCGATGAAAAATAGTAAAATTTCTCTGATTGGTTGGATTACTAAAATAAGTCAACGAGGTTGAAATAGACAAGGAGATACTTCCCCAAGGCGAGCTTCCAACAGATGTCAGAAACACAGGCATTCGCACACGAGTATAATTGACCATCCACAGTACACAGCATCAGCGCCTACAGCTCACGGCGGGCAGACGGCGCCGCGGGGCGCGCACTAACGACGCTCGCGAGTGCACTCGAAGCGATCGCGCTCGTTTACTGCACGCTCGCAAGCTCTAGTACGAATGCACTAACTTTTTTTATTTTTATATAGATATAGTTTTTTTTTATTCTTCAACAAGTTAGCTCTTGACTGCGATTACACCTCATGTTAATTGAGACTATAAGATGAAAGCGGGCTTATTTGAAAGAGGTACAAGATTAAGCTTATTTGAAAGAGGCACAATGCTAAGCTTATTTAAAAGAAGTACAAGATTTAGCTTATTTAAAAGAGGTAAAAGATTAAGCTTATTTGAAAGAGGTACAAGATTAAGCTTATTTGAAAGAGGTACAACATTAAGCCCATACTTTTGACGGTTTCTACGCAGCGTTACGCGCAGTGGCGTAGCCTGCCTTGCAGGGGCCCTATACCAAAATTAGTTGGGAGGCCCCAATAGACAAGTGGCAAATTCCGAAATATCTCTTTAGTTTTTTATTTACCCCTATTACTTTATTAACTCTATGACCACAAAGTAAAATTGGTGATAAAATGTTTGTTGTGACATACTACGTTTTTTTGGTCCGAGTGTATGAACATTGAAATAAACAAAGAAAATGGTTAGATTTCGATTTTCTAATTTAGTAAAATTTTTAAACTTAACATAAAGTGAAACTTACTACAGTCATTTTCAGTGTTACTCGACATCAGATTTCGTTTTAGAAAACTTTACAACAATCGCACTAAAGGTTGACCATACACGTGTTGTCACGTGTTGTTTGCACACTACGAAGTCAAAAGCATAGCAACATTTAAAAAAAAGTTTTTTTATCGACAAAAAATATTTCCTTACTTTTCCTACCTAAAAATATTTTTAATGTTCGAAACATTAATGGAAAGATGGCGTAGGATTCTGGTGACGTCACATGAATGCTTCGTTATTTTTATTAAGATAATATCCTTAAAAGCCAACTCGTGACAAAGGCTCGCCTAAATTGTGAATGTAGGCCTTCCCTCCCTTGTGATGCGTTTCCATTGTACAACAACGACACGTTACTATATCGGAATTTAATGAATATCTATACTAATATTATAATTGCGAATGTAAGTCTGTCTGTCTGTCTGTTACCTTTTCACGGCTGAACCGATCAAGATGAAGTTTGGTATAATAGTAAATGGGACATAGGCTACTTTTTGACTCTAAATTAAAAATAGAAGGGTGAAATAAGGGTTGAAGGTTTGTATGGAAATACCTTAATTTTTTATAATTACAGTTTTAAATTTTTGTCCATTAATTTAAATAAAATATGAAATAAAATGTGGTTCAATAATTTTTAAAATTCAACTCCTAAAGTGGTGAAACAGGGGTTGAAAGTTTACATTGATTTCTACGCGAACAAAGTCGCGGGCATCCGCTAGTATTATAATATACTGCAGTTCCCTCAGTGGCTAGAAATTAATTAAAAAAAAACGACAATAAATCAACTGGGAATAGATCGTAAAATCACCTACTCGTAGATCGAGGTCATAAGCTTTACAGTCGGTCAACCAACCACGTTTACTTCTCCTCACCACCTACCTATACTTCAGTACGATGTCATAAGTAGTAAAACAATGGTGTTATGCAACTACTACCAATGCAAATCAATTTAATTCCAATTCATTTTATTTAAAAAAAAATCTGGATGTGAATTTTGAATCATCTATCGGTGGAATTAATTTTGTGAGCACACACAGAACGTGACAACTCGGACTGAGCCATTACTTATGTCATCAACCTATATTCGGTTCACTGCTGAGCTCGAGTCTCCTCTCAGAATAAGAGGGGTTAGGCCAGTAGGTAATGCGGATTGGCAGACACGCAGAGAGTTAAGATAATTCTCTGGTATGCAGATATCCTCACGATGTTTTCCTTCACCGATTGAGACACGTGATATTAAATTTCTTAAAATGCACACAACTGAAAAGTTGGAGGTGCATGCCCCGGGGACCGGATTCGAACCCACACCCTCCGGAATCGGAGGCAGAGGTCATATCCACTGGGCTATCACAGCTCTTTTTAGGAGCTCATCATTGCAGGAGCAGTCCTTGCTCCTGCAATGAGGAACTTGCTCCGGGTCCGCCCGTACTGGCCCATCCGTGATGAGTTGAACGAGTAAACTCGTGAGAGTACAATGGACATGCGCGCTAAGTTGGGATCATAACATTATTTGCAAGTAAAGTACTCCCGTATTTATGTACGCAGAAATAATTTGCCGTAACGATTTTGCGTGCTCGCTATTATTTTTATACTCATATATCATAACAATGTTTCCCCACGCCTCTAGGAACATCGAGCGCTCCCTTATGACATATAATAGGGGATGTATTTTATATTTTGGAAGTATCTTATTAAAGTTATTCCATGGAGGCATGGCTTTTTGTGTATGCATACGCTTGATATCAAACGCAATTCATCATTTTGGGGATACTAGGTAAATAAACATACCTACTGATATTTGACGTTTGATGTATAGTTGATCTCTCTCGCAGCTCACTCTAAGGTTTGTAGCGAAGCTAAAGCCTTCATCTGCCTTTGACGGCCCCCGTGGCGCCAGTGTTATGCGCTGTGGATTTACCAAACGGAGGTCCTGGGTACGATCCCCAGCTGGGCAGACTGATATTTTCTTAATTGGTCCAGGTCTGGATGGTGGGAGGCTTCGGTCGTGGCTAGTTACCGCCCTACCGGCAAAGACGTACTGCCAAGCGATTTAGTGTTTCGGTACGATGTGTAAAAACCGAAAGGAGTGTGGGTTTTCATCCTCCTGCTACTAAGTTAGCCCGCTTACATCTTAGACAACATCTTTTAACCAAACCCAATTACATCCATCTATATAAACTTTCGCGTATATAAAATCAGTTTGATTCTAATCCATATTTTAATCCATATGTTCTATTGTATCCACTATCCACAAACCCTTATCCTACCTTTTAGCAAATAAATAAATTATTTTCTATTCTATTATTGTTTTAAACAAGACGTAGCACATTAAAGTGGCGTCAGGTAATATTCCGTATCTAGTTTCAGAGCGTCGGTATACGAATTGAATCTGTGTATCGGTATATGAACCCATTTATATCGATAATGCCGCTGCGGTGGCCGCGCTGTCGCGTTTCTTTTATTTTGCTCCGTCCGCGCCATATCCAAATCCGTATTTGAATATATAATAGATAGTCGTAAATGGACCGTGCTAAGTCATAGGCTGAAGCGATTTTTTACGTTATAATATACTCGCCATTCATAGATGCACTTGTGACATAAATATTTTATGTAAATTGTCCATTACAAAGTTAGGCCTTCTTCGAGTGTTGTAATGTTTAATGAGCTTATATTTAAATAGATTTATTTACAAAAATGATAAATATTTCGTGTGACCTAAGATTTCATGTTCAGAAACCACTATAAGGTAAGCATGCAATTTCTTCGTTGTCTTATTGCTTTGGTTACGTTATTCTTTATTATAAGTAACAATGAAATATAATTGTAAAATACAGTTTATTTAACCATTTATCTCACTTTCTTCTAACCGGCATTAAACAAGTATAAAGTTATTGTATGTTTTTTTCAGATGGTAACTAGCCACAACAGAAGCCAGCCGGCGGTAAAGATCTATACAAATTCAGAAAAAAATGAAAATGAAAAATATTTTATTATAAAAAAATACAAAAACCAATGATAATTATTTACGAACTAAACTAAACAGTCTTCAGAAAATTTAACAATTACAAATTACACTGAATACAATCTTAAAGTAGTCTGAAATATTTTACAGTTTTCATTTATTTATGTATTTATTTTTAATTAAAAGTTACAATATTATTACGCAAAAACCAAGTGTGCCTATATTATTAGATCTGAGGGGTGCTTTGCTACTCTAGATTAGCCTGTGTCGTAAAAACAAATAAGTAATTGATTTACAGTATTGAGATAACTACAAACACACAAACGAACATACTCTACTTATCTTTACCTAAAGTCTGCTGTAAATCGCTCAGTCTATCAACTTGGGCCACAACAAAGGTCCAGTGGAATGGTCTTTTGCGCAGTTTTCAGCGCCCGTTTGAATGGAAATGACTTTATTCAGATAACGGCAGAGATTTTATCGCGCGCTCATGTTTGTTGACACCATTGAGGGGATTTTTAGAAGTAATTAAATACACGGCCGTAATCCGGACCGGGAGCTCGGATCCGGGTTATTTTCGATTGTCCGGACCGTCACATTAGGCTTAAATTGGATTTACGTCTAATTTGAATTTTAATTTGGAATTAATTTGGAAATTGTTTGTTTTAATTAGGGGAACTACTCTTCGTTTTGTTTTTCTTTTTTTATTGTATGCAGTTTTGCAATATTCAACGTTTTTTTTTAACCGATTTCAATAAAGGAGGTTCTGCTTGTGTGTGTATGTTATTTTGTCATCATCTCCATAACTACAGGGTCACTACAAGGAAAGTACTTTCTCCACAGAGTAAGACGTAAACACTTTGGCTTCCTTCTTATAAGAGAGAAAATATGGAGCTTAGACACACCACACTTTTTCAATGATAGGTTTTGGATGATAATATTAAATTATTTGACGATTACTATCATAATATGTTAATGTTAATAACAGGGAAAGTTAGTTTAACGTACTCTGCGGGGCACGCGGGTGTTACACTATCAACTTCGATACTCTGGGCTGAGAACTTGTTAAATTAGAATTTCTTAGATATAAATAAATTTCTTATAAGAAAGAAAAGCTCAGTATTTGACAGCCCAGGACTCAAACCCATTATCTTGCGATCCAAAACTACGTAGGCTAACCAACGGGGCATGTCTGTAATTTCAAAAGCTACGGATATAGTTTCGATGATAATAATTGAGGAACTACTTTTCAGGAAAGACTTTAATGGGTATATAATAATTTGAAGTATCTTCATAAAGAAGAAGGGATGTGGCATCATCGCTATCCTGCGTTTCCTTATCTTGGGTTATTTAAACAATTCATTATAGTTTCACATCGTAGTTCGTAACTATGACAACAGATGGCACTAGTAGTCAGTGATAACCCACTTGATCATTTGATAATGATATTTTATTGGTCGACATCTATTCGAATATTAATAAGTTTTTAATAAAGTATCGTTCTTTATATTTTTTTATAATTTTGATTAGGATACCTAATAATATGTAAGTGTAAAAACATTTAATTTTCATTAGTTACTAAGATCGTTCATAGATGTCATTACTAGTTTTAAAAGTTATTGTATCAACACACAGATTAATCAATAATATACAGATGGAGCGTACGGAACACGACTGTGTCATAGTCGCTCCAAATACAAAACTCAAAAAGTAATACATTCGCGTAAAATGTAATGTATTTAGTCGAGCATCGAATCCAATGTTTGCCAATAAGGCATATATTTACACAACTGTGCCAGAAAGGTCCATGTGGTCATTAAGTGAACTATTAAATATTCAAAACATAGACTATTTGATAAAAACACCAATTAATGGTTTTTGACATACAGTAATTAAAGTGACATGAAGTGGTAAACGCCGGCAGCTGAACAGAAATGTGCTTGACCGAGAATCGAACGCTGTCCTCGGCAGCAGCTGGTCAAAGTTGCGTTACCACTAAAACAGTTAATGGGTAGTGTTTTTTTAGGTTATTAATTTTAACTATGATAACATGCCTACTCGTAGTATAACTATCTGGATTTTTCCTAACCGAAAGCTTATTTAAATAACTTTATTGTAACAAACATAATATCAATAAACATACAAAAACTTAGAATTAATGATAAAATGCGTTGCACGAGGCGACCATAACACTAATAGTGATCTCTTCCAGTTTACCTAACTTGAAGAAGCATATGAACCAGTGAGACGGGACCTTGTGTTATGCGTGAGTACGAAAAGTCTAGAATGGAAACCAAGATCTCGAGAATTCCCTAATCATCTCCACAAGGAGCTGATTAGGGCATCTCGTACACTACTGGCGTACTCGTCACAAATATACATACATCGCAGCTGTATCATAATTTAAACTAATATTATAAAGAGGAAAGATTTGATTGTTTGCAATGATGATTGTTTGTTTGTTTGCATTGAATTGGCTCCGAAACTACAGACCGATTTGAAAAATCCTTTCACCGTTGGGAAGCTATCCTAAAGGCTATATTTTATTAATTAATGCTCGAAAAACACAAAAACAGCAGGAGGCTCTTTAATAAAAACTTTTATAGGTACAATTTTTTTTCATAAACTGCTTTCTTTATTTTTATATCCGACTTTGATTATAATGACACATTATTGATATAGGCACTAAATGCATTTTTTTAACAACAAGCTATTAAATATAATAAAAGAAAAAATTAATGGTTCATTTATACGTGTCTTCACGTAATATGTTTTTATAATAATCTTAAAAGACAAAACTTGTTGGATTCTTAGTACCATGTTAGGGACAAATATGTGACCAACATTGCAAGGTCGTCAGTCAGCTGTTTGGATCAGCTGTTATTGCATTTCGTAGAAAGGTACGTTGTTATATCTACTCCATGCCTTTAGATATGTAATAATAAACTTTATCATAATAATATTAAGGTTGAAAGTTCTATTGTATTAATAGAACGGCTAAGTCAGACTAAAACCTAGTAAGTGCATTTATAGAAAATGTTGAAGTAAGCGATAAAATTTATTTTCTAAAGGATATTGAGACTTCAGTTTGCCTAACGTTTGCAGTTATGGTAAGGTTTTTATTATTACTCTTTATTTAAAGTTGTGATATTTCAGAAAAAATTTTAAAACATAATTATATGTGATGGAATAATATATGAAATATGCAACATTTTCAACAGATACTACTAATTTGCAACCTCTCCTGAGGAAACTTCAATTTCTAAATGTAAACATTATCATTGCATCGTTATGATTCCAAATAAACAAACGTTCTAAATGAGTAAAGAAAATTTGCGTTTGAGTGTTTTGTAGTAAAACTTCTTTAGATATTAATAAAATTATTGTTTATATAATATTGAATGTATTTATTTATGATATTTATATTATTGAATAGATATACATAAGTTCAAATTTAAATAGATAATACAATTAATTTTCCATAATTTATTTTTGTTAATGTAGGCATTGTGGTATTTTTTTTATTGTTAAGCTGTGTATACTAACTGACATTTACTGTAATTAACTACTAACTTAAGTAGGTACTACCTATAGTATACTACACTGTACTATACAGTATTTAGATATTTTCATTATTGACAATATATTTACTTGCTGTTTCCCTGTAAACACTTAAACACATGATTAAAAATAATTTGATCAAAATGTCACTTAGTTAAGTATGCCGTGAAGCAGTAAAGCCGATAGGGTAGTTAACAGTAAACCGTTACCAGTTACCACGCGCAGGCGGTCCCATTCACAAAAATTCCACTTTTGAAAGCGATCAGCTGACGGCGTCCGAGTACTACGATGCGCGGGCGCATGCTATGGCGACAGGGGAGGTTGGGGCTGGAAGTATCTGTTAATGTATTGCTTTTTACTATCAGCTGATATAATAATACTCTTAACTAACGTATTCCAGTTTTTTCTGATGTTCTTTTTACGTATTCTAGTCTATAATTTAATGTACCTATTTCTTCTTTAACTCTAAAGTTAACGTACTAAAAATACTACTCATTCTTATTGACTATTACCAAACTATACTGGCTTATAAATACATATGTAGTTTACATATGTAAATACATATTCAAATTCACATATTGATTGACTACATACTGCTATTCTATCTTAGCCAATTTAGTAGCTATGCCTTTCTCGATTTATATCTGAATTATGTTCTTGTTTCATCCTTTTTAGATCTTTTTTTAACGTAGTCGGGTTAAAGTTTTTAACCTTTTTTTAATAATTTACTTTTAGGTTGACGAATGTCCAAGTACAAAAACGGAACCCTTACTCCTATTTAAATAAAGAAAGAAACAAAATATCAATGGCAATTTTGTTCAAAATAAATTACTTATTTTTATGCAAATATAACTGGACATTATTTATACTTGTACTCATTTGGAAAAGTAATATAAAACAGCCTCTTCTCATGTACTCAATCAATTACTATTACTTTTCGACAGTCTGTTTTTTCATTAATTTACTTTTTTTTTGTTCCGATTATTTTGTCCCAATTGCCCCAGCCTCCCCTCGCGTCCACTTGTGCACGCACCTGGGGCAGGTGACGCGTCAGCTGGTGATCCGGTCGGCTTAATCTCCTCATATTGCTAATTTTAATGTATTTAGTTTGAGCCAATATTTGTAAATTATGTTACGCCATTTTTATTACATACCTAAAGGTAATTAAATATATCCTTAATAGGCAGGTGTTTTTGATTTACTTATTTAACTCACTAGCTCCAGCCCGGTTTTACCTTAAACATCCTACTAATATTATAAACGCGAAAGTTTGTATTGATGTTTGGATGTATGTTTGGACGTTTGTTTCACTTTAACGCCGCTACTACAGAAGCGATTAGGCTAAAATTTAGAATGGAAATGGATTTTACTCTAGATTAACACATAGGCTACTTTTTATCCCGAAAACTGATGATTTTAACGATATGAATGTTTGTTACTCTTTCACGCCTTGAGTACTTAACCGAATTAGCTGAAATTTGGTATTGAGATATATTATAGCATGGATAAACACGTAGGCTACCTATCCCGGAAATCCATGGTTTCCGAGGGATTTGTAAAAAACTAAATTCCACTGCTAGTAAAAGATAAAAATAGATACAAATTTCATCCGGCAGTTCAATACAAAAATATTTTGTCCCGTACTCTACCATGGGTGATTGTGTTGCAGCTTTGAATAAATAGGTCCAACGGGAGATCTCATTCTGGACCTTTTTCTTATCACCTAGCTCTGCCAGGAGATGTGGCCAAAGAACTTCAATCGATTCGACGAAAGTCTTTCTTCTATCCCAAGTTGTTTTCGATTGGAAACGCTGTCCAAGGAATCTTTAGCGTCGCAAACACCACGCAAACACCACGTCGCTAAGGTATTGATGTTGCGACGATCTTGTAGGCATATGGACCAGGTTTCCACATCGTAAACAAAGATTGGGAAAACAAGACACTTCATGATATTTTTTTTTGCCAATTCTCTGGTTTCCATCTAACTAGTCGGAAAGACTGTCAGGAGTGGGTCTGCCAAAAGTCCAACAGGCGAGGTCTTAGCTCGGTTCGGTTTAGAATGTTCAACATCATCATCATTATCAGCCGATGGACTTCCACTGCTGGACATAGGCCTCTTGCATGGTCTTCCAAACAAAACGATCCGCCAGCATCCAGCGGTTCCCTGCAACCCGCTTGATGTTTTCCGTCCACCTAGTGGAGGGTCGACCAACACTGCGCTTTCCGGTGCGGGGTCGCTATACCAGCACCTTGGGACCCCCACGTCCACCGGCTCTTCGAACTATGTAGCCTGCCCATTGCCACTTCAGTTTTGCGACTCGCCGAGCTATGTCAGTGACTTTGGTTCGTCTGAGAAACCTCAAGCATAGGACGATCCATCGCCCGCTGAGTGGAATTAAATAGTGTTTTTCGAAGGGTTGCCGCGAAGCTAAGTGACTGGCGCTGTGAATATTGTTTCTCATACTATGCCGAGGAAAACATGAAAAAATCTATTATTGTCTAGTCTATTAGACTTGCCGCGTAGAAACCATCAAAGGTATGGGTAAATAAACTTACACCTGCCAAGCCTGCTTTCGTTTTAGACTGCGCCGCAATCTAACATCAGGTGAGACTGCGGTCAAGGGCTAACTTGTCATTGAATAGAAACTAAGTTACATCGATCTGATAGAAGCACATTGCAACCCAGGTCTTCAAAAGGTTGACGACACCTTGTTTGTCAGTTGGATGGTTACAACCCACGTTGGTGTTCCCTGCTGTTATTAAGATTTCTATGGTTATAAACCGCACTATCCTGGCTGTCACTGGCCCCATCTAGTCGTACGTACATAAGCCTCCATCTCTATTCGAGGCGTATAACAAACAACATAACAGTAAAGATACGATCTTCCGTCCTCGGGCCGCCTAAGCGCACCAATAAAATCTACATTTTAACTATTTCGTAACGCTGCATACGTAATTAAACATTTCCAGAGTCCTGGTCAAAAACAATCAAATCAAAGCATCTCGAATAAAAAAAGTATCTCTCGAGCGTGTACCGTGCTTGCGTGATGAGAGTTCCGTACAAATATTACAATATTTAATTTGGTGACCTTTTTGATGACCTATATTTGTAGAAGCAATTGTGTTACATAAATTAAAAAATAAAACTCGTAATTATTTCACATAGTGAATTGTAAAAAAATGTTATAGTGCCGATACGCAAAAACGAACAAAACAATATTTTTTTTTATTAAGTTTTACATTCTTCTTTAGATTGCCTGGAAGAGATCGCTTGTTAGCGATAAGGTCGCCTATTGTGCATTTTTAGATTTTTTTTGTATTTATTATATACTTTACGGTATACAATAAAGTGTATTTGACAAAAAAAAAACATTCACTGAATGAAATAAATGATCCTGTGCGTAATTATATCAAACCATTACTATCAGAAACGCTTCAATTGGCGTAAGCAAGAAACGTAAAAAAGTTAACTGGAGAACTTTACGGATGCCCATATATTGACGTTGGTCTTTACCTGACGCATTTAGGTTATTTAAGTTTTTGTCGTACCCTCCCTCTAACACAGGCAGCTAGTCGATTCTATGAAGATCCGACAAATTCCCTTGAAACTCATTTTGCTTCGAAATCTTTAACTGATTTTGACTTGACAAATAGTAGTACAGATTTGAAGTACTGATCCCTAAAAAGCACCAACACAAATTTGCATTTTGTAAAATAATTACAAAAAGAAATGCAACTTAAACACTAATAGTAATAAAGTTCAAAATAAGTTACAAGCAGTCCTCTCGAGTATACTTTCAGGTCAGATGATTGGACACGCGCGGACAGCTATAGGCACATTGCGGGGTCAACGAACCACGAATCGTATGACCTTTTTATAGTCTATGAATAAATTAATTACGCCTCAATCGCTTAGTGTCGAGTGGTAATTATCATCACTAAGTGCTTTAAAAGTTTTAAATGAAGACTTTTTGGTCGGAAAACTCTTGTTTTAAGCTGAAAAATAAAATAAGTATGTATTTTATGCTCGTAGTACCTAAGTAAATGTAGATTTTTCCAATAACTATGCATTTTAGCTTTATCTTATTTACAATCAGCGGATGCCTGCGACTTCGTCCGCGTGTAATTCAGTTTTTTCGCCAATCCCGCGGGAAATATGGATTTTTCCGGGCTATAAAGTAGCCTATGTGTTAATGCAGAGTAAAATCTATTTCCATTTCAAATTTCAGCCAAATCTCTTCTGTAATAGGGGCTTAAGAGTAAGGGCGTAGTAAGAGTAACATGCATCCAAACAAACGTCCAGACAAACTTTGGCATTTATAACATTACTAGGATATTACTTTATTTTTAGGTACATATATGCAGATGAAAGATTGAGACATACTTGTTATATTTTTAATGCATATTTTTTACATACTTACATATCTATTAAGGTTTAATGAGTGATCGTTGGTTCAGTGCTTATCCTATGTGGTTTCAGATTAATAATCATGAGAGCCGACGAACCCATGCAACCACGTCACCCAGGTCCGACAAAATACTCTCTAAGTACGTTTCACCCCGAAACCGGAGCATCCTCAGGAGATGTTGACTCTATAACGTGCAATTGCAAAGTTTTCGGCTTTTCGCGGATAATAGCAAAATAAATAAATCATTATAGGTTCAGTAGGTGTTAAATAATTATTTAATGAATAAAATTGCTGCCTGCTTCTATCCAATACTTACTAAACCAGCAATTCAGAATTATTGTAGCCAATATTTAGGTATTAATATGCTAAAATAACTTTCGTCGTTAACTATGCGACTTAAGAAAATTAAGTCAATTTTGACGCGCTAGTCATAGTGCCATATCTATTAGTATAAAATTATTGCCTGGATGTATTTTTTACTAAAAGTTCAAACTTAAGTAGATACATTAGTAGTGAAATTTCTTCAGTAATTTTAAAACATGCTTTACTGAAGATAATATTTGCCATGTACGTGTATTCGCTATTAGCATTAAATACACGCTTGCTCAGCAGAGCACGCTTCAGCGGACGACGCGAACGGGCCCCCGGGGAAATATGAGCTAAATGCTACACTTTGGAAATAACTGTTTAAAGCGATCCGGCCTCATATTACTTTAACACTTTTGAATAAAAAATATTTATTTTTCGGATTTTTCAAATGTTACTTTTCTTTTAGGAACGTTTGTGTGTCATGTACTGGACGGATCTGGGTTCAAATCGAATGGCTAGTTCACATAACTAAAATTCAGCTATCTAAAGACCCCATAATACAGGCTACACTTACTTTCGATAGTGTATTGTCTAAGTATATTTAATATTTACTAGCGGACGCTCCCGACTTCGTGCGCGTAAAAGTCAATGTTAACTTTCAACTACCCTAACTAACCCTACCCTACCCTACCCTACCCATTAAGGCTGCACACGCGACGGAAGCTTAAAAAACGGAGTAACTTCTCCCGTTTTCCAAACATTTCCCTTCACTGCTCTGCTCCTATTGATCGTAGCGTGATGAAAAGTATACTATAACCTGCCCAGGAATATGAAATATAATTGTACCAAGTTTCGCTAAAATCCGTCAAGTAGGAAGTCCGGAAATGCAGCCAGTATTTTTGCCACCATTCCACGTGGGCATGATTTGTATAGTTATTAGGATAAATTCTTTCTCAATAATAAAAAAAAATTAATTTATTTAAGATTTTAGTTAAAATCTTCTTTCTATAACATTTAAAAACTTTAAAATCAACATATAAGTACAAGAGTTATACTACTACTAGATTAATAAAGTACCAAAATACGTGTAACTCTATAAAAAGATTATAAAACTACTAAATGGGTCAACTTAGTTTTACGCCTGGCATCTGTCAGTAATCAACAATATTAATGCTTTCCATCATTTGCGCCTCAAACGAAATAATAGAATAGTATTGTGTCATAACACTCAACTGCTGCTCACATACTGACACACACGGCCAATATTACTGTTGTTTATTTGACAGACTGTTTTAGTGATGTTTGCTCTACATCATATCGATAAATAGAATAGTTCGTCTCTTTGCTTCAATAACGTGATAACTCGAAACTATTTTACAGAAGGCTATTTTTTAATTTTAGTGTCAAAACACGTTAGTTTTTAAAACTCAGAATTTTTGACAGTTAAAAAATAGCCTCATATATAATTGTGTATTTTGAGATATCACGATAATAATGCAGAGAAGTGAGTTAACTATTCCGGGAAGACCTACCTTTGGTAAGATGACATACGTAGTGCCTTGAGGTGTCTAATCTGAAGGTTAAACTAAAAGTTCGTTTCATTTAAGAACAAAAGTCACAGTCAAAATTCATTTATTCATTTATTTAGGCTTAGTTTACAAGAACTTTCGAAACGTCAGGTAAATTAAATAATGGTGATAATAATTATTAGAAAACTTAAAGTCAGTTTTACCCACCTGTCTACTGTTAAACGATTTTTCTGTATACCTTATAAGTCACACAGACTTCTAAAAACAGTCTGAATTTATATATTTAACTAGCTGACGCCGCGTGGTTCCCGTTCCCGTAGGAATACGGGGATAACACATATCCTATAGCCTTCCTCGATAAATGGGCTATCTAACACTGAAAAAATTTATCAAATCGGATCTGTAGTTCCTGAGATTAGCGCGTTCAATCAAACAAACAAACTCTTCAGCTTTATAATATTTGTATAGATTTTCCCTGAAAATATGTTTCCCCACAATAAAGAAAATCATATCCGTTCTGTTCAATAGTTTTTAAGAAAATCATAGACATGCATAATTGTAAACTAGAATTGAAAGCGAAAATTAATTACCTAAAATAATTATTTTTTAGTTGTTATACCTTTATAATGGCGATGTTAAGAACATCACTAATGCAATCTGTCAAAAAAAGAGCTCGGACTATACGCGCACTACACAAGTCGGCCATTTTAACAGCACGTGTTCAAAAAGAATATTACCCTTTCAATTTAAATATCCCTATTCATACACACGCGCTGTGATTGATGCGTCACATTAAAATATGTATGGTAATAATTTATAACGCACCAATTCTCTTCGCATACATTTGATGACAACCTAAACTGCATACAAATAGAGTTCAAAATATCTAAAATTAATGCCCACTAATAAATTTGTGATTTTCACACAGCATTGTAACAATATCGGGTAGTGCGTTTAAGTTATGTCTTATTGCTGGTGGTTAAGTTTTAGTTTCGTGTGATTTGTGAAGACGTTTTATTGGTTTTAAAGGTGACGAGGATGGAAAATATTCAGCTAAGAACATAGATGTCGAGTGATAGTGCGTGACGATGTCATAGGGTTGTCACATTAACTAAATGACATGGTAAAATATTCCAAAAATATTAATAAACACCACTACAGTTACAGTAACTCTGACTGTGTATTCAGTTTTAATGTCTGTAGCATCCAATATTTTGTATGTATTTTAGTATAAATATTTTTAGAACAATGATTAATGACTGACCAAGGGCATGTACCTGTAAATCTTTCCCCAACTTCAAACTTTAGTTTTTCATGGATTTTCCTGCAGTTATCTGAGTACTATGGGTTTGCAAGTAATTCTGCTGAACAGAGTCGGCAAGTAACTCAGTAGCCTTTTCTTCTGTAGTAACTGTTATATTTTTTTTATTATAAGCTAGCGTTTGACTGTAATCATTATTGAAACAATGATAGTAAAACACGCTTACCTAGAAGGTATTTTTTTTATTATTCACAATAAATATTTTTAGGTACCTACCTATATGATTGTAATAAAATGTCTTCCATCACCTTTATCGAAGGTTCATCAAATTCTCCAATTACGGTGTTCATTAAAATAGGCTGACGATGATCGGTTAGTGGCAACCCTATCAAATCCTATCTGCAGCGGGTGACGCATCCGTGACTCATGACTCACGGGTTCAGTTTGGTTCTGTTGAAGTAAACGCAGAGTACGTTTCGTAACCTGTCCGCTGTCACTCTAAACATTTATACTGTTTACATCACTAGGCCGTGATAGCCCAGTGGATATGACCTCTGCCTCCGATTCCGAAGGGTGTGGGTTCGAATCCGGTCCGTGGCATGCACCTCCAACTTTTCAGTTGTGTGCATTTTAAGAAATTAAATATCACGTGTCTCAATCGGTGAAGGAAAACATCGTGAGGAAACCTGCATACCAGAGAATTATCTTAATTCTCTGCGTGTGTGAAGTCTGCCAATCCGCATTGGGCCAGCGTGGTGGACTATTGGCCTTACCCCCCTGATTCTGAGAGGAGACTCGAGCTCAGCAGTGAGCCGTATATGAGTTGATGACGACATTACGAGCATTGTATATGGAAGGTTTTAAAAAGTTAACAAATAAATAAAATGATAAAGTTTAAGTTTAACCTCGTTGGTCCAGAGGTTACTTCAGACCACGATGTTTGAGTCCAGGGTGCAGGGTAAGCAATGAGATATTGACTTTATTTCTTCTAAGAAAATGTAAGTTAAATTCTTAGATAATTCAGAAATTCGGAGATGGGAAGTTAAGTCGACGTTCCCAGTCATAGTCAGATAGTGGTCATTAAGGAAATATTACCACCCTAGTCCCTAAGCCCGCTAAGACTCATTGAGGCGTGATGGGTCTACGCTCCATATTTCCTATCCAACAAGGAAGAAGGCCTAGCCCTGGCTGTTAAAATAAGCTGATTATAAATAAACATATGTTAATGAATTAAAAAGGTGATAATTTGCTATGAAGCGAAGATCCAGATTACCTAAAGCAATGTATACATCTAACGCAACGATATTTTATACTATAGACATGTTACGTGCCTACAAAATCACCGCAGAAAGTGATCCGAATTTAGCTACTCCACTGAGTTTACTTCTTCCTCTTTGTCGCTACACTCTTAACAGAGTGGTCGTGGTCGTACATTACATCGTAGATGGTGGTGGCTCACTATATAACGTAACGCAATATATAACGTAAGTAACAACGTTATATATTTATACATTACTTACGTTATATATTTATGTTTATATAGCTTTTACACTTCCTTAACACAACTCGACATTGTAGACAATCTTAGTTGTTATTTGTTTCAATAGCTTTCGTTGTTAACTATGCGACTAAATGAAATTAAGACAATTAGCCACCTTAGTTCGCGTCAGTTTTGACGCGTTAGTGACATGTCTAATAGTATAGAATCTTTGCCGCTAACGGTTTATCGAAGTCGTCCTTCTCTGATGATGTATGCGGATTATGTGTCTGACAGCCAATTAGCTATCCGATTAGCGATAATACCTAATTACAGTTATGAAACTATGTCTCGTGTTACAAGCAATTGCTTGACGGTACCTACATCCTATATAATCTAAGGCAGTAACTAAACTGAAGAATTAAAGAAAGAATAAGATTTTCAAATTATAAATTAATAAATTACACTCATAAATAATATTTATATTATTTATGAGTGTAAATTACAAAAAACACATTTAAATTAAGCCTAACCATAGTGCAACACAAACCATTAAATTTAGTACAGAAATATAATGATAAATAATACTACAACTTAATGAATAAATTGATTTTTTTACATTTTAACAGTCAGTACTTAAACTTAAAGCGGTAAATTATATTCATAATATGGAAAATTCATCAATTCAGCTTTTGTTTTTATTAAATATGTGACTTTTTATCTTCATCTTCGAGAAACTACTCTCTAAATTAATCTTATTAAACCACGACCAATACTTTATGGAAGAAATACTTTATTGCATTCAAAAATAAATAAAAAAAAACATAAAAAATTATATACCTACATAAAACATAAAAATATAAACTAATAAATCATAAAGCATGCAAATATTGAAACACGAGAATATATTGAAAGAAAAGTCCGACGCAAAATGCAAACTCAGTGCCTTCATAATTCGGCACAGGTTGACCAACGAGTGGAACTTCATTGAAAATCTTGTAAAAATATTAAGTCAAATTAGACATTTTCCTCAAGCTCGGTAAAATAAGAAGCCTTTAAAACACCTTCACATTATAATAGTTTATAAACAGTAGCTCCGTAGAGTAGTTTAAAAGCTTGTTATCGTGTACTCATTATAAGTTGCTAGACGATAGTTTTTGAACATCCCCCTTCTAGACGAGCTCCCGTCTTCCAACTTAAAGATAATAGAATAGAATGTAAAAAGCTGGTGTATAGCCAAAAAAGCACTAACGGTATACCCTGTAGTTAAGTCTCCTTTTAAGCCCCGACGTACAAAAGAGGAGTGTTACGTTTATCTATATGTATGTGTGTGGCATACATACTCAATAGGTAAGCATCGAACGACACCATTTATTTGTCAAAAGACACCTAGTTAAAGAATATTTTAGCGGCGGAAATATAGGTACATGAGCTTTGAGATTTTAACCCTCAAATTTATTACTACGCGAAAACATTTTACCACTTGTGCTACTATATACTATGTGCTAAACTAAAACCTGCTGAATTTAACTAGCGAATGTCCCGAAGTCACCAGCGTATTTCCTTTTTCTGGGAGAATGCAGGCATAAAAATTGCATGTATATTTTTAATGTACCCTGTGAAGTCGCTGATAGGTAAGTAGCTTTATATTAAAAACGATTTATTGGTTTTTACGTGAAAGTGTAACAATAAAAGTAACTCGCATTCGGATTTATAACATTAGTTAATAAAAATAAAATTTATACATAACACGATTGATTGATTAATCAATTTCCCATCTGGTGACCCATTTGCTTACTTGCCCGTGAACTGCGTACAAAAAACGGAATTCCTAGTAAACAGTTTGATAAATGTAGCGAATGCGAAAGAGAGCTTGTACGTAAAAAGGCAACATAAAAAAACACAATTTATTATTAAGATATTCCATTAGGAGCGTTTCCAAACTGACGGCGGTACGTAGCCGGTACAAATCCCGTATCGGGCCTTCAATACGTGATTGATGAAGTCATCCGTCTTCGGGCCCGCTGTTTGCGCGGGCCCTAAATAGTTTTCAAATTTGGGATGGATCGGCTTAGCGTCGGATCAACTTGATCTTGGATCGCTTATTTGACAATGTAATTGGGTATGGGGGGCTTGATTAAGAGTTTGTACAGACGTTCGTGTAGGCGTTCCAGCCCCCTAGCCAAGTGGCACGTCGATTCTCTTTCTACGATCGCTAACGCTTCGAAAACTAGAAAAATGTATGGGAATGACAGATCTTGATCACGTGATCTGTCTATAGCAAATATCATTCTCATACATCTTGCTAATTTTCGAAGCGTTAGCGATCGTAGAAAGAGATTCGACATGCCACTAGGCTAAGGAGGCAGATGCAACAACACAATGCCTAAATTTTCATCATCATCATCATCAACCTGTTTAAATAGTCCATTACAATACCTGTCCCCCTCTTATAGTTGTTTGGACCCACCACGCTGCTGCAATGAGGTTTGGCGAGCTTAAACTAAATAATGTTTGACGGCCTAACGTGCCGTAGGGTATAACACCATCATCTTGCCAACGCCGTGTAGCTACTGAGTTTTTTTTAGAAACAAGGATAGCTTGATAATTGGTAGCCCAGGACTCGAACTCAGGATCTCATGATCCAAAGCCGCGTAGCCTAACCACTAGACCAATGAGGCTTTAACGAGCAAATGCTGCCTGTGTGTAATATACTAGCCGACGCCCCACGTTTTCACCCGCGTAGTTCCCGTTCCCGTGGGAATATGGAAATAAATATTGACAGTCACAAATAGCGTGGCTTTATAATGGTAAAATAATTTTCAAGATCGGTTTAGTAGATCTAGACACGTGGATTTTAGCTTTTCACAAATCCCGCAGGAGCCATGGAAGTTATTATACATATAAACCTTCATCTTCAACCACTCTATCTATTAAAAGAAACCGCATCAAAATCCGTTGCGTAGTTTTAAAAAATTAAGCTTACATATAGACAGAGAACGCGACTTAGTTTTATACGTAGTGATAGATTCTTGCAGAAATTTAAATTACCCAAAAGTTAAATGAAAAACAATCTTCTACAAACAAAACAGTTTAATTCAGGTCTGTGTTAGAATAATCCCCAATAATCCCGCAGCACTAATGTCTTTGGAAAGTAATTAAAACTAAATGCTAAGGGGCGAAAGTTTTTTGTTCGCCGTAAACAGCCATAAATTACGCGTAAACTCTTGTAAATCTCCTCGTTTCAGACTTTTGTCTACCGCGGCGCGGACCATTGTGGTACGTAAAATATGATGCAATTAAAAATGAGTTATGGCACGCACCCCCCAAAGGTATAAAGGACCATAGAGTTTATAGGCGAGCCTATTATTTTAGGGAAGGTGTAATCAATTAGTATATTTATATAATTACTGCTTTCCTATCGATTCTTTTAGGGCTCTGTACCTCAAAAGAAAAAAAAAAGAACCCTAATGGCAGGCGTCCACATATCCCGCATAGTACGCATCGCATCAAACGGATTTAACTGACTTCAAAAAAAAGGATTTCAATTCGACCGTATATATTTTAATTTTACAGAAGATAAAATCCGTTCGTTGCGATCCGTACGATACGTACTATGTAGATCTGTGAACGCCTGCAATTAGACTTAGCTGTCCGTCTGTCTATTTGTCTGTTAAAATCCTTTATTTTGGGAATGCGTGGAAATCAATTTGAAAGGACATGTCCCAAAATGGGTCTTTATCTATAATATTATAAAGCTGAAGAGTTTGTTTGTTTGTTTGATTGAACGCGCTAATCTCAGGAACTACTGGTCCGATTTGAAAAATTCTTTCAGTGTTAGATAGCACATTTATTGAGGAAGGCTATAGGCTATACGGTTTATCCACGTATTCCTACGGGAATGGAAACCACGCGGGTGAAACCGCGCGGCGTCAGCTAGTTATTTATAATTTATAAGCAGGTCGATAGTATTTTTTACGGATAGAAGATACAAATTGCTGTTGAGAAAATAATTTTCAGAATTTTTGGAACCCGCATTAATTAGCTCGCGGGAACGGGAACAATGCAGGTGAAACCGCAGGGCATTAACTAGCATTCTATAGAGTTATCCTTAGTATGTTTGCACCTTAATCCTTTCTCGATACCAATCTACTCGAAGTCGACACACGCCAGGTTTACACTGTCCCGAATATCCAGCCAAAGGTATAGGAAACCAAACATAGCTCACAAAGGTATTATTGACAGCCAGAGTACGGAAATCAACGACTGTCGAGCCTAGCAATATCCGTTAGCGTCCTGAGGGCATACGAGTACACCGCAGCGCTGTATGACGTCTGACTATTGACTATAACCAAATGTATTGGATATCGTAATGGACTTACCTATGTGAATATTAGTCGCAAATTTGAATAGTCTGCTACAGGACTTCCTTGCTAATTGGAGGCTGTATTTGGATCTGTAAATGTTGCTCTTCGGGTCTTTAGATAATGTATGAAATAACAAAGCTTTAAGCAATGTGTTAAAACATTTACTTAGTCGAGGCTACTACACCATTGATGAGTTCCTTAAAGATAAAGGCGCTTGGAGGCCGTTGGATCAGCTTTCACCTTCACACAGGAAGTAAAACTAAATTATAATACTGTATGATTTAAAAAAAAAATAGCAACTGTTGAGTTTCTTGCCGGTTTCTTCTCAGCAGAACCAGCCTTACGAACCGGTGGTAGAATCTTTACAAATAGTCAACTGCCGTGGCAAAAGTGCTTGTAAACTGAGCCTACTTGAAATAAATGAATTTTGAGTTTGAATTTGAATTCAAAAGCTTAATATTTCATAGATCGACCCAGTACTAAACACGCTAAAGAGTTTTCTACAACTGACCGAAAAACTACAGTTTGAAGAAGGCACCCAGGGATCAATCAATCATGGTCAATTAAAATTGCCTTGGCATATTTGATTGACATACTTAATTTTAAAACATTTTTTTGGTTAACTCTTTAGTTCACTTAAAGATAGGCTATAAGGCTGCACGGGCAGATTGCTTAGGGTATCAAGTTACCTTAATCCGGCACTGCCACTGGTTTGAAGACCTAATAGTAGGTAAATACCTGGGAACTCCGTCATCAAACACAATTACTTGAAAATATTTCCTACAAATGTAATTTGTTTAGTCGTAGGGATTGTATGCTACACAGTTTATCGAAAATGTTTAATAAAAATAATTCGTAAACTTATAAAACTTTCCAATTTATCGCGAAGGACAAAATCGAAGGTTACCTAATACGTTTTAACAGTATTTAATTTGTATTCGATAAATAATAAGTTAATCACTTTAACAAATTCCTATTAGCGTTAACTTCACCTGCTTACTGACAGGGTGACGCCGTTCTTGATATGTAAATGACTTTGATTGGATGTCCATGATATTATAGGAATATGTTTTCGTTCACATCTTGAGGTATGTTTATATCAAGATATGTCAAGGTTAATAACTGAAACTGCGTCAAATAACAACTGTTTTGGGCTAGTTTCACCACCTTTTGATAAGTGTCAAATAGTATAAATGTATTAAGTTTTAACTACGGGTCTGAGACTTAGTCACTAACTATGAATGACTTTAATTTTAAGTTTCGACTAAATAACACTATCTTTACTAATATTATAAAGTTTGTTTGTTTGCGTGAACGCGCTAATTTCAGAAACTACTGGTTCGATTTGAAACATTCTTTCATTGGTAGATAGCCCATTTATCGAGGAAGGCTAAGGGCCGTATGCATGTATTATCTCCGTATTCTTACGGAAACGGGAACCGCTGTATGCTATACTCTATATCCTCTGTATGCTATGCTCCAGAGTCGGTTTTTTTTATTTATTTTGTATAAGCAAGCGCTTAGCTGCAATCATGCCTGATGGTAAGCGATGACGCAGATGGTGGAACGCGCTTGCCTTGAAGATGCCTATTTACTGTAGACTTGAAGATACCCATATTTGCAGTGCGTATAAGGAAAAAGAAACTAAACCGCTTAGTACGCGTCCGAGGAATTTCGACGACGTAGCGGTGCAGATCTCTGCGATGTCTAACAGTCCTGTGGTAGAACGGCGAAGGTGGCACAAGATCGAACAGTTCCTGAGCGCACTCCCAGAGTTATATTTTGTAGAACACCGACAGACAGGCAACCTTTCGTCTGTGCCCTAAACTTTGAAGTTTAGGGTTTGTTATTGCCAACGAGCCTTTTAGCACGTTTATCGGTGTTTAGGAGTCGATGCAAGAAACGTCCATCGTTCTTAATGATGATGATGAAGTTTTAAAACTATCGTGATCGATTCTGAGGGTTCGGAAAGTACAATGCCAGACTGAGAGCCTAGTGGCAGTTAGATACTATTACCATCGCGTTAACGTAAACGCAAATGTGTAAGGAATTGAATCAGCGCCATCTAGTGACACTACTGCACAACCGTTTCAATTCCATATAAATTCGAGTTTACGTCAACGCGATAGTAACAGTATGAAAATATTGAAAACTCGCACTAGGCACACTGAACTTATGCCACCACTGTTTTTTTACGTCAGAGTTTAAAACAAGTGTGAATTGTGCTCCAAAAAATTAATTATTTTCCAACAAAACGGTGTACACTTTAAAATCCAAATCCACCATTAATCACGCCAACATTATAAGCTCCATTTCAAAATAACTAAATCTATTCCGTGCCAACTCGCGGGAACACAAAACGAACACTGCACACGCCATTCGAAACAATTCCTTGTGTACTATTTTTTGGCGAAGCTATCCAAATTTTAAAGTCATAAATTTTGTGTGTTCTCTATTTTGTGTGTTGCCTTTTTCCTTTCGAAGCTCAAATAGAACATAAATCACGGTGCGAATAAAACTCATTCAACACCTTTTGTAATTTCGTTTTATCTGCGGAAATATAATACAGAGCTGCGAGGGCTTTCACGACGACAAATATATTCCATTTTGATGATTTTCAACTGATGTTTTTTTTAATTTTGTTTCGGTAGTAGGAGTTAATACAAATCGAGAAATAGAGAGTAGTGTTTGCAGTCACATAATCATCGTACGAGTATGAATTCAAAATTTTAATTTATACGACGTCTTTACTAAATATACTAGCGGACGCCCGCGACTTCGCTCGCGTGAAGTTTAGTTTTTCACAAATCCCTCGGAAGATTTGGATTTTTTCGGGATAAAAAGTAGCCAGTGTTAATCCAGGCTATAGTATATCTTAATACCAAATTTCAGGTAATTCAGTAGTCGAGGCGTGAAAGAGTAACAGTAAACCTTTACAAGGATTTACCTAACAATAATAATAGTTATGATTATGAATCTTTGCTTTCCATCATGCATGATGGCAGTCAAGGGCTTATTTGTATAACAAACAAAATTAAAAATTTATTTCTTGAAAAATAAGTAGAGTATTTACAATTAGTCAAACTTGACGTTTCAAAAGTAATTGTAAACTAAGCGTACTTGAATTATTAATGAATTATGATTTTGATTTTGTTTATTTTTCTTGTTAGAGTCTCGTGGGTTAGCTAAAGTGGCTTCCCGGGAAAGAAAAATCAATCCAACTGAAAAAATAAATGATGTCAATGTTTAATAGAACAGGTTTTATTTTTTGTAAGAAAATTTCAGTACAAATCTTCGGTAGTGGGCCGACGAAATAAACAGTTAATAATAAAAAATGTAAAAAAAAAAATGATGTCCGAGAAGCTCTACTGGAGAAATTAATATAAATAATTAATTTT
Organism: Bicyclus anynana; assembly: GCF_947172395.1. Taxonomy (NCBI): domain Eukaryota; kingdom Metazoa; phylum Arthropoda; class Insecta; order Lepidoptera; family Nymphalidae; genus Bicyclus; species Bicyclus anynana. The sequence goes on from NC_069102.1 coordinate 459,498, forward strand.
AATTATATCCGTAAAAACTTGTATGTATCATATTATAATACAACACTGATATCGGGAACTCGTACCATGCATACCGCAATAGGTTAAAAATGTGTCACTAATTTAGTTAAATGACCAGCTTGCGGTTAACTCGAGCAGTCAATTCCGTCTCGAGTAATCCAATACTGGATGTGATCGCGTAATGTGTAACGAAAACAGTAAAAAACAACCTAATCTGGTTAACTACAAACATCTAAGGGCTTTGACCTTTTAAATCATGTTTGTAGGGTAAATGTTCTAGTGTTCGACTACTTTATAATAATAATTAATTTGCTAGTGCTAAAATAGCTTTTTGCTTGTTAGATTTGAATCTTTAGTTTTTTGTGCAAAAAAGCTGTTAAAATAATATAAATTAAAAAGTAAGAAAGCTTGTAACAAGTTATTTTTTACATTATTTTCAACTAAAATTATTTAACTACTGTTTTTCAACTTTGTTTAACTGATAATCCTAGGTTCACAGTTTAAAATAAGCTTTCAAAATTGGACACACATATACGATACGAATATTTGCAAACTCGTACAACAGGACATGTTAAATAGAAGCCTATAACATTTACTCATAACATTAGACCATCCTTCCTTCCTTATCAGCTGATAGACGTCCACAGCTGGACATAGGCCTGGACCTCCAAGCACAACGATCTCGAGTCGCCAGGATCCAGCGGCTCCCTGCAACCCACTTGATATCCTCGATCCACCTTTTGGGGGGTTGACAAACACTGCGCTTTCCGGTGCGAGGTCCATTTCAGCACCTTGGGCTTGGGACTCCAACGTCCATTGGCTCTTCAAACTATGTGGCCTGCCCATTGCTACTTCAGCTTCCCAACACGCTGAGCTATGTCAGTGACTTTAGTTCGTCTGCGGATCTCCTCATTCCTGATTCGATCACGCAGAGAAACTCCAAGCATAGCTTGCTCCATCGCCCGCTGAACATTAGACACGGTAGCTAAGATTCTAAAACTAGTTTTAGTTGAGAATTTTATCTCGTTTAAATTATTGATAACTACTTAACATCGTCAATCAAATGAAAGTGATTGGGCTATACATTAATTAGCCAAGCTTTTAGAGGCAAAGGCGAAAGTCTATTCAATATTAAGGCTGTGGAATATTGAAACAAGTTTCAAAGTCAGGCAAAGTTTAAACTAAGCTCCAGTTGAGCTTGGATATTATTTCTATAATACCCCTTTATTGTACGAAATAATTACTCAATAAGAAAGTTCTCTTTGAGGCTGTTCACTTGCTTAATTTAATCAACTCTTCTCTTAGTCGGAATTGGTATCTGGCATGACAATACTCAACTTTCTGTGAAGTACAAATAATTACAGTAATGCCAACACAAATTGTAATACATTTCATTATATTAGGTAAGATACTAACTTTAGCATATCAGTTTTTGGTTAGTATAATTAGTTTTAGCACTCGCTACTATTTTGATTTGTTTTGATGTTCCACGCTAAGTTTAATGTACTTGAGAAACCGCATGCAAACCCGTTAAATAGTTTCAGAAATTAACCTGCACATGACTGATTCTGGGAAAAAATATTCCCTCTTATTTTTTGTTTTATTTTTATTAAAAGACACTCACTTGTTCTTTCAATTAAGCTATAAAAACGTTTAGAATATTAGATTTTTTTGTTGCTATTATTGTACTACTAACACCAATAAACGCGACAATGATAAATTTAGATGCGAACAACATAAAACTACTCTGTACCATAATAGTTTATTCATTGCGGCAGTAAGAATTTATAATAAGTTACCAAAAGAAATTAGGAAAGAAAAGAATATAAATTGCTTTAAAAATAATTTATATAAATACCTAACTCAACAGGCATTCTACAGTGTAAATGAGTATTTAAGTTGATATTATTGTTATTTTCATACATATTTTAATTGTTAAGATGTAAATTTTAAATAATGAAATTGTCTTTTGAATCATTAAATACTTAATAAATAATTTGCATGCCTAATTGGCAAGATACATTTACCATCTACATCTACCGACCACCTGTATAAATAATGCATGTATCTGCAAAGAAATAAATTGATTGATTGATTGATTGATTGATTGACCATGTGTTGGAAGTCACAGATTCAACAAAGCAGGCTTTATCAATTAGACTAAAGTAGACTTTAAAATTAATTAACACTTATTTAAATACTACAAAATAATTAAAATATATAGATTGTATACTAAAAAAAAAATAAGCGCATGAAATTATTAGTAAAAATATTCGAGCATTTTCAAATCTATACTTCGAGAGGTTTATAAATTACTAAAATCCTAAAATTGTAAGCCAGGCTAATGATAATAGTTATTAAAATACTATAAAAGGGTAGACAATAGGCACGTTTACCCTGTAAACATATTTGACCTATTTGCTTGCCGGTACGCCACATGTCTCGGATTACTGTGTGAATATAAAAGAAAAAAGATAATAATAGAGATATAGGCAACACATTGTCGGAACAGTCCGGAGCGCCTCGGGGGTAAACAATACTGTGCTCGTATATTGGAGTATTCACCTTATAATCAAATAGATGATATACTGTTACAGTATTAATATCCAACCTGTTTAACCGATTTCGAAAAAAGCGGATTGTTTATGATTGAGCATGATGTAGAGTAGGCTTTTTATTGTCTAAGCTAATATAATAAAGAGGGGTACGATTTGGTTTTTGTTTGATTGTTTGTTACACTTAGGCACTGAAACAACTGGACCAATTTTAATATGACCGACGATACCCCAGTGATATGACCTCTGCCTTCGATTTTGAGGGCGTAGTCGCCGTCTCAAACGGTGAAGGAAAACATCGTGAGGAAACCTGCATACCAGAGAATTTTCTTAATTCTCTGCGTGTGTGAAGTCTGCCAGTCCGCATTGGGCCAACGTGATGGACTATTGGCAGAGGAGACTCGAGGTCAGCAGTGAGCCGACTATGGGTTGATAATGATGAAGGATTTTATTAAATTAGGCAATTATCAAACCTGGAAGAAAAGTCTAAAACATTAGTAAATAGATATTAGTATAGTTTTTCAATATAGCAAAAGCAAGATGATATTTTGGTGCCACTTAACATCGGACGGACCAGAAAAACAAACAGACATACTACCCAAACAAAGAACCTCCTCCTTTTTGGAAATCGGTTAAAAATGTTAAACTCTATTTCAAATAGTAATTAAAAAACTGATGATTTAAATTGTTACAAATGAAAATTCAAAGTTTAATTTAGAACACCAATTTCAAGTTTAATTTAGAACAACAATTGTAAATTATCCAGTAGTACAACAAGGCGGCAATAACAATTCATTAATAACATTATTACTGCAGTTGTTATTCGCAACGGACAATGGCGCAACACTTCGGATTAGCTCGCTGAGCCAGCGCTGTCGAGCTAATAAGGAGCAGGATGCAGGTACCGATAGCAGCTATGACTTACTACACTGCGGTGTGCCTTCCAGTACTGACGACAAAAAAATCGTTTGCTTATAGTAGTGTAGGAAATAGTGGTCGGAGACGGATTTTTTGTGAGACTTGTTTCATAAAGAGTGGGGAGTTAGAGAGGGGTACCTATCGGTTGGCGGGAATGAATTGAGATATAAGGCGAGCCAGCGCTGTCGAGCTAATAAGGAGCAGGATGCAGGTACCGATAGCAGCTATGACTTACTACACTGCGGTGTGCCTTTCAGTACTGACGACAAAAAAACGTTTTCACTATTCTTGCTCAAAAACACTGTCATATTACCACTCCACAGCGGGGCTAAACAAGCATTTCAGCCTCTAGGGGCTAAAGTAATTTAGTTTTTTTAATTCTTGTCTGTTACGATAAAAGCATTAGCTTTTCGCGATCTCTGTTCTGTGGTTACGATTACCTACTAGCCAAGCACTAGCCTACTATAAAACGGAGGAGGTTTTATTCGAAAATAGAATCATTATAAGTAAGGCCCAGATTGTTTTGAAAAATACATAAAAAACTTTAAATTGGAATGAAATGCAGCGTTCTTATCTGTGGAAAGCGTTTATTTTTTATTTAATTTTTATTGAGTTGCGAATAGAGCGAGATTTGAAGACATGGGACATCCTGTACGGTGTAACACCTTTGCCTTTTTCTCATGTGAAAGAAAAATAAAAATTCTAAAGCGAGAATTTTAAAAACATTATAAACTCGGTTTCTATTTAGGTGGCCCTGTAACTCGTCACTACTGATCAAACCTGAGCCAATCAAGAAAATATGGAATCCTAAAGTGATCGAGCTCGCGATCGTTGTGCTTGGAGGTCCATGCAAGAGGCCTATGTCCAGCAGTGGACGTCTGTCGGCTGATAAGTTATGAAATCCTAAAGTGGGTCACTTTTTTCCCTGGGTCGAACTCAGGACCTCTGTGTAGAGAAACAGCACTACCCCTACCAGTTGTGCCAAACAGGGCGCTTGGCAAGAGAAATGGGTTCCAAGTAAAAGGTCTCTCTTGCATTGCAAAGCATCAAATTTGCCGGTAGAATTAGGTAAATTCGGCGTTTTTAAATACAGGCTAGCAGGTGGTAGTTGAATTTTGCTCTATATTCACTTTATTTCACTTCACACATGTGTATAACTGTTTCATGATATATATATGCGGCAAATATGCGAAGGAAAAAGAAAAAGTTTTTTTTTTTAAAAGAATATATTTTGCCATATTATTTATAAGATGACCAATATTCCAATTCCCCTCCAACTAGTCGGGAAAGACTGTGCTAGGAGTGGGTACGACAATAGACCAACGGGGCGGGGATCGAACCACCACCCCTCGGTGGTGAGTCCGTTGAGTCTTACCGTTGAGCTATTGAGGCTATTTGTTTTTTAGTTTTACTAAATTAGCGGATACCTGCGATTTCGTCCGCCCTTAGACGTTCTTTAAGTGGGCGTTAGGGCCTGTCGCATAAAATGGATACCCGCGATTTCGTTCGCCCTTAGACGTTCTTTAATTAGACCTTAGAGCTTGTTGCATAAACTGTTCTTAATAAACGTCCTATGCCAAATTTTATCCTTGTACGTCATACGGTTTTCGATATTTCATGATCTGTTACCATTCGGTTTTTATATTCGTTCGTTATCAACCCATATTCGACTCACTGTTGAGCTCGAGTCTCCTCTCAGAATGGAGGGGTTAGGCCAATAGTTCACCACGCTGGCCCAATGCGGATTGGCAGACTTCACACACGCAGAGAATTAAGAAAATTCAGGCAGGTTTCCTTACGATGTTTTCCTTCCCGATTGAGACACGTGATATTTATTTTTTTAAGTATATATATATATATTTAAGTTATAGGGAGGCTTGCGCTTGACTACAATCATAATTGATGAATAGCTTTGCAGAAATAATTATGACGGTAGTACTTTCTTGGATGATTTCTGCTACTATATGCTCTACTATAGCCAAACTATAAAAGTTCTAAGTGCTCTAAAATCTATTTAATTTAAAACAATTCAGTATAATAATTCACGTCGGTAAATTCTTTTTCTGCTGTCTGTATTTTAGTGTTATTGGTAACTTGATAAATGGCTCTCAGTTCAGCTCGATTTATCTCTATTGAGTATTGACCCTCTTCATATATTTCATTGCTGTTATCAAAACTTGCAGATTATTGTTATTATCATACGCTATAACCACCTATATATCTAGTTTACTTATATGTTTTTCTCTATAACACAAAGTATCAAGAAGTTCGGGAAATAGAAGCAATTTCCCTGACATTCAATTTAAATTTACTTACATACATGATATTTAATATCTTATTAAAGTGTTAAGTATTATTTAGACTATAAAAAAGCTTGGTATTAAATAACACTAACTTTTGTGTACTTAGTTCTAGATTTACCCTAGAGTTTGTTGTGGGCTTTTATTGGTCCAAGACGCTTTTGGAACCCTTGAAACTTTAATTTTAAAGTTCGCCAAATTATTATTATTACCTGACGTGGACGTTACCTGAAAGTGCTTGCAAGACTAAGCCTATTTTTTTATAAAATAAATAAATGAATTTTGACTTTGACTTTCGACTTTGACATGACGCCGCCGCCGGACCATTGTCCGAATGGCGTGATAAGAAGCGAGGAAAGTAAGCGTGGAGGTTGTGTGGCTACGTCACTCGACCTGCCACATAATATACGCGCAAAAACGCCCACGAACATTCTTTTTAACCCCCTTTTACAACCCTTTTGCATAATTTATGTAAAATTTCATGAATATCGGTTAAAACTTGAAAGCGTAAGAAAAAACTCACGTTCGCGCTTATAATATTAGTCAGGGCTAAGGTTTAATTTTAAAACAAATGACGTAATTCCGTTCCTGAATTACGGTAACTGATAGCACTGATATTTTCCGCATTGCGTGACATTTGAACTTGTTGTGTGTTCCCGAATATATAACAAAAAAAAAACATTATTTTTAACAATAAATTCGCTTAATCTTGATACAGTTGGAAAATAGCAAGTAACCCTTCAACAGTTAAGTAGTAAAATAATTTCTATAATAGTTTGAGAGCTGGTGGTAAAATTTTAGTACCTAATAGTAGTAGAGTTTCATGTGGCATTTTGTTGGAAGTCATCCTTGCAAAGTGTTGTGTTTTATAGGCAATAGTTTCCTACTTACTATCAGGTGGACCATGAACTTAGTTTGTCAATATATTTTTTTAATACCTCCGTTTTTTACTGAAAATTATGTCGTCATTTAAAAATTAAAATAAATCGTAACAAAATACAGGTACTGGAAAGTGTTTCTAGAATTAACAAATTAGAGCTTGATTTATTAATATATTATATTAAAGTATATCTTTCACATTTAAAATTAATCAAAATTTAATTTTTCGGAGGGAATACGAATAAAATAAATTGTAAGTATTAAACAAAACCAACTGGTTTAATTGAATCGTTAACTAGTAAAACGTTTTCACATCTGAGAATGATACTTTTTCAACCGACTTCAAAAAATGAGGAGGTTCTCAGTTCGACTGTAAGTTTTTTTTTTCATTTAGTATTTGTATTATGCGATTATTCGAAGACGCCTGGACCGATTTACATGGTAGACTGGAGTAAGCAAACTGCCACTAGCTCCTGTACTATCGGCTCACGTGACCCGCAAGTAAATAAATTAACACTGACTTATGCTTCAGAAATTATATTACACGGGTTATGGGTTGTGTTTGTTTTTAATCTGGATGTGTTCCGAATTCCGCTTTAGATACTTAACTTGTACTCATATTACTTGTACCTTACTGTTAGTACCGATTAATTGAGGTTATTTCCCTGTAGTAAAAAAAAAACCAGAAAATACATAATAATAGAAAGCAAATGGCCTATCTAAACTAATATTATAGAGAGGTGAGATTTGATTTTTGTTTGTTTATAACGATTTTACTCAAAACATACTTAACCAATTTCACATCATTACATAGCTACATCTTTACCGAGTAACTTAGGCTATCTTTTATCCCTGTATTCGAAGAGAAAGTCTGTCTGTCTGTTACATTTTCAAGGCTAAACCGTCTTTGAATGTTGGTATAGTCATAAAAGAGACTATAATAAGAACATACGTTACTCTTAACTTGGTCTTGAAATATCTATGGTTCCTGCGATTTGTAAGAAATTGAATTTCACGCGAACAGAGTAATATAATAATTATTAGCTAAATAAATTGTGTTAGACTGTCATTTCCCTTTTAAATGTATTAGGTAGGTATCAATACTTGGCTGGTGGGAGGCTTCGGCCGTGGCTAGTTACCACCCTACCGGTCAGCGATTCAGCGTTCCGGTAGGATGTCGCGTAGAAACCGAAAGGGGTGTGGATTTTCCTTCATTCCAGCTTAGATTACATCATCACTTACGATCAGGTGAAATTACTACAATTTCACCTGATCGTAAGTGGGCTAACTTTGTAAAAAACAAAATATACTTATATAACCTGTCGTTTATTGGTTTTTATTAGTGGAAAAGAGACTTAACTTGATAACAAAGTTAATCCGCAAACTTGATTTTCCAAAGCTTATTGTAAAGATCCAGGTAAGTGATAATTGTCCGCGCTTGTACAATCTACGAGTATACTAATATTATAAATGCGAAAGTAAGTCTGTCTGTCACCTTTTCACGGTTAAACCGTTTGTTTTACCTGTGAAATCTTGGAACAGAACATAGGGTACTTTGTTCCCGGAGTAATCCACGGATTAAAAAAAAACAGATTTTACGCGAACGAATTATAAATAAAGGGTTTTTGCCCGATAAATTAAACATGTATAATATCGTGTTGCCATGGTTACTCGTGGCACCTCCCATTTGCTGAAAAAAAAGGTATTACTACGCATAGTTCAACTTGCAGTGTGCCTAGTGGAAGTTTTCAATGTTTTTATACTGTTACTATCGCGTTAACGCAAACGCGAATTTATATGGAATTGAAATAGTTGTGCAGTAGTGCCACTAGATGGCGCTGTTTCAATTCCTTAGAAATTCGCGTTTACGTTAACGCGATAGTAACAGTATCAAACTGTCACTAGGCTCAGGATTACTATACCCAAGTCTTAAAAACGTATTTAAACTGTTTTATAGCTATGACTAATATTAAAAATATTCGCGGTAACCGCAAGATAATCAACATTTTATAGACAGAGCAGATCAAAACCTGCTGGATTCCATTTTGATATTGGCTACTTAAATAGTTTAGTAATTGGATTGGCATGCACCTGTGCATCATGGCGTTTCCGAACGTGTCTTTATGTTCCAACTTTTTTTTATTATCAGTTGCTAACTGATTTTTACCCGACTTCTAAAAAGTAGGAGGTTCTATGTTCAGCTATATATATATAATATATTGACGGCTTCCGTGGCGCAATGGTATGCGCAGTGGATTTACAAGACGAAGGTGCTAGGTTCGAACCCCGGCTGGTCCGATTGAGGTTTTCTTAATTGAACCAGGTCTTGCTGGTGGAAGACTTCGGACGTGGCTATTTACCACCCTATCGACAAAGACATGCCGCCAAGCGATTTAGCGTTCCGGTACGATGTCGTGTGTCGTGTGTGTGGATTTTCATCCTCCGCCTTACAGGTTAGCCCGCTTCCATCTTAGATTGCATCATCACTTACCATCAGGTGAGATTGTAGTCTGTAACATATATGAAATATTATGAGGGTAAGCATAAAACGTATGTCATTAACTTATGTCAATAAACTAGTCTGAGTTCAACCGCCATTGTGTTTTACTTGATAATTACAAGTGGCGCAGTCGGTAGGAATTTTACGTAGTAAAACGTGATTATGCCGTACGGGAAGTTACACGAATTTGATATTCACGGTGGGGCGAAATGGGATTCCTACGTGAGGCTAGTGAAACAGTTCGTTCTACTAAATGCGATCGACAGCGAGTTACGAGTGGCCACGTTGGTCACGCATGTCGGCCGCGCCACCTACGAGCTTATGTGCGACTTGACCTCGCCGGAGCACCCGGAAGACATGGAGTTCGAGGAGTTAGTGACGCTAGTCCGAGAGCATTTAGAACCGAAGAGGTCTGAAATCGCCGAGCGGCACATATTCAGACAGCGACGGCAGGGCGAAGCTGAAAACGTGGGCGCGTTTCTGCAGAGCCTTAAGCATCTCACGGCGTACTGTAATTTTGGTGCGTTGCTCGAGGAGAACATCAGGGATCAGTTCGTGTCTGGCTTGCGAAGCGAAGTAATGCGTTCGCGATTGTTCGCGGAACCTACGTTAAATTACAAAAAGGCGGTGGAGCTGGCGCTCGCATTGGAGGCGGCCGAGAGGCACGCGGTGGTGGCGGCCTCGCGCGGGATCGCCGTCGATGGAGCGCCGGGCTCAGCGAGCTCAGGACTCATTTATAGCGGGGAAGGCGTTCACCGAGTGGCGGCGGCGCCGGAGCCCGCGCGCGGCGCGCGGCCTCACAAGCGGGGATGCTGGCGCTGCGGGCACAGGAACCACGCGCCACACCAGTGCAAGTTTAGGTCTTATGTTTGTAATTCGTGTAAATTAAGGGGCCACCTGGCTCGGCAGTGTATTAGTGCAAAAAGTGAAAAGAAAAATCAATTAAAATCTCAAAACTATATAATGCAAAATAGTGATACAGAAAGTGATGCTAGTGACGGATTATTTCATTTTAAAACGCAGGCGCTGCAGGCAAAACGTAAGGACTGTCCATATCAGTTAAAGTTAAAAGTAGAAAATAAGTATTTTAAGTTTGAAGTTGATACAGGCAGCAGGATATCGGCAGTATCGAAGTCATTTTATGATAATTACCTATCGCATTTGCCTATTGTTAAAGACGACGTTAAGTTTCGTTCGTACTCGGGTGATGCGATCGTGCCTCTCGGTCGCGTCAATGTACACGTAACGCGTGAGAGCGAGAGCGCTGTCTTGCCGTTGTTTATCATACACAATGGAGGGCCGCCATTGATTGGTCGCCTCTGGTTGCGAAAATTAAAATTAAAATCTATTAATTTATTTAACATGAGCACTGACGATGACAATGCCATCTTGACTTTAAAGAATGAGTTTCCCGAGGTTTTTAAAGATGGAATTGGCACGTTTAAAACCGCGATTAAATTACAGTTAAAAGATACTGAGCCGATATTCTGCAAAGCTCGTCAAATACCCTTAGCGTTGCGAGTGCCAGTCGAACGCGAGTTACAACGTTTGGTAAATGAATCTATCATAGTTAAAGTGGAAAGGTCTGATTACGGGACGCCTATTGTACCGATTATAAAGCGAGATGGGTCGATACGCATATGCGGCGATTACAAAGTAACAGTAAATAAACAACTGAAGGATTTTCATTATCCTTTGCCACGTATCGAACAATTATTCGCAGCGCTGAGTGGCGGTGAGCAATTCACTAAGTTAGATTTAAAGAATGCTTACTTACAACTTAACCTGCATGAGTCATCGCAGGCTCTCACGGCCATATCCACACATATAGGAATTTTTGTATACAAAAGGGCCCCATTCGGATTAAAATGTTTACCAGAAATTTTTCAAAAATTAATTGAAGAAACGCTGTGTGGTATAGATAATGTGGTTTGTTTTATAGATGATATTTGTGTAACAGGATCTAATAAGATAATACATTTGAAAAATTTAAAGGAAGTGTTGCGTAGATTACAGGCAGCTGGTTTACGTATTAAAATAGAGAAATGTGAATTTTTTAAAGATGAAGTGTGCTATTTGGGATACAGAATAAACCGACATGGTTTATACACCGATAAGGATAAAGTGGCGGCAATCGCAAACTTACCTGTGCCTCAAAATGTGTCACAATTGCGGGCGGCACTTGGGCTTATGAACTATTATTCGCGATTTCTAGCAAATATTAGCACGATATTGCATCCACTTTATTCGTTATTGGCTAAGGGCGTACGTTGGCGGTGGACGGAGGTATGTCAAAAGGCCTTCGATAAAATAAAGGAGCAACTGGTAAGTGGACCCGCTCTGGCTCACTATGATCCGCGCCTCCCGCTCGTGCTTGCTGTAGACAGCAGCGCGTACGGATTGGGAGCATTGCTGTCCCAGCTGTACCCGGACGGCAGTGAGCGCATCGTGTGCTGCGCCTCGCGCACGCTCAACGACGCCGAGCGACGTTACAGCCAAATTGACAAGGAAGCTTTGGCTATAGTATACGGAGTCGCGAGACATCACCAGTACTTATTTGGTCGTAAGTTTACTTTACGAAGTGATCATAAAGCGCTAACGTACATTTTTGGTCCCAAGCACGGCATTCCACAGACGGCAGCGAGTCGTCTGCAGAGGTATGCGGTCCGATTGGCCGCATACGACTTCGACATACAGTTTGTATCGACGGATAAGAATGGCAACGCCGATGGCTTGTCCCGCCTGCCGCTAGCGGGCATCATCAAAGGTAAAGTTCAGTCAGACATCGAGGAGGAGGCGGCTTATTTGCACTACGTAGAGGACACGTTTCCTCTAAATCATAAGGACGTAGCGAGGGGAACTAGGAAGGATGGACTCCTCTGCAAAATATATTCATATATATTAAGTGGGTGGCCAGCTCAAACGGAAGTAGAAAACGAAAAACCCTACTTCCATCGCAAGGAACAGCTGCAAATCGATCACGGGTGTATCGTCTGGGGCTATCGTGTGGTTATTCCGTGGGTACTGCGTGAACGCATCGTTGGAGAAATCCACGAAGGTCACGTAGGCATCGTACGAATGAAACAAATTGCTCGAAACCTAGTCTGGTGGCCGCAGCTCGACGCGGACCTGGAGCAGCGCGCACGCTCGTGCGTCGCGTGCAGGGAGACGCGCGACGCGCCGCCGCACGCGCCGCCGGTGCCTTACGAGTGGCCGCAAGAGCCGTGGGTAAGGTTGCATGTGGATTTCTTGTATTTCAAAGGAAAGCATTATTTTCTGGTCATTGATGCACATTCAAAATGGATCGAGGTCGTGCCCATGACTCACGGTACTTCAGCAGCATTGGTAATCGGGAAGTTGAGAGGCATGTTTGCGAGGTTCGGAATACCCAAGCAATTAGTCTCGGACGGGGGACCACCGCTAACGTCATCAGAATTCGAGCTCTTTTTAAAAAGAAACGGAGTGCAACACGTTCTTACTGCACCGTATCATCCCGCAAGTAACGGAGCGGCGGAAAATGCGGTTAAAACTATAAAAAAAGTTATGAAAAAGGCTACAGTCGATGGAGTAAGTATTGAAACTGCTTTGAATAAATTTTTATTACAATACCACAACAGTACCCACAGCAGTACACAGAAAGAGCCCGCGGTAGCAATGTTCGGTCGGCGGCTGCGCACTCGGCTCGATCAGCTGCGCGCGCCCAGCACTGCGCAGTGCGTGGAGGCAGCGCAACAGCGGCAGGTAGCCTACGCCGGCGGTGTGCAGCGTGAGTTTGCCCCGGGAGACTCGGTATTAATAAAAAAATATTCGAAGACTGGGAACAACTGGAAAGAGGCAATAGTATCGGAACGAACGGGTTCAGTCACATACAAAGTGACAGATAAGGTAGGTCAGGAAAAACAAAACACTAAACACGTGGATCAAATGATCGCGAACAAACAAAAGCGATTTTCATGGGCGGTGGGAGTCAGTGGTAACTCAACTCCAGATGCAATGTCTTCACCAACGGTAAATAGAAATGGGAGTGAGATAGCGGAGAGGTCCTCGGTGTCCCAGTCACAGCCGGGTACTTCTCCGTCCCAATCAGTCACGACAGCCGTGTCACCAAGCGAGCCAGCAGGGTCACCAAGCGAGCCAGCAGGGTCACCAAGCGAGCCAGCAGCGTCACCAAGTCAGCCAGCAGTGCCGCCAACTACGAGTACTACCTCGAGTACGGGTACAAGTACGTATACGGCTCCCAGACTCCGCCAACGTACGAAACGGTTCAACTACAAATTAATTTGAGTTCATTGACCCAAACCAATTGATAAATAATTTACAACAAATAATGATCGCTTAGCAGATATTGGCCTCTGTCTTGGCCTAGCGGGTTTGTGTTATTTTTGGTTTGCAATACCCAGATATCGCTGCTATGTATCTTTTATATTTACCTACGTATCTATATGTATAAACTATTGTATGTTATTATTGGTTTTGTCTTGTCTAACCCTAATATTTTTTTTTTGTAAAGTGTTTTCTCTCTGAGGGAGGGCGTGTAACATATATGAAATATTATGAGGGTAAGCATAAAACGTATGTCATTAACTTATGTCAATAAACTAGTCTGAGTTCAACCGCCATTGTGTTTTACTTGATAATTACAAGTCAAGGGCTAACTTGTAAAAGAATAAAAAAAAAGCTGTATGTATGTTTTTAAGTATGTCCAAGCGTTATTCCATCATATATGGATCGAAAATTCTTTTTTTTTACTAAAGTAGCCTGCTAGAGAATGCGATTATCTTAATTTTGCTCTATTTAAGGCTATAAAGCAAAGCTTTCCTAACTAGAGCGTCAAACTCAATCATTGAAAGTTACCGCATTTTAGTGCTGCGATTTAACACCGCCACTAACCATCAAGAGAGAATGCAGTGAAGTATCAACTTATCACCTACTTATTAAATAAAATCAGGAAGTGCGGGCGTAAAGAATTACCCTAATAATGAATTCTATGGTATGTGGAAACGGCCTCTTAAGGTGATAACAAGTATTAAACGTAAAAGTAATATCTAACAAGTATGCGATTTAAATACTATTTAAGTTAATTAGTTAATAAAGGTTGGTACACACTAATCGACTTGTGGAGTGGTGGTACCACATGTCACGTTTGTATATGGAGAGTTTCTTGAGTGAGCTTGTGATCAGTTTTGTATTGGATTCTTATAAGCCTATCAATTAGTGGAGTACACACCTATTATTATTATCTATGTCGGAGAAAACTCTACCTTTCCAGATTTTCATTTTGATTAATTTCTGAGCAGCGAGTTCGCGATACTATTCTTTACACATTTCCAATATATTTCTCAATCTTCAATCAACTGTAATTATCATCATTGCAAACTCAACTCATTGCCTTCACCTCCTCAAAATTACATAGCGACCCGACCACGCTCGAGATTGTCAAACCTCCCTCAAAAATTAATCAATTTTTAAATTTATTCTATTTTCGAATGTTTAAATAATTTTCTTGCATTTTGTATCAAATGTATCAAATATTGTCTTTTAAATCAAATTAAATATGAACTCTTTTCAAATACCTACTATGAACTCTTTTCAACGCTCTAAATAACAATATTTGCTTCTATACAACCAACTCTGTTCTAACCATAGATTTACGATTCGGTACAAGTACCTAATAATTCTATGGTTCTAACTAAGTACTTCCTCTCCAACATCTATATATGCTAACTATGTATACGTAAAAAGACATATGTGCAATATACGCATGAGTATGTCTTGGATTTGTAAGTCATCACTGACAACACCAATGACAGCGTTACCAGACGTCCCAATTTTGGCGTGACGTCCCGATTTTTAAATCAAAATTAAATGTCTCTAAAAAAACTCGACTCTGCGCGGGACACTCCTCAAACTATTTTACAGTTTGAAACCGCCATATTTTTCGGACACTGTTTTTGTGTGTGTTTTTATTTTTTTTTCATTTAAAAGACGAATAAACTCAACGATCTAACAACAGAGTAGATCTGATTTACAATATAATATTTTTGTAAAGTGCTTGTAATCTAAGTGTAATTGAAATAAATGAATTTTGTATGACTTTTTGACTTTGTATTCTTCGTAGTATGTGAACCAGCTTAATTTTATCAAAAAACTGTTATACACAATTAAGCACGCATTAGAGTAGATAAAGTTTTTTTTTAATGAATATCTAATTCGTACTGAGCCGAGTATCTCATAGCGATTACTTGAGCCGTAAAAATTAAACTGTTTTAATATGTTCATTAACATTCTTTGTATGTCTACCCGATTTTGATTACAGTCATTGATTTCATTATAAAAGATAAGGGTATTAAAAAGATAATTTCTTTATCTATACGTATACTAAGTCTTTGCCACAAACTATTAGCCTATTTTAATGTCTCACTTCAAAGGGTCGAAAGAATATATAAAAGGGGATTTCGAGCTCATACCCACCACACTAATTTAATGTGGGTTGGCGGATTTGTGTGTTATTGATTGATATCACTTTCACAAACACATACAAACTTTCGCTTTTATATGTATAGTGTGATAGTGTGATACATACACTGATTTTGTTGCGGACAAAGTAGGCATTCGCTAGTTGTTAATAATGACCAAGACCTATGGTACAACTCGTTCTCCGAGGTACAAGGGTGTGACTCTACCAACTTTCCTAATCAAAGATATGACGTGATGAACAGTGTACCCAGTCAGTGGGGTCATCACCTCCCGAGAGTGAGGGCTCAGACCAATTATAGAAGGACCAGTATTGCACCCATATTCACGAACAAAATTGTCTGTTATTTTCCGAACAAAATGAGCTTTGATTTGGTGCATATCTTATACTAAACTAGAAGTTCTTGCCCGTTTTTTACACCATTGAACTACATAAATACAATACAACTATGAAACATCGATTCTTTGTAGACAGTTTTTATAATAGCGTTAGATCGTTGATCATATACTTTGGCAGAAAAGTAACGTCTAGCGAGGCAGGTCTTATACAATAATTGGTCTGAGAGTGAGGGGGTACGGGCCTCGAGGCTTGGCCTCCTTGCCTGAGTAAAACGCAGGGAAACTTACTCTCCCGGTGATTTCTTCCATCCCCTTTCGGGGGGGCTAAGGCATATTGGCCTATGAGTCGATTTTTTTTTATTTATGTTCTTCAGCGGGGCGATGTCTTGTCTGGTGCTTGCGTCATTGATATCGTCGTCTCCGTTGTTCTGTTCCTCCGGTGCCTGCGCCAGATATGACCATTTGTACCTACGCAGAACGTGTTTCATAAGCGCGATGCTAGAGGGCGCTACGTGTATATTGCACCGCGCTATGAAGTTACTTTATGAAACAGTATACTAAGCGAATTGTAAACTATAGAATGCCTGTAATTACACGAACGGTAACCATACCCTTCAAACCTATTTTTTGTTAGCCATTAAGTTCTTTATGGAACTTTTTGGTTCCTATTCCTAATTTCTTAACTTTATATTCATTATTCATTAAACTAATTCTTATTTCTTAGTTCATTTTGAATTTTGAATTTTTGAACTTCATGATCACATGAATGTGATTTTTGAATTTCATAATCACATTCATGTGTGATTTCATTTCACACTTTCGTTTTTCACAGTTCACTATTCAAGGAATTTAATAATAGTTTAATTTATTGTAAATGTAAGTATATGTAGGTACCGATACCAAGTAGTTTTCACAATTCATGCGTATTGAGTATTGTTTATTTCCCGTTCTCATTTAAAAGAAGGGGATAAAATTTAGCATATGTTACTCGATGATAATGTAGCTTTCCAATAATAAAAATGTTTTAGTGATTGTGATAGTGTTACAAACAATTATAAAATATAAATTATGTATGTAAGTATGGATTACAATAGGATTGTTGGATCTTTGAGGCATTCCTTAAAGGAGAGTGTATATGGACCCACCACTCTGCTCTAAGGCTGTAGGCGGGCTTCGTTTGATAATGATAATGGCTAGAATCGCCTGGTTAGCATGTTCTCTGAGGTAGCACGTGGTAGCACCACCAACTTCCCAACTCTGGGCTGAAAAATTCTTAGGAGGAAATTAGGCTCAATATTTCATAGCCCTATCCCTCGAACCCACTACACTTCATAATGTATTTAATTATAAAAGTTTCTAATACTGACGCTAAGTAAATTATTGTACAGACAAGTTCAGTGCTCACATTAGAACAAAGCCTCTAATTAGTAGCTTAGTACTAGTGTAGCGAGACGTGTTTAAAAAGGTTTTAATTAGGCGTCTCGTCGTATTCAGTGCGAAATGTTATTAGTGTGTGGCCACGGCTACGTTTTATAAGCGGAGGCGAGCGAGGCGAGCGAGGCGAAGCATCCACTAGTTCAAATTTTGTAATTTTCACGCTTGTTTGTAGGCAACAGCTCAGTTTTTATTTTCACAAATAAGTCGTAAGCAAATAAATCATAATTATAGATTGATTGAGCGACAAAAGCTTTAAGACTTATCAGTATTTACTTACTTAAGTTGACGTTTGTTGGCAAATTTTTACCAGTGTTTTATACGACAGTTTTATTTTTAGAGCTTCAGAATATAAGTTTGTGTAATATGTGTACATGTATGTACGTGTCTGTGCCTACATGAATAGCATATTATACATATTATGTAGTTTGTAAGTCTACCAGTAATGCGATAATTTTGTGGAGAGACTAATTGTGTTCGTTGTAAGAAGAGAAAATATTCAAAAAATAGGTACAGTGTGTAAATTTTTTAAGAATAAATAAATATATGATGTTAAAAATTTAAAGGAAAATATTGACAACACTATAGTCGGAGGACTAATTCCAGTCAGAAAAATGACAGGTGCACTTATCATTTTACTGGCTGGAATTAATAATCGTATACAAAAATCAATGAAAACATCAGGACATCCGTTTTATTTACTAATATTAATTTAGGTTATTCTAAATTCTCGCTAAATTAATAGTCGTGGCCATACCGTTCGTACTAATTTTCAATATAATTTTGTTCTATTCAAGGGAATTTCGTAGAATTTCTTTGAAAGTCCCATCGATGTGCTGATTGGCCTTTTGACAGTTTCTTTTTGAAGTTAATCGAGTCGACTTCGTAATAGAATTGCTCGATGTTTTCACAGTAAAAAGTTGATTAAAGAAAATACATGTTATTTATTTTTTTTAATTTCAAATATAATTAATTTTTTTATTGTTTTTCGTTTATTTATAACATAATGTTACTTAATTCCTCTTCTTTATTATTTTCATTTCTCAAGACCTAAGTCTGGGAACTTTAGTGGTTTTATTAATCCCAACTAATATAATGAAGAGTATTATTTGATATTAAGTTTGTATCATATTTACAATTTAACTCTAAAACTACTAGACCGATTTTAAAAATTCTTTTACCATTTGCTACATTTTCACCATATTCACTTACATAAGCTATAATTTATCCCAACTACACGGGTGAAAGGTACAATATTATTTACTAAATACGGAGCGTTGAATACCTAGTTCTAAATTATATTGTCTTCTGTGTGATGCTAATAATAATAATAAAAAAGAATTAATTAACATTACTGTAAGGTTTTTCTCAGGCTGCATGAATTTGAAACAGCTTTTTTTAATTTTGTTCTTTACAACTTAGCCCTTAACTACAATCTCACCTGATGCGAAGTGATGATGTAGGAGGAACATGGAAGCGGGCTCTTGTTAGGAGTAGGATGAAAATCCACACCCCACTCGGTTTCTACACGACATTGTACCGGAACGCTAAATTGCTTGACGGCACGTCTTTGCCGATAGGATAGTTACTAGCCACTGCAGAAGCCTCCCACCAGCCAGACCTGAACCAACTATACTACTACAACTATACTAGTAAAACCTCAATTGGCCCAGCCGGGATCGAACCCAGGACCTGTAAATCCCCCGCGCATACCACTGTCGTCGACGCCGTCAAGCTATAAATTTAAATTGAAAAGTTTTATTATAGGTTTGTATTATTTAAAAATTAAGTTTCCGTACATTTTTGGGTAGGTAGGTGTTTGATGACCTAACCCTATTAGATGATTCTTACCCATAATTATTATTGTTACGATAATGATGTTATCGTTACAATAATAGTTATGGGTAAGAATCCTATACATCAAGTGAAAGAGCTCCATAAGATGATAAATATATATTTTTGTTTATATTGAACCTGTTAGCAGGAAGACAAAATGCAACAATGTGATCTGCTAGGTTTAAATAAAAAAAAACAACCGTTGAAGCTTATTGAGGTATGACCATAAGGGCACAATGGCCGTATAGAATAACTGAGCAGGTAGGTTTACTTGAAAGGAAATCTCTATGGTCGGATATGACGTTGGAAGTATTCACGCGGGGGCTAAAATCAAATTGCTTGGCTTTTTGCACAGATTATACAGTGTCGTAGACCGACCAACTTATATAAAAATTACTTGGCTGGTGGGAGACTTTAGCCGTGGCTAGTTACCACCCTACCGACAAAGACGTACCGCCAAGCGAATTAGCGTTCCGGTACGATGTCGTGTAGAAACCGAAAGGAGTGTGGATTTTCATCCTCCTCCTAACAGGTTAGCCCGCTTCCATCTTAGATTACATCATCACTTACCATCAGGTGAGATTGTAGTCAAGGACTAACTTATACAGAATAAAAAAATAAAAAATAAATACTTTGGCAACATTTTGTATACTGTCAAAATTGTATAAAAATAACTTTCACAACATTTTATAGACCGCCTAACATAAATAAATACAACTTTGATAACACTTTGTAGACCGACCAACTTACATTAAAACACCTTTGATAAGTTTGATAGTAGGTTTTTATAAATATAAATAATAACAATATTAAGTTAATACTAAGGGTATGCTTGCTTACAACCAGCAATGCTGTGCTTTGATCTGAATGGTAAAGTAGATTTTACGGGCATATGAGGCTTAATACAAAATCCTGAGGGCGTAACGCAGTTCATAGTAACATGTTCTGTGAAATTAATCTCTATTGAAGGCAATAGTTTTCCAGTTAATAGTAGGTAATAGTAAGTAGGCTATCTGTTTATTCCAAGCTATCACTGTAAAATAAAACTGTCTATTATTTTATGTGTTTTCTTTACATACAAGTTTTTATTTAATTAGCGCGTTAAATAATTCTGTTTTTAAAAATCCCGCTGGTACCGTGGATTTTTCGGGATATAAAATATCCTATGTTCAGTTACAAGTTTCACTTTATATCTATATACCAAACTTCATTCAAATGAATTCAGCGATGTAGCCGTGAAAATGTAACAGATAGACAGACTTACTTTTGCATTTATAATGTTATTATAGATTTATTCGAACAGAAGAAAAAGAAACAAAGATAACGCATTTATATACAATTAGTAAACTCATTATACACCAAACAATATTTCGATCGTCGTCAAGCAAAGAATGTCATATCTGTAAAAAAATACTCATATTCTTTGCCCGCATCGGATGGTGTAGCAGTCCCGTCGGACGAGTCCCTTTTTTGCTCCTGCGTTGTGGTTGTGTGTGTAACCTGTTTCTGCGCGTGTGTGCGCGATCAGCTGATGCGACAGCTGTACGGCGTTGGCATGGCAATGGAGATTTATGAGAATTCATAGTATTTTATTGCTCCGCGTTGGTTAGGTATACGTATATGGGTGGAAGTTCTGAGAAAAGTTTATACTTAATCTATTATTAGATTTTAGTATGTTTATCTGTGATTACAAAAACTAGTCGACGCTCCGTGGTTTCACACGCGTTTTCAACACAATAAAATGTAGCCTTTTCCACTTACAAATAACGTGGCTTTCTAGTGGTAAAATAATATTTTAAATCGGTTTAAGATATATACCCTCTACGATACCATAAACATAACATCTTTTTATTAATATTAGTATAGATGTTTACTGTTTAATTTTGAAATAGAAACTTACCTAGTTACTTTAGAGATAAAGTTTTTTTTAATTGAATCAAAACAAGCATATTTCCTAAATGATTTAAAATGAGAAACCATAGCCTCTTCGTAGGGAAATCGAGAAATCGTGGATTTAGGACATCCTAAAAATACGTTGCCCAGTTTTCGATAAGATAGATTAAGACCTGACTTATCCCTAAGATTTTCCTTAAATTATCTTGGTATCCTAATCCTAATGTCAATTTATTGAATAACCATGTTAGATGATCGCCAAAACGAACATGCACTGCCACTTAATGGTATATTTTTTGGTTGATATCAAGTGGTAGTCATTTTGGTGCTCATGTTTTTATTTGTTTGCTGTTTCGTTGGTCCAGTTAGTTTGTACGTCTTCGGATCACGAGCTCTTGGGTTTGAGTTTTGGGTCGGTAATGAAGTATAGTTTAACTTTCTTCCAAAAACTTCAGTAGGTTGCAGACCAGAGTTAGAAAGTTGTTGGTTTACACCTTAATCTTCACATTAGTCATTATAATCTGATAGTAATTGTTACGTCAAGTCAACCTAAGCCCACCAAACCGCATTGGAGCAACATGGTGGACTAAGCTTCTAATCTCCTTTCCTATAAGAGTCATGGGCTATAAAATAGACTGATGATGATAAATGCTCAAATAGTTAAACCATTTCCAGGAATTTTACTTTCTTTTTAATGTTCTTATCTTGCTAGAATCTGCAACGGCCTTATTAAAAAAAAAACCTTAAACGTCACACATCAGTCAGCTCACAATTAAAAAAAGAACGCACCTTGCCTCCCATCGAGCTTTTGAAAAAGGAACGCGTACACAACGAAAAATAAAACATCACCCTTCGCACTCACACCTACAAACTTTAAGCACATTTTACTATAGCTATTCTGTTCACACTATTCCTTGTACCTAAAATCAGAAGGTTCAATTTGTAACATTGTAATACTTGAAATGAAACCTTAATGCTATAGTATTCAAGTCGACTTTCCAATACAGTGACATGATGTGATATAATATTTGTGGTAAATGGTTCTACAAGGATCACCTCTTGTACTTTTTTCGTAACCCTCTCATTACGTAGGAACAGTCAACATCCTATACGCACGGGTACTTAAGTTATAGACAGGACGACGTAGAAATTAAGTTTTGAATGAATACTTGTATTGATTGTATACTTTGGCGAAATTTAAGTGAATAATTTTACATTTAAAAACAAACGGGAATCGTTATTAAACATTAAATTGTATATGTTAGCCCGTGGTTCGTTAGTGTTACGTTTCGGCTTACAATACCAAGGCGAATCGCCAAGTGATTTAGCCTTCGTGACAGCCAGGGAATAGTTCAATAAATCATCTTAAAGATATTAATTAACTTTAGGTACAAAATAGAATAAATAAAGCTATTCTAATTACATAATTCAGGTATTACCTACATTCAGACATCAGCTTACACATAAATGCAAAATTGATAAAAGGCTTAACAATTTAGTATCAAAAGAAGGTCAATAAAAGCTTGTAAAAAGTTGGATTCACGATGCGAACGTTTGGACATGTTTTTTTGATTAAAAGACAAGTTATTAATTTCATTGCGCTGTCTAAAAGTTTATACGTCTACAAACCCACAAACACACCATATTCCCATATTGTTTATTTACACACGTGTGTGAGTAGTCAGCTGATCGTTTCATTGTGTGCGCGTATGTTCGTGTACGTGTAAGGTTCATTATGTGTGAGTAACTTCAAGTTTGATGTATGACAGAAACGTGGAATGATTTTTACTATGGCTTTTTTTGTTTTGGTTTAATTTGAATAATGTTTTGTGGAATTGGTTTTATAACTGACTTACTACACCGTGGTTCTAATGATATATTTAATATTAGGGAACGGACGCCATTTCTTCCGAGTGAAATTTAGTTTTATACAAATCCTGAGAGATATTGAAGAATATAACCCTAGAATTATGGGAACTACTCTCGAGCATCTTATATATCTATGGTCTAGCTGTTTTCCTCTTCTTCTTGGTGTAGCGTCTTTGCAGGTCTTTAAAAGGTTTTGACGGCCTCCTCGGCACAGTGGTAAGTGGTCAGGTGGTTTACAACGGACGGACGGGGATCGAACCCAGGGACGGAGGTCTCTTAATTGGTCCAGGTCTGACTGGTGGGAGGCTTCGGCCGTCGCTAGTTACCACCCTACCGGCAAAGACGTACCGCCAAGCGATTTAGCGTTCCGGTACGATGTCGTGTAGAAACCGAAAGGAGTGTGGATTTTCATCTTCCTCTTAACAAGTTAGCCCGCTTCCATCTTAGATTGCATCGTCACTTACCATCAGGTGAGATTGCAGTCAAGAGCTAACTTGTAAAGAATAAAAAAAGGCCCTGTATCACGTTGACCTCTGCCGATCTAGTGATCGCCACTGACTAGATACTCCTCTATTACTGGTTACCGCCAGGTACAGCAGAAGTGTCTTGGCTGGGATGAGTTTCACCTTTTTCGGGTTTACGATGAAACGCTCTAGATGGAGCTTGCGTTTACTTATTAGAGCTGGTTGCGTACAATATGCAAAGGTTTTTCTCTGTCTATTGGTAAAGTCTGTACAGTTTTGTGTTCTACCACTACCTGATGGTAAAAGGCATATTGCATATTGCCCATTAACATCGCATCACTTCGCAAGGCATACAAGGAGCATGTCCTAAGATTGCCCTGTTGCTGCCCCGTCATCAAACTGTGCTGTTAAATCTCATATGCCTGCAATTACACCGGCACCTTCAAACTGGAATACAGTTTTTTGGACATGTTTCCTGGCGAGGGAATGAGTGCATCGAACTTCTTGTTGTGCAAGGAAAGGTGGAGGGAACTAGGCCACGCGGAAGGTCACCCATGCGATGGACCGACCACATTAAATCAGCAGTAGGTGGTCTCTTGCATGAATGTACGCGACTCACTACACACAGGGGGAAGTGGCGAATGCTCGTGAGGCGTATTACATCTGCCTCCAACACGTCAGCACCACGACCACTTTGTCCAGAACGCAACTACAAAGCAGAAGGAATACAGCAATAGTAGGCAAAGTAGTGCAATAATACTTCCCTAGACGTCGTTGTCGTCATCAACCCATATTCGGCTCACTGCTGAGCTCGAGTCTCCTCTCAGAATGAAAGAGGTTAGGCCAATAGTCCACCACGCTGGCCCAATGCGGATTGGCAAACTTCACACACGCAGAGAATTCAGATAATTCTCTGGTATGCAGTTTTCCTCACGATGTTTTACTTCATCGATTGAGATTTAATTTCGTAAAATGCACACAACTGAAAAGTTGGAGGTGCATGCCCCGGACCGGATTCGAACCCACACCCTTGGGAATCGGAGGCAGAGGTCATATCCAGTGGGCTATCACGGCTCTCTATTCTATTTCTCTATTCCCTAGACGGCTGATTAATAATACCTTAAATTACCTATGATATAGCTCATAAGAGTAGGAGTAAACTAAGGAGTAAATTACAAGAAAAAAACCGTCTGAATCGAACTTGAGTACGTAAAAATATGCAGCAACGAACTTTCTAAAAAAAATAAGAAAAAAACACCGGCTCCGCACTCCGTCCTTGAAGTCATATGGGCTTAACAGCTGATGTTACCTGACACACACAGACATACTTACACACACACTCAAACACACGCACACAAATGAAGGCGTCACACTCAAGCCCGTATCTATTATATTGTGGATAAGAAAAAAAAAACACTTTTTGTTTTTACATTCCTGAGTTTCGCATGAATTATATAGTTTGCCTCAGTCGCAATTTTAGTCGGAATAGGATTATGTACTTTAAAACTTCATAACTTAAGTACCTTGTAGTCCAGTGGTACCACGACTCAGATTATGAGGTCCTGGGTTTGTTCCCTGGGGGACACGAAAGAAGAAATTATCAGTAACAGCCCAAAGTTAAGAAGTTGGCGAGAATTACGCTAAGCCGTCTGTTCCGGTCATAATCATTAACATTTGATAGTAACCCACTGACCTGCATAGTAGCAGCGTAGTGGGCTAAAGCACTAGATCTATACTAATATTATAAAGCTGAAGAGTTTGTTTGTTTGTTTGCTTAAACGCGCTAATCTCAGGAGTATAGACTCACCACGCTGCATCTAAGCGGCTCGGCGGGCTTAGGGTGATAATGTTAAAATCATTAACGACAATTATCAGATGTGTGATATTGACTGTACCCTCAGAGGCACGGGGTTGTAACACGACTTCCCAACTGCGGGCCGAAAACAGAAAATTAAAAAAAAAAAGTAATACCTCATAGACCCAGGATTCGAACTCAAGACCTTTTGAACCAAAACCACTGACAGACTGAAACCATTGAGACAGTTCTAGATCCTACAGTTCTTACAGTTCTCCAAAATCCTACTAATACTATGAAAGTTTGTATGGATGTTTGTTTGGATATTTGTTACTTTAACGCCGCAACTACTGAACCGATTAGGCTGAAATTTAAAACGAAGATAAAATTATAATATCCTGGATTAACACACACTTTTCAACCCGGAAAAATCCATGGTTTCCGCGTGATCTATACTAATATTATAAAGCTGAAGAGTTTGCTTGATTGAACGCACTAATCTCAGGAACTACTGGTCCGATTTAAAAATTTCTTTCAGTGCTAGATAGCCCATTTATCAAGGAAGGTTATAGAATATATGTTATCCCCGTATTCTTACGGGAACGGGAACTACGCGGGTAAAACCGCGCGGCGTAAACTAGTTTGTGATAAACTGAATTCCACGCGGGTGCAGTCGCGAACGTCTGCTAGTACAGCAACAAAATAACACACAGCCACGTTGCTCTTGTGTTGTTTCACGCACACAACGCCACTGTACTCATGCATGGTGGGCGCCGGTGGTTCGCCCCACCGCTCTGTGTTTGGGTGTTGGGTTATTTTTATTGTTTTACATGTGTTTTGCATTTGTCACGAATGGCGACGTGCGTGATTCCTGTTATTACTTGCTATATTTTGGAAAAGAAACGAAAAAATAGCACCTAGTTTGATAGTTAGTGAGATGAGTAATCATTATCTATAGGTACTACACCAACCCGCATTGGGCCAGCGTGGTGAACTATGCCTAATCCCTCTGATTCTGAGAGGAGACTCGAGCTCAGCAGTGAGCTGAATATGGGTTAATAATGATGATGACAATAACTAACGAGGTAAAGTTTGTGTGTAGTACGGGTAAATTTTGGATCAACTGAACCAATATTGAAAATTTTTTAACCAATAGAAAGCCACGTTATTTGTTAGTATCATAGGCTATATTTTTCATCCCAGTATTCTCACGGGAACGGGAACTACGTGGGTGAAACCAGGGGGCATTTGCTAGTTAATTATAAAGAGATAGGTCATTATTATATTTGTTTATTTTTCGAATTCGGATGATGGAAGTAATGTTATGAGCATGACTGACTAATGTTCTTCCTTCCTTCACTTTTTCACATATACGAAACTTGTCTATATATAATTTACTAGTTCCCCCAAACCCAAACTGTATTCTGGAAGTAGAATACACAGAATAGAGAATGATACAGAATGAGTCTTTACAACCCACGCAGAATATCCGGTGAACCCATAAAAAACAAACGTCATGCATGCGTCTCTTTGACATCCGCATATACTCATACAAACTTTTAATTTTTGCATAATTTGTATTTCAAGATTGAACACTAACAATAATTACGTAAATGAATATCGTAATTTACTAATAATAATCAATAATTAAGTAACTAAAATTCACCATCTTATTTCTTTAGTTTTTGTTAACAGTTTTTATAATATTTAAAAACATAAGGTGCATTTTTTTTAATACTTATTATTGGTAAATTACTGATGCGACGCTTTGTGGCGTACTGAATCGAGGATGAATTTTAAACTTGTATTTGGAATTACTGCATCACTGCCGTGTACCGTGCGCTCTATCTGCCTATTATTCCTTAATCTGTGGTAGAATATAACAAAAAGCACACATCGTAGTTACTTGTATGAATTTGGCCATCATATCTAAGATGACAAAGTTAACAAAGCTGTCGGAGCGACAATAAAGATTTGCCGGTAATAGCGAACTATAAATCACGGCCCAACGCCCGGGGGGATGATCCATCAGTGGAGGGAAAAACTTGGCCGAAAGCAGTGACTGGACACTTATGTGCCCTTTGCCAATATGGGATTTGGGTATAATAAAAACGTAAGAAAGCCAAATCTCTAAAATGGTTTTTTTTTAAGATTATGATATGATGTAGCTAAAGTGTTAGCTTTAGCATTTTATGTATTCTGTGGTGATGATAGACGCAATTTGACAATTAGAAGGATTATATAAACTATAGCCGACGCCTCGCGGTTCCACTCTTGTTGTTTCCGTTCTGGTGGGAATACGATTATAAAATGAAGCTAATGAAACTTATAAATAAAGTGGCTTTATATTGATAACAGAATTTTCAAAATGGTTCAGTAGATCCAGAAATTACCCCTTTTAACCTCACAAACTTCACACTTTATAATATTAGTACAAATAATAATATTTTTAACATAAATTCAGGATTCAGCTATTTTCAGCTTAAAAGCAACCGTGGACTATTATGTCAAAAGACAAACTTCTGTGTACGCGTGTTTTCTCGACCTGAGCCGTGCTTTCGATCTCGTAAATTATGATTTACTGTGGGAGAAACTACGCGGCTCGAAAGTCCCTGCAAAAACGGTGAATCTGTTGAGATACTGGTACAGAAACCAAACAAATAGTGTACGGTGGGGCGACGCGACATCTAGCGAATATAAGCTAGAATGCGGTGTTCGCCAAGGAGGATTGACTTCTCCCGACCTCTTTAGTCTGTACGTGAACGACCTGATTGAGGAGCTGAGAAGCACCAAAGTAGGTTGTCATATTGGAGCTACTTGCATGAATAACTTCAGCTACGCTGATGACATGGTTCTTCTCAGTCCCTCAATCAGGGGTCTTCGTAAACTGGTAGGAATTTGCGAGCGTTACGCCTTAGAACACGGTTTAAAATACAACGTTAAAAAGACAGTGACGATGGTGTTCCGTTCAGGCAGAGGTCCAGAGACAATTCCGGGGGTGTTGCTGGAAGGTAACGTTCTGGAAAGGGTTGAGCGGTTCAGATACCTCGGGCACATTGTGACTGAGGGTCTCGTTGATAATGAAGATATTGAGAGGGAGCGACGGGCTCTGGCTGTTAGATGCAACATGTTGGCGCGACGCTTTGCAAAGTGCAGTGAGCAAGTCAAAGTGACATTGTTTAGGGCATACTGCTTATGCTTCTATTCATGTCAACTGTGGACTAAGTACACCAGACGCGCTATCAACAACATCAGGGTACAATACAATGACGCGTATCGTATCCTGATGAAGTTGCCGCGGTATTGCAGTGCGTCGGGCATGTTCGCTTTGGCCAGAGTACCGGACTTCTTCGCGATTATGCGATCGCGAGTCGCAAAGTTTTGGAGTCGTTTGCGATCCTCGAAAAACGAGATCCTCACCACACTGGCGGAGTGTCAAGACTGCTCAATTCTTAAACATTGGCGCTCAGTGCACCAGGAGCCGAATAAAAAGTAATTTAGGTAATGTACCTGGCTACTTATAATTTTAGAATTTTTATATTTTTGTATTATTATTATTATTACTTTTGTATATTTTATATTGGGTAAATACCTTTAAATAAAAATTATTATTATTATTATTATTATAAAAATGGAACCTACTTAAAAGACGTACTTCTAACAAGTTAGCCCGCATCCATTTCAGATTGCATCATCACTTACTATCAGGTGCGATTGTAGTCAAGGGCTAACTTGTAGAGAATTAAAAAAAGACGTAATTAGCTACCGTGGTTACTTTTGGTGGCAGCTTGTGCTGACGAACTTTAAGCCTTCGTAAAATGTCTATTTTCTCTCGTTCTATTGCTTCGAGTTGTCCAAAAATGTTGTTCGTAACTCAAATTTACCCTAACCAGTGGAATGTATACGTTCACCGAAGTTACCAAATGTTTACTCCAAATTATCACGGCTTCCTCTACGCCCTCTCAAACAGCTGATGTGTTATCACAAACATACATCAATTCATCAAGGGATTGTGCACCTTGTGTGTAATAGTTATTGGGGTAATTATCGCCTGCATCATGGTTACAATTAGTCGTAAATTCTACATCGAGTTTATTTTTTGCTCCGCGTTCAGGTTTGGTCTCTTGGTCCTACGTTATAAGCAACGCGTTGAAGAGATGACATCTAGTTTTTGTGTATTTTCAATATTGGGTCCAGTAAATTCATATTATGTTTCCATTCAATTAATAGTAGGTATTTAATGAGTCTATACTAATGTATACGTATACGTAGCCCTTTGCTAAACGCAGGCCTCCCAGGAGAAGGAATTTGAAGCCTCGAACTAAGACGTTGATTCAATGTAGATACACCGATTATGTGTAATGTAATGATCATCTATGAGATGTTAATGATGAATATCCACCTAAATTTCCCGACTGTAGCTGAAGAAAATTATTCGGAAGTACCAAAAATTGCATTTTTTCTACCGATTATTTATCTGAACCACCTCCATCATAAAATACGCTATAGTTAACGCTACAGCTAATTCTGTGGTCCGAACTAATACTTGTAATTATTAGCTGTACTGGCCAACAACTGGACCAACGGGGCAGCCAAATTTTAATTAATTATATAAATTTAACAAAAAGTTAAACTAGTATTGACGTGTTGCATTGTTTTGATCTATTTGCTTATACATTCCGTCGATCCATCTTCATTTTTTACGCTCAATGCCATCTATTCAATTATGATAAGGGACGGAATTTGGAGAATTATGTTCCATAATAACACCGTCTTTTCTTACATTCCCTTTTTTACGTCCTTTATTGGATTGAATACGTAATTGGTAACGAACTTCCTTTCAATTTGGTAAAATTGATTTATATTAGTTGTTATTCCGTATTTCTCTTTGTACGTTAATTTATGATTAAATATTGATAAAGATTTATTTTTGGATGAAGCGTGCAAAAATTTGAACAGCTATTGACCTATTGACGATACAGACGATACGACCTGTTGAACCATGATTTCTGATAGGTACTCGTTAGTGACATTTCAGCAATAAGCTACTTTAATTGTACCAGAATCAAGTAGGTACAGTTAACGAAGAAAAAGAAGACACGAATAAAGTTAGTATATCAATAACTAGCTGACGCCGCGCGGTTTCATCCGCGTGGTTCCCGTTCCCGAAGGAATACGAGGATAATATATAGCCTAATCTAACACTGAAATAATTTTTCAAATCGGACGAGTAGCTTCTGAGATTAATGCGTTCAAGCAAACAAACAAACAAACAAGCTTTATAATTGTAGTAAGTAAAGATTACCAAAGGAGTATCAAAAATTTAAATAGCGCACTTACATAATTAAACCTGATTATTCTAATCCCTCAGTTATCTGTATAGTTTCATCTCAATCTCTGAATCAACGACATTACCTATACTGTACCAACTCTAAAACTACTATTTGTATCGTCATGCGTGTTTTGTTTGTATTAATACATTCTACGTAAGTGTATTTTACAATTGGCTTAGTTTAATTATATTTTGATTATGTGATCGAAATCGAATACTATAAAGCATTAGATGTGCACTTGTACAAGTAATTAATTATATTTCACATAAAAATAAAAACCGTCATCTTTAGATATGTAAAGTCATTTAAATTATATTTATCAACACATTAATTATATATTCCAGACTCCTGACCTTTCTTTTTGTCTCATATTTAGCCATAAAAACAGCAATTACATTAAAATATACATGCATATCTGCAATTATAGTCATTGCCTTTCCAAATGTCATGCGGGCGAGCCTTTCCGTTAAGTATAGGCTTCAACTGCCTCATTGGTATCATGGTTACTTTAATGAAGTCGGTGAGGTGAGGTTCGTGTCCTAGGTTAGGCCAAAATTTGATGCCTAATCGTTTCTGGTACGGTTCGTTTACGGTCCAATCATACTATAAAAATTAAGGAAATGGAGAGTGCACCTGTATTTGCATTCACACTTGTGCACTATAACTATCTGAATCATACAAACCAGCGTGGATTAAAGATGTTTCCTAGCTTTAAGGTTTATGTAAACTTGCTACTTTAGCATTTCCAAATTATAAATCATCATCATCACCATCATCTTCAATTTTCATTAACAGCCGATGGACGTCCATTGGTGGACATAAGCCTCTTGCTTTGACTTTTAAACACTACGGTCTCGGGCCGCCAGCATACAGCTGCTTCCTGCAACCCCACAAACAGGATGTCCTCGGTCCACCCAGTGGGGGGTTGACCAACACTACGCTTTCCTGTTCAGGGTTGCTATTCCAGCACCTTGGGACCTCAACTCAGTCGAACGGCTTTATAGAAGGAAATTATAGAAACGTTGTCTAGATATTGACTTAGAATTTGTCAAGTTCCTAGTAAATAAACCTCATCATGATTCTGATTTATTATCATTCAATCTAGTTGTAACTGTAGATAATACAACCACTATATCTCCAACAAAAACCTTAACAATTCCATCATCGGCTCCACTAAACCTGTCACATCCATAATCTCAATCTACAAAAACTTTATTACAATCCAGAGAGACAGTATAATCTCCCTTTGCACAACTTTTATTCACTTCAACTTTTGTTTCTCCGCTAAAATATAAATGTGTTTCGTGAAACTTCTAACAAGCTCGATTCCCGAGAGCACCCTCTTTATTTCCTATATAATAGAGTCCTATTTCCAATAACGCTATTTCACAGTCAGTTAGTCCTTTGAACAAAAAACCCGTACCTGTCTGTAACGTTTTGTCTTGCGCTTGTAAGAAGTTGCTTAACATTAATAATTAATTGAACGCGTCGACCGATTCGATTTAATTCCGTGCTATATGTTGCTTTTTTACCTCCTAGCGATCTGTGACAGCCTGGGTACTTTAAGCTCTCTACTGCCTTATTGATTTTCACTTGTCTGACTTTATATTGTGAAGTTTTTGGTTTAAGATCTGGGTTGTATTATAAAATAATTAGGGTATCTATTTCTTTAAAGAAATTCTCAGTAGCACCTAGTTTGAGTTTGAAAGTCTATGTTCTTACGTATACCCGGTAGGTACATTCTAGTTTAAAATCTTGACAAATTACTCAATAACAGTTTTATTAGATTAAGTTTCATAATTGTATTTTATTATTTTTAATACACTGATTTATTTATATATTTTAATAATGTCTAGTTGTACTTACAATAAATACGGTATTTTAATTGTAGTTTATAAAAAACATAATTATCTTTTACCTTGTAGAGAATCACTGCCTAAACAATTCCAAGAAATTGCATACGAATTCTTAGTAGTACCTGTTGCTACCCAAAAGTTTTTGTACAACCTTTTTTTCTAAATATAAAGTCTTTTGTAATCTCTCTGCAGTTGTTTATGCACATTGGAATTTAAGTCTTAATAATATACTCGTAAAGTACAATTTTGATTTTCAACAACAATGAGAAGAACTTTTGAACATTTGGAAAGAATTGGGTCCACCAAGTCATTATAGTCATTAATTTTATCTATAGAGGTTTGTTGATGTCAATAAATCAATGCAGGTAGGGTAGGAACCACCCTTTCGTAGTAAATTTGTAAATGTTTAAAAAATGGGAGATACTAATTGGACAAAGTATTCGATTTGTTTCGTTTTTTTGTAATGTTTTTGAATGAGTACATTATGGAAAACATTAAGCTATAGTACCTATAGCGTCTTGAGGTAAATTTATTTTAATAAATATATGCAAAGTTGGATCGGATTCATATATATGCAATAATGAACAAAATCACGGGAAAGAGCGAGTAAATAATAGACCTAACGGGCCAACTAATCATACACCCCTAAGCGAAAGTTGGCAAACTTTGGCAAACATTTGCCATATATCATCATTCAGCAGTTTCATGTCAATAAATCTCTATTGAGGGCCATCAGTCGCGCCTCGGCCACTGATACCAAAACTTTGGATATTCAAAAAAGGTTTGCCAAATAAAATTTCATCTCACGACCAATCGGCAACTGGCGAAGTTGTTTAACTTAGGGTGACCATGTCTAAACTTAAATTTAAAACCTGGAGTTCAAGGCTTCATGAGAAAGTGAGGTGCACGACTAACAACGCAACTAACCACTAACAGAACTGTTCTGATAATAAAATATTTTTTGAATGATAGAAAACTCCAAATTTTCATACCTCATTATGAATGTTATTTAAACGGGTACATTCCACGATAAAAAGACGAGATTTTTAATGTCGATATTTCGACCCAGTTGCATGGATCGTGGTCACGACGGAACTGAAGTTGTGAGATGAGAAGTGAAGTCAGCTGTTGGGGGCAGAATCGATCTACCCTCTTTCTCGTTCTGTTTCTTTTTTTTTTTCAACAACCTCGCGTTTTTGGCTGTTTAGGCAAACCACACTGACAACATCGCTTTTGTTATTATGCGTATCGCGGCGCCCTCTTGGTTTGCACAATTCTACCACCGGGTACTTGGTGCAAACCAAGAGGGCGCTTCCAGGTATTGGTATTGGTACATAGGATAGACAACTTTCTATAACTATAATCCTACAGGAATATAACACGGGAAAGCTAGTGCACAGATAGTAATAATTTAAAAAAAGGACTTATCATCAAAAGTCTAAAACCATGGTGCCCCTACCAAAACTTCTTCAACTAGAGTCTTCTACAAAGCGAACGAAACATCTGTTGTATGAACAGCTTCGTAAACTTTTTTTACTGCCAACTTAACTCCTAACTTCCAGACATAAGGCCTTATTTCGTTTAGCCTTTCATCTTGGAAGTTGTATCGGGGTTAGTTCTGTACTTCCCCGATAGACTTGCTTGCTCATGAAAATAAAAGGGTCGAGGGAGTGAATCAAATTAAATCATCACTCAATATAACGCTTTGTAGTCTGTTTCTTCCTCCTTATGTTATCAACGCATACTGGGGTATTTCGGACACATTATAGGCATGGTGACTGCAGCTTAGAGAAATTCTGACGGGAAAAGACCGAGGGGCCGCTCACCAACAAAATGGGCTGACCAGCTGAAGGAGGATAAAGAGACGAAGTTCTACACGATAGCAGCGATGGTCATCAAACAAAGCCGATGGAAGGCGTGGACCCGCAGGAGTCTGGGATCTTACCATGACCACGATCTTCAGTAATAAAGGAATGACTATAGAGAGAGAGTCTATTTCTATTAAACATAGATCTTTTGTTTACGTCCACGAGTTGTTTTTAGCAAAAACAAATAGTGTACAGTCTAGTTGTACCTAAGTTACTTTTACTCCTAGGTCTCTACTTTTGGAAGAATATTTGGCTGCTGCTGTAAAGCTGTGCAAGCATTTGACAGAATAGACGCGTTGGAATAAAACTGAAGGAACAAAAAGATAAACATATAATCGAAATTATCGTCTGCTTCTACAACTAATTTAACAACGATGTAATAAAGTGTTGACGTTCCATTATGTAATAGACACAGAGGCAATCAGTCTTCAGAGGTTAGAAGAAATAAACTAGTTGCTAGTTAGAACACTTATTTCTGCTTATCTGCAGAACTAAGTTTTTTAAATTTTATATCTTATTCTATGACACGTTAGACAAGTTAGCCTTTGCTAGCAATGTCACCTGATGTTAAGGGACGATGCAGTCTAAGATGTAAGCGGGTTAACTTGAAGTGAGTCTGTACAGTACATAAACAGGTTAAGGTGGATTCACTAAACCATTTTATGGTAACCAAGGGTTCGCGGACGAAGTCGTTAACCACGTGATTAAGTAACCCGACTATAACCCATAAACTCTAAATAGAAGCCACTAACAAAGTTATCGGGTAGTTGACGCGAGTATGAAAAACAAGTCCCGGAGTTTATCGCGCAAACAAAACGACCAATTAAACCGTGGATGCACTTGTATGAGTTGACAATAAATTAAGGTGGTTGAGCTAATACGGTTTGAGCACTGTTCGTATGCGGACACTTCAACTTTGTGTTAGTTACCGAAAGGATATTAGGAACTCTTTGGTTTTGAATAAGGAGTCAATTGACTCTATTTTACTAATATTATCTACCAGCGGACGCTCCGCAGTTACACTCGCGCAGATCCTGTTATATAACCTATATTACATAGCCTACTTTACTCACTGATAATGTAGTTTTCCATAAGTGATTTTTTTTTAAATCGGTTTAGTGGTTTCGTCCGTGAAAGCGTACCTAACAAACATTTACGAAGTATGTAGGTAAGTACGGTTGGGAACTATATAGTTTGAACCGTGGTGGCTTTTAGAGCAAAAAGGTTTCAAGTGTCTACAGTAGCCTAATTCACTATTTTGATCTTTATTATCAACTTATTGAAGTGGACAACAAAGTGTTATCTACATACTATATAATAAGTAAGTACCAGATGACATTTGTAAATTGTATCATAGTATGTGATTTGTTCTTAATTTTGATGGGTTGATAATAAAAACCATTATAGGAAATAGGCCAACTGGTACCTGACTATCTCTATATGCTCTTAGTTCACATAGGTTGGCAAATATCAGAGGTTAAATCATCAATCCCCTCTACGATGTCGGCGGCGTACATCTCCCAGGCGCTGTTCATACGTAAACACGTACAAACGTAGCCGCGCAGAACAAGCGCGCTCGCAGTACAGTTTTACTCGAGACATCGTCGACTGAGATGTACTATGATGATATTTGCGTATGAATGCGGTAAAATTTTACTTAATTTTTTTCCTTAGTGGGTCTTAATAGGCCCTTATAATCTACCTATGTATCATCTCCATTCAAACCGTCCACCAATAAATAGTTAATAGATCATAGATGTTAAGTGAGGAGTGTTAGGTTAGTTAGTATCGGCATGTGGTGCGATGCATGAGAAATAAACGTAGCAGACGTTAAATTTACGTACGATACAAGTTAGTTAAAAACGTGACACTATGTAGACCCCAAGTCGTAATTTATGGAGTTATCGATAATTCTGAGTCGAGGTACCCATTACCACGACGCAGTATGATTGACACCATACGTAGTTTAATATTTTATACCTCGGCCGTGGCTAGCCAGCTAGCCGTAGTACCACCATACCAGCCAAGACGTGCCGCCAAGAGATATAGCGTTTCGGTACGATGTCGTGTAGAAACCAAAAAGGGTGTGGATTTCATGCTCCTCCTAAAAAGTTAGTCCGCACTATTGTAGTGCTTGACACCTCGACCACTAAGGCAAGTCACGACCAAAAGATAAGATAAGCATCCGTACACTATGTCGTGTTTGGCTCAACCTAGAAGTTTCTATTACCCTATCGGTATTTGTCTTCACGAGATATATCGTGGATCGTTCCTTTAATCTTAGGGTTAGAGGTTAGTTTTGGGAACTAAAAAACCTCTTCGCGCAGTTTTCGGTATATTGTCCCTTACACCCAGTATTATATTTGAAACTGTAGTTGCAACAATACCGCATCCACCCCGTCGTACTCCCCGGAGCGCCGCGACAGCACTGTTGTCCCGGAAACTCCCGACTCCCCAATTAATTACCCGGGCCGCTCCCCGTCGATTTAACTTGTAAACGAGTGCATACTTCTGCTGCGGATTGCGCCGTAACTCCACTCCGTAGCGTACCCGCCCGCTTGTAGTGTGTGTTTTGATTTGTGTTGACGGGCTCGGCGTGTATTCCTTCTTATTCTTGGTAATAATAGTTCGGTATATTGTGTACAGTAAGTATATTATGTATAAATAAAGTTGAGTTAGTTATTTAGAGTGTTACAATGCAAATCACGTCGAGGTCACCATTTTAGGGTGCATATTTCTGCATATCGTCTCCAAAGAGTAAAAAAATCTTTTGTAGGTTTGGGTGTACTCTTCTATAATAAGATCCCCAAGACTGTGATGGACCTGCCAATGCATAGCTTTAAGCAATGTGGTAAAAAACATTTACTTAGTCGAGGGTACTACAACATTGATGAGTTCCTTAATGATAAAGATGCTTGGAGCCCGTTGGATCAGCTTCCACCTTCACACATGAAGTAAAACTATAAGAAATTAAACAGCAGACGAATTAAAGTCACTCGCTGGATGCAGGCGGCTCAGTATCGTGATGTTAGGAAGTCCCTACAAAGGCCTATTTTTTTGCAGTGGACGTCCATCGGCTGTTATAATGATGATCATGATAAGACTTCCAGTTTATCCTTTTTATGTCATCATCATCATCATCATCATCATCATCATCATCATCATTATCAACCTATATTCGGCTCACTGCTGAGCTCGAGTCCCCTCTCAGAATGAGAGGGGTTAGGCCAATAGTCTACCACGCTGGCCCAATGCGTATTGGCAGAGACACGCAGAGAATTAAGATAATTCTCTGGTATGCAGGTTTCCTCGCGATGTTTTCCTTCACCGTTTGAGACATGTGATATTTAATTTCTTAAAATGCACACAACTGAAAAGTTTGAGGTGCATGCCCCGGACTGGATTTGAACCCACACCCTCCGTAATCAGAGGCAGAGGTCATATCCACTGGGCTATCACGGCTCTCCTTTTTTCATTTTTATGTACGGAATCCTAAAAATAGCTAATATTAAAAAATAAAATCATGATGAAAAAAGTTTTCACCAATTCGTCACCATACATCCAGCCCAATTCCATACGAAAGCTTTTACCTTGATTTAACTTAATTATTTAGTTGGAATTAGCATGACGCGCTAAAAGTATTTGATCGAATTTGAATCGCATTATAAATGTTTCAGCGAACTCACTACAGCCGAAATGTCGTTAAAATGTACGTAACAAAGTAAAAAGCGACCATTTGTCGGAACACGAGGTCGTTAGTGCTTTGTTTGGTTATTAGTAGACCATACTGAGTAGGGTCACCAAGCTACTGAGAAATTCAGGATATTCTGTAGATTAAACTTGGGGAAAAGCTATTCCAGAAGATTGAATCTCTAGAACCTTTTTATTTGTAACCATCAGTTATGTACATACTTACACTTGGAAAATTGAGGAACTAACTTCAATAGGAAAAATTCTTTGGCATTAGTAATTTGATCAAATTACTTACTCATCTTTTAAAAGTTTTTATTTTCTACTTTATTAGCCCTGGTATATGGCATGTATTAAATCTTGTAATCTAAATCTTTCAATGCGAATCATATTTGAAAATAAAAGATAATACAAACAACATTATTTTGGTAATTCCATGAATTTGACAGAAAGGACAATGGTCTGGTGTTTGTTGATAGAATTCATAAGCGTCTACTAATGTAAACTATTACAGTTTGTAGAAAATAATTTATTTAATTTTTTGAAAAAGTGCACAATGTCTAATTATGTCCATAAAGTAAAATATAATCACATCAATTACATTTAAATAATTGAGTATGGCAACCACACTATTTATACCAATATTACATCTATTGGACAACTAGGGACGCGCACGGTATCGAAAAGCCAGTATCGAATCAGAATAAAGTAGGTATTCAATGACATCAGTTTAATTTCAGTAGAATAAACATATAGACTAATATTTATAACGAATTAATATAATTATTTTGAAATATTAATAAATATTTTGATTTTCAAGCGAGTATGTACCTACCTACCTATTGCATTTCTAATCATGACAAAATACTGCTAAAATTCACTCTTACTTGGCGGCATTTTACATTTAACTAATAAAATAAACAAAATATAATAGTCAAATATGTTAATAACAATTATTACCAACATTAAGACATATGATATATTTTAATAATCAAAGGAAGGGAACAAGTGTTTACAAACGTATTTATTGTTTAAGTATGTTCGACATGATTTTAAATAAAGGTACATGCACTAACAATTCCACTATGAACTGTCAGTTCAGTTGTCACATCGCGTCGTATTTTCGTTGTTTGCGTACCTATGCTTCTTGTAAATCTTATATTTTTCCGATATCAACTGATTTTCCGTACTTACATCCTTTTTAACGACCGCTTCTGTTTATGGACACCGATTCTCCCGCTTAACTACTAACTTAAAATATTAATGTATTTAAATTCCACGTTGGTTTTTAGATTTAATCAGGAAGATTAATTTTTATAAAGTATGTATATTATCAATGTCTAAGAGAAAAATGGGGATCAAACCTACTTTTTATTTTCTTTGATCGAACCTAAATACCCGGCTTCACAATCATTGAATACCTAATTAAAGACTTTTATTTAAAAAGTAGGTATCTATTCGTCGTTGAAAACAGATAACCTCTAAAACTTCAAACATAAATATCTTTAATTCCAGACTTGACATAATACTACGCCTTAAGAATAAATTGTTAAGAAAATAATTATCTATCATTTTATATTTTTTTCATTCATAGACGCTTGAAAAAAATGTCAGCAAAAATTTGTTAGGGAATAGACCATTGTCATTTTGCTGTTTTTCATCATTTATCGTTTTTAGTCTATGAAGATTTTTTTTTCAGTCTTTTTAATAAGTCCATATTGAAATTGCTTACATATTTTTTTTAAACCATAAATGTTTTATACCACATCTACTGAATTTAAGTGTCTTCCATAATTTCTAATAATGTGTGACTTTAGAATACTTAATTATAAATTATCAGTTTTTACTATATAGGTAAGTGAAGGATTTTTGTTATCTCGATCACGGCATTAACGCACTGATACCTTACTATTTTCAGAGCATGTCAAAACAAATAAATATACTACTATTCACCTATCTGTTGGTCACCCTACAACAAACTGTATGGGCAAGCAGTTGCTTAGGCTAATTGAAGACAACAAATCTCCTAAACTACTCACAGGCAAGCTCCGCCACACAGTCGTAACAACTGTACACTAATTCACAATTAATGTACACTTTATACCATTTAAGATGCACTCTAAGTCGGTTAACGTATGTACTTACTGTGTGGATTTAAAAATACTATACGGGTATGGATTAACTTCAGCTAGAAGTATTGCTGATTGTAAAAATACTATTTGTTAGCTAGATGTAGCTATTGCTGATAATAAAACCACTATTTGTGTGTGGATTAGATTTAGCTAGATGTAGCTATTGCTGCAAATGAGACTACTATTTGGGTGTGTATTAGCTTTAGCTAGATTTAACTATAGCTGATAATAGAACAATAAAACAACTATTTGGGTGTGGATTAGCTTTAGCTAGAAGTAGCTACTGTTGATAATAAAACAATAAAACTACTGTTTGGGTGTGGATTAGCTTTAGCTAGAAGTGGCTATTGCTGATAATAAAAATATTATTTTGGTGTGGATTAGCTTTAGCTAGATGTAGCTATTGCTGATTATAAAAATTATATTTGGGTGTGGATTTAGATTTAGCTAGATTCTTGATTTTAAAAATACTAAACGGATGTTTTGTTGCTTCAGTTTAGCTAGGTGTATTGCTGGTTACAAAAGTTTATGTAGATCTGTTACAAATTAACTAAATGGAATCACAGTAATAATAAGTATAATATCCAGAGTATGTATGCGTTTGTGTGTTTGTTAGTCCTTTACACAGCAAATACTTGCACTCCCGATGTGGGTCATTTAGAGTTGAGGTAGATTTTACCATATTTTGTTAAATAGATTACGTTTTATTCAGGAAATATTCTTTGCTTAGAGTGTTTCTTGGAAAAAAGAAGCTTGTTTAGACCGATCCAGGAATCCATCCTCGATACGAAGCTACATAGAATATTACTAGACGTAGACAATGATGTAGATACTCGTAGGTATAATATGAAGACTAAATATTAAACATATAAATTACAAGGGACTTCCGAAATTAATTCATTACAAAATCGACTGTAACTTTACAACAAAACTTACCTAAATCTGTTTAACCGTAAAAAGGTAACAAACAAAGTTTTTCTTGTGGATTGTTAGAGTGATAACTTCTTAAATCGCTTCGTAACGTAACGCGTTACGGCACCACTGTGTCTGGCTACCGTTTCTAGTAACAATCGATATAAATCAATTTGTACCAAACAATAAAATCAGTAATTGATTCATAACAACAAAACGGATACATTACACAGATCCATCACTCCCAATGTATCTTTTTCTATTCAGTGACAGATGTTCAGGGGATGATGGTAAACAGAGCGGACGGGGGAGGGGGGTTGCTCAAATGAGGAGATAATAATGACAAACGATAAAGATTAAACACAGTCACTGTTACTTGCGAGAATATAATCCATATGGGAAATGTTTCTAATGACGTAACACCTTATGTTGACGAAGCGTTTTTAGAGGGTAGTTACATATTATATATGTCTTAGTATACTTATTATAGCAGAGCTTTTATTGATAAAGCCTAGGAAGTACCACCGCTATGTTTATTCTTGTCACCAAGCAGTCCAGACTGATAGGCATGCCTTTATGGAGAAGACGCCATTTTGCATGTCCTGTAAAGTGTTGCTCAGTTTATAGGCCATGTTTTCCACTTACCATCAAGTAGGCTATATTGTGCTTGGTCAATGAAAATCTTGAAAATAAAAATGTACAGGTTGCTCGTCCATCGTAAGGCCACTTATAGGAGCCGAACTGCGTAACGATTTTT
Source organism: Bicyclus anynana (assembly GCF_947172395.1). Classification (NCBI taxonomy): domain Eukaryota; kingdom Metazoa; phylum Arthropoda; class Insecta; order Lepidoptera; family Nymphalidae; genus Bicyclus; species Bicyclus anynana. Next base: position 501,302 of record NC_069102.1, read on the forward strand.
TTTAAACTAAAAAAACCTTATTATGTTTTAATACAAAGTAATTTCAATAATTCCGACTATCCATGTAACACATGCCTTTTAAACTTTATCCTTGCATTTTAAAATTCGTAGTGGTAAGACTGTCGATATCGACGAGCTACTTCATGATATTTATCAATGAATAAGTTTCTCATATAAGGATGCGATATGAGGGACGCAATTTAAGATCTATTTCTAAAAGAAATATTTTTTACTCCGAAAATATTCATTTGTTCTAAAATAAATATTGTTCCATAGACATTTTTATTTAATTTTCTTTAAAAAATATAACCTTAGAGTTATGGAAAATACTACCGAGCACCCTGTATTTATTATGTCAAGTAGGTATGTTTAAACGATTTCTGTCTTGTTGGTCCACTTATTAGCCTGTATGGCTACGTATCATAGGTCCTGGGTTTGTTTCTTGGGTCGGGCTATGAGATACTAAGATGCAGAAACTTGGTGTTTAGAAGTTCCTACGAAAGGTCTATGTTCTGCAGTGAACGTCCGATGATGTGATGAAGTAAAACAAGCATTCTCAAAGATTTAATGAAATCGGATACAAAATCAGTTCTCCATGACATCAAAAGCTTCCCAAATGTCATGAAGGATAACAATAATATCTCACCGGAATGTGACAAACAGTAACAGAACGTCAAGATGCGACGTCGCAATATTCAGGAATCTATTCATTACGCGAGATCAGTAGAAGCCTGCAATAGCCTGACAAACTTCATTTTATGAAGGCTGAAAGTCAAGCCCATGGTACCACCACAAATAAGGAGTTTGGACCGGGTGGCTTTAGAAAGTAATGTTTAGACCTTCAACCGTTAATGGGAATAAGGAAAATATTTTAAAGTTGTAATTTTAAAATATTTTTCCTAGCATGAGAAATTATATCATCTCCAATCATCAGTCACTTAGTTTCGTGGCAACCATTCGTAAAACACCGTTAAAGGCCGTAGGTTCAAATCCGGTCCATGGCAACCACCTCCAACTTTTCAGTTATGTTTTAAGTAATTAAATATCACGTGTCTCAAACGGTGAAGGGAACCTGCACACCTGAAAATTTTCTCAATTCTCTGAGTGTGTAAAGTCTGCCAATCCATTTTGGGCCAGCGTGGTGAACTATCCCTCTCATTCTGCGAGGAGACTCGTGCTCAACAGTGAGCCGTATATGGGTTGTTAATGATTATGATGATTATCCAGTAAAAATTGGTATCATAATATTACGTTTTTTACTTGAACAATTGAAGATTCATTGAAACCTACCTTCAAATTCCATAATTGATTACCGTTACCAGTGGTGAAGGATGGATTTAGATGAAGGTAAGCCGTCCCAAAGAAAAGGAAATTCATAGCGTGATACAAACTCCGATTTCTCATGCTCATATATCTACAAGTTGATAGCGGGAATCGGCTTTCATGAGCTCTTCGCCGCTGGTACTTACGTATGGTAGCAGCATGGGCTGAACATTCAGCCCCCATAAAACGAGGTAAGTCTGACTAGCGCAGGCAGTTCTAGATGTGACATCGCAATATCCAGGAATCTATTCATTATCGCGAGATCAGGCAAATGCAGCGGAAGGGCGCGCCAGGTGTTGTATTAAATGCCGGCATTAAATTAAACAAAGCGCCCGAAACTGCTAATAAAGCGCGATACACACGGCTGTATTACAGGCGTCGCCGCCACACAAATTAATCAAAGGGAAATATTCATGCCGACACATGCCATGAAATGATAATGAACCCGTATCGCTCGACGGTACACGTCACAGGAGGCAGCGGGGGCCTTAATTATGTCTCTAGTCCTTAGATGCCCACCCTGAACCTATCTCGAAATGAGATAAAAAAAAATCAAAAAAAAAAAATAATATCAACCAGAAGTGCAAAATGCAAATGAAAATATTGTTTTCCCTGTCGTTCCATCACAACAAAGGAGACAGAGAGAACAATATTTTCGATTACGCCACTATAGGTCGATATATTTTTTTTTAATGTTCCAATGCTCCCATTCACCTCCAACTAGTCGGGAAAGACTATATCAGGCTCTAGCTATTGAAGCACTTAATTGATTGTATTTATGTCTTCTCCAGATAATTCTGTCGTAGTGTAAAGTTAATAAATAAGTAAACTTTCGATAATACATTTTTTTTTGTTTAGAGATTAGGACCTGCAATAGGCCATTAATTAATAGGTTATTACAACACCAATTAATTTTGATGAATCGTTGTTTATGCAATGACCAAAAAGTAAACAACACTGGCGCATATTGTTATAATTTTCCTTTCTAATTTGTATTGGGCTTATATTTTTTCGAAGAAGAAACTTTAATTTCAACGCGATTTTTAATTTATACTACACACGTCGTAAGGCCACACAGCACACAAACACATAGAGAAAACAAAAGCGAAATACTATCCCTTGGGCCACACACATCACATGGGCTTAGATACGGGACGCGTAAAACAATACGGTACGCAGCGGAATGCCTTTGTCTTTGAACAATTAGCTCGGAGGAATCGCTCCTGACCCACTCGTCGCTAATAAATATATTTAGCGATCGCGTTCTATCCTCCTTGTCAAATTAGCTGAATTCCAAATTATTGATAAGCGGGATTAATTGTTGTTTGATGTACACGACGATTGCTAGGGATGTGACACGCTGATGCTCGATATCTACTGCTATTCTATTCGCATCTACTTGTATGCTAACATCGAGATGTTTCCTTTTGATGTTTGATTCCTTGTATTAAGGTTGGTTTTGTTTTTACCGTTTTCTTTTATTTTTTTTATTCAAAATAAATTAAAAAGTATTATGTAATTACGCATAAATGACAAGCAAAATGGGGTGCTTAGTACAATTTTTTAAAACAGTGCCAACATTTTCACAATGATTGTGTACAATATTACAGTACTTAATACAATTTCACTGCTTGGGGTTGCAATTTCGGAAAGTAGATTAAAGTGGGGAAAATTATATTCGAACTTTTAACTACCAAGAGATCGTGCATTCTTACTCAGGAAAAAACTACTTTAAATATTTGTTCAGTATGTCACAAAAATTTAATATCATGTTATGATAAAGAAAGCTTTAAGTCAAAGATATTATTTTAATTTTGTTATTTGAGTAGACATCCGTCAATTTAACAAAATATTTTAAATAACTTTATATCGATACAATTGAAAAAAATTAAATCTAGACATCACTAGTTTTGCTCCTTTTGACTATTATCAAGGGATTTCGATGTTCATTTCGAGAAATTATTGTATAATATTACAAGATGAGTGACAGGTTGGCTTATCAAGTATTCACTAACTTTTGATTCTGGCACAAACTATAATATTAATTGAGGATTTGTCTGATAAGTATACTAAGTTACTATCAAAGGAAAATAATTCTCCTACCTAATTGTTATTGAAGATTCCACTGTTCGTTTCTGGCTTTGACTCAAACTTGAGATTATGTCTGAGGTTCGATTCCCGGACTGTAATCGTACCCACTCTTAGCACAAGTTGTTTGTTTATATGAAAGGAAATGTATATCAGTCGTAACAAAAAATATATATATATATTTAAAAAAAAAATAATAGTCTAAAGACGTTTTGTTACATAAATCGTATGGGGAAGTGGGAAGTAAACGCTGGCTTATGTTAGGAGTATGGACAGTTTTTAGGGTTCCGTGGTTATCACGGAACACTTGTAATTTCACTATAGTTATTCGCCTGTCCGTGTAATATTGAGCGGGGAAATATCGTAGGCGTGTTAACGTAATTTTTTGATTTGCGGATAAGTCTGTAAAAGTGCAAATTTGCTGGCAATAGGGTTGTTTATCGATATAAATCGTTAGATGGGTCCCTCCATATTAAAGAACGCACAATTTTAAGTCATTATTATGACTTTGTGTTCATTTTGGAAGTGTAAAAACACAAGCCACAACATGAATAAAGAGAAATGTGTTACAAGTGATGACGTAATGACAATTCCGCGACGCTTTGAGGCCCATATACCGATCTACGATCGATAGTTGTTTATAGTAAAAAACAGAGAACTAGTATAAATAATGAAATTAAAAGGAGACAATCACAGCTAACTATGGATTATACTTGGAAAAATTGTAGTTGATCAATTAAAACCTACGATTTACAGTCAGCCTTGGTGAAGTAGAACTTCAGAACCATAACAATAGCCGGTTTTTACCCGACTTCAAAAAAAGGAGTAGGTTTCTCAATTTCACCATATATATCGTCATCTATACTAATATTATAAAGCTGAAGAGTTTGTTTGTTTGTTTGATTGAACGCGCTTATCTCCGGGACTACTGGTCTAATTTGAAAAATTCTTTCAGTGTTAGATAACTCATTTAACGAAGAAGGCTATAGGTTATATATTATCCCTGTATTCCTACGGGAACGGGAACCACGCGGGTGAAACCGCGCAGCGTCAGCTAGTTTTATTATAAAATGACGAAGTTCTACCTATTACAAAGCTGATTATGTTATGTTATCTGTTTGTTCCAACAAATATAAGTTCCAATAAATATAAAATACATAATATGTAGTAGAAAAACATGAAATTATACTAATATTTGCTAAGTGATTTTATATAAATTGTTAGTTGTTTGATTACGGAACCCTAGCGATGTGAAAGTAAAATAATTATTGACATTTGATTTTGAAGTCGTAGCTTATGTAAATATAATTAAGGACAAACGCAAATAAAGCCGAAAAACTATATTTGTACATACATATTTATAATAATACGGTCTGATATGGTGGTAGGGTTGTGGTTTACTCAGACCAATTATTGTATAGGACCTGCCTCGCTAGACGTTACTTTTTTGTCAAAGTATATGATCAACGATCTAATGCGATTATAAAAACTGTCTCTATAGAATCGATGTTAAATAGTTGTAATCGTGTTCGTCGGTTAAAGAGCTCCGTAAAAATACCTTTTGTGTAGTTGAATTGTTTAAAAAACGGGCAAAAACTTCTAGTTTAGTATAAGACATATACCAAATCTAAGCTCGTTTTCTTCAGAAAATGACAGACAATTTTGTTCGTGACTATGAGTGCGACACAGGTCATTTTATAATTGGTCTGAGGTGGTTTAAATAGTGTTTGTCATCTTATTAGGTTTAGCCTGCAGTACCGGCCTACTTGGGCCTCTTTTCTTATAGGAGACTTTCTTAAGCTTCTTTTCTTTTATAATAATAACCCACCACGCTGTCACAATGCGGGTTGGCGAGCTTAAACTTTTAATGTTTGATGCAGTAACAATCATCATATTATCCTACTAATATTATAAACGCCAAAGTTTAAAGAAACAAACATCTATACAGGATTTTGCGGATAGACACACTTCACACACGTAGAGAATTAAAAAAAATCTTAGGTGTATAGACCTCAGGACGTGATATTTAATTTCTTAAAATGCACATAACTGAAAAGTTTGAGGTGCATGCCCCGGACCGGATTCAAACTACCAAGGAGGCAAGGTCATATCCACTGGGCTATCACGGTTCTTATCAAAACATATTAACAACAGTCATAAATTTTAAATTATTTTTGGTGATTTTAATTAGGCTCGCAGGCTCTCGTAGTTTATAAAATTTGTGGCATATTTTGTAAACAACAATTACATTTACAGATTACCTTAAGAACCGTCTATAGATGAGGATCCATTAGGGGCCGCTCTCACGACATGTACAAAATGTAAATTCAGTGTCACACTTGTATGTCGCGAGAGCTGAATTAATAATAGTCGTCGACACTTGACAGCGCGGTGTCGGCTCTGATCCGACTGCAGTTAATTGAAAACTGTTGTTTGGAAGTGCTTCTGCTACCTGAGGGGAGCTAGTAGACGCCCGCTACTTTGTTTGCAAGTCGCTTCTAGTGTGCCAATAAAATGTGAAGAGTTACCTCGATTTATTGATTTTGATCTCCATTAGATCATGACATTATGACAATGCCCTTTTACGTGAACATTTTTTTTTATTCTTTACAAGTTAGCCCTTGAATACAATCTCACCTGATGGTAAGTGCTGATGCACTTTAAGATAGAAGCGGGCTAACTTGTTAGGAGGAGGATGAAAATCCACACGGTTTCTACACGACATCGTACCGGAACGCTAAATCGCTTGGCGGTACGTCTTTGCCTGTGGGGTGGTAACTAGTCAACATAATAATCTATACTAATATCATAAAGAATAATGCGAAAGAAGGACAACAGGTGGTCTACAGAAATTAATGCTTGGTGCCCAAGATATAACAAGACAAGAAGAGAAAGGCCATTATGTAAATGGAGAGACGACTAGAGTATATGGGCCCTACATGGCACCAAAAGACAAATTAAAAACTGTGAAAGAGTTTGGGGAAGGCCTTTGCCCGGAAATGGGATGGGTTATAAATAAAAAAAAATATCATAAAGAAGACATATATCTATCACATGTAAGTACTGTAGCTTTCATGTTTCATAAAACAGTGTATCTATATGTTAGGAAAATATGCTAATAGCATCACAGAATATCATAGAGGGTAAGAAAACAAAACCCATAATTATGCCCCTCCCACACCACTAAACAACAAATAAGTAACATAATAAAACCATGCCCTCATGTTAAAACACCATTATTCACCATTCCGGACTGACATTATCCATAAAACTGTGATAAACTGATGGCAATGCCCAAAAAACACCGCGGACGTAAAACAACCACTTCATAAAAACCGAGTCACGTGATATGGGGAAATTTTAAATGTAAATCCCAGTCTACAACGGCAAAATCATCGCTGCGTTGTTATTATCGTAGTATAATGGTATTCCAAGAATACTAGCACAACTTAATTTTTTTATTAAAGTAAATCAGTAAGTTGTCATATTTTAACAATATTTTTACTTAATAATATTTTTAATTATTGGCATATTTTAAATATATTTTTGCAAGAAAATGGTTATGTGGATGCATCAACTATTAATAAACGTTTTTTGATAAATTACTTAGATCATTTTTAAAAGTTATATGTATTGTTTTTAGTAAAACGTTGTCGGTAAAACGTTTGATTATTAATTTTTGTGTGCTAAACCGGATGACTATATCACACTTACTGGTTTTTTTTTTTAAAGGAATATTTGCCATATTTTTATAATATGACCAATATTTCCATTTCCCTCCAACTAGTCGGGAAAGACTGTGCTAGGAGTGTGTACGACAATAGACCAACGGGGTGAGAGTGAACCACCACCCCTCGGTGATGAGTCCAACCACTCTTACCGTTGAGCTATTGAGGCTTGGTTGGATCAGAAGTGATAAGTCGCGCGCCGCAACGGTCGTTCCCTCCAATGTAACACGAGCCTTAGCAACACCGCCATATTGATTTATTGCGCGTGTAAATTTAGGTGGGACCATTAAAAGTAAATCAAAGTGGGCTGTAAATCGTCAAAGCGCGAGAACAACCAGTCTAACCTGCCCCCTTTAGTTCCTTTGCTGAAACAGTTTTCAGTTCCAATGTTCGCGGGTTAAGTGGCAGTGGGGGTCACGCTAAAATGGCGGGGAGAGTCGAATAACCGTCATGCGGTTTTATATAACACTAGAAAACTCAATGGCTGCTGCACGCTGTTGTAACTTGGTAAAAATGGTCAGTCGACGCTTAGTGTGCTTTAGAGTTATTTTTGCGGTTTATTACGTTAAACGTAAAGGCACAGTTCCGATAGAGGCTGTAGCGGCTGCAACTTGTAGTAAACTATCATCTATACTAATGTTATAAAGCTGAAAAGTTTGTTTGTTAGTTTGTTTGAACGCGCTAATCTCAGGAACTACTGCTCCGATTTGAAATATTCTTTCAGTGTTAGATAGCCCATTTATCAAGGAAGGCTATTCTAATATATTATCCCCGTATTCCTAGAGGAACGGAAACCACGCGGGTGAAACCGCGCGGCGTCAGCTAGTTTTATATTTAACTAGCGGACGCCCGCGACTTCGTCCGCGTTAAATTCGATGTATACTTTCAACTACCCCTACCCTACCACTACCCTAACCTACCCCTACTCTACCCTACCCTACCCCTACCCTACCCCTACCCTATCCCCACCCTACCCCTACCCTACTCCTACCTTACTCCTTCATCCATACGTCATTACATATCTGACATTATACGTCAATTACATAGCTTTCATTTGCGTTTTGCGTTTCATGTCAAGTCACACGGGAATGCTGTAAAAAAAAAACGTATTTAACGCACGAAGGGTTCAGGTACAAAAATAACACGTTTGTTGTATGGGATCGCCTTAAATATTCATTTTATTTTGTTTTTAAATATTTCTTGTTAAAGCGGCAATGGAAATACATAATCTGTGAAAAATATCAACTATCGTACTATCACGGTTCATGAGATTTAGCCAGACGGAATGACAGACGGGCGAACGGACGTACAGACAGACGGACAGATAGCGGATTTTATTTTATTTATTAAAAAAAAAAAAATTATTTAAAAACTTAGTAATAGCGTTCCATTTTTCAATTGGTTTACGGAACTCTAAAAATCGTAGCAGTGCTACAGAGGCGGTTTTAATGTCGAGAACTTACAAGAGTCGCATCGATAAGGCAAACCAAATACGATTAGGTAAAATATTATAATAATAAAAAAGAAATTATAACAAAAGTTCTCGTATTAAAAAAAAAGTGTTTCATATACCTCAATAGAATAATTATAAAGGTGATATGATAATTATCTAATTGTCAGGTCCTAAGTAGCGCGATGGGAAATGTCGTCTGTGACACATATGTCAATTAATTAACACTTACTGTTGACATCGCTAACTACTTAATTCCAGACCTGAAGAAAATGGAAATTTATCGCTTAATAAAACAAGAGACTTAACGTTTAGTGTCAAGAAATGTTTGCGTGGTTTATAGGGAGGTTTTTTGTAGGGAGGTTCAAATTCTGCGTCTTTAGGAGATTATTATCAACTGAAAATTCAATACTCTAAATTCATTTGTTTTAAGTTTACTTCTGGACATAGGCCTTCTTGTACATTCTTCTTCTTGACATAGGAATGCTTGTAAGGATCTCCAAGCTACAATCTTCAACTGCCAGCATCCAACGGGTTCCCGTTATCTCTTTGATGTCATCGTTCAGTGACGATACAACCTAACGTGGAAGCGGGCTAAATTGATAAATCTACACCTCTTTCGGTTTCTACACGACATCTTAACGCTAAATCGCTTGGTGGTACGTCTTTGACGGTAGGTTAACAGAGTGGTTAACTAGCCACGGCCGAAGCCTCCTTACGACCTGGACCAATTAAGAAAACCTCTATCGGCCCAGCTGGGACTCGAACCCAGGACCTCCGTTTTTTAAATCTACCGCGCGTACCACTGCGCCACGGAGGCCGTCAAAATGTTATGTTATATATGTTATGTGTACTATGTTATATCTATATGTTATGTGTATTATGTTTTCCACTTACTACAGCTTCGTAACTCATTGAAGTAGTAACTTTAGTTTTGCTGCGGCACCTCATATTTCTGATACTCTGAGTATAGTTTATTCCATTACCCGTTTAGTAGTGATACGCCTTTTATTGAGGGCAGTTAGCGATATAGATTTAAAATTTAAACATCTGGAAGTATTCAAAAAATCCAAAATTCATTTACTTCAAGTAGGCTAAGTTTACAAGCACTTTGATACGTCAGTTGACTATATGTAAAGATTCTACCACCGGTTCGGAAGGCAGGTTCTGTTGAGAACACTGTCTGCAAAATCTAAATCTATAAGATATTCTTACATGGCTTGAATTAATACATCACTGGCTTATCACCGCCTTCATACTGATCAGCAGGTAGAACATATTATGATGTTATTTTTCGCTTTTTAGTTTAGTGGGTACGTTTTTAGGTTTTGAAGTCGGTTGTATTTTTTTTATTAATTTTTTTTTAAAAATATCATTCAATATTATAATTTACAATTGATGACAACATTACAATTTGTTATAGTTTTCTTCCTGTGTGAAGGTGGAAGCTGATCCAACGGCCTCCAAGCATCTTTATCATTAAAGAGTAACTTTTAGAAGTCGGTAATCAAACAGTGAATATATCGTAGCCGGTTCACCATTGCCTTCATCCAAAGTGTAAATAAAGCTGTTTCTATTAAAATCGTCGTGTACTTTATTATCGACGGTCATGTTTATCAACACGCACACACACTAGCGGATGTCGTGTGTCTATTTGTGTTGCTTATGTGTGCGTCACAGAAATACAACAACGGCGAACTGCGCACGATTGATGGTTGTTGTAACATTGAGCTCCTACCATTGAAAATCACTTTAAACTCGATTTGATTCATGCAAACCTCTACCTGCCGCCAACTGCAATATTAAACCACTGGCACCAAGCCATGCATCAAAATTTCTCCTAGTATGCAATACACTGCGATGTGTGGCGTAACCTAGACAAGGTTGTAATTCAGAATTGCTTCGTATTATTTATAAACAAGACCAAAAAAACGCAGCACAGATTTTAGTTGTAATCGCAGTCCAGGTGCCGCCACAAACAAAATACAAGCATTAATAGTACGGTGTACTCGGGTTTAAATTTTTTTAGGAAATGCTCTTTAGCAGTTAGAGTTTGTAAATTGGTGATGTTACATGACTACTTTAGTTTACTTTTTTTATTTACTTTTCCTAAAGTCCTTTTTCCTAAGTTCCTTTTCCTTTCATTTAAAGTTTTGTTCTGTAAATAGCAAAATTTTATTTATGGTTTATTATAATAAAAATTGATAATAAAAATTGTAATAAATATATGTTAAATTTAGGTTGAAATTTTTATTGTAAATTTTCACATCAAATATAATTATGTTATAAGGATAAATTATTGAAATTAATATTTTAATTGTAAAAATCTTGCATACTGTAACCAGTTCAATGTATAGGTGAGTCAATAATTTTAAGACCAAAACATGTACCACATTCTAGCAAATAAATGATTTGATTTGATTTGATTTGATTTAAACCGAGAATTTTCTTAATTCTCTGCTGCGTGTGTGTAGTCTGCCAATCCGCATTGGGACAGCTTGGTGGATTATTTAACCTAAACCCTCTGATACTCAGAGGAGACTCGAGCTCAGCAGTGAGCGGAGTATGAGTTGATAATGACGATGATGATGACATGTTTACATCCCTAAGCCACGCAGAACTCGCTAGGATTTGGGTCCCATAAAATATTGGTCATCTTTACAATGCAGATTGTCAACTATTTATTAATACCAACTGGCATAAACTGCGTGGTGAATCCAACCTCAGTTCGAACTAAAAGGGATCATTTGAATATGAACACAACAGTTTTTCAGTACAAGTAGTAGGGGTAATAGTAAGTTCAGTTTCGTCTTATTCCAGAGTATTGATAATTCCTTAACAATAATACATCCATTGTGCCAAGTTTGTTTGATTTCCCTTTTTGCGTCGCACGGTGCGGCGCAATTGTATTTGTTTATTTTTATTAGAAAATTATATTGCGGTTAATTATAATAAACTAAGTTAGGTATATATAGTATGCGCGATAGAAGGGATAAGTGGATCAGGGATGTGACAGAGTGGTATCCTTGGATAGGAAAAAGGGAAAGAGGTCGCCCCTGCCAAAGATGGGAGGATGACCTCAGTCAGACAGCAGGAGACACATGGAGAAGGAAAGCAAGAGATAGAGAACTATGGAAGTGTCTCGAGGAGGCCTATGCCCGAGGGCAAGCTGAAGAAAAGACAATCAGTGTCAATGATATATAACAATAATATTATGTATATAAAATTCAGTAAATAAAGGCTTTTATTATTATTATTACTATTAAGTTAGGTATATTTAGACGTAGTTTCTATGATTAGAACCGGGGCATTATATTCGGGGCATGCACCTCCAACTTTTCAGTTATGTGCATTATAAAAAAATAAATATCACGTGTCTCAAACGGTGAAGGAAAAACTTTGGGAGAAACCGGCATACCATAGAATTTTCTTGATTCTCTGCGTGTGTGAAGTTTGCCAATCCGGATTGAGCTAGCGTGGTGAACTGCCTAACCCCTCTCATTTTGAGAGGAGACTCATGCTCAACAGTGAGCCAAACAGGGGTTGTAAATGATCATGATGATAATAATATTATATTTTCCCGTGTCACTCGTCGCGTGGTTAGCCTAGGTGGCTTCTTAAGTTTAGGATTTTCTTTATTCTGAGAAATTTGCAGTAAAAATCTCAGATTGTGTTGAGAAATTGGTGTTATAACACCTCCATGCCTTGGAGAACACGTCACTCATCGATCCTAGTCATTGTCATTAACATATGATAGTGATCTCTTGAATCATGAAACATAATCTCAAGAATAATCAAACAGTATCGCCCAAAGTCCACCAACCCGCATTGGCGCAGTGTGGTGGGTCTAAGCTCTATAATATCTATTTATTTAGTTGTGACTGTTTAGAACAACAATTTTTTAACATTTTATATAAAAAGAGTAGTAATATATGTCTGTTTGTTAGTATGTTTATCCGTTTGATGTTCAAGAATTAGTAAGATGTCATGTTGTTTTTATAGATGTTAAGCGTCATGTATGGTCTGTAATTTCTCTGTCTATCTATATAAAAGCAAAAGGTTAAGGTCACGTTATCTCGAAAACAGCTTGACGTAAAATGTTGAAAGTAGGCAGGGATGTAGTTCACAGTTAGTGGACCTCCTTCAAGGATGAATTTATCGAGAGGGTCAGATTAAGAAGATCTAACTACCGACATACATTAAACAGACAATGGTTTGCTATATTATATCTATACGATCGAAAGGTGAAGCACATTATCACACCAATGAGCCACGTATTTTTGTGTGCATTATTTATGACAGTGTCCGCGAGGAAGTGTCATTTGTCAGTGACATCAAATATTCAGTGTCCACGATTACACGCCCCCGCACGAGTGTCCAGTGACATTTTTATACAGGGTGTCCGTTTATTACCTACTGTAGCTGACGCCGCGCGGTTTCACCCGCGTGGTTCATGTTGTTGTAGGAATACAGGATTAGTAAGTAACCTTTAGCCTTTCTCGGTAAATAGGCTATCTAACACTGAAAGAATTTTTCAAATCGGACCAGTAGTATTTGAGATTATCTCGTTTAAGCAAACCAACAAACAAACTCTTCAGCTTTACAATATATAATGTATACTGTATAGATATACTTATATTGTTGCCAGGCGTTGCGTTACCACATTAATCTATTACTACTACGCTAGACTATAGCCTATTAAAAAGGTTTAAGGGATCTGCCCATGCATTCTGTAAGGTTACAACTCTGTGACATCCTTCCTTACCATGGCAACTTCGTGATTAGTGACAAATTAATTTTGGCACCCTATAAACATAAAGTGAAGAGATCGTCGACGACGACGAAATAGCGGAATCGCACATCCTTTGTTGAAGAACAAAAGGAATCATGACTCCATTCGCCTGACTGCTTAACCCTACGCTAAATAAATTAAGTTGTTATTTTACCGCGAAGCTGGCGACTCGGAGTAATATGATTTTTTAATAAATAAATATAAATACTTATACTTGAACGGTTGAGGTTCTGGCCCTTCTAAAGCCACCACAGTTCAAACACAATAATTGGTTACCTATGGTAAGAATTTTGGCATTTTACACTTAATGCACCTGCTGGCCTATTTTCACTAATTCGGTCTTTAACAACCTATTAAAATAAACATCAAATTAACTGAGAAATGTAATCCACCTACTGTATGATATCCACAAAGCTACTTGCTGGCCATGCTCATGACAAGGGCTGACAATTTTTCAGCTTTCATAAAATAAGATCAATACACAAGTTAATAACCGTGGAATTCATAGACGTTGCAGGGGCATCCCCAGGAGACCATTCACCCGCTGATGGTCGAATTCTCAAACGCATAGAATTTAAATTTGACACTCAGTGGGTGAACGATCCCCTGGGGGCACCCCCACAACGTTTATGAATTCCACTGTAAATTTTTATTTATTACGTTTGCTATATTACTTCAAAAACTAATTTCACGTGACAAAAATCCCCTTTATCTTCCAATAAATGTCAAAGCTTTGAATGCAATATTCGAACGAGACTTCAAACAAACATTAAAATAGTATTCCCCTATATAGAGCCTTAATTAATTTCCAAATAATCCGACGAAAGCCTCGCGCGGATAATGTATTACGCAGCAACGCTGAAGCGTGAAAAAAAAGATATAAAAAATAATACCAACGCCTACAGAATCACCCCTAATCCGAACAGAGCGGATTTTTACACGCGAGGGCGGTCTTTTAGTTACACAAACCCCCCATTTGCCCCTCACTTTGTGGGGGATGGATGTATCTATTTTTAATATGTAATTAAGTTTCATATTCTTAGTGGTCATAAATCACATAAATCTGTACGTATTCTGAATAGCGTTTTTAATTAATTACGCTTTTTTTTTAATTTTCAACTTGAGCTACTAAAAATAATGAAACTGTTGCAATGAGACCATTTGAAACTAATGGTCAACGTAAAGCAGGAATATTATTAGGATATTTTTTTTCTTTTTTAACTGTCCTGGTCCTGGTCATGAAGTCCTGGGTACGACTCCTGGGTCATGCTACGAATTACTGAGCTTTTCTTCCTTCTAAGAAGTGTTAAGTAAAATTTTCAGCTCGGAGTTCGAAAATGTCTGTCGATATCATTATAATTAACATTAAATAGTCGTAAAGAAATTCAACATCATTATCTTAAGCCGCATGGCCTGTAGTAACCCGAGAGTGGTTTTTACGTATAAATGCTAATTGGGTCATACTCATATTTAGTCTTTTTACACTGTGGAGTTATGAAGAAAGTGGAGTTCTTTCTTGCATGGAGTACTACTCCCATTTATAAGATGGATCAGCCAAATACCATCTCGTTTCGGCTCTTCGATCCTGCTCCGTTCGCACTGCTTAGTTATGGAATGCCCTTAAATAGTATAATATAAAAAATAAAAAAAAGAGTTCTTATCTAATGCCATAGGGAGCATGTTAAGCCGGAACTGTTTAACTGGTGATGGTATGGTTATGATGATATTGTCGTACTTGTATTAGCCAGCTAAGCCACATTAGAATAGCATACCTAATGGGCTAATGGTCATCGGCTGATAATGAATGGGCTAAAGCTCCAAACACCCTCTGCCTCCATTGATATCTATGGATTTAAATAATTTCGACTTCTATTCTAGAAATAGAAATACGAGTAGAAACTAGTCTTTTAACAATTCACAATTCACATATAACTTGATTCTAAATAAGATAATGAGCAATGAAATGAATTTTTTTTATTACGATTTACCTTACCACTTAGTTCAATCAAGAACTAAATGGATAACGAAAAATTTGTTTGAAGGGTATAGTTTCCTATTACAATGTTGCAGGCACTGTAAAATCTTTCAGTGATATACAGTTTGGTATAGAGCATGTCCATAGCGCGGCTTAGAATACACGCTGCGCCATCTAGGGACGCGTTTATGAAACACGATCTGAGCATGCACTGTTCATTACAAATCACTGTTGAGTCGTAATTATTATAAAAATAGCGGATATTAAAGTAAAATAATAACAATTTGAATGATTTTTGCTACCCTTCTACCATTTACGCAGCGCACGTAACGCTACAGGTCTTTCTCCTTAAAGGAGAGGTGATATGGAGGGTCAACCCACCACGCTGGTCCGATGAGGATTGGCGGACTTAGGGTGATAACAATGGTTTGACTATTTAACGATCGCTATTAGATGTGAATGTCCCGGACCGGCTTACCGGGTCTCCGAGGTCGTGGGTGTAACACAAACAACTTCTGGGCTGAAAATTTCCAGAAAGAAAGAAAACCTCAATATTTCGATGCCTGACTCAGGACTCGAACCCAGAACCTCCTGATCCAAAGCTACTTATTTAACCAACGAGGCATTTTCTGCAACAATTACGATCTAATTTTTCGAATTAAAATCTGACGTACCTGATACGCGTTTCAATTTTAACCCTATAATGGATAAAGCTAACCTATTAGCTTATCCAGAATTAGTAGTGGTATTGCATTCGTCTCAACAGAACGCGGTGCCATAAAGGGTAGGTGAGTCAGTCCCGGGTGACCCAACATGAAATGGCTCTACGGTTCCATTACTGCAAAGGCTTTAAGCCTAATTTTATTATTGGCTGTAAATTAACTAGGGCAGCTCCAAGTTTTGAGCGAATGCGGAATTTCACTAAAGCAAAATATATTTTAAGTTATAATAACAATAATAATAATAATAATAAATATACTTTATTTGCACACCACAAAGACAAAAACAAGTGAAATAAAAAACAAATTAGGAAGAGATCAGCATACAAAAGGCGGCCTTATCGCTAAGTAGCGATTTCTTCCAGGCAACCTTCGGTTTAGGAAAACTTAAGGACATCAGCAGGTGGCGTAAAACAAAAATAACCATAGTATTAGTAATACACATACATACAAATAATTTACATCCTAATACATAAACAATATTACACAAATACCTACAATAATGAATAAAATACATATCAAAATATACTAATAAATACCTTATATTGAAAGGAAATAATATATACAGATCGTCTTTACTGCACCAGATAATGAGTCTTTACGGCATTTTTAAAAATGTCCAGTGTCTTTGATTGCCGTATGTTTAAAGGTAGAGCATTCCATAACTTAACGGCTTGCACAACGAAAGAATGTTTATAAAATTTCGTCTTATGCACGGGTAAACATAGAGTTAATAATAACAATAATAAAATCTAAGTGTTATATTTAACTGTCTTGTCGATGTCTGTGTGGTGGACAGGAAAACCTGGGTAATATAATGAGCATTTCTTTAAAGTCCTAAATTCTCAGGAACATTTATGAGTCCAGAGTTGGAAAGTTGATGGTGTGCACACCCGTATGTTAAGCACATTAAACCGTCGGTCCTGGTCATTTCTCTCTATGATTGGGTTTAAGATGAAAATGGAAAATTACCAGACCTTGTTGAAGAAATTACCGCCATGTCGAATGTTGAGTCAACTGTTATTATTTCGATAGTCATTTAAGTCAGTGTTAATTACTATTATCATCTGAATAGTGATCGTAACTTCAGATTTAACAATCTTTTATACAAATTGCTCTATCAATACTCGTACGTTAACCATAAGGCCAAATAAAAATATGTTCAAATGAATTCATATTTAGTAAACGTGCGTATCTTTGGTTCCAATGCATTTATATAAAAAAGTTGTATCGTAAAATTTACTTTTAAATAATATTTATTGTTGTTATTTTAAGGTAGTTTTTTATTATTGTGACATTAATGTGCTTCATATGATTCAAGATAAAGACTAGCTACGAAATACGTAGTCCGCTATCGCTTGTGGCATGTACCGCGTCAGTGGAGTTAACCATATTCGTTTATCGTCACGTGTGGAAACTTTATCAGTTTCGACGTACATTCGGCCGAGATCTTTACTATTCGCATTGATACTGCACTCAGCTTCCTGGTAGCTGTTATTTATGCAGACTAATTAAATCAGCTTTTCATTTAGGAATTAAAATTTTTTGAACTCGAAAACGATTAAATGGATTTTAATAATGCAATTTGGCACACAAGTAGTACCTTGCAGGAATTAGTTTATCGATTATCAAGCGAGTTTTTGAGACATTAAGCAGGTTGCAGGGAGCTGCTGGATGCTGCCGGCTCGAGATTGTTTTTTTTTTTGGAAGTCCATCCAAAAGGCCTATGTCCAGTAGTGGACGTCTGAAAAATATGAAAAATAACACGGAATCTGATCCACTATGAAGGACTTCGACAACCTCTCTGGCTCAGAAATTTTGTGGTTTAAATAGAGGCCATTAGGTTTCGTTATTATTATCCGCTCGGATCGATTCAGTATTTTAGGTATATTTTCTAAATCTAAAACTTATATTATAAAGCTGACAAGTTTGTTTGTTTGTTTCATTGTTTATTTGTTTGTTTGTTTGTTTGTTTGTTTGTTTGTTTGTTTGTTTGTTTGTTTGTTTGTTTGTTTGTTTGTTTGTTTGTTTGTTTGTTTGTTTGTTTGTTTGTTTGTTTGTTTGTTTGTTTGTTTGTTTGTTTGTTTGTTTGTTTGTTTGTTTGTTTGTTTGTTTGTTTGTTTGTTTGTTTGTTTGTTTGTTTGTTTGTTTGTTTGTTTGTTTGTTTGTTTGTTTGTTTGTTTGTTTGTTTGTTTGTTTGTTTGTTTGTTTGTTTGTTTGTTTGTTTGTTTGTTTGTTTGTTTGTTTGTTTGTTTGTTTGTTTGTTTGTTTGTTTGTTTGTTTGTTTGTTTGTTTGTTTGTTTGTTTGTTTGTTTGTTTGTTTGTTTGTTTGTTTGTTTGTTTGTTTGTTTGTTTGTTTGTTTGTTTGTTTGTTTGTTTGTTTGTTTGTTTGTTTGTTTGTTTGTTTGTTTGTTTGTTTGTTTGTTTGTTTGTTTGTTTGTTTGTTTGTTTGTTTGTTTGTTTGTTTGTTTGTTTGTTTGTTTGTTTGTTTGTTTGTTTGTTTGTTTGTTTGTTTGTTTGTTTGTTTGTTTGTTTGTTTGTTTGTTTGTTTGTTTGTTTGTTTGTTTGTTTGTTTGTTTGTTTGTTTGTTTGTTTGTTTGTTTGTTTGTTTGTTTGTTTGTTTGTTTGTTTGTTTGTTTGTTTGTTTGTTTGTTTGTTTGTTTGTTTGTTTGTTTGTGTGTTTGTTTGTTTGTTTGTTTGTTTGTTTGTGTTGTTTGTTTGTTTGTTTGTTTGTTTGTTTGTTTGTTTGTTTGTTTGTGTGTGTGTTTGTTTGTTGGGGGTGGGGGGGTGGGTGGGGGGGGGGGGGGGGGGGGGGGGGGGGGTGGGGGGGGTGGGGGGGGGGTGTGGTGGTGGGGGGTGGTTGGGTGTGGGTGGTGTGGTTGGGGGGGGGGGGGGGGGGGGTGGGGGGGGTGGGGGGGGGGTGGGGGGGGGGGGGGGGGGGTGTGGGGGGGTGGGGGGTGGGGGTGTGGGGGGGGGGGGGGGGGGGTGGGGGGGGGGGGGGGGGTTTGTTTGTTTGTTTGTTTGTTTGTTTGTTTGTTTGTTTGTTTGTTTGTTTGTTTGTTTGTTTGTTTGTTTGTTTGTTTGTTTGTTTGTTTGTTTGTTTGTTTGTTTGTTTGTTTGTTTGTTTGTTTGTTTGTTTGTTTGTTTGTTTGTTTGTTTGTTTGTTTGTTTGTTTGTTTGTTTGTTTGTTTGTTTGTTTGTTTGTTTGTTTGTTTGTTTGTTTGTTTGTTTGTTTGTTTGTTTGTTTGTTTGTTTGTTTGTTTGTTTGTTTGTTTGTTTGTTTGTTTGTTTGTTTGTTTGTTTGTTTGTTTGTTTGTTTGTTTGTTTGTTTGTTTGTTTGTTTGTTTGTTTGTTTGTTTGTTTGTTTGTTTGTTTGTTTGTTTGTTTGTTTGTTTGTTTGTTTGTTTGTTTGTTTGTTTGTTTGTTTGTTTGTTTGTTTGTTTGTTTGTTTCTTAGTTTGTTTGTTTGTTTGTTTGTTTAGTGGAAACCACTTGGGTGAAACCACGCGGCTTCAGCCAGTTGACTTATATCTTGTCTGGTGGTAGACATTGATCGTTAGGTACCACCCTACTGGCAAAGACCTGCTGCCTAGCGATTTAGCGTCAGAGTTATGGGTAGAATAAACTTGTACTTTTTTATTGAGTTCTTTGTCGGCTTTTCTCGTGGTAGAGTTTCTGGAAAAAATGTAAAAGATGAAATTCCAAAAGTGCTTGTAAACTGCAACTTGAAGTAAAAGAATTTTTAATTTGATTTTTGTAGTTGAACTCTTGTCTTGTTTAACTGCCTCGTCGGTTAGCCTATGTGGTTTCAGATCACGAAGTCCTGGGTTTGAAACCTGGGTATGGCTATATGAGATACTGAGTTTTTCTTTCTTTTGACAAATTTTCAGTTAAAATTCACGATTTTTAAAAGAACTTGGTGATGAGCCTCGGGAAGTACGTTAATCCGTCGGTCCCGGTCATTATCATTAACGTCTGATAGTGGTTAATTAATTTAACATTATTATTAAGCCCGCTAACCCGCATTATAGCAGAATAGCAGCGTGGTGGGTCTAAGCTCCATAATATCCTCTGTCCTATAAACCTGGCCTTGTAGTGTGGATGTATACTAGGATAATAATCAGGATGTTCTTGTCGGCGAACTGCCTCAATCCGTATGACGCAGGCACAGCAGGGCTTGCGAAACGTTGGCACAACTGATACTGGTCGATATGATTCAGACGCGGATTACAGCACGCCCACGGTGCCGCGCACCTGGGCCTTATTCACCATCGTACATCACTATCGGACGGTTGTACTGATTTTATCGAAAACTGACAAAAATACTACAAAATAATTGAAACAATAAACATTATCATAATTATTATCAGCCGATGAATGTCTATTGCTGGCCTTTTGTAAGGACTTTCAAACACCATTGTCATGAGATTTTTTTAAACGAAATCTAAAAATGGCCTAATATATTATTAATCTATTAATTTTCAGCAAATCAATAATTTGAAAAATGAGAGAAATTGATGATTTTCAAAGAAAATCGCAAAATGTCGATTAAGTTGTCGAACTCAAAACCATAGAGCATGGGTTCAAAGGCTCCACTAATATTACCAACTTTTTGCATAGTTTGACGGATGTCCAATAAATATTAAGCCCCATCATCAAGCGACGCCTGAAGAGTTGCTAGAAGATTGGGCTGATTTTTTTTTTTCAGCTTTAATAAATTTGCGAAGTTCTGACCATCACTGGCTCTCGATATATTACAGAAAAAGAATCTTATACCTACCTATCTAAATACCTATCATCTGACCCCTTGCGGACCCCGTATAATTACAGACTTTTAGCCCGGGGCAGTAACAAAGATACCCTATTAATAATTGAGGGCTAATTTATACGGGGTTACTCGGGATAGCCCCAAGTTAGTTTTGATATCTTTTTGGGTCACTGATATTATATCACAGATACACAGTCACATTGGGAAGTACATATTCGATATTAGCTACTAACTAATTCGGCGGACTTCGTAATATCTAAGACGAATAAATCTAAAGTTACTCATCACCATTTAATATTTTGGACCACTGATTTTCAGTTTTATTCGAATTTTCTTTTTTGTTTAATGGTTTACGTTATTGAAAATTTGCGAATATACTAAAATTACACAGATTTATTTCTATCTATTTTTATTATAAAATGAATTATTCACTTTGTTTAATTTTTTATATTAATTATATTAAGCATTTTTCAATTGTTTAAATTATAATAAACTATAAGTTGTTGACAATTTGTTTTATAATATATTACATTGTAGTTTTAAACAATTAGATTATGCAACCAACTTGAATTTCAATTAGACTATCTATTATTGTAATTTTTTTTTTAAATTAGAAATGACATAATTATTTTCTTTTATTTCAAATTGCTACAATTAAGAGTTTTTTTACTAACTTGTTATTTAAATGTATCTTTGGTGGTTTTATATCATCGGTTTTGACCAGAACAAATAGTTGGTTGGTATGTAAACCTTAATTTAAGTCTCTGTTGAATTAGTAAATTGGATATCAAGTTCTTAACAGACATGTATCGGTGGCCATCTTTTGTATTCGACTTGTCCCGCGGTTTCTACTATAATCCTATTCTTCCTGGAACGATATTGTGGTAACTATACTTTGTAAACGGTGTTGGGTTACTTAATCTGACCTGAGCCTTTAGTGTCACTCTTTCACTTAAAAGTAAACTTTCGATATTAGAAGTAGGTAGTTACATAAAAAATATGGTTAACAAACGAGTTCCCGCGACTTCATAACATTAATTTTTTGACAAATACCGCGGGAATCATATATTTTTCTGGGATAAAATATAGCAATTATTTTGTTATTTAGTAACCTCCTCTATGAAGATAAGTTAACCAATACTTCGACTATAAGGGGAAGCTTGAACAGACAGACAAAAATTAATAAAAAACCTGTTTCTGTTTTAGTATCTTATTATTAACTATAAGCATTTTAGTGCGTATAGTTCGCTAATATAGCGATTTGTCTATGTAATGTTAAGCCACAATTTTATTTATATGATGATTGATGATTGTATTGACATATTAATGTACGTACTCGTATTTAAGTTCAACTTGTTGTTCTGCATTCATTTTTCACACAACTTTTCAGTTATGTGCATTTTAAGAAATTAAATATCACGTGTCTCAAACGGTAAAGGAAAACATCGTGAGGAAACCTACATACCAGATAATTTTCTTAATTCTCTGCGTGTGTAAAGTCTGCCAATCCGCATTGGACCAGCGTGGTGGACTATTGGCCTAAACCCTCTCAGTCTGAGAGGAGACTCGAGTTCAGCAGCGAGGTGAATATGGGTTGATAATAAAGTGACTAAAAAGAATCACTAACGAAAAAACTTGACGTTTCGACGAAGCCTACACGATTTTCGATTTTTGATTCGAGCTGAAAACCACCACGGTGTGAAAAATGTCAAAGATGGAATTTTTAGGATCGCAAAAAACGCTAACCACATTAATAACTCTCCTTGCTGTCCGTCCGCCACGTAACTCGATAACCTCGGATCGATTTGACTAGACTCGGTTTTGCTTTAAAATATTCTGATCATATTAAATCCGTGAAGTACTGAAAATCTATGAAAATTTTTGCATACTTCACTCGACATACTTAGGCTAATATATCAAGGCTTTTAATATTACAATAGCGGAGTGAAAATGGGTTTATACCTCAGAACACAGTTAGAGTGAGTATTTTATTTTATTTTCGAATTTAAATTCAATCTCACGTACTAAAAAGTTTACTTAATAACACATATCGATAGTGATTTTTTGTCTTTGAGGTTTCTCAAAATGTCCTTATCGGTTCAAGAAATCTTTGCTAAGCCCTATTAAATGCTAAATGTTGTTATATGAAAATTTGTAAAATAATATTTTCGTTGATGTGACGTCACACACAAGCAGTATTTAGTTTTGAGGCGCTTTTAAGCGATCCACGGCGGCGTCTCAAATACGTCCCTGTGACGCTGAAAGTAGGAATCGCAGATGCACTGTAAACCCTTATTCGCACGAGAGGTATAAAAACGCTGTCGTGTGAACATATACTAGGGAATGCATTTATTGTATTTGAACGCTTTTTTGACGTCCGTTAAAAAAACTCTCGTGCGAATGAGGGCTTAGTTTCACAAAATTGCTCTACTATTAGCATACTTTTGATATACGATATTAATGTTAGTAAATGCAAATACTTGGTTTCCTCGACAAGTTAGAGGTTGCATTTTTTGTGCTTATATGGTCAGCCTGTGTATAATTAATATTAGGATAAGTAAGCATAAGTTTGTATTGTATTCTTTTTCATTAGAAATTAAAGTTGGTTGTATACTAGTAAGTATATAGGTAAACATTATAAACACCGCCTCGCTGTCCGTCCAGTGCTATGGCCAGCTAAACCGTATCGTAGCAGGCGACCGCCGCCCGCAGTTGGTTTTGGGTGCATAATTAAATACAGCGGCGGTTAATTGCCGCCTCGCATTACTCCGAGCAGCGCCGGGTAACTAATTGATAAGCTTTGTTGTGATAACGACAGCGCTCGACTTGCTCGCTCACTTTGTTGGATTGTTTGTTTGTTTACTTCATTACTGGCGACTTTGGTTGTGCCATAACTACATTATGGCCTTTTTTTTCACTGGGAAATGCTTTAACGCATCCCGGCCTCAGGATGTACAGACAAAACTGCGCAATCTACAACCGGGTATGTGGGACTTACGAACACCAGAATACTAAACTAACTAAAACTCAGAGGAACCACCTGCGTCTTATTTGGGATATGAGAGGATGGCGTCGTTTCAGCCAGCGCTATATCAACCGTCCAAATGCCGGCTTCCCTAGACTCGACATCTTTTCTTTATCTTTGGACCAGGGCCGCACTGCCAAGGGTTCTCATTCTGCTTACTTCCTCAGGCCCTGGTCGATCATTCGACTGCTCAGATTAGACCGGAAACGGTACATCTGAGCGTGAATCTCGGCCTGCAGTTTCCAGGGGGATCACCAGCCAGGAGAGTGGCAACCGTCCACGAAACTGTACGGTATCCTCGGATAGCACTCACTGGAATGAGCCTCTGACGTTTCCGCAGAAGGGACAAGTTCTGACGGAACAGTGCGTGCACCCAAATAAGGGCACCGTAAAGTGCCATACTCCTGACGATACCCACGTATTCGGTATTACATTACATTCCTACATTATGACCTAATTACAATTACTAGATAAAGACTATATTATAGTAACGGTTTTTAAATTCAAAGACAGCCTTTGACTACGATCACACCTGTTGTTAAATGATGATTCAGTCTAAGATAAAAGTACGTAAGTTTTTAACGGGAACGAGAACTACGCCAATGAAATCGCGGGGTTTCGGCTAGTTCAGTAAAGTGCTTGAGTGCAACACTACGTAATATAGTTTGTATTGTAAACCACTCAATGAATATAATTAAAGAGGCATGGTGGGCGCAATCGCGGTGCATTAATTAAGATCTGCGGAGATTCCGGGCCAGTCTGTCAGTCTGTACGACACAATCAGGTGTCTATCAAAAATTCGCCTGTGGACATATACAGAAGCGGAGCGGATACAACTGGTGTGACACAGGGTGTTATTTTATCCCCGCCTCTCTTCTTTACGTTTTTCATATACCTATTCTAGCTTTATGATCATCAATCATTAACAACACATATTTGTCTCACTATTGAGCACGAGTCTACTTTCAGAATGCACAAGAGCCGTTAATAGTCCAACACGCTGGTCCAATGCGGATTGGCAGACTTCACGCATGTGGAGAGTTAAGAAAATTCTCAGGTATGCAGTTTTCCTCACGATGTTTTTCCATCGTTATTCTTTTTTTTTATCTAGCTTTCTACCCATGCTTAATTATAGCTATAAGTATCTACTTGAAATTTATAAACCGTGACGGACATGGCGAAACTATGGGTTCGTTGTTATCGTCCGACAAAGCATTACACTATATTTATATATATAATGTTTTGTTTTACAAGATCACAGAATAAAGATGATCCAGAAGCAAGCAGCGCGGTGAAGCCAGTGAAACCAATAAAAATCCGCATACAAACTTTTTCATAATTTGTATTTCAAACTTTAACACTAACAACAATTATGTAAATTAATAATCAATAACTACCAATAAAAAATACTTCATCTTATTTCTTTAGTTTTTGTGCACAGTTTTTAAAATATGCATTTAAAAATACAAGACGCCATTTCTCTTGAATAATATTGAAAATTACTGATGCGACGCTTCGTGTCGTACTGACTGGAGAATGTATTCGTTTTTAAATTTTGTATGTGGAGCGGCTATGACATAGTCGTGTTCAATGCGCTCTATCTGCCTATTATTCTTTAATCTGTGTACAAGATAGTTTAACAAAAATAACTTATATTTGAATATGGAAGTTCCAGAAAATACATTAATCCGATATCCTAATCAAGCCATAGATAATAATCTCCGACCCTCAGAGCCTTCAGTCAGGGGTCATGCTCATATGAAGTCAAAAGTTCGTTAACACCGTTCATCTCATCTCTAAACCTATCTCTTTAGCTCCAACGAAAAGTGCGCTTTATGATTATGGAAACAAGTCTTCATTTCCAATGAGTGAGTTGCTATGTTTTATGTTTAACAGCGTATGTCTATAATCATTTATCACTGTTACATATTACTGTAGCACTTGACAAGGGCAGGGCCAACACTAATAACTGTAAAGTTTGTTCACATACAAATTTCCATCTACCCGCAAAACTTTGTATGACCACAGAATACATATTTACAAGTAATCACTATATAATTCAATTTGATTATATTTATGTAGATACTGTCTCGTTCGTCTAGTATTTAGTTAGCATCACGTTACGGCTTTGGATCACTAGATATTGTGTTCGAATCGGTTTATGAATATTATTAACATAATATGTCTCTTTGTTATAAAACATAGTGACCTCTTCTCTAAAGTAGGTGACGTAAATCAAAGACCAATGAGAAATAAGGATACATTGTTATGGAACTATAAGCCCAATACGGCATTTTTCTACAAAAACAGCTATGCTATGTGTATAAAAATATTTAACAAGTTGCTTTCATATGTCAACAGCATCTAAATCAATTTAAAAAAAATTCTATTCTCGTGGTTGTTACATAAATGCTTTTATTCGGTTAATGAATTTTTATACTAATGTAAATGTAAATTGTTCTTAGACTAATTTAATTTAATTTGCATGCCAGAGATTTATTTATTTATTTGTAACGCCAACAATGACAGCAGAAAACATTATATATGAGTGAGTTACAAAATTCTTGAACTACTGCAGCCATCTTTTACAGGCATTCACAACACTGCAGAGTCCGGTTAAAAACTTAAAGTAAAAGATTAACCTACAATCTAAAATAATTTACCAAAAATTTACAATAATAAAAAAATAATTAAAATGTCAAAATCAAATAATTGAGTTTAAGAAAGGGATGTCATTAATTAATACATAAGCTAAAGTTAAAATTTAAAATAAATGTCACTTCAAGTTAAAATATATATATATATATATATTTCGAGGAGGAGACTCGTGCTCTGCAGGGAGCCTAATATGAGTAGATGATGAAGTATGTACGTCAGTACATAGTAGAGCAGTACGGAAAGACGGAAAGAGCCTATATCTCTTCCACGTGCCGTAAAAAAACGAGGCTATTACAGTAAAAACTACTAAAACATTTACTCATACTTACTTTATAGAAAAACTTATATTAACCCAATAAAGTTTTACAATAGAGCAGACATTGTGACTCCAATCCCTTCAAGGGTCTTTGGCATCCTTTCAAGAG
This sequence comes from Bicyclus anynana, assembly GCF_947172395.1. NCBI lineage: Eukaryota > Metazoa > Arthropoda > Insecta > Lepidoptera > Nymphalidae > Bicyclus > Bicyclus anynana. The sequence goes on from NC_069102.1 coordinate 528,252, forward strand.
AGAATTTGACGAAACCTCAACGTCGCTCGAGACTCTCAGAAGCCTTTAAGTAAATGTATCATTGTTATCTATTATAATGCTTAGGTTTTGGCTTTCAAGAAACGACAATGTGAGGCTTAAGATGGTAATTTGCTTTTCAATTTTTCTTTCAATAGAGGGATAGTAGTCTAATATATTTAAAAAAAAAAACAACATAATCGGATTAGTAGATCGATAGATTACCCTTTTACACAAACTTTTAATAATTTATTTATTTATTTGGTCCACCAGTAACTGTTGCAGCATTTACACAAATACAATCTAAAAAAAACACAAACACAAGGCTCTGCACAATCAAATGAAGGTAGACACGGCATGCACATTTCCGTTATATTAAAATAAATTAACGATTACATAAAATCAGTTTACATAAGAAAAAAAATACATTTTACAGTAACAAGAAAATGAAACATTTTTCAACTACTATTTGAATATACTATATAATACAAAAAAATAAAATGGAATTGGTAAAAACAAAAAGAAAAATTAGTTTAGCAAATCTAGTAAAACTAACCTGCGAAATGTCCTTGGTGAGTCTTTGTGGATATCTATAGACCGACTAAGTGCGTTATATAATTTACATAGCCTAGGCATAGTAGAATAGGCGCCAAAAACATAATATTAGTAAAGATGAATAAATCTGTACATATCATGCGTTACCCTACAAAAGCATATGTCCTGAAGTGGACTTCCATCATTTAATGATCATGATGATTATTATACTCGTACGTTTATATAATATATTGATTATTTATAAAAACCAAAAGGTTTTCGCAACTTCCGTCCGTCTGTGTGGCTGTCTTTAATAAACTCGAAAACTACTGAACAGATTTTTTTGTGGTTTTACACCAGTACATAGAGTGATTCGTGAGGAAGGTTTAGGATTTTGTCACAGTGCTGATTGATTGGTTTAAGTTAACTTACAGACTATTGGTTGGTATAGTAGTCTCTATGTTTATTCATATACTAGCGGACGCCCGCGACTTCGTCCGCGTGAAACTCGATGTAAACTTTCTACTACCTCTACCCTACCCCTACCCTACCCCTATCCTACCCTACTCTACCCCTACCATACCCTACCCCTACCCTACCCCTACCATACCCCTACCCTACCCTTATCCTACCCCAAAAAAAAAGAAAAAGTATCCTATGTCCTCCTGGCTTTAAACTACCTCCCTGACAATTTTCAGCTAAATCGGTTCAGCCGTTCTTGAGTTATAAGTGGAGTAACTAACACGACTTTCTTTTATATATATAGACTATATCAAAGATAATTAAGTTACAACAGTTTATCTTACAGACTATTAGTCGGTATAGTAGTCTCTATGTTTATTCATATAAACGGCAAGGTTAGTTAAGCTGAAACTATTTTACGTTTCGCCGGGATATTAAAACAAACAGCGGCAACTTCAGTTGTTTAAAATATTTCATTAAGCAACTCAAGTTTAATATTTTCGGCGAGTGGGCACGCCGCGGCGGCCGCGCTAAAAATATGCAAATTGAGTCGACGCCCGACTTACGCTTGACTGCTGCGATACGGATACGATACGATACGACGCTACGACATCGCATGTATACGAGTACGACCACCCTAAATATCTTACTAGCGGACTCGGTCAAGCTTCGCTTTGACTAATGTGCGCTTCTTCCTTTAACCTACTTCCACTCTACCCTACCCCAACCTACCCTACTGCTATCCTACCTCTACCCTCTACCCTACCTGTATCCTAACTCTACCCTACCTCTATCCTACCCTTTTCTACCCTACCTCTACCCTACCCCTACCATATCCTACCCCTACCCCCTACCCTACGCTATCCTACTCTACCCTACCCCTACCCTACCCTACCCTAATCTACCCTACCCCTACCTCTATTTGCCATTTTTAGCTTCCTATCTTGAAAACTGCGAAAAGTCCCATATACAATTTGACCTCCTGTTTTAAGGGGTTGGGGCGGATTAAAAAAAATATATAGTAAATATAAGTATGTATATATATATATATGGATAATAGCGATCATAAAAAGGTTTATTAACTTACGAGTACAAGGTCCATCTACGTAATCAAAAACAAAAACAAAATCGGACGGACATTAGCCAAAAGAATGGAATATGTCCCGTGATGTAAAATCGTGGAGTCCGGGGAAGCAATTCCATTTAATTGTGCAAGCCCGCTATAATATTAAAATCACGCGATTTCGCCCATTAGCGGCCGAGTGACGTCTGCGCTATCATTGCAATTACGGCTCGCAGATATAGTGTACAGTGGGGTGCGCAAATATAGTGATACTGTAGTTTTCTTTATAGTAGCTGACATACAAGTATACAAAAAAGGTAGCAGAAGAAGAAGAAGAAATACTTTATTGCATACAAAAATACAATTATAAATTAAAACAATAAAAAGATAAATTAAACTTAGCATGCAAAGACGGCCTTATTACTAAAAGTAATCTCTACCAGGTAACCCCTGTCGAGAGAACTGAAAGGTATACAACAAGATATAAAAAGTCCCGTTTTTTGGAAAAAACTCACTTTGTAGAAGAAAAACTAAAGTTTCACTGAAACAACTACTTCACTAAATTAAGTATAAAATCAACGCTTAAGTAATTTTTCAGCACATGGTAGGACTAAATTGCACTGAAGGTAAGGAGTTTAATATTCTGTGCAAAAATCAATGTAAGTTGAGAACCGTAAAATTTCGGCTAACATGTATTGGCGTTATATATAGGCCTTGATGTCGGCTATCAACCTGTAGAGTATGTCGTAATATTTACGGGACACCCTGTATACGCTCGAAAAATATCACTTCGGCAGCTAGTAAAAAAAGCAAAAACAATAACAGCCCTAACTTTTAGATATTAGGTATTAAAGTGATATAAGCTAAATAAATACAAATTATTGATATATTTATTTATAAATACTTGTAAAGTATTTTATAAGTATTTGAGGAAACAATCAAATATTAACAAACTAGAAACCAGATTTTAGAATTTAAACTATGGTTAGTATTATTCATATTAATTGATTATAAAACACGGCTAAAACTTACGTTCAAACGATCGCATTTGGATCGTGCCGCGTTGCAAGAACCAGCTTATGACTAAGGGCCCGTATGAATTCGAAACTAGTCGGGCATACTCCGACCTTAGATCACGTGAGTTTTAGCCGTGTTTTATAATGAATGAATAAAAACCAGATATTAGGTGATGCGGGGCTAACCTTGCGCTTTCAGAAGTGCAGTCACCAGCTCATCCATCGCATCTTCAGACATTGTGCTCGACCCATTGCCATTTCATCTTTGCAATTCGTTGAGCTATGTCGGTGTCGGTGACTTTGATTCTTTTGCGAATGCTTTTCTGATTCCATCATCATTAACAACCCATATCGGCTCACTGTTGAGCACGAGTCTCCTCTCAGAATAATGTGGCTAATAATCCACAACGCTGGCTCAGTGTGGATTGGCAGATTTCACACACGTCGAGAATTAATAAAATTCTCAGTATATTGAATACAGTAGTTCTCATGTAATGTTATTAATCGCAGTTAATAATTTGAATACAATTAACCAGATTACATGGCACGTAACGTTTTAATTAGCACAACAAAAGAGACAGGAACAATCGAACGAGAACAGCTTATTATTGGAGTCTACTCTATATTTAGCGGAGGGACAAATATGGCGCACCGTCACGCTAGAGCGCTATGAAAACTTCAACTATGAACCTTTATGGAATTACAGCCTCAATAGCTCGATTATGAACAATCTAGGGTGCAATCTTCAGTTAATTTTTTCAAAATTTATTATAAAACACGACTAAATTTTAATCACGTAGGTCATCGTCGGAGTATGCCCGACTAGTTTGACTCCGACTCCAACGTTGCATTACGTGAGTTTTAGCCGTGTTTTGTAATAAATTAATATGAATAACACTCACGATATTTTAAATTCTATAATATAATTGTTTTTCAATAAGAATTTTATTCCTGTTACTATCCTTACTAAGTCAAAGGCCTATAAGTGATTGAGACCATATCTATTCCTAAAAGGCGAGGAGCGATTCCAGACCTTTCGGATTTGACTTCGAGCTACACTGCATTATGTCCATTTTGAGTAGCATTCGTAGATAAATTGAAATTTTACAATTATGGCAATATAACGACATAATAGATAGTTTTGTTGATATCTTATTTTTAAAAAGTCAATCAGTCCAACGCGAATATGTTTAAAAAGCGAACCATAATTTTTGTTGCGAAATTAAAAACATATTTTATTAAATTGAACTTTAGTCAAATTCAGAACCCTTCTTGTAAAATTAGGTCTAGAAGAAAGGATTTGATTTTAAGACTTTACCCAACCAAATGTTTGAGTGAGGCCGTCAACTTTCAAATCATTTGAGTCACAGGACACCGAGATCTTCAATAATGAACTTGTTCGTACTTTTGTTATTTAGCTTTTTACGTTTTCCCAATTTGAATAATAAAAGAGAAACAGAGTAATAAAAAAATCTTGTTCCCCAGTTCACACTGTGCGTAGTGACTACACAAGAAGTGGCATTAAAAAGTTTAATAGTTAATTTTTGGGTCGAACAGCCGTTCGCGTGGAAATTGACGCGAAAATGGCTTTTCTTTGCTGAGTTTTAAGTTATTCTTACCATTAACTGTAACCTTACTGTGACGTTTTTGTTTTGTAGAACTTATCAATTTTGATTATAGACAACGTTAATTTATTTATAAATATTCCATTTATTGAATCCAAGTCTAGTGCTACGAGTATATAGCCTGATCACACTACGCTGTTTTAATTCGGGTAGGCGGGCTTAGGCAATGTAGATTATAATATGATCCTCATCCGCCTCATAAGAAAGCTCAGAGCTACTCGGCGGGCGATACGAGCTATGCTCAGAGTGTCTCTGATTGATCGAATCAGTAATGATTTGATCCTAAAAAGAATCAAAGTCGTGAAGTTAAAGAGGCAATAGACGGGGTACATAGGTCCCGATAGGTGTTGGGGTCCCAAGGTGCTAGAATGGAGACCCCGCAGTGGTAAGCGAAGTATCGGTCGAGGTCGACCCCCCAGTAGGTGAAACGAGGATATCAAACGAGTAACAGGGAGCCGCTGGATGCATGCGGCTCAGGATAGTGTTGTTTGAAAGTTTATACAAAAGGCTTGTGTCAATTTAATAGGCCTCCTTCGGCTGATAATGGTGATGATGATAATTGAAAAACACTTGTATTTGAAAAAGATGATTTTAAAAGAGAATCTGTTAAGTTTATTGCCGGTTCTAAGCAGAACCTGCCCACCAAACCGATGGTAGATTCTTCACAAATAGTTAAACTTGACGTTTCAAAAGAGATTTAAATAAAGAAAGACAAGGATACTCGTAATAAACCCAAAAAAAGTGTATTTTTTTCATGTATTCCTCGGGATGGGTCCGGGCTAATTGTGAGCAGATGAGGGTTAGAACAATTAAAACCGAATTACGCATTCACGGAATAAAACCTTCGGCTTCACGCGCGCTTAATGGAGAGCTTTTACGTGACGGCGTATAAATAATACGATTTCCGAATTAAAGTATTACAAAAAACACTTTTTTACCCCACTGCCGAAGAGGATTATGTTTTACGTTGTACGAGTATGTATGTTTTAGGGTTCCGTAGTCAACTAGGAACACTTTAATTTCGCCAAGTTCGTCTGTCCGTCTACCATCTGTTTTCTTAATTCTCCGAGTGTGTGAAATCTGCCAATCCGTGTTCAACAGTAAGCCGAATATGGTTTATTAATAATTAATATATACATATATTAAGCACGCTGACGATATGACCTCTGCCTCCGATTTCGGAGGGTGTGGGTTCGAATCCGGTCCGGGCCTTGCACCTCCAACTTTTCAGTTGTGTGCATTTTAAGAAATTAAATATCACGTGTCTAAATCGGTGAAGGAAAATATCGTGAGGAAACCTGAATACCAGAGAATTTCTTAATTCTCTGCGTGTGTGAAGTCTGCCAATCCGCATTGGGCCAGCGTGGTGGACTATTGGCCTATCCCCTCTCATTCTGACTGAGGAGACTCGAGCTCAGCAGTGAGCCGTATATGGGTTGTTAACGACGAAGCACGCCGACAAAGCCGTAAAACAAAATCTAGAAAAACATTTTTAGGGTACCATCCCTACATGTAAGGTAATTGTTATTACTCGTATATCCCATAATATGGGATGTTGTTAAATAGGATTCTTAAAAAAAGTCACAGTAGACCAAGTACCATCCAAATCCACTGTACTACTACTTAATTACATAAGCCAGGAGCTACGCTAGGCATGTCAAGTTTGTCAACTTTTAGGTATGTCTCTTTGACTATAGTGTAGTACTTCTTTTTACACCTTACCACTACATTTAAATCCAAGCATACTTTCGAAAGTCGACAAACAATTCCAACATTAAATACATTGGAACTTTTCATCGACAGAATATTTCATTTGAAAAAAAGTTACAATAAAAAACATATAAAGGTCCATTCAGAATCAATTACCCTCACATAGAACAATATTAAATACATTTTCAATTCCACGTACAGAGCGGACGATTGCTACAAAAAACCGGCCAAGTGCGAGTTGGATTCGCAAACGAAGGGTTCCATGCCTTTATTTATAAAAACAGCAAAAGTCATGTCGATTGTAAGGGAGCTCCCATAAATATTTATTTTATTGTTTATTTAATATTTAAGTTATTATAGCGGTAGCAGAAATACATAACTGTGTGGGTAACTATCACGATTTATAAGATACAGCCTGGTGAGTAGTGACAGACGAACGTATGGACAGCGGAGTCTTAGTAATATGGTCCCATGTTACCCTTTACGGAACCCTAAAAACCCCATCGAACATGCCCGGTGGACATAAGATATGTCCAATTTCATTTGATACGGCCACTTGTGAAATATTCGAAAAATTTTGTATGTTTTTTTAACTCAGAATGGGTCACTGTGAATTGGTGGTGCGTTTGAGAGGTTCGCTTTCAACTTTCGTGAGCGCGCTCGTTAAATATTTCCGATGAATAATTTTTTTTTTTGGTTTCATATTATTTTTTTTTTGTGAGGGAATAGTGGGGGCTAGTGTAACAGCCTCAAGGTACAATTGACATAGTTATGCTTTTTTATAGAATTCAAAAAAATTAAATTTGAAAAAATCTTATTTTTGACAATGTTAATAAAATCCTACTTCCTACTAATATTATAAACGCTAAAGTTTGTATGGGTTATTTGTTATTCTTTAGCGCTACTACTGAAACGGTTTGGCTGAAATTTGGAATGGAAATAGATTTTACTCTGGATTAACACATAGGCTACTTTTTATCCCGAAAAAATCCATGGTTTCCCGAGATTTGCGAAAACTGATGATTTTGATGATATGAATATTTATTACTTTTTCACGTCTCGACTACTGAACCAAATTAGCTGAAATTTAGTATTGAGATATATTATAACCTGGACTAACACATAGGCTACTTTTTATCCCGGAAAAATCCATGGTTCCCGAGGGATTTGTGAAAAACTAAATTCCACGCGGAAGAAGTCGCGGGCGTCCGCTAGTATATAATAGGTACAAACCACTATAAACATTTAACCCTCCCGCTGCGGGACATTTGAGTGCCCAAGCAACAAGGTGGTGTGCTCCAGAATGAGGACCTCCTCACATTAAGCGCCGCCTCAAGAATAACTTCCTTCTGTATCCGACCCTTGATCCAGCAGTAGGTTTTTTTTTTTTAATTTTTTTTTATTCTTTACAAGTTAGCCCTTGATTACAATTTCACCTGATGGTAAGTGATGATGCAATCTAAGATGGAAGCGGGCTAACTTGTTAGGAGGAGGATGAAAATCCACACCCCTTTCGATTTCTACACGACATCGTACCGGAACGCTAAATGCTTGGCGGTGCGTCTTTGTCGGTGGGGTGGTAACTAGCCACGGCCAAAGCCTCCCACCAGCTAGACCTGGACCAATTAAGAAAACCTCAATCGGCCCAGCTGGGGATCGAACCCAGGACCTCCGACTTGTAAATCTACCGCGCTCACCACTGCGCCACGGAGGTCGTCTAAAGCGAAAGCTATATAAATAGGTATAGCGAAAGCTAGAAAGCTTTCGCTATACCTATTTATATTACATTTTATATTAATTATACTTTATTTGGTCGCTTAATTTTGTGTTAATAAATAATTTTAGTTTAGTCCTATCATGTAACATTTATGTTTAGTTTGGTTTTGCTTTTATGTCATTACGCATTTCCATTGCTTCAAAATCGTGGTGTCAGCTTGAACCAGGTGACACCACGATTTTGAAGCAGCTCATAATCAGCGCTATGGGTACAATATTTGCCTGGTACATGCAGCGCAATGCCGTGATAGCCCAGTGGATATGACCTCTGCATCTGATTCCGGAGGGTGTGGGTTCGAATCCGGTCCCGTGCATGCGCCTCCAACTTTTCAGTTGTGTGCATTTTAAGAAATTTAATTTCACGTGTCTCAAACGGTGAGGGAAAACATCGTGAGGAAACCTGCATGCCAGAGAATTTTCTTAATTCTCTGCGTGTGTCTGCCAATCCGCATTGGGCCAGCGTGATGGACTATTGGCCTAACCCCTCTCATTCAGAGGAGATTCGAGCTCAGCAGTGAGCCGAATATGGGTTGATAACGAACGATGAAGCGCAATGCTGATCCTTTTTCAAGGTAATGCCAAATGTTGTTTCTGTCTGTTTTGTTATAATCAGTTTTGTTAAATATTAAGAATTTTCTCACTTGTACAAAAAATGCAACATTTCAATCGAATGATAAAACAACATACGTGCCTTAATATAGGGTAATGGCCATTAAAATCCGTTAACGCCTCACTTTGAAATTCATAACTTTTGCATTTAAATAACACGCTGAATTTAGTATGGTGGTTCACTAAGTGAAACGGGTGCACGCGATTTTCGACCCTATTTTATTGTACAATAAGAGTTATGGGGTAAATTTTTTCGTCGCCGTACGTACGGTTTGAATATGCATAAAGTTATCTCCACATATAATTTTATCAACAAGCTTAAACTGAGATTTATGTATTTCATTCTGTGCGCTTCATATTTTCGCAAGCATTTTTTTTTCGGTGCAGTAGAAAAACTGAAAACTCTTATAAATCCTATTTAACAATGAATGATTTATTTCGCTATTCTCAGCGTTTGCGTGACATTGTGAAATTAAAAGGTTTTTGCGCAGTGGACTTTTAAGACGGAGGTCCTAGGTGCAATCCCCGGCTGGGTCAACTGAAGTTTTCTTAATTTTTTTTGATCCAGGTCTATCTGGTGGAAGACTTCAGCCGTGGCTAGTTATTACCCTACCAGCAAAAGACGTACCGCGATTTAGCGTTTCGGCAAGATGTCGTGTTGAATCAGAAAGGGTTGTGCGTTTTTTCACAAACAAGCAAAAACTTTTTACCTATTACTTTAAAAAAAACATCGCGAACGGAACGGTCTGATTTATTCACGGTAAAAGATTTGGTTTTTTTAATAAAAGTTCATGTCAAGCTGATTTTAATAAATTAATTAAATGTCAAACTAGAGAATAACTTTTTTTATACACATGAAAATATTTTATTTTATTTCTGAGTAGCCATATTAAAATCTTGGAACATTATAGGTATAGTTAAATGAGTTACGACCCCTCAGCGGCTAGTAAGATTTATAAAAACAGCACATTTTTAGTCATTGTCATCATATTTTTCAAGATAATCCAGTCAAGAGACTATAAGCAATTACGTTGCAAAAAAAATATAATATTTGGCCAAGAGCACTCCACCACGCGACGACAACGAATTTTAAATCAAGTCGCGCTAATTAAAGAGCAGGCTCTCAAAAGACATGGAAATATAAACAATTCAAAGCTGCAACCCTTTATGAAGAGGCCTGGACTGTTTACACAGTGCGGTGCGGGTACGATACGACATTTTAACTATTTTAAAACAGAGTTAAGTCCGCGTCTTACTCATAATAGAATCAGGTATAACTAAGTTAGTGATATCTGCTTAGAGTTACAAAATACAAGCTTCATCATTATCATCATATCAGCCGATGGACGTCCACTGCAGGACATCTGCCTTTTGTAGGGACTTCCAAACATCACGATACTGAGCTACCCGCATCCAGCGAATACCTGGATTACGATACTAAATATACGAGATAATTTTTAGCAAATGATGTTTTTTCACGATTTTTTTATGTTTTAATAATAATAATAATCTTTAAAAAGATCAGAATAAAAATTCCAACCTATCTTAAGTTATAGGTTATGTAACTTAATATATAAAGAGTCACAATAATATTATAACGCGAAAGTTTTAAGATATAACACATTTTCAATTTTAACAGTAAGTATTTTTTAATAAATCTATTAAATAATAATATAAAAAAAGACAGGAACGTACTAGTTAAATCAAAAATCTACTATTTTTTTTATGTCTGCAGTTAAAATTAAATTACGTGTTTATTTTATACTTTTTGCGGGTAACACCGCGGGGCACAGCTAGTAATAGATAAACTTCAAATAATGTTAGGTCTTTTTTTGGACCCTTATAATATATTGAAATAACAATCCTGCAGTACAATCAAAAGTTATATTATTAATCATTATAACACAAATATCGTGTATAGTAAATGGCAGCATTTTGGAGCGATATTAAAAAATGCGAAAGGAGGGAGATCACCTCTGCTCTCTGCACAAGTAGCTCGTCGAGCAAAAATAATACGTAATCCTAGAAAATCACTACTTGCCATATGATAGTGCGCTTCTAAAACATTTTCGTACGTACTCTTCTTGCATCTCTTTGACTAACTTAAAAGCTGGGAGGAAATTAAGTTTAACAGAAAAAATCAATATTTTTGACGTGAATACGTCTTTATATCGTCGTTATCAACCCATATTCGGCACACTGCTGAGCTCGAGTTTCCTCTCAGAATGAGAGGGGTTAGGCCAATAGTCCACCACGGTGGCAAAAAGCGGATGGGCAGAATTCACACACGCAGAGATTTAAGAAAATTCTCTGGTATGCAGGTTTCCTCACGATGTTTTCCTTCACCGTTTGAGACACGTGATATTTAATTTCTTAAAATGCACACAACTGAAAAGTTGGAGGTGCATGTCCCAGATCGGATTCGAGCTCACACCCTCCGGAATCGGAGGCAGAGGTCATATCCACTAGGCTATAACATCTTTATATGGGCTGGGCATATACTCGTATAGCCAGACTCAAAGACCGTAGATAGACAAAAACAGTGACATTGTAGAAAGGTCCAGCGGACAAATGCTACAGTGGGAGACCGTACTCTAGATGAGACGACGATATTAAAAAAAATACAGGCCCACAATTGGCTACAAATTGCTAAAGACCGGGAAAAATGGAAATCTTTGGAGGAGGCCTTGACCTGAAGAGGGTTCCAGTACAGAAATATAGTTCTTTAATTAAATATCTTATAATAGTTAAATACTAATTAATTTCTCAAAAACGCAAGTCTGAATTGGAAATAAAAAGCTTTTTAATTTTTTTTTTCATTTTACGTCTTCAAAATTACTTCCATAGTAGTGTCATTCTATATTCTATACTCATTATTAAAAGTCGGTAAGATTTTAAACTCCTAAATAAACGTTGAATAATGTATAAAAAATTAAATTTGGTATCCTGTATTTCCTCTAAATAATAGTAAACAATTCAAAGTCAAGAGCTGTATAGAGGGGGTTTCAAAATCGCAGCAAAGAAATTCCTGTAGCGAGAGTACTCGTGGAGTCGTTGAAGCGAGCGCGCTGTTACACGTCGAGCACCGGCTCATGTGAACTTGTGTGCACTATCGATGGCTAGCTCACGAAGAAATATATCGTATTTAAGCTACTTTGGACATTTTTTTAATAATATTAGATCTGTTTTTCTTTCTACAAGTTAGCCCTTCACTACAATCTCATTTGATGGTAGGTAAGTGATGATGCAATCTAAGATAGAAGCGGGGTTAGGAGTAGAATGAAATCCACACTTCTTTCGGTTTCTACACGACCCTACCGACGTTTTTGTCGGTAGGGTCAGACCTGGACCAAATTAAGAAAACCTCAATCGACCCAGCCGGGGATCGAACCCAAGACCTCCGTCTTGTAAATCCACCGCGCATACCACTGCGTCAAGGAGGTCGTCTGTTATATGGACATAACTGATATACCTATCCAGATTTGACCGACCGGCTTGGCAATTCATTCGTAACACTCCCGATGCTCCGCACGACTTCATAGCCGCGCAGTCCTTCCCTCCCGTCGCCCGCATATCATGGGAGTGACATCAACGTACTTGCCAAGCTATAGTTCAATTCTGCGTCGATTTAATAGAGATATAGATAGTCGCGAGCGATGTTGGTAAACGGGCAAGGAAAACAATTAAACGATCTTGAAATATGAAGAGACTAGCTGACGCTACGCGGTTTCACCCGTGTGGTTCCCATTCCCGTAGGAATAATGGAACAAATTATAACCAATAGCCTATAAGCCTTCCTCGGTAAATTGGCTATTTAACACTGAAAGAATTTTTCAACCAGTAGAATTCCTGAGATTAGCAAACAAACTCTTCAGCTTCTTTTCTACGCTTCGCAAAGTACGTAATACTCCAGCAACACGATGTCGTTTCATTTTCTTGTTCCACCAACCAATTCGACACCGCATTTTGTTTCGAATACTAGAACTTGGTGTTGTATCAGAGGGCAGAAACGCCAACTGTCAATTGTGTTCCTGACCACTCTAAGCATTTAAGCCTTCACAGCCGTGTTCCTAGCAACTTAAAACATATAGTACCATCTTTCCATCTTCAACAAAGAGATATCATTTCAAAGTCGAGAGCTGTATAGAGGGTGTTTCAAAATCACAGCAAAGAAATTCCTGCAGCGAGTGTACTTTTAGAGTCGAGCACCGGCTCCTGGGAACTTGTGTACAGACATCGAAGGTTAGTTCCCGAACAAATATATATATATATAATATTTGGAAACGACTAAAATGTTGAAAGTACAACGACGACGACGAGTAACAGTTAAGATTGGATTAGTAAAGCTTCAAAGTTTGTCCTTGAAAGTTGAAATTATAGATCGTTGTTGGGAAAAAAGTTTTAAAACATAAATTTGTGGGTGCCCACTAACAGATAACGTAGCTTTCAAAATTGCCCCAGTAGGTCCAGAGAGGTAGAATTATGAAAATAGAGGTTTGTGAGGTAGGGGTAACCCTACAACCTCACAAATCCATAAACTTTACCTCTTTATATTATCAGTATCATCATCATATCAGCTGATGGACGTCCACTGCAGTACTTTTTTAGGGACTTCCAAAGATGACGATACTGATCCACCTGCATCCAGCGAATCCCTGCAACTCGTTTGATGTCGTCAGTCCACCTGGTGGAGGGTCGTCGACCAACACTGCGCTTACTAGTGCGGGGTCGCCATTCCAGCACGTTGGGATTCAAACGTCCATCGGCTCTCTGAACTATGTACCCCGCCCATTGCCACTTCAGCTTCGCAACTCGTTGAGCAATGTCGGTGGCTTTGGTTTTTCTGCGGATCTCATCATTTCTGATTCGATTACGCAGCGATACTCTTAACATAGCTCGTTCCATCGCCCGCTGTGTGACTTTTAGACTTCTTATGAGGATTGTAGTTAGCGACCAAGTCTTGGAACCATATGTCATCACTGGCAACACGCACTGTTCGAAGACTTATCAGTATAGTTATGCAAAAAATATGGATAGTTTAAAAAAATAAAAAATAAAATGTACTAACAAAACACATAAAACATTATAAATACAAATTTAAACCAACTCAATACAAGTAGGTACTTTTCTGACCGAACTCACGTTTTATTTTGTTGCTTTCAACCGAGCCTCAATATATCCATTCAAACAGACTCAACTACCTAATAGCCGAGCCGAAGAGCAAATACCGCATTAAATGTTTAACCCTACGTTAAATCATGTGGTGGAATAACCGTTCAATACATAGTATGGAGTCTGAAATACCCTGTTACGTATTTTATTTTTTATTTCTTTAGCAAAAACAATTGTGAGATAGATTGATTAAGTATATGACTAAAACTATGCAATATTTTTCATTTGTGCCTTCCTTAATTAACTTTCAATAACGAAACGGACCTTCGGTGGTGGTGACAACCAAACAAGCTGGTTTAAAAATAAACCAGCTTGTTTGGTTGTCACCACTTGTGTGGTTACTACCACTTAATTATAATGCGACATGAAGTCCGCGTCTGCTATTCTAGTTAGACAAAATTAGAGTAGTAGAGGATCTGTAAATCGGACGATTATCGGAAAGTCTGATTTACAGATCAAATTCGCTTGGATTAGGGGAAAGCTCAAATTGGCTTAATAAAAGTATGTTTCTTGAAGAAAAATACATTTTTTATCACTCTTCTAGGGCAAAACTATTTTTTTTTGTATTATTTTTTCTGTTACTAACAAGCTTAATAAACAAGAAAACGAACAAACAAACCAATCAAATTTCTTCAAAAAATATCGTAAAACTCAGGCTGTATGGTCTACAATATTAGCTTATCCTAAATTAAAGATGAATTAAAAAGGTCTTAAAAACATTGTAGCAAACTTTTTTTGATTAAGTAATGATTTCATTCTTAAAGTAGTAATAGACTTTTTTAGATATAACTAAATTGCCGGGTGGTTGGGGAAGACCTGGGCCGGGGATTGGCATTCCCCTTTTAAGTTTCCCCAATCGTCAGAACATGTTGAATTTAATAAACATTTATTTTCGTTCATATGGTAACGACTAATTCTATTCTATATTGATGGTGAAGTTACAGAGTACCAGAAGTAAAATTTATTGAAATGAAAAAAAAAATATGAAAAATATTGTATTGGGTCTCCGCGACCCACACCTGGTTAAACGATGGTTAAGCTGCTATAAGCGTACCCTTTATATTTAGCTCGAATTGCGTTTCAAAGGCCAGTGGCGATGGGCGAAATAAAAAATTCCCTTTGATGAAAAAAGCCTATTCAGTGCATGTACTCGGCGGCCATTGGGTTAAGCAGTATGGGCTAATGACTTCCATTTTGCGAGGAAACCTTCCAATGCACATGTTATATTTTCGAGCAGCGAATATATTTTTTTTATTTCAACTCTGATATTGAAGATTTTATTTATACACTACATCCAATGCGGATTGGTAGATTTCACACACGATGTAGAGAATTAAGAAAATTCTCTAGTATGCAGGTTAAATTTCTTAAAATGCACACAACTGAAAAGTTGGAGGTGCGTGCCCCGGATCGGATTCGAACCCACACCCTCCGTAATCGGAGGCAGAGGTCATATCCACTGGGCTATCACGTATCCCGTACGTATCGTAACTTGTTATTAAAGACTCTTTAAAATCTGTGACCTTAGGGCAGAACATTAACTATAATTTATACAGAAAACTTATAAGCGATAAACAGAATTTCAAGCGAATTTTAGCTTAGAGTAAAAAGTTTATTGATATGAGAGTAGATACCAAATATTAAAATGCATTCCTCCTACGTCAGACTGTGGTTAGTCTTCCAGCTGAAACTTCTGGCTGATTGCACTCGTCGGCGTCGGTTCAAGCGACAAGTCGTTTCATGTACCACTGCACATGCCGGGGTTCTTGTCACGCGATGTTTAGTCGTAGCCCTCTAGTGATGTCCCTGTAACGTTCAAGTTAAACTTTCCCTTCATTTATTTCAAATCAAATTCATTTGTTAGGTTCCTGTAACTCATTAAGAAAGAAACGGAAATTCACTTTGTTTTTCGTCTGTCTGTCTATATATTGCTGGTTTATTTTACAAATAAATACAAAAACTAATCTTGATTTATAAACATAATTAAGAAGATATTTGATTGTATAAAATAATACGCCAGCGCCATCATCGTTCATTCCAAACAGAATGTATTTAAATGTTTTCGTAATGTTCCTCACTTCTTGTCACACCGTGCTAGTGGACGGACGTATTGCCTACCTTGCTAAATAATAATATTTTGGATAATAATATAGTGATCAGTTATATCCATCGAGTTGTTTTAATAGTTCAAAACCCACTAACCAATATATATCTGTCTGTATATCCATTTGTCTGTCCTTTATCTCAGGAATACGTGGAGTTGAAATTAAAAATTATATACACAATCCTTTTTGATGTTGTTAAAAATCTTATTAAAAACTTTTAAGTTAACTTTTAAAAAAGATAAGACCGTTTATGCCAAAAATCGTGTATTTCGATAGCCTGTCTGGCTAGCAGGCTGTCAAAAATAGCAGTATTTAGGATCCAGACCCTCAATCGCCCAAATATAAAGCAAATTTCTGTCAAGTCTTTTACGGCATAATTTTAGAAGTCATATTAGTCACTAGTTATTTAGTTTTGCGGCAACCTTTGAAAAACACCGTTTAAAAGACAACGATATTTTATATTAGAGATATGGCACTAGCGCGTCGAAACTGAGTAAACAACGAAAGTTGTTTAACAAATATTACCTAAATATTGTCTATAATGTCGAGTTGTGCGTTCAGGAAATGTAAAATCGGATCACATTTTGCGGTGAATTTGTAGGCATGTAACATATCCAATAGTCTATAATTGTTGTTTAAAGATTTAACTCAAGGGGCTCTAACGAAAAGTTGTCACTTAGCTAAGGATCTCACAACTGGACACGTGTTTCCTCGAGATATCCTTTTGAAAATATCAATAAATTAAGTTTTATGCCAGATACTTCCAGAGCGACCACGATTCAAACTGCATAAATATGTCTGGCTATCGCAAGCTATCGTTCTATGGCAATTATTAAGTAAAGAAACATAAAAAAACAAAAGTACATTGATACTTCAGCTCATTTGAAGCATTGTCTTACAAAAAAGGATTACCTGTTTTAATAAATTTCAAAAGTATTTATGGCACATCACTCTTTGTAACTATGTTGCATGTGATTTAACACCTCGCACGTACTTTCTTGTGACATACAATTACCTTGACCCTTATTATTTCAGGCTTAAAGGTGACTTTTGCGCGGCATAAAGGGTGGATTATTGCAACTGCGGTTTATAATGTGCAAAAAAAAATGGTTTCAGTTACCTTCATTAACCGCTTCCGACTTTGAAGCCGTGTAGTTAATGTCTCATCCGTATTAAATATATTTTGTTTCGGCGAATTTTAACACTTAACTGCAATCACTCCTATTAAGCTCACGACGGTCCAAATGTCCCTCTAAGCCGAGGTTTGAATCTCAAAGAAAAAGTCGTTCCGTTTCCCGCTTTGCGTTCTTCTTGCATTTCGGCTCTGGTAGATTTCTGTGCTTGAACATATCCCCTGTCCTGCAAAAAAAAAGTAATGTGAAACGCGCTTGCATGTGCCTTAAATAATCTTTATTTAACCTTAACTTTAATTCATTGACCAGATCAGTGCTATTTACTACGAGTAGTATCTATTTACCTGCCTACCCAAGAGCTGTTGTGAGGGGGGAAAAATCAACCTAACCTTGGCATATTTTATATACTTTCGCTCGCTTGATTGTTACGGAATTTGCATATTAACCAAACCAGTGAAAAGTAAAATAAAACAAAAAATTATAAATGATATTCAGAGGGCCTAGTGGCAGTTAGGTTAGTGATACTGTGACGATCAGGTTAACGTAAACGCGAATTTTTAAGGAACTGAAACAGTCCGTCCAGTGGCACTACTGCACAACTGTATCAATTCCATATAAATTCGCGTTTACGTTAACGCGATAGTAACAGTATGAAAACATTGACAACTCCCACTAGGCACACTGGACTGATTTACTTAAACATATGTGATACATATTTAATTTGATATAAAAAAACTTTCGTCTGTGAAGGTATTATATTGGGATCCTCTACGCATCCAGGTTGCATTTTCTATTTTCTGTGTGGGTTACGTCGCTTGGATTTCGTTTTCTTGCGGATAGTAAATAATTTTAAAATCCGCGCCACGAAAGAAGTCCCGCGGCTGAGACCTGAACTAAAATTGACAGCGCCTTACACAAATGACATACAAATGATTACGCGTCTGCGGGACTTGTTTCGAGGCGCGGAGTCTATTATGATTTTTTGTAAAGTAACGCTATTTATTATTCAGAACAACTGTGTTCAAATGTATCAGAGAAGTCGTCGAAAACTAAATCTGTAATAAAATAAGACAGATAGGTATATTTTTTCCAGCTATTGCAACAGAATTGTAAATCAAGTTCACAATTCGGGAAATATTCAACGTTTGCAACCGTATCGGCAGTGCTACTCACAAAGGGTGGATTTTGTTTTCCGTATTGTACGGAAAACTGTTATTCGTGTGTGGATTCTCCTCCTTTTTTCACTCTTTTTCTTTTTTTTATTGTTTCAACAAGGCACGCTCTATGTTCGCAAACGGAATAAGTATTAGGGATGTCAGTTTAGGATTAGTTGGGTTTTATCTGTTTTTAGCTTTTATGCATTTTGTGTAGCCCTGGATTCAGGGTTGCCTGATGTGTAAAAAAGGAAAACCTTACTTTAATGGAGACTGCATCTACCTAAATGTTTCAATACTGTGCTTCGTGTGCAAATCCTTTTTATAAAATTACTAGCAGACGCAGCGCGGTTTCACACGCGTAGTTCTCGTTTCCGTAGAATTGCAGACTTTTTTTATTCTTTACAAGTTAGCCCTTAACTGCAATCTCACCTGATGGGAAATGATGATGCAATCTAAGATGGAAGCGGGCTAACTTGTTAGGAGAAAGATGAAAAATCCACACTCCTTTCGGTTTCTCCACAACATTATACCGGAACGCTAATTCGCTTGGCGGTACGCCTCTGCCAATTAAGAAAACCTCAATCGGCCCAGCGGGGTCAATCGAACCCAAGACCTCCGTCTTGGAAATCCACTGCGCATACCACTACACCATGGAGGCCGTCAAATTCCCAACAGTGAAAGATTTTTTCAAAACGGTTCACTAGTGCCTATTTAATGCAACAACAAAACGAACAATAAAGTATTTCATCTTTATAATATTAGTAAACACTAGCAGACGCCTACGACTTCGATTGCGTGAAATCCTGTTTTTAACAAATACCACAGAAACCATATATTTAGCAGTAGATGTAGAATTACAGCCTGTTGTCATAATGGCAATAGTGTCATGAAATTGTTAACAAATTGTGGTTTGTCTTGCTTATGGTTAGGCTTAATTTCAATATATTATATTTTTTAGAATAATAAATAAATAAATAAATAAATATACAAAACACTATTAAAAACTCATAATTTTTTATAAGTATATAATAGTGTTTCGTAAATTTTGTATGTTTTAAAAATTACAAAAAAGGGAAAATACATAAATGAGAGTTAAAATAAATAAATAATCGCCTCACTGGTCTACTCGTAGTCTACACGAAGCTTTCGGTTAAATATTATTATTATCATCAGCATGTTGGAGGTAAGCTCCTTGTACCTTTTGCTTCTTAGATTCTGCTTTTAGCGTGAATATGATTTAGGTACTATTAGACTGGATTTATCAAAAGTGCCTGTGCCTACATGAAATTCATAAATTTACCAATCAAATTATTTTTTATTGTCTCTGTACAGTTAGTTGGATTGGGTGGTAACTAAACATTGGCTATTCGAAATCACCCAATATGGTTTGTTAGTAAAAGTATGGTTAAAGCAATTTTCTCGTTCGGATAGTTGTCGTGTCGTCTTGAAGCATACAATTAAAAAAATGTATTATTTGTATTTGTATTTTTTTTTTCATTTTTTTTTTTTTATAAAAGATCATTTGCCATATATTTTAAATATGACCAATATTTCCGTTCTCTTTCAATTATTCGAAAAAATATGTTAGCAGTGTGTGTACGATAATAAACAAGCGGGAATCGAACTACCACCTACAACTTTACCGCTGAGCCATTGAGGCTTTAATTAGTCAAATTGTGGATTGCTCTTCCGGAGTTTGTTTCCTGACATATTTTTACTTTAGACCAAGCGTGCTATATAACATATATAGTAAATACCCGAATGTTGACAGACTAAGCCCTCATTCGCACGAGAGTTTTTTTAACGGACTGAAACCGATAGCTTAATGTGCTTTCTGAGGTACATGAGTCATCCACCTTCCGAACTCTAGGCTGAGAATGTTTAATGATTAATGAGAATTTTTTGGCTAGAAAAGCTTAATATTTTCTACCCGAACCAGGACTTGGACCCTGGACTTAAAGATCCGAAGCCGCATAAACGCACTGGACCAACAAAGCAAGCAACGGGCAAATTACTTAAAAGCAAAGTAAACGAAATCGTGTCGCATAACCTAAAAACTGCACTGCCCTCGTGTTCTACGAAAAAACGAACGTTTAGAGGTTCTCACGGGATATTTGAATAGTTCCACCGTTGGCCCGGGGCTACCCCGGGGCGGGGGTGGCTCGGGGAAGGTTTCACTAGAAATATGTATTTCAAATTTCAATATACCGTCCATCCCCGCGGCGAGTATTTTGTACGAACTTTCATGGCTTTTCGAAATCCTTACGCTGGCAGCACATTGGATACCTGATTTCAATACAGAGTTATCAAATCTATTGGATTAATATCTTATTATTATGTATTAATACAGTTTAATTTTAGTAGAAGAGTTTCTTGTAATAGACATTGTTTGGCTATGGCTATGCTTATTTTTTCTCTATTTAGCACTATTCGAACAAACAAGTAGAGTCACCTGATGTTATATGATTGCTGCCGTAATATATATTTGCAACATCACAGGCACTGCATATGCGTTGCCTATGAGGAATTAGTTACCCTGCTTTTTAAAAATTGCCTTTTATTGAATGTACTTGTATTATGAAACAATCTTTTCTTTTTTTTAATAAAAGCATCGTAGCGGGAAGTCAATCTTAGTATTGGAGAAAGAATTTTTTCAATCGATCCAGTAGTTTTGGAGTTTATTCGTTGTATACAATAAGATATACAAATCTTTCTTATGTATTACTAGTAGATGCCGCGCAGTTTCACCCACATGGTTCCCGTTTGCGTAGGAATACAAGAATAATATATAACATATAGCCTTCCTCGATAAATGGACTATCTAACACTGAAAGAATTTTTCAAATCCGACCTGAGATTAGCGCGTTCAATCAAACAAACAAACAAACTCTTCAGCTTTATAATATTAGTATAGATTGTATTACAAGTTTCTCTATTACAGGTGGTATTAATTAATTATGTTATTGTAGAGGGAAGGTATCAGTGTTAGTATAAATATGAGGGTATTTGATAACTGGGACTCAGTTGTTTGTTAGGCAGCATAGACACCGTCACGCTGCCAGTCGCGTTAGTAATTTTGTGCAATAATGTTTTGTGTTGTAATTATTGTTGAAGTATCATAATGTGGTCATAGTGTGGGCATGGAGAACATGTCGGCATGTTAAAGGGATCCTTTAAACCTACTCCCAAGCTCACAAGTCCTGGGAGATGCTCGAGATGTTTCCTCTACCACAAAATAATGGTACAATCACTGTCGCTGCAAATATCACGTCACACTTGGTAATTGGTTTAGGTATAATAATAATGTAGATGCCAAAGACAAAAGTTGTGAATAAGCAGTTCGTCAAATCAGAAGATGCTGAAAGCGACCCTTAATCCTTTTTGGTAGTCGGCTAAAATAGAAATAAAATGACCGCGTTTGTCGCGAACCTGTTTTTAGATCCCAGTACCTTGGGACTCTGTAGATCTCGTATTTATAGGCTCAATTTGCAACAATGTAACATATAATACGTACTTTGACGTCTCAAAAGAACCATTATATGCCGATAATATGTTACGTACACTTGAATAGTGTTCATTATTTTTTACTTTTATAGAGTGACCTATTTACCTATTAGAAACATAAAAGTTGGTTATTTATAACTGTTATTATCATTTTGTTAATAAAAAAATTGTCGAAGTTTAGGATCGCCCATTAATTTTCTCCATTTTTATGTGTGTACTTCAACACACTTTAACACACACAAAAATGGAGAAAATTAATGGGCGATCCTAACCTTCGACAATTTTTTATATAAATATTGTATTTTTGGACATTACTATTTTTCTAACAAACAAATCGAAAAATAGATAAACGGTTAAACCAATCCAATAGGATATCAAATCATTCAACTGTTCGAGTGTTTAAGTTTATAAAAGAACTCTTTCGGAAGTCGGTTCAAAGTGGCCAGTATGCTTCCAGCTTTACAGAAAGTTTTCCACCGCTCTGAATATTTTTTCTTCATTAATTACTTAATCAAGTTGGTTCGATTTTCTGCTGAATGGAAGTTTGAACTGGCGGGGTCAGATGGCAATCGACTTTTTATGTTAAAACAAATTTCAACGAAACTTTGTTCAGGTATAGTATTAGTTTTTGAACTAAAACAAAAGAGAAGTTTAGAAGTGCTTTATGCTACGCAGTAACGATAGACCACAGGACGTAGAAAACGCTTATTCTAGTGCAATAGGCGAACCAGCCCTCAAAATAGATATTTGAGAAGTCCTAGGTTTAGTTGATTTCATCATTAACAACCCATATTCGGCTCACTATTGAGCACGAGTTTCCTCTCAGAATGAGAGGGGTAAGGCTTAGTCCACCACTCTAGGCCAAATGCGGCTTGGCAGACTTCACATACGTAGAGAATTAAGAGAATTCTCAGGTATGCCGGTTTCCTCACGATGTTTTCCTTCACCGTTTGAGACATGTGTTGTTACGTGTCACGTGTCACGTGTCATGCGGTGACACGTGTCTTTAGTTGATTTATTGTTATCTATCTACACTCACATACTAGTGTTTTGTACAGCAGTTTGTTGACTGAGATTTTATCAACACTTTGCAGGGATTTCTTAGAACACGTTTACATTATACTAACTAGCAGACAACGCGTGGTTTCAACCGCGTGGTTCTCGGTCCCGTAGGAATACTGGGATAATTAATTTTCTGCGTGTGTGAAATCTGCCAATCCACATTGGGCTAGCGTGGTGGACTATTGGCCTAACCCCTCTAATTCTGAAAGAAGACTCGAGTTCAGCAGTGAGCCGAATATGGGTTGATAATAATGATGAATGATGATACCACTTCAGAGTTGAAGGAACTGGAACCCTTTTGGGGTCTTTGCCCATGGTGTGTTGACTAACCACGGATGCCTACCAAGAGCCAAAATATCTTAATACGCATAGAACTATACATCACAGTGCAATGTTGCTATAAAAGATTTGTTTTTTTTATTGTTTACAAGTTAGCCCTTGACTACAATCTCACCTGATGGTAAGTGATGATGCAATCTAAGATGGAAGTGGGCTAACTTGTTAGGAGAAGGATGAAAATCCACACCCCTTTCGGTTTCTACACGGCATCGTACCGTAACGCTAAATCGCTTGGCGGTACGTCTTTGCCAGTAGGGGCGGAAGCTTCCCACCCAATTAAGAAAATCTCAATCGGCTCAACCGGGGATCGAACCCAGGACCTCCGTCTTGTAAATTCACCGCGCATACCACTGCGCCACGGAGGCCGTCGATTATGGTTGCTCAGTTAATTGTCGACTACATGTTAGGTATCTGATAAGATCTGTAGACGGCCTGAGATGAATTAGGAATACCTACAGCCGCGCTTTGAATTACTTGCATACGATTTGATATGCACGACAAACAACAGACGAATTTTATAACTTAAGGCTGGTTACAGTCGAACGTTTTGTGCAGCTTTAATAGGAAAACCAATGTTTGTCTTTAGTAGTTATAGTGGCAAGTCAACATACAAAAGTCGTGTACAAGCTACAGTGGATGTGGGTGGATGTTGATATATTTTAAGTCAGTCATTAAATTATCGTTTTATATGTTAAACGTCAAGCAAAACATATTTTATTGACTAATTTGAAGAGAAAAAGGCACCCGTAAAAACCATATTATAAAAAGAATTAACATTAGTTACTTTCTTTACATTAGTACATACACAGTACTAATGTAAAGTAAGTACACATCCAAGGGTATTGTCCTGCGTGTATTGGAGATTATTTCTTACTAATCTTTGAAACGACGCATGATGCGAGAAGATTCTAGACTCTGGAGTCTTGAAGATACGTTGAGTGCTTGGTGTACCCTCATGTTCTGTACGTACAAAGAACCGTATTTTTTTATGTTTATTTTTTTTTTAAACCTGTAATCATTTTGAACACTGTACCTAATATTTTGAATATAACGCAAAAAGCTGCGCTCGTCTGTAAGAGGCCTTACGGGTGACTTATTATCATAATGTCATAAAATGTGACTTTGCTCAACCTCCGAAAGGTTATATATTTTCCGCCCGACTGGGTTATGAATAAAAAACGTTGCCAATTGTACACGAATAAATAATAATACAGTTTTTGTTTCCTTTTCTTGGAATTGGGTTTTCAGGTGTTACATGAGGTCGTGGTAGTTCAGTGGTGAAGAAGTGGCTTAAACCCTCGTCATCATCAATATCAGCCGACGGACGTCCACTGCTGGACATAGGCCTCTTGCATGGACTTCCAAACAAAACGGTCTCGAGCCGCCAGCATCCAGCGGGTCCCTGCAACCCGCTTGATGTCTTCGATCCACCTAGTGGGAGGTCGACTACGCTTTCGCCGTTCCAGCACCTTGGGACCCTCAACGACCATCGGCTCTTCGAACTATGTGGCCTGCCCATTGCCACTTCAGCTTCACAACTCGCTGAGCTATATCAGTGGCTTTAGTTCGTCTGCGGATCTCCTCATTTCTGATTCGATCACGAAGATAAACCCCAAGCATAGCTCCATCGCCCACTGAGTGATTTTGAGCCTTCTAATAATGCCTGTAGCGCCCAAGTCTCGGATCCGTAGGTCAAACCCTCGTCGTCATCAACCCATATTCAGCTCACTGCTGAGCTCGAGTCTCCTCTCAGAATGAGAGGGGTTAGGCCAATAGTCCACCACGCTGGCCCAAAGCGGATTAGCAGACTTCACACACGCAGAGAATTAAGATAATTCTCTGGTATGCAGGTTTCCTCACGATGTTTTCCTTCACCGTTTGAGACACGTGATATTTTAATTTCGTAAAACGCACACAACTGAAAAGTTGGAGGTGCATGTCCCGGACCGGATTCGAACCCACACCCTCCGGAATCGGAGGCAGAGGTCATATCCACTGGGCTATCACGGCTATGAGCGTTAATTACAATCGTACTCCCATATCAAAATAAGACAATAGACAAAGATACGAGTAGTAACTAATTTTAGAAGTATTTATGATCAGAAATCCATCGCAGTATTGAGTGTACTATCATATCGCATTACAATTATATTTTAAAGGCGAAAGTTTGTGTGTGTAAGTGTGAAAATGTTTAAGTATGTTTGTTCCTCCTTTACGCTGCGGCTACTGAAGCGATTTTGCTGAAATTTGAAATGGAAATAGATTTTATTCTGGATTAACATATAGGCTACTTTTCATCCCGGAAAAATCATGGTTCCCATGGGATTTGTGATAAACAGAAATTAACGCAGACGGAGTCTCGGGCGTCCGCTAGTTCAATATAGGTAACATCTTGTTTTGCGGTTATCAGATGAGTCCACTTACCAAGCCGCTAATGACATCGTGAGGGCTTTGTTATCGTGATTAAGAAGCCTTCAGCAAATATTTAATAAAAAGTGGTTAAAACTACAACCTTATCGATTAAAGTAAAACATAGAGCCGAACATAGAACCTACCTCTTTTAAAAGTCGGAAAAATAATGGAACGTGAATAAGTATTATACAAAAGTGAGTACTGTAATTTACATTTCCAATTTACTGTAGATAATTTTATTAAACAATCGAATAACATTTGAGCCAATCTATTATCGAATCCTGGACTGAAAAAAACATAACATCTGTAGGTATATACATGTATAGTAACAGCTATATGTAATAATAGTTTCCAGTAACAAAACACATAAGTAGGCAAATTAATTATTACTCACCTATAACAAACAGTTCTATTGAAATCGCAACAACAATCAGCCAGACGGTGTGGTCAAATTACAAGCGATAAGCGTTTTTGCTTACCGGTCATTGGGTCAATATGAGTCATAATGCATTTGAGGCTCAATAACCTACTTAATTATATTGATTTCGTACGGTTTTTTTAGGTTAGACTTCAATAGGTTATTATAGGTAATTGCTAATTTTTTTAGTGTAATTATGACATCATTATCAACCCATAGGCTCACTGCTGAGCACGAGTCTCCTCTCAGAATGAAGGGTTAGGCCAATAGTCCACCACGCTGGCCCAATGCGGATTGGCAGACTTCACACACGCAGAGAATTAAAAAAATTCTCTCGTATGCAGGTTTCGATAGGCGTGATAGTCCATTGGATATGACCTCTGCCTCTGGTTCATAGGGTGTGGGTTCGAATCTGGTCCGGGGCATGCACCTCCAACTTTTCAGTTATGTGCATTTTAAGAAATTAAATATCACGTGTCTCTAACGGTGAAGGAAAACATCGTGAGGCATACATCAAAGATAATGAATAAGCCTGCACATTACAACGAACTTTCCTGTGTGTTGAAGCACCTTTAGTGCTGCTATAACAATTAATGTAATGTTGTTCAAAGCAGTCTACACAAATTAATTAATTATTACGCGACCTATAATATTATTGAAATTGGCACAACAATTGGTTCGGCTGACGGTGTGGGTCAAATTACAAGCAGTTGGCATTTGAAATTTAATTGAATCATAATAGGATTGGGAATCACAAGGTTCCAGGTTTCCAATGTATTGATTGAAATTTGTAATTCTAACCTCAAGATATTTTTTTAATTGGTTTTACAATATTTTACAGAGTTTAAAATTCACATATAAATGTTTATGTGATATATGTTTTGTGTTAACATTTAAAACTGCAAACTCATGCCTAGGCATCTTGAACAACTGACTATATGTTCATTAAATTAACTGAGATGTTCCTTAAAGCCTTAGATTTGGGGTTATGAAAGGGGTGGATAAACAAACTCTAGTTTTTATGGTATTACAAATATTCATTGGGTGACCACTTGATATCAGATCAGCCTTATTTAATTTCCCGCCGTAAGAATTAAAATAATTGTTTCCAGCATTCAACACTTCATGCGTTGCAAGGAGACGTTTTTTTGTATTATCTTTTATTTTATTTACTTCGCACCCCACAGGTATATTTTAGTAGTTACGGCAATCGTCTAATGACCGAAATAACACCTCTTGAATTTGAGTCCACTTTATCATCATTAACATGACTGAATATAGGCCTCTTGCATGGACTTCCAAACAAAATGGTCTCGAGCCGCCAGCATTCACTTTTCACCTAGTGAGGGGTCGACCAACTGCGCTTTCCACTGCGAGGTCGCTATTCCAGCACATTGGGACCCCAACGTCCATCGGCGCTTAGAACTATGTGGCCTGCCCATTGCCATTTCAGCTTCGCGACTCGCTGAGCTGTCAGTGAGTCAGGTTCTTTTGCGGATCTCCTCATTTCTGATTTGATCACTTCATAGATGCGAAAATGCTCTGCTTACCCTAAAGGCATTACGAATTTGCATTTGAGAATGAATTGCCTTTTTTGTACAGTTTGTACACATATTAGCTACCTTAGTCAATACAGTGCACACCATTGTTAGCTTAAGGTCGGTAGTCTGTTATCACAATGTCTAGTAAGTCGTAGCTAGTTCCGGCGCACACTGGCCGGTACGTGACCATCGTCAGTTTACGCGGCCAGGTGTACTATCAATCGACGCGTATTCAATTACTCATAAAGTATTTACTCAACGCGTATCTACCTAATTTATTTATCTACTAGCGGACGCCCGCGACTTCGTCTTTTTTTTTTTTATTCTTTACAAGTTCGCCCTTGACTACAATCTCACCTGATGGTAAGTGATGATGCAGTCTAAGATGGAAGCGGGCTAACTTGGAGGAGGATGAAACTCCACACTCCTTTCGGTTTCTACACGGTATCGCACCGGAACGCTAAATCGCTTGGCGGCTCCGTCTTTGCCGGTAGGGTGCTAGCCACGGCCAAAGCCTCCCACCAGCTAGACCTGGACAAATTAAGAAAATCTCAATCTGCCCAGCCGGGGATCGAACCCAGGACCTCCGTCTTGTAAATCCACCGCGCATACCACTGCGCCACGGAGGCCGTCAACTGCGTAGCATTTAGTTTTTCACAAATCCCTCGGGAACCATGGATTTTTCTGGGATAAAAAGTAGTCGGGCTATATGAGATACTGAGTTTTTTTTTTCTAAGAAAGGAGAATCACAAAATTGGGCCCACTCATCAGAGCGATACAGCAATGAAAAATGTACCAAAAATCTTGTATTTTTTACTAGATTACTCTATTTTTCATTTTAGACGAAATCATGTTGGCCAAAGTGGGATAATAAGCTAAATTCGTTACTTTCATACTTATCCGAGGCTCCGAGTCACACAACGGGCGATGGAACGAAGTATCTCTGCGTAATCGAATCAGAAATGAGGAGATCCGCAGAAGAACCAAAGTCACCGACATAGCTCAACGAGTTGCGAAGCTGAAGTGGCAATGGGCGAGGCACATAGTTCGAAGAGCCGATTCGAAGGACGTTGGGGTCCCAAGGTGCTGGAATGGCGACCCCGCACTAGTAAGCGCAATCTTGGTCGACCCCCTACCAGGTGGACTGACGACATCAAGCGAGTCGCAGAGATTCGCTGGATGCAGGTAGCTCAGTAACGATGTTTGGAAGTTCCTTCAAAAGGCCTATGTCCTGCAGTGGACGTCCATCGGCTGATATGTTGATGATGATGACTTACTAAATAAAAATATTTTTCTTTCTTTCTTTCGAACCCTCAAAATTAGCAATAACCAGATATTTCAATTATGAATCCTTACACATCAATCAAATCATATTAATTACAATTTATATATCTACCCTCGCATAACGTCTTTAGAATACTACTCTAAAGCTTTACCACTCGGTTGTAGTATAACTTGTTTAATTTACATTAACGTCAATAGCACTCCCACTAGTCTTTTAATATCGCCAATATAACTGTCATATTTATACTCATTTCTAACAAACTTAGTGCCCTTCGAACAAACCTTTTACGTTGAGATTTGTTGCCACTTTCAACAAAAATTAACCTTATTTCCATGATGATAAAGCTGGTCTTCAATGTATTTTAAAGTTGGTAGGGGCCAAGGCTACTATAAGTTGCCGTGAGCGACGATACAGCAAAATAATTGTAGTTCCATATTGTTTGGGACACGAAATGTGTGGACTTGGTATTTTTTTAAATAATTATTTTATAGGCAGACTAAGATTTTCCTTTTTCCTTTTAAAGTAATAGTCCAGTCAAGTTAGTCTGACAAGCAGGGGTGGCTCCTAAAAATCTGAAAATTTACATGAACGTTAAGCACACCTTTACTGAATGAATTAGGTGAAAATTCCCCATCGACATATTTACAAGGTCAAGGTCATTTGGATTAGATTTTTTAGCGAAAGGGAAGGTAGGTATAAAAGTATCTTAGCAAAGGTTATTTATCAATTAAGTAACATTTGTCTTTACAGTTTTCGCCATTACCAAGATAAATAAATAATAACCAAAAACCCTTTGATTCTATAATTTCGATAATATCGAAAATCAACCCAAAATTTACGGAGAAATCACATAGTGAAATAATCATCAATAATACAAGTAGAAACTGTACCTACAGTCGGATTGAGAATTTCCTGCTTTTTGATGTCTGAGGGCCTAGTGGCAGTTTGATACTTTTACTATCGTGTTAATGTAAACGCGAATTTCTAAGAAATTAAAACAGCACCATCTAGTGGCCCTACTGCGCAACTGCTTCAATTCCATATAAATTCGCGTTTACGACAACGCGATAGTAATAGTATGAAAATATTGAAAACTCCCACTAGGCACACTGTTCCTTGTCTTCATTTCATGCTTGCATGCATCTGTTTTGTTTCAACTGTATATAATAGATATAAAGTTAATAATAATAATAAATAGAGAGACGAACATTTTAGCATTCCATGGATTCACCGTGCGGGTGCCGGGTCGGATCGCGTGGTAGAGAAAAACTCCGAGCAGAGTCCTGAACTTGTGACTACAGGATGTAGGGTTAAGAAATTCCTTGACGATCGATCAACACTCCCCTTCTCTGCTAGTGTTGTTGTCCCTACCTATCCAAATTTGATAAGATCCTATTAGAGCAGCCTTGGATACTCGTTCTAATATAGAACTAGCTGCACTTCTAGAGAGGCCAAGGCCATATATTAATAAAAAAAAATTGAATAAAATCATCGTATTAGCGGTCGCTTCGTTACGCAAACAGCGCCGCTTATTTGCGAGGCGGTGTCAACAAGCCGCACTGGGGCACAATGAGTTGCGGCGTGCCCCGATTGTGCCCCGCGCCGCACACGGCGGTAGATCACAGCTTTTATTGCCTGTCAATACGTATTGTTGAAGGGGCTATAATACCCAGCACAGCCTAGGTAACACGATATTGTATTGGAATATATTGAGACATGAATTATTGACAATAAATTATGTAATATATTAAAACAGTTTAGTTGCAATTGTAACACTAAATCTTTGGATTCAAGATGGACTAACTTTAGGTCTCTGACGGCTCTGCCCCCCTAGTCAAGTGGCACGTCGATCCTCTTTCTACGATCGCTAACGCTTCGAAAACTATGTGTATGGGAATGAGAGATCACGTGACCTGTCGGTAGCAAATGTCATTCCCATACATCTTTCTAGTTTTCGAAGCGTTAGCGATCGTAGAAAGAGAATCGACGTGCCACTTGGCTAGGCGACGGGTACACTTAGCAGCTGATAAAACGAGCTATGCTTGGAGTATCAGAAATGAGTCGCAAAAGTAGCAATGAGTCAAGAACATGGTTCGAAGAGCCTATGGATGTTGAGGTCTGAAGGTGCTGGAATTACAACCCCACATGGGAAATGGCAGTGTTAGTGGATCAGGCGGGCTAATGACATCAAGAGGTAGACGGGAGGTAGATGTAATGAGCCCAAGATTTTGGTGTATAGAAGTCGTAACAAAAGGCCATGTCCAGCAGTTGAAAGTCATTGGCTGACAATGATGATGATGATGATGATGATGATGATGATGATGATGATGATGATGGTGGTGTAATATAAGAAATTAATAGAAACATAATGGATACAATAACTTATTGAATAAAAATAACAATTAGATAGTCAAATAAACTGAATAGGCTTTAAAACTCCGGTCATATTCGTTATTAGTCACAGAAAAACAGTGTAACTTAGGTAGTCGGAAGATTCTGTACAAAGGTAAATAAATACTGGCCTAATTTAAAATCCCAAAATAAAGTCTCTTTGCGCCCATTTTGGACATTAATGTGATCGTATATCAAGGAATCAAAGAAGTGCAGGAAAATATTTACAACGATCCATCCATATGGTGACACAGTTCATTTCACACAATGCCCGAAAGAGAATTTTAAAGGCGCGTATGGATGAAGGTTTCTGTCGTGCATAAAGTTTTCAAGTAGGGTAGGCACAGAACACACACAACAGAACAAAATATAAAGCTATCGCCAAAATTCCATTTTCAGGCTGAGAAATTTTATTGAAAATTATTTAAGAAAATTAAAAGCTATTTCTTATCCTGACGCAGGATTCAAACCTTTCGTGATCGGAGATACATTGTCACTGGACCACCAAGATATTTATCAACCGTTAAAATTCTATAAAAAAATAACACACCCGGTCGGTACTCCCCTTTAAATCGGGATCGACCGGGAAGTTGAAGGATGTTCCGAAAATCGGCTTTTACGATTGACGTTAAAAAGATCGGTATATCACGAGTGCATATTGCACATCCACCCGTCGTGCATTACGGGTAATTTACTGCGGCGTGGCATTTATTGCTCTATGTCAACTTGGGATTACATTTTATGGGCGATGTGAATCATTTTGTAGCCGAATGCAAAAAATGACGGCCAAGTGCGTGTGGGGCATCCTTTAAGGTAGGATTCCGTATCTATCTATATAGACTACGTTTTATCTACGAGGTGAACCCGCCTGGGTTCTATTCTTAGTCTCCTAGATCTCCCTAAATAAGCAAAGCTTTTACTGGGACGTGTCATTTATTTCTCTATGTCAACTTTAAATCAGGTTTAAGGTAGGATTCCGTATGTACATAATATTTTTGGCGAATGCTGAAAACTATCTCCAGATGAGTTTTGAATATATTAAATTTTGTAAATGTAGGATTTATAAATTAATCCACACTGGGAATGGAAGCCGGGACAACGATTGCTCATTTAAAAATAATTAATATCATCAGGGTCAATACTAATAATATAAATACGTAACGTACGTCTGTCTGTTTATCTGTCAGCTGTCTGTAGCCGCGGCAGTCCGCTAGTATTAAGTAATAAGAAATTTAATGTAATATTAGTCTTACTACAGAACCCTAAAAATGGGGAGGTTCTAAATCTGACACATTTTTAAGACTCATTAAATAAATTTTATTAGCTTAATACATTATTACTATTGTTGTAATAGTACAAATATGTTTGTTTATTAGTGTGTATGCTCTTTTGTGTTTTAATGGATAAAAGAACTTTTTTTCGAACTTAAAATATTGGCATTTATTTGTTACTAGCGATTACTTTTATGTAAAATTATGTTTTGATTAATCCCATGGGAACCATGAATTAGGTATCTTCCGAAAAATATAAAGTAATTTAAGTGTTATTCCAGAGTATAATCTACGAGTATCTTCATTAAACAATTCGATCTAATCAGTATTTTGCGTA
Source organism: Bicyclus anynana (assembly GCF_947172395.1). Classification (NCBI taxonomy): domain Eukaryota; kingdom Metazoa; phylum Arthropoda; class Insecta; order Lepidoptera; family Nymphalidae; genus Bicyclus; species Bicyclus anynana. Next base: position 561,171 of record NC_069102.1, read on the forward strand.
CTAACTTGGAGTCAGTGGTAAGTTATTTTTCTATTAAAGACATTTGTAAGATAGAACAACGTTTCCCTAATAAGGTAATGGAAAATATAGTTATAAATTAACCTGAACTGAGAAGCGAACCCAGAATACCTCAACGGATTAAGCACGACTGAGTCGTCAAATCATTATCAATTTAAATAGTCAAAGTTAACTTCACCAAAGTACAGTTAGAAGCATAATGGCTAGCAATTTTTATTCCGACTTGTTTAGAAGATAATTTAAGATGACATTATGATAATGATGAATTTATATTTTGGCGCGCACTGTACACTCTGTGTGCGATGCTATCTGTCTGTCTGTTGCGTTAGTTGTTAGGAAGACATATTGCACGTATTAAGATTTGTTGTTGTATTCCGTTATCTAAATACAGAGTAGTCCATCTTTTGGCGTTGTTAAAAAAGTGTTTCGTGTTGTGATAATCCGAATAAATAATGGTATACTTGATGTACTATAACCAGATTAACTGTGTTACTAACTACTAAAGCCGAGAAGATCTGGGTTCGAGTCACGCCTGCTGGGTTATTGTTATGCCTTTCTAGCAAGCAATGTACCAAACATGCGTAAAGAAATGGATTATAATTTCCATATAATTAAACAAATAAACTCCCAATTAACATTGTGCAACTTAAGCTATCTTAATTTATACAAATCGTGCCCACGTGGAATGGTGGCAAGAATATTAGCTTCATTTCCGCGTTGGACAGTCAGGCTGATCCTTTGCACAAAAAATGAGCCAGTCCCTCTGTCACCAGTTGAGGCAACTAGCCGCGGTGAAATAATTCTGAGAAAATGTTCTCCAAGAAGACTGACTGACTGACTCCAAGAAATGACCAAGGGTATCCACGGCAAAAGGAACTAAATATGTGACTCTCGGTCAGAGAGGCTCACTTATGCCACTTACAGTATCATGTTTAAGGTTATCCTTAAAGATAGAAAAACTCAATTATCTTACATCACGACACGGGACTAGAACCCTGGCCATGTTGCTAGTAATCTAATAGTACCTACCCAATAGCATAAAGTCATCACTGGACCATCGAGGTAATATTGCTTATTACCAATATTTTACAAAAATATAATAAATTGTTTATTTACGGTTAAATAGGGACTTCCAACTTTTAGTAAAATGGATTTCATTTGAGTTTCGCAAATTAAAAATCTTCTTTGAAATCTGTTGAAAACATAAATCATCATTCAATTTCTGAACGAGAATTAAATATTGTTTTGATAAATTAGAACAGTGGAGATTTCGAGAGCACTCCACACTTGAGAAAATGCGAAAACTGGAAAAGCGGAAAAGGTGAGTACCTACTTATGCACGGTCAAAAAATCAGCAGAAAAGTTCATTAAAATTCACTTTTCCCTAATAAAATCTACGAATGAAAGGTTCTGGAGAACTTATTTATATAGCTGTAATACGGGTTTGTAGGTAACGAGGGTTTTTGATAAGGATTTGTCCACACTTAGCGAGTAATCGATAAGGGCTCTGTTTCACTACAAACGTTGGTTGCAGCAAAGTAAGATGAGATTTGTGACGACATCTCTGGCCAGGTTTGGTATGCCGTGGTGTTAGGTTTGATTTCAGCTCATATCTTTTCCAAAAGGTTTTCAGTTTCAGGAGATTTTCCAAAAGGTCTAGTGTGACTCTAGTTCCACTCTTATGGCGAAGATTACATGATCGAGTCTTTCTAAATTGTTGTATGCCAGAAATTGTGCATGTGCAAATGCATGATTATACTATTAATCTGTGGATTCTCAACAAATGACTGTGGATGAGTGAATGATGTCTCGTAGAAACAGAGATGTGAACAGATAACAAACATGTGCTTCTTCCAAGTTGGACCGCTACCATCCTCACTTAACATCAGGTAAGACGGAAATTAAGAGCTAACTTGAATAAAAAACATATCAATATAACTAAATAAAGAAAATCAATTAATCACCAGAGCATATTTTTGACAACAAAAGCAAACAAATAAGTTTTCACACTTTAAAATACTTGATGCAATAATAAATCCAACTGTTTACTTTTCCCATACGCTTATTATTACAGATATTCCGAAAAATTATTTTTCCGATGTTGTTGCGAGGAAAATATAGGAAAGAAAATTCGTCTATAACAGTGTGTGTAGCGCTTAAATGTGGTTTTTCCGATAATAACAGGCAATGTAACTAGGCGAGGCGTCCGCAAAAACTGCCATAATAAGGGGTGTACCTCACGGGTAGATAAGTGCGGTCAACATTTGACCAGCCGGTACGGTCAGAAAAAAAACATTTAAAAACGTTTATTGGATTAAATAATAACTTGAAAATGGTTAAAAAAACTAAAAAACACGTTTTAAGCACGCACTAAAAATTACAATTGAATTTAGGTCACGTGATAATTTTTTTCGTACCCAATTCAGCAAAGCCTTTCATTTAATACTTATGTCATGGGGGTGCATTTCAAATAGCATGTCCGCTTTATTGGATTACTATTTTTTTTCGTATATCATGGGGGTGGATTTCAAACAGAAAGTCCGCCATCTTGAAGAGGTCGCCATATTGGATTTGTAATGACGTTTCTGAGCTAGTCATGTATTGTCATTAAAACTCAGAGCGTGCGCAAAATTTCATCCTAATCGAAGACCGAAGTGGGTTAAATTAAAATTCCAACATTTTCTTACATACATATTTACAAGTGAAGCTAATATAAAGCGTGTAATAACAAAATCTTACTAGTAAAGTAAAAATATTCTATAGCCAAATGTTTCTAAAAATGTTTGTGTCATGTACGTGTATGTATAATTTTTGTTTATTTATATGTTCTACAACACTCAACTACAAAGATGACAAATTTGATTTCTGTACGTCAAGCTTCAACTATAAAAGTTTGTAAACATCAGCTAAGAATGGATTTTGCGACAGGGCCCGATTATGGAGGTCTAAGGGCGGACGAAGTTGCGAGCACCCGCTAGCTATATCACATGCTACTACTACTAGGTGGGGTGATGACATCCAGCGGGTAACACGGAGCTGATGATGATGATGATGATGACGATATATTATATAAAATGTGAGAGTAATTAAAAATAAATTATAAACAAAATAGTGTATTTTGAGTGGCCATAATTATACATTTATGAATTTGGAATACAGGTTGGCTAATATTATGACACACTAATTAGATAGAATATTGTCATTCTGTTTCTTCATGCATATTTATACTTGTACACGAGGCAACTAAAATATCGCTATATACAATTTTGTCTGTTTATGCAGCTTGAGCTAATTATATTAAAAATATATTTTTTTCATTAAGCTTAAATAGAAGATGGCACATTAATTAAGATAACATGGCAGCAGGGTTTGTCTGAAAATTGATCATTGTTTTAGCCCTGCACTCACAAATCAATAAAATTTTTGACAAAGTTTTCAATAAAATATTTTTTTATTTTTCCTTATTAAATGTTCAACGATTGCAACGTGCAAATGGAAATAAGTCACTTGTCTGAAAGCCGAGCAAACCCAGCTTTATTAACTAGTAATATTATATTTTGGGTTAATGAGAGCTTCACGTCGTGACATTAAATTAAAATTTTGAAATAAATAATGATTTTATGCTCTAAAGTTTTTAGCCAACTGAAACTCTCGTTTTTTTTATTAAAAATGTATTTTGTATTTCTGTAGAAAATGCAGATAATTTATTTGATTAAGTGGGAAATTCTTGAGTGTATACTTCATTTTCTATAAAATGCTTGAAGTTTCTTGAAATTTATAATCTGGCAACGTTGTTGATTAAAATTAAGTATTTATAGTTATAAATGTAGTAAAGTTTCTTAAGTGACAATCTAGTTTAAGATACTTTATCAAAAACGAACTTTATCAAAAAAATAATGAAAACAAGTTATTTCTTCTGTTAGCGAATATTATTTCGGCTAAAATTGTAATGGAGTAATTTGGTAAAATATACAAAATTTTAAGTGCATTTTTTATTTCTGTATCGTTCTGAAAAGTGGGCCCAATTTCCGGCATCTCCTTTCATTTGTTAGTACCTAGTATGAGTAGATCACTTCATGACAGAGTTCTTCGGGTCATGGTACATTTCGAAACAAGTGTGTAAGAATTTTGCGTTTCAACTGATCTCTTAATTACTTTCTAGCAAGATTATAGTAAAGCTTAAGCCATTACAAATAAAAAAACAAACAGAATACTAGAAGGAATCAACACTAATATTATAAGCCTCAATAGCTTAACAAGGTTCGATCCTCGCCCCGGTAAACTATTGTCGTACCCATTCCTAATAATGGAATATTAAAAAAAATAAAGAGGTGGAGTTTGTGGTATTGTAAGGGTTAATTTATGGATTTACTGAATCAATTTATATAGGTCAAAAAGTTTCTAAAATACAGTTGTCTCGGCGCCCAATATGAATTCGTCCCGTTTGGCGTCGAGACACTAGGCCCGTGGGGCAGGAGCGCTCAGACTCTCCACAAGGAGGTCAGCAAACGCCTCAGAGAGGCAACAGGCGACCCTCGGGCGGGCAGCTTTCTCGCGCAAAGAATTTCAATCGCAATTCAACGCGGGAATGCTGCCTGCGTGATGGGCACCCTACCAAGGGCGGCAAATTTTGATAAGTATTTTTAGGTATTAGTTTTAATTTTAATTTATTTTAATTTTATAGTTGTAGTTATAATGATTTTTCCTTATATTTTATTTTTATAATAAGTTTAGCCTATTTAAGTAGTTTTAGTATTCGTAAATATACTTTTGTAGACCTGAATTTATATAGGTAAACTAAAATAAAATGAAAACACATAGCTTTGCTGACGCTACAAAGATGTATCGGTCCCCACAGGGCACCGCCGACCGCTGAAGTTGCGATCTAAAATAAGATATCTACCGGCGACCTGCGACCGGCCCAAATAAATCGACGGAATATGGCCCCGTATTATGCGTGCCCGACCGCACCGCCTTCAATAATGGCGCAAATATATTACGCAGTGCACTTTCTTTTTTATAAAATATGTTTATTTTGCGTAAAAATGGGTACGTAAATATGAATCTATACTAATATTATAAAGCTGAAGAGTTTGTTTGTTTGATTGAACGCGCTAATCTCAGGAACTACTGGTCCGATTTGAAAAATTCTTTCAGTGTTAGATAGCCTATTTATCGAGGAAGGCTATGGGCTGTATATTAGCCCCATATTCCTACGGAAACGGGAACCACGCGGGTGTGACCGCGTGGCCTCAGCTATTATAATTAATACAGCTCGTATAAATTATTTCCTAGTAAAAAGTGTATAATATTATTTTGTTGGCTGTACTACCAGTTGAAATTATAATAATTATAATTTTAATAATATACCTATATATTATTAAAATTATAATTATTACAACTTCAATCATTTAAGTATTTTATATTGGTAATGTGGCGAACCCACACCGGAAAGCGTAGTGTTGATCAAACCCCTCACTAGGTGGACCGAGGACATCAAGAGGGCTGCAGTTAGTCGCTGGATGCTGACGGCTCGAGACCGTTGTGTTTGTAAGTCCATGCAATAGCTCCAATGTCCAGCAGTGGACCTCCATCGGCTGTTAAAGATGATGGTGATGTATGTTGGCAGTATACAGTTAATTCATTAATTTTTCAGGTGTATTTCATCAAGTTTCAGTACGTATGTATAATTAGATTTTACATAAGCCAACTTCCGAATTTCGGGTTGCTGCAGAGAATTATATAGAAATCGTAATACTAATTTTAAGTCCGACCCAACACTCGTACCCAGGACCTCAAGATCTGATGCTGCATAGGCTAATCACTAGGCAGTTGCTGTTAAAATTATTATTAAAAACAAAAGTTGTGACTTTATATTCCACAAGTTTTGTATCGTTCTATTACTATTACATACGCATATAAGAATAATAAAATTGCAGAGAGAGAGTCACGGATTCATATTTTACTAGAGACCGCTTGTTCACTCAATATCCAACTGCATAATTCTCTTAAAAGTGGCACCTACGACGATGCCATGGAAGCTATTTAGTATATATTTGGTAATATCGAGGAAGGCTATATAATACCTAGCAGCGAGGTGATTCTAAGCTTTAAATCCCACTTCTATATGAAGAAAGCTCTAACTGTATGTGGTAGGCTGTTTATAATGACGATGGCGAAAAAGTGTCTTGTGAAATATGTCACTTATACGATACCTAGCAGAATATAAGTCCAAATACGAAGCCCTCTGCGAGGAGGTGCTCTGTGTCCGCAACTATTCCCTCTATTTACTGAGCCATACAACTTTTATGGGTGGTGCGTTTAATAAAAAGTTCCTCCATTGCAAATTAAACACGGCAATAAAACTGGGACAGAACACAAGTAAGTAGCCGAGTTAAACTAACTGTCCGCGGACGAAGCCTACAGGAGACCACTGCAACTGTGAATACCACCTAATAAAATACCATCGTTACAAAAATAATACTACACTGTTTTTTTTCACATTTTTACCACAAAGTCAGCGAATTATTTTTCATCATACTCATGTGAATTTAGAACTATGTAGATCCAAGATATTTCCAAGCTAGCTGGCTAGCTAACTAGTATGTAAAGTTATTGAGAGTCAATGCAATTTTTTTTTATTCTTTACAATTTACCCCTTGACTACAATCTCACCTGATGGTAAGTGATGATGAAGAATCAAAGATGGTAGCGGGCTAACTTGTTAGGAGTAGGAAGACATTCCACAACCCTTTCGGTTTCTAAACGACATCGTACTGTAACGCTAAATCTCTTTGCGGTACTTCTTTGCCGGTAGGGTGGTAACGAAGCCTCCCACTAGCCAAGTGACTTCATTTGACAGTACTTATAAAAGTGTATATAATATGTTCTTCTAACAACAACTTTATAATGTAGATTTGTGTAACTAACAGTTATAAACTATTACATGGGCGACGGCAGCAAATACATTAAGGGCATAATTTCCTTTTGCCCTCAATTAATAATTAATTTTATTGAATAAGAAACGTACACAAATTATGATTTACTAAACCCTACTGAACTACTAAAACCTTCTCTGAAAAATAACGATAATTTGTTTGCAAATCTGCTTGGTATCCTTTAAGAAAATTACGGACCTAGCTACAGACGTACGGTTCGAATAATTTCCAGAATTTCCTTTTTTAGATTCTTTTAAATTATAATAATAATATATACACTGGAGTCCGAAGTTCCAGTGGTATCTCGCAAGTATGAGGTAGGGTGGCAACTGCGGACTTTTCTACGTTCTTGTTTTGTTTGTTATCATTGTCTATGAGCTTCAGGCCGGAAGCAACCCTCCAGTGAGGGGTGCACTTGGAGTGAAAGAAAGGGTAGTTTTCTTTTTCTTTTTTGACAACGTTTTCGATTCGATAGATCTCTTATACGATTTTGTTAGCATAATCTTCCTAAATGTTATCATTTTATAACTGTAATAAGTATTACAAATTTAAAGAGTTTTGAACATACTAATGTCAGGAACCTACAAGTTAGAGTTTTATTTTATTTTTGTATTGAATAGTCCATTAATCAAGGAAGGCTTATAGGTTAACATGGTATAACTAATAGGGTGGCTTTCGATGCATGCGCTGGGAAAACCGTTGAAGTATTACGCAAAAATCATGTAAGATGGACTTTTGAAAGTGCTTAATAAAGTCCTAAGATAATGCTCAGTTTGACAAGAGTTTCCACAAGAACGAAGTTGCGGGCGACTTATTATTATAATGAAATTTTTATTTAAGAAAACAAAAGAATCGTATGTACCCAAGTTAATAGTAGAGCTCGTCCAGCCTATCCATCCTCGTCCAGCCTTGGCCTATTCACTATTTTGTCTTTATTATCAACCTGTCAAAATAAACATCAAATCCATTGACAAAATGTCATTTACCTACTGTATGATAGCACCGGGTGACTTTTTTACATAGAATCTCTTCAATTTCGTATATGTCAACAAGCCTACGTCAAAGATAGTGAATCGGGGGAATGTGGAACTCACTGACACCAGAATACCCACTATAACCCAGAGGAGCCACCTGCGTCCTATTGGGACGCAAAAGGAACGCGAAAGCAGGCGATTTCCCATCCCGATGCGTTCGTTGTTCCACTCAGTGGTGTTTACAAGGGTGGAAGGAGGTGCGCATGTCGGCGCCCTTCAACACTCCCAATGGTCCGCGCGGGCCGGGGGGCATGTAGCGATGAATGAAAAACCCACGACTGATGCACCTCACTTCCCCGCACGCACGATTTCACCCCTGCGCAATCTTTCCCCCGTCACCCGCATATCGTGGGAGTGTTATCAACGAACTTGCCAAGCTATAACCACGTTGCCAAAGAGGCAGGTACATTAATACTATTGAGATATTCCGAACCCTTTCTTTCGAGTGCAAAATTGCACGACTGACAATGGACCGAATTGCGTACGCTTTTGTACCGCCATAATTTTTACGGAATTTTTGAACGCGGCATTTCGTTCGACGGTCATACTCATAATACAGGAATGAATTATGTAATTTATAACGAACAATGTATTGGGTGAAATACGCAAAATATTTTGAAAAGCATCGGCATTCCTCTTTTTTATTATGTAGTTTTGTTTTGGTATTGAAATGGCTGGTATTTTTGTTTGCGTATAAATTGATAAGACAAAAAATATAATTTTATTAAACACTAGCCGACAACCGCGTATTTACCGTTCTCGTAAAATATAATATAACTCACTAAGACCGTGGCTTTCTATTGGTAAAAGAATTTTCAAAATCGGTTTAGTAGATCCAGAGATTACCCCCTACAATAAGTACCAAAGACTTTCATCGTTATAAACCCATATTCGGTTTACTGCTGAGATCGAGTCTCTTCTTAAAATGAGAGAGGTTAGGCCAATAGACCACCACGCTGGCCGAATCCAGACTGGCAGACTTTACACACGTATAGAATTAAGAAAAATCTCAGGTATATATTGAGACATGTGACATTTAATTTCTTAAAATACACATAACTGAATAGTTGAAGGTGCCCCGGATTCAAACACCCTCCGGAATCGGAGGTAGAGGTCATTTCCACTAGGCTATCAAACCATCATAGCCGCCAGCGTTTTGGCTCGTATTGTCAAAAAAATATTTAAGTATGTAATTGTGTATTCATGTTTAAAAAAATATATATTTTTTTTTCAATCTAGTAGAACGATAAAGAACAGTTTAAGACCCTTCTAAAAAAAGTGTCAAGTAGCTTATTGGCCGCTTCACAACCGGTTGTGGTCACACATTTGGCTGCATCCAAACCATTTTGCGACCACATCTGACAACTACTCATGGTCATAACCACCTAATGCGCGAGATTCCTTACTAGTTACACTAATATTATATAAGCGAAAGTTTACTCCTCTTTGCGCTGCGGCTACTGAAGCGATTTGGTTGAAATTTGTAATAGAAATAGATTTTACTTTGGATTGACGCAAAGGTTTTTTTTCATCCCAGAAAAATCCATGGTTCCCGTAGGCTTTGTGAAACTTTCCACGCAGACGAAGTCGCGGGTATCCGCTAGTATAAAATATATTTATATCTGTATCGCATCCAATCGGCATCGTAACACAAAAACAAACAAACAGGTGGGTCGTAATAGCCTATTGTCTAATAGCGCGTCGTCCCTCGATCGCCTCTATATGGCGATATCCGTTTTATTGGTGTTTTTATTGCCGGTTTTGGTATAATCTCGCGCCTTAACCACTTCTAAATAGATTAACAACTAACAAATCGGATATAAAAAAAAATCGTCTACTGCCATGTTTCTTGTTACTTCAACAGCGATCAAAAAATATGAAAATACGAGATTATGTGGAATAGATTGTATGAAGACGATTTTTTTTAATATTCTTTTATTTTTACCTGACATGGCATTAGCCAGTCAATATCTGTAATAGAGTGAATCGGAACACAATGACAGCTGACATTGTCAACTGTAATTGTCATCTTGTCATCATGGACAATGAGAATCATCGTCTTCTCTTGCCTGACGGTTGCGCTGTGCACGGCGTTAAAAAGTATTATTAACCATTTAGTGTGATATTAATAAATAAATAAAATAAATAAATAAAATGGTAAAAAAATAAAAGAATTTTATTATAACAAAACCAATAACAATACAATATGGGAGCGGAGCAGTGGGTCTAAGTTTCATATACCCGCTCCTGTAAGGAGGGAGGCCTTACAATGTATAGTGGGCCTTTTGATGATGATGAGAATTTAAGTAGGTTCGAGTATATTTCACCGTAACACGTTAATTACTGAAAAAAGTGAGATTACATTCCGTTTACGGTGAAGCCAAAAAGAAGGGTAATGATTTTGTCTGTCCATGTATGTATGTATATTCCACCATCGAGTCTAAACTATTGTACCGATTTTAATGAATGACGTATCTAAAGATTTGTAATAATGGCCCGGGTGACTACTATAAAGGGTAATACTATAGAGAAATGATTTGTGTTTTTCTATGTTGCGATTAAACTCAAAGACTAAGTACTAAACAGTTTTGAAAAATTATTCCACCAATAGAAAGGGCTATATTTTATCTCCGTACTATCTGACGCCGCGCGGTTTCTCCCGCGTGGTTCCCGTTCCCGTTAGAATGCGGGGATAATATATATAGCTTATAACCTACCCCGATAAATGGGCTGTCTAACATTGAAAGAATTTTTCAAATCGGACCAGTAGTTCCTGAGATTAGCGGGTTCAACCAAACAAACAAACTCTTCAGCTTTATAATATTAAGTATTTACGTGATTCTGCTAGTAAATAAATAAAATACGTATAAATCATTTAAATAAGTAAAATTATTATGAAACGCCCTTAGCACAGGTAGCTACTTTGTAAAATGAATCCAAAAATGAAATTTCTAATACGAGTAAAATCTAAATAAAAATATCTTACCACAAAATCGTATGAAAGACCTCTAATCCCCAAATGCACCACCATTCCAGATTTTAAATAAAAATCCTTTTCCCCTTTCTTCAAATACAACATTTCAAGTTTGTAAATCGTATACCGGCTCCATTTGATTGACGGTTCCATTATATATTGGGCCTTGTCGTAACCCTTTATCCAAAGACGATGTATGTGACGTGGAGATCTTGTAATACTGGACGGTGTTTATTCGAGGGACGTACATGTCCAATTTATATTGGTCTTCGTGTTTGTTCTCTGATATACTTGTGTGGTCAGTTTTGTTAGCGATCAGGGGGGTGGGGGAGGTCAGTTTACGGCGGTCGGTGCAAGGATCCTTGTACAATGAATTGCATTAAGCGACAAAGCTATGAATGCTCTTAATGTATGGACACGATTTGATTGCTCCGGACTTGTAGTGATGTTATCGTGTTTGGTTTATAGATTGTTTATTACTTAATAATATCAATACTCAACACATACATATCATAGACGTAATAAAAAGTCCAGATACTGTCTTTTGAACTAAAAAGTGAGGTACCCCAATTCTGCCAGTAGCGTATCTATATACGTACACACCGAGACGCACACAGATGAGTGCATTTGTGTGACTCTGAACCTTCTTATGAGGCCCATAGTTAGCGACAATAAATTCATAATACTTAAATGTCAAAATATATATATATATTTATAGCTATAGCTTCGTTATAGCTTTAAAAGGCCTACTCGACAAGCCAAGCTTTCAGTTTGTTTTGAATGTGTTAAGATTAGTTGTATTTCTTAGACTCTCTGGAACCCTATTATTAATATGATGTGACACACAAAAGGCGGCTTTGTCGCTTGGTAGTTGGTACCTTGCACGTAACATTGCATTTTGATATTCATAATCTAACAGCTTTTTGTATGTGTATGTCGATAAAAATTGTATTATCGACATCTAAACACATTCCAGTACATCACTAGCATAAGCCTCGAGTCACGACTGGTTAGGTTACTACAGCGCCTTATTATTTCAGCTCGATCTGACGCGTCGTCTATTTATTATTCAGAGTTATATCATTAATAGTCAGATAAACTGTCACACTGTTTGTTTGTTGTGTGACGTATTTATATTTGTTTATACATAAAGTTGTTATGATACTGAGGGCGAGGTTAGTGCCTTTGAATATAACGATGAATCAAAAACAGGCAGCTTTCTAAACTTCGAATTTCTCAACAATCTATTGTAGGTCTAATATCGATTTAGTGATCAAAGTCTTTCAAAACGGCTTGAACAATTTTAATGAAAGTTTTACCCGTTTTTTTCTGGTTTCTGGTCGAATAATTTTTGTAGGCGCCTCAGTGAAAAACTCTCTTAGAGCTCTCTGTAAGACTTAGGAACCGACCGCGAAAGTTCGTTAGTGCTTATTGTCGCTTGTTGACTATTATGTTTGGCCTCCGTGGCGCAGTGGTATGCGCAGTGGATTTACAAGACGGAGGTCCTGGGTTCGATCCCCGGCAGGGCTGATTGAGGTTTTCTTAATTGGTCCAGGTCTGGCTGGTGGAGGCTTCGGCCGTGGCTAGTTGATACCACCGACAAAGACGTACCGCCAAGCGATTTAGCGTTCCAGTACGATGTCGTGTAGAAACCGAAAGGAGTGTGGATTTCATCCTACTCTCAACAAGTCAGCCCGCTTCCATCTTAGATTCCATCATCACTTACCGTCAGGTGGGATTGTAGTCAAGCTAACTTGTAGAGAATAATGTATTAATTGTTGTTATTTTATAAATTAGTAGGGCTTTATTATATACAGGGCAAAGTCTGTTGACTCCAGTTTAATATGAAATCAGAACAATCAGAATGGAAAAAAACACGTAACCGCTCACGCTTGACGGCGGGCACGCATTGTGTTTCAACAATGGCAGTGTTAAGGTCGCGCATTGTTCGGAGGTAGAGTGTATTTAACATACGAACACGCGTTAGATTTGTATCGCTCCAAGAAGTGGTACAGTACAGGCTGTGGACGCGTTGCCATGGTTACCATATAAAAAAAACACATTAATATCACTTATTTCAAGTATGCTTTTTTGGCTGGTGGGAAGCTTCGGCCGTGGCTAGTTACCACCCTACCGGCAAAGACGTACCGCCAAGCGATTTAGCGTTCCGGTACGATGCTGTGTAAAAACCGAAATGGGTGTGGATTTTCATCCTCCTCCTTACAAGTTAGCCCGCTTCCATCTAAGACTACATCATCACTACCCATCAGGTGAGATTGTAGTCAAGGGCTAACTTGTAAACAATAAAAAAAAGGCTTCATGGACTCAATTTCCATAGGCATATTGAATAGTCTACAGGGCCAGGTCTTCCTCCTTCTAGGAAATGGGGTTTCTAGCTTAGATCCCAAGATCCACCAAGGTGGTTAACGGCCCTAGGATCTAAGATCTGGCATTTGAAATAAATACCCTCATCTGTTATTTATTAGTGTCCTCTACTCCTTTTTGAAGTCGATTAAAAAGCACAATATTCTATTCCCCAACCTAAGACTTCGTAGGCTAACAACTGGACCAAAGAGGTGGTAATGTGGTGGTAACTGCCTCATTGGTCCCGTGGTTAGCTGTTTTAACTACGGACAATGAGGTCCAGGGTTCGAATCCCGGGTCAGGCCAACAAAAACAAATTTTTTTTACAAGGAAAATCTTAATAGCAGCCTGGAGTTAGGAAGTTGGCGGTGTTAGTACATCCCCTTGCCTCGGAGAGCACGTAAAGCCGTTGGTCCTGCGCCTGGTCTCTCACCGGTCGTTTCGGTCTGCCGTCCCATCGGATTTCGAGAGTGAGGATGAGGATTTCGAAGCCGCGGGCGTCCGCGTAAGTGAGGTATAATTGAACAATACGTGAGCCAGTAATGGCGGCCTGCTAGCGGCTACATAAATTCGAATCAGCCAAGAAGTCGATAATCTACGAAAGAGCTTACGTTTTTATCGAAAAACGCTATTTACAGCATCAGATATTTATTTAACCAACCTATAAAAATGTTTAGATTCGTAAGAATCATTTGTGTATGTCTCCCGATTATTGGAGGAAACTTTTTTCAGAAAAATTCTTTTTTCTTGCAATGTATAATTCCCAAGTGTACCAATTCAATGGTGTTTTCTAGCATCCTATCATCTGATCCTGGCCTGATGACCATGGGAAGTAAGTTTGAGACACGTGATATTTAATTTCTTAGTAAAACTAACGACTTGCGTTCGAGTAAATCCAAGTCATTGATCTCCTATTAAAAAGTGGATGCACAATCAGCGACCAAAAAACGTCCCCACTCAATAAGTGTCAAACACACTCAATTCAAGTAGTCGCATTTTCAAATTCAACATTAAACTCAATCCTTAAGGTTGAATTTGCTCTGAATTTGGGATTTGGTTATTGGACTATATCTATAGGCCTTTAGGTATAATTTTCTTTAACCAATAATTCTAAAAATGTCAAAGCAAAAATGGCCAGTTTTTAAGTGAGATTTTCTACATGACTGTGCGTTCTATTATTATAAGAGGTCTATGATTTAAGTTCAAAATTCGGCGGTCGTGACGTAATCGTATCGTGTAAACACTTTATTGTATTTTATAGTCATTTTTCTTATTCAAGGAGTAATAAATCACTATTCTATTCATCGGTACATTAGTTGGATTGAGTGATTCCATTACGTGTTTTTTGCATATTGATTATTATTTTATTATTATACTTAGGGTAGGGGGGTACAACCCCCTAAAAGCTTTTTGTTATATTAAAGAGTAATTTACTTATGACTACGACTACTATGAGTCTTACTAGTTCAGTGGTTTTGAGGCTGGTTTTACATTCGACAGGTTCCTTGGTTCAAATCCTATCAAAGTGCTCGCTAAGGCACAGGTATGTAATCTTGAGGTTCTTGAGCTTGCTGTTCAGAATTTATTATAGAATAGGCAAGCTCTACCCAAGATTCGAACCCAGAACCTTATGATCTGAAGCTACATAGACTAACCAACGAAGCAGTTAGATTAGGAGATTTTTATCAACGGGTCGTAACGCAGTGAGGCTTAAAGGTTGCTGCATACCAAACGGGTTAGGACGTGGAGGGGGCGGCAACTAGACGTGGTGCTATATAACCATGCCCCGGCCGCGCCCTCGTGTCTTATTTTGCCTACAATATTTTCAAAACTTGTCGTCCCGTCCTAGATAAATTACGTCACGTATGCAATGACTTTTAGTCAGTATAAATACGGAGAGGTTATATAGATCAGGGTATGCACTAGTAAAACAATTTAAACAAGCTGGGAAAATGTACATTGGATAAGCATTGATGATCCATTTGTTAGGGTATGCAGTGCTTTAATGCATGTATGGTGAGATAAGACTGTGATGGACCTGCCAATGCATAGCTTTAAGCAATGTGTTAAAAAACATTTACTTACTCGAGGTTACTACAACATTGATGAGTTCCTTAACGATAAAGATGCTTGGAGGCCGTTAGATCAGCTTCCACCTTCACACAGGAAGTAAAAGTATAAGAAATTGTAATGTTGTCATCAATTGTAAATTACATTGTTGTATGATTTTTCAAAAGAGCAACTGTTGAGTTTCTTGCTGGTTTTTTCTCAGCAGAACCTGCCTTCCGAACCGGAGGTAGAATCTTTACAAATAGTCAACTGACGTGTCAAAAGTGCATGTAAACTGAGCCTACTTGAAATAAATGATTTTTGATTTTGATTTTGAGCACGCCACTGAAATTCGACATAACCTGCCCCTGTATTCTGTAAAGTAACAGCGCTGTTCGTTCTTTTCTAAGCTACTTCTTTAAATATACAGGCATCCTATAAATATATAATTTAAATTCGAATAAAGATGTGTTATAGGCGAAATGTTCGTCGACGAGTTATATAGCGGAATCGTACCCCTGATCGGCTCCCAGTGGCATGAGAGAAAAAAGAATGGTTAAGTAGCTTATCTATTGTCTTGGCAATTTTACTTTCGTTCAACGCCAGCAATGTCAATATTGGTTTAACAGTAAAGCTTCATCTTGCCTCGTGAGGTGTGCGCTGGCCTTTAGTTTTATTGCAGCACACGACTCGGGATTTATATCACAACGTACCATTTGCTCGGTAAATCTTGAGTTCTGTGTTTACGGCTAACTATATTGCCCCAGCTTGATGCTACGTTATGAATATTGGGTTAAGCGTTGCTTTTACGAAAATATTCCGCATCTTGGTTATTTCTAAGCGAATTTGGTTTGAGCAGGTTTTTTTCTATTCAACGATACGTAATTTCTTGGCTGCGATCTTAATTAACCATACAACTAAACTGACTTGAATGAGTGGTAAGTATTTTCTACAGATCTATCCATTACTGGCATCGTGCCGGACGTATTGATGGCCTCCTTGGCCCAGTGCAGGTTGTATTTACATGACGGAGGAACTGGGTTCGATCCCCGGTTGGGCCGATTGATGTTTTTAATTGCTCCAGGTCTTGCTGGTGAGGGGTTTCTGCCGTGGCTGGTTATTGCCGGCAATTACCAAACGGGTTTACGATTACCAAATCTACTGTAGGTAAGACATCCTTTACTAAGACATTACGTTGGTGTCCCGGGACTGTACAGGGAGCGGTCGTTATATCCCCGTGCGTACAAACAACACAAATAAACCGAGCATTTATCTCAAAAACAATCTTGGCACGTATTTGTACACTGGACATTGCATCTATTTCCCTTGGTTTGCTTAAAAGCACTCGGTGCGCCATTGAGAAATAATTTATAATACCTCCACCATTTAGCCATCGACTATTGGACTATACTCCTGGCCATTGTAATCTGAAATTGCTCACGTATCTATTTGCCTATATTTCCTTACTATCGGTCGAATTCTAAACATCCACAATTCTAACCCCACACACGCGAAATTCAACTCCAATTAATTAGAATTAAGGTTCAATTTTGTATGATACATGTTTGCTTTTCTGGTGTACTAAGATCAAACTGACGTCATAGCCATGACGTAGCATGCATTGTTTGAACTGTATTGTTGTTCTGGTGTTCAGAGACTGCCTTTCGGTTGCTTTTCATGCGCATTATTCGATATGCATTAGATTGCTTAGCTTTTGACTAACAGTAATGTTAGAGCAGATAATATTGTACCTGTTTCTGATATCATCTTGAATTTACTCGTATGGTTCATTGTTTACTCACTTTAAGAAAATATTTTAAGATTAATATTAATTTAGTTTTAATTGGCTGGATTGTGTGAAAAATGACATGTGTGTAAAGGTAGTAGATGAGTTGACGAGTAATAGAGACGAATGGAAAAGATTGACATATTTTTCCGACACCACTTAAGTGGGATAAGGGAAAGATGGTGATATTTAATTATATTGATCATTGTGACAGAGATGAATAAAAAACAAACTGAAAATAGGTAGGTGTATTCCATTTTAAACTTTCAAATTTTAAACATTTTTGATTCAATTTATTCTGAAAATGATTTTGAGTCTGAAGTCTAAGGAGTAATAATGATATTCTAACAAAAAAAAATAGTTTAATAATATATTTAACGCAGTTTAATATTAATAATATAAAAAAACTTTACCTCGTTAAAAACGTCCACTAATTTAAAAATTCTTTTTGCTTTCAGCAATAGCAGGAATATAAAAGGCAGGTACTTCAAAAGAATAGTTAATAGGCATCCGTGGCAAATCAAAAGAATACTTCAGCGCATTGCAGCCTATAAATTTACCTATAATTACCAACTCGTCTACCCTTGATATTGGATCGAAACTAGAATCATTAGTTGACTATAATTCTAGAATCTAGATAATCAAAAAATTTACATTGGCTGTTTTTTTCACTTGTCAATTTTTAAGATCAACCTATTAAAATAAACATAAACCAATTGAGCAATATCATCTACCTACTGTATGATATCCACCAGTAGGCACCGGATAACATTTGTTACATATAATCTCAATTTTATGTACAAACATAGGTCAAAGTCAGTGAATTATACTGCATGGCCTACTTGAAGGAAAACTATGAGCTGTAAACTTCGCAAGGGATGTAGGAAATACGTCATCGTACTGCCCTGTGTTACACCAGCAAACATACTATGCTCAGGGTTTAAAAGAACAGGGCAACCCAGTATAGGACGCATTCTTAGAGAGTTTACTGCGTCGCCACCTTGGCCAACATCATTGGACTAACGAGGAAATTGGTTCGTTATTCTATACGGATTCGGATCACGACATCCTGGTCTCGAGCCATGGGACAGGTTGGTATTACACTTTTCCGTTTTCCGACACATCTCTGTAAAAAATCTCAGCTCGGGGTTGGGTTGATGATGTGTTGTGTGTGACATCTCCGTTCCTCGGAGACAGAATTAAAAGTCTTCTCCTATATCTGAAAACTGTGGTGGTTGATGATTTTAAGTTCCATATTTCCTTTTCCTACAAGGAGGGAGGACAGGCCCAGTTGTAGACTATTCAAATGAGCTGATAATGATGATGCCCTACGAAGTATTGTTGTGAGAGACGATGGATTTTTACTTGATATCAAGTAAACCATTCCGCTCAGTACCTACGAGGTTTCTAAACACAAGTTGCTGAAGATCATGACTAAACAGAATCGCATTTGTGTTATTACGAAAAGTAAAAACAGATCTCACAACTTCCCGCCGAGTGAAAGTCATATAATCCCAGCTAACTACGTCAAATGATAGCAAAATTACACCACGTTCAGATAAACAGCCATACATGGCTGACTCCAGTGCTATGTAATTCAAAAATATGGTTTATATTTCCCCAGATCGGAGGTGTATTCGAATTTATTGCAGTATTTTGCATGTCTGAGAGCGGATTCGGTAAGTGTGAGAAGTGTAGCGTTAACCTTTCTTTACTCGCGAGATGGTCTAACGTACCCACATTTTATGAAATGATATCATATTGTTTTTACATATTTACTTGTAGCATCTTCGCACAGATAAACGTTATTATGATCAAACCGTAAACATAGAGTCAAACTTGACATGACATAAGGATGGAATTTGGTGTAGACAAGTGTGCGGTCATCAATGTAGAGCGAGGAAGGATAGTGAGCTCCGAGAATATAGTTATTTCAGAAACTATCATTCTCAGATCACTCCTTGAAGGCGAGACCTATAAATACCTTGGAATGACAGAAGCACTTGGTATTGAGACAGGGAATATGAAACAGGTAGTGAAGGAACGCTTCTTTGGCCGCCTGAAAAAAGTCCTAAAAAGTCTTTTATCAGGCGGTAACAAGGTGCGTGCCTTCAATAGCTGGGTCATGCCCTTACTCATATACACTTTTGGCATTCTAAAGTGGACTCAAACCGAACTGGATTCCCTGGACTGTAAAGTCCGCAAACTGCTGACGTCATACCGGATGCATCACCCCCGTTCATCTGTAATGAGATTGTACATCCCACGCAAGTGTGGAGGACGTGGCTTCTTAAACGCCAAGAACCTTCATAATCGTGAGGTGTGCAATCTCAGAGATCATTTTCTCAAGATGAATGTGAGTATGTTTCAGGATGTCGTTGCAGTGGATAAGGGACTTACCCCGCTATCCCTAGGCAAAGAGAACTGGCGCAAGCCTATAGTAATTAGTAACTCAGATCGTGTGGCAATATGGAAGAGCAAGGAGTTGCATGGACGATTCTACAAGGCCCTTACTGGGCCGGATGTAGATCAAATAACATCTGTATCTTGGTTGCAATTCGGTGACCTCTTTGGGGAAACCGAGGGTTTTGTCTGTGCAATTATGGACGAAGTTATAAAGACGAGAAACTACCGGAAACACATTATGAAAGATGGCACTCTAGACATCTGTCGAGCGTGTCATCGTCCTGGGGAGTCCCTCAGGCATATTGTGTCCGGGTGTTCTCACCTTGCTAACGGCGAATACTTGCACAGACATAATCAAGTAGCCAAGATAATCCACCAACAGCTTGCTCTTCAATATGACCTTATCGATTTTGAGATGCCTTACTATAGGTACGACCCAGCGTCAGTTCTTGAAAATAGCAGTGCATTGCTCTACTGGGACCGAACGATTATCACTGACAGGTATATTGTAGCCAATAGACCTGATATAGTGCTAGTCGATCGGTCAGTGCGTCGTGCAATAATTGTTGATATTACAGTTCCACATGACGATAATCTGGTTAAAGCCGAAAAGGAAAAAGTATCAAAATACTTGGACCTTGCTCACGAGATTACCGCCATGTGGAATGTTGAGTCAACTATTGTTGTTCCGATAGTTGTTTCAGTCAATGGTCTTATAGCGAAAAGCTTCGACCAACACCTTAAGAAGCTTTCGCTTAACTGTTGGATCAAGAGTCGGATACAAAAGGCAGTGATTCTTGAGACGGCGCGTATTGTGAGGAGGTTCCTCACTCTGGAGCCCTGACCACCGGTTGCTTGGGCACTCAAATGTCCCGCAGCGGGAGGGTGAATTTTTTTTATAAATTTTTAATAATGTTTTGTATTTTATACTTATATTGTTAAAAATTTAAAAAAAAAGAAGTAATAAATAAATGAGAGAGTCAAACTTTATCATTAGAGAGAGGAGGCCCGTGGAAAATATTAATTATTATTATAATAGTATGACAATGATGATGAAAATAGTATCTACATAATGATAAAAAAAATCTTGTTTTCCAATCTGCAACTAAAAGTTCAAAATTAGTCGATCGCACACTAATGCCTAGTGTGCGATCGACTAATTTTGAACTTTTATTGATTGAGAGGTAATTACAGATATAATATACAGCTTAATTTATATAGAAATACGAATGTATTATAATTTTCCATAGGTCCTAGAGACCGAAGTAAGTATAAAATGTCAGTGATGAAAGCGCAGGTTCAAAGTGTTTTCGTGAGTGGGATTTGTTTTAAGTTCTCCACCAAATAGCTCTGTTTATGTTGATGTGAATTATTCTGTTTGTTTCGCTTGTTATTGCTTTCGAGTATCGCTGGTTTAGCGTTGTGAAGTTGTTGGGGCTTGGGTTTATTAGCTGATGGCTCTACATAAAGGCGATTATAACATGTTTGTTGGTAAACATCCCTACACTGTGAAGGGTTAGGTATTCTTTTGATAATAACAATTATTGAAACATCTAACTTAAAGTCTAAGATATAACGAAAGAATTATTTAAAAATATCTTTATTTAATAAGTTTAGTAGGAACTAGTGGCCGCCCGCGACTTCGTCCTTGTGAAAATCAATGTAAACTTTTAACCCCTATTTCTCCACTATAGGGGTTGAATTAAAAAAAATCTTGAATACTTTTGGCTGAAGGGAAGCTTCGGCCGTGGCGTATTACCACCCTACCGACAAAGACGTACCGACAAGCAATTTAGTGTTCCGGTACGATGTCGTGTAGAAACCAAAAAGGTGTGTGGATTTCATCCTACTCCTAACAAGTTAGCCCGCTTCCATCTTAGATTGCATCATCACTTACCGTCAGGTGAGATTGTAGTCAAGGACCAATTTGTAAAGAATAAAAAAAAATCACATTATATTTCGCGTTTTTACTCTAAAAATAAAGGACTTTCCATGCAAACTTTAACCCCCTATTTCACCCCTTCTATTTTTTTTTATTTTAGGGTCAAAAAGTACCCTATTATTTGTTCCAAGGTTCCATTTACCTATATACCAAAATCTTGATCTGATTAGCCGCTTAGCTGTGAAAAGACAGATAGACAGACAGACTTTAGCATTTATATTATTAAGTATAGATTAAAAAAAAGTAAAGATTTACAAAAAATAACTGGCATTTTTATATTCATTGAATAAACGACATTAGACCTTCACTTAACTTACTTATTCGTATGACGTGTTTTATCGAAGTTTCAATAAAACAGAAGTAGCAGAAAATGTTTCATATTTCACTCACCGAAAGCATAAACCTATATAACTAAATCTTTCTACGAATCCATCACATAATCTTAATTACCGGTATCAGTACACTGCGGGCCAAAAAAATCTGAATCCCTCTTAAATTCACTCGCAAACGCAAGATAATAATCCCGCAAAGCACTCGCTTCCTCTGCGCAGCTATCAATTTAAATTCGTACAACTTTTTCATTTGCTCGGACGTGATTTAAGCTGCATACGTTTTTATTGACCGACGGTGTAATTATGCCAATTTGTAAATGCTTCTTCTCATATGTTCAATGCACGGACATTGAGATACAAAGTATTCTTTAGGTATATATGCCACTGTCTTATTGGTCCCGCGGTTACAACCGCGAGACCAATAAGTAGTAAGACCGTGTAGTTTACAGATATGAACAGTCGTTTTTTTTTGTCGTTTTCAACTCATATTCGGCTCACTGCTGAGCTCGAGTCTCCTCTCATTATGAACTACCACTGCCTAACCCATAGGCCAATAGACCACCACGCTGGCCCAATGCGGATTGGCAGACTTTACACACGCAGAAAATTAAGAAAATTCTCTGGTATGCAGGTTTCATCACGATGTTTTCGTTCACCGTTTGAGACACGTGATATTTAATTTCTTAAAATGCACACAACTGAAAAGTTGGAAGTGCATGCCCCGGACCAGATTCAAACCCACACCCTCCGGTATCGGAGGCAAAGGTCATATCATATCAATTCATGTTTATTTTAATAGGTTGTTAATAAATACCAAATCAGGGAATGGGCTAGCGGGGTTAAAAACAGGTAAATTCGAATGATTTTTTTTTAAATAATTATGATTGTCGTGGTAATGACATGAAATTTTGAATACCAACTGAAACCAATATGAACCTACATTAAAAAAGGAATATTCGATTTTGTATGAACAAGTTCTATGTATATTGCCTACCCTAGTTTAACTACTCCTGCACGCCACAGCTATTAAGAGGTAAATCATTAAATACCCACTGCTTTTAGTGTTATTTCAACTTTGCATTTCCAGTAAACACTGCAACGTAACAATGAAATACAAAATGGTTTTCCATTTTCAGAATATTAGCAGGCAAAGTACAATTTCAAGGGTTTTCCGAAAGCCAATGCACGTGAAAATGCTCGCAACATCGCCGGGGCAGAGTTAAGCCAAGTGAAATAAAGCCAAACCACTCCGCCAGCGCCGGATAAGCTGCGGAAAAGCTCGGACCTCTGTTGTGGTGCAAGTCATAACGTTTTTTTTTTATTAAGCAATATCACAAATGGCCTTGCAGCGCTATTCTGTAACTATGTTTTGATGGCAACCGTAATGCGCGGTAAACAGTGGATGTCCGGTTCGATCGCCGGCTGGGCCGATTGAGGTTTTCTTAATTGGTCCAAGTCTGGCTGGTGGGTTGCTTTGTTTTTTTTAATTGTGTAAGTGCCGTAGGCTCCTTATGGGACCTCAGCGGCGTCACCGGGGGGCTTAGGCGCGCGCAGAAGCATCGCCTGATGGGGCCCGATGGGTTGTTTTGGCCGTGGCTAGTTACCACCCTACCGTCAAAGACGTACCAAGCGATTTAGCGTTCCGATACGATGTCTTGTAGACACCGAAAGGGTTGTGGATTTCATCCTTCTCCTAACAAGTTAGCCCGTTGTCATATTAGATTGCATCATCATTTACCATCCGGTGGAATTGTAGTCAAGGGCTAACGTGTATAAAACTGTAAGTATGTTTCTTACTCTGATTGCATAATTTCAGTATCATCATTAGCAGCTGATGGACGTCCACTGCTTGATAAAGACCTCCTTTATAAATTTTTGAATGGTACGGTCTGGAGCCAACAGTTTTAGGCTCGTATAGGCTGAAAACGGAGATAATATCTTCGGTAGGTACCTATCCTGACGGGTCTATATGGCCAAAAATCCTTTAAAACGAAAAAATAGGTATTCTTTCTGGGTAATTTCGGAAATAATGAATTCCGGGCATCTAGCCAATAAGCGAATTTAATAATTATAATTGTAGTTTAGAAATGGAGGAATACTTACAAATAAACATTTATTTTTAAAAGATAATTTATACATTATGTTCGTTCTTTCCATAGTCGGGTTAGCAGAATCTATTGTCTGTCTGTATTATCAAACGACATAAGGCGAATGCCTGTCTGTATGTTATTGATGGGCCTGTGTCCCTTTTTCTTAGAAATAGTTTGAGTTATTCAATTTAGACTGATTTTTGAAATAAAGGCTTTCGTCTGAGCATCAAGGTTAGACTGTAAATGAAAGGCATCGTTTCTCTAGAAACTACAGAACATTTAAGGAAAAAATATATACGGTATGGAAAAATTGGGGTACAATTTCATTGAAAGTGACAATTTTTTTTGTCAGTCAAGTTAGCCCTTG
The DNA here is from genome assembly GCF_947172395.1 of Bicyclus anynana. Lineage (NCBI taxonomy): Eukaryota > Metazoa > Arthropoda > Insecta > Lepidoptera > Nymphalidae > Bicyclus > Bicyclus anynana. The sequence continues at coordinate 585,471 of NC_069102.1, forward strand.
ACTACAATCTCTCCTAATGATGATGCAATCTAAGATGGAAGCAGGCTAACTGTTAGGAGTAGGATAAAATTCCACACCCCTTTCGGTTTGTACACGACATCGTACCGGAACGCTAAATCGATTGGCGGTTCGGTTAAGGACCAATTGAGAAAACCTCAACCGGCCTAGCAGGGGATGAGCCCAAGACCTTCATCTTGTAAGTCCACCGCGCATACCTATGCGTCAATATTAAATTATGTTAGATGCATTAGTTGGTATACATAGTGCTTAAGATATAGATCTATGAAAAGATTTAGGTATGCCCCACCAAGCATTGTTTTGTTTTGCGTTAACTCTCAGGCGGCATGATATTTTCCGACATTTCCCACATAGTACCTAAATTTTTTTCATTTATTACTCTATCGGTCGAAAACCGCATGAAAATGGATATTAACGCAGACAGACAGACCGACAAGGCGGAGGACTATGTTTTATAATTATAATTCAAGTAACATGTAACGTGAAATCCTCAGCGTTGTCCGCAGATACCTCTGCCGATCCTCGCCCGCGGCGTCTGACCGCACCTGTTATTGTAATGACTTGCTGAGCCGAGCTCGGACCGTGCCAGTGTGACATACTATCTGTAGGTATATTGACAGAGTTTTCAGAACAAACTTACATTTTTTAGGGTAAAAGCCGGATAGTTGTCCCAATGGGATATAAGACTCTGTTATGGATATAAATATTTTTTTTTTGTTCTTTACAAGTTAGCCCTTGACTACAATCTCACCTGATGGTCAATGATGATGCAATTTAAGATGGAAACGGGCTAACATGTTAGGAGGAAGATAAAAATCCACATCCCTTTCGGATCGTACCGGAACGCTAAATCGTTTAACGGTACGTTTTTGCCGGTAGGGTGGTAACTAGCCACGGCTGAAGCCTCCCACCAGCCAGATCTGGATCAATTAAGAAAACCTCAATCGACTCAGCCGAGGATTGAACCCAGGACCTCCGTCTTGTAAATCCACGGCGCATACCGCTGCGCCACGGAGGCCGTCAAATAAAGGCAAAAGCATTTTTTCTACATTAATATATTAGACGTGTCATAATAATTGTTATCATGATGATATGGTGGTAGCTGGAGTCAAAAGTACTACACAGCAGTGTGACATTTTATCTATATGTTTACAGAGTTTTTATATTTAAGTGTGCGTTATAGATTTGCATTGGGTAAAAGCCGGATAGTTGTCCCAATTTGTTATAAGACTATTATTAGGTTTTAACGATCTTCTATTAGACGTGTTTTTCTTATGCTAGCCACTCGATATGGTCTGTGGCATCATTGAATAGTGGGTTGCTATTATTATAGCCCTCAATAGAACTTCTTTAACCTGTGGGGCATCTATCCCGATTTTACCTTATACTGGCTCATCTGATGATAAGTGAAAAATCATACCAACACTTATATTTACTGATACCCAATATTGAAAAACTTCCATGAGCATCACAAAATTAATTTTCAAGCTGCAGCAATCGAACCTACGACCTTGGATGCACAAGGTACTACTGCATCTATCGGCTATCAAGGTATTAATACTTTTGTATGTAGTTCCATGTAACATTAACAAAGCCTTATCTCAGGCACTATGTTTCGTCGAATGGATTATAAACCTGTGGCCAACTGTACATTTCTCTCAACATGTTTAACGCAAAATTCACTCTTACACTATTCACAATAATACCCAAAATTGCGTAACACAATTTCAGTCACGGTAATTTCAGGGTCGTAAACAAATGAATGACCCAACTTTTGGTTATGAAGTATGGCTGTTTAAAATTGGTTTTCTGGTGTTATTATGGTTAGGGATAAAATTAATAAAGGGTTTAAGTATTGTGCCTGAGTTATCATTGGGATTAATGGGGTTTGGATTTTCTGTTTGTAATAAAAATGATTTAATAACTAGTCCGTGTCAAATCTTTCTGCCGGTTACGTTCAAAACGTGTCCTCCCTGCCTACATACTTTTTGGTATATCTTCATCATTAACAACCCGGCTCACTATTGAGCACGAGTTTCCTCTCAGAATAAAAGTGGTTAGGTCAGGTTAACTAATAGTCAACCACGGGCTCAATGCGGATTGCCAGACTTCGCACACGTAGAAAATAAAAAAAAATCTCAGGTTTATAGGTTTCCTCACGATTTTATTCTTTATTGGTATACCTTATTGAATATTATTTTTTAATTAAACTAAATTGGTGTTAGTTAAATTTGCTTTCATTCCTTTCTTATTTTATTGAAATAAAATTAAATAACAATAAATAGGAAACAGAATAAGCTTACTCTGCCTACTCTGGTACAATTTCATGCCTAGATATATACATACTTTATTTACAAATATTGATCATTATTATTTTACAATAATGTAAAGAAAACCAGTTTAAAGTTGTAATCCACAATTTTTTTTAAATGTCCTGTAACTTTCCTGTACTTACCTAAGATCTATCAAATAGAACAGCCTAATTAATCCCACGATTAAGGTTCAAACGTAGGTCTTGGGTTCAACCCCCAACTATTTTCGTATACTAATAGCATTAACAACTGAGTCTTAGGGCCATAAATCATTTCTCCATATCTATCTCGCTTGCACTTATGGGTCTTATGGAGCCGTCTAGTGAAGGGTGTAACAATAAAAGACATATTATCGATAAGTAAAGTTTATTATCGTATCTTGTTCACAAAATTAAAAAAATTAACAATATTTGATTTAATATAATACATATTTCATATTATATAATTATTAACTAAATAAAATTAATCTTCATCTGAGTCTTCATCATCAGAATCTTCGTCTTCTGCCAAATTTATTATATATTAGTATCCATAGTGCGCAACGAGTAACACATGAATGTATTTATTTAATTGCAGTAAACACATTTATAGCAAAAAAAATACGCAATGCAATTACATTAGAAACCGACCAATCAGAATCGTCCAAATCATTATTGACTCATCATTAGCACGTGCGCAGGTAGCCGTTTATCGATAATTAGGGTGCGCAGGTAGGCGCGCTGCACATTCCTATCTTTTTTGACTTTTATGACCGGACGACTCAGATGATAATGCGCATACTATAGTTACTACGGTAGTTTTACCTACTCCTAACATGAGGATGAGAATATTAATTATAATTTAATAAATATTGACAATCTTTTAAAAATAAATTATAGGGACAAGCACATTCATAAAACACACAGTTTTTGTACTGTGAAGGTATACATTTGCATAAACAGACAACATAAAGTATTTGAAACAAAACAGAACATAAGTATGGCGGTAAACATAGAACAAAACATGTAGCCCTATTAATCCAGGTCTCAGCAGGGCAATAAACATTTAGACAAATTCGTGGCAATAAAACTGGGCCGTAATTAAAGCTCGCGTTCTTTCTGATAGCAGGTGGCGCGATCACGCGAGCTGACGGCCTTTTTTGAGCCTTTTTTAATTCCACTTTTAGCGGTGAAAGCCTATAAGCCTACCTTCGTGAGATATAAAACTGTGACAACTCGCTGAGTGTCATTACTTTGCTTTTAATGAGAAACTTCCTGTATTCTTATGAACGTTTAAGGTTCGACGAACTACTAGACGTAAAAAAGAGGGTGTTGGGTGTTGTAATGGACTAGCCTGCGATGGCTAGACTTCCCAAATTTTTTTATATAAATCCTACTAAACTCGAAAGTTTGTATGGATGTTTGTTACTCTTTAACGCCGTTACTACTGAAGTTATTTGGCTAAAATTTTGAACGGAAATAGATTTCACTCTTGATTAACACTTTTCATCCCGGAAAAATCCACGGTTCCCACGGGATTTGTGAAAAACTGAATTTCACGCAGACGATGTCGCGGGCGTACGTTAGTGTGTTAATAATGATCTGCTCTGCATCTGCTCGAGTTACGAAGACAAATATTATTTTTACACCCCCATTTTACGACTAGTTAAAATACCTTGCAAAGACTCGAACCCACGACCTAATTGCCTACATATAAACCAGCTAACGAGGTAAATGGTTAGGTACAATTATAAAGTAAAAGTGTTGCCAAGGTTGACGGGAATATTTGCATTTCTATCGGCCGGGGCAGGTGGTGAAGGAATTGCATCAGATACTTATCGGGGTACGCAACTCACTGTCACATTGCCACTTGCGTAATATTTACCCCCATTCGCACGAGCGTTTTTTTAACGAGCGGTACAAAAGCGTTCAAATATAGTATGAAGTTAAATGAAAATTAATTGAAACTGCAACACAAACTGCTCGAAAAGAAGCGTCGCGTTTTTAAAACGCTGTCGTGTGAACATATACTTGGGAATGCATTTGTTCTATTTAAACGCTTTTTTAACGTCCGCTAAAAAAAGCTCGTGCGAATGGGGGTAAGTATTGCAATCTCAATTTCTTCTCAGCAGAACCAGCCTTCCGAACCGGTGGTAGAATATTTACAAATAGTCAACTGACGTGTCAGAAGTGCTTGTAAACTGAGCCTACTTAAAATAAATTAATTTTGAATTTTGAAAATAAAAGGATTTATTATTATAACACTACGTCGCTTATAAAGATAAATATACTTTATTTGCACACCACAAAGACAAAAACAAGTGAAATAAAAAACAAATTAGGAAGAGATCAGCATACAAAAGGCGGCCTTATCGCTAAGTAGCGATTTCTTCCAGGCAACCTTCGGTTTAGGAAAACTTAAGGACATCAGCAGGTGGCGTAAAACAAAAATAACCATAGTATTAGTAATACACATACATACAAATAATTTACATCCTAATACATAAACAATATTACACAAATACCTACAATATTGAATAAAATACATATCAAAATATACTAATAAATACCTTATATTGAAAAGAAATAATATATACAGATCGTCTTTACTGCACCAGATAATGAGACTTTACGGCATTTATCATATTATGCAATAAAATCTTAAAAAACACGGGATCTGAAATTCGGAAAAAGCTCGGCTAAGACTGCTCAATGGTATATATGCCCTAATATTTAATTGAAATTATAATAAATCAACAGTTATAAAAATCGATACAAAAATTCAATTAAAAAATAAGTTTAATCAATAAATCGGAATCATTCGTGGACGCAGCCTTATTAGACTTAAACTTATTTTTTTATATAAAATGGTATTTAACTGTTCACTTTAACTAGCAAGAGAGTTTAATTGAGTTTATTTTATCTATCGATGTCAATGGTAAGACATCTGCCGGCTGACGGATTATCGCTGGGCTGTGGTCTTTTAAGTCTGAAATAATGGTCTAGAAATGCCACAGACTATTCACTACGGCTGCTATGATGACTAGTTCCAGTGCGTATAACCTTTTCTATCTTTCTTATTTTTTATTCTTGACTAGCGGACGCCCGCGACTTCGTCCGCGTAAAAATCGATGTCAACTTTCAACCCCTATTTCACATTCTATTTTGCAAGTTTTATAACTTATATCTAATAAATATTCCACTTATCATTTTACATTTACAAATGTACCTAGAAAAATTAAGGACTTTCCGTACAAACTTTCTACCCCTACTTCACCCATTTCTGATTTTGTTTTCGCGACAAAAAGTATCCTATTATCCTTCTACGTATTATGGTCTCAAATCGTTTTAAGTATCATTTGAATTCATTCTGTAGTTCAAAAAAAAGGCTAACAGACAGACAAAAAATAGAAAATAGGCTTCGGTATCGATCTCCTACCTCTACCCTACTTCTACCCTACCCGTACCCTAACTGTATCCTACCCCTACCCTACCTGTACCCTACCCTACCCGTAATCTTCCCTTTCCCTACCCCTAGGATAGGGGTAGGCCCTACCTCTAACCTAGGCATACACTCCCCTACCCTGCCCTACCCCACCCTACCGCTACCCTACCCTTACACAACCCCTACCCTACCTGTACCCTACCCTACCCTACCCTACCCTATACCTTCCCTACCTTACCCCTACCCTTAGCAAAATCGGTCCAGCCCTATGAGCGTGGTGCGATGACAAAGGAAAATAGAGACTTCTATGCTAAAATTATAATCTTTGGATCTACTGGACCAATTTGAAAGATTGTTTTACCAATAGAAAGCTACGTTATTTGCGAGTGTCATAGGCTATGTTTGATTCCCATATTCACACAGGAACGGGAACTACGTAATTGAAAGCGCGGGGCGTTATGTATCGGAATTTCTGCGTCTTTTAGAAATTTTGTATTATCTCCGAAACTATTTAACTAATTAACATACTATAAAGGGCAAATTATATCTCCATAATATCCTTGTGATTATTAAATAATTTATTTTCATAAGGATTTAAGTTAAGTAGCATAAATAATGACGCAAACCTAAGTATATAAAATTAATAATTTTTAAAACACAAAAGGTACTATATCTGCTAATATATAGAAGATAGATATATGGTGTCGCGGACTTTTTTGTAGAACTTTTAAAGATACATAAAGCCTCCATACATTAATTTCAATTTTACACAATGGTTAAGGCAGCGCATGCGAATAAGTCTGCTTAAGAGGATTTTCGGTCCGACCTGTATGACAAAAACTGTGTTCATTCGGCGAATATATATCATACTAATATAAAATATAGCCTATAGCACTCCCCGATAATGTAGCATTCTACTGGTGAAAGAATTTTTGAAATCGGACCAGTAGTTCCGAAGATTACCCCATTTAAAAAATGTGACAAACTTACAAACTTACAAACTTTACCTCTTTATAATATTAGTATAGATGAAATACATAGGCAGATGAAATACTCGTTTAAAAAGTGAATCTATTTGTGATAATGACTTTTCGCAAGGCGAGAAACACGTCCTGCAATATGTACTTTGTCAGCATAGGTATTTAGCCTGGAGTGCCTGATGTCAACGACGATTTCGATAATTTCACCGACCATCTATTCTTAACCGTTAACTTTAGTCATGGGACCCCTGGACCCATGTTAAATTTATGAACGCGTATAAAAAACATGGCGTGTGCCTCAGTGCCTCCAGATCCTAGGTATCATTCGAAAATACGCCAAAGCATGTTGAGAAGAACGAATGTGCTTCGCTCTCTACTACAAAGGTGAGTATCGATGTCTGAGTAGGTTCGTGGGAGCCACGACTCTAGTTGCGTAATTTTTTTAGCTTTATAATTATGTTTTCCGTGCTTTTGTTTACTATCAATTCGACAGTATTTTTTTCAGCTAATTGTGATGGTAAACCAATCTGCAAATAAATTATTTTATTTTTGCAAATAAAGATGCTAATGCAATGCAATGGTTGAACTAATTAGATAGCGATAAAGTTGAAATTTGTTCAAATTCACCTACATTCTTTTTCTCTTAACTCTTTTAAAAAGTATATTATTTCGCACTTACAACGAGTTGCATTTAATTTTTCATATTATTCTATTAGGTATTCTATTTTATAAGATTATTTTTCACAAGCATGTTTTAAATAACGTCTGTTTTTAAGAAATTCCATTAAAGATAAAAATAATACTTTCTATTAATGACTTTACTTAATACTACCATTGTCAACATTTCAATGTAAAGTTTAGTAAACATAAAAACTTAAATTTTTTTTTTCAACTTCAAAAATAAGTGGGTTTCAGTATCATTATGATCATAAAAATTCAGTTACTTATGGTTGAATTTCGACCGGTTTTCGGACATCTACGAGTAGTCTAAACGAATGGTACACTGCCAATACAGCGTTCTATTGTTATTAGTCAGTCCATTTGTAAGGCGTAATTAATGCTGGCTAAATGCGCCGCCATCAGTTTTGCAGACTCAGTTCGGGTTATTTAAGGGTGAATACAAACTGACATTACTCAAACTTAGTGCTTGCAATTTTTTTTTTATTCTCTACAGGTTAGCCCTTGATTACAATCTCACCTGATGGTAAGTAATGATGAAATCTAAGATGGAAGCTAACTTTCAATCCACACTCCTTTCGGTTTCTACACGGCATCGCACCGGAACGCTAAATCGCTTGGCGGTACGTCTTTGCCGGTAGGGTGGTAACCTTTGGTGGTAGTGGTGGTGGTAAAGTTGATGAAACCAATTGAGAAAAACAAAAAAAGGAGGCAAAAATGTTTATCTAATGTTACTCGGGATCGAACTCAGGATTATTTTATTGTACCTTGGTTTTATGCCACTAAGCCGTCGGCTCTAATTATTATTTTTAACATCTGTGATCGTAAAGGAGTTTAACATTACCACCATAATTTCAGAGAGACGTGATAGCCCAGTGGATATGACCTCTGTCTTCGACTTGTTGGGTGTAGGTTCAAATCCACTAGGGACACCTTTTCCTTTTCCACCTTCAACTTTTCAGTTATGTGCTTTTTAGCGTCAGCTTTTAGCGATGTCTGTTCTGTGTTTTTAAGAAATTAAAATCACGTGTCTTAAACGGTAAAGGGAAAAAATATTTGCCATATCTTTTATAAATGACCAATATTCCCACTTCTCTCCAACTAATCGGAAAATACTGTATTAGGAGTGGGTACGACAATAGTTCAACGGGGCGGGGATCGAACCACCACTCCTTGGTGATGAGTCCGACCGCTCTAACCGTTGAGCTATTGAGGTTATTGTGTATATCTATTGAGGAGGATAACTGTCTTACTAATGTAATTCGTCATCAACCCATATTCGGCTCACTGCTGAGCTCGAGTCTCCTCTCAGAATGAGAAGGGTTAGGCCAATAGTCCACCACGCTGGCCCAATGCGGATTGGCAGACTTCACACACGCAGAGAATTAAGATAATTCTCTGGTATGCAGGTTTCCTCACGATGTTTTCCTTCACCGATTGAGACACGTGATATTAATTTTTCTTAAAATGCACACAACTGAAAAGTTGGAGGTGCATGCCCCGGACCGGATTCGAATCCACACCCTCCGGAATCGGAGGCAGAGGTCATATACACTGGGCTATCACAGCTCTTTTTATATTAATGTAATATTAATAATTAATGTCCTCATAATAATATGTACATCAATAAAGTTTGGCCAATAAATTGCACATTATAAAAATCTCATAATGTGCAGTGAAGTGAACCGTTGCTGTATGAAAGATTAGAGGAATATATCTCAATCCAGTGATCAGCTGATCAGATAGCAAGCTGGCACACTTCCAGGGTGTAATGTATCGCTGTTTCCCGGAAAAGCTGGAAAAAATATGACCCCTGTCAGAGGAGCTAACATTTTTAACGGATCTGACGAATGGGTGATGTTTTTGAGTTTAATGTTGGTTTTTATAAAACTGTTATATTTTTTAATGAATTGTTTTTTTCATTCTGGTTTCGTACTTTGCCTGTCCTCAAGTGATTGTTGGTTATTGGGCGAAAGTGGCATCGTCCATCAGTCGGTACTAAGTCAAGTCATGTTATGCAGGCAAAGGCAACTAAGGTTATGTTATACAGGCAAAGGCAACTAAGAACTTACCAAATCTTTTCAATCGAATTAATCACTCAAACACGCTTGCTTAACCTTCACCTTACTTGCTCGCATTTACATAACTTTATTGAATAAAACGCTTTCTACTTTATGCAATATAAAAATGAAAATTTTGAAAACCCACGAAGGTCTGAAATTATTAGTTACACTCTCGATCAAGTCATCAGTATTCTCTTTCAGTGCGCTTTCATTTGAGACCCCACTTGAACACATTTGCAGACATTCGGTTCCCCACTTTCACCCTCACAACTTTTAAACGGCTCAAACGATTTTCATCAAACATGTCTAAGAACACTCGCACATAATTAAACTTTAATATTAAAAAAACTAAATTGAAATTGCTTCCTCCGTTCGGGAGCACAGACAGACTGACAGACAGACAAACACTTCAAACTTACACTCGTATCACCCCTTTTTTTGCGTCGGAAGTTAAAAACTAAAATCCAAGCAGCAAATTAATGACAATGAAATGAGAGCTACATGTAATTCCTACGATTTTCCCATTTACCTCTTCACTTACATTATATTGTGTATCTCCAGTAAACATTAATTTAATTATATTACACGAACCTACGGCCTTTATAGTCAAATTACTGCCCTAACTGTGCAAAGCAGTTGGGGATTAATTAATAACTGAGTCAAATCGTCCTTTGAGTGGGAAAACAAATGCTTGTTAACCTTCAGAGTCAACAAATATCTCGTTAGTGTAAAGGCGGCCTTACGGACGGGCCAATTAAACTAATTGCGAAGGCTCTATAATACACAGGCTAAATAGCTGAGACGATCCGCTCAGTTTGGACACCTGTTTCATAATTACACTCTCAAGTGCCAGATGACATCGTTCGAAGCTCGACTTGTGTTGTATGTGGTTATACGAGCACGTTCTACAGCTTAATATTTGTGTCTTGGTTTTTATAAAGCTACCTCGTTGGTGTAGTGGTCACTCTTTGTTGGATCGCGACCTGGATTCGAATTCTGTATCAGTCAATGAGAAGTTTTCGATCTTTATAATATACACAAAGGGACCTTATAAGGGGATATGAGATACTGAGAAAATTTCAATTATATTCTTTACCCGGAGTTGGGACGTTGGTAATGCTTCACCCCGGTGCCGCGGAGAAAACGTAATGCCGTCGGTCCCGGTCATTATCTAAACTAATATTATAAAGCTGAAGAGTTCGTTTGTTGGTTTGTTTGTTTGCTTACTTGAACGCGATAATGTCAGGAAATATTAGTCCGCTTTAAAAAATTCTTTCAGATATAGATAGCCCATTTATCGAGGAAGGCTATAGGCTATTTATCATCTCCGTACCCTTACGGAAACAGGAACCACGCGGGTAAAACCGCGCGGTGTCAGATAGTCTTTAAGATCTGGATAGTTATCGACTGTCGTTAAAGCAATATTATCACCTTAAGCCAGCCAACCCACATTGGAGCCGCGTGGTGAATCTGAGCTCAATATCCTCTCTCCTTTAAGGATGGAGCCCTGACTCAAGGAGGCAGTAAGCCGTTAAAACTAATTCAGCTAATAATTATGAAAAATATTAATGATACCTGCCAGTCGCGAAGAATGGAGTTTAGATAAAGGTAAGCCGTCCCAAAGAAGAGGAAATTCATATAGTGTGCTACATACTACGATTTCTCATACATCAAAACATATGAGAAACCGTATAGATACAGTACAACAATGAATATGCATGGATTTTTAGAGGTAACCCGACGGGAATCGGCCTGCATGAACTCTTCGCCACTGATATCTGCATACATTACCATTGTTTTTTGATTCGACGCGTAAAAAGTTTTGTTACCAAATATTAAAGATTTCATTTCTTTTATTTTAAAAACCATTTTATTATTCCAGTTTTGGAAGTCAAAAAGTTCTTGAATTTTTTTTCTGTATATCGTACCTGCTACTTATAAACTATTATGTTCCAGTAAAGGGTCAAAACAGCAGGCTATTATAAAAAAGAATCACGTCGAGCATTATGGAGTATAAGGGACAATTATGGGGCAGACATCAAGGGAACTAGTTCTCAAAAATCATTCATAACACCACATTATATTTACAATAAAAATTTCATATTTTCAACCTTATTACTAACATAACACAGTGTGAGGAGTTGAAGTAAGAAATACAGCATAGTTTTGTAATAAATTTGTTTAAATTTTAACTTTATTATGTCGAGTTAAGATTCGTTTTTACATGATAAGTTAAGAATTATTGAATGTATCTAAACAATGTTGGTGTGTTTCAGGTTCGGCATTGAGATAATTTTTAAAATAGACAACAGAACAACAAAGTGCACTTTTATAGTTTTCTTCGTTACTTTGATACTAACCTTAATAGCTTGCAAAGTGGATCAATCTGTAATAATTGAATTGAAAACAAGAAAAAGTTTTATTGTATAACAGGGTAAAAAAAATCTGCTCGTAAGTATATATGTTTTTCATTGCAGTATGCAGATTAACGTACCTAGTTGTGTGTTGAGAGATCCTGAGTAAAATTTGATAATGATGAAATTACAAATTCCAAGTTATTATAAGATATCATATTCAAGTTACATCGCAATTAAGTGTTATTAGCGTTGTGTAACAAGCATACTTAAATCCTAAATTCCATTTTCATTAGTCATATACACTACCATTAAAATTATATATTTAACTTCATAATAGAGTTGAGCAAAATATTAAGTCCTAAAACTACTTTTCATGACTACCTCAAAAACCAGTTCCTACATTATTGACCAAATCAAATATGACGAAACTAGACCACGCCAATCAACCCCCTACAACCGGGCGGTCAGATTTACAATCCCTTCCACATGAACGAATGACATAAAAAACACAAAAAAACCATGTTCAAGTGACGTCACATAGAATGGGAATAAATTAATGCACAGATGCGAGTCGCGCGAGCGTTTTTTGTTATTCACGCAACATATTATTCTAATGGCGTCCTTATCTCGGAGTGGGTCAGAATTGGGACAAGTTTATGTCTTTAATGGGTCACGACTAGTAGTTGGAAGTTGAATTGACAAGCGGGACACATTTGTGTGAGCTATAAATTAATTAAAACCACGTCTCGCTGTGTACCTACGTAGTCTTGTCATAATACTGTCCTTCGTTGACTGAATTTCATTTCAGGACTAACTAACTACGCAGGAGATGTTATAGTACAAACTTGTAACATGCGAAAATACAGGTGGACTCTCTATTCCTTTGGCCTCGTAGTGCAGTGGGTAGTGAATAGTGACACTGCTTTCTGCATCCACTATCGATTTTCACAACTGGAAAAATATTTGAGCATGGGCCGTGATAGCCCAGTGGATATGACCTCTGCCTCCGATTCCGGAAGGTGTGGGTTCGAATCCGGTCCGGGGCATGCACCTCCAACTTTTCAGTTGTGTGCATTTTAAGAAATTAAATATCACGTGGCTCAAACGGTGAAGGAAAACATCGTGAGGAAACCTGCATACCAGAGAATTTTCTTAATTCTCTGCGTGTGTGAAGTCTGCCAATCCGCATTGGGCCAGCGTGGTGGACTATTGGCCTTACCCCTCTCATTCTGAGAGGAGACTCGAGCTCAGCAGTGAGCCGAATATGGGTTGATGACGACGAGGTATATAAATATAATAAAATCATCTACCTTAGTACCTAACACAGGCTATACGCTTACTTTGGGGCTAAGTTGTGATGTGTGTATTGTTTAGATTTGGTTATTGATTTATTCACGCCTTACGCCGAACCTTACCCTACTAAACTAATATGAATAAAGACATAAGATTCGACTTTTGTTTATTAGTTTACTTAGGCTACATTATCAGCGAGTGAGGCTATATTTTATACGCGAATTCCCACAGGAATGGGAATCAGGTAAAACCGCGAGGGTCTGCTAGTTAATAATAAAAATATTGACAATGTTATCTCGGGTAGGTACTCAAGGTAAATAAATCTAATTATTTTCTATGCTAGAATAAAACAATGCGTTTTATAACGTTTCACAGGTGTGGGCAATAAACGAAACAAACGCAATGTAAAAAACCCCGTTTCAATTCGAGCCTTTTATTACAGGGTGATCGTAATTCATAAATTAGTGTTATTCAGAAATATACATCCGGTCCTGTCGCTCGGACCGGTTCGGCCCTGATGGCCTATTCACTATTTTGGTCTTTATTATCAACCTATTAAAATAAACATCAAATCTATTGACAAAATGTCATTTACATACTGTATGATATCCACCAGTAGGTATATACATAAAAAATAGTGAATTCTAGGCCTCCGTTGCGCAGTGGACTTACAAGACGGAGGTCCTGGGTTCGATCTCCGGCTGGGCCGATTGAGGTTTTCTTAATTGGTCCAGGTCTGGCTGGTGGGAGGCATCAGCCGTGGCTAGTTACTAAAAAAAGACAAAGACGTACCGCCAAGCGATTTAGCGTTCCGTTACGATGTCGTGTAGAAACCGAAAGGAGTTTGGATTTCATCCTTCTCCTAACAAGTTAGCCCGCTGACATTTTAGATTGCATCATCACTTACCATCAGGTGAGATTGTAGTCAAGGGCTAACTTGTACAGTATAAAAAAAAATAATTAGCCTGTTGCAAGCTATTTCACCATCTTTGACATAATCTAGTTGACATACACGAAATTGAGATTATAATTATGTATAAATGTCATCCGGTGCTTACTGGGGGATAACACAATAGGTAAATGACATTTTGTCATTTGATAAAGACCAAAATAGTGATAAGTAAATAATTTAAAAAAATAAATGAACCTGACTGCCTTACCTGCTTGCACCTAATCATCGCCACGCGTAATTTGTACAGAATATGGTTCTGTATGTGAACCATGATGGATCCAAGTTGCTAGATTGGTGACCCCGCACCGAAAAGCGATGTGTCGACCCCCTACTAGGTGAACCGAGGATATCGAGCGGTTTGCAGGGAGCTGCTGGATGCTGGCGGCTCGAGACCGTTGTTCTTGTAAGTCCATGCAAGAGGCCTATGTCCAGCTGTGGACGTATAACAGCTGATGATGATGATGATAATGATGTAGAAATATTAAACATGATGAAAGCAACACACTTATATGTTACATTTTAAAAAGAAGCTTACAGAATCTAAAAATTTACAGAAACTAAAGTTTTAATGGTTTAATTACAGTTTTTTTATAATGAAGGTATTTTAGTAATCCCTTAAGTTTATAATATTTTGCTATCCGTCAAGCACCCGGTCTGCCCCCGGTTACTCTCGGGTCGTAAATATTCCGGCATTTGCATAAAAAATGTCGGTAGTCATACACTTCAAAGATGAATAAATTAAAAGAGTTTTTATTGCTTTTCGCGTTAAGTTTGGACTTAAAGCTCAAGAAAAGAATTCTACCTGCTTTCTTTGTACGAATAGTAACTGTAAGGCGTCGTGTAGATGACGCCGCACACGCACCGCAACTCTGTGTTCACAGGCACCGCATACGCACCGCAACTGTGTACACAGGCACCGCACGCGCACCGCACGCGCACCGCACACGCACCGCACACGCACCGCACACGCACCGCACACGCACCGCACACGCACCGCACACGCACCGCACACGCACCGCAACTCTGTGTACACAGGCAACGCACACGCACCGCAACTCTGTGTACACAGGCAACGCACACGCACCGCACTCTCTTCGGTGTATTTATTATTCAGGGAAGGTTAACATTATTCGAAATCTTTCCGTTGAAATTTCTTGAAAAACCCACGAAACTACATTAGCGTGTAACTGGACCCCAGCGGGGAATAGAACCTCATTTTCCATTATCCACTTCGCCTGGGTGGTCTTCCAAAGTTTGTGAATAGCTAAACAAATTCACCTCATATAATAGCAACCAACATACTCGTACCATAGAGAGGCACGTTCGAGATTTTTAATTAAGATAAAAGTAGAAACAGAGATGTGATCGCGTGCGACTCTACTTCTACGGATCCACTGATAAAGGAGCTACGGTTGGTATTTGGTACTTCTATGGTAGATTTTGTTGATAACAAGTCGCTTGATGTCAAAGAGATGTTATTAATATTAGAGATGGAAATGATTTTGGCGACAAAAATAATCCTGTAAGGCAATTTATCGAGTAAACAACATCTAATGATATCTTACTAATATTTTATATAAACTAATAGTGGAATGGTTGTAGTGCCTGCTTAACTTTTTTCGACTTAACTTATTACATCATAATAACCTGATATATCAAAAATAGGTAAACTATGCCCACTTATTTTTTTATTTTTTACAGGAGGAAAAAAAGCTTTATGGATAACCTGAACCGGATAACGCCAGACTCCCACCGGCTAAAAAGCCCCTTTTGATCCCAAGGCGCTGGTGTTCCTGACATTACCTGACATTTACATTACTACACCACCGTGCTTTGTTTATTTCGTCCTTCTCTTTGCATTTTATGAATTACTTAGCTTATTACTTGAAATAGTATGAATTTTTTCATTTAATCGCTGAACCAATTTACCTATACTACATTGAAGTATGTATATTGCACCTAGAAGATGAGCTTTACAAATTAACATAATTATACAGGCTAGATCTTTATCAATATCTTATTTTAAGCCACTATGATCCAAACTCCACACTCTATAGTAGGTTCATGGGCTGACATACTTTGTACTTTTAAAAACTGTACTTTTAAAAACATCACGGAATTTCGTTCTGAATTATTATTAATAATTATTTAGTTTTAATAGTAAACTACTCTAAAGGTAATAACATGTTAATGCTCGTAGCAGGCAACGTTTCGACTGCCAATGGGAAAAGTTGTGATTGTCGGAATAAGTTTCATTACCTATTATTTATTTTTCTTTGAATATTGTGTTTCAAACTGCCTCATCGATCTAATTGTTAGCCTGGTTAGCTGTACTCCATGAGGTCTTGTGTTTGAGTTTTCAGTCGGGATTATAAGATATTGTTCTATTTCTCTACCCTTATAGGAGTAGGCTCGTACCCTACCCCTACCCTACACCTACACCTATCCCACCTCTATCCTACTTACCCCCTACCTCGATTCTCAGACCTACATTTTATATCCTACTAAATTATTATAAACGCGTAAGTTTGTATGCATGTTTGGATATATAATTGGATGTTTGTTACTCTTTAACGCCGCAACTATTGAACCTTGGCTGAAATTTGGAATGGAAATAGATTTTACTCTGGATTAACACATAGGCTATTATATTTCATATATACTTTTTATCCCGAAAAAATCCTTGGATTCACAAGATTTGCGAAAACCTGATGATTTTGATGGTATGAATGTTTGTTACTCTTTCACGCCTCGGCTACTGAACCGAATCACCTGAAATTTGAGGTAGATATAGATTATAGTCTGGATTAACACATAGGCTACTTTTTAAACCGAAAAAATCCATGGTTCCCGAGGGATTTGTGAATAAGTAAATTCCACACGGACGATGTCGCGGGCATCCGCTAGTGCATATAAAAATTCATATGAATCGGTCAAGACGTTTCGGAGGAGTATTAGAATTGTGACACGAGAATTTTGTATATAAGATGTTTTTGTACGTTTGGTTGTTTTCCTTATGATGTACAGAACCTCTAAAAAATTTAAAAATATGTAATGTTAGACTAGGAACCCTAACCTTTAGCCTAACAGCATCAAGCGCATGACAACACATGACTCAGGCGCAATTACTCATACATCGCCGCGCTATCGTGTTCGGTGACTCAACGCTACGGTTTGTTTGTTTTCATCGCTTTTTTACTATGCGTGCGTTTACTTGTTTGTACTTTTATGATACCTAAACTACACATAGAACTCTGTTAAGGCTTTTAACTGACCTAAAAAAGTGTGTGGAATGAAAACCGCTCTTCGTGGTGCTAGGAGAGCTACACTAAGAAAAGAATGCCGACGGATCGTAAGGATTGTCACCCCTAAATGAAGACCACGACCTCTATGTCAAGAGGGTAACGACGAAGAAGAACAAAATAAGAGGTTAGGTATTGTGTCCTTACAGTAATAGCAGTATGTCACCGACTCACCACTACACTATAATGGCCAGCAGCACACGTCCGCCTCCTCTCGATGCCAGCGACAGACTGCCCCGCCTTCTCCCACTACCGGTGTATATATACACTAACACTACAGGTATCATCATCATCAACATTATCAGCCAATGGACGTCCACTGCTGGATATAAGCCTGCTGATACAAGACATGCTATTTTCGATTGACCTGACCTCCACGTTACAAGGAGTTAATAGTGACGTGGACTTCAAACCCTTATCCTGGATAGTGAAAACAAAATATAGTGAAAGCATAGTGCGGACAAATACCTACTCAGCAAAATAATGATGAAAAGAGAGGTAAGTAAGAGAAAAGGAGAGAGAATAGTTACAGTGGCAGGTAACACAATGTAATGCCACGCATTTCTGTTTTGATCTAAAGGCAAAAGAAAAAAAATTAATAATAAAAAAATACAACCGACTTCCAACTCAAAAATGAACTAATCTAAAAAGCAAAAAACAACATCTTACCTATGTGCTACCTTCTGATCAGTTTGAAGGCGGTGCCAATCCAGTGTCATGTTTTAAGTCAAGCCGTTTAAAGAACAAAACTTCTGTGGTTATTTCAGAAACGGCTTTAATTTTAAACCTTTCTAAACAAAAAATAATTTTTATAATCGCTCTATAAATGAGGAAAATATCGCTGGACATACATAAAAAAAACATAAATACAGCCGAACGTAGAACCTCCTCCCTTTTCGAAGTCGGTTAAAGCAAGGTATTTCTTAGGGACTTGCGGTTACGGTTTTAAGCCATCTCCGTTCAACGGCTACTGACAACCCGTTTGTTATCTTCACCTAGTGGGCTATCGGTCATCACTGTGCTTTCCTGTACGGGGTCCAGCAGCTTGAGACCCCGACGTCCATCGACTCTTCAAACTATATGCCCCGCCCATTGGCACTTCCGCTTTGATGATTTGTTGAACTAAGTAGCTTTGATTATTCTGCAGATCTTCTCATTTCTGATTCGATTACACAGAGATACTAGAAGCATAGCTCGTTCCATCGCACGCTGAGTGACTTAGAGCCTTTATAAGAGGCCCAAAGTTAGCGACCAAGAGTCAGTTTCCTAAGTCATCTCTGGCAACACGCACTGTTCGAAGAATTCTATCGTCAGTCAATAAATCTAGCTTTAAAACTGAGAAAACAATGCAATTCCAGCAAAATCGGCTCATCAGGTACTTTTGAAAAATAAAATTATTGAGTCAGCTATATGTTATAAAGAACTTGCAGACCTCTCACTGTTAAACCACCACTGTAGTTAACGACGTCTTATTAAACGAATATGACTTCTAACTTTGTGACTTGCTGATAGTGTAGCGTTCGAATAGAGAAAGATTTTTTGAAATCGGTTCAGCAATTTAAGAGCCTATTCAAACAGAAACATTTTGTAGAAACCGAAAGGAGTGTGGATTTTCATCCTTCTCCTAACAACTTAGCCCGCTTCCATCTTAGACTGCATCATCACTTACCATGAGATTGTAATCAAGGGCTAACTTGTAAAGAAAAAAAATACAAAAAAAATCTTTCCTCTTTACAGATAGTGATTATAGATGATAGATAGTAGATTCTTGCTCTTGCTCAAGTAGATTCTTGCTCTTTTGAAAGCAATGGAAGTCATAAGTTGAAATGATATATTTACCTTGAAATATTTAATTAATGATCGTTAACAGGAAACACAGATGCCGAAATAGCATTCACACTTTAATTATTAAGATTAGAAACGTACTGCAGAAGTGTTAACGACGTTTCTATCAATAAAGCTTATTAGAGAAACAGAAATGGTTGAAATAAAGCATCTACTCACAATGCAATAAAGTTTTATTGGCCATATTTAAAGAAATGAGCGTTTTAATAAGTGTACGCAAGATTTATGTGAAATCCTCGCAGCTTCCGACCGCGGGTCGTCTCCCACGGCGTGAGATCGACTGACTAATGACGAGTACGTATAAGATATATACATGGTGTTCCGAATCCGGTAATATATGGGTTTGATGAAATAGTCATCATTAACAACCAATATATTTCAGCGGGCGATGGAGCGAGCTATGCTTGGAATTTTTCTGCGCGATCGAATCAGGACTGAGGAGATCCGCAGACGAACCAAAGTCACTGACATAGCTCAGCGAGCCGCGAAGCTAAAGTGGCAATGGGCAGGCCACATAGTTCGAAGAGCCGATGGACGTTGGGGTCCCAAGATGCTGGAATGGCGACCCCGCACCGGAAAGTTGGTCGACCCCCCACTAGGTGGACTGAGGATGCTGGCAGCTCGAGATCATTGTGATTGGAGGTCCATGCAAGAGGCCTATGCGTTACGTTTACGAATGACAGCGTTACGTTTTATGCGCAACCTATTCTGCGCACCTTTCACCCGCCAACAGCGTGCACATGCGTATGGGCGCGCCCTAGCACACACACGCATGTGCACGCTGTTAAAGGGGGCGCACGCCGCTGCCTGCTGCTTCTCGGTTGCGCACCTTTCACTTTACAGGCGTAGTTTTGTACGTAGACGTACATAGCTGCGGGACAACATACACCTATTTAGACAGTCGATCTGAAAGAGTAAACTCCATTCGTGCGTCAGAGCTGTTATCGCCGCGTTGCAACGACTTGCGTTACGGACGGCTATAGTGTCCTCGTGGCGTTCGAGCCGTCCACATCTCTTGTTGTGTAATTCTTTATGGTTTACTTACTATGGCGGGGAGAGTGACTTGAGTGGAAAAGGGGAGCGTTAGATATCTGTCAAAGGCGCCTTTAACCCTAAACACAACGTTCACAAGTGCATGACTTCACTCAAGGTCATTCTCTGCCATTCTTGGTCTTATTTTGGTTACAGTTTGATTTGTTAATTAAGTTGTCCTGGTAAATGTTGTGAATCCTGACCTTTGTTCGACAATAGTTTTCTTATTTTTGTGATCACTTCTGAGTCTGCTAAAAGAGCTGAGACACACACTTTTTTTATTATTTGTGTTGAGCCCTGTATATCGATACGGCTCAGATAAGCCGTCGGTGGGTCGTCCAGTGGCGGGCGGTGACTCAGCGATGGTATCGCCAACTTTCGCTTCACACCAATCGACTTAACATAAACATTATTATATTTCGTCGCAATATCAACAACTTCCTACCTAATTAAAAAGTAAAATCTGAGGCGCTAACAGCCCATACGTTATTTTAATTGACCTTCTGTATTATCTTTATTTTTTAATCGGTTTAAAAATGGAGGTGCTATTATGGATCTATGTTTGTATGTTTACGGAGTTTTTTTATATTCTCTACAAGTTAGCCTTTGACTACAATCTCACCCGATGGTAAGTGATGATGCAGTCTAAGATGGAAAAAGGCTAACTTGTTAGGAGGAGGATGAAAATACACACCCCCTTTTTCGGTTTCTACACGACATCGTACCAGAACGCTAAATCGCTTGGCGATACGTCTTTGTCGGTAGGGTGGTAACTAGCCACGGCCAAAGCCTCCCACCAGATAATTCTCTACAAGATTACCTGATGGTGGTAAGTGATGATGCAATCAAAGATGGAAGCGGAACTTGTAAGAAGGAGGATGAAAATCCACACCCCTTTCGGTTTCTACACGTCTTCGTACCGGAATAATATAGATTCCAAACGAAGTACTCGTAAGTAACATATTATATATTTGCCATATTTATAAATATGACCAATATTCTCATTCCCCACCAACTAGTCGGGAAGGACTGTATTAGGAGTGGGTACCACAACAGATCAACGGGCAAGGATCGAATCACCACTCCTCGGTGATAAGTCCAACCGCTCTTACCGCTGAGCTATCGAGGCTCTGTATATAGTAGTTAGGTATATTTTCGCTGTATTAGCGATACAGAGCAAAATGTTAATTTCTGTGCAGATATTTTCACAAAGTGCGCAGATATATCGCTGCGCACATAAACGGGTTGTAGTTATAAGCTTTGATCGGGCAAATTGAGTGAGAGTTCGCTTTTCGCCGACGATACGATTTTAGTACGGATACGACACGATATCCATACCGATCTTTGTATAATCAACTTGCTGAAGACGCGCGGTTTTACCCGCGTGGTTCCCGTTCCCGTGTGAATACGGGGATTATATATAGCCTATAGCCTCGATAAATGGGATATCTAAAACTGAAAGAAGTTCTTAAATCGGACTAGTAGTTCCTGAGATTAGCGCGTTCAAACAAACTAACTCTTTAGCTTTATAATATAAAGCTACTGTACATATGCTCATTTCAAGCACGAAAGCATGCTACTATTGAGCAGTTGCTACTTATTAGCGTATGTATTGCAACATTGCTAATAATGAGCATGCTTATTTCGAGCATGCTTGCACAACAATCAACAGTCGTGCCATTTATGAGCATGCTACTTGCTGCGCGGTTGGAATTGAGAGTGCTTTTAGCGCGTCTGAACAGGTTTGCTTATTGAGTATGCTAGTCGATCAGCATTGCTATTCTGTATTCTCTTTACCTTCATATCTCCCTGTCTAACACGATACTATAGACAGAGAGCGATATATTTATTTATTTATTTATTTATTTATTTTGTACCAATAATAGTAACACACAAAAGTAAAAAAGAAAAACAGTGAACAAGGAAACACTTATCTCTATAAGAGATCTCTGCCAGTGACCCTTGGCAGTGGGAGAGATTTTAAACAAAAGAAATGGATAGGTACAACAGAAAAAAAGTGAGAAAACATATTATACTTAATACATAAATAATAAAAGTAAATAATATTAAATACATTAAAAATAACACTAATAAATAAATTGAAATAAATATATAAATTATAACAGTACATATCAATACTATATAAAAATAATAACTAAATAAATACATATATACATACATACATATAATATATCTATGATGATAAAGAAAGATAGTGTTCACGAAGTCGATGTTTGAAGGTATCAACAGATGGGTTTTTTTTGAAAATGGTATCAGGTAGTGAGTTCCACAGACGCGCTGCGATAACTGAAAAAGATTTAGCACAAAAAACAGTGTTATAGGGAGGCACAGATAGAGATTTTAATTTTACACACGAACGCACCGGTCTGAGACGGCGTGGGGATTCGCGGAAGAGCTCCCGCAAGTAGGAAGGAGAAGAGGTGTTTAAGATTTTGAACAGCGTCGTGAGTATATGGATATTCCGGCGATGACGAATAGGGAGCCACTTCAATTTATTACGGAAATAAGAAATACGGTCGAATTTGCGCAATCCGTATATAAATCGGATGCACAAATTCTGAAGTCGATCGAGTTTGTCGAGTAGCTCCTCTGTCGCATCTAAATAACAAACGTCAGCGTAGTCAAGAATAGGAAGGAGAAGGGATTGGGCAAGTAAGATTTTAGTACGTAAAGGAAGAAAATTTTGGAAACGCTTAAGGGAATGAAGCGAAAAATGGATCCGCCTACTAACCTCATTTATGTGGCCAGACCACGATAAGTTACAGTCAATTTTCAGCCCAAGATTTTTTGCTGTATTTGACAAGGGTATTGGTGTGCCGTCATATACTATAGGAGATAAATTTTTAAAATGAATACGACTCCGTAATTGTCGACCTCCTACAATCATGGCCTGCGACTTTCCAGGATTTACAAGTAGGCCATGTGCATCAGCCCATTTCTTGACATTTTCCAAATCCACATTAACAATATCCACTGCCGAAACAAGATCCGTGACAGAAGCATGCCTATATAGTTGCAAGTCGTCTGCATAGAGGTGATAGTGAGAGGATATTACTTTGGTGATTTGATTTATAAAAATGGAGAATAAGAGAGGAGACAGGACTCCACCTTGGGGTACGCCAGCCGAGATGTCTGCCCACTCAGAAAGAGTTTCATCAAAGCTGACTCTCTGCCGTCGGCCAAAAAGATACGACCTGAACCATTCAATTACAGGCGGTGAAAGGTTTAAAGAGTGGAGAATGCCGAGGAGAACATCAAAATCCACCGAGTTGAACGCATTGCTAAAATCAAGAAGAATGAGTACAGTCAGATTCTTGTTATCCATAGCAATGCGAATGTCCTCGGTGACCTTGAGAAGTGCGGTGGTGGTGCTGTGCATTGGACGAAAACCAGACTGGTATGAACTCAAAAGATTATTGTGACAAAGGAAGAAGGAGAGTTGTCTAAAAACGGCATTTTCTAAGATTTTTGAGATAATGGGCAATATAGAAATAGGTCGATAGTCCGAGAAAGAGGAAGGGTTAGATATTTTAGGTAAAGGGATAACATGGGCTAGCTTCCACGCGGTAGGAAAACATTTAGAGGTCAGGGAAAAATTTAGCACATGGCTGATAATTGGTGCTATAGCCTCACAGATGAGGCTAAGCATGTCTCGGCTTATGCCATCACACCCAACGGCTTTTGTGGAGATGTTGCGGATTGCTTTTTTAACTTCATCAACTGTGATATCCTGAAAGATGAAGTCATCGCAATTGTGAATGACACTAACCAAATTTTGAAGAGTTTGGGATTTAGTTGAGGAAGGGATTTTGATTGGAGGGGAGGAAAAGTGTTTATTTAGGGAGTTAATGTCTACAGAAAGTTTGCAGGGAACAGATGATTTCCCAATTCCTTGAGAATTGAAAAACCTCCAGGATTGTGAAGATGAGGATTCTTTGATAAGGGAAAAAATATAACGGCGCTTCGCATCTCTGCACATCCTATTGCAGCGATTTCGCAATCTCTTATAGGCAGCTACATTGTCATCGCTGGGATACTTTTTACAAAGACCTTTTGCTTTGTTTCTTTTAGCCATGAGCTTTTTAATTGTCGGAGTAAGCCAAGGGGCCGGAAAATGTTTGACTCTTATACGTTTAATAGGTGCATGTGAGTCAAATAATCGTATAAGAGTCGAGCTAAGTATTCCAACCTTGTCATCTACAGACGATGCACTGTACAAAGGTGACCAGTCGAGTTTTGATACATCATCATTAAAAGAGGCAAGATCAATCCCCTTGTAATTCCGTCGCAGAATAATCTTACTTTTACGTCTAGGTAATGATAAATTATAACTTAAAAAAAGGAGGTCATGGTAAGAAAATGGAGCTGTTAATTGACCGTGGACAAGAACTTTATCAGGTTTGGAAACAACAATGAGGTCCAGTAGAGATGGAGTGCAATGCGGGGAAAAATGAGTAGCAGAAAGAGGTAGAATTTTCAGGTTCATTGAAGATATAGTAGACTTCAATTGTAGAGATCGGTGGTCATTTTTCAATAAACAAGTATTTAAGTCTCCCATGATAATTATGTGTTCATAGGAAGGGCTCAAATCGTCGAGTATATTATCGAACTCATTAAAGTAATTAACATTCATAGAAGGACTGTAGACAACCCCAAGAAGAACTTTGGTATGATGAGAGGAAATTTCTATAAATAGGTACTCAAAGTTCCCCGAGTAAGTACTAGGCGACTGAGTGATCACGGTAAAAGTGATGTTATCTTTGAGGTACATGCATACACCTCCTCCGCGTTTGCAGTTTCTGTCATTGCGAATTAGTGTAAAACCTGGAAGGGTGTATAGAGAAGTAGGAAGGGAAGGTTTTAGCCAGGATTCAGAGATCAGAATTCCATCCACCTGAACGTCACTAAAAGATGCGAGAAGATCAGAAAAATGTGCCGGAATACTCTGTGCGTTAATGTGTGCAAAATTGAGACAGTGAGAATTATTTACTAGGAGAGATTTCAGTTTGGCATCCAGCGCACCTGTAGAACTATCACTATTGAACGATAAACTACTGGCAGCACTATGAAACTCTTCGTTGTCAGAAGAACAGGAAAAAAATATATATAAATTAGCATGTGTAACAGGAATGTTTGCTTTGAGCATGCTTATTAAGGAGCATACTTAAAAATAGCATACTTATTGCTAGTAAATGTAAACTGATGATAAGCATGCTCGTATGCATACTTAATGGCATGCTATTTTAGAGCATGTGTAACAATACCTTATGTGTTTACATTGAACCTAGGTCTGCACAGATTTGTATGAGACATTGAAAACATCGTGTGGTATAAAAGTGCTCGGAACCGGTTTTTATTAGCACGGAGCGGAGGGCACGCGGCCCATTGGACAAAGTTCGTGACTGAGGTTTCACATTCAATTCCTGTACACCGCCTTATATTATGTTTTAACACGTCCCCTATACATGCAGAGGTCAGCTATCATGTAGATACGATACTATACGGTTATCTAGTTTGAATGTAGGAGCTTTTATAGTTAATAAAACAGATTAGTTTTTATTCGGTCTATCTATAAAGGAGCCGTGGTAGCCCAGTAGATATGACCTCTTCCTCCGATTCCGGAGGGTGTGGGTCCGGGGCATGTACCTCCAACTTTTCACTTGTGTTTGTCATTTTAAGAAATTAAAGCTGCCAGGCGGCAGCTGGACTTGTCTGGGTTTGACAAAACTTGGGAATTAGTATTATCATAATTTACCAAGTTATAATTTAGTGATTTCGGCTGCAAATTAAAGAACACAAAGTTTCTAAAGTCAACGTAAATATAGTTCAATCAAACACACAACCCCTCCCTCCGTTCGCCGCAGTCGAGCAATAAACAACAACCATTTATCATGTTAAGATATCGTTTATAAAACATTTTCCTCACAAAAACCGTCCAATAAAGGCTACAAGTAAGTAATATTTGGGAGGCTTTGAGGCATCGCGGTATTATTTTAGAGGCTTTCGATTCAATTTCCGGGACGTAACTCGTTTGTTGGCCCGGGACGGGAGTCGGGACGGCTCTCAGCCGGCCTCTCACTTGTTTGTGATTTAAATCGAACTCTGACGAAGACGTTTATTTTAATGTAGAACGGATATCACTAAGACGCGTAAATAAAGCCTTTATACATCTTAGATGCAAACATATTTTTGAATAGGGAAACCCTCTATAAGGGCGTCTTCTCTGAAACTCAAAGCAAATTAATGCATGATCGGTATGTCATGTGCTACCCTGATAGCCTGAGGCGTAAATATTAAGTCTAATGTGCCTCATTTAGGCCTCAATTAAACCAGCAACCCTTCCGACCGCACAGCAATGTTTCGCGGCAGGAGAGGCGGTGTTATTTTATGAGAAAAAGCTCTTTTTGTAATCAATTTTGCACAAAAAAATACTAGGGTAGGTTTTTCATGATAAGATTGTTATCTAGAAAGAATCTAGGGTTTGATTCTGTTATTTTACACACTTTTCTTATTAATTTGATTTTTTTGTTATGTTGATGATGATATTATCAAGTTATATTCGGCTCACTGCTGAGCAAGAGTCTCCTCTCAGAATGAGAGGGGTTAGGTCATTAGTCCACCACGATAGCCCAATGCGGATTGGCAGACTTCACACACGCAATGTGATATTTAATTTCTTAAATGCACACAAGTGAAACAGGTCAGGATTCGAACCCACACCCTCCGGAATCGGAGGCAGAGGTCATATCCACTGGGCTATCACGGCTCTTATGTCCATAGTATGCTAAAATTAAAATGTACTGTTTCTTCATTAACAACGAAGTTGCCATGGAAACGAACGATGTCACAGCGCAGCACTTTACGGAATGCAGGGCTCACAGCGGCTGTTCCGTACATAGAAACAAATAACAATAGACTGTTTCACTTTTACACATACATTTCTCTTAATACAACAGTACATATTCAAAATTAGTTTTTATCAACTCTGTCACAAAAACCGTGTAAATATCTTGGATCTTTAGGTAAACCCTCTCGCTATTTGACGTTTCTTTTGTACATTATCAAAGGGTTTGATGTTCGATAATTTAAGCAAAGGGATTGTATGAATTCCTTTTATATTATGTTGTTATTCTTTGAAATGGAATTGGGCAATTTTAGGGGTTGTTGTAATAATTCCAGTAACTGGAATTATAATAGAAATTTCTTAAAACATTGTCCAAACTGTGCCTTTAGAAACACCATTGTCAAACTTTCAAGTTAAAAATTTTAAAGTCCCCGGACAGTCTTTATATAATATGTAAAAAACTAAATTGAAGAGAGTAATGATTTATTTTTAATTTTAATCATCATCATTATCATCATCATGATCGTATCAACCGATGGACGTCCACTGCAGGACATAGGCCTTTTGTAAGGACTTCCAAACATCCTGAGCCGCCTGCATCCAGCGAATCGCTCCGACTCGCTTGATGTCCTCAGTCCACCTCGCTTGGGGGTCGACCAACACTGCGCTTTCTGGTGCGGGGTCGACATTCCAGCACCCTTGGGACTTGGGACCCCAACGTCAATCGGCTCTACGAACTATGTGCCCTGTCAGTCGCCAATCATCACTGGCAACTCGCACTGTTCGAAGACTTTTGTCTTCAAGCACTTAATTTTCAAAGATTTCAGGCACTTTCGAACTCTCCGTAGTACTTTCCAAGAATACTCCATATCTCGGAGTTATCGTTAAGCCGTCAATCCAGTAACAGTCGAATATTAAAAAAAAAACCTAACCTTAATCTTGTCAACCAATGGTAGGTCAAAGCTCAGATCCCTCTACTGTGGACCATAGAAGAGCAGGCGCTTACAAATTGGCTTTTGATAATGTTTATAAAATATAAAACATTTTTTTTTATTCTTTACAAGTTAGCTCTTGACTACAATATCACTTGATGGTAAGTGATGAAGCAATCTAAGACGGAAGTGGGCTAACTTGTTAGGAGTAGGATGAAATCCACACTCCTTTCGGTTTCTAAACGACATCGTACCGGAACGCTAAATCGCTTGGCGGTACATCTTTGTCGGTAGGGTGGTAACTAGCCACGGCAGAAGCCTCCCACCAGCCAGACCTGGACCATTGAAGAAAACCTCAATGGGCCCAGTCGGGGATCGAACCCAGGGCCTCCGTGTTGAAAATCCACCGCGCATAGCATTGCGCCAAGGAGGCCGTGAAAAATGAAATAAATTATACCCACTACGCGACGTTAAAGTAGATAGGCGAGCTAGATAGCTTAATGTTTTTGGACTGTGAAGCCAAGCATTGTTAATAGGTGTTAAAAATATTAACTCTTCTTGCTATAGCAGTCAGTGCAAACCTATTACAAGATATTTGTACAAACAGGGCGCAGTCACGGGCGAGGGCTAGCACTCGGTGCACGGCTCGACGCCAATACTAATATACTCCACTTGTATACCTACGTGATGCAATAAGCGACTCGGTCGCTCTGAGAGAAGACTGGCCAGCGTTGGACAATTGATGCTCAAGTTACTGACTCACGGCCGAGGTCTACGTTGGCTGAAAATCAACCTGAAAAAACGAGAAACAAACAAGTTTCACATTGTAAAGAAAGGCATTCACAGTTTCGATGAGGAGGTTAAGACATGTTTTGATGCTACAGTACTATTCATTCATTATTAAAATTGTTTAAATGACTCTCTGTTATTATGATTGGACAATATACATGAGACAAACAAAGAAAATAATATTATTTAAGCAAAATTGTTATATTAAAAATGCATAATTTTACTAAGCATGGATTTGAAGATCGACACTTGGCACATTTTTTTCCCGTACAGTGGTAGCTACACACAGCCAAACCCATAAGCAAAACCAACCGAAGCCAAAGCCTAGTAGGTAGTAGGTATACAAGAAAAAGGGATATTTATTATGCTACGTACTATTTAACATTTTGTTAGCAAGTTCCAAGTATTTTAAAGACCCAAGTTGTTATAACTCAAGTCTTGTCTTTAACGTGTTATTTGCTGAACACAATGCTTTGCGTAGTTCGGTAGTGGGAAAGACGGGCTTACTAAACCAGTTACCACTTTAAATTCTAACATTTCACACATCAACTGGACCTTATATTCTAAAGCATAAAATATATTTTCCTCTGACGCAGCGGTATGGGTGTTGGTAGTGGATCATCTCAAAAGGGCAGGAGAACGTAGATGGGTTGTGTAGATTTATTTTGACGATACAAGCGTTGATCGTGACTTTGCTCGCTCCAAGCGTAAAATGATTCGTTAGAGCTGGATACCCTGTTCGATATAATGTTTTATACATATTGTTTACTGCCTTGTTGGTCCTATGCCAGTTCATGAGGTCTGGGTTTTAGGTTTCTTCCAAGATCATAAGCATCTATGCTTTGGGTTGATGGACAAAACGGTACTTTGTAGGACGTGTTTGCATCTCTTGCGAAGTTACACTCTGTTAGGCTTTGGTGATAGGTTTTCACTTATTATTATCATCATTATTGTCAACCAATATTCGGCTCACTCCTGAGCTCGAGTCTCCTCTCAGAATGAGAGGGGTTAGGTCAATAGTCCACCACGCTGGCTCAATGCGGATTGGCAGACTTTACACACGCAGAGAATCAAGAAAATTCTCTGGTATGCAGGTTTCCTCACGATGTTTTTCCTTCACCGTTTGAGACACGTGATATTTAGTTTCTTAACCAGCAGACAACTGAAGTTGGAGGTGCAAGCCCCGGACCAAATTCGAACACACACCCTCCGGAATCGGAGGCAGAGGTCATATCCACTGGGCTATCACGACTCATACTCTTATTGTCAGTGGACCGTAATATTGTATAGTAATACGAGAGAATTGAAAACAAAAAAAAACTATTGACATGCTTATTTCCGACGCCATAAAGCTGTATTATGGAAAGGTATTGTTTTTAATGATAATAATACAGGTAGTATCTTGATGAGTTATTGAGTCAATTTCCCAATATAAAAACCCATCCGGGATACAATACCAATAGTTATGTAGGATGACCATCCGTCCTATTTTCCTCGGATTTATCCTAGTTTAGGGGTGGACCATTTCATTTGTGGGCCGGGTTTAAAATACTAGAAGAAGCGGTAGCAGTTGAATAAAAATAAAATGTATTACGCAGCCTTTTTAAAAAAATTCTACTAGTATTATTAATTCTTAAGTGTCTT
This sequence comes from Bicyclus anynana, assembly GCF_947172395.1. Classification (NCBI taxonomy): domain Eukaryota; kingdom Metazoa; phylum Arthropoda; class Insecta; order Lepidoptera; family Nymphalidae; genus Bicyclus; species Bicyclus anynana. The sequence goes on from NC_069102.1 coordinate 615,956, forward strand.
GTGTTTTTACGGTTAAACCATGAGAAGATAAAACAAGACCGAAAGGAGTCACAGGCGACCGTTAGTATACCATATTTATGTAACACTAGCAAACGCCGCGCGGTTTCACTCGCGTAGTTCTCGTTTATGTAGGAATACAGGGATAAAATATAGCCTATAGCACACGGGGATAGTGTATGCTTTCCAATAGTGTTAAGTGTTATAGCTTGGCAAGTTTGTTGATGACACTACTATGTCATGCAGGCGACGGGGGGAAAGGACTGCGCGGACCATCGGGAGTGTTACGAACGAATTTGCCAGGCTATAGTGTTAGTGGCTACTTTTTTACGGAGCCTATTCAATGCAAACAAACAAACAATCAAATATTTCCTGAGCAATTTTTCAGGAGAGCATGAGTTTATAATAAGAATCTCTAGGTTAAGAAAATAGAAATAAAAAAGTTAATTTAAATTAATGATAACTTTAACTGTCCTATATAATATATTGAGTAAGTTGATAAGACCGAGTTCTGAGCCCCAAACACCGGGTTCTTAGAACTTCTTGTCCCGGTTTCTAGATTTTAGATATGGCTACCGTAGTTACGTAGCTACCGGTGCTCGGATAGATAAAGTGAGCGTAAAGGGAGCTTCGCATGTAGGAAATAATCTGTCATAGTCCCGACGCACCGGAAATTGGGAGATTCACGATATATCGACGGCATTATCTCCTCACAGATAGGTACTAGCTCAGTCTAAGCCTCAATGGAGTTTAAAGTGGAAATCAGAATAAAAATATTTATATTATCCACAATTTATTGCGCGTGAAAGTTATCTATACTAATATTATAAAGCTGAAGAGTTTGTTTGTTTGTTTGATTGATTGAATCTCAGGAACTAATGGTTCGATTTAAAAAATTCTTTCAGTGTTAGATAGCCCATTTAACGAGGAAGGCTATAGGCTATAATATATTATCCCCGTATTCCTACGGGATCGGGAACCACGCGGGTAAAACCGCGCGGCTTTTCCCGGCTTTTCCCGGGATAAAAGTAGTTTCATCTATCTATATTTTGGTAATATATCCGATCCGCTTGTTGTTTCAAAGTGCACGTTTTCTTGGATTATAAATAATCGTGGTGAGTTTGCCTTTCTAAACAAACTTTACAATAAAAAAATATCGGTATGCAATGTACTAAACTTATTCAAAAAGAACAACACTATTTTTAATATACAAGCTGCGCCTGTACTTACCTACTAAAAGTTTATTAAACAGTCACATAAAAAAAAAATTCCATCCAATCCATAAATGACGGAATTATCGCTGGACATACATAAAAAAAAAACAAAAACAAACATACAGCCGAATGTACCTTCTCCTTTTTGGAAGTCGGTTAAAAAAAGAAAGTGTTAAAAATAAATCACGATAGAGCAATATTGTATTAACCTTATGTTGCCTACTTGGTTCAGTAGTTAGCCTGTGTGGTTTCGAATCACGTGGCTCTGGGTTCGAGTCTTACTACGAGATTAAGTTTTTCTTTTTTCTAAGAAATTTTCCGTTAAAAGTCAGCCGGGAGTAAGTAAGTTTGCTGGTGTTACACCCACGAGCCAAAACCTTCATAAACATTAAATAGTGGTCGTTATTTTAAACATTATCAGACTAAACCCGCCTACCCGCATTGGGACAGCGTGGTGGGTATAAGCTCCATAACCTCTCTACTTTAAGGAAGAAGGCCCAGCCCTGTTAAAAAAGGGTGATAATGATGATAAAGGCTTATGTAAAAAGAATAGCGTATGCTGTAACCCTATTTTAAAACAAAAGCTGCGATTTAACATTGTAAATAGCTAAAAGCTTACAAAAACAGTAAAGTTACAGTAAACTGAACGTTAAACTGGACCGAGGTTAACATAATAACCATATTAAGCCGTACTGGTAATACGAGAACCGGTTTAGCAAAGTTCAAAAGTTTCTAATAACCGGTCTATTTCCTATTCTAATTACTATTACTGCATATACCGAGTAGGAAGTTGTAGTTTGTTATGGTTTATACTTGAAAGGATTTGCAAAATATATTAATAGTATTACTGCCTTGTTAATCTGGTGTTTAGCTATCGCATCATTCGGTCCTAGATTCGAACCCTCGAGCTATAAAATAGGTATTCCTTTGTATCAAAACGTTCTCAGTAACAGCGCGAAGTTGAGAAGTTAGTAATGATTATCTACATCATCATTATAGACCCATATTCGGCTCACTGCTGAGCATGAGTCACCTCTCAGAATGAGATTATAATGCACATAACTAAAAAGTTGGAGGTGCATGCCCCGAACCGGATTCGAACCTTCGAATCGGAGGGAGAGATCATGTCCACTGGGCTATCATTGACTATCTATTATTAATGATAGTGTTCGTTATAGAGTCAGACATTATCAACCAAACAACCATAACTATAACAGCTTTGGTTGGTGTACGACGTACGAACACTTGAAAATCAGTTTTTCACAAATCCCGCGTGAACCATGGACTTTTGCGAGATAAAATGTGCTCTTTATTTTATTAACTCAGGGTAAAATCGTTAAAACCTATTTCTATTCCGATGGTTAAATATTTATACTTAGAACCTCAATAGCTCAACGGTAAAGCGGTTGGTATCATCACCGAGGTGTGGTGGTTCGACCCCCGCTCATTGGAATGTTGTGGTATTTCCTTTTCCTTTCCCGAATAGTTGGAGGGGAATGGTAATATTGGTCACTAGCGGACGCCCGCGACTTCGTCCGCGTGGAATTTAGTTTTTCACAAAAACTCCTATTAAAACATAGGCTACTTTTTATCCATGGTTTCCCTCGGAAACCATGGATAAAAAGTAGCCTATGTTTTAATCCAGGCAATATATCTCAATACCAATTTTCAGCTAATTCGGTTCATTAGTCGAGGCGTGAAAGAGTAACAAACATTCATCAAAATCATCAGTTTTCGCAAATCTGGGAAACAATGGATTTTTTCGGGATAAAAAGTAGCCTCATATTGATTTCGCGTTTATAATATTAGTAGGATATTCAAAACATATAACTACGAGTATATGTACTATGTATATTATTATAACCTGCATTGGAACTGTGTGGTGGAGTAACTCTAGGCTATAGGGAGAGGGAGGCCTGGCCCTGTTAAATTAGGCTGATATTAATTACATATCGCTGCAACTCTAACAGGGGTAGGTGTAACTGAGCTCATACAACGAAGCGTCCGATGTAAAACGGCTCGCTCGAGGCCCCGCTCGTAGCTCGCTGCGACGAACACGCGTTTCCAATTATTGATGGTGCTGTGAACGTGTAAGCTGATATGCATTATTATTGCGCGGCCCGAGGCGGGCGGACAAAGGACTTGTCTGTATTTTGACGAGAGTACCTACCCTACATGTAGGGTAGGAGTCAGTGGGCTGTTTTGCTATAGAAGCTTGAGCAGAAGCCGGCAATAGAATTAACCGGGTACTTATCTTGATACCTAATGGCTTTTCTTTTGGTTTGCACAGTTTATTATGAATTAAGTTGCCCATACAGCCCACCTTTTTTGAGTCGGAAACGATAGTTTACAACAGACCAATACGCCCGTACTCATATCATCAAATACCAGTTTGCTTTACATGTGCCGGAAATTTCACTAGCGACCACATTCTTATCCTCATTCAGGACAAGCTGAATCGCAAAGAGCTCGCAAAAAGAGCTACAAATTACTTCTAGCAGCGAACTCAGTGTGTGATTTATAATTATAGCTTCATACTCAAAATAGAGCAGTGATAGCCCAGTGGATATGACCTCTGCCTCCGATTCCGGAGGGTGTGGGTTCGAATCCTGTCCGGGGCATGCACCTCCAACTTTTCAGTTGTGTGCATTTTAAGAAATTAAATATCACGTGTCTCAATCGGTGAAGGAAAACATCGTGAGGAAACCTGCATACCAGAGAATTATCTTCATTCTCTGCGTGTGTGAAGTCTGCCAATCCGCATTGGGCCAGCGTGGTGGACTATTGGCCTAACCCCTCTCATTCTGAGAGGAGACTCGAGCTCAGCAGTGAGCCGAATATGGGTTGATGACGACGACTCAAAAAGAGCTAATCTGCATTAGGCCAGCGTGGTGGACTGTTGGACAGCAGTGAGCCAAATATGGGTTGATAATGGACGAACTCAAAAAGAGCCGCATATTTCTATCATCTCACGCCTCACGGCTTGCACAAATTATAGTGCAACTTTAAATTCAAGGACCTCACCAATATTACCCATTAGCTCCTGGGGTATTCGCTTTTGTACGCCGTCGTCGCGTCGCCTTCGAAACCAGACATATCGCGGATTGAATTATTGTGCGGTCTCGCTGTAGCGTTATTGGATTTTATGAAATTGTATCTATTAATAGTTCATGTTGTGTTACGTTCATAATGTCGTTACAAAACACGTAATAATATGACTATGTAATATACTTATCATTTCATTCTTAGAAAAAGGAAATCTTAATATATCATAATCCGACTCAAGACTCGAGTTCAGAATCTCCTGATCCGATGTCTTAGCGTGGTCTTTGAGGCATGGGACTGGGGTCTGGGAGTGTTTAGCCCTCATTCGCTCGTAAATTAAACTGTACAAAACAAACTGTACAAACTTTATAACAAAAGAAGGTAATTCATATGTAGGTACTATATTTGAACGCTTTTTAAACGTCCGTTTAAAAAAAATTCTCGTGCGAATGAGGGCTAACACCGCCAGTTCGGAATTCTGCAGCTACTAAGAATTGAGTAATAGTAGAGATCTGTCATGCTTATTTCTGCTGCCATACAGCATTGCTGTGTTCTGGCCTGGAGGGTATGAATGACAGTGTATTTACAGGGACATGAGGCTAAGCACTATTGCCTTAGTTTAATGGACACAGGCTGACACTTTAGTTTTAAGGACGTCCTTGCGAAGTATTGCTTTTTTATGGGTTATGGTTTTCAACTTAGACTATCACCGTAAGGTGGTATAACTGCTTGGTCTGTCAATTATTACCATATATAACAGTTTGTGGATGAAAGAAAAATTCAACAATAAAAAAGTAGGTATTGTTTTTATAACAAGGCCAATGACATGAATCCAGGACTCAAGGCTCCGTAACCTTACATGTTATCTACTTGACTAACGAACGATCTCTTGAACTTGAACATGAATTAAAAAAAAAACTAAATCCACACGAGCGAAATCATCAAAAATACAGGTTTTATTATTTTGGCAGTTATAAATGGTTTTCTTAATTTGATGAGAAAAACAGTAAAGTTTAATAAATGGGAGGAAATCATAATTCTTATTAATAGGTACAATATAACATAGTACGTTTTTACGACTGTTTATATACATGACTAATTTGTTTCTTTGCAAAACAGTTTTAGATCGGCGGTGACTTGGGAAAGTTTTGAATATATTTGATTCAATTAAAAATATCTATCAAATGAACTGACAAAATGCCAAGGAGTTTTACTTATAGGCTAGATAGGATAGAATGGCAAATTACAGTAAAGATGTTTAACCTTTGGAGCTAGACAGGATAGGTTATTATCGTCATCAACCCATATTCGGCTCACTGTTGACCTCGAGTCTCCTCTCAGAATGAGAGGGGTTAGGCCAATAGTCCACCACGCTGGCGGATGCTGGCGGATTTGCAGACTTCACACACGCAGAGAATTAAGGTAATTCTCTGGTATGCAGGTTTCCTCACGATGTTTTCCTTCCCCGATTGATACACGTGATATTTAATTTCTTAAAATGCACATAACTGAAAAGTTGGAGGTGCATGCCCCGAACCGGATTCAAACCCACACCCTCCGGCAGAGGTCATATCCACTGGGCTATCACGGTTCTAGTAGGTATTAATATCAATTAATTATTTAATGACTGTAATCTTGAATGTTAAGTAACAATGGAGTTCAAGACATTGTTACTTAACAGTATATGACATACTTTATCGAAATTAGATATTTAGTGGTTTTAATTTAATAATAAGTTAATCAAAAAATTATCCGAAGCGTATTCGTAAAACATTTTGTGACCCATATTCCACTGGCAATATTTATCCATCGATGAAATGGCCTACGGCCAGACCATTATATACATATACCATATTTCATCACTTTTATAGATTGTTAGTAGGTTAGTTCATATTATCTTTTATATTATGTTAATATTGTTATTTTTTTTACGATAATGAAGACTAGCAGCTAGCATCGCCTCACCAATATATAAAGTTATTACCATAGGTAAATATGGTATACAAAGTTATTACCATAAGAAAACATGGTAGGTAAGACATATACAACCTTATTATCGTAGATAAGTATGAACTGTACCCAACTTCATAGTTGCTTATCATACTTATCTTTGATCAAATGGCAAACCTTCAGCTCTGTTAAAATGAAGTAGTTCTAGCTATTACAGGCTGCATCGTTGTATCATCACTTACCATGAGGTGAGAATGTTGTCAAGGGCTAACTTTCCAAAGTACTTCGATGCTACTTGACGGTCAAAGTGAAAGTCAAACACTAAACTATATGTTAACTGGCAACCTTGGAGTATGTATTAAAGGCCGAATGTTTTTAATTAATAAATAATGAGTGCTATCTATGACTAATAAAACGTTTAAATATCCTTGTAGTTAAATTTGATACCGTGTCCTTCTGTATTATGGCGATTAGCGCCATATACCGCCGCCATTAACTATATAGGCGCCTGTTTCCGGTTCCGCCTAAACGAATACAAATTATAGGAAATAGGAAATTGATACCAATACTGCCTAATTTAAAATTTAAAACCTCTTTAGCGTAGTCTTGCTTTGTAACGGAGAGAGCGTAGGTTTTATTCCCAACTTAGGTAGATTGCGGCTTTTAGATTTTCTAAACTAGCTGAAGCGGGCGGTTTTGTCTTTGTAAAATTTTGTTTTTCGGATAAACGTTTTCTTACATCTTCGATCTTGCGGAAATAAAGGCTTTTAATGATATAAAGATTGCCTATTATTTTGCTCCAGATTTGGCTCAATCTAGCTAAGAAAACTACATCAAAATCCGAGTTGAGTTGTTTTGAAGATTAGCGCTAACATAAAACATTTTTTTTATTATGTTAGAGCAACCAGATGGCACACTTGATGGTAAGTGGAAAATCACCTATCTATACTTAAACCAAAAATCATCATCATCATTCATCCATTATCAACCCATATTCGACTCACTGCTGGGCATCGGTCTCCTCTCAGAATAAAAGGGATTAGGCTAATAGTCCACCACGCTGGCCCAATGCGGATTGGCAGACTTCACACACGTAGAGAATTAAGAACATTCTCTGGTATGCTGATTTCCTCACGATGTTTTTCCTTCACCGTTTGAGACACGTGATATTTAATTTCTAATGTACACAACTGATAAGTTAGAGGAACCCGATTCAAACCTACGCCCTCCGAATCGCGTCTAAAAAATCTATCCCGTCTAAAAAAAAATGTTCTTCTACTTACTCTCTGGGCTCAGGCCAATAGTCCTCCATGCTGGCCCAATGCGGATCGGCAGACTTCTTACACGTAGAGAATGAAGAAAATTCTCAGTTATGCACGTTTTTCCTTTACCGTTTGAAACACATGATTTTTAATTTCTTAAAATGCACACAACTGAAATGTTAGAGGGATAGGCATGCCTTGGATAAGATTCGAAACTACGCTCTCCGAATCGAAGGCAGAGGTCATTTCCACTAGGCTACCACGTCTCAAAAAAAAATTTCTTCTACTAACTCCTAAAAATTCAATCTAATCATCATTCGAAATTAAAGAAATACAAAACACTCTATTTCTAAATAGGTATAAAAAACACAGCCTTCCGTTACAGAAGTATAGCCCAGAAGCTCCAGCTGCAGGATAAGTTCGTATTCGGAAACAGAAGCGTACAACTTGTCCGAACTTGTTCCACTCCGCACGTTCCGTCTTGTTCACACTGCGTCTTGTTGCAACATGTTCCAACTTGTTTTTTGTGTTATCGTTTAGTTAAATTGTATGCATCACATATGTAAGAGGTGTATTCTCTGTAAGTAGGTATTTACAGATAATGCATCTCTTACATATTGTCCAACCAGAGAATAAAGATGGTCCTGAATGAGTCTTTTCAGTGAAACCCATAAAAACGTCACGCGTCTTCTTGACTTCCAACTTGAATGGACAACAAATAGGTCTCGAGCCGCCAGCATCTAGCGACTCCCTGCAAGCCTCTTTATGTCCCTGGCCTACCGTTCGTTATATACCTATGTTTATTGTCCGTTTCGCTATCGTGAGACTACTCATCATCATAAACATTTGCATGACATCGAGTGTACAGAAAAAAATGTAATTTTCCCGAAGGGTAGAAAACTAGCTATAGATGCGAAGTCACAAGCAATATTTTATTATCTATAAACCTATTAAAAATAATGAATTCAAAGCTTTATTGTAAAAGGTAATATTTATGAGTACGCAGCAGACATGGTGTAATAATTTCAAAGCGGAGTGCCGTATCAGTTAGGATCTAGTCGGAGGAAACACGTGTTCATTAAACCACAAACGTAAATCATTTCCATAGTTAAAACTGCTAATGTGTGGTCTACACCACATTATGTTGTTACGTTACGATGCTACTGTGACCATGATTAAGTTAAAAGATGGTTTATTCTCAAAATAAATCAGTTTACTTAATAAGAAATTAAATCTTATATTATACTTACAGAATGTTAAAAATATTTTTACATTAAAGTTAAAAGAGATCTTATATGGCCTCCGCTTTATGGGTAAAAGATATTCTAATATTATGAGCAAATAAAAATCTTAACTGATTGGTTTGTTCATTACCTAAAGCAGAGCTAAAAATCCAGGAACTTGTAGTTTGGGATAAACAGCTGTCAAAGAACGTTAATAAGGACAATTTGGGAAATTAAAGACAGCTCTTTGAAAAAAGAAACGTTACAATATTTTTTTCAAAAATGAAGATACTACTACCGTAAATATGACGTGGTTCATGCTGTTTGGATATTCACATTTTGTGAAGGTGAAAATATGTATGGTTACAGAAGACTTTTAAGATATATGGGTTTGGGAACTTTGAAAACATTGGAATTTATGTCCACAAAATTGATTCCTCGCGGTCGATATTTATTTATCAACATGCAGATAGAGTTATATTATATTACTTAGATTACTACTTTAATCATCATCATCATCATATCAGCCGATGGACGTCCACTGCAGGACATAGGCCTTTTGTAGGGACTTCCAAACATCACGATACTGAGCCAACTGTCTTCCAACTTGATGTCGTCAGTCCACCTGGTGGGGGGTCGGCCAACACTGCGCTTACTAGTGCGGGGTCGCCATTCCAGCACTTTGGGACCCCAACGTCCATCGGCTCTTCGCACTATGTGCCCCGCCCATTGCCACTTCAGCTTCGCAACTCGTTGAGCTATGTCACTACTTTAATATGTTTATTTAATTTATTTTCTTAGAATACTGTTTTATTCTGCTCATCATTATTTTCGGACCAGTGATACCTACAAGTTGCATAAAAGCCTACTTGCAACTAAAAAAAAAACATATCTAGCACTTTTCAAAAACCATGGAGTCCCTACAAACATCCGACTCTACGAGTTAAAGTTTTAAAAGAAAGCATTAAAAATGAGAATCTAAACGTTTTAAATGTCTTTGATGCTCATTTTTATTGAATAATTTTATTGAACGTCGGTTGGTCATAAAACGCGTGTAAAAACGCTCTCCACATGCAAAAGCCTATTTTCGAGTTTCACTACTTTATAAATAAGTATTTTAAGGTAAGTAATATTTGTTGTATCGGTTTGCCGCGACAGCTGCGTAGAATAAAAATTATAACATAAATAGCTTAAAAAACTAAAAAAAACACGCTTGATACCCATATCATGGGGGTGCATTTTTAAATAACCTATCCACCATCTTGGACGTCCGCCATATTGGATTTAAGTCACGTGATTATTTTTTTCGTATTCCTGACATCAAACCCTTACATTTGATATTCATACCATGATCCAAACTAAGTTAAATTGATATGATACACACGATAGTTTATATTCTAAACTAGTGGGTAGGTACAAAAAGGTTTAAAAAGTTTAAAATTATAATATAACCGCAATTTTCAACAATAGATAAGCAAATCAACAGAACTATCACTTGACATGAAAATATTAACACCTAAAAGTGTTTAATACCTACGTATAAAAGAATGCCCCGACCCCATTGCTCAAGATGACGGATGACCGGCGCCGGTCAAATATTAAGCAACGTGTAAGTGCCGTGAAAGCTAAGCGATATAAATTATCAATTTGTCATCGCCAGGCTTAGCTACAAGCTTCTGTACAGATAAAGCTGGCTATTAAACACTGTATTCTCGACGTTGCTTCTTAATTTGTTGTCATAGATTAAAAGATAGAGGTTTTGTTTTATTTTCATTGTTTGTTTAAAAAAAAATTTACTAATGCATTTTTAATTTCACTAAACTCCACATCCAGAAAATATAAGAGCTTTTTAAATATACGTTGGCTTAGACTATGCAAACTGCGTAAAAATTAATTAGCGTGACCAAATGGCCAAACATTTCCAAAATTGCTTTTTTGTGTTGATCATTTTCAGAGACCACGTCCCCTGCTCTAAATGTACGTATGTATCACTCGTGTCTATGTAAGGTAAGGTTTAGTGACATATTACTCCCGGAACTGAAAATAAAATGGACCTCAAAGTTAAAAGTAGTTTTGCCAGAGAGGTCATCAAAAATATGACTATTTTTAATAGGTACTTACTTACATATGTTTTTTACCATGTAACTTCTACATTAAAAGTCTTTGACCACAAAAGTATCAGTTTTAAACAAACTATAATACTTGAGTTTCGGCGTTAAAATGCCTATTAACCTATTTTATTTGAAAGTTACTCAGTTTACGTCCCATCGATTCCAAACGATGGTGTTTAGACCTTAAATATTCTACTGTAAAGATGATTTTTGATTGAAAATAAGATCGATAAGTTGAGTAATAACCAATATAACGGAAAACGGTGAGTAGATTTTATTGTATTCTCTCTGTACTTACTAAGATATAGAATTTAAAGCTATTGGTGATACGTAGTATTAGAATCCGAATTAGAAACGACCTTCACCCTTCTGTTTCATGGATAACAAACATTTTAGATCAAATATAAGTAAAAAAATATATTGTGAGTAGGCTGCCCAAAAACTACTGGCCAAATTAAAATCTATACTAATATTATAAAGCTGAAGAGTTTGTTTGGTTGAACGCGCTAACTTCAGGAACTACTGGTCCGATTTGAAAACTTCTTTCAGTGTTATTATTGTTAGCCCATTTATTGAGGAAAACTATAGGCTATATATTATTTCCGTATACCTACGGGAACGGGAACCACGCGGGTACAACCACGCGGCGTCAGCTAGTTAACGATAAATGATTGGTTAAGTGTCAAACCCAGGACCTAACTAGTTAACTTCGGATTATTCTTAACCATCCACGGTAATAACTGGTCCAACAAAGCAGTTAGAATATTATATTTTTTTTTATGAATAAGTAAGTAAAAGTCACGAAAAAAATTTAATTATGAATTATACAAATATTAAACAGGAAAAACTTGCATGCATTCAACTCGAGATAGTGTGAACAGTGATAACACCATGGCTTCTCTATGACTCAATGTTCGACGGTTTTCCCCAAACGATATCTATCTAACCTTGGCAACAGTATCACCTAGGGTATAGTAATAGGGATGTCTCACCCCCTAATAGAAGTAATCTATTTTCATAACCCTTTCCGTTTTAGACATTAATTGACTAAGCACGGTACAGGTAGATTGTGAGCTTGTTATGTGGGACACTGTTTGAATGAAAATGGGTTCCGTATTAATTTTTCAAGTTTCTTTACTTACTAAGTAAGTACGGTGACCCAATAATATGGAGTTTGGACAGTAGTGGTTGGTGGTACCGCTAGACTAGACTTTGATAAATTAAACCAAGGCATTAACATCTGCGCCAATGAGGTTAAATGGACAAAAAAAAATTAAATACTACAGTCATTTCATTATCATTATCAACCCATATTCGGCTCGCTGCTGAGCTCAATCTCCTCTCAGAATGGGAGGGGTTAGGCCAATAGTCCACCACGCTGGCTTAATGCGGATTGGCAGACTTCACACACGCAGAGAATTAAGAAAATTCTTTGGTATGCAGTTTTCCTCATGATGTTTTTCCTTCGCCGTTTGAGACACGTGATATTTAATTTCTTAAAATACACGCAACAGAGGCAGAGGTTATCCACTGGGCTATCACGGTTCTCAGTCATTTCATTAAGGAACCCTAACTTCACGTAATGTATGCAAACGAACAATTTTTTTGAATTACGCAGGTGGTCACTGTTATATCGATCATGTTGAACTATAGGCGACTCTATATAAAACTGTACACGTTAAAATAACATTTCAAGCATACACAATAAAGGCTATGATTGTGTGAAAAATCACATATGTTGGTAGCAATGTGGATGGGTGTTCATAGCGTAATGAGTTTTTCAATGTAATTAATTTGTAATGGTTTTTTAACGCCCCTGCAACATAAGGGCGGTATTGCGGTACGGTTCCTTGGTGACACATTTTTTTAACGACTTCAAAAAAGGAGCATTTTTGCGGTGCATAGGTATTTATTTTGTTTAAAATTCTTTATTCTGCATTACAAACATAAATTGAAAAGGAAAATCCAAAACTGCATGCCTAACACACGTTAGATTTAATAATTATTATTATTTATTCTTACATTTTAATATAAAGAAAACATTTATTTGCAGCAGGTACTAGTGCTAAGAGGAGAGGAAGGTCAAAGAAGAGATGGTTGGATTGTGTGAAAGAGGAAATGTGTGTAAAAGGAGTGGATGATGAGTTGACGAGTAATAGAGACAAATGGAAAAGATTGACATATTTTTCCGACCCCACTTAAATGGGATAAGGGTAAGGAGATAATGATGACTAGTGGTAAATTACCACTGGACCAAAAGGCAGGTCTTGCAGCTGAGAAAATCCGGCAAGATACTCAACGGTCGCTCTTTTAACTAAAATAATTATTCTGACAATATTAATTACCATAATATGAAATTGTTAATCCTACTTCTTGTGTAATGAAAGCCGATCTGTTGCCGTATATAAAATCACTAGCTGCAGCCTGCGGTGTTACCTGCGAACTAAATATGTAATTCCGGAATAAAATAAATAGCCCATGTGTTCATCCAGGCTATAAATTATCTCAACTTCAAATTTCAGCTAATTCTATTCAGTAGTCATGACGTGAAAGAGTAACAAACATTCACACTATCATAACATCAGTTTTTCGCAAATCTTGCAAATACTATGGATTTTTCGGGATAAAATGTGTTATGTGTTAATCTAGGGTTATAATCTATCTACGTTTTAAATTTCAATCAAATCGATTCAGTAGTTGCAGCGTTATAGAGTAATAAACATCCAAACATACATACAAACTTTCGAGTTAATAATATTATATAGTGGGATTGTATTATTAGTAGGATTATTTGATGAGACAAAGCGAGATGTTTTGATGCACCTATTGTCACCAGAGGGCCTAGTGGCAGTTTGATACTGTTACTATCGCGTTATCGTAAGCGCGATTTTCTAAGGAATTGAAACATCCCCATCTAGTGGCACTAATGCACAACTGTTTCAATTCCACATAAATTCGCGTTTACGTTAACGCGATAGTAACAGTATGAAAATATTGAAAACTCCCACTAGGCACACAGATTAGAACTTCTTATAGCATGTAAAATATCAAAGTCCTAACTTTACTGGAAGTGGTTCTTCATCTTCCAAGTTTTGATCCATACATAGACAAGTTATATAAGACATACGGTCTATCATACCTTCTCCTTTTTGTAAGTCGGTTAATAGGCACAAAACTACAGCTGTGAAGAGTTGTTATGTACTCGTATGTTATTCTAATGAGAGTGTTTCACGATCCAAACTATTATAATGAAGTAACGCCTGTTCGCGCTTATCTAGCGCCGCCCGCCGACACGCGACTCGACGGGTTATTAAAAATATCAACGGACAGACAAACTGTCTGTACTTTGTATATATTTTTACTGTGACAATGGCAATGGCAAAAGCCGATGGACCCAAGGTGCTGGAATGGCGACTGTGCACTAGAAAGCGCAGTGTTGGTCGACCCCCCACCAGGTGGACTGACGAGATCACGCGAATTGCAGGGATTCGCTGGCGGCTCAGGATCGTGATGTTTGGAAGTTCCTATAAAAGGCTTATGTCAGGACAGGCTTTTTGTCAATGGACTGCATCGACGGAGTCATGGAGTGGACGTTCATTGACTGATAAAATGATGATGATGGTGATGATGATGATCATGATGATGATGATGATGATGATGATGGTGATGATGATGATGATGATGATGATGATGATGATGATGATCTGTGTATCAAAGTTTGTTGTGTGTTGTTTGTGTGCTTATCCTCCTAACAAATAGATTGATTTTGCGAAAATTTTGTAATTTATGTTAACGTGAAGCTGATCTTCTCAGGCTACAATCACTAGCTACACTCTGTCTGAATTATTGTCTTTATCTCTCTTTATTGAATTTTGGAATTTTGCAAAATAAAAGTTATGAAATAAAACTTTTAATTTTGCAAAATGCATCTTATTTCTACATCTCAGTCAAATATTTGATCAATAAAAAAAATATTTTCTCACGAAGCTTGAAATTAACGATAATGACCAAAGACGGACAAAAAAATGGAGGATTATAAGCTGTTTTAACGGTGAAAAATACACACTCACTTAATAAACGGATTAATATTGTGTTAATTATGATAATTAGCAGCTCGATCTGGGTATAATGATTTAATGTTAGGGCGACACGTTCGGTCACAGATATCGCGTGACCGTCTGTATACTTTGTTATAGTCTGTGTATATTACTACTTTATATTTGACAGTTTAGTTTAGTGATGTACAAACCATATAGAAGTACTATGTAATGTAATAAGGTAATCTATTCTTGAGCTGTATGCCTCGCTGTTCGAGGAGAATTAAGATTTAATTTAAAGTTAGTTGTAATTTATCTTTTAAACTAAATAAAAAGTTGTAGTTTTATTGTAGTTTAAGAGCTGTAATTGTAATGTTATGCTTTTTAAAGTTAATTTGATCATTTAAAATTTTACTAAAAACCTTTAGAAAAAGCTTAGTATTATATGCTAAATTATTATGTTAAAAACATAATAACATAACTGTGGTCAAATACGTAACATAATAAGAAGAGAGACACGGATTTGATTCATATTGGTGCCGCGATTTTTATTATTTATTTTCCAGAAATTTAAAAATTATTTACTTGCGTGAGAATAACTAAAAATTGTGCTAGGTAAATCTGTGTATTTTATTGATTAATCACACAAAAACAAAGATATGCTGTCAAATACGCAGTACTAAATCGACCGGACTACATAAATAGTAGGATTGTAGGATTTTTACGCCACTGCACATTTTAATACATCGTTCGGGGCTTATTTACAATTTAGATAAACGTCGCTCCGCGAAGTCGGCATTTTGGAATTAATTGTTCGGGCCACGCGAACTGTTGGCGTTTTCGTTTATTTTGGTTTAAGTGGTCGCCACGGATCCGATATGTTATCGCTTAACACCTGTATTCACAAGCTATGTGGCCTCTTAGAGTATACGAACGCATTTTGCCGGTTTTGGTGATAAAATTTTAGAGTAGGTAAGTACAACTGTCAATAATCGTCGGCCATTAATTATTATTTAATTTAGAAATCAAAATGTTTATAATTCAAAATTTAAAATGAAAAAAAACCCACGACCGTATAAAGTAACTGTAAACACTATTTTAAAATTTCACCTTAGTTTTTACAAGTTCCTCGATTACAGGTGGTAGGTATTACAGTTAATAATTTATGTTATTGTGGAGGTAGGGTATTAATGTTGCTATAAATGAGAGGGTATTTCATGAGCTCGGTTGTTTGTTAAGCAGCGTAGACACCGTCACACTGCCAATCGCATTAGTGATTTTGTGCAATAATGTTTTGTGTTGTAATTATTGTTTCTCATAAATTGTTTAGTGTGGGCAGAACATGTCGGGCTCGGAGGGCGAGTGTTTTTGCAATCTGAAAGGATCATTTAAAACTACTCCCAAGATCACAAGTCCTGGGACCTACTTGAGGTGTACAATCACTACTTTAATTTATTGAAGCTTCACCCTGAAACTTGAAACTTTAATTTTAGTGTTTTAATTTAACTTTGCTTTGAGATAATCTTAAATGAACATCGTGTCAACAGTGTACACAGCAACATGCAGGCTAACATACGGTTAGCTGTCGCCTGTAGCCTGTAGCCGAACCGTTATAAGCCCAGCGCCGTTCGCTCGTGTAATGTAATTATTCGGCTATTATTCAAGTTCAGATCCGATCTCGCTTCCGTTTGCGCGGCTCACTTGAAATGTCATCGGCCAATAGCCCGTTATTATGGCGCGCTATGGTTTTTAGTTCAAATTAGTTTGTATGATGTTTTAGTTTTTTTTTTCTAGGGCTAATAATGTTATTCCGATTTGATTGCCGCTTATTTTTGTATTATTGTGGGTGAATTGGTGGTTTTGTACGGGGCGTGGTGAGATTGAAATCGGGACGGAATTATTACAAATGCAATGTTGTGCGTGAATTGGATTATTAAAATAAAAACAATTTTTGAAAAGTCACAATGTGGACATTTTTTATGCGCGTCAGATTTTTGAAATGCACACCTTATGGCTAGTAGTAACCCCTACATGCTACAATTGAGGATGTCTGTTATGATTGATTTTTTTTTTGGTGGCTGTTAACGTAGAAGACAGAGGGCTCATACTTGACGGAGGTTCTCAATAATGTGCAAGGTATCCCATATCTTTTGCGCTCGAGTAAGTAAAAAAGCCATTATTGGGCACAGGGAACCCACACACTGTATTTCATAATATTGTCATCATCATCATATCAGCCGATGGAGTCCATTGCAGGACATAGGCCTTTTGTAGAGACTTCCAAACATCACGATACTAGCACCTGCCACCTGCATCCAGCGAATCCCTGCGACTCGCTTGATGTCGTCAGTCCACCTAGTGGGGAGTCGGTCAACACTGCGCTTTCTAGTGCGGGGTCTCCATTCCAGCACTTTGGGACCCCAACGTCCATCTGCTCTTCGAACTATGTGCTCCGCCCATTGCCATTTCAGCTTCGTAACTCGTTGAGCTATGTCGGTGACTTTGGTTCTTCTGCGGATCTCCTCATTTCTGATTCGATCACGCAGAGATACTCCTAACATAGCTCGTTTCATCGCCCGCTGTGTGTCTCTGAGCCTTCTTAGTTAGTGACCAAGTCTCGGAACCATAGGCAACACTCATTGTTTGAAGGCTTTTGTCTTCAGGCACTGAGATACATACGCTGTAGTTAGAACTTTAGGCAACCTTACCCAGAATATTGACAATACACTATATGCAAGTTCCCTCAAATTATATTCTCAAGATTCTGAATATCAATGCACGTCCACAGACTCGCTGCACAGAGGAGACGCCGATAGATAAATCTGTTGAGCGTAAGATCTCGGCCGGCCATTATTCGCAAACTAATCTACATAAATATTCCGTCAGGACCTCGGGCGGAGTTTGCGTCTTCAACATGTATATGCTATGCACCTACCTGTTACTGGCGATGTATAATCTCTTGGTACTATATAAATTATCGTTTCCATATTCGCTTACGGCTGTTTTGGCTTAGCTACACACACACACACACACGCACGCACACACACACACACACACACGCGCGCGCGCGCGCGCACACTCAAAACGCATATATTTATGTCATTTACAAACTAAAATAAACAATTTTTATTATTTATCATTTAGCTCTGACAGCAAACTAGCTCGTTTGTACAGTGGTTTACTCATGTGTTCAGAATACGAGCCCTTGGTTCGATTCCTGGGGGGTAGGGGGGTTTCTATTCTTTCTATGTAGCTAGAAATTTGTAGTAAAAGTTGTAAATCCTCGTGTCTAGGAGAGCTTGTTAAGCTGCTGATTATTATCAAAAGAGAGCTCAAATAGCCTAGTAGATATGATGACCCCTGCCTTCGATTCTGAGGGCGTAGGTTCGAATCTGCTCCGGGACATGCACCTCCAACTTTTCAGTTATTTGCATTTTAAGAAATTAAATGTCTCAAACGGTTAAAGAAAAACCTCGTGAGGGAACCTGCATACCTGAGAATTTCCTTAATACTTGTGTAAAGTCTACCAATCCCCATTGGGCTAGCATGGTTGACTGTTGGTCTAACCCCTCTCGTACGAGGGGAGACTCGTGCCCAACAGTGAGCAGAAAATGGGTTGCTAATGATGATATTATCATAAAGTCAAAGTTGAAGTTCATTAATATCAAGTTGACCTACTTTACAAGAACTTTGAAAAATCAGTTAATGTTATTTTAGTGATAATTAAAATCGAAAACTTAAAGTTACAAGAGTTATTAACGTGGTTCCTAACTCAGCTAGCCAGTTATTATTAAGTGTTAAGTTATGCCCAAATATCTAGTAGGTAGTGGATTAAGTTTTGATATTTCGGTGGAGTTTAACTATCAAAGCTATGCTACAGAATTTCCATGTTTGAGCGAACGATTGAATTATGTGATTCAAAGGACATTCATCATTCATTCGGTTCATTCAAAACCGGGAGTATGATCAAAACCCCTCGTTTATGAATTACCAAAATCCAAAATTACCAATTCCTTTGAGACGGACCCGCTCTAATTATTTTGCCCATCAAGAAATATCCGGCGCGATTAAAACAATTTTCGACTTTGTTTTTGATGTATAATTATCCAAAGAGAAACACAGGTGATTCCGTGAGGGGATTGAAGGGATACATTCGCGATACATTTATTATATCACGTCAAATCATTTAAAAAATTTAGTTGTAGAATAGATTTTGTGATACAGCTCGTCCAGGAAGCACAACCGCCATGCTTATTTGTGTCGCCAATCAGCATTGCTGTGATCCGGCCTGAAAGGCGTGCCGTTGTCATTACAATCACATGAGGCTTAACAAGCTTCTAGTTGATGGACAATAATTATGTAGAATGCGTTTCGTATTCATGATGTGGTACATCTACTTTTACCATTAACGAAATCATCAAGATTTTATTAAAATAAAAACATCATAACAATTAAATACGATCATAGCCAACCAAATTTACAAACATGAAAAATAGCGGCACGGTTGGGACAACATAGAAAGAAGCCCAAAAAAAGTATCTTGAGCCGTTATCGATGGTAAAGCCCGAAGAGAGAAGTCTTGGCTGAGAAACATAAACAGAAACAACAAACAGACAGAGAGTGGACCGGGATCGCGAGCGCCGCACAATTATTTCGCCTCGCGAAGGATAGAGACTTCTCAGAGAGGCACTCTAAGAAGAAGAAGAAGAAGAGAGGTTGAAACCTGCTTCAATCCGATGAGCAAGTCTGGAAGACAACACACGACGACAGGGCGACGTCAATTTCTTCGCAATGTAAGATTTAAAAAGAAAATACAAGGGATAAATACAATAGTCATAATTATGTTTCACTATATTAAGAAAGCCTATAAGAAGTATCTGAATAGTAAGCTACTCCTAAGCGTGTTACTCTATGTATAATTACGAACGTACCAAAACGAATCAGTATTTAATCGAAAATCTGAAACGAAAATTGTCAAAACGGAAAAGGCTGACTTGGAAAGTCTTGAAATGTAAATTGGTTTGAATAAAACTAACCCTTTGGCTTGTTAATAATAATTGTTTTCCTGTCAGCTAAAACAACTGATTCCTAAAATGTATTTACTACAAAAGTTAACAAACAGATCGCGCTTCGGTTGCTAAATAAATTCAAACTATTTCTTGGGTAGCCTAAAAACGTCTAGCCAAAATGTCATTATTAGTCAATACTAATATTTAGCTTTAGCTCTCAATCCCCTCTCCTATAAGAAGGGTTTTGACGGCCTACGTGGCGCAGTGGTAAGCGCGGTGGATTTACAAAACTAAGGTCCTGGTTTCGATCCTCGGCTGATTAAGGATTTCTTAATTGGCCCAGGTCTGGCTGGTGGGAGGCTTCGACAATGGCTAGGTACTACTCTACCGTACCGCGAAGCGATTTAGATTTTAGCGTTCCAGTACGATGTCGTGTAGAAACTGAAAGGGGTATGGATTTTCATCCTCCTCCTAACAAGTTAGCCCGCTTCCATCTTAGAATGCATCATCACTTACCATCAGGTGAGATTGTAGTCAAGGGCTAAAATGTAAAAAATAAATAAAGGGAAAACTGTTTTTGACACTAGTGCGCCTAGTGATCAGCAAGTGATAGAGCGAGCTATAAAAACTTTCTCTGCGTGATCGAATCAGAAATAAACAGAAAAACCCAAGTCATAATTGACATGCTGGTAAAGGTGCTTTAAAGCTCGGATCTTTTACTAACCGACTTTGAAGGAATAGTTAAGAATGACGAGGGAAGGTGTCTAAACACGTCCTCAAGTGCCCGCGTCTCCAGCGTCTGTACACAGTGTCAGGAGCCGGCGCATTATTGCGATGTCTATTGCTACACAAATAAACATCGACACCTCACTGTTTGGATACATTTCTGTGTCGTCTCCCTAAGTCTTGTGTCAATATTTAAAGAGCTCACCTCATTCCTTGCTCGTAGGGATGACTATTGTATCGATATACGGAATTAAGTGCATAGGTTAATACCAACATATGACCACAGTTTCGAGTAGCAGTCGATATTGTAAAATGTAAAATATGACATACCAAATATTAGTGTTTACTTCTTAACTAAACACTTTAAAAATAGATTCTCGGTACTACGTTTGTGTTTGTTTTATTTGGTTTTTACAGCGAATGCCATGCTGAGGCAATTCATAGAGTTATAATTATTATTGTTTAATAAAGAATTTGTTGAGATTCAAACATCGTAAGGACGTTGACGCATCGCACGTATTCAAGTAGGTAAAACACAACCGTTTTACGTATTACGTTAATATACCAATATACTAAGGGGTTTCCGCGATATACTTTGGAGAAAAAAAATATTATAGCTTTATTATCACACAGGCAGTGTAAAAATAAAGACAGTAAATTCCGAAAATTTTTGAAGATTACTTCAAAACTTCCACTACTTACAAATTTTTTTCAAAGAATAATGTCACGCATTTAAATTAAATTTTCCTTCACATAATTATTCCTACAAAACACGTTTAAATTCATGAAATCCCCAACCAAATCAGATCTGAGATATTCCAGGATGAACATACAAGTTAAGTACAGAACCTTTATTTCTAAAGTCAGTCGAAAATACGAGTAACTGTAAAACTCTCTGTCATACTTAGTTTTCACAAAACAATACATATTTTTTTTACAAATTATCGATATTTCTTCATGGTTTAACAAAATTCACACCCCTACTTGTTACGAATTATAAAAATCTGCACCGGACGATTTTCAACTTTAACGCAAACGATAGTAAAGCACCTCTAGCATGGGGTATACAGCTCAAACGGAAAAATGGAAAACCAGCTCAGCTCCAGGGATTAAACACTGCTAGGAAAATTTTAAACTTTATTTGTAAGCAAATATTTATTTTCCTTATAAAACTATTCATAAGTTTGGCATGAGGATCGGTCTGAGTCCATGTTATGTCATCATCATCATCAACCCACAATCAGTTCACTGTTGAGCACGAGAGTCTGCTCTCAGAATAAGAACGGTTAGGCTAATAGTCCACCACGCTAACACTTCACACACGTAGAGAATTAAGAAAATTCTAAGGTATGCAGGTTTCCACACGATGTTTTTCCTTCACCGTTTGAAACACTTCACACGTGGTATTAAATTTCATAAAAACTGAAAAGTTGAAGGTGCGCGAAAAACATCATGAGAAAACGTGCGAAGTATGCCAATCCGCATTGGGCCAGCGTGGTGAACTATTGACCTAACCCCTCTCATTCTGAGAAGAGACTCGAGCTGAGCAGTGAGCCGAATATGGCTTAATAATGAATAATCGTCACAGCCTTAATTATTGCCCAAAGCCCACCAACGTCCATCGTATCTGTATGGTGGTCTAACCTGCTTTTTCCTCCAAAAAACATAAAACAACGCATCTTACTTATGCACCAAAACGCTTAGATGCTACATATATCTACAATAGATTTTTCCGAAAATGTGATCAAATTAGTGGATTTCATTAAATACCAGTTCAGGAGGAAACAATATCGGGTTTGGACGGTATGGTGCGACCACTGACATTACTGACCAGTCTCATTAGGTATATTTTTTTACTAAAGTATTTTTCAGATAGCATGACAGTTGCCTTATGACGTTTAAAATACGTACTATTATCGTTAACCGCGGCAAACTTTCAAAAGCAAAACGAACTGTCTAAAAACACTTTATATATGTCTGAAAAACACTATAAAAGGTTCAGGATCTTACAGTTCACAAAACTTCATGATCAAAAACATATTGTTGTCTATGATTTATTTTTATAATCTACACACAAACTTGGTCAAGCTTCGCTTACCTATCCCTAGCGTTGCCTTGCTAGGCAATAACAGCACAGCAATAAATGAAGAAACGCTCGACGGATTTTGTGCAAACTTCACATAAACCATCTACTAAATAGTCCGAACAAAGCCTAAACATTTGGTTTGGATAGGTGAGCTCGTTCTTGAGTTATATCATTACAATGAATAATTGGATTAATTTTTATAAAAATAGATCTCACACCCGTAAATACTGTTATAGAGGCACTATATAAATATAAAATCAGCCAAAGTATATTTTGAAACCGCAATAGCTGCAATAGTCCGCTATACTATTGTCTTATCCACTCCCAACACATAATTCCGACTAATTGGAGGGGAACGGAATATGTTAAAAAAAACAGCCAAATGAGGCTTAATAATATCGAAGGTCTACACCAACATCTCAAGAAGCTTTCGCTAAACTGTTGGATTAAGAGTCGGATACAGAAGGCAGTTATTCTTGAGACGGCGCGTATTGTGAGGAGATTCCTCAATCTGGAACCCTGACCACCTTGCTTGGGCACTCAAATGTCCCGCAGCGGGGGAGTTGAATTATTTTTTATAAATTTTTAGTAGTGTTTTTTGATTAAAAAACATTGTTAAAAATTTAAAAAAGGATAAATAAATAAGAGATAAAGTCTCTTAAAAAAAAACTTAGAAAACACTTAGAAAAACTCTTAGAAAAATTTAAAAAACTCGAAAGTCTACAGACACAGTACAGCGCAAATACGCAATTATGCAGTTGCTCTATTTAGATAATGGATTTCAGCCTAACGTGTAAGCCATATATTCCTCTGTATCTCCTACGTCTGATGAGGATCAGTTCCAAGTTTACCCAGCAGCACTGTCCCTCAGGCTGCACACACCTTTTCGTCGTAATATCAGCAGATGTAGTAATTAAGGCGACGCGTCATGGGCGGGGATATTGCGACCTTTCAATAATGAAGCCCGGGGGATGTTTGGCTGCGCCGTGCAAGGAATAGGCTGATGCGGTGCCTTTCATTAAGCCTACTTCTGTTATATTTGTGTACAATCTACATTTTACCACTGTCGCTCTAGGTAGTGATGTGCTTCTCACAAGAGATGACCTGTGTAAGCTTCCCAGCTCGGATCAGTTTTAGAAATTTATATTTTCTAAATTGGCTTAGGTCTGGTCTAGTTAGTTGTACTGGCAAAGACGTTCTGATAGTCTATCCAATTAATCACGCTTCCATCTTGGACTGCTTCATCCCTTAACATGCGGTCAGACTTCCACTAATTTTTACTAGATAGCCTCAATTGAGGCTAAATAGGGTAAAGAGGTTGGACTTACACCGGGAGTTCATAAGTTCGACCCTCGCCTTTTGGAGTATTTTAGAACCCCTCCTGTTACAGTCTGTCAGATTAATTGGAGTTAAACAAGAAGAATATTTAAAAATATCTATACTAATATTATAAAGCTGAAGAGTTTTTTTGTTTGAACGCGCTAATATGCGGAACTACTCGTCCGATTTGGAAAATTCTTTCAGTGTTAGGTAGCTCATTTATCGAGAAATGCTACAGGCTATACATTATCCCCGTATTCTTACGGGAACGGAAACCTCGCCGGTGATACCGTGCGGCATCAGCTAGTAACTAATACAATGAAAAAACTATCAGTTAAATAGAAAGCTATGCTGACCGCATTTTCTGCTGAAATCAGGTGATATCACAGTCAAAAACTTGTTAAATAATAAAAAAATAAAAGGAAAAGGAGAAGATATTTAAGTGAAGATTTCAAAGCTCGCAACGAAAGTCTGATATCTATTTCACTTTGTACCACATAGTTGCGAGTAAAAGGAAAATATTTGGCAATGAAATTCTTAGCCCGATGTAATTGAGGCGAGAGGGATGCCTTCTGGAGCAAGCCCGTAGCAGGGAGCAGAATTCTCTGGTACAAAACTAAGCTGATAATAATAAATTTATCTTCGAGAGCGCCATTCTCTTTGATTAGCCGACTTCTTGTTTTCTTTTTAACTCACTTAGCCGCGTGTAATTTGTTGAGGTTTTTTCCTTCACAGATTGAGGTGTGTTTCGCTCGTGAAAATGTTTTGTTTTTGGGCCGTGATGGTTGGGTGAGGGGTTATTAGACTGTCACTGACATTTTTTTATACCAAGTGATAGAAATCTTTAACTGCCAGTTGACGTGATGTCATAAACCCATATGGCTATTCGTTAACTCAGTGTATTTCGTAGGCTTAAGTCAATAAATAGGCGTTTTAGAATATTGCAACTTCGATTCGGGTTTTTTTTTGTTATATTTTTTTACAAGTAAGCCATTGACTATAATCTCAACTGATATGGTCCACTTAGCTAATACAGGTCCCAAAATATTAACATACTGATGACCTTACTTAAAATTCCGTGATAGCCCAGTGGATATGACCTCTGCCTCCGATTCCGGAGGGTGTGCACCTCCAACTTTTCCAACTCCAACTCAGTTGTGTGCATTTACAGAAATTAAATATCACGTGTTTCAAACGGCGAAGGAATAACATCATGAGCATACCTGAGAATTTACTTAATTCTCTGCGTGTGTGAAGTCTGCCAATCCGCATTGGGCCAGCGTGGTGCCCTAACCCCTCTAATTCTGAGAAGAGACTCGAGCTCAGCAATGAGCCGATTATTGATAATGATGATGATGATGACCTTACTCGTACCTACACAAAATTGAATTCGTAGTTAAAGCTTTGCGGTAATATAAATCGACTCTGAAACTTTTGAACGGTAATGAGTTTTATCAATTTTAAGTGCAAACATTGCGGTGACCTTAATTGGAAAACCTATCCCGGATAAAATGGAATTTGAGCCTTTCATGAAGTAGAAGGACGAAGGGTCGAGTAATTAAATTAAACTAATAACTTCACTTTTGCACTGCTGTTTGAAATACTTATCTATTTGAAATTTGTTTAGGTGCTGATGTGTTTTTTGATTACTTTTCGTTTGGATAATGGAGTTTTCATAGGCTTAGATAATTATAATTTACTAGAGGAAGTAACTCCATTCCAACTCCGCCACTCCATTCGCGTGTTAAAAAATCTGGTTTTAACCAAACCCATGGGAGAAATCTATTTCCGTTATAAATTTCAACTAAATCGGTCCAGTAACTTCAACGTAAAGGAGTAACAAACATACACACTTACACACAAACTTTCGCCTCTATAATATTAGTGTGATAACCATAGAGGAATCCGTGTAGTTTTAAAATACACTGTCATATTAAAATAACTAAAAACAAACGTAGTAGTAAAAAAATTGCCGTGGGTATGGCCTCTGTCTCTGTTTCCAGAAGGCGTAGGTTCGAATTCGGTCCGGGCCATACACCTACAACTTTTCAGTTATGTGCATTTAAAGAAAGAAAATAACACGTGTCTCAAACGGTGACGGAAAAACATGGTGAGGAAACCTGTATACCTGAGAATTTTCATAATTCGCTGCGAGTGTTAAGTCTGCCAATCCGCACTGGGCCAGCGGGGTGGACTATTGGCCTAATCCCTCTCACTCTGAGAAGAGACTTGTGCTCAGCAGTGAGCCGAATATGAATTGTTAATGAAAACAAAAAAAAAATAGACGACTCGTATAATTATTACGTACAAGTCCTTGTGGAATTATCCCACAAGAATAGGACTTTATGGACTATCTATAGTTAGTTAGTCTTCCAACTTATCCAGGGAAGGTTGTCACTGCCAAAATGAAGGTAATTTTGAGCAAACCAATACCTGCCTACCTTGTTTTTGGCACACGAAGATTTAAAAAAATACGAAAAATTTGAAAAGTGTTTAATTGCACATAGTACTGCGTGGTTTCCGGGGTTTTTGTCGAAAGACTGCATACGAACTCCGTCTGCGTCATCCTAACGGGATTCAACGTTCGAGCGGTAAAAAAGTAGTTTTTTCATAACTACCCTCAAATCGATAATTAATCTACCTACCCAGCTTAGGTAATTGAAGTAGGGATATTTACGAACAAAGGATTAAATTTACTCTAAACCAATTAAAATTAATGCGCGATTGATTGAGAAACTTTGAGGTGGACCACCCTAAAATCATTTAGGGATATAAAAAATTTTGTTCTCAGACCTAATATGCAAAAAAACTTAATCAATATCGGTCTTTCAAGGCATTTCGCGTATGGTAAACATTTTTTTGATGCCCTGGCCCCATATGAGAATCCTGGATAAACTAAATCATTATCCATAGTACTATTTATTCATGCGACCAATGAGGCAGTTAATCTGGACAAGACGATACAAATCAAGCGCTTAGTCGATGCTAGCTAGTGTGAAAAGACTTTAAAACCATCTTGCATGCAGAAGGCCAAAACGCTTCCATGTATGTTTGTCATTAAAAAAATCATCAATTTCACGCTTAATTACCGGAAAACCGTTATGTCGAACATGACGGCTGCCTTGAGTAAAAATACCTCCAACAATACATCATCACCGTATTTATCATCTGATAAGAGCCATGATCGACTCCCGCATACCTATCTTCGGATTCCTCTCCCAAGTATGCCAAGAATCCGAAGTGATAACAATTACTAGGAACTTATCTGAAGTATGCTATATGTAAATACTATGTAATTGTTTAGGTTAATATCACGCGATGTTGCTGTGAGTTTTGAGAAAATGACATAACCTGATAACGCCTGGGATCGGGTTTCGTTTCCGTGAAGCGGAGGTTACGCCATACGTGACAGTTTAAAACAACTAAGGGACGTCCGTGACATCATCTGCATATCATTCAAAATTTTCTTATAGTTTTTCCTTGTTGAGGTTGATTAAGGTCAAACTTTAATCTAGCTTGCTTACTGTAAGACAGCCTTCGTAAAATTTGTTTGTCGTAAATGATTACAAAGATTCATCTTGTAGTAGGCAAAGATTGTGAGGTTTTTTTTTTATTCTTTACAAGTTAGCCCATGACTACAATCTCACCTGATGGTAAGTGATGATGCAGTCTAAGATGAAAACAGGCTGACTTGTTAGAAGGAGTATTAAAATCCACATCCCTTTTCGGTTTCTACACGACATCGTACCGGAACGCTAAATCGCTTGGCGGTACGTCTTTGCCGGTAGGGTGGTAACTAGCCACGGCTGAAGCCTCCCACCAGCCAGACTTGGACCAATTAAGAAAATCTCAATCTGCCCAGCCGGGGATCGAACCCAGGACCTCCGTCTTGTAAATCCACCGCGCATACCACTGTGCCACGGAGGTCGTCATAGGTTTGTGAATAGCTGTGTTTTGGTAGGCGTCCACTGAACGCATCGTACGTATCGGACGCATTGCATTTAATTTAACGGTAGATCCGTTCTATGCGATCTGTAAGGTGGGGATCAGTGGACGCACTTGTATGACTATTTCTATACAAAGAACACTAAAATCCATGATGCGATGCGTCCGATGTTGATCTATGGACGCATGCAGTTTAAATCCGGATGCCGAGTAATGCGACAGTTTGCCAGGCGTCTGCATCTGCAGGACTTGGTGGAACAAATAGAAATAGAAAAAGAAACAAGAAAGATAAGGATCATCTGCAGGACTAGGTGGAACAAATAGAAATAGAAAAAGAAACAAGAAAGATAAGGATCTCTAAGTCTATGATAATGTAACCTACCTTCAGATTTACATACAGGATTTCAGTTTGACGACACATATC
Source organism: Bicyclus anynana (assembly GCF_947172395.1). Lineage (NCBI taxonomy): Eukaryota > Metazoa > Arthropoda > Insecta > Lepidoptera > Nymphalidae > Bicyclus > Bicyclus anynana. The sequence goes on from NC_069102.1 coordinate 644,305, forward strand.
TATTCTGTTACACAAACAAGCTACTACCTTTACAATTAATAAACATCACCAAAATACCTACATATAACTAACCTTAAAAATTTTCTTCTTGAAATTCACAGGAAGCGAATCCGAAACTTTTCACTCAAAGTGCACAGCCAGTCACAGAGGTCGTCGTTTTATGTTTATCACGGTGTGATAGCATCGCACCAATGGTCCTATTTTCGCTGAGTTACATCACGTAGCATATTTTCCGAGAAATTGGATCGCATGGAAAATTTTCTCAAGTGTTTCGACAACTGAGGGACTGTTTGAACTTGATCGCACTTTGCACCTTGGAAAGTTTGTACAGTGTTGCGAATATTGTAATTCTTCCTGCTAGCCCTTTTCCTAAACTTGTGCTCGTAAACACTTTTGATCTTATTCCTCCTACACCGTCCTATCATTGCATCCACCGACCGCTGCAGCAAGCAAGGCATGGCAAAAATACTTACCGCTACCTAACCAATGGAATACTAATCACTTTTCTTCCTAATTGCTCTGCTCGTGCCTGCAAAGATATGGAATGCCCTTCTTTTGTTTGTCAAAATAAATCATAGGCTGCAATGTCACTTACTCGTACCATCCAGGCTGTACCATTGTACTTTAACAATGTTACCGGCTAGCTAATTATATTACAATGAATTTTAGATCATGATCATATTTAGAAACTATGGATAATAATTTCCTATCCTAAAATATAAATTTTAGCTTGAAAAAACATAACCTGATAGTTCTAGTAACCTTACTTGTATCTTCCACAATGAATATAGTAATTTTGTTTTCCATTAACCAATATCAATGAAAAGTACAATTTTGAAACTAAAGTAACAGCGTTTAAGTGTAGTTGGTCCCACTGTACAAAAAAATAACGGTTTTATAAACTTATATTAAAAGTTATTCCTTACATAATTGCGAACGACGAAACAGTTTTTTACATTTTGTACCTTAACATTCACGACATAAGGTTCGTTACAGTTTGTACAATACACTCGCAATATGGAAAAGGTAACTTTGTTTTGTTCCGTCCATTTTTCTTACGGGGGGTTGATAGTTTGACGTTTTATAAGGGTAGTACATTATTTTTGGTATGAAAAGATTTAATAGAATATCGCCTACTAAACTGTTGAAAGCATAGGCCTATATTACCTAGTTTCTTTGCAGCACGAGCCGAATATTAACCAGTAAGTTTAAGCGGCTCCTTATCGACAAAACCAGCTTTAATTTTAATTTAAGCTTGTTGTGACATTAAGGGCTTCTTATTTCATGATTACTGCGGGATTTGAAAAAAACAGAACGAACGAAGCAAACGCGAACGAAGTCGCAGACGTACGCCAGTAGAAAATATATAGGCATTTATTTATAACCTTAATAGCTTTTAGGATTCGCTTACTAAAGCAGTTTCAAACAAAACAAATAAATTCCATAATGGTTTCATTAACTACACAATGTCTAATGCCCAAAAAAGGAACAACGTAACCTAATTTCCTACAAAAACACATCGGAAGAAAAAGATAACAATACCATAAATAATTAACTAAGCCGTAGAAAAAAGACAATCGGAGAGAGAGAGAGAAGGGGAGATAAAAAAAAACAATTTACTCCACTAATCCGTTATCACAATGGGTGTTTTATGCGGGAATTGAATTCCCGAAAAGTTGTAACATAAATTACAAGGGAATCTCGGGGGGATGGGATTTATGAAGAGCACTTTTATTGTTCAAAGGTAAACGCTTATAAAGTTTGAGTGAGGTGAGGCTGAAGACGCCTTTACACGAGAATTCATGCTATCTGTTATACTTAATATATCAATATGCATATAAATAAAATTTAAATGTCTGTGATTTCGAAATAACTGTGGCTTAAAGTTATTTAAACGACGCTGAAACGTCAACAACTTATTGTTTTTAATTTTTCTCTGTATATTGCTTCGGACTAATCTCTGGAACAGCTAAGCCGATTTCATTAGCAGATAGAGCAGGTTATTAAGCAACATATAGGGACCTACGCCACTTAAAATCCCAAAAAAATCCGTGGTTCCCGCAGGATGTATGTAGAAAAACTAAATTTCTCGCGGACGAACTTGCGGCGTTCACCATTCGACTTTATCAACTCATTCGGCTCACTGCTGAGCTCGAGCCTAGGCTAGAGTTAGGCCAATAGTCCACCATGCTGGCCCAATGCGGATTGGCAGACTTCAATTAAGAAAATTCTGTGGTATGCTGGTTTCCTCACGATGCTAATTAAATATTACGAGTCTCAAACGGTGAATCGCCGCGATATGAAATCGCCGTTTGAGACTCGTAATATTTAATTAGCATTAATTAATATTACGAGTTAATTTAATTTCATAAAATACACACAACTGAAAAGTTGGAGGTGCATGCCCCGGACCGGATTCGAACCCACACCCTCTCTCTATAACTAACTAATATTATAAATGCGAAGGTGAATTTGCTTGTTTGTTGTATGTAAATTCATCGTGGAACCGCAGAACTTATTTTTAAAATTCACTTAACTATTGAAATCTACGGTTAAATTAATCCAGACATTTTTTTTCAGAATAAAAGTAGCTCAATACTCTCCTCTACCTTCCAATGAAAGTCCCAGTAAATTTGGTTCAGCCATTCCAAAGATAGCCCATGGCCCAGATAAACACACAGACAGACAAAATTTTAAAAAAGCGTAATTGTTTTTAGTAAATAACTGTGAGCATTTAAGAGAACATAGTTATTTTAAAATCACAGACATACACTTAAGTTTTATTTTTATGTATTGACTATTGATGTTATTATTATGTTGCAGTGCATACACCTTGCTTTTTTACACACGTAATTTAATAATACGGAAATACAATATCCAATCCATACTAATATTAGAAAGAGGATAGAGTTGATTGTTTGTTTGCAGCTCCGAAATTACCTACTGAAACGATTTGAAAAATTCTTTCACTATAGGGAAGCTACACTATCCCCGGATGCTAAAAGCCATTTTATCTCCGTATTCCCATAGGAACGGGAACTACGGCGGCGAAATAGTTTTAAAAATCGGTTGTTTATTCTTACATGTAATACCTAAACAGTTTCGGTGTATCGCCGAGCCCGTAGATTTTCCGCGAAGTCTAGACGCCCTGACGTTTTGCATAACTCTTAATCCACCTCGGAACTGTCTAGACTGATATTAATACATTTGACATGAATTTTATATGGACGTAATGCTTTCATACAAATTTTTATGCCCAGTGGATATGACCTGTGCCTCCGATTTCGGGAGTGTGTGGGTTCGAATCCGGTCCGGGGATTGCACCTCCAACTTTACAGTTGTTTGCATTTTAAGAAATTAAATATCACATGTCACAAATAGTAAAGGAAAAACATCGTTAGGAAACCTGCATACCAGAGAATTTTCTTAATTCTCTGTGTCTCAAACAGTGAAGGGAAAACATCGTTAGGAAACCTGCATATCAGAGAATTTCCTTAATTCTCTGCTTGTGTGAAGTTTGCCAATCCGCATTGGGCCAGTGTGGTGGACTGTTATGAGATGAGACTCGAGCTCAGCAGTGAGCCGGGTTGATAATGATGAATGATGACTCGGAAATGCATTCACCGTCATAATATTGTCAGATGATAGACATCCACTCCTAAACATAGGCCTATCTTAAGAACTTTCAAACAACATGGTTTTGAGCCGCCTTCATCCAGCTGTGCACATTACATTTGCCCAAATCATCTTCTTCTTCTCAGAAGTTCAAATGTTTTAACAATTTGTTTCAATAACTTTTAACATGCCAATTATTACGACCAACTAAAGGGCCTGGCCTGGATTCGCGGGTTTACGGTGATAATTAATATTTGTTTTTGTAATCGTTGCGACAATCCGAGGCGGGCATGTAACACCGTCAACTTCCCAAGACTAAGAATTTTCACCGAAACTTTTCTTAGAAAAAAAAAGTTCTATATTAGAAAACCTGACCCAGGACTCAAACCCAGGATATCATGACCCAAAGTCTCAATAGCTCAGTGGTAAAGGGGCTAGACTCGTCACCGACGGGTGGAGGTTCGATCGCCGCCCGCTGTCGATTGTCGTACCCACTCCAAACAGTCTTTTCCGCCTAGTTGGAGGGTAATGAGAATATTGGTCATATTTAAAAGATATGGCAAATATTCTTTTAAAAAAAAATAAACTACAGAGCAAACCACTGTACTTCATTGTACCTATTCAAGTAGAGTAAATACCTATATTGACCGATTTCGTGAATATAAAGCCATCATTGTTCATAACATGGAGTGGTTTAGAATATAACATTTTCATAGCGTTTTATCTATTAGTTGGCACTTATCTGACCCGATTGGTTAAACTTGGGCGCTGGACACGCGTTTCCCACCGACTGACAGACAATTATTTGTTATAGATAACATTTAACTGGCCTCTGCCAATATGTGCTTTTGATATGTTACCGGTGACGTTTAATTGTTATATTTGCGACAGACCGGACAAAGTAATTGACTAAGATAATTAAATTTTGACAAGCATAGCATACGCCTCTGTGTTTCACTGGCGTAGTTTCAATTTTCGTTGGAATACGAGGATAAAAATAATAGCCGATTACTGTCTTAGTAATATGTGGCATTCTATAGGTAAAAAAAAGAATTTTCAAAAACGGTTCAGTAGATTCATAGATTATCCCATACAATCTCACAAACTTTAGCTCTTCATCTATACTAATATTATAAAGCTGAAGAGTTTGTTTGTTTGTTTGAACGTGCTTTGTAATGTCTGGAACTGCAGGTCCAATTTTAAAAATTCTTTCAGTATTATGTAGCTCATTTAACGAGAAAGGCTTTAGGTTATTATCCCCGTATTCTTACGGGAACGGGAACCACGCGGGTGAAACCGCGCGGCGTCAGCTAGTATTAGTATAAATGACAAAGATGAAAAGAGCATGGAAGGATTTTGTTGTAGAGATTTTTTTAACGTCATGCTTATTTCTGCCGCCAAGTAGTATTGTCTGATGGGCATAGACGGTGTAATTACAGGCACATGAAGTTTAACACTAACGGTTAATGGACCTATAGCGGTACGTTAAAGGATGTGTTGTTTGCATGCCCTTCCAAATGTTTCTTTGTTTAAAAGCGATAGTTTGTCACTTACTATCAGGTAGAAAGTGGAAATGAATCGCTGTTGCTGTAGCTCGTCTAGAAGGTGCTGGGTCCGTCAATTATTACTATAAATTATTATTATAATAATATTTTAATTCAGTACAAAATCAGACAACCCTCAGAGTTGATTTGGAGCTTAGAGCCACCACTCCAATGTGGGTTGGCGTCTATAAATATAAATAAAATTGGAAATATCCATTCTGTTCTCCATATCATCTCTATGTACGTCACCTACATCAAATACAAATTAGGACAGACAATCGGTGCGTTCTATTATTATAATATACGGAATGATAACGGATGATTCAAATATTATTATTTGCGGGCTAGTTATACGCATATGCTTGTATGTGCGTTCATCTGTTACTTATTATCTCCATAGCTTTTCTCTCACTATCTCTCTATAACTATTCGTGTCGTTATAATAAATACATTTTTTTATATTTAGCATACGAATATTAGATCTTGACTGGGATTCTACCTAATACGAACTAACGATACAGTATAAGATGGTAGAAAATTAGAAGAAATACAAGTTTTTGTACCCATATCTACTGGTTTCTACGTGGTAGCAACATACCAGAACGCTATATCACCTAGTGGTACTTCTTTGCCGATAGGATGGTAACTAGCCACGACCGAAGCCGTAGCTAATGTAGAAGATATAAAATCCTACATTGACACTAACTGTAAGTCGAACCCATGACCTCTCAGTTGAAAATAAACTGCGCCTCAAATTATTATTACGTCATCGCGTTAAAGTGTGCATTTTATGCATGTGTAGTGTAGTCACATTTCTATCCAAGTCTCAGACCAATTGTAGAAGGACCTGTATCGCACTCATAGTCACGAACAAAATTGTCTGTCATTTTCTGAGGAAAACGAGCTTAGATTTGGTATATATCTTATACTAGCGGACGCCCGCGACTTCGTCCGCGTAAATTTCGATGTCAACTTTACTACTACCCCTACCCTACCCCTACCCTACCCCTACCCTACCCTACCCCTACCCTACCACTACCCCAACCATACCCTACCCAACCCTCACATCTACCCTACCCCTACCCTACCCTACCCCTACCCCCACCCTACCCCAAACCTACCCCTAACCTACCCCTACCTTACCTACACCCTACCCCCATCCTACCCCTACCCCCATCCTACCCCTACCCTTCCCGTACCCTATCCCTTTCCTACCCCTATCCCACCCGTACCCCTATCTCACGCCTATCCTACCCCTACCCTACCCCTACCACTACCCTACCCCTACCACTACCCTACCCCGGCCCTACCCTACCCCTACACTACCCCTAGGCTTCCCTATCCGTAGCCTACCCTACCCTATAACTTCTCTATCTTACTCCTACCCTTAGCAAAATCGGTCCAGTCCTTCGAGAGTGGTGATATGACCAAGTGAAATAGAGACTTCTATGCTAATAATATAAGAGGTAAAGTTCGTGTGGTTGTAGGAGGTAATCTCTGGATCCACTGGACCGATTTGGAAAATTGTTTTACCAATAGAAAGTTACGTTATTTGCGAGTGTCATAGGCTATGTTTGATCCCCATATTCACACGGGAACGGGAACTACGTAAATGAAAGCGCCGGGCGTCATATAGCGGAATTTCTGCGTCTTTTAGAAATTTTGTATTATCTCCGAAACTATTTAAGTAATTAACATACTGTAAAGGGCAAATCTTATCTCCATAATATCCTTGTGATTATTAAATAATTTATTTTAATAAGGATTAAAGTTTAGTTGTATAAATAATGACGTAAACCTAAGTATATAAAATTAATAATTTTTAAAACACAAAAGGTACTATATCTGCTAATATATAGAAGATAGATATATGGTGTCGCGGACTTTTTTGTAGAACTTTTAAAGATACATAAAGCCTCCATACATTAATTTCAATTATACACAATAGTTAAGGCAGCGCATGCGAATAAGTCTGTTTAAGAGGATTTTCAGTCCGACCTGTATGACTAAAACTGTGACAACTCGGCTAATATATATGATAGCAATATAAAATATAGCCTATAGCACTCCCCGATAATGTAGCATTCTACTGGTGAAAGAATTTTTAAAATCGGACCAGTAGTTCCGAAGATTACCCCATTTAAAAAATGTGACAAACTTACAAACTTACAAACTTTACCTCTTTATAATATTAGTATAGATTAAACTAGAAGCTTTTGCCAGTTTTTTACACAATTGAATTACACAAAAAGAAGAAGAAGAAGAAGAAGAAATACTTTATTGCACACAAAAATACAATTATAAATTGAAACATTAAAAACATACATTAAACTTAGCATGCAAAGGCGGCCTTATTACTATAAGTAATCTCTACCAGGCAACCCCTGACGAGAGAACTTGCGAAGAAAGAGCGGGAAGGTGCAATACATTATATGTAATTATATATATAAATAATTAAAAAAAATATATATAAATATAATATAATATATACGTAAATATAATATTAAAATTTACATATGAAAGGTATTTTTACTGAGATCTTTAACCGACGAACACGATTACAACATCGATTCTATAGAGACAGTTTTTATAATCGCATTAGATCGTTAATCAGAGGTCTGAGATCCAAGTTTAGTTACCTACTCGTAGATACTTCGTTCAAGTGTAGGATTCATACAATTCATATTTGGGTTTTAATTTTGGCAAAATAATAAGATGCACATTAAAATTAAAGCTGATAAGGAAAAAGTATCAAAATACTCGGACCTTGCTCACGAGATTACCGCTATGTAGAATGTTGAGTCAACTAATTATAGTTCCGATAGTTGTTTCAGTCAATGGTTTTATAGCGAAAAGCTTCGACCAACACCTTAAGAAGCTTTCACTTAACTGTTGGATCAAGAGTCGGATACAGAAGGCAGTGATTCTTGAGACGGCGCGTATTGTGAGGAGGTTCCTCACTCTGGAGCCCTAATCACCGGTTGCTTGGGCACTCAAATGTCCCGCACCGGGGGGGTTTATTTTTTTTATACATATTTTGATAGTGTTTTGTATTATATTTTGTTTTAGTAACATTGTTAAAATTAAAAAAAGACAAAAAATAAATGAGAGATAAAAATTATCCACATAAAACCGACATGAAAAGAACCTAATGAAGGTCACTGGACATTTAAAAAACCTCATTAGATATATTTAACTGGTCGGCAATGGTGGACGTAGTGTCCAATTGGATCGAGTTCAAACTCGTACGTTGATAGTTGATGACTAAACCAAAGCAATCGGTTTGGGAAAAACCCGCGATTTCTAAAAATATAGAAAATGACACACTACACAAACCCATAGTGAATATTATCTACTTTTACTGACTTCCGAAAAGGATGATAAGTATATTTTTTGTGTTCCTCGCAGTCTGCGGTCTTAGATGAAAATTTAAATTTATTAAAATTACTTCTATTATAAACTGAAGCTTAACACGTCTTTGGGATTTTTTTTTATTATTCACAAGTTAGCTCTTGACTACAGTCTCACCTGCAGGGCTAGCACGGGCAAGGGAGAAATTTATCCACGGGGAGAGGATAAAACGTTTATCCCCCACACTCGTTTTATCCACTCACCGCGCATGGGCACGTCGGTGGATATAATATCCCCGGTGGATAAACGGAGGGAAAGACTTGTCAACCCATTTGTATACATCTTATAAATTGGCATTAGGTATATTAATAGTCCGAAATAAACGTAAATTTGATAATATTTGGTTTTTTTTGTGCATATTATTTATCTGTTTTATGTTGGCATTGTTTTGTTTGGTGATTGTTTTTTGCGGTGGTTTGTAGTAGGTATCTATAGTATCTATCATACTAGCGGACCCGGTCTAGCTTCGTTTTGACATAAGTGCACTTGTTCTCTATCCCTACTCTACCCTTCTTTACCTCTACCCCTACCCTACCCCTGCCCTACCCCTACCCTACCCCTACCCTACCCCTGCCCTACCCCTACCCTATCCCCCCTCCCCCTCCCCCACCCCTACACCAACCCTCCCCCACCCCCCCTACCCCACCCCTACCCCACCCCTACCCTACTCCACCCCTACCCCACCCCTACCACACCCCTACCTTACCCCTACCCTACCCCATATTGCGAAGCAATTGTTAAAGACCAAAACATGCGAGACATAATTGTTTTTTTAAGTAAAGTTTTATCCCCACATCAACTTCACAGGGATAAATTTATCGCGTTTAAATGTCCCAAAGTATATCATTTTATCCACTCCATATGCCATAGTCGAGGAAAAGATCTCCACGCGTAATGTCAATCGGGGATTAATTTGTCTTTCCCTTGTGGCCATGCTATGACGGGTGGATTTATATCCTTAGTCAGTGGATATAATGGGTGGATAAAAATTTTATCCCTTGCCCATGCTAGCCCGGCTGATGGTAAGTGATGATGCAATCTAAGATGGAAGCAGGCCAACTTGTTAGGAAAAGGATGAAAATCCACACCCCTTTTCGGTTTCTAGACGACGTCGTACCGGAACGCTAAATAGCTTGGCGGAACCTCTATGCCGGTAGGGTGGTAACTAGCCACAACCAAAGCCTCCCACCAGCCAGATCTGGACCAATTAAGAAAATCTCAAACGGCCCAGCCGGGGATCGAACCCGGATCTCCTGGGTAGTCGCAGGGATTCGCTGAATGCAGGCGGCTCAGGATCGTGATGTTTGATGATCGTGACCTCAGCGGCTTCACCGGAGGGGGGAGGGGGGGGGGGAGTTCGGTTGGCCTATGTCGTGCAGTGGACGTCCATCGGCTGATATGATGATGATTACAGAGTATACCTACCTAGTACCTACTACCACATGAACTATACATTACCATCAATTCGTATAACAGCTGACTTACTTAGTGCGCCGATAATGACTGTTCTAAAACTATAGACACCTGCGCAACCAATGCAATTTAAACTCTAACCTAGTCCTCATAAGGTTGTTATTAATAAAACAGATGTAATTAGATCTGTACTATACAGGCGTGTGAAACGAATCCCAGTCCGTTTGCCATATTGGTTCAAACTTCGTTATTATTGGCTTACTAATGAAATTAGTTTGTAATACAAATGTTTGTATTGGCTTGCACTTGCTGAAAAGGTTTAAAAATGTGCTCAGTAACAGTAATTTTACGGTTCAATAACTTTTAAGTACAGATGTTCTATTTAACGAAGACAGATTGGCTTTGGTTGTAATAGTAATATCTACATTGTGTACATGTATGTGAGGTTGTTAAGCATCGGTTTTTTTATAATATCTAACAAAATACATATTGCATTTTTTTTATTAATTCGCTAAAATCCATATAAGAAAATTTTTAATCACCAAAGAATACATTTCTTTTTTTAAGAATAAGCATCTACAAATTCTTCTAACAAAGCAGTTTATGGTAAAAGCATTCACTCATTGTTCCACACATTCATTCCATGAATGTTCGCAATCTCTAACGTAGGCGTTTAGCGTACTGGAGTCGGTAGCTACTAGCTAGTTGCATTATCTGACGTGACCTGGATTTGACAGGTCATAGGTTTTGGTACACCGGAGCGGTCCCAGACACGTGCGCGCTCTGGGGGATTTGAACTATGCCGTTTGCGATTGACAACACTACCGTACTTCGCTATAATGTCTACGTAAACTTCTGTAGGGTTTCGAATGATCTTACGGATCCGAGATTTGGTCGCTAACTGTGACACTCATAAGAAGACTCAAAGTCATGGACCGAGCAAAATTTTGACGGCCTCCGTGGCGCAGTGGTATGCGCGGTGGATTTACAAGACAGAGGTCTTGGGTTCGATCCCCGACTGGGCTAATGGGCCTAGTTACCACCCTACCGACAAATAAATAAATAAATAAATATACTTAAACAATACACATCACTATCTAGCCCCAAAGTAAGCATACAGAGTAGCTTGTGTTATGGGTACTAAGATAGTTGATATTATAATATTAATATACAATTATACACCGCGCTACGTTATTCGTCTTAAACCAAAATCCCACATAATGTACCCAATGTCTATTATCCATCAGTGTTATTAAAAAAAAAAACAAAGTACAATTCAAGGAGTTACAATTGTAATAAACTTTCAAAAATCGATTATTTTAACACATCCTGTATTTTCAAACATCTACCTACCTCCTCGCCGCAGTCACGTCGGCAGCCCGTCGGTCCCTTTGAGCTTTGAGGTCATTCACTTTAACCTATTTCTTTAAATTAAATTTTATTTTATTTACGGGTGTTAACCCGTACTAGACCTGTGTCGATCGCGATTGATCGAATCTCTGATACCCGATCAGTACTTGTGCGTGAGCGAGTGACGCGGCCGTCAGCGCCTCAAATAATCTGCGAACGATTTTTGTTCACCACACTGAATTGGACTTGTAACAATTATCTGGATCGAATACTCGTCGGTCAGTCGTACAACATTACTCTACAGAATAGCAACCTAAAATCCGATCAGTTCGGAATTTTAACGGCCTTCGTGGCGCAGTGGTGTGCGCGGTGGATTTACAAGACGGAGGTCCTGGGTTCGAACCTCGGTTGGGCCGATTGGTGTTTTGGTCCAGGCCTGGCTGGTGGGAGACTTCGATCGTGGCTCGTTACCACCCTACCGACAAAGACGTACCGCCAAGCCGTGGATTCAAATACTCCCCCTAATAAGTTAGTCCGTTTCCATTTCAGATTGCATAATCACTTACTACACTACCGTCAGGTGAAATTGTAGTCGATGGCTAACTTGTAACGAATAAAAAAAGGGTTCCGATTCATGTCCTACGGATGTTCACTTTAAGACTCAAGTAACTACATACTTTAAGTCGAGTCGTAACGATACACAAAACACGAAAGACCCGTGACCCGAATGATCGAATTATTAAGACCCAACCAATCACCTTGCGTTATAAGAAACGATCGAAAGATACATTTCTTACCTGTACCTATTTTTGGACATTGCCGACAATAGTTACGGGTTAGGCGGCGAGCGGCGTTATCAAAAAAGAAACCGCAAAAGATTAGGGCTTGCTATTTTTTAAAATATCGGATTCTCGATGTATCGATAATTTCAAAATATTTTTTTCTGCTAAATGAAAACTTTTAACAATTAAGTATTTATTAAACTTCACTATTTTTTTATGTATTAAATTGGCAAGTAAATTAATACGATTAAACACGTTTAAAGTTTTGTCTGAGGGTAAAGTAGTGTATACTATCTGAATACATTACGTTTTACTTATTCAGTGACATTTTCGATAAAATGCAATTAAATAAACTAAAATATGAAAAACGTAATAAAGTATAAATAAAGTAAAGTAGATTATGTTTGATAATGTTTTAGTTTAAATAATTTGCGAGGGATATAAAAAATTAAAACTTGTTAAAAATATCTAGTATCGATATCTACGTTTCAATATCGAACTATCGATATATCGTCCATAAAAATATTAGTAATGAATACTTATCGCTATTAAGTGATAATGTCGATATTTTGATATATCGATATTTTATTAACAGCCCTAGTAAAGACACTGCCGCCGACTAGGTGTATCAAAAATAGTAGGTATGTAGGTATTAAACAACAAAATTTCTGAAACTAGGTTAAAGTTCATTAACTTCTTCTTTCCAAACAGAATGAAACAGGATGTTCTGAAGTTTTTTCATCAATTTTAATTTTTTTTTTTCGATAGCGTGTGAATGTGCTTCAGCTTATTTTTAATATTACTATAGAGTTTCTCGTAATGGATACTTACATGTCGCGGCGGATTATAGACGCGGCCGGTAGCACGGTGTATACTACATATAAATACTTATATAGACGGTACGTCTTTATAGACAAAGACGTACCGCCAAGAGATTTAGCGGTCCCTACGATGTCGTGTAAGAGCCGAAAGGAGTGTGGATTTCATTCTACTCCTAACAAGTTAGTCCGCTTCCATCATAGATTGCATTACGACTTACCATCAGGTGAGATTGTTGTCAACGGCTAACTTGTAGAGAGAAATAAAAAAAATGTCCATTGGCTCTTCGAACTATGTGCCCTGCCCATTGCCACTTCAGCTTAGGTTACTTTTTTTTTTTTTTTTTAATGCAAATAGGCTCGCGTTTGACCATGATCTAACCTGATGGTAAGTGTAGATACAGTCTAAGATGGGACACGCTTGCCTAGAAGGTGCCTATTCACTCTTGTTTTCTTGGTTACTTGAAATAAATGAATTATGTTGTTTACACTATACAATAGAAAATTTAGTTCTACCAGCTTATCGCATTCGATACTTTAAAAAATTAAGAGACTTGATAGCCCAGTGGATATCACCTCTGCCTTCTATTTTGAGGGCGTAGATTCGGATGCGGTCCGGACATGCACCTCCAACTTTTCAGTTATGTGTATTTTAAGAAATTAAATATGACGTGTTTCAAACGATGATAGAAAAACATCGTGAGGATACATGTATATCTGAGAGTTTTCTTAATTCTCTACGTGTGTGTAATGTGCCAATCCGCAGTGGGCCAGCGTAGTGAACTATTACTATATTATACTAGCCTAACCACTCTCATTCTTAGAGGAGACTCGTGCTCAACAATGAGCCGAATATGGGTTGTTAATGATGATGATGACTCCGATAATCTCCGACTCGCGTACATAAATGCACAGTCGATATTCTATTTATTTTTTACGGAAACACTCATCAGTTTAAATATTATATTAAAGTTTTAATTAAGGTTTCATCGAGTAATCGGGGAAATGCATAGAAATTCCGACGAATTTAAAACCTGATCCTTTTAGAAAGTCAACTAAAAAGTTCTATTAAACAGAGTATGAACTTACCTGAAAATAAAACGATTTGGTTTTACCATTCTACCATCGCAGTGCAAGACAAGAGCAATGAGTTTTCATCCCTATGTCATTGATATCCCCAGAACCCGTACAAAACGTTTTGCGTCTTCATTTCTTTATGCATGTCTAGGGCATGAAACTCTCTCCCTGTAGTCTGTGTTTACTGATCTATACTAATATTATAAAGCTGAAGAGCTTGTTTGTTTGTTTGATTGAACGCGCTAATCTCAGGAACTACTGGTCCGATTTGAAAAATTCTTTCAGTGTTAGATAGCTCATTTATTGAGGAATGCTATAGGCGATACATTATCCCCGTATTCCTACGGGAACGAGCACCACGCGGGTGGAACCGCGCGGCGTCAGCTAGTTCCTAAATATAGATTCTATAAGCCCGAGGACTTTTAAGACAAGAATGAAGTTATCTTTCAGACAAACGCGTACCACCTCACGTCAACACTTACCATCAAGTGAGATCGCGGTGAAGCGTGAGCCTATCGTTACATAGTATAAAATGAAGTCACTTCCGCTGTCTGTTCGCGTAAATCTTTTAAAGTATTCAACAGATTTTAATGCAGTTCTCAACAATAGATTGAGTGATAGAAATATTCATAACTGACGGATTTTTCTTGAATGTAAAGTAGCCTATGTGTTAATCCAGGGTATTATCTATCTTCGTTTTAAATTTCAGCCAAATCGGTTAAGGTGTTGCAGTATTAAAGAGTACCAAAAATCCATACAAACTTTGGCGTTTATAATATTAGTAGGTTATCGTTAAGATGTGATAAGAAAAATAATAAATAATAAAAATGAAATATACCGTATTAAACAAAACACCGCGATTATAATAATCGCGGTGTTTTGAAAAGAGTCACTATCTGAAAATCAAAGAGTATTTATAATTCTTAGCAACAATTAATTTATAAAAGAACTACAAAAATTAATATTAATATAATAAACAAAAGTTATGCTTAAATGATTTCATTGTACAACTTTACTATATTGTTTATTAATAACAAATAACTTAGTAACCCGAAACTGTACCATAGACTGTTCTGTTAAAATACGCATAGAATTATAGACCTTATCGTTAAATTCTTAGAAGTAGTTTTTGTGTGAACTACTTGATGTATTTTGGCGACTGTATGTTCTAAGGTTGCCAAAGATGTTACATAACTGTTATGAAATTAATAAAAACAAATTTTACTTTACGTGGTAATTTCAAAACAGAAAAGGAAAAGCATCTCTTTAATCTATCTTTTAAAGAGAATGAGAAGGAAAAGCATCTCTTTAATCTATCTAGTTCTCATTTTTTCTCCATTTTTATGGAGAAAATATGAGAACTTCTTGAGAGAGTCACGTCGTTAATCAAATAAGTATTATTTAAGTTTTTAAATTTTAGAAAAATAATTCTTTAAATGTGTCTCAATCGGTGAAGGAAAACATCGTGAAGAAACCTGCATACCAGAGAATTATCTTAATTCTCTGCGTGTGTGAAGTCTGCCAATCCGCATTGGGCCAGCGTGGTGGACTATTGGCCTAACCCCTCTCATTCTGAGAGGAGACTCGAGCTCAGCAGTGAGCCGAATATGGGTTGATGACGACAACGACGAATTCTTTAAAAGTTAACTATATTGCTTAATTTCCAGACGCGTGGATGTAGTATCTTTAGATATTTACTAGTTACTTTATAATGAATATTTTGTTTTGCAACTGAATTGTCTCTGTATAATCTGCATAATAAGGTTAGTAGAATCACGAAAAACAAATGAATTTAACGTTTAGCAGTTGTTTTGGAATATATTGTTAATTTATCATGTATGTCTTTTCATAGATCTATATAAAAATGACGTTGGGGTCCCAAAGTGCTAGAATGGCGACCCCGCACTACACAGCGCAGTCTTGGTAGACCCCCCAAAAGATGGACTGACGACATCAAACGCGTCGCAGGGATTCGCTGGATGCAGGTGGCTCAGTATCGTGATGTTTGGAAGTGCATACAAAAGGCCTATGTCCTGCAGTATGGTGATGATGATGAGTTGTTTTTAGAATATATTGTTAATTTTTCAAGGCTAAATGAAATATAATAAACATTTCCTGATTTCATGTTAATTTTATTACGATAAACTGGCAACCCTAGCTGATAAGCAAAGTATTCGAGTACCTCGAGAGTTCTTAAGTTATAGTATGTTGATTCAATGGAGTGATTTGTGGTCGTTATATTTCAATACATATTATAATCAAAGGTTTTGTTGGTTGCGTCGTGCTCGAGTGTAATTGTAAGTTACTAATTGTTCACTGAGAGGTGGATGACCTCACCGTCTCTGAGCTTTGGTGGTTTATGTGGGAGGTCCGGGTTTGAATTCTGGCTCATATTTTGATTCCAGTCGTTGTGATTTTTTTTTCTTTTTTTATTCTTTACAAGTTAGCCCTTGACTACAATCTCACCTTTAAGTGATGATGCAATCTAAGATGGAAGCGGGCTAACTTGTTAGGAGGAGGATGAAAATCCACACTCGTTTCGGATTCTACACGACATCGTACCGGAACGCTAAATCGCTTGGCGTCTTTGCCGGTAGAGTGGTAAATAGCCACGGCTGAAGCCTTCCTTAAGAAGACCTCAGTCGGCCCAGCCGGGGATCGAACCCAGGACCTCCGTCTTGTAAATCCACAGCGCATTCCACTGCGCCACGGAGGCTGTCGCTGTTATGGTTAGGCCACATATGAACGCTGTGGTTAGGGTTCAATATTAAAGGTATTGCAAGGTGTATTCATCGATGGATATGTAGCTTACTAACGGTTTAACGCATGTTACGGTTTTTTTTTACTTTTAAGAAATTCCTAGGTGCATTTCGTAGGTTTTAATTCTTGTATCTTAAAGATAACATGAGGCCCATAGTTAGCGCTAACTATGGGCCTCATAAGAAGGCTCAGAGTAACACAGCTGGCGATGGAATGTTTATGCTCGGAGTATCTCCGCAGAAGAAAAAAAGTCACCGCCATAGCTCAACGAGTCGTGAAGCTGAAGTGGCAATGGGCGGGGCACAAGCCTTGGTAGACCCCCCACCAGGTAGACTGACGACATCAAGCGAATCGCAGGGATTCGCTGGATGCAGGTGGCTCAGTATCGTGATGTTTGGAAGTCACTGATG
This sequence comes from Bicyclus anynana, assembly GCF_947172395.1. NCBI lineage: Eukaryota > Metazoa > Arthropoda > Insecta > Lepidoptera > Nymphalidae > Bicyclus > Bicyclus anynana. Next base: position 661,485 of record NC_069102.1, read on the forward strand.
GACATAGGCCTTTTGCCTATGTCCATCAGTGGACGTCCATTGGCTGATATGATGATGATGATGAAAGATAACATGATAGGTTATAAAATGTAAATCTAAAAAATAGACCGGTTAAAGTAATACAAGGATTTTTCCAAGTTATCTAATAGATAAAATAAACTGATGATCCAGTGCCGTTAAAAAGAGATTAATTAGGAAATTATTTTTGAGTTTCAAATATTATGTATAGACTTTTACTAAAAAGCAACAGAATTTAATTAATGTACAAATTTGGGAATAGTTTTGTTACGCATTATGGCATTTAAAACGGCTGTTTTGAAATTTAAATCTTTGCTCAATATATTTTTACATAACAGATAAAAATGTTAAAAAGATAAAGATAACGTTATAAAAGATTAACCCATTTGTTGACCTTTTGCAAACTCCTCGAGACTTGGGATCTAAGATAACTCAAGAATCTTTTGAAAGGTTTTTCTGATTGTGCCTGTATATATAACAAAAAATCTCAAGTCTGTCTGTCTGCATATTGTAAACTAGTGGCTAACCTTGACTTCGTGTACGATTTTTTATTTCCTTTTCTTGATAATATTTTTTTTAAGAATGCAATACTAATATCGAGAGACGAATCTTAGCAATCCACGACTTCACCTTGTAGTTACCTGCCCCCTTAGCCAAGTGACACGTGGATTCTCTTTCTACGATCGCTAACGACTCAAAAACTAGAAAGATGTATGAGAATGACATTTGCTATCGACAGGTTACGTGATCAAGATCTGTCAGTGCCATACATTTTTCTACTTTTCGAAGCGTTAGCGATCGTAGAAAGAGAATCGACGTGCCACTTAGCTAGGGGGGCTGGTCTATCGTGTGGCAAAGATAAAAACCTCCGAGGAGCCAAGATGAGTTTGGAGTTGTGACCCAAGTGTAGTTTTTTTTGGTATTGTTCTCTATCTTCAGCGGTAGCATCTTACTAATACAGATTTGGGTAACATTAATATATACAATACTAGCGGACGCCCGCGACTTCGTTTGCGTGACACTCGATGTAAACTTTCAACTACTCCTACCCAACGCTACCCCTACCCTACCTTACCCTACCCTACCCCTACCCTGCCCCTGCCCTACTCCTACCCTACCCCTACCTTTTCCTGAATTCTCTTTGCTATAAACGTCACGGAGCCCGAGACCTTTCCAACGAATGCAAAACCGTGGAAATCGGTTCGTGCGTTCTAAAGTTATAGCATCAGGAAGGAAAACCCGACTTATTTTTATATAGTAGAGATTGAATTTCCTGCTGTTCTAGGGGGTCCAAGGTCTATCAGCAAAGAGTTTTGGCTTCTATGCCTCTCCACACACTAAGAGTTCGTTTTCTTAACTTTTTAATAGTAATCATCATCATCATTATCAACCCATATTCGGCTCACTGCTGAGCTCGAGTCTCCTCTCACAATGAGAGGGGTTAGGCCAATAGTCCACCACGCTGGCCCAATGCGGATTGGCAGACTTCACACACGCAGAGAATTAAAATTCTCTGGTATGCAGGTTTCCTCACGATGTTTTCCTTCATTTTTCAATTTCATAAAATGCACAGAACTTAAAAGTTGGAGGTGCATGCCCCCGACCGTATTCGAACCCACACCCTCCGGAATCGGAGGCAAAGGTCATATCCACTAGGCTATCCCGGCTCTCAAAAGTCAGTAAAAATAAATCAACTCAAGATGATCTGGTGATAAAAATTTAAAATAATATATTATCTTATTTTTATTGCCTTGACCTATGCAGAGTAATGATAATATAGTTTGCTAAGTGTACCTACTTATTTTACGAAATGGATACTATAATCCGCAAATATTACCACATCGAGTAAAAATATTTTATCTTTAATCGCGCTTAACGATAAATGATCGGGCAAAATTATTAATGAATATATTTTTTCTGTTCGAAATAAATGTAATATAAAAAATATACTTATGTATTTCTGTATCTAAAGGTCTTCGATTTCATTTGCCTTTTTCTGTTAATCGATTTCGATGATTTCATGTTAGGATTGGTAGTTAGTTTTATTTAACTTATACTTATAGTCAGTCGACATCTAAGACTGAATTTTACGTCATGGCCCAATTATGGAGGCCTAAGGGCGGACAAAGCTTCAGGCTTGCGGCTGTATGCGATAAACGCATGTCTTATATTTTTTAACACTGATGTTAAGTACATCTTGCTTAAAGCTTGTTTTTAAAATACTTATTGTGATATTAATAAATATTTAATTACATAAAATTTATTGCCAATTACAAACACCCCAGCTTAATAACCCTGTTGAATTAGGCCAAGTTATAATTATGAATAAAAATATTAATTCTTAATTGCCTCAAACCTGACTTGCACAAACTCAGATCGACCTATAAGACGCCATGCCACTTTAATGTTATTAATATTAATTTGTTATTTTCGGTTTAATCTCAAACATTATCGTCAGTTACCATTAAGTGAGATCGAAGTCAAACGTCAAGTTGTCATCGAATTAAAAAAAAAAATCTCCCAAACGAAGGCAATAGAAATAAAAACATGTTTAAGTTTTGATTCCGACTCACTGGACCAAATGAATCATTGGTCCACAAAATGAAACAACAAAACGTTCATAGGTACCTATCGCTTGTATGTATAGGTAGGTATAGATGAGGAGCCGATGAGACGATTTTGGGATTTACTCGAGCGTTCCAGATTAGCAGAAAATTTTCTTTCATGCTTCTTTTGAGTAGGTACCTTCACCAAATATTTTTCTTTTATTTATTCTCTACAAGTTAGCCCTTGACTACAATTTCACCTGATGGTAAATGATGATGTAATCTAAGATGGAAGCGGGCTAACTTGTTAGTAGGTTAGAGTAGGATGAAATCCACACTCTTTACGGTTTCTACACAACATCGTACCGGAACGCTAAATTGCTTGGTAAACGGTACGTCTTTGTCGGTAGGGTGGTAACTAGCCACGGCCGAATCCTCCCACCAGCCAGATCTGGATTATGGAATTAAGAAAATCTCAATCTGCCCAGCCGGGGATCGAGCCCAGGACCTCCGTTTTTTAAAGCCACCGCGCATACTACTGCGCCACGGAGGCCGTCAAAAAAAAGTTGAACCTTCTCCAAATATGAGCCCTCGGCAACCAAAAAAAATCTCAACCAGCACGTCGTGCAAGGTGCATTTCAAAAATCTGAATATTTGTGCGTTACTTTTACAAATGGGAAAGTCACAAATCTATACTAATATTATAAAGCTGAAGAGTTTGTTTGTTTGATTAAACGCGCTAATCTCAGGAACTACTGCCCCGATTTGAATAATTATTTCAGTGTTAGATCTATTATCTATACCTATTTATCGAGGGATATATTATCCCCGTATTCCTACGGGAAAGTAAATCAAACGAGTGAAACCGCGCGGCGTCAGGTAGTGTCCAAAATAAAACCCTTGTAGTTATTTCAGTTTTCGAGCCATGAGTTTTCTACTGGAATTACAGAAATAAAAATATACTTACCACTTAAAATACTTAACCACTTATTCTTCCTATCATCTAATCTACCAAATCTAATAGTACCCGCGACGCTCGATTAGGTACACATTTAGCATCACGGGCTCCCTAACGTTATATAGCAATATGGAAGGCTCTACAAAAAGTTAACATAAAAACACCGTATCACCTATAATCTTACAAGCTTCCACTTTCCTACAAACTCACCCAAAAGGACCGGTTAGGTGTGCGAGCGGGAACAACAAAAAACCCCATACGAGTGACAGAGACAAAAAATCAACAGGGACCGCAACACAAACACGCTTGCACGAGATAAACTATCTAATATTCCTTCTTGGATCTGCATTTACCCGTCTCATTAGATTTAGAACCGTAAGTTTAAAGGCACTAGGTTAAAATTCCGATGTGAGTTGTCTGGATATAGGACTTTATGGTTAAAGTAGATAGGTGTGCTGACATGAGAGCTGGTCAATTCAATTCTATCAGGGTAGTAGTACCGTGAACTAGGTATGTATTATTTGGAGTATGCAATTTTTTTGATTTAAAGATTTTTCACTGTACACTTGGATTCAATAGATTATAATATATGCCTTAGTATTTTATTCAGATTTCAAAATTGAAACCAGTTCTAAACTTAATTATTCGTTTAAAATAATGGACAGCAATAATAGAAAATATGGGAAAAGAGATAAGAAGGAAAAAATTTGTCTGCGTCATTTAATTTTACATTTTATATTTATTTTATAAAAGTAAAGATTTTTGAAGAAATTATTAAGTATTCATCATCATCATCATCATTTATTAGCCGACGGAATTATAATTTAATGGACAAATATATGATCTTCAGTAATATGCTTGTGAAATAGTACTATCTATAATCATAATATGGTGCTGATCGTCGCGTCGTAGCATGCAATGGTCATATAGCGAAAAGCTTCGACCAACTAACCAATCCAACCTTAGAAAGCTTTCAGTTGGTTGTTGATTCAAGGTTTGGACACAGAAGGGAATCTCACTCTGGAGTCCTGATCATAGTTGGTTGGTCGAAGGCAGAGGTCAAAGTCTCTCTGACTGGGCTAAAACTGAGATTAAATCAGTAATACGAATACATTTTAAATTTTACAAATAGATTGAATTAAATAATATATGTAGCTAAATTCAATCATAACGTCATAAGTAATTAATGCAAACTTAGGAATTATATTCTACTAGCAGACCCCCGCAACTTCGTCCGCGTGGAATTCAGTTTTTCACAAATCCCGCTGGAACCATGGATTTTTCCGGGATGAAAAGTAGCCTATGTGTTAATCCAGAGTAAAATCTATTTCCATTCCAAATTTCAGCCAAATCGCTTCAGTAGCCGCAGCGTAAAAGAGGAACAAACATACTTACACAATTACAGACAAACTTTATAATATTAGTGTGATAGGTTTGAAATAATCAAAACCGAGATTCACATACAAAGTAGTAAAAGCCACCGCGCGTGCCTCAGAAGTATTTGTAGATACAAAAACTCAAACTGTGCACATTATAAGCCGTTTTAATTTGCTCAAAACCATTACAGTAACGGTAACCAAGTTCTGAACAACTAAGTAACTTTATTGCACCATTACCTGGATAAATAGTGCCAGTAAATACCTAAGTGATGAACAGTTAACTGGCGTCGAGAATAAATTCTAATTTATTTAATTAGTATCCTACTGTTTGTACTGAGTACTAATATTATAAATGGAAAGTTTGTATCATAAATGAAGGGTATTTTTAGTTAATCTGCCTGTTTGGTTAATTTTTGTTATTCAATTAAAATATTAAACGATTATTAAATAAAAGTACTCTTAGATTAAATTAAATAAAAGTTTGATTAAGTCGGCTACCTGATATTCTTGGTAAAGTAAATTTTTAAGAAAGTTTGTTTAAAAACATTTCAACAAAATACAAGTCTTACGCATAAGCTTTGTATTTCAATCCCTCGTTTCCTAATTTTCATTTTTTGTAGAAAATTCTTACAGGATATTAGTTATGTAATTTTACCTAGTATCTCTTAAATTATTCTAAGAAAAAAAATTCAAAAACATAACACGTACTGACTACACTAAAAAGCGAAAAATAACATCATATCGTGATAGATCAATTCCGGAGGGTGTGGGTTCGAATCCGATCCGTGGCCTCCAACTTTTCATTTGTGTGCATTTTAAGAAATTAAATATCACGTGTTTCAAACGGTGAAGGAAAACATCGCGAGGAAACCTGCACATCAGATAATTTTCTTAATTCTCTGCGTGTGTGAAGTCTGCCAATCCGCATTGGGCCAGTGGACTTACCCCTAACCCCTCTCGTTCTGAGAGGAGACTCGATCTCAGCAGTGAGCCGAATACCAATGGGTTGATAATGATGAACTGATTAGTTAATTACTCATACTCATATCAAATACTTAGCTTTTCATTATTAATTAAAGTAATTCGACACTAAGTTGTCAGTAAATCGCACGTCCGTTAAGTGACACTCTGAATCATCCGGGCACTGGGTCAAGGGTGACATCATGATGTTTAAGTATTTTGCTGACTGAGCAGATTTGGAAACCATTTTACATTAACATCCTATTTAAATGACTCAATACAGTGCCCCGCCTTTCGTGTTATAGGAGGGAAGGATCTGAAATAGAAAACTACTCAAACATAGTTTGAAAGGCTTTGAACCCATTTTCACCCCCTTTTACAGTGGTGGATTTATCAGCTTAGTAGGCTGGAGCCTAGGGCGGCAGATTTTAGGGGAAGGGGGAATTTTAGGGCAACTTTCAATCAAATCAATGAAAACATTTATTATATAGCTTAAACATTGAAAATATGAGTCTTGAAAATTTGAGGATAATTTTAATATTTTAGTCCTACTGTACCTACATACTGTGCAGTACCAAAATATTAAAACAATAAATGTAATTAAGTAATACTATTGCGAACAATCTAGTAACATGGAATAAATAGTAGGGGCGGCAAATATTGGACAGCCTACTGGCGGCTTTGTAAATCCGCCACTGCCCTTCTATCTTTATGATTGCGAAAAAAGCAAAATCAAAAAAAATCAAAAATCATTTATTTCAAATAGGCTCAGTTTACAAGCACTTTTGACACGTCAGTTGACTATTTGTAAAGATTCTACCACCGGTTCGGAAGGCAGGTTCTGCTGAGAAGATACCGGCAAGAAACTCAACAGTTGCTCTTTTGAAAAAGTCATACAGTATTATAATTTACAATTGATAACAATTACAATTTCTTATAGTTTTATTTCCTGTGTAAAGGTGGAAGCTGATCCAATGGCCTCCAAGCGCTTTTATCTTTAAGGAACTCATCAATGTTGTAGTAACCTCGACTAAGTAAATGTTTTTTAACACATTCCTTAAAGCTATGCATTGGCAGGTCCATCACAGTCTTGGGGATCTTGTTATAGAAGAGTACACCCAAACCTACAAAAGATTTTTTTACTCTTTGGAGACGATATGCAGAAATAACTAACTTATGCCCGTGTCTAGTAAGACGTGGGTTTAAATCTCCTTTTCGTTTGTACAAATTAATATTTTGTCTTACATAGACTATACTGTTATATATATATTGACAGGCTACTGTTAGTATACCTATTTCTTTAAACTTTTGACGAAGGGACTCGCGTGATTTTAATTGATATATTGCAGGTCCTAACATCCATTTAGCATTGTACCAAAATTCATCAAAATCAGCTATTAGCCCTAAAAAGGTAACAGACTGACAGATAGACATGTATAATATGAGTATGGACTAGTTTAGATTTAAAATTATTATGTAATAGTATAATTAGTAGATATCACAACAGCTGTAGGTCACTCGTACAACTGCAAAGTCAGCTGAAAGCTGCCGTGACTCAATGTTTCCGCTTGTGTTGTTATGACGATTGAATCACTTCCTATGGTAGGTACTGATGAGTTAATATAGAGCATCAATAGAGAAATAAAGGTCCTAAGTTCGATCTCAAGCCATTGCATAAATCAAGTATTGAAATAGTAAATACTGTAAGAGTTTTTTTTTATTTTTTACAAGTTAGCCCTTGACTACAATCTCACCTGATGGTAAGTGATGATGCAGTCTAAGATGGAAGCGGGCTGACTTGTTAGGAGGAGGATGAAAATTCACACACCTTTAGGTTTCTACACGACATCGTACCGGAATGCTAAACCGCTTGGCGGTACGTCTTTGTCGGTAGGGTGGATAGCCACGGCCAAAGCCTCGCACCAGATAAAGAGCTAAGAGTGTGGGAAACTTAAATTGACAGTTTTTTATATTTAATTAATGACATTGCCTCGTTGGTAAATTAATTTAATAATAATTAGGCCAATCAACTTTGGATCATTAGATCGTGGATTCACGTTGATGCCCACGAATTTTCCAATTAGTTTTTCTTTCTTCCGAGTAACCTTAAATAGCAGCCCGTAGTTGAAAAGTTGGTGGAATTACATCCCTGTATCGTGAAGAGTAAGTTAAGCCTTCGGTCTCGGACATTGTCATGTCTAATAGTGATTGTTATAGAATCAAACCCGCCGACCCACATTGAAGCAGCGTGGTGAGTCTAAGCTCCAAATCCCCTTTTATATGAGGAGGCGTGGGCTGCAACGGGGTATTAAAATATGCTAATGGAGATGTTATGAGGCCCTATCACTATGAGGTAATTTTGACGTAGTTCTGCAAGTTGGTATCAACCCATAAATGGCTCACTGCTGAGCTCGAGTCTCCTCTCAGAATGAGAGGGGTTAGGCCAATAGTCCACCACGCTGGCCCAATGCGGATTGGCAGACTTCCCAGAGAATGAAGAGAAGGCAGACGCGCAGAGAATTAAGAAAATTCTCTGGTATGCAGGTTTCCTCACGATGTTTTCCTTCACCGTTTGAGATACGTGATATTTAATTTCTTAAAATGCACACAACTGAAAAGTTGGAGGTGCATACCCGGCCGGATTCGAACCCACACCCTCCGGAATCGGAGACAGAGGTCATATCCACTGGGCTATCACGGCAAGTTCTGCAAGTGCTGCTTAATAAAGACTCAATAGCTCAACGGTAAACGAATGGGCTCATCACCGGTAGGTAGGCTCGATTCCCGCCCAGAATTGGATTATTTGGCAGGGAATGGGTTGGTTGGTCATAATAAGATATGACATTCGACATAATATAGTCAAATATTCTACAAAAAAATGTGGAATCTGGTTTTGATTTTCAGCACAATTCAGTTGCATTATTTATTCATGTTACAAATAAATACCACGATTTATACATATATCGTAAATAATACGGAAATTCCGGGCACACAAAAACAATATACCTACTTGCATCCTTTTACGGGCTTTCAATATATTGGAAAACGTTTGAAATATTTTTTTTTCAAAAGGCGATTCTCGGATTCGGTAATTCCACGGAATTTTATTTCGCGTTCCAATTTATTTTCATTACATTCAACAATAAAGGGGAATTGTTTATCGGAAAACTCTCTTTGAATTTCGACGCGGCATATTTTCTCTAACCGCACTCTCGATTCTCTCTTTCTCAATTTACCCGATTGGAAATACACTGCTTTTTACATACAAGATGGCACTTTTAGTTGTTGCTTGCTAGATTCTTCTGTAATTGCGTGTCGTTTGAAGGCAGAAGACAACTGAGCCTGTTTGATAATAGTATCTTAGATGCCAAACTATTGAAATATGTCAAAGGTGATACGTATAATACGAGTATGTACTTATGCATACGTATAATGGAGATGATGACTAGGTTTGAATATGTTGATTTTTATGTTACATTCGGGTAAATAAGGTCTTAACTAATTTATACATAAAAAGCAAAGATTGACTGCAAAATAAATAAGATTATAAAATTTCAAAATCTATTAAAAATATTTTATCGGAATTATATGAAAATTCATAGTTTTAGCTTCCTTACATTAAATGTGACATTTTTCAATAAATGAACTATAAACATAAACACACAATCAACAAAGATACTAGTAATTTCGTTTGAACGCCCATACAAACCTAACAATGTATCGACGACGTCATTAATTCGTACTATTTTGTATGGAGCGTTTTTCAGGGATCCGCGGCAGCGCTGCAAATCTAACCTTTTAAATTCCTGTAGCTCCGAAAGTAACAAAATTGCTGTACTTTAAGTATACTCTTAATTTATATACAGTTTAAAAAACTGTCATCATCCCTAATTTTCCAACTACAGATTCCACTATCTGTAGTTGGAAAATTAAGGATGATGACGGTATACAATCCGTGCCTAAAATCATAATTATAATTTTTTTAAGATCTATGAATTAGACATCATGACAGCAATTTAGTTTTTTAGGAAAATACCTCTATCTATCGGTTATAACCAAAGAACAAACAGAACTTATGCTGCACATGTGGTTCATCATACAGTAAAAGTAATATTATGTACCAATTTTTTTACTCTAAGTTATTACATTACCAGGGTAGTATATTACTTGTTAGCTATAGAGCTAACCAGATGGTCAAGGCATATTTATTATATCAAAATGGTAAAACAGAATACTATATCAACAGCTCTTTCAATTGCGACGAATTTTGGAAAATATTTCGCCATCCGCCCTCTGAATTATTAATCCCACTGAATATTTTACACTGTGTAGCCAGGCCATTTACAGTAATTAAATTTAATTAAGCTATGTGTACATTGTATGCAATATTAACTATGTATGATGTTTTTTCGTGTTGTGCTTACGGTAATAAAATTTTCGGATCCCTGTGAACTCTCTGACAAATCCCTTTTTTTTTTTTTTATTCTTTACAAGTTAGCCCTTGACTACAATCTCGCCTGATGGTAAGTGATGATGCAGTCTAACTAAGATGGAAGCGGGCTAACTTGTCAAGGAGGAGGATGAAAGTCCACACCCCTTTCGGTTTCTACACGGCATCGTACCGGAACGCTAAATCGCTTGGCGGTACGTCTTTGCCAGTAGGGTGGTAACTAGCCACGGCCGAAGCCTCCCACCAGCCAGACCTGGACAAATTAAGAAAATCTCAATCTGCCCAGCCGGGGATCGAACCCAGGACCTCCGTCTTGTAAATCCACCGCGCATACCACTTCGCCACGGAGGCCGTCAAAATCCCTTTATCTAAGAGTACCTGGGTTTGATTCCCATTCGTGTCAGTTTCATAATAATAAGCTAAAACGAGATACACAGTTCTAATATGTTTATGAACTAAGGCAATTATAAATCAACGAATTTATGATTTTGAATTTGAAATAAGGCAGACCTGAGTTTTTGAGCTTTCCGCCAGTTTAGTAAGCCTCAACAGCTCAACGGTAAGAGCGTTCGAACTTATTACTAAGGGGTGGTGGTTCGATCCCCGCCCCGTTGGTCTATTGTAGTACCCACTCCTAATACAGTCTTTCCCGACTAGTTGGAGGGGAATAGGAATATTGGTCATATTTAAAAAGATATAGCAAATATTCTTTAAAAAAAACAAAGAAACAAAACAACAAAGTAAGTTATCTCCTTCCTTGTACTTCTACCTAATTGCGGTTACATTGTCGGATTACTCGAGGATCCTGGAGACAGGATTAATCAGGTATCTATACTAATAATATGAAATTCGAGAGTTTGTTTGTTTGATTGGTTGGTTTGTGTTGCATAGTCCATTTATCGAGGAAATACTACAATCAATAGAAACAAACCATCATAGGAAAAACTTGAAAAAAAAATTAAAAAATATATGCTATACTAGCCTACGCCTATGATTTCGACCGCATAGAAGTCTGAGTCGCGTGACGGAACCAGTTGTTTCTGAGGTTAGTGCGTTCAACCAAACAAACAAACAAACTCTCAGTTTTATAATGTTAGTAAATATATCATTATCATTAACAACCCATATTCGGCTCATTGTTGAGCACGAGTCTCCTCTCATAACGCAAGGGGTTAAGCCTTAGTCCACCACACTGGCCAAAAGCAGGTTGGCCGACTTCACACACGTAGATAATTAAGAAAACTCACAGGTATGGAGATTTCCTCACGATGTTTTTTTTTTCACTTTTTGGGACAAGTGATATTTAATTTCTTAAAATGCACATAACTGGAGGTGCATGCCCTGGACTAGATTCGAACCTTCGCCCTCCTAATCGAAGTCCACTGGGCTATCATGTCCCGTAGTAAAGATATAATGGGATTAAACAGGGGACAATTAAACTGATTTTTCCGCAGATGAAGTCGAGGGTGCTCGCTAGTCGCGTTTAAAAAGCGTACTCAGATTATAAGCATGCTCGTCCAATAGGAATCTCTTCCTTTCTATAGAGTAGGTTAATAAAATCCAGCGATGATTGAAGCCTTATTCAAACGTTTCATGAAATCGTTTGAGATTATATTTATATTTCAATAGCTGGTCTTTCTATTAATAGCACAGCATTTTATTCGACGAACGGATTTATTTTCATTATATACGCGATTGAAAAGAGGAATTTTATTTATGTACATGTTATGTTGCAGTCAATTTTTGAAGCTCCATTTTTCCAATATTCTATTCAAATTTGACAAGTAGGTATGAGGTATATCAATTATCTATAAATATCAGCTTGAAAATGGCTGAATGTATTTTTTCATTAATAAATAATTTACCTTTACCTCGACCTTGTAGGTTAGGTATTTACAGAAATCTTTTCTGAAAACTTAAGGGGTATTTTATGGTTATCCTAATTCTTCCGATTCATGACTTCTGTTAAGTTACATTCTCTAAATAATAGGTAGGTACTGGTCAGTGTGCGAAATGCTTGTCCATCGTAAATATATTGCTTTCTTTGTGGGTGTCTCACTGTCAGTCTATTAAATTATCTAGCGCCTACCTACCGAGTGCTCTTTTGCCTAAGTTTCAATTAATTTCGGAAAGGGATGTTGAACCCCTTATTATTTATCACTTCCAGTGCATCAGTTATGGTTTCAGTGCTTTGATCTTTTGTAAATCCCAAATTAAGGATCTTGTCTATCATATTTTGGTCGGAAATACCTTTTAGGTATTAATTATTAACAGAATATCAACCGTCTGTACGGTCAGCACGCCAGTAATGTTTAGAAACAGTAAACTTTATGGCCTAAAACAAAAACAAGGTCACACTCACATTTACTGTGACCTAAGTCTCTAAAAAATTAGGATATCAACTTCTTTGTCCTACTATTATTTATTCTGATGTTCTCATCAGACCGGTAACATTTTACAATGTCTGGGCTTACAATATTGACTGTGACATACCTAGATTTAAAAAATATTCTGTTTGAAATCAACGCGAAATATTTCGATAACCGCAATCTATATTAATTTGATCGAATATTTAGTTTACACGAATGAAATATCGATGAACTTTTTAAAGGCTCCTATAGTTTCACGACTTTATGTTTGATATTGACTTCACATAAACTGTGGCCTAAAGATAGTTGCCTTGTCCATTTTATAGCACTACTTGACAGAAGGGCTGGTTTATTTTTTGGGATCAGCCTGGCTGTTCAACGTGGATTTGCAGCCAGTATTCTTAGGATCATGCCATGTGGGCATGATTTGCATAGCTTCATCATATCAGCCGATGGACGTCCACTGCAGGACATATGCCTTTTGTAGGGACTTCCAAACATTACGATACTGAGCCACCTGCATCCAGCGAATCCCTGCGACTCGCTTGATGTCGTCAGTCTACCTGGTGGGGGGTCGACCAACACTGCGCTTTCTAGTGCGTGGTCGCCATTTCAGCACTTTGGGATCCTAACGACCATCGGCTCTTCGAACTATATGCCCTGCAACTTGCCTGAGTGACCTTAGTTCTTCTGCGGATCTCGTCATTTCTGGTTCGATCACGCAGAGATACTCCTAACATAGCTCGTTCCATCACCCGCTGTGTGACTCTAAGCTTTCTTATGAGGCCCATAGTTAGCGACACAGTTGCTTGGTCGCATAGCTCACGTACTAAACAAGATTGACTTTCATATTTTTCAATATAAAATAAAATGGGGATTACATAAAATATTTTTTCCTGCGACAAGTCTCCAACATGGCGGCAACCTAAAATGAATATTTGCGGTTACATTTCGAGAGGCTTTTGTTTATAATGGCGATTTCACATAACTTGGTCAATATGAGCATTGGAGTATTTTTCGAATGTTCAATTAATTACAAGAGCTGTTGAGTTGGTTGGTTTGAACAGTATAGCCGTCAGCCCTCGAATGCCCCAATTATTGGCTTGATGTTAATGGGAAACCAGTCAAAAGTCAAAACAAAAATTAAAAAAAAAATGTGCGGTTGGGGAACCCCTAACACTCCTATAGTTTTTCTAGTTAATATATGGACTGTCGAACATAAAAATAATGTACAATAATGACTTTCAGGTAAAGTAGATTAATTCTTTAATCTACTTTAGATACACAAGTTAATATAAAAAAATATAGAAATAATATAAAAGTAAACTGTTTATCAAACCATTGGTTGACTGTATGTCTTTTTCTGCGATCTTTTTCACGATATAGGCCTACTGACGTTTTAAAAGTGCTTGTTAAATAAGCCTAGGTACTTGGATTAAATAAATATTAAATTTGTAATTTTTAGTGCGTTTTTTTATATTTTTCAAACAAATTCTTCAGGTTTATATTAGTATAGATACACCGAACGAAACCGCGTGCGTCAGTTAGTAAAAAACAAGTAATTTTCGCGTGTTGGGCACAAAATTCTTTGTTTACAACCAAGCACGTCCAAATCTCGTAACACGTGATCGTCGAAAAAATAATCTCACAACTTACTGAGAACAGGATGCTGCAACCGACGTATGATGCGACTACACGTTCCTGTTTACTTCAACTTGTCCAGATTGGGATTTAGATGTTGAGCATGTTATCAAACGTAGCTTAATGCTACAGACCTTCAGTTTTGACTGTTTACAGTTTTGTCTAATCGAAATTTCAATCAAAATCATTAGAAAAATCTGTACAGTCGACTCAAAACTGACGGACACACATGGACGATTTAATTGAATGGTTTAATTGTTCAGATAAAACTGCAGGTCTGTATTACAGATTCATTTTAGTCTTCCAGTTACTGATAAGCTATGTGGCAAATCAACTTATTAAGTGTTATAACAGAAGGAGCAGCGCAGCGCAGGGATTGAGGTTTTCTTAATTGTTCCAGATCTGGCTGGTGGGAGGATTCGACCGTGGCTAGTTACCTCCCTTCTGACAAAGACGTACCGCCAAGCGATTTAGCGTTCCGGTACGATGTCGTGTAAAAACCGAAAGGGGTGTGGATTTTCATCCTCTTCCTAACAAGTTAGCCCGCTTCCATCTAAGACTGCATCATCACTTACCATCAGGTGAGATTGAAAAAAAAGGTAGATAGGTACATATGAATATTTTACATACATGGCGTACTACAAGCAATTTAAGTCTATATTAGTACTACTACTAAAATAAACGATAAAAGATGGCAAGACATTCCACAGTTACTTTTTTTAAATATCATTAATTATTTCGATCGCTGAATGTTAGAAAGACAAGTACTATGAGGCCAAAATGGCGAAAGTCATAATGTATTCCTTAGGGAACCTCAATAATACTTGTCAATTTGCCCATATCATTTGCAAAATACGATGTATATCAGTACACCTGACTTTTTTGTACACGATTATCAACCTTAACATAAAGCTTATAAAGATGAAGTTAGTGTGAAGGAAGTGTGTATACTTGTATTTTTTTCTTAGTGCTTAAGTAGGTACTTTAATAAAATATAAAATGTGCACTAAATATATGCGGGCGATGGGCAGATGGCGTTAGCAATAAAAAATGTTTCAACATTTCTAGATAAAAAGAAGATATATTTTATCTGTTTTTTTCATTTATTCTGCTTCAAAATGTTTTATTAATAATATAATTTACTAAGAAAATTAAATGTGCTTGTCAGATTAAATTTTCAGTACGTAACGTAGGTTCGGCAATTTTTTTGTGCTACATTTTTGTGATTTTATTCACTGATCTCTTTGTATGCAAAATAGTTAGAAAGAACCTTCACCCATATGTTTAATCAAATTAAAATTAATTTAAAAAACACATTGCCGATAGGTTGCCTAAAAATATCCTGGCCAGCATAGTAGCTGCGTTACGTTGTTTTGAATGTACCTACTAATAAATGTTTATTATGTTATTCTTCATACGTTTAAATCTTTATATCATCATCACCATCACCATCATCATCATCATCATCATATCAGCCGATGGACGTCCACTGCAGAACATAGACTTTTGTAGGGACTTCCAAACATCACGATACTGAGCCGCCTGCATCCAGCGAATCCCTGCGACTCGCTTGATGTCGTCCACCTGGTGGGGGGTCGGCCAACACCACGCTTTCGGACCCTAACGTCCATCGACTCTTCGAACTATGCGCCCGCCCATTGCTACTTCATTTTGCAAATCATTGAGCTACGTCGGTGACTTGGTTCTTCTGCAGATCTCCTCAATTCTGATTCGATCACGCAGAGATACTCCTAACATAGCTCGTTCCATCGACATTTATTTAAATATCGAATTACAGAACACATTCCGCGAACACATGGAATAATATGAAATTGATAAAACAATATTTCACAATAACTGCAATGGGGATGATGACTAGGTTTGAATATATTGATATTTATGATACATTCGGGTAAATAGCGTCAATGTTAACTAATTTATACATAAAAAGCAAAGATTGTCTGGATATTTGCAGAATAAATGAGATTATAAAATTTCAAAAACTATTAAATTTTTTTTATCGTAATTAGATGAAAATTCATACAGTTTTAGCTTCCTTACATTAAATGTGACATTTTTTATTATATGAACTATAAAGATAAACGCACAAATAACAAAGATATTAGTAATTTTGTTTGAACGCGCATACAAATCTAACGATCATTACATTGCCTATGACGTCATTTTTTCGAGCCATTTTGTATGGGGCGTTTTTCAGGGATCCGCGGCAGCGCCGCAAATTTGACCCTCTAAATCCCTGTAGCTCCGAAAGTAATGATCACAGATACCCTGTTCCTTTTACAAAATTGCTTTACTATTAGTATACTCTTAATTTATATACAATTTAAAAAACTGTCATCATCCCTATTACCTACGAAGCCTATCAGCTTCATAGAAGACTCCGATGTAGCACAATTATTGTTATTGACAACGAGAATTATAATAAAATTGCAATATTAATATTTAATTTATTTACTCTCATTTTGAATTAAAAGCTTGGGATTGTCAGACCTCCGTGGCGCAGTGGTATACGCGGTGGATTTACAAGACAGTAGGTCTAGATTCGTTATTAAAAGCTTGTGATTGTCAGACCTTCGTGGCGCAGTGGTATACTAGTGGGTTCGATCCCCAGCTGGACCGATTTAGGTTTCCTAAATAGGTCCAAGTCTAGCTGGTGGGAGACTTCGGCCGTGGCTAGTTACCACCCTACCGACATAGACGTACCACCAAGCGATTAGCGTTCCGATACGATGTCGTGTAAAAACCGAAAAGGGTGTGGATTTTCATCCGACTCCTAACAAGATGCCTCTTTATTAGATTGCATCATCACTTCCCATCAGGTGAGATTATGGTGAATTGCTAACTTGTAAGGAATAAAAAAAACCTACCGATCAGTTTCAGATGTTTATGTAATGACAGGGAACGACGGATTAACATGTTTTCTGAGGCATGGGGTTGTTACATCACCTTTTCCAAGCTGAGTTTTTTTGAAAATGTCTTAGAAGTATGCACAATAGGTATTATCCAGCCCGATATAGGACTCGAACTCAGGACCTCGTGGTTCGAAGCTACAGGTTAACCACTGTGCCGAGGTATTCGAGCGAGTCCAAAAAAACATTCGGAAATGTTTGTAATTTAGGTTAGCTTCCAAAATTTGATTTACACATACAGGGCAAGTTAAAAAGAGTGAAAGTGTATAATATAATAATAATATGCCCATTACTTAATTTTTACTGTCTCCTTAGTTCAGAGTGGTTTCTGATCAAATGGTCCTGGGTTCGAATCCTGGCTGGCTAAGCTCCACCTCCCTTCTCCTTTATTGAGAAAGGCCTGGCACTATAGCGACCGTTAAAATGGGCTGATAATGATGATTACTAGTCATAGAGATGTAAAAATTGTATTTCTAATAACGTCATTTTACGATGTGCGTCATAAATAGATGCTATAATCTGACATGCACTCGCGGGCAAGGGCCGTGCGAGAATGAGCCGCGGGCCGCGGGGTGCGGGGAGCGTGCGCGCGGAAGGGGCGAACAGCTGAGCGGGTATATTGACAGCAGTCCGCACGTTGCCGACCAGTTAGTAGGTCCTCTGACACCGCGGAGAGTGCACGCGTTACGTTATGCCACACTTTGATAACTGAACGCACTCGTTCCGCAGAAATTATGACTTATGGACCGCCAGCCGGTAACGAAAGCGGCAGATTAATAATTCTAGAGCGAAAATTAAGAATAGTGTCCAGATATTGGGAGGTCTTCGGCGAAACGTCAGCCGAGAGGCTTCCGCGTCCAAGGGAACTGTAAACTTTCGCACTTGTTTTGTGACTTTACAACTTTTTTCAGTGTTTTAAGTGATATACGTGAACTTGTGTTATATTTTTTTTTGTGTTGTTTATTTTTTTGTATGCACGATGGTACCGCAGCAAATTTCGGATGTGCGATCTATGACGCCTACCTCCAGCGTGCCAGTTTTTGGATCTCAACTGGTTGACAAAAACTCGTCGACGCCTTACACTGATGCTACTCAGGTAAGTCCGTAGGGCTTTTCCCTAGGGTAGGGTTCGTAGGGCTTTAAATTAGGGTTAGGATATCTTAGTGCCGAATAAAAAAGTGATAAAAATATTTTGAAAATAAGGTAAAAAAATATATTTTTCCGAAAGACTTGAGTTACGATATTTTAGATGCGGGTGAAAATATAAAAGTGAAAAAAATAGTAAGTGCATTAGAAAATATTTTGAAAAAAGGTTAAAAGTAAACTTTTCCGTAGGTTAAAAGTTAAATTTGAGTTAAAATATTTTAAATACGGGTGAAAATAAAAAGTTAAAAAAAAATAATAAGTGCGTTAGAAAATATTTTAAAAATAGGGTAAAAAAATAAACTTTTCCGTAGGTTAAAGTTAAACTTTGAGTTCAAATATTTTAAGTACGGGTGAAAATAAAAACTTGGAAAAAATAATAAGTGCGTTAGAAAATATTTTGAAAAACGGGGTATAACAGCTTTTCCGTAGGGTTAAAGTTAGCCTTGAGTTAGGATATTAAAATATTTTGCTGGTGAAACTATAAAAAATGAAAATACAAAGTGCATTATAAATATTTTGAAAATAGGATAAAAAGTCATTTTCATAGGGCTAAATTAGCCTTGAGTTAATCATGGTACTTCAGTGCAGGTGAAAATATAATAAGTTATTTTTGAAAATAGAGTAAAAAGTTAATAAAATTGATTAGGTATTTAAAAAATAAGTAAGTAATTGCTTTAAATTATAAACCAAAATACCTACTTATGTTAGGATAAATTAAAATTTATTTGAGTAACTATAAAATTACAGAATAAAATTAAACAACTCTTTTTAACACAGTAATAATTTATCATAAAAATATCCATCAAAACATATAAATACACCTAAGTATATTTAAATTTAATTTATCGGGACTACGTTTGCTTTTATGTAGATACAACATTTTTTAAATACATTTTAAAAACTAAATAATTAAAAAGAATTAATCCGAAAAACGGGAATTTAATTTAAATTAATATTAAATAAAAATAACATCAAAATTAAATGATAAAAATAGTAAGTAAAAAATAAAGCATGCCAAAAACGAAACTGAAAATTTATTTGAAACGTTTTAAACTCTGAAACGTCTAAAACGCAAGAAAATCGTACTCTGTAAAATAAAGTAGCTCGAAGAACTTCCGACTTGGGCAAACTTCCGTAAACGCTACCTCCCGATTAAATTAACGTTGAAAATTCAATTCCGAACTTTCGAATAATGAAATTGAACCATTTTAATTTTGAGAGACGTTACAGGACAGCGTTTTGTGCACAAAAACAATAATAAACACAAATGCGTAACAGTTTATCACGCAGAACGTTTTATAGCACGCAGAAATTCGTAAACATGTTTTTATACAAATACTTAATCTTATCATAAATTAATGAAAACACCTAGAAATATTTATTTTGTTATTTATTTCACACGCAATTGCGTTTATTTCGTTCTTAATTCTTATGTTATTTATTCTACATAAGTAATGTTTTAAAAATAATTATTAAACAATCTCAATATTTTTTAAATGTTCAAATCCCAGATTTCATAGAAACAAGTCGCTTTTAATTTTGTTAGCTAATTCATTTGGTAGTTTTGTAACGCAATTTACTTACACTTATCTAATATAAAAAATGTTACTGACTGAGTGTCTTGCATTTTAAATAATAGAAAAAAAAATATAGTAGCAGTTTACTAAATTATATATTAGTTCTTTTGGTCGTGTTTATTTCTCTTACTCGTAAATACCTACCTACGTACTTATTGTAAAAGGCAATTTTGAAATGTATAGTTTTACACTCATCTTGCCCTTTTTTAGACTAAAAAAACTCTATCGAGAGAAGATACATGTTTTCCAATAGTTATATTGTCATAGAATCTTCGTTCGTTGCTAACAACTATGCTAGATTTCGGCTATTCAAATTTTAGACGTAGTTACTTAGCTCTCTATGTCATCTGTGGCAATAGACAGGCATAGTCGCCATATGTCAATATGTAGAAATGGCTTGCCTATAAAGGCCACATTGAATAACAAAAATTAAAAAAAAAAAACATATCGCATAAATAAATCCTATCCAATTAAATAAATAAACACGGCAATATTATAAATAAATTGTGTCAAACGACGTAGTTAAAAGACTATTACAATAATGGCTTGTTTGAACATCGTTAATAAAGCTAATGTTAGTCAAAATTATTATCGAAAGAGTTTGTTCAGTTGTAGATAAACACTTAGGTAGTTATTCTACTGCCGATCGTTTTCATAATTTCGTTTGAACAAGGTTTGGTATCGTAATTGTGATGCGTAATTGATTCTTCGGAAATCGATTTAGGTACAAAAAGTACAAAAAAGTTAATTAAGTAAATATACCTTAAAAATATGTTTATTGTATTATTTCAAATTTACAAAAAATGCCCAAAAAAAAAAAACAGTTTTTGCAATAATACAAAAAAAAGAGATTAAGTAATTTTAAAACCATAATAAAATTTAAAGCTTGCCGTTTTGTGTTCCAACATAAAAATAAAAGTCCATTAAATAAAAAAGTAAAGTGTCGGTCGTTAATAAAACATGAAATTTCACCATAAGCTCGCTACCTAGTAAAATAATTTTTCGCAGCTTACGTGGTTATTACCCATACATAAATTAAATTTTTGCTAAGCGACTTCGCTAACGAAGAAAAATTATTATAAAACATGCGAACGCTGAGGGGAAATGTGGGAATCCCGCTTTGATAAAAATGATTCATATTAAATAATATTTCAACAAGTCGTAAATCGTAAACACGTTTTAAGTGCATTTTAAAATACGTATTGCGAAAAATATTTGTCTTATTGACTAGTACACATGTAATTAATTAATCGTTCAAAGCCGAATGGGTTATTGTAAAAGTGCTTTTCGAACCTCCTCCTTTTTGGAAGTCTGACAAATATATATCTTACGTCCACTTAACTATCTGTGACCCACGTTTTCACCCATGTTGATGTCATTTCTGTAGATACCTATCGGATTAAAAAATAGGCTTAGTAGATTATATCTGAGCTAAAATTTTACCCAGAGCCGTAGAACTGTGATTGAGTTACTAAAATCCCTAAGATAGTCGTGAAAATTTCTGATTTTTTGGTTCGTCACTTACCCGATTAATCAAAAAATAAAAGAAACCTAATATGAATTAAGTAAATCGGTTATATGTCCTATTTAAGGCGTGATTAAAGGAAATAAGGATTCAATTATATTTAAGTAGCTGTTAAAATATACAAATACCTACTTATTTAGTAAAAATTACCTAGCTTAAGTAAAGTAATTAGCAAAAACTGTAAGTCGTGTAAATAAACCTGTTAATTTAAAAAAATAATATAATAAAACTGTGCAAAAGTAATATGAACTTACTTAATTTAACGCATACCTACATTAAAAATACCGTTGCTTTAATCCGTAAAAAAATACAGTTAACATAAAAGATATTTTTGACAAGATTTATAGTTTAAAATTTGTGCTGGTAGCAGAGGGTGATTTATCAAGTCTCAATGTGAAATAAAAAATCTAGGAATTAGTTTTTATAAGTCTCTAAGACCTAGGTGAAGTGTATGCGTGATCAAACCTATTAAAGAAATAAAATCTGAACTTTAAAAACACTCCGTATCGAAGTCGTGCGTGCAAAGTTAATCCAAGTTATGTTTATTTAAATTTTAGTAGGTAGGTACTTAGATACGTATACAAAATTAACATGGCGTTGAAAAAAAATCCGTAACTTTGTTAAGTTTGTTCGATCGTTCTTGACTTTAATGTTTTTAGTTGATCGAAATAAAGTGCACCAATTTTTCTATCCAGTGAGAGAGATAGAAAAATTGAATCAAGTAGTATCTTTAGTATGGAGTAGGAATATTTAAATAAGCATCTAGGCAATTTGACACAGTTAGTTTAAAATAAACATGTCTCAGGTTTGATTCCAAACTTGGGTCAATTTTGTAAATAGTACACCAATTTTACTCGTATACTACGTAGGTACTTTTGTTATATTTCACTTAAGTAGGTAACTTAAGTATAACAAAAATAACCTATCTAGGAAAAATACCTATGTTAAATTTTTTTCACCATTACTTAATTTATTTTAAAATAATATAATCATATCTTTTCATAATATTTTTTAAGTGGATTTAAATATCCAAGTTTTTAATTGTTAAGTACAGTAAATAAAAACTAAGCGCTTCCTATTTTAATTTTGTTTTGAAATGAGACAATTTATTTCTTAATTAATATTTTGAACACGTGTTCATGACTATTATCTACCATTACCTACTATGAAATTTTATGATTTTTTGAGAAATATTGTGCAAGTTGCAGCTAGGTAGGCAATTCACGTGATCAAAGTCACGTAGGTACCTACCTATAAAAAGCACTAGATTTGATCAATGGAAATGAGTTATCGAAAACTAATTCCTACTTCACTAACTGTTTTTACACTTGTGCACTGGCACTTTAGAAAAGTAATGTAAAATAATTTTTTTTATTTACAAATTGTATTTTACCTAAATTTGGAATTTAATAAACGTAATGTTCCAAAACTGTATTTTAAGTTTAATTGCGGTTATTAACTATTTACATAAATAAAAAAATCTTGTAAGTAGTAGGTATGTACGAGTAATGTACCTACGTTCGAAAATTTGATCGAAAACAGTCTGATCTTAAACCAACTGATCTAAAACCAACCGATCTAAGAACATTACGTAGTAAATCCAATTTTATTATTCAACGAAATAAAAAGAGGTGTAACGAATTTAGTGCTCATAAAATAGAAGGATCAGCTTAAAGACTTAAAGTATAAAAGGTGGGTTTTTGTGAGAGTTTACTTACCTCAAATAGGTACCTACTTTCCTACTATTCAGTATTCTGTGTTTAAAGCACAGAGAATATTTACGATGAATGAACTATAAAAGTTTTTATTTTTTTGATATTGTTGGACTCGCTGGAGTTTTTTTACCAAAACTTATTCAGAAAAATAGTAGCAATATGTTCGAAGTTACCTTTTTACTCAGAATTAGTTCAAAACTTTTAGGTGAGGTGAAATTTTGATTTATATTTGGAAAAGCTACTTAATATCTTAATAACACGTGTAATGCATAAATATTTGAGTTTGTTTAAAAAAAATGAATGAATTATCTGTGATAAGCGAATGGTAGTATACTTTTATCTTGTTTGTTATCGTTATAATTATCGCACGATAAACCTAATATTTAATTAGTTATGAATGTAGTATCTAAGTCTAAACGATCGGTAATATGGAAAAATCAAGAGATTAAAAAAATAACTAATTCCTAAGATGTGATGTCCTGTGTTCACCAACCAACACAGGTATAATTATTCCAGCAACCACAACTTTCGGATAAGAATAAATCAGTACTTGGCAGCAGAAATACGCATGGTGGTAGTAATTCCTCGGACGACGTCTTTAACAGAAAGGTCTACTAGATATGACGTTAAGAGAAAAAATCGTCTGACGGGTCTTAAATGATAATAACTCTTCATATAAGTACTCCAATATAATGTTGAGTAATGAAATAGTATTAATTATCCACCCCATTGTGACTCGGATTGTTGCAGTACAATGTTACACGATCCTGATTAATCGTTTCCTTATGTTGCGATCACGACGTTGAGCTTCGGACACACTGATTTATTTACGGTTGCGTATCAACTTGGACGCGAACCCTAAAAATAATACATTTTTTAAATGTAGAAAAACTGGCCGTGACCTTTAAACATATTTTACTTCTAAGCTGGGAAGATTAGTAGCCTAAATAAGGAATAGCGTGGCAATAGTCTAACCGATGGCAATCGAAACTCAGACTTACTGAATTTCGAGTTAAGCTTATTAACGGTGATTAAATCAAATAATGACCTATTTATTCATAAGTAGACTTCGTTAAGAGTTTAACTAAGAGCTGCTTTTTTCTAAAAGTTGGCCCCCTATAATGAAAAACGTTCGTCAAACAGTTAAGGCTGTTGAGTGCGCCACATAGTTTGACATCGGATATGACAGTCAAACGAAACTTTATCATGAACTACTAACTGTCATCAGTTTAACTATTTATTTGTTTCGAAACATCATTTTAAAAATCTATCGTGAACCGCAGCGGTGATAGCAGCAATGTGCACTAAGCTTAGGTCCTTCGAAAAAATATTTAATACGCTATTGAATTATCGTCCATTATGCCAGGTCAAAGGCCTCTGTACAAATTGTTTTGTACAATGACAAACGCGCGATAAATAACTGCTATCGTACAACGGTAGTTTCGATAGCGCTTGTCCCAGACCCGATGTGACCGATAGTAAATCTTAAAAAAAAAAAAATTGTAGACTACCTTTAAAACAGATACTACTCTCAGATAGTTTGGCTATGAATATGTACCTCGGTAGGTGCAGTGGTTAGTCTATGGAAGTCCTGGGTGTGAGTGTTAGGGCTATGCAATACTGAGCTATATTTTCTTCTAAGAATTTTTGAATAAAAAATTGCTTCAGCCTTGAGACGTTGGTGTTACACTCACGTTAATCCGAAAGCTCGTAAAACCATTCATCTCGTAAAATCATATCATTAACATCAATAGTTAAGGGTCCGGAATCAAAGCGAGAAGTAAGGTTCGATCCTCGCCCGATTCGATTTGTCGTCGCTACTTCTAGAAATAACTGAATAAGTACTATTAGTAATGTTAAAAATATTATTGCTGAAAAATATTTTATTAAAAAAATCAAAGCCGATTCCCGACTTCTACAGCCCAGGCTGACTTCAATTTTCAAAAATTCATAGCCCCACATAAAACTAGAACTAAGGTCCTTGTAATCCAAAGCTAGCAACTTCATCAACGAGGCAATTTTGGTAATACTTTTTTTATAGAAAAAACAAAATATAAGTGGAAAATTGAGCATAGAAGAAGCGTACGAAAATTCATTTCCCTTTAATGTTCTCTGTAAAATTGCTGGCGCGAATGACCTGAGATTAGCATTTCCTAGTAGCGAACGCATGAGAGCGCTTGTGTACTGCCACCGTTTAGAAACCGATAAAAAAAGTATCAAAGTAATGATTTTGAAAAGTGTACAGTACTTTGTGTGTAGTTATGTTTAGCTTAACCACTAATAAATTTTAATTTTACATACATGACGCTTTTATTATTTTGAAATTGATGTTTAGTGTTTTATAAACCAGAATAAAATAAATCTGTCCTACTTGAAAAATAAATTATCAGAACAATAGCCTTGAGGGCTGGTAAAATTCTATAATTTTCAATTTCAATCAGATTTTAATATGGTTAATTACTATAAATGTTACTGCCAGTTATATGAATTACATTATTTGAATATCATTTTATACCTTTATAAATTACATAGGTACACAATTAAAACATGAACATAATGTATCGATGTTAAATTAAAATATTCTTAAATTGACACAAAGCAGTAAATAGCTGTGGAACTAAGTAATATGTTTTATTATATTATTAATGTTCTTTTTAACATTATAGAATAACAGTTGTATATACGAGTATATAGTACTAGCAAACGCCCCGTGGTTACCGCATAGTTTTTTTTTAAAGTTAAATTGTGACAAAATCAAATCTTACTTCTTTATGGCGATTTTTTTTCTATTTCTATCTACTTATTTTAGTATGAAGTCGTACGTAAGCAGTGCACAACCGCATTCACCCACACACGCGCGCTGTACGCGCATGAACCCACTGTACGTGTAAGGCCACGCACACACGTGAAAGGATGACTAAAAATATTACGAGTTGACATTGAAATGTTAATGCACTCAGAGGCACGCCGGCGCATTTTACCGACATTTTGATCGATCCACTGCAGGCCAATAAAATTGAACACTATTCTTCTACTTTAAGCCTCAATAGCTCCACGGTAAAGAGGTTTTACGGCCTCCGTGGCGCAGTGGTATGCGTGGTGGATTTACAAGACGGAGGTCCTGGATTTAATCCCCGGCTGGGCAGATTGAGATTTTCTTAATTGGTCCAGGTCTGACTGGTGAGAGGCTTCGGTCGTGGCTAGTTACCGACAAAGACGTACCGCCAAGCGATTTAACTTTCCGGTACGATGCCGTGTAGAAATCGAAAGACCACCACCACACGAAAGACCATAACCACTGAACCAATTAGACATGCTTATAAAAATACAATTTTTTTAAAAATTTAAACATTTTCAGAATTGAATACCCAATTTTATAGATTACCGTACCAAATTTGGAATCAAATCTCATTCCGTCGTAGTAGAAATTCTACTGTGTTCACCGCTGAGCCACTTTGGTCAAACGAAAGTTAATAATTTAGTTCCGACTGGCCATTCGTTTACATTAGCTCTGAAATATTACACTGTGAATTGTTCTTTTCACAAATTTAATACGGACCAAATTTTCGTGCTCGAATTCCCTGAGTTTGTATAATAAACTGGAAGGTCCAACTTTTGGAATGCCGTATTCGTTGCTATGTACAACGTTTATCTCTTACTTACGATATTACCACCACGGGAATTGGGTGGAATAGGACTGATCATCCGTCTGGCCTCGTTAGAAATATATCGTCGTTATCAACCCATATTCGGCTTACTTCTGAGCTCGAGTCTTCTCTCAGAATGAGAGGGGTTAGGCCAATAGTCCACTACGCCGGTCCAATGCAGACTTCACACACGCAGAGAATTAAGAAAATTCTCTGGTATTTAGGTTTCTTCACGATGTTTTCCTTCACCGTTTGAGACACGTGATATTTAATTTCTTAAATGCACAAAACTGAAAAGTTGGAGGCGCATGCCCCGGACTGGGTTCGAAGCTCCATATCCCTTTTTTTACAAGGAGGAAGGACTGACCTTGTAGTGGTTGGTTAAAATGGGCTGATAATGACTTTTGTTTGTTTTTACCCTAATTTATTATTTAAGGATCTTAAAATGTTCTGACTATCTTACGAATACAATTCTTTGAAGCCTTTGCCAAGCTCGATAAAGTCAAAATAAACAAAGCCTAAATCGAGCTAGTGTTAAAGCTTAATTTCATCTTAACTTTCACAGTCAGCGCTTCTACTGTGCTTTGTAAAATTAAAATAAATATAACAAAATGTATTCTATGACAAGAGATGATAGGTTCATTTTACTTTGTCATAATGATCCGATACGCGAAAACGATTACGATTGCGAGCGTGCAAATTTTATACTATAATACGGACTAGTCGAGTTTGTTTTTGTTGCGTTTTTTGTTGAGCATGTAGCGGAATTGTGTATGGCAACAGATCGGTTTCCAAGGTTGCAGCGCCTAGGCTTCATTTATTGCTGGAATTGTGATTGTTACGTTCTCCTAACCGATTGTTAGATTAAACATGGGTTGAAAAAGTCGATTTAATTTACTCCGAACACTTCCTTGAAGTAAAAGGTGTTTTCATGCCTTTGAGTAGTTTGTCGAAAGCTTTCTCTTAATCACTCAAGGATTATTTGTTAATAATGAAACCTAAAGTTAGATGTGATTTAAAAGGAGATGCGCTTAAGTATATTAGGTCGTTTCTTTTTGATAGGTGTACAGGTAAATTTTAATCTGAAGCTGTCATTTTCCCCGTAATATTAAAAATAATACATATTCTAATGATAATCTAATCAATATAGAAGCCATCAAGCCATTTCATAGTTTTCAGTTTGGGTGAACAAAAACTAAGTAATATATGACCTGTGTCAAAAAGCCCCTTATATTTTTCTTCGTGCCTGTCTGCTATAACCCTGAATACAGCTTATACTCACGAAACGTCTTGGTATTTAGAATTTTCTCATTAGTTTTGCCTTTAGTTATTTTATTTCCACTTAACTTTTGCGATAATATTCTCTAGATGCTAATCGAAAGGTGATTTCGTAAGATTAACCGATTCCCTTGCACTTTTATACAAATATAAAACCATTTTTTAATATTATTTATTTATTTATTTATATGTAATGTAATAAATAATAGTTGTTAATTGATATAAATTTGTTATTAGGCAATTAAGTTAAGAAGATATTAAATGTAGCCCAAAAATGGCAAGATAAATAATATTAAAAATAAATTTTGGCTTCACCTGTTTGAGTTTTGAGTTTTATGTTAAGTTAAAGTGACTCGACGAAGTGTAAGTTCCAAGCCATTCATGTAAATGAAGCAACAAAAATACATTTTTATCTTAGATGAGAGCTACCTTGACATCTGTCGTACAACAAATGAGTAACTTAACTATAATAGTGACCGCTGACGGTCGAAGTCAACAAGAAGCGGCTGTCGCGACTGTAGGAGCCAAAGGCACAAGCCGTGGGGCCGCGTGGTGAAACAATAAATTAAATGTTTAAGACTGGCCGCTTTCAGAATCAATTTCGTGTGAATCCTCTACTCGAGTTTATCGTTTAAGTAAGCAAATTTATGTACCCTAATGCGCTCTTGGTAGCGTTGGAAATCAACGTTTTGATTGTAAAATACGTACCCATGTCGGCGAATGCAATTTGCTCTACACTTGTGGGTGGTGGCTTAATGGCGCCATTATACGAGAGAATGGCGTTTGTTGCACAAGAATTGCCTTCGACTGCGGACAGACATTACCTGGAAGTTTGTTTAGTATTGAAATTTTAATGTGTTTCGAGTGTTGTGACATAATTATTGTGTTCTGTTGATAAAACTCGAATCGGTTGTCCGCTAGATGTGGAACAGCCCTTGCTATTACGAAAAGTAGCAAATAAATAATGAAAAGATTCAGTTCTTCTATTTTAAATATTTCCAAGACAACGTTTCTTCTTCTTTAACATCCTCTGATTGCTACCCAAACATTTTAAATGAAATAAACAAATGTGACTCATCCAAACTTTTAAGATATTCCATGAAATCACTCGTTCCAATTTGTACGTAATTACAAAAACCACAACCTGTTGTTTGAACTATGAAGTTAGATTATAATTGTTGTTTTTAAAAGTGACTTAAACACAATGCGTCAATATTAAATACCAAAATCTTTAACTTACGTACAGAATTAAGTACTTTATCATTTTATTTATTAAATTAAACGTTAATTAAAAACTGAACCCATGAAAAGCTTACACTTTGGCTTGATTATTATCAGCCCACGAACAATAAACTTAGTCAGGAATTTAATTAAATGACTTGGTGGTTTATTTTCAAGTACTTAAAGTGCAATAAGTAATTTAAAAAAAACATTTATCGCTTTCTGTGAAAAATGTTAACATTTTGTTGTCTTCTGACGTGCAACAATGTACATATTATTTACTTTACAGAGTCACCCAACAGAAAGTCCAGCAAATAGCAATAAATTCAACGTCTCGTTGACGCCGGACTGAAATTCGCAACGACCAACTTCTGGGCGAAACACCAAAACTCGGCCATATATCTTTCAATTCCGCATAAGCTTAAGTTTGCTCTTTGATTGTAAACACACCGACTTCGATAAATTAAGTTGAAATTCATACAAAATATTTGCGTTGTTTTAGGCGACATATATCTCAAATCTATACTCCAATTTTTCTCATTTGATAGTATAAATATTATCTTTGTAAATTATGGTGAAATGGCCTTGACTGGCCCTTAATGCTGATTTTGCGTTACTTCAACAAATCCCTGAGTAAGTGAGAACTATATTTCAACGTAATCAACAAATATTCTGCCGTTATTATAAATATTAAATGAAAATTGTGTTTAAACAGCATAAATAGATTCCATTGTTTCTTTTTGTTTATTTTTTGCGTTTCTCATGGTATAGGATATTTGCTGATAAATTGTAGACGATCTATAATACGATTTTGGGTATTTACATTTTGAAAGAAGAAATGATATATTATGAGAGTATTTTTCAAAGACATATAATATAAATATATATACAAAATAAAATAAACTTAGTTCAGAATGTACCCATGTTTTTGTTTCAAATATAAAGATAATAAACTATTATTTACAACATATCATCTATTCGATAAAAAGCTGACACGCGATAGCCATAGGGCAACATTATAAAACTCGTAAAAGTACATTAATTATTCCAATAAAAATTACCTTTCGTTCGAACTTCGATATTTACCGTTTACTCCGTGAGTTTTTATACCAAGCGTAACTTTTTAATGTTTATAATAATATAACTTGTATTCTGAATTATTCTCACATCGCTGACAATTATTATGAGGATATTAAAAAGTCGCGGCTCAATGTCCGTAGTGTCATTAAACTTACTTTGAACTTTTCAAAAGATAATGTCGTGTCACTATAAAACTTGAAGGTTGCTCGGATAAAAGACTCAAAGTTTATTATTTTCAAAATTATATGTGCGAAAGAAATCTTTATTTGCGTTAATATTGTACAATCTTAAAACATTCGTGGCT
The DNA here is from genome assembly GCF_947172395.1 of Bicyclus anynana. Classification (NCBI taxonomy): domain Eukaryota; kingdom Metazoa; phylum Arthropoda; class Insecta; order Lepidoptera; family Nymphalidae; genus Bicyclus; species Bicyclus anynana. Next base: position 692,229 of record NC_069102.1, read on the forward strand.
TGTTAGAATCGTGATATGCCACTCGCTAAAAGTTTCGTTTACTGCTAAGAGGTCTTACATATTGTAATGCACTGTTAAATATTAATTAGAATAATTAGGCCAATAAGTAAGTGATTTGCAATGAAATAGTTTGCACGTACGAGTATGCTAACATAATATATATATATTCTGTAGTTGTTAGGTCATTGTTAATTACGTACCCACGGGTGTTGGCGTGATTATGTCTATGAAAAAGTTAATGATTTGGTCTACCCAGAATATACAAGTTGCGGCTTCTCAGAAAATATTCCTCATAAGGAAAGAAGAAACAAACTAATACCTTGTTAGTAACAAGATATATGCTATTTTTTGTAAGCGAAAAATTTAAAGTCAATACACTTGTAATGAAAATAAACTACTGTACACCTAATGTTTTTTTGCATCTATTTGTATAATTAGAATCTAATTTAAGAATGTAGGTATACTTAATGATGTTTTCGTGATTGATAGAACATTCTAGCGTTGTACTTCTGAAAATCGAGATTGATAACATTAAAATACTGAGCAATATTCTGTCAGACCGACGGTAAGGTTTCTCGTTCGAGCAAAGATAAAAGATACAACAGGTAAATAAAACGGAATAAATTAAGAAAAATGCTCAAGAAAACGTTTACTTTGCATTTTGCAATTAACAGAGACGTACAATCACGGACAATTGCCCCGTTTTCGTTTTATTCAAAGCGACGGGTACATCGAAAATCATAAAGTTTACGATCGCCGAAATTGCAGGACTCTCCTCTTGTACTTTCGAAAAAATCTTAAAACTAGATTTCACTGCGCTTCCACTCAGTTCAGCTTTACGACCCCCCTTCCTTATCAGCCGCGCCGGTTTATGGCGTAATTAATTCTCTTATGTGCCCTGCTGAGACCGCTGTTTTTTATGTCCACTAAACTTGAGTGAGCTTCGTGAAAATTTTCATAATCTCTCATGTTCGTAATTATATGTTTATATTTTTACTCTACACTAGCGTTTGTGTTGAGTTTCACTTGTCTTTAATAACATAATTTAAATTCTTCTAAAATAATTCAACTGTATTTTTGTATTTTCATATTGTTTGTCTATAATTTAGATTTGATAGTCAATAACAAAAACTGTTTTATAATATAATATATTGTATAACATTTTATTGTAAATTTATGTAAATCGATTTATTTTTATACTACCTTTTGACATACGATATATTATGCTAGTCATCACAAGATAAGTTGTATGTATTAGTTGCAAGCCTAGTCTAGTTTTGATGTGTTGGCTATTGCTAACCGTGTAATCGACAATGACCTTTAGAACTCTTATTTCGTTCAGATGAAACCGGTTGGCGATCTAAGCCGAGACCTGTTTTCGTGTTGCTATACCGAGGCGCTCTCATGTTTCTAAAGTAACCGTATTATTAAATTTAAACTAGACACGTTTGAGATTAGTTAACTAGAATTAAGTAATTTAATAGATTTTGATCTTCTTTATTTATGAATTATTTTCTTATAGATTATGGGATTATGTTAATGTGATAATGAAAAATCAAAAATATCATCACATTAGAAGGGCAAGTGTTACAACACGCAAAAAAAAAAAATATTATGCTCCGTGAAAAAATCTAAGTTTTCTTGTCCAAGAAAGTTTTTCTACTGATATTCACTCGGTCCAGTAATCGCGTTAGCCGTTTAACTTGTGGACAGCCCCTTTTATACAATTAACTCCTTATTGAATTGGAAAAAAAACTTACGTTTACTCAACTTTGTCTGGCGTAAGGTTTAGTCTGAAAGTTTTTTTTTTCCATTTTCCACAAGTAAGTAATTGGATTAAAGGATCAACGGATTATCTTGACGTTTCTAGAACTGCTGTCCGTTGTGTTGCTGGAAATCTTATTACTGAAATGTTTCTTTATACGAGTGTACTTTCGTATTCCCTTTAATATAAAAATCGCTTTTGGATTACTCAAAGTGTTTCAACATGACGTAGATGATGGATTAAACTCAGTAGGTAATCCTCCTTGAATGTTTCTCATAATCTACTTTTCTTGTTTTTTGAATTCTTTTATTATTACGGCTTTGTTTCTAAACGGATTAATTTAATTTTAGATATTATAGGCATCTTTTCATAATTATTTTATAGAGATCACTCGATAATCTTAATAGAAGTTAATACCCAGCTTTAAATTACACGATCCGTGAATTTTCTTGAAAGAAAATTTAGGTCGAAATGTTCACTTTCAATAGCAGTTCAGTGAAAAGAAATAAAGTCAATACCAAATTCTTTGCACCCAACTGCATCGGTGTGTTGGTAGCTAAGCATTCCTGCTTAACTTAAAATTTAAACGCTTTGGAAGTGCAAAAAACCCGAGGAGAATCCACAGCAGTCTGGCCCCGTACATATTTCACTAACTTTGAAATTACTTCTCGCCATCTTCAGAGTCATTTATTTATTGCTTCGGTAGATAATTTCCAGTTCCTTTGCCAACGAAATCTAGCAGAATTTTGTTTTAAGGGTCGTTTGCTTTAGAATTAATTCTAACATCTGTTTTTTCCTTTAAACATTTATTGCATTTAGTCTCTTTTACTTAACGACGATAATATAGCATGTTATGTTGTATGATCATTTTAGTTACTATTTTTTTTAATTCTTTGGATTATGTTTCTTTTTTGTAAGTTTTAACGTGAAGTTTAAAGTAGGTAGCTAAATAATTACCCATTGAAGGGTAACAATTTGTTAGTAGATGTTAGAAACAATAACTGATTCCGACGGCTCAACATGCTTTCGCTGCACGCACGTAAAGTTATGGTCTAATTAGATATCAACAATCTAATCTTCCATCTGTTTCCCGACTTAGGTAGATATTACTTTAGCAAAGTGATCTATTATAGATGTAGCTAACCTTGCAAAAGTTTGTGTAACCCGAACTTGAATATGATTTATAAACGTTATGTTTATTAAAATTAATATCTTTTTTTCTTAGAATTCTTTCTTTACATGTTCATCTTGATTTTTTACATACTCTACTGCTTGATTGTTTACTTATCTTTCATTTATTTTATTATTGACCTACTACTAAGTGGTATTTAATAATCTTATTTTTATTTCAATATTTTTTAAAATATGTACAGATAAAGTAGCAATGTTGTTACTGAAATGTTTTTTTGTTGGCAATAACTCGAAATTTTAACAAGCCATTTTCATCATACGCTTAGAATTTATACTCAAGTAATTCAGGACGTAAACGACGAAACGGAATTTTACGAATCATAGCACAAAATACCCCAGCTAGCCATCATAATAGTAACAAATTTAATTAAACAACAAAATGCCTTGTGGAACCCCAAAATCGGCATGAAGTACGGCATTCGGATCATTTACATCACGAGTAGCGTGACTCCAAGAACGAGGCAAATCCCTTGGATGCCTGTGAAATTAATCACCCGCCTTGAATATCCCCTTTTCCAGAGCTCCTAGTACGAGGGTTTCAGAAGTGGGATTTCATTTCGATTTTAATACGAATTTTGCAGTATTTAGTAATTGCGTATCGTTTCTTTATAAAATTATTATTTTAGAATTACTGTTGTAAGTCTATAAACAGACGACATAGTCATTTTGTGATTTACGTTTAAGATTCTTGAAAATTACATTAGATGTTATTACTTTTTCGATAAAGTATACTGACAGTGTGATAACTGGTTGCAAAACATATATTTCTTAATAAAATATTAAGTTTAGCTCTAATGAAGGTTTATTTTATGGTTGCATTGTCAACTATTAAGATCATGTCACTCGTGCTAGGGAGCAAGGTTCAAGTATCCCTGTAACAAACCACTGAAATACAATAAGTAGATGAGCTTCGAGTCTATGGAGCTTTTCTTTGCTTTTTAGAATCCGTTTTTGAAAGTAAATGATTATAAGACCTTGAAATGTGTGTATACTTCACTGTGTGAGTCCATTCTAACTTACTGTATCACTGCATGGGGAGGAGCTTGTACATCTCATATGCTTCCTCTTGAAAGAGCTCAAAGGCTGGTTCTAAAAGTAGCTACATGTAGGCCTTTTGATTACCCTACTCGTGATCTATATAGCCATTGTCAAGTCCTAACAGTTAGGCAATTGTTTATACTTAATATTATAATGTGTCAACATAAACAAAATAATTTTAAACATAATATTAATTACAGACGGAGGAAAGACAAAATTTGTGATGTTAAACATTGTAGAACCAGCTTTGCTCAAAAGCATTTATCATTTCTTGGAAAGCATCTGTACAATGTAGCTAGCAAAGTAATGGAATTGCGTTCATTGACTAACAATACTTGTAGAATCAATGTTAAAACCTGGCTTCAAACATTAGATTACGATGAAACTGAAAAATTGCTAAAGATTCTTAGATAATTACTTAAACTTACTAGCAGGCACACTCTCATGTACACACACACACACACACACACACACACACGCACACACACGCACACACACACATACGCATACGCTACCTTTAAATTATTAAAATAAAACTGGTATAAATTACAAATGCACATATATTAAGTTTTAATTGTATTTGTAACTCAAATTATATATAAATTGGAAAAATTATAAGTTATGTATAAATTTGATTGTATAAGCTACCTTATAAACTAAATCACAATTTAATACTTTTTTGTTTTATATTTAATTTTTACTTTTAATAGTTTATTTAATTTAATTAATTTAATTTAATTAATTTTAATACTTTTTAATTGTACTTGTACTGCAGCTAAAAATATTGTAATCTTCGTTCGTGAAGAGATGGTGGTTGTAACACAAAATCTTTTATAGATTTTAGCACAACTGCCGTTTCAACCTATTCTGTATAAAAATGTTTTTTGCTCAATAAATCATTTATTCATTTATTCATTTATTCATTTAAATATGTTTTTTAATGCAGTGACACTCGTAAAATCATAATTTAACAAAGAAACAATAATCAATAAGCGATTTTACAGCAAATGTAATAGTTTAAGATGTCTGTTAACGTGTTTGATAGTTTTAAATCGGCAACTAAATATTTATTGTCATTTTTCACTCTTAAATTATTAGGTTAATAGATATTTTATTATCTCACACAGTTTTATGTAATAACTGGGTCGCGTGAATTTGTCGATAACACTATCACTTTAATTTTATGTTCTGTGAAATTAGTTTGTCACTCATCAATATCAGCCTCACAGGCCAAGGCCTTCCTGTTTATTATAGAGAGGATTTGGATCTTAGAGCCACTATGCACCAATAGGGTAGTTGACTCATATCAAATTTAATATATTAATTTCGTGTAGTACATGGAATAAGGGTCCGAAATACATTGATACTAGCTGACGCCGCGCGGTTTCACTCGCGTGGTTCCCGTTCCTGAAGGAATACGGGCATAATGTATAGCCTATAGCCTTCCTCGATAAATGGGCTATCTAACACTGAAAGAATTTTTCAAATCAGACCAGTAGTTTCTGAGATTATCGCGTTCAATCAAACAAAGAAACAAACAAACAAACAAACTCTTGAGCATTGTAATATTAGTATAGATTTATTGATAAAAGTTAAGGATTTGTTATAAAACTTAATTTAAAAATCATGTATTTTTTTAAATTTGCCAAACGTCAAAAACGCTATCGTTCATTTTGTGACGTCACTATGTTACTTAATGTACTAAACTTAACTAATTGTTGACTAATATTTTTGTCAAACGCTCCGTTTGTAAGAGATTATTGTTATAGTGACGTCATGAAACAGTTGAAATATAGACCATCATGGCCGACAGGCGTTTTGGCTCGTATTGTCAAAAACATATTTCCAAATTAAAATTTTCATGTAATCACGTCTCAAAAAAATATGATATTTTTTCAATCTATTAGAATAATAATGAAAAAAGACCATTTAATAAAAAGTATCAACTAACCTGTTGGCGGGCTTGGGATGATAATTTGACTCAGACCAAAGATCAACGTCTTAACTTGTTCTGCAATGTTAACATATTTTATAACCCTGGCTCGGATTATGAAAGGATCCCAAGGATCTCATGATCCATAGACACTGGACAATTTTTTTTTAATAATTTGCCTAATATTCTTAATAATATGACGAATATTCTATCTATCGAGTTTCTCTGCAATCAGTTGGAGAGACTGTTAGTTGTGGTACAACAAAAGTCCAACAGGATGATATCGAACCCATGGTCAGAATACAGAGATTCGACTCCTTTACCGTGGAGCTATTAGCTCTCATTCGCACGACAGTTTTTTTAACGGGCGTTAAAAAAAAGCGTTCAAATATAGTATGAAGTTAAATGAAAGTCTATTTTCGAAAACAAGTGCCCAGCAACATTGCTCGGAAAAGAGTCATGTTTTAAAAACGCTGTCGTGTGAACATATACTTGAAAATGCGTTTGTTATATTTGGACGCTTTTTTAACGTTCTTTAAAAAAAACTCTCGTGCGAATGAATAGCTTAAGGTTTTACATTGCGAAGTTAAATTAATGATAAATGTCATGAACTCCAATATTTCCATCGCCTTCAAGTTTGCTTTGTTTATTATAATTACAAGTCAAAAGGTATTCGCGAAACGAGGAAGTTATGAGTTCAGATAATACATAGAAACTCAAAACTCCTTTGACAATGCTAGCTGTACATTTATTAACTCGAAACATTTTCCTAATTAAATATTAACAATCCGGCGCTTCTAATCAAAGGAGTTACGATAAAGGAGTATGTACATAAACAGAAAATAACAACGTAGCAATTTTTAAAAATCTCAATTTGGGAGCGGATCGAATCCTTCTCATATGTACTTTCCCATTGCCTTCTTATCGAATGATAAGAGTACTAAAAAAAAATGCGAGAAAGTATTTTGAAAATAAAATGCCAGGAGAAAAAATGTATGTTTAGCCAACAAAAATAAGTAATGTGCCTATTTAGGAAAAAGACGAGAATTACGAATAGATGTTTTGGACTAGTAGGCCTTTACTTAAGCCTATTTATTTATATAATAGCAATATCATACTGATATTATAAAGCTTTAGAGTTTGTTTGATTGAACGTGCTGATCTCAGGAATTACTGGTCCAATTTGAAAAATTATTTCAGTGTTAGATAGCCCATTTATCAAAGAAGGCCCATTTATCATTTATTATCCCCGTATTTCTACGGGAACAGGAACTACGCGGGTGAAACCGCGCGGCGTCAGCTAGTGTTTTTATAAAAATACTATTAAACCTTGGCTATTAAACGCGGCAATACACCCTTTATTCTTCCTATCATTCTACGCGGACATTATTTGTAAAGCTATTAGGATAAGTTATTTTTTGTCTCTTATATATTGTATTCTATTTAAATAAAAACAAATAAATGTATTTTACAAATAATTTTAAATATGAGTAACACGTCACCATAGTCGGTGCCGGTCCCTCCACGTGCCTGTCACTGCACGGTGCAGTGTAAACACTCCTTAAGTGGTAAATAATTAATTCTGAGCTGCCGTTGCCGTATCATAAAACCCGAGAAGCTTAATCTAAATTTGAATCGTAAACTTGTAATAATTACGGTCGAAGCTTAATCTTTGTTGATACAAATTTACTTCTTTAATCTAGATAGCCCGTTTACCGGCATCATAAATATTTAATTTCACTCGCTTGCTATAATTATATGTTGTACAAAATCTCAGCAAGTTAAAATCAGTGAAGAACTGCTTACAATCATGAATTGTTAGGATTACATCATCAGGCTACTATGATAAGATCTGTGATAAATAAATATAGTTTGTAAGATCTATAGTATAAAATTATATACATGCAGGTAAATATATTCTGGCCAAATAAAAAAAAATATTGATTGATTGGATCTTCATCATATATTGTATATCTAAGAAAGATCTAGATCTCGTCACGTTTCGAAGAAAAAAGCACATCAAAATCGGTCCATTTGTTTAGAAATTACGATGACACAGACAGATGCACAAACATACATGTCAAACTCGTTTACATCTCGTTAATTACGCAAATATACATATTAAATAGATATTCCGTATTATATATTTTTTAATATTTTTTGTAATTGGCAGGGCATTGTAGAACAATGTTTTATACATGATTTGTATTTTAATTGATTATGAAACATGGCTAAAACTCAGTGATAGAACGTTGGACTATGTCCGAGTAGTTTCGAACCCATACGGGGCCCTTAGTCATAAGGTTCTCATAACGCGGCACGGTTCTGGCATAATCCGACGTTGTTTTATGTGAGTTTTAGCAGTGTTTCATAATAATTTAATATGAATAACACTCACGACACTTTTAATTCTAAAAATGATGTGTGATCTTTTATTATTGGATAGGGGGTGAATGGTTTTTGCCATTGGGTGGGCTATATCTGCTTGTTTTGACAAATAAAAAAAAAAAACTTGTCGTTGAATAAAAAACCTTCACAACCGATAACAATATAGAGTTCAAGTAAAGTTCAGCGCAGTTCAGAAGTTAATGTTTGTTATCGTATAAAATTGACACTAATTGAAAGCGTAGTGGCCTAATTTAGTGCCGTTAGTAGTAACTTGGCCATTTGATTGTGCGGGTCATTGCTGATTAAATACGAAATTCAAATTATAAGTGTAAATAATAATTTGTAGACAGCTGTACGAAACTTTTTCTTACAGTAATAGTTGATGAAAATGCAGATGGTGTACTTTAAGTGGAACCAAGGTCATTAACCAACACTTTCTTACCTCTCTCTCTTACTTAGTTAAGAAGTTTTTTGGTGGAGATCGACTGGGGAAGTAATGACTTGCTTATTTCTGCTGCCAAGCAGTATTGCTGTGTTTCAGTCGGCAGGGCGTTGTATCAGGTATAATTAGAGGCGCATGAGGCGTTCGTAGGACCTATCGGAGAAGACACGTGATATTTAATTTCTTGTAATGCACATAACTGAAATGTTGGCGATGCATGCCCGGACCGAATTCGAACCTACACCCTCCGGAATCAGAGGCAGAGGTCATTTCCACTTGTCACTTGGGCTGTCACGGCTCAGCATAGTCTATACCATACCATATATACTATACCTACGGACCTATACCATAGTATAAATTCGATTTTTTTTAATTCAAGTAGGCTCAGTTTACAAGCATTTTTGATACGTCAGTTAACTATTTGTAAAGATTCTACCACCAGTTCGGAAGGCAGGTTCTGCTGAGAATAATCCGCCAATTATAGAAAATACCTTTGGCGATATAAAATATTTGTCGATAGTACTACATTGGATGAGTTGTGTCACAAAAAACTATGTACAATAACTTATAATACTAAGTACTGACTCAATACAGTTTTTTATCAATTATATTTACGCTAACGCTAATTACTTTTGCCACTATCGCCATAACCGTTAAGGAAATCCTTTCGTGTATTAATTCTATTAATATGTACCTACGTATTATATAACTAGCAGACGCCCCTCGGTTTCACCCACGTAGATCCCGTTTCAAAGAGAATACGGTGATAAAAAATAGTCTAAGGGATAACACACATTATATGACTTTCTATTGGCAAAAGAAATTTTAAAATCGGTCAGTAAATCCAGAGATTATTCCCGAAACAAAAACTTTACCTCTTTAGGATATTAGTATTGACTAGCGAACGCCCGCGACGTCGTCCGCCCTTAGACCTACAATCTACAATCCAGCCCTTACAGTAGAATTGCTGTAAAAATGGAGTAACTTCCCACGTTTTCCTATCATTTCCCTTCACTGCTCTGCTCCTATTGATCGTAGCGTGATGATAATAATTCTATAACCTGCCTAGGAGTTGAAGAATAATTGTACCAAGTTTCGTTAAAATCCGTCGAGTAGCTTTTGTTTCTATAACAGACAAACAGACAAAAATTTTACTGATTGCATTTTTGGCATCAGTATCGATCACTAATCATCCTTTGATAGTTATTTTCATGTACAGAATTGATCTCTATAGATTTATTATAAGTATAGATGAGATACGCATCGTTGCAGTGAAATGGTTTGTTTTAAATCGTACATTGGTTCAACATGAAACATGTTGGACCGCCTAGGGCAGGCACCGGTCTGAGGCGAACCGGTACCACATTTTTAAGTTCACGGTCTTACAATTGTATTTATTACACGTGTCGGTTGCTTCCTTCTACCGGTTTCCAGTTACTCGTTCTTAGCGACTGAAATGTTTTTTGATTCATCCTTATGTGATGACTTAAAATCCTGGATCGCCATACTTAAATGACGTAGCAAGCTTAAAACTATTACGTTTGTAGCCAGCACCATGTTATGTACAGGCTCCTTATGTAACTGATGCTTCTAAACAGCACAGCACCATTACTAAGTGTACATAAGTATCTATTTTACGTATGCTGCACCCTTAATTAGTATTAATAATAACCACCCTTAATTAGAATGCAAACTCCTTACGTAAGTAGCTCATTTAAGTAGCTTATTTTTCTCAGTGTATTTTAGTTCTACATTTCATAACACCTCAAAGTTTACCTCTGCGAAATGGCATCTAATTATATAAATAGTGTCCAAATTCATACGTTTTATAATTAAACTCAATTGAAAACGTTACATTTGTGTGATTGTTTATTGTACACGAGCCGATGCCGCGTGGTTTAACCCGCGTGTTTCCCGTTCCCGTAGGAAAACGGGGATAACATATAGCCTATAGCCTTCCTCGATAAATGGACTATCTAACACTGAAATAATTTTTCAAATCGCACCAGTAGTTCCAGGGATTAGCGCGTTCAATCAATCAAACAAACAAACTCTTCAGCTTTATATATTATCTGATGATTTTAAGTTATGATGATAATAAATAAATGAATAAATAAAATGTCATTATAATCTCCTTCTCTCTCGTTCTCGTAGATATTTAGCGTAATGATCGTATTTTTGAAATGCACTTTTATATTCCGTTTTGTTTTTAATCTCGTTTGTCCAGAAGAGTTTATCTATCTATCTATAATCTATTTACAAAATTTCGTTCCACTGGCCAGTTACGATCCGTTTCTCGGAAATATTAATATTCGTTGATAGACGTCTTATCATCTACTTGAATAGGTTATGGTTTTAGCAGATCGTGTATTGTTTGAACTGATATCCTCCACATATTGGTTGGATAGTATTAATTAGTAAAGATAATACTATTACGTTGGCTTTTTTTTAAAATATTGTATACTTAAGATTTGACGTTTGTTCAAGTAACATTTAATATAGAGTAAGATAACAGGAGCCTTAAATTTAAATTTGTAATCCATAAAAATATTTTATGCAAACATGTTTTTTTTTCATGTTTATGGTTGTTTTTTTAAATTATGCTTTAACTAAATAGTTACTATTTACTAGTTGGCGTCGAGGCACGAGGCCTGTAGGGCAGGAGCGCCCAGACTCTCCACAAGGAGATCAGTAAATGCCTCAGGGAGGCAACAGGCGACCCTCAGCAGGCAGCTTTCTCGCGCAAAAAATATCAATCGTAATTCAACTTCGGAATGCTGCCTGTGTTATGGGCATTCTACCAAGGGCTGCAAATTTTGATAAGTAGTTTTAAGTATCAGTGTTAATTTATTTTAATGTTATAGTTTTAGTCAATTTATTTCAATTTATGCATATTTTTGTAGTTAAATTGTACCTTTTGTATTTTAATAAACCAATTCCTATTCTAGTTACACTCAGTTATACCAAAAGCATTTTTACAAAATGGCTTCAATAAGTACACCATAAATAATAAATATAACCTATACTAAAAATAATACTTATAGATATGATAAACCGTAAGCATGTTTCTTTGTAAGACTCAGATCTCTGTTACTAATTTTGTTCGTAATAAAATATATCAAGGATCTAACTAAATCATAAATTTATTTATATTATGTTATTTACTTCGGAATTTAGAGCTTGAACGTTAATAAAGTATCGTAAATGTACCTACACGTGAAACATTACACGTGTCGAATTGTTTTTCACGTATCTATTCAAGGAAATGAAACATTTTAAAGTAATAAAACGTCGTGATTCACTTGAGGAATTCTTCAAAATTACGATTCAAACTCATAGAATCCAGAATGATGTAGTGTTAAAAATACATTTTAGGTTAAATTTGCTACAAAGATCTCAGATATTTTCCAAGTCAAGTTGGAAAATTAGTATTGAATAATAATATACTTAGCTGTCGTCGATATAAGAATAAGTCTCGCTGCTAATAATCTAGACCCTAGATATTCTTATATTTCTGACCCTATTCCACTATACGTAATTAATATTGCTTATATTAAATTGATATGACTCAACTACCCTATTCGCAGGTGACTGCTAATGATTAAATTAGTCTCAAGTTTTTGTAATCCAACTTTACGACTCCTACGCAAAAGTATGCTACATTTAAAATATCTAAAAAACTAATTGCTACACTAATTAATCTTGGTGTTAGAAAAACAATTTAAATCACGCATTTAAATATTCGGTATAAATGACACTTTTAAAAGTGTTATAAATCAGTGTGCTAAATTTATAATATGGAAAAGTGCATCAACTGATGTTATCAGCATGGGTGCTAAGTTGTCGGACCGGTTTGTCTCGGAACTTTAATATTGATATAAAAGCTACGTCAAATTGATTAAGGTGACATTGTGGCATATGAGATGAACTCGCTTTAAGCGTTTGCAATTTATATCAGCCAAGTGCATTATGGACAACGCGAAATGTAGGGTTCCGCAGATCTACGTCGTAGCTTGTTTAGGATGGTGGTTCTTAGTGTGTCGACTAATCTTTCAATTTCAATCCATTCTCGTACTTAGCTGTAACAGTTTTCCTCTTAATTTCATTAAATTTTTCACGTTTTAAATCCATAAACAACCGTTTAGCCTTTACCGTTTAGGTGCAGTCTATCACTTGACTGTACCAAAAACTAAAGGTTTTATTTTCTATATAATTGTAATTAATTTTTCTACGTCCAATAAAGAAGGTTTTCCAAATCAGCTTTCAATCTTTGTAACGCTATCATGTTATACGCAATTAATGCAATCACACCAAATGTGAGGATGACATAGATGCAGTCTAAGATACTATTACTGCCAATGTATATAGTATCTAGCTGATGCCGCGCGGTTTCACCCTGGTGGTGGTGGAATAATATATAGCCTATAGCCGTCCTCGATAAATGGGCTATCTAACGCCGAAACATTTTTTCAAATCGGACCAGTAGTTCCTGAGATTAACAAACAAACTCTTCAGCTTTATAATATTAGTATAGATTTCTGTGTATTTCAATAATGGTGCCGAAATAAATGCTGGTGTTTAATCTTAGCACTTCAATTTCTTTTTAGTGCAATGTTTGACTTGCGACCGTAAATCTTCAGCTTCTGTGAATGCATCTTTACGCGGCGATATTTCACCAGCTTTCTCCATAAATCGATCCAAGTATATCATTCTGTAGATCCAGTGGCAGGCACTTTGCGGTTTTTTTTTTGGTTTTCATCAAAATAAAATTTTGTATTAATTTTTTTTGTTGTACAATTTCTTACGTCTGCGCTCAATGTAATTAAAAGTATGTTTCATGTATCACATGTTAATTCAAACAATGAAAATCTTATGAAATTTCCCTTAGTAAATCCAAAATTAATAAAGATGTAAACAGACTATAATATTGGTTTTCTTTCTAAACTCTCTCAAATACTATTTAGATATTTACTTTATTTATTTAAATTTAAATCACACATCTGTTAATTTTTAACCTTATTTTAGTTAGTAGTTAGTTTAGATATTCTTGTTACAGTAAGTGAGAAACCTTGTACATATATTCCTATACATCACAACAATTACATACCTACGACAAACGTGTATGCATAGGATCCTGAAAAAACTTCTTAAGAAGGTAAATGCTGAATAGATATATTTTTTGAAGGTGTTTAAAATTGAATGAAAAATTAAAAATTACAGTTAAAATGTTTCTTACAACAAAATAATCTTTAGATAATGATAATGTGTATCTATTATTTTATTGTATGTTTAAATAAATTAAATTAAAAAAAAAACATAGCTTGGAACGAATTTACGCAGTTTAAAAATATGGCTTGCTCGACTCGCTAACAGAAATGAATGAGTTCAAAGACGTTAATCTAAGCCTACTGCGAGATAAATTGTGGAGAGGCGAGCAATAACTCAGAAAAATGCGAAAAATAAATTTTGCGGATTAAAAATGGAAAGTTATTGTTACTGGTGTTAAATAGTGAGGCCTAGGTTAGTTTACTAAAGTATTTGTTTTCAGTATTCACTGACAGAGATTCGTTATCTGTAAGGCCAAGGAAGTATCATTGCAGCATCAGAGTTTTTTTTATTTTTTATTCTTTACAAGTTAGCCCTTGACTAAAATCTCTATGATGTAATGACGCATGCTAAGATGGAAGCGGGCTAACTTTTCAGGAGGAGGATAAAAATCCACACACCCTTCGATTTCTACACGACATCGCTAAATCGCTTGCCGGTTTTGCCAAGCCAAAGGTAAGGTAAAACTGAGATCGTTATCCCAGTTTTCGATAAAGCTTCGTTATTTTAACATCAAAATTACTTGAGATTTTGCTACTTTTATCTGGAACCCTCAATATTTATTTGTTTTTAACGGACTTTAAAAAATCGAAGGTTTTTTTTTTGTAATGTGCGTAAAGCAACCATTTAGAAAAGCTTTTGAAAACTTTACCTGAAAGTATGGAAAATCGGAGGGCAATTTTGTTTTGAAAATCCTTGTTCTTTGAAGTGGAACAAACAACAAACAAAAACATGAAAATTTGAATGACCTACAGCTACTGAGCACATAAATGACGCGTTTCAGTTTTTTTGTTTACAAGTGGATCGAACACTTGCCTCGAACGGCGGAACAATAAATAAAACACAAACATACTAAACGACTGCACATAATTTAATATTATTGCGAGCAATTCATATGGAGATCGATAGATATAAATCAAATGAGCAGAATATAAAAGTCTAGTGTATTCGATTTGGCAAATAAAATACTGGAAACTTTTGGTGGAGTGAGCCACGTCACTGAGACTTGGAACTGTTTTATTGATGCGATCTCTCACTATTGAGTATTGTCTAAACTCTCTACAATATTATATGTTTGATTTTTTGTTTGTTTACTAGCAATTGACTCAATAACTACTTGACAGCTTTTTTGCTTACACCAATGGAAAGTCTTGACGGCCTCCGTGGCGCAGTTGTATGCGCGGTGGATTTATAAGACTGGGTTCGGTCCCTGGCTGGGTCGATTGAGGTTTCTTAATTGGTTCAGGTCTAGCTGGTGGTAGGCTTCGCCTGTGGCTAGTTACACACACACACACACTACCGGTACGATGTCGTGTAGAAACCGAAAGGGGTGTGGATTTTCATCCTACTCCTAACAAGTTAGCCCGTTAGCATCTTAGATTGCAGTATCACTTACCATCAGGTGAGATTGTAGTCAACGGCTAACTTGTAAACATTACAAAAAAATCCGGCCACTTTACAGAGAAGCTGTTGATCCTTAATGAATGAAATGTAACTAAGTTGAAAGATCGAACGAAAGATCCAAGTGAACTAAAAATATCTATCAGAGAGCAGTTCAAAAGTTACAGTTACAGTTGGTAACACTCCGCCAATATTTGTTCCAATGTTTGCTCGGGGTCTCTTGGGCCCGGTCGGGCTCGCCGTGTACACAGTGTCCCTGTCTGTGGCCGTTCCGAACAAGTGCCTTCGTACTAGCACACTGTTGGGCTTGTATAATATAACAAATATATATATATTATAATTTGAATAACTGCAAAATTGCTGGCTCATTTTAAGCGTAACGGATCAACTCCTAAATTCTGTAAAGTTATAATGCTGTGATATCGTTGGTTTCCATGGAAACTTCGTTGTTAGTGACATTTATTTTTGACACATAAGGTTCAAATTCGAATAAAACTTGTTATAGGCGTATGATTCATCGACGAGTATAAAATAGCGGAATTGCATCCTAACATTGCTGTCAAAGGCGGAAAATATGCAGCCTTTTCACCATCTAGTTTTTAGGACAAGTTAGCTCATGTTTCTTATTGAAAAAATAAGAATATTTTATCTTAGGATTCTTATTGTATGCTTTCTCAGTAAAAAATAGATATTTATAATGTTGATATTAACCAATTTTGACGGCCTCCGTGGCGCAGTGGTATGCGCGGTGGATTTACAAAACGGAGGTCCTGGGTTCGATCCCCGGCTGGGCAGATTGAGATTATCTTAATTTGTTCAGGTCTTGCTGGTGGGAGGCTTCGGCCATGGCTAGTTACCACCCTACCGGCAAAGACGTACCGCCAAGCGATTTAGCGTTCCGGTACGATGCCGTGTAGAAACCGAAAGGGGTGTGGATTTTCATCCTCCTCCTAACAAGTTAGACCGCTTCCATCTTAGACTGCATCATCACTTACCATCAGGTGAGATTGTAGTCAAGGGCTAACTTGTAAAAAAAAAAAAATTCGACATGATATAACGCAAAAAGAAGACGTATAGAACGCTTTAAAAAGCTAGGTTCAGCGTTTAAATATATATTAGTTACGAATATAATTATTCTTATCGTCAATTTTGTGTCGTTTTGTATAACAGAATGTTTTTTATAAGGTAGTGTTTAGGGAATCCAAGGGATTAACCCGTAAAATTAAATGTTTATTGTTAAAGATCTAGTTATTTGAGGTACGCTTTTGCGTTCATTATGTCAGTCAGTCATTATATACATAGTTGTTTTTTGTACGAGTACCTTCATTAGATATTTATCATATAAGAAACAAGGATCCATGCACACTTAGTTCTGATAGAAGTTTTCTAATGAAACAGACGTGAGGCGTGCATCGAGTAAGACTATCGGGGTTAGGGTTGCCAGATGAAAAATCTAGTCCAGAGAAAATACCTCATCTTTATCATTAAAAAAACGGTGAGGTTTTTTTGCTAAGATTTTTTTTAAAACGTAGTTAATAAATCCTTAGATTTCATTAAATATGCAATACCCAATCACAATCCTGAGATATATTTTTTAATGATTCTTCTATAATTCTACCTAGATTTCTACCTATAAGCAAGCGCTTGACTACATTTTCGGCTGATGGTATGTTTACCATGACACAGCCTATGGCGAAACGTGGTAACCCTAATCAGGGTAGCGTTGCGTTTACACTCATAGTTGATAGCTAATTACAGAGTTGCACAAGATCAGTTTTATCTGCGCGTTGAAGCGGCAATGCGTTGTGTTGTGTTGTTTACGCGCCTATGTGCTATTTACTCCTTTTTATTATTATTTAACTACATTGATGGTGTCTTGTAAAAAGAGTGTTGCCAATGAGGCCTTTGTGCGTTGGTTGTGACTATGGGCCTTATTAGAAGGCTAAAAGTCACTCAGCGGGCGATGGTGAGATCTATGCTTGGAGTTTCTCTGATTGAATCAGAAATTAGTAGATCCGCAGACGAACCAGTCACTGACATAGCTCAGCGAGTCGCGCAGCGTTGGTCGACCCCCAACGGTAACACTTGCGATAGATAATAATGTACCGAAAAATAACACGTTAAATTGTAATCAGTATTTTCAGTTCACAATATGACGGTAGATTATAATATCACGAGTGAGATTATAAACTAACGTATTTTTCAATCTAACGGCGACATATACACCAGAAAGTTACGTTATTTGTGAGTTTCATAGGCTGTATTTTATCCACGTATTGTCCTACGCGAACTACGCGGTTGAAGCCACATTGCGTCGGCTAGTAGGTACTTTTTATATCCACCATCATGATTTGAAAGCTACATTAGTACAGATGGATACAGGATTTTAAATACATCGCTGAACCCGGGCGAAGTATAAAAGGTAATTTCTTACGTACTCACAGTGCATCCACCCACACTATAAACGGACGCAAATGGACGTAAACGGACGGACGTAAAACGCTCACATTTCATACACCCGATAGCGTTACGGGTCTGGACGCAGTTTTTATTAAGCGAGCGAACCATAAATTTAACATTTACAACGCTGAAAACTCCACCACTTTGTTGTTCACGACCGACGATATAATTAAACCAAAGAAACAGAGTGTTGGTACTAACATTTTTGCTATTTCTATTGAAAACAATCTGGCAACATTATCTAGAGATATGTAAATATAGAGATAATTAGCTCCGTTTATATAAAATATCCATCCTTATCTAGAAAGTTTTGTTCTTGTGCAAAAATTGAATTTCTTAGTAAAATGTTGACAATTCAAACTTTATTATAACAAGAGTACATATAATTAGTACAGTTTATCTAAGTCTAAAACCTTAATTAAAATAGTGTAATAGTATCTTCTAACAATCTTTTTAACACAAAAATGGAACCGACTTCAAAGACGTATTTTAGTAATTTTGATTTCAACACAAAATTACTAAACAGAATTCATGAAAATGAAAATCTATACTAAAATTATAAAGATGAAGCGTTTGTTAGTTTGTTTGGTTGAACGCGCTAATCTCAGGAACTACTGGTCCGATTTGAAAAATTCTTTCAGTGTTAGATAGCCCATTTATCGAGGATTTATCGATATATATTATCCCCGTATTCCTACGGGAACGGGAACCACGCGGGTGGAACCGCGCAGCGTCAGTGGTTAATAAATGACGAAGTTATGAGGTAGGTAACAAACATGAAAAAAAAAAACATACGCGTCGAATTGAGAACCTTCCCCTTTTTTTTAATTGCTTGAGAAGGCATCTTCTTGGCAGGTATTTACCGAAAAAGACGTACCGCCAATCGATTTAGCGTTCCGGTACGATGTCGTGTAGAAAACGATGTCGTGTGGATTTTCATCCTCCTCCTAACAAGTTAGCCCGCTTCCATCTTAGACTGCATCATCACTTACCATCAGGTGAGATTTGTAATCAAGGGCTAACTTGTAAAGAATAAAAAAAAGGAACGTTATACCATTGCCTGCGTCATTGCTTATCATCAGGTGCGATTGTATCAAGCTATCTTAATAAAAAAATGTATGAATGTATTTTTTCGGATCACGTGAGGTTATAAAAAGTCCGATAGGTGTCGGGAACGGACTCGAGTCCGGTCGGACGTCGCATCTGCGTCCGATTTAGGTCCAAATTATTGATTGTCTGCATCTGGCGACTAGACGTGGGTGTCGGTGTTTCAAGTGGTGTCGGATCGAACAGGGCGTGTCGCAGGTAAACTTTCGGCTAGAGCGAGCGCTCTCTGTTGCCCATTATCCTTTAAAAACGATAGCAGAGGCTGTAATCGCGTAGTTCCCGTTCCTGTGGGTTTATGGGATAATATATTCTTAGCATTATCAACAATAAAGTTTTTTAAATTAAAGTTTTTTTTCAAATCAGTCGAGTAATTTTTGATCTTAATCGTGACAAGAATTTAAAGTAAAAAAAAAATAGTAATAAGAGTAGTAACCAAAAGAACCCGCGGTTTCACCCGCGTGGTTTCTGTTCCCGTAGGAATACGGGGATAATATATAGCCAATAGCCGTCCTCGATAATAAAGCTATCTAACACTGAAAGAATTTTTCAAATCGGACAAGTAGTTCCTGAGATTAGCGCGTTCAATCAATCAAACAAACAAACAAACAAACTCTTCAGCTTTATAATATTAGTATAGATAAGATTTATGGGAAGTAATTAATGTATGCATCTTCTTAGACGAACTTAAATGATATTTTTATTTATATTATTCATTTTACACTATCTGATAATACTATCCATAAAATAACTCACTATTAATATAGCTAGGGAGGTTAGATAGACTCACACTTGACCACGACTTCACCTGATGATTTCTGAGTCATAAGTATTTAGTTGTAGTTTCGGTTTACAATATTAGCTTAGATCAGCTCGCACTTGACCACGACTTCCCGCAACAGTTTCCGAACTGTATACTAGCTAGACTGCGGCACGACAGTGATCACTGTGTCACGATCGACGGAACACAGGCAGACATATAATTATAAACACATCAGGGCGCGGCACTTAGTGTAATGTGTATCATGAGCTGACTTCTCTGCGTTATGCTGCTGCTCATGCATCAAATACGTATCTGATATATCCATTCCCGGAAGTAGGTATGACTGTCGATGTAGTGGTAAGATCACAGTCCTAGTGCGTTTGTGTGTGTAAACCGAGGGTTCGTTTGAATGATGTTAGAAGAAAAAGTGGTAAAACTATGCTAATTAGCAAACCTGAGCTCAGTCGCCGAATCATCGCGCCGTTGACAACGTCGCTGAAATATTTTTTGTGTGCCAGTTGTAAATATCGAATGTGTTTTATGTATCATATCTACTAACATCATTGGCTCGTTTGGTAACATTAAATTTTTGTTGGTTTGGTTAAAGTATTACGTAAGCAGATTAGCGTTGTGGGTCGATAACGTGTTCTTCGAAGCATAGGGGGCCCTCCTACCTCTATGCTTCTATAATACCAACTCTGAGCTGTTACTGAGACAAATATCTTAGAAAAACCAAATCTTAAAAATCTTAGGGAAAATTTTGAAAAACCCCCGAAGAAGAATTGAAATTATTAATTATACTCTCGATGAAGTCATCAATATTCTCTTTCAGTTCACTTGGGATCCAACTCGAGTATATTTGCAGACATTCTTCCCAACTTTCCCCCCCCGAAATTTTTAAAGGCTTAGCCGATTTTTAACCGACTTCAAAAAGGAGGAGGTTCTCAATTCGGTCGGTATTTTCATCAAACATATCAAGAACCTTTCATACAAAACAAACTAAATTGAAATAACTTCATCCGTTCGGGAGCAGACAGACAGACAGACGCGTCAAATTTAAAACACCTTTCTTTTTGCGTGGGGGTTAGAAAATGACTTGATCCGAAGTCACGTAGACGAACCTAAGTAATACACCCATAACCTAAAAGTGGACTAACAAAGTTGTTCTCATTAATCTTTCACTAATTTAAGATCTACCTTATCATTGAAGGCAAGCGAACTTCGCGCAATGATTTCCTCACGCTTTTCACTTCTGTTATTCCAATCAAAATACACAGAAGTTGTGATTTCGCAGCGTATATGTGTGTCTTTTATGCGAATAGCAAACTTCTTATGATATCAACAAAGTGACAATGACAGACAAGTTCTCATCTTTAAGATTCAGCACTTAATTAAAAGTCTTTCTTTGTTTGCGCTGCCTTTTAACAGACGTTCTACACACCTAATGACAAATCATCAATCACGACGCGTATGCCTTTTTCAATGGTAATGTCATTAACGTAGATGCTTTGCAGTTGTAACACTCTTCTATATCACCGACTACCTGGAGGATTAGGTATTATATCTGTATGTTTATGTTTTATGCTATATTTTTAATCCGATATACATAAAGTTTATGGTATTTTAAAGCATATTTTCCAGAGATTGTTTTAATATACCTAGTTGTTTTTTATTATATTCCTTGATAGCCCAGGGCACATTTAAAAAAATTAAATGTCACGTGTCTCAAACGGTGCAGGAAAAACATCTTGAGAGAACCTGCATGTGAAATTTGCTAATAAGCATAGCCTAATCTCTCTTATCGTGAGAGGAGACTCGTGCTTAACAATGATCCGAATATGGGTTGCTATTGACGATGATGATTACGAAATACTAAATGTGAATGTCCGTCTGTCTAATACATTTTAGAGACCGTCCTAAGGGTTAATTTTGAAAACATTTGAGTTGAACGACAGGCTATCATGAAAACTCCAAAAGAAAAAAGAAATTACGCTTTATAATTTGACCATTGAGCTTCTGGAATCTGAATCATTGAAACCCAAAGCCACCAGGTCCAAAATCCCTATACTACTACAGCCTTTCTTGATGAGTACTGTTTACTAACAAACAAATTAAAAATGAGGGTAATAATCACTAGTCATTTCACACCTAATAATAATTATAATTAACTTGTTCTTATAGTAATGAAAATAAATTTGATTAATTAGAAAAGGGTAATTTATTTTACATAACATTTCATAAACAAACCCTACATAATTTAAATTAAATAAGTTATGAAATGACATACGTTTTCTACCTTCATTTCTAATTTCTTTCCTGTGGCACTTTCCTGTGGTAGGAGCAAAAGCTTTCAGCTTCTATAAAATGCCAAAGGTCTGAACCTTACAGGCTTTCAGTCTTTGTTGTACAAGTTTCTTACAATACATAGGTAGGTTTCGGTATATACGAGTACTCGTATAGGAATAGCCTTTGTCGGGTTAATACAAACTTCGGCATACAATGAAAGGGTAGTAAACTAGTTATACGAAAGAGCAGTAAACAGTAGAAATTCTTTGTTTCCGACTTCGCAAACTTCCCCCAATTCCCCTGGGCCGATCGGGCAATGGGTTGTGCTGCCCTAAAGACTTCGCCGATTATAAAGATAACGATTAATCGGTTGGAAAATAAAAGGATTTTATTTTCCCGTGTATATTAGGGTTTTTTTTCATTAACTACGTAAAGTACTTGTAATGGCAAATAAAATATCCAATAGATTTTTATTTGTTCCACCCTTATATAACTAGAAAATTAACTAAAACTTATCTATAGCGTTAACACAAATTGGAACACGTCAAGCTCCAAATTGACCCAAACGGCGATCGAACCCTAGACCTCAAAGCTCAACGGGCTAATATAACCCGTACTCCATATAAATGTGCGTTATGTATGTAATTAAGTCCCCAGTGGGTGTTAAACGGACGACCATGCCTGAGCGTGTAATAAACAGCCGATGAGGGTACAGTTTACTAAATTTACAGTAGAGCAAAGAGTCTCTTGTATGATGTGAGAGAAATGTCTATTGTTATGCTATTAATAAATTTTCAATGTTGCCAAGTTGTCAGCAGCTCGGTTTGACGTTCGCGGATAATATAAACAGTATAAAATATAAAATGTTATAACACATCTTACAATTTAGAATCAGCAATGCACGTTCAATTTGACAAATACTTAATAATTCAAACAATTTTTTTTTTTTTTTCTATAGTAAGTTGTGTATTTTTCTCCAGAAAGAGAAAGTAGAAAAATTCAAGTATATCGTGTAACTTTAATCGAAAGTTAGCAAGCCATTTTTACGGAATAGGATAAAAAAATTTAATTTATAACCACTGCGCGGTTACTAGTAATTTATAACCTTTCTTTGTTAAATAAACAAACTTATGTACTCGTATATGTACTGACGTATTTTCCGCGAGTTTCTTAAAAACTAATTTTGATTCTCCCTTTTATATTGCCTATTTTTCATGAATGATTTTAACCAGTTAAAAGCAGTTTGTTTAACCGACTTCAAAAAAAGGAGGAGGTTCTCAATTCGATTGTATGTTTGTAATAGCAGTTCGTTTTTTCTTGTACGTTTTGGAAATATATCCATATTTTTTAATCAGGATAAATATCCAACTATATGCTAGCTAAATAGTGTCGCTAGTTACTGCGTTCCCATGCGCTCGGAGATGTAACATTACCAGCGGGCTCCGTTAGCTCAAACACAGTGCGTCGGTCTAGAATTAACCGAGAGCAATACACGGAAAATTACTGTTGTATCTGCGAGGAGTACTTTTTTTCTCACAGACTACACAGACTAGAGGAAATGAAAGACGGTGCAAAAGTGCGTTGCGTTGCCTATAACATTTCGAAGACATCATTCGGCCGAATTGCAAAGTAACGAGAATCAATAGCTTCGCAGGGCCGAACAATAGGATTTTTTTTGGCTTTTATCAAATTTTCATTTAATTTCCCTCGTTAGTGTGTTAGTATGTATGTATCTTCGGTGACATTGCAATAATCCTATGATACCGTGATACTGACTTGATTATGGAGTCAAAATTGGGCCATAAAAATTTCTTACTTAACAAGATAACTGCATCGAATTTGGGCTCATTTATCTTGATGAACACTTTGGTGCTACATTGTGAAGCGTTTTAATATAAAGGCTTGTTCTATATCAATTAATTGTTTCTAGTAAGCTTACTTTATAAGCACTTTTGAAATGTCTATTTAACATTTGACATATAAACTGTATGCCTATTTTCGGGGACTCTATCACCGGTTCCTTCAAGTAGGTTCTGCTGAAAATAGATTGCTACTTGTTTTATAATTGGATTGAATTTTGAATAAAAATTTAATTCCGTCTACGTTTTTCCTCTGTTCCTTGATAGAGGTATGACTGTAGCTGGTCTATGATGTCATTATATAATTATATCAGCTGCTTGAAGCAGCCGCTTCTCGGTAAAGGTAATCGTTTATGTTGTGAGTCTTTCTTATACACCATTACATTAATTTTGCGAACATTAGCATGCTAGTTGAGACACTTATTATGTTAATAACTATCATCTTGAAGCTTATCCATTGTAGCTTCATATTTTTCATGTTGTATGCAATTTTTGTTTATTAATTTACATATTTACTTTGCACACTGCTCAAAGTTTCGTCTTAATGGAATACAATCTGATAAAATTTAATTTCTATTGGTTTTATGGACTACCCACATTGTGGAGCATTCGTCGAACATAAAAATGACTCAGTCGTGTGGCAGACACTGGTGGTGACAGACGTCTACCGAGCGCTAGTTAAACACATTGCCAGATTCCACTACAACAATTTTCGAGATACGTCACATTACTTTGATGCTATTAAAGTACAGAGACATACAGATGTAGATAATTTTTTGTTTAATCGTAGCGCAATTCGCGCTTGTTTCATAATTCAACCAACAATAAACAACTGTCAAAATCAATTTGATTCGTGTCGTACGTATTAAACCTCTAATGCGCCTGTAATATTTGACGCAATCGGCTTAACTGTCATTAGTCGAAATTAGATTACCACCCAGGTATGTACAATAATAGTTTCTGTACGCGTGTTTGGCATAGTGTACTCTACTGACTTGATTCACGTGCTGCTAAGCCATCGATTTACAAAGTGGGATTTTAAACCCTGTAAGATAGTTTTTATGTTGAGAATAATAATTGTAGCTAAGTACAATCATTATTATTTTTAGGGAAATGCGTAAATAAATAACGAAACACTTAAATATTTTATTTAAAATAAATATCACTCCATTCAAAAACTTTATTTTTTATTTATTTTTGTGACTATTGCACTGCATATATTCATATTTGCACTTCTATTTTATAAATGAAACCCCAAAAAATCAATAAAAATAAGATTGAAAAGTAGCAATGATGCAATTTTATCACTAATTTTAATTCTTTTGTCACAGGTAAGGACTTCTTTGTACTCCAGAATCTAGCAGTAAACAGCAGTACTGGCAGTCTGTGAGTAAATAGACTAAAATGGTTTTATTTACACTAAATAGTAGATAGTCTCTCAGGATACTTATTGTTCCAAAAATTTACTTCTTCTTATGTGCAAACTAAATCTTTATATATTCGACTTCGATATATCTTTACGAATAGCCTTGGTGACATAATATTGCTAACTGAGAAACTTAGGGTCGTCAAAAATGTACTCTGACGTTTTAATTACGCTTATTAGATTACGATTTAGATTGGAGCAATGTTGTGGTTCATCATCATAATCAGTAAGCCTGCTGCCAGACATTCACTTTCCTGTTTCGTTTGTCCTTCCAGGGTCAGACTTCCAGAACATATTGACCCCAATTATCGTCATCATCATCTTTTCCTTAGTCATTCACATTTGTTTCCGATCATACGTCATCATCATCTTCTCCTTTTACATGTCTCCTTTCACGCACTCCAATCATCTCTTCTTTCCTTCTTATCCTCTTGAACTAACTAGTTTGTCAAGTCTAAATTCCTCAAGGCCCAGTCGTGTTACTAATGCCACCTTAGACATTCTTATACATTTGTCTACTATCATACGTTAACTTATCATTTACTCCTTTTTACATGTTGCTATTCACACATTCCAATCATCTCTTCTTTCTTTCTTATCCTTTTGAACTAGTTTGTCAATTCCTCAAGGCCCAGTTGTGGGGACTATTGACAGCTTTAGGAACCACTGACCCCACTGACATAACACTCGCACAGTTACGTGACACTCGCAGATAGTCGTACGATAGCGTAGCGTACTCGTGCGTCGGCGACCGACGCAATAGCGAAGTGCGTAGTAAGTGGCGCGGTGAACGCTACACGTGTCGGTAGCTAAACAATCTATTTCTGTTGCCACGCTTTGAGAACTTTCTAAGGATATGGCGGTGGAAAGTGCATATTCTAGTTTACCCTTGTTTCCACCATTTTCCGCTTATCTGGTGATGATCCAATCAGATCAGATATCGCTCTATATAGTAAATCTGGAGCTCAAACCCAAGACGCTGTTGAAATGCGGGTTTTTGAGCGGATAAAGTTTGACTATGATGATCAGTTGTTAGTAATAGCGACGGTTTAACGTGTTTTCCGAGGCACTGGCACGGAATTTTACTGAAAATTTCTTTGGAAAAAAATAAGCTCAGGATTTCACATCGACACAATACTCGAACCCTGAACCTCGTGATCTACATCAGCATGGGACCAACAACCAATGGACCAAAGAAGCAGTCTATTATTAACAAATATTTATTCAAAACTTCTATATAATATTACCGTTAAACTGTAATTTATACTTAGTATGCAATACACTGTATTTCAATGACGACAGTCAATTTACTTGTGAATTGCCACTTCACAAGTACATAAAAATCAAATGATTTGGTTATTCACATCACAGGAATGCAAACTGTAAAATCTATTTTCGAAAGTAACAGATATACTTCACTTTTACGAGGTCAAAAGTCTTGTAGGGATTTGGGAGTGCCTTACCTTTAAATCAGTTTTAGGGGCAATTACATTTGGAGCGATGACGGACGTTTGATGGATAGATGCTATTAGTGCAGATAATCTTAATGTTTGTGTTTACAGTTTAGTGAGCTTGGCTCGGATCTGAGTGTCGGGACAACTGACAGACGGACTGACGCCAACATATCTAGCGATGGCTAAATATATTCACTGCTAGCTGATAACTGCGAATTTGAATTGAAAAAAAGTTTTGTTCAGTAGCCCAAGTTAGTTCTTATAACATCGGCGGCCAGTAGAATGTTCGTCAAACTCGGTCTAGCCGTTTCAGAGATTTACAGGATTCAACATACATACAAACATTTTAGAAATTGATTTTTGATACCCACTTTCATATGAATTCATTGAAAATAATAACAGACATTTAAGGTGACACCGTTAAAAGGTCCATCTCTTCTTAATTAGTCTTGACTTCTAGGTGAAGCTTCTGCGGTCCCTTCTCGAAGGCTAAAGCAAAAACAAAATCTGGAAAACAAAATTGTTGATCGTTATGTAGTGCCTCCACACGTGTAATCGCTTATCGGTTGTTGTGATGTCGATATTAATTAATATAAACAGTGTGAGTCACGAGCTAACGCGTTCTGGAATCATTATCCCCGACCGTTTGTTCCTGCGGGTCATTCAATGCTAATTTATGAAAAACACCGTCCCCAGCTATTTGGGGCAGTGGGTCACTGCGTCGGAAATTATTTATCAATTGTAAATTATTTACATAACACCTATTTATTGTTCCATTGACACGTTTGAATAACTTGGTTAAGTATAATCGATTATCTTTAATAGTATGTTCAATAATTATTATTAATTTAATAATTTTAATAATATGATATTCTTTTTTAATTATTTTGCTGGGCAGATCAGCTCTCTCATTACCTAGCCTACTTTTGGCTGCATGTCTAAACAATCACTTTGTACAGATACCATTTTTGGCATAGCTTTACGTACTTACTTTTAATAATATTATTTTTTATGAAAAACTTAATAAATAACATGATCCAAAAATAGCATAAAAAAGCATCTGTAAGAATTTTAAGGCGAAGGTTGCCATTAAAATTTAGGCGAAGCATCTGCTTGGTCAGTCAATCATCAAAATGAAAAATTTAATACTTTAGAATTAAACTAAAACCCAATCAACATCAAATATCTTGTCTATGTGTAATAAAAATTGCACGGAAGCATCAGTGAACAGGGATAAATGTACGAACATTCACGTTCATCACATTATCTTTTGTCATGACCCCTTTCTGATCTCATAGAAAATTGCGACCGTTCAAATATCACCGATTACCGTTACTTTTGCCTCATTAAACAGCAGTCAGAATCGCGGAACCTTAAAATGGCCTTCTGAAATCCTTCGTCTAGCCACCCCGGTATTCTTGGTATCTCCGTAAAGGATTGGACGTACGTTAAACCGTCTACAGATGTGCCAACGTTTTGGTCACTGGCATGTTCGTATCTTGAAAAATATTAGAAAGTGAAGCAAGCTGTCTACAGATCTGCCAACTTCTAGGTTATAAAACAATTAACTTCTATAAATATTTTATACTTAAATAAAAGCAGACGACCTGCCATGTCTTCAAAACTAGTGGAATACCGTATCATGGAAGTAAGTGTCTATTTACCTACAGCAACTTTTGTGTCACCTTTTAGTAGCTATGCGTCACCTGTTTGTAGCTACGTGCCACATTTTTGTAGCTAACCGCTAAACCGTTCTTTGAGAAAGCAATTTAATCTGTTAGGTTAATTAATGAATTTTAGACTCAGTTGCGGATAATGAACACTTTAATTTAATTAGAAACTCAGCCGGGTTGACAGGCCCGCTAAGTTACAGATACAGTCGGCTTCGGATTTTAGTTGGGAGATCTAAGTTGGCATGTCTGTAGACGTTAAAGAATTCAACGATACGTTAGAGAAGAATAGTAACATTCGTCGATAAGACTCGGCGGAGCGTGCCAAAACTTGAATTTATTACGTTTAGTTCGGAAATCAAAAGTTAATGTAACATAGCTGTGCTTTTTAAACTTCAGTGAATTCACAAGTTGATGTATTTTATTACAAAACACAACACTTCACTTTAATAAGTGTTGAAAATATAAATGTTTGTGAAGACGGAGGTTAAATATAAAATTCTGAATTTGAAGGTCACGTAACACTTGGAATTATTTGCATGCATTATTTGAATGAATGAATGAAATGAATGAAATATACTTTATTGTACACCAAAAATAATAATAACAGGCAAGAAATTAACTTAAAAACTAATGTACAATTGGCGGCCTTATCGCTAATGAGCGATCTCTTCCAGACAACCAATCGAAAAAAGAGAAAATAAAATACAAGGAATAATGCATAATGACGGGTGTACACATAAAAAGAGATGTAGAAGATATATTACACTTAGATAATAATATATAAAATCAAAATCAATATATTTATATATATATATATATATATATATATATATATATATATATATATATATATATATGAACACATACAAATATACATACATACCTACCAACAATTACATATATTCCTACATAAATAAGGATACTTACAAATAAATATATATATATATATAACATAAGCATACATACGAAAATATTATTTAAATAATTTAGATGTAAAAAGTAAGAAACAAGACAACATCAACAATTATTTAAACATGAACAAATAAATAAAATCATTTAAACGAAAATAAATACGGAATGATAAAAAGGTCAAGGAGGAAAGAAGTGCATATTTACCAGTTGTTTGAAAGAAGCTAGAGATTGCGCACGCCGAGCCTCGAGGGGTAAGGAATTCCAGAGTCGAGCAGCTTTTACAGAGAATGATTTAGAATAATAGGAAGTATTATGGGAAGGAATTTTTAGAATGAAATTATCATCAGATCGAAGTGAGCGACAATGAGAATCACTGAGAAAGTTAAATCTCTCCTTTAGATATGGGGGAGTAGTAGGGTTAAAAAGGATGTTATATAAAATAAAAAGAATGTGAGTATTCCTGCGAAGGCGAATTGAAGGCCACTTGAGTTTATCGCGAAATTCGGAAATATGATCATATTTGCGAAGTCCAAATATGAATCTTATACAAATGTTCTGAATGCGCTCAAGCTTATCAAGCAGTTCCTCACTCAAATTAAGATAACACGTGTCAGCATAATCGAGAATTGGTAATAGGAGTGATTGTGCAAGCGCAATTTTAGTAGATACTGGAAGGAAATTTCTTAATCTTCGAAGTGACCCTATAGATGCAAACACCTTCCTACTGACCTCACTTACCTGGGGTGCCCAAGTAAAATACTTATCGAAAGTAACACCGAGGTTTTTAACTGTGTCACTAAATGGCACATGCGTTCCATCAAAAACTACACTAGGAATAGAAGCCCAATCAATGCGTGCTACCAAATTATGACTACCTATAACTATAACTTGAGTTTTGGAAGGATTCACTTTCAGACCGTATGAATTGCTCCATTGTACTATCGAATCTAAATCCTTATTTATAACATTTATTGCATTAGGCAAATCAGACAGTTTGGCCTGAACGTATATTTGGAGATCATCCGCATACAGGTGGTAGAGAGAAGAAAGCTGAAGAGTGATAGAACTAATGAAAATTGAAAAAAGGAGAGGAGACAACACGCCACCTTGTGGAACACCGGCAGAAATCGTGCACCAGTTAGATACAGAGTCATTGACTCGCACACACTGCCGGCGACCAAACAAGTAACTACGAAACCAGTCAATCACTTCAGGAGATATGTTGAGAGAACCTAGTTTAGCCAATAGAAGATCAAAATCAACATTATTAAATGCATTACTAAAATCAAGTAAGGCCAACACCGTAACACATTGATTATCCATACCAAGGCGAATATCTTCAGTAATTTTGATTAATGCAGTAGTCGTACTATGACCAGTCCGGAAACCCGATTGAAATGGGTTCGAAAGATTTTGTCTAGTTAGGAAAAGGCTTAATTGACGGTGAACTATTCGCTCAAACACTTTTGAAAGAAACGGGAGGATGGAAATGGGTCTATATTCAGAGAAACTGGAAGGATTTATTTTCTTAGGAATAGGAGTAACTTGAGCATTTTTCCAAGACGAAGGAAAGCTCCCGGAAAGAATAGAGAAATTAAATAAGGATTTGATTATCGGGGCTAAGATGTTAATGATAGGAACGATCATCTTACGACTAATGCAGTCAGTACCAACGGCATTGGAATTGACCTCGCTAATACTTCTCACAACATCACTATCAGTGATATGACAGAAAATGAAAGAAGGATCGTCAGAAGTGGGTAAAGCTATTAAATTATTTATAGTGTTAAGTTTTGTGACGTCATCAATAGCGCAAGAAGAAGAAAAATGATTATTAAGCTGATCTAAATCAAGTTTACAGGAATCATTATTCTGACGTGCTTTCCCAACTCCAAGTGACTTGAGAAATTTCCACACTCTACCGGAATCTTCTTCTTCGAGTATGGACTTATGGATATGGCGTCGTTGCATATCTCTACATAACCTGTTGCATCGATTCCGAATAGTGTGATACTTGTTCTTATTAACATCACAGTTGTTACTTTTATATTTAGCTTTTGCAGAATTCTTTTTATTTTGCAAAGCTTTAAGCTCCTGAGTAAGCCAGGGAGCAGGAAGGTGCTTAAGCCGAACTGGGCGAATCGGAGCATGCACATCGTATAGTTGCGTTAGGAGAGTGTTGAAACTATTAACTCTATCATCAATACAGGCTCCGGTAAGAACACTTGTCCAATTTATCCCTGCTGCATCATCCTTTAAGCTATCGATGTCCATATTACTAAAATTACGTTGCAGAAGAATTCTCGGTTTAGCTTTTGGGGGACGCATTTTATAGGACACATAGATCAGATCATGGTATGAAAAAGCATCAGCGGGACACTGGCCATGTTTGGCAACATGATCAAGGGAAGAGACTAATATGATGTCTAGAAGAGTTGGGCAAGAATTAGGAAATGAGTGTGTAGCTAACAGAGGGAGTATATGTAAATTAGCTGCCCTCACATCAGTTTTTAAACGCACAGACCGCGAGTCCGATTTCAGTAAACACGTATTAAAATCCCCCATAATTATAGTATGTTTATATAAAGGAATAAATTTATCTAGAAGGTTTTCAAAAGCAGAATAGTAATCTATTGTGAGACTAGGATTATAATACACACCCAGTAACATTTTAGTGTTTGAAAAAAGTACCTCAATAAATAAATGTTCCGCTCCCGGTGCCGTCTGGGGATTTGACAAGTTTATGATGGTGAAAGGGATATGGGAACGTAGATAAATGGCTACACCACCACCGGTCCGATGAATACGGTCATTTCGTATTAATCGAAAGCCAGGAAGAGCATAGGACGTTGAAGACAAACACGGTTTAAGCCATGATTCTGATATCAGAATGGCATGGATGTTCGTGTTATCAAAAGATGAGAGCATATCTGAATAATGTGCAGGAATACTCTGAGCATTAATATGAATAATATTAAAGTTTTTCGATACATCAGAGAAGTACATATTAAGATTATCAGAAATAGAAGGAAGGCTGTAGAAACTCGAGTCACTATTTGTATCACTAAGGGTTGAAACTGAAAGGAATGCATCGTCTAGACTTACATCTTGAATAGACATAATAAAATATATGAGAAATATGAAAAATAAATAAATAAATAAATAAAATAACAGTAAATTAAATAAGTAAAATTAGTAAAATATATATATATATATATATATATGTTTATATATATTTATAGTATAAATAGCAATATATACAAATATAACTAATAATAAACAAATTATAAATAAAGTATCTATATGTGTAATATAAAATTAAGATAATTATAAATAAAAATGCTTTAAAAAGTGTATTAAACAAAAAAATACATAAAACTTCCTGCTGACAGTATATATGCATAGAAATAATTTACTTGAAGCCTAAGTAACAAAAGTATCCACTCATAGAACAAAAAACATTTCGAGTTAGAATTAAAACTAACAATAGTAACATTATTTATTTGTTGAACTTGTCTATAATTTTTGTCATTATAAAATACGTACTTTTGTTCATTGTTTAAAAAAAACACAGTTATACAAAGACTAAATAAAGAAAAACATTAAATAGGAGCTTGGCTCAAGGAATATTTGTCACTTTTTGTCGTCGGAGTCGGAAAGACTGCTAAACGTGGCTATCCATTAAGTAGCCTCGTAGAAACCCTGGCCGGTTTCTACGAGGTATCATATATATCTTCCACATTAATGTGATCTGAGTCCTTTCACTCTATGCACGTAGTCAACTTACCCTCGGTTAAAAATAATAACTGTAGGTACACCATGACTGTATAACTGCAGTACAAAATCCATCATAACAATCGTATCGCACGTTACATCATTACACGCGCTCTCCTGCGCCGGTTTATTAATAAACAAACCACGTGTGCGATATACGTGCGCTTGCGCTTGTGGTGCCACGGACAGATAGACTAACGGTTGGCGGATGAACTGTAAACATTTATCTAGCGACATCAACTATAATAAAGATCGGAGCGAAAGGACCACCCAGACGTACCCCAAGACGTTCGCGGAATAAGAATAGAATATAATCTCGATCTGATAGGATTTGTCAGCTACCATTGTAGAATTTGTAAGTAAAAAGAAATTTAGAAAACTAATTTTATTTAAATAGTTAAATAATGATACGGAATAGTACGGTAGAAAAAAAAATTATTCGACAGATATTTAACAATGACGAAAATTACAATATAAGTTAAAAATACATATCTTCTATTAAACTTAATTTCAAATGTAATGTATTCATAGGTTTTAACTAAGTTATATATTAAAAAAAACCCCTGAATCGGTAGTTATTAAAAGCGCTTCAATATAATTTTGTCGTATCTAAATAGTTAATTACGAAAAAATTAATTTTAAAATCAATACTGCTATTACTCGTATTTGTACGAATTATAAAAAGTATACTAAAACAAAGTTATTTAACAATGCACTTAGGTATTTATAAATGTAAATAATTTTAATAACTATGTCAGTTATTTTATAATTAAACTGGTTCGTCTAACCTAATAATGAAGATCCAAGATGTCAGTATTTAATAAACAAATAAGAGATCAAATTAGATTTCTTTAATCCATTAGCCATGCATAATAGGCACTGTTCACTGCAAACTGTACCTATTACTAAACAACATTGCTAATTAATTCAATTATGCATGTAAATTGAACCCGCTAATCGACGTCTAGCTTGAACCAACCCGTTTGTATCTCGCGCATGTCAGATATTATAATATACTGACTTCTACCTACTGTAATACGATATCGTCACTATTTAGCATGTGCTCGTATGCACAGTAAATGTTGTTTGCACCAGATTACAAAGTAATTCTGTGACAAAACAATTGATACGCTCTTGACTTTGTGTCTGGTTCAACGGTACTGTTTAGTTTAATTGCTTAGTCACAAATCGTTCTTGCATTTCATTCATGCTCGTGTTTGTTGCAATCTTGAACTAGTTTGCATTCTTTACCCGCCATAGAGAGGATAGAATTAGTCTTATTTATTTGTTATTGTATTAGAAAATCTCATTTAATTGTAACTCATGACTCTTTTATTCTGGTTAACATTTTAGATGTATTTGCTTGAAGATTACAGTAATAATATTGATCTATAAGAGTTAAATTGTGTACAGTATTAAACAGAAACACGTAAATGCATTTACCCATGATGCACGATTATATGGGTTGTAGAAGCTGATCACACTAGAGAATTTCTGTGTGGTCGTGTCTATAGTTAGCTTATCTCCGTCAATACGTTGTTGTTTTATCTCTCAAGTAATAACCCTTTACTGTCCCACAGGAGAGCAAAGGCCTGTCGGTTGATGTTATATTGCAACGAGCGATAAATTTTATTGCAAATGTCATTACTCCCGTCTCCCTGTCAGCTGATAATATCGCTTCGAGCTGTATAAAGGGACTATTAATTTACGCAACAGGAACTATAAAACTACTAATGGATACAAATTCTCAAAGATCTATATTAAACAAAGTACTTAACGGTTTTCTTTTAAATTTATGGCATTGAGATGTAATGCTCGATAATCTTGTCTGAAACGTACCGCTTAGATTTGGAACTTTTCTCACCAGCTTTGAAATTGATTCACTGAATCAAGATAATAATCAGAGCGAATTGGCATCTTTAAAAGAACATAAAAGAAAACTTGATAGTCAAAATCGAGATACAGTAAGTGGTAGCCGTAACGAAGTAACAAGAGATGAGATTCTTAAAGAATAATAACTATTATAGATTTAATATATCTTACAACGTACACAATGGACAATTTTGTGGGTAATTTGCCTTTAATGTGTTTAATATTTAAGAAATTACGATTCTTGTGCGTATATAATATAGTATTAAATTGAGAATATCGTAATCTTCCTCTTGATTTTCATAGTTGAGATAATAAATACGAGCAGGCTTCCTTTCAGTTGCCGATTCAAGGCCAAAAACCTACTTCTGGTTGGATATAAGTGGTATCAACGCCGATTATAATTTGACCATGTCAAATCTAACTTGAAAGTTAAATATTGGAACGAATGGCGGTTTCGTCAGAGGTAAATTAAGCTTAAAATAAATATTATAAACTAGATGTGATGAGCAACTTTGTTTACGTAATCTAATATAGTGCCAAATAGGTCTTCATTCTGAACTGCCTCTATAACATATTCAACACTTTGTATAAGGTATCGTAAAGTATATTCCTCAAAATAGTTTACTTGAACCAAAGATAAAACTTGACCTGACTTTCACACGTGCTAACATTATGTATAATCTAATGTTTACATAAAATTCCTAGAATCGCAATCGCAAATCCGCTGGGAAGAGCTAGTATGCAATAAACATGCATAATTACAAGTTTATTATCAGTAGCCGCTACGTGTACAGAATCGGATGACGCAAGCCATTAATCTCAAAGAAATGTTAAACACGTGCAAGTTTTTCGGTATGAAATACACGCCGTCTTTCTGAAGCGTAGTATGATATCGTGTTCTACGTTTTAGCTGTTAGATACATGTGTCGCTGCTACAATGTTGCGAATTGTTTATACGAGTGGCTTTTAGACTACAATTACCTACATTGCTTTTAGAGTCCCGTGTACTAGACTCTCTGCTGTGTTATTAATGTTACTATTATATTATAAGTGCTGAGATGATAGGACTATTATTCTTGCTATTCATTATGTTGATCTAGTTTCTCTTATTGACAGATTGATATTCTTTTTACTTTGTGAAATTCAGGTTTTTAGATTCACAGTTCTTAGACTATTGAAGGTTTTAATTTAGATAATAGATAGATAATTCTTGTAATTGTTATTATAATTTACCTCATTTACATAATACTTTGATATCTTTACGGCTCAGTTATAGGATTATTAGATTGTTTATTGCCGCTAGTCACGTCAAACGCGTAAAATCCAAGAAATGCAGTATATACTGATACTATTCACTTATTAGTCTTCCTTAGTAATTTCGCATCAATCATACTCTGGTCCTACGTACTTTCCACTAAAGTAGAACCGAGAACGTAATGAAGCACGAAAAAAGTAATGAAGAAGTAATTGCAACTAAGTATTTCACTGTATTTACTACTTATTTTTAAATACAAATTAAACAGAACAACACATACTTTTTGTAGTATTCTGTGATTATAGTTTCCTTCTTTTCTAATATAATGTTAGATGCTTATGGCTGCAATAGTAATAATTTAGATCAAATTAGTACTTTTTAATTCTTACTACAAACAATACTCAGTTCAGAAAAGAAAAATTATTAAGAATGCTCGTTTCAAGACCATCAAAAAAACGTTTGAAGAAGATTTGACAATGCCATGTCAGCACTTCGTTAAACTTAAAGTTATTTTTAAGTCGCAGCTTAAATAATAATAAAACTTATTCGTATTTCTAATTCAACGGGCGCATTTCCATTTAGTCCGACTTATCTGAACGTAAGTAAAATATCTTGTACCGCGACGGGGGAAAGATTAAGAAGTTTCTGGATATAAGCCGAACCTGAGCCGCGGGTATTCCTATTGCGAAATTGGGACATCTTTTCCGCTCAATTACAAAACTTTTGTAAATTATAATAAAGTATCATGTATCTAGTTCATTTATAAATAGGTACAACGTTTGATTCATTTAGTTGAAAGATGAAATTATACAAATTCTTACAAAATTTGGGTATTCTTATTGTTTTTGGACAGTTTTGTTCTTTATGTTGTGTATACTAGGGATAGTTGATTATATATATCTAGATATATTACTAAATACTTCTAATACATTATTTTAAAACTATTATATCGTGTAATATATACCTAACCTAACCTAATCTAAGTTATGAACTTTTATATTTTTACAACCAGAATAATAAGAATGTTAGTTTCCCAGCATGGGAGAAATACGATATTTATTTCATCTAAATTGAATTGTAATATATTGTCTGGTCTGGTCTGTTCTTAATATTTATGTATATGGCTCTACTTACCGGCTACGACATACTACCCTGTAGTTTAGCATTTCACTTGAATGTTGTATGCTAAGTTACGTACATTAAACAAAAATATGTGTTTCTAGTAATGAGTAGTTGATAAACTATAGCATATAGGTTGATAATAATATTGAAAAATATAAATTCGACAATAAAGGTAGCAATGAAATAAATGAAGTGTGTTGCACTAACCCCAGTGAAGTTCCACGATAAAACATTAGTGAGTATAATTTATAATACCCCAAGTCCGTAACAAGTTTCATTTGCGGTGGCAAACGAACTTTATAAAGCCGAGTTGTGAAATACAATAATAGCATTTCCTTACTGGGTTATCATAATAAAGTTAGTACATTTATCACGAGATATATCATTTGCCGCTTTTGCTCAAACTCTTGCGCCAACCGGTTTCGCCACTAAGTAGTATTTGCACGAAGATAAGCTCGCAAGGCTCTAAGGCTGAACACAAATGTTTGTTCAAACAATATTTTCTTTCGAGTCCCCACTTCATAGCTGGAGAGGGTGTGGGTGAATTTTTAAAACATAAATGCTTCTAAATTTAAATGGAGCCAATGCAAATACGCGCGATATTTCAACTTATATTGTAAATGTGAATGTTTTTATTGCTAACTATATGGTTTGTTAAATTGCTAACTATATGGTTTGATTACTAAAACGTTCAATATAAAGTTGCGAAATCAAAGTCAATAACATTTTGAATCTTCAATTTTGTTTAGTAATATTCATAAAAAAATTAATGACAACAATTACTGCAAAATTAAAAATTATAGCAATTTAAAGCTGTGAGGGCTCCAAACGTTAATGTGAGTTAAAATAGCTATATATATTTAAATCATTTCGCAGATTCGTATTGGTACGGTAAATTGCTTTGCGTTACGTTACGACTTGCCAAAAGTAATCACAGCCAGAACAGATAAAGAAAAAGAAATTTTCCAGCTCTACGTACTAAGTGTTGTACATAAACGACCACTAGCTCTCTGGCTATCGTGTCGACATCAAATTAAACAAGTTTTAAAACCAAGACCGCTTTCAGAATCGTCCTGATAAAAGTTAACAGAGAATAATGATAAAAGAGAAATTAATCAGCTGCTTTCAGATGTACACAATAAAATTAATACTTTGTTAGCACAAAGAAAACGTTATTCTTAGCAAGAAATATCAGCGAATTACGGAATGACAATAAAATTATTTAGTGCTATGTAACTATTTATTATTATGTAAATCGTCTAGTCTAGTTTCATTATGAATAATAGTGGAATATAAATATCACACGTCTCAAACGGTGAAGGAGAACCATCGTGAGATAACTTACCTGACAATTTTCTTAATTCTCTATCTGTGTGAAGTCTACCAATCCGCATTTGGCCTGCGTAGTGGATAACCCCTCTCCTTCTGACAGGAAACTCGTGCTCAGCAGTGAGCCGAATATGCATTGTTAATGATGAGTAAAATATACGATATCTACGTTAATATTTGTTCTGTCATAAAAAATCTCTTATCTCAAATGGGTCAGGCTGTTGGATACCGAGCTTTCTTCCTTGGAAATATTCAGTTAATGAGTTTAATCTCCCTAAGCCCGCTGATCTAGATCTGAGTGGTGAGTCTAAGCTGTATCCTCTCCTATAAGGTGGGAGGTCTGGGCTAAAATAGGCTGATAATTACGATCCTACACAAGTGTATAATGAGATATGGACATGTAACTAACTTGAGAAATTTGTATACAGTCGAAGTATCAGAAGGAGGCAGCTTTTGGCAAAATATTCGTAATCTTCATTCAATCAATAGACGAAAGTGTTAGACCTTCTATAGAGCGTTCCAATCATATTTATTGGATACTAAAACGCAACATTAAACCTTGGAGTATAAAATATTTTCGGTAGTTTCACCAACGGAAGGGCTTCAAGTCATTGACTGCGGTAGAAAAGAAAACAAAATTACAGGTCACACCACCTGACTGCTCGCTAAATATATTTTTTACACGTGACTATCGAAACCGAACACCTGTCGTGTTCTCAACAGTGTTTGCCAGTGGCCAACTGAATAAATAATAACCATATGTGAGCGAATAATTTCTATGTTTAGTCACAATTTTTGCAGGAAATGTGGAAAATAAAACTGGCTAGCTAGAGCAATGTCAATAACCTCAAATCCATTGAGCATTATCCTGTTCCTTAAACACATGTTAATATTTAGTGTAACTCAACAACCTTTAAAGCGAGCGATAATGGGTCTAAGTTCCATATCCTATTAGAGACATGGCCTTGTACGCTGTTAAAATGGATTAATAACGGTGAAGATGAATCATTGGAGTCCTTTAGGGCTTGCGTTGTATAACACGAACTAGTTCTTCTCCTTTCCAGTAGGAATACGGTGATAATATATAGCCTGAGCCTTCCTCGATAAATGGGTTGTATAACACTGAAGGAATTTTGTAAATCGGACCAGTAGTTAGTTAGACCTAGATTAGCGTGTTCAAGCAAACAAACAAATAAACGAACGAACAAACTCTTCAGCTTTATAACATTAGTGTAGATTCTAATCTTATCTACGTAATTGTCGGAGCTTTGGGAAAGTACCTACCTTAGTAACTACCTACCACGCTCATGCCACCAATCAGCACGGCTGTGTTTCGGTCTCAAGAGTATGATTTCCGGTGAAATTGGAGGCACACGAGGCTTATCATGCCTCCGGTTGACGGACGCCGTCAGAGTGTTTGACGTGTTGTTAGTGTGTGTGTGTATATTTTCTGTTGTAGACGATGAATTTTCCTCTTATGAGTCGACTAGCTGATGCTGCGCGATTTCATTCACGTGGTTTCCGTTCCTGTAGGAATACGGAGATAATATATAACCTATAGCCATCCTCAATAAATGGGCTATCTAACACTGAAAAAAATTTTCAAATCGGACCAGTAGTTTCTAAGATTAGCGCGTTCAAGTAAACAAACAAACAAATTCTTTAGCTTTATAACATTAGTATGGATGAGACGTTTGCTTGTTTTATAAACTATCTTATGTGTATAATTGGATGCAGTCTTTGTGACGTTTCGCTTGATTTTCGCGTACTTTATGTATGACCTGCGCGTAGATAGTAGAAGATCCGTATTAGAAACGAACTTCACCCATCTGTTTATTGAATGAAAAGTTTTACGTGAAGTAAGTTAAGTGTACGATTAGGTACCTATAATATATTTTATATTTTGCGTGAAAACGCAATAAATCCTTACTCTGCTTTTGCGTTAAATATTACTACTCGTAATAACAGAGAATTCTAACACAATACATTCTCATATATGTTTTCTAAAAACGATAATCATTTCTAAACGTATTCTCCTATCTAGACAGAATAAAATCTAAGATTCTATGTCAGTAAATGGTTACACGCCAGTGATATGCACACAAAAGAACTAACAGGGAAAGACAAAAGGTCCATTCTTTATTCAGTACCAATTCACTGCAAAGGAGTTTGTGTCTATTGCACTAAGTAATAAAGTTTAGATTCCTTTGTAATGCAATCCCAGACCATGAGGGCCGTATAGTGCGGTAGCGTATAATAAAAAAAAATGATGCAACGAAAAATGGTTTTTAAACGAAAACATAGTAAAGGAGATAAGGTTGTTTTATTGTGCCACAACATGGGGGCGGACGGCGAAACGTAAAAAAGGACTATACAGGCTGCTCCAGTATCGGGTTACGAATCTGTAGGAACGTCGAAAAAACGAGAATCAAAGAAAATTTTAATTGTTTGCATAGAGACGTTAAACATTTGTGTAGCGAGTAAAATTCAGTAATACTTTCAAGAAACTTTCAAGAAGTATAAGAAAAAATACAGTTATTTGTGCGCGTAATTATTTGTATGAGTGTTTTTTTTTGCCCTCTACAATTTAGTATTTTAGTTATTCTAATCTTTTTTTTTAGCAAAAGGTATTGTTTGTGTTGTTAATTTAAATGCTTTATTAACCTACTTTAATCAGATATGTAACTTAAACAGACAATTCTTTTACCAGTAAAAAGCCACGTTTTTTGTGAGTGTCATCGACTATATTTTGGCTGGTGGGAGGCTTTGACCGTGGCTAGTTACCACCCTACCGGCAAAGACGTACCTCCAAGCGATTTAGCGTTCCGGTATGATGTCGTGTAGACACCGAAAGGGGTGTCGATTTTCATCCTCCTAACAAGTTATCACGCTTCCATCTTAGATTGCATCATCACTTACCATCAGGTGTGATTGTAGTCAAGGGGTAACTTGTAAAGAATAAAAAACAAATCTCCGCATTCACACGCCAACGTGAACTATGCGAGTGAAGCCGCGGGGAGTTGGCTAGTTTATAGTAAAGTTGAAAAATAAGCGACAGTCTGTGTAACTTTAATATTAGCATAGCTGAGAACTGTCACTGTACCATGTTCTAGAATCGAGAACAAGATATCTGAAATGCTGAACATACATTTCAATCGATGTATTGAATTGTCGCGTAGCCGTTTCATACCAATTCCCTTTTCGGAATTTTATATTCGATGCTCACTTTTATTTGCACAATCTCCGCTACGTATGGGACACAGTAAATGTATTTTTTGGCATAAATTACATTGAACAGCACGTTGAACCATTGATTATATTTTTCATTTCAAGATACGTTTTGTAAAAATAGTAACTATTATACCAAAATAGATGCAGTCAAAGGCTTGATCTTATTTAAAACTAGCTGACGCCGCGCGGTTTCACCCGCTCGGTTCACGTTCCCGTAGGAATAGGGGGATAATATATAGCCTATAGCCTTCCTCGATAAATGGGCTATCTAACACTGAAAGAATTTTTCAAATCGGACCAGTAGTTCCTGAGATTAGCGCGTTCAATCAAACAAACAAACTCAGCTTTATAATATTAGTATAGATAATTCGTTGCGGCCGGTGGTATGCGCGGTGGATTTACAAGAGAGAGGTCCTGGGTTCCCGGCCGATTGAGGTTTTCTTAATTGGTTCAGGTCTAGCTGGTGGGAGGCTTCGGCTATGGCTAGTTACCACCCTACCGATAAAGACGTACTGCCAAGCGATTAAGCATTCCGGTACTATGTCGTGTAGAAACCGAAAGGGGTGTGGATTTTTATCCTCATCGTAACAAGTTAGTCCGCTTCCATCTTATTGCATCATCACTTACCTTATGGTGAGATTGTAGCCAAGGGCTAACTTGCAAAAATCGGGCTTTATATTTGATTTTTTTTGTTAAGTATTTGTATTCGAAGGTAATGAGTCAAACACAAACAGCTCAATTATTTTTTTCATGTTAGAACATCTACCGATTACATATTGTTTTTATAAACCGATCTCTCGCTAAGAAAATCTCATTTTCCTCTTTCAAGAACAAAATAATTCAATCCTCACCTTTATACATTTTATTACACGTTCTTGATATTATCAAAGGCTGTTTGATCAATATAGAAACAGCGGAAAATGTTTTTGTTTATCACTTTGCAGACAAAAAATGACAACTAGCAACTGTACGCTATCAAGTCTGGCCTAGAATAATTAGCGGAGCGTGGTTAAACACCGGGAAAACTACTAGATCGAAGAAGAACTATCGTTTATTGCCCATTACTCGGAAAAACTGTAGGAATTTACGTTTTTTTTTAATTTCTAGTAAATACCACCTCGAAAGGCATTATGGGTGATAAATTATACAGCACATTACGATTATCTAACGCATATGAGCCATGTATGATATGTATCTAATAAAATAATACGTCATAGCATCGTAAACGGATGTCTTCTTTTTCTATGTTTTTTATCTACTTGTGAAATGTCATGTTTATAAACAGGCAACGTGATTTAATGTGCTTTTCAAATGTTCGTATTTGAATAAATTGTATAATTCATTTAAATTTATTATAGATTAGCGATAAATATATTACTTAATTAACCAAAAACACAAAATATTTAAAATATTTATTACAAAGAAGAATTGGTTTGAAGCCAAGTCAAGTCCCTATTCCAATACAATTTATGTTAAGTACAAACTACCTTGAAATGTTATTTATTTTTAATTATATGTTTTAAAATATGAACTCGCTCGATATATCCATCCTGTATACACAAAAGTTTTACCTGTCTTCATCAATAATATTTTTTATAAGGTATCTCTCTAACATTGTCTAACGTCTGCCATTTTGATTGATGCGTTCAGAATACTCCCGGGCTTAAGTTCCTAACGTCCTTGTCAAGTTTTAAAGAGTTATCAATAAAATAATGTTTTTTATTAAAAACCATTTAACTTTTTTGATACCTCCTCTATCTTCGAACATAAAGGATAAAGATTAAAGAGCTTTAGTCCACAACGTTAACTCTCGTAAA
This sequence comes from Bicyclus anynana, assembly GCF_947172395.1. Classification (NCBI taxonomy): domain Eukaryota; kingdom Metazoa; phylum Arthropoda; class Insecta; order Lepidoptera; family Nymphalidae; genus Bicyclus; species Bicyclus anynana. Next base: position 736,049 of record NC_069102.1, read on the forward strand.
ACTCAGGTACTTTAGTTTCTTTTCAAATATGGCATCCTCTGATAAAGATAAAATATTATTATTCCTTAGAAAGGTTAAAAGATTCTTTACACAAGATACTTTACATAATAGATCTAAATAAAGTAAGTTTTACTCTTATTATATTCCTATTGAAAGTTTATATTAAACTAGCGGACGCCCGCGACTTCGTCCGCGTAAATTTCGATGTCAACTTTACTACTACCCCTACCCTATCCTTTCCCTACCCTACCACTACCCCAACCCTACCCTACCCAACCCCTACATCTACCCTACCCCTACCCCAAACCTACCCCTACCTTACCTACACCCTACCCCCATCCTACCCCTACCCTCCCCGTACCCTATCCCTTTCCTACCCCTATCCCACCCGTACCCCTATCTCACGCCTATCCTACCCTTACCCTACCACTTCCCTATCCTACCCGTACCTCTACCCTACCACTACCCTACCTCTACCCCTACCCTACCACTACCCTAAACCCGGCCCTAAACCTACCCTACCCCTACGCTTCCCTACCCGTACCCTACCCTACCCTGTAACTTCTCTATCTTACTCCTACCCCTAGCAAAATCGGTCCAGTCCTTCGAGAGTGGTGGTATGACCAAGAGAAATAGAGACTTCTATGCTAATAATATAAAGAGGTAAAGTTTGTGTGGTTGTAGGAGGTAATCTCTGGATCTAGTGGACCGATTTGGAAAATTGTTTTACCAATAGAAAGCTACGTTATTTGCGAGTGTCATAGGCTATGTTTGATCCCCATATTCACACGGGAACGGGAACTACGTAAATGAAAGCGCCGGGCGTCATATAGCGGAATTTCTGCGTCTTTTAGAAATTTTGTATTATCTCCGAAACTATTAAAGTAATTAACATACTGTAAAGGGCAAATCTTATCTCCATAATATCCTTGTGATTATTAAATAATTTATTTTAATAAGGATTAAAGTTTAGTTGTATAAATAATGACGTAAACCTAAGTATATAAAATTAATAATTTTTAAAACACAAAAGGTACTATATCTGCTAATATATAGAAGATAGATATATGGTGTCGCGGACTTTTTTGTAGCACTTTTAAAGATACATAAAGTCTCCATACATTAATTTCAATTTTACACAATAGTTAAGGCAGCGCATGCGAATAAGTCTGTTTAAGAGGATTTTCAGTCCGACCTGTATGACAAAAACTGTGATAACTCGGCTAATATATATGATACCAATATAAAATATAGCCTATAGCACTCCCCGATAATGTAGCATTCTACTGGTGAAAGAATTTTTAAAATCGGACCAGTAGTTCCGAAGATTACCCCATTTAAAAAATGTGACAAACTTACAAACTTACAAACTTTACCTCTTTATAATATTAGTATAGATTAGTATAGATTAATAAAAGCGAAAGAAAAGAAGCTAAAATATAATACCCAAGTACATAAATATTAATCAAACGTGGAGACTTTAGTAAACGGGATGAAAAGCTATAATTACTGTTACAGGGATTTAAAAGTAATAATTTACGAACGTTTTTAATCGCAAATGATCTTTCGAAGGAGATAAAAACAAAAAGCAGGAGTGCATAATCCCCGGATCGATCCAAACATTGTAAATGCACATAAAAGTACTAATTAAAAGCTGGACATTGGAAAATCCGTGCAGAATCGTACTGAGCAACGAAAAATAAAGAAGAGCCTGTTCTGAAGAGATTTATTTGGACTGTAGACGGGCTGATAAAAACCTTTTATAATACAAAGTAATAATTCTGTGCTTCATAATAATTCTACAGTTGGTACAAAAATTAGAATCTTAGTCAGCATAATTTTATTTAAAAAACTAAATGTTTCATTAGAATTATAAAAAAACCGGTATTTTGGTTAAAGAGTGACATTTATTTATATAATTAAACGCAAATGGAGTAAAAAAGCAGAAATGGACAATTTTTTTATTTTTTCGACCTATATTATATGCTTTGTCCTGTCTATTAATAATTGTAATGTCTAGATATCTCTAGTCCTCTCCCGTCCGGGCAATCTCGATAAAATTGTATAAGAGGATTAAAAGATTTATTGTATAAACCTCTTCAAAGGATTTTTTCGGATGCTCTTCTTCTATTTTATTTCCCCCGTTTGTTTCTTCGTCGTCGTTGTGCGTGCCTGCGCATAACTTAACCGAAAATGCTTAAACCCATTCGTTTATAGGACTGTTCGTGCAAAGAGACGAAAACTTCTCAAAGTGATCAATAAGAGTAGAAAAAATTTAAATTTTGAAAAAATCAGTCTTTATATACAATCATCAACACATATTTTTGAATATTTCTTAATTATTTTAATTAAAATACAAGTTATAGAAAACAGACGAAAGCGGTTTTTATAAAAAATAGATTCACCAGCAACTTAGAATTAGCCTACCTACCTACCTAACTAATTCGTTTGAAGTACTTGAAAAGTTGTTGTCAACTAATTTATTATTAAAACGGCTAACTGCTATGGGAATGGTTGACTATTTTTTTAATGACACTCTATAAGTTCTACTTAAGTTTTCTGTAATGACTTGGAAAGAATTATAGAAATGTCTACTATCGATTATATAAATTCCTTCTTTTATATCTTGGAAGAACCGTTGTTTGTTCTTAATGAGCCAACATTTCCAATATTGTTTCTACTGAACGTGAAACAAGAAAGTATTATAGCAGTTGTTGTTGAAAATAATAATCAGCCATCTATGCTCGTTACACTAATGATTATCTCGAGGATGTATTGGGAGAAATCTTTTTAATATACTAAGCTTTATTACTTCATAATAAGTAATGTTTATTGTACAAAGCTTTCGATTAGTTATTAGATTAAAAGCTTCAAGAAACAGTAATTCTTTAGACAACGCGTAATAATTGGTTTCCTTAGTTTCGAGCCCTAAATTTACAAATAATAAAATATTTAGGATGCTACCCAACTACTATTAATTTTTCAAGTAATTTTTTAAATCTGTTAAGTATAATGGGCTAAATAAATTCGGAAGGCTAAATATTTGTCACATTCCAAGTGTTTATGCATGGATTCTCTAATATAAACGATATTCACTTTTTATGCAAATAACCTTTTTTCGAGTTTGTCTGTTAAACCGTTTCATAAACTGACACCTAATACAAGTATGTACATCGCTCGAAACGAGGACTACGAAAGATGATATTTCATGTTCCTCAAGTAAAGTATCGCCTTTTAATGCTCTACTAAACTTGTATTGAGTTTATGAATTCTTTTCGGCAGTTTCCGATGTTGTTTTTTCCGGACCACTAATGGATTCGGCTCGAGCAGCCCGGGAAAGTACACTAATTTCTGGCAATAGCACTGCGCTCCGTGTTTCGATTTTCGTTTTGGATGTAGCATGCGCTCGGATCACGATTTCAGCCCTGGGTGATTTTAGTTCGTGAATCCGTTTCAATTTTGTTCAACTACCTACCGGGGAATATCTTGGGGAAATTACCTGCACTTTCTTCATGATTGGATTGACGTATTTTTGTATTAGTAGAGGAATTAATAAAGTTATTAGTTTACTTCCATTATTTTATCCTTAGTTTAGAGTGAATCATCATCATCATTATTATTGGGGTCAGGCTCTATATAGGACATGACCTGACACCTCCACAATGCAAAACCATAGACCAGATATACTCGTATATACCACTGTAGATATTGAGTCCTTTTGAATGTGATCTGAGAAACTACTTCAAGACTTATCGATTATAGTATACTCGTTTGTATTTCCGACTATGCCAAAGAGGTCGTCAAGAATGATTCTTATATTAGGTACTACTCTTATCTTCTAAAATCGATTATACAAATTTAGACTTAGTTAAATTTTTTTTTCGTACCTGAAAGCGATCCTTACCTTAGAGTCAAATTAATTTACCGTTTATTTTTAGTAATTGAAAACTGTTTATAAAGCATCTTATAGTAAGTTAAGCTTTGTAAGCGGTTTCAAGGCGTGACTGTTTCATCATGTTCGCAGTAAAGACGTAGAATCAGCAGTTTGTAATGATTAATATTCAAATGAGAGACATTAGTAGGTATCTCGAAAGACAGGTAGATTTATGTGTTCTTAAGGACTTGAGCACTGCAGATTCATTGATTTTGAAATAAAAGAATAGTTGTGATACATATATTTGTTTAATATTACCTATTTATTTGTAAATATTCCTACTACTCTATTTGATTTAAAAGCTGTAACATTTAGTAATGATTCTAATAAATAGTAACAGATTTTGGAGCAACTGCCAAATTTGTTGTTGAGTTGTCATAATCTGCTTTACTAATTGGCGGAGCCGTTATAAATTAAACTATTCAATGAAATTGAATTCGCCTACACGTAACAAAATGAATTTCTATTTGTGTTTGTAAAATTGAACGATATTGATCCGATAATAGCACTCCAGAGAGTATTGTAGCCACAGACAATAGCTGCAACATAAACTACTTGATAGATACGCCAGACGTCTGCAATTAACACGTCTGCCCGGGAGACGAGATATTTGAAGATATAGCTTTGACGAGCTATCTGATGCAGGTTTATTCAGCTTGTCTTGAGCTAGAGGTTTCGGTTTATCTAGAAATCGTATAAATTTTGTGTGTTTGTTAGTATAAAGTTGCAAATCTTTCAAATTTAATTATCAATCGAAATGTAACAGTTTATTCTTTTAAATGACAGCTACATTTTAAAGAATTGACATAGTTATCTATACGAATGTTACAGAGAGGTAAAGTAAGATTGTGGAGTTGGAGAGGATGATTTCTGGATCTGTAGAACCGATTTTGAAAATTCTTTTACCAATGAGTAAATAGCTACGATATTTATGAGTGTCATAGGCTATATATTAACTCCAAAATCCCCAGAAACGGGAACTACGGGACTGAAACTGCGGGAACACACTTTTCTCCTTATTGGCAGACCAATAACGAGAAAAGTCTAATATATTATTTAATTAAATAAAGCATTCATTGTATACAAATTTTGGCATTTTATACGCACTTACCTAACTAAAGAAAATGTATATTTTCTATTAAAGTGAAAGCGTTGACTTTGGATAATATCAGCTAAACCTGATGTTTATATTTATGACCGAATTTATGTGAGTCGTAACAATGGATTACTTTGGCATTTATACACGTTATATTTTAGGTTTTTGTATGGAAAATTAAGGGTACTGGAAGGTCACTTTATTAAATCGCTTTGGCACTATTTCTACGCAATACAATATTGTATTACTTGAAAGCTTGGAAATTTAACCTTGTATTTCATAATGTATTGTCCATAACTTATTGTTAAGTTAGGTATCTACATTTATCACTTATGAGTTTAATCTTTGGTATTTATCGTAAAAATGTTTTATACTTATTTTTTTATTTATTTTGTTGCAGGTACAGTCAGCCAAATACACATCTATGGTGAGAACTATTCAAAGGGAGTTTTACAAATTTTACAGTATGAATATTCACTATACTTTTACTTCTTACTAGGGTGTCTATTGTAAAATTGCTGACCTAAATTTATTAAGCTTCTATTAAAAGGTCACTATTTCCTAGGTCTATATTAAATTAAAGGATTTCCTCTTTCAAGTCAGAATTAATGTTCTCATTGTCTTCTACATTAGCAAGAGTAAATATCCTTCTAACCTTTGCCACGACTATACTCGTTACTTCCTGTAACTTTGGAACTTTAATAGAACTTCGAGCAACCGAGGGAGTGAGCTTTGTCACAAAGAGCCTTATTACTAATTAGATTTCATTATAATTATAATCATACGTAGTTAGTACATTGGTAGTCAATTGTAAGTTTTAATATTAGGTAGTTTTAATATCATTATCAAAATGTAGGTTCTATTTATATTTTAACTGTAAACTGCATAAATTGGACTTCAACAGTGCGTGAAAATTTTTGTTAAACAGAATCATATTGACCGCTGCATCAGTTCAATAAACTGGCTGTAGACTTTAGATCAACATGGTATGGATTATTATTTGTAAAATTGAGTTTGCGTTCTGTGAGGCCAATTGAAAATTGTAGTGAATGATTAGATATAGTAAATGCCTTAAAAAAATGTATGAATGATACTTTATTCATTAAAATGTAGTTTTAACATGATGGTACAAATATAATTGAGCCTATATACATGTTATCATACCTGGTACAGTGTTAAACTAAACCGTGACCGGTCATTTACGTGAAGCATTTAATATAAAATCATTAATTATTATAAATTAAAAAAATCAATCTGAGTTTGAAATTATCTTCATTATCAGCTTAATTTAACAGACCAGGCTTCACTTTATAGTTATTTTCTAAAAAACATTAATTATTATCATTATAGTGTTCAAAAATTCAAAAGCTTTTACTGCAATTAAAAATATTTTACACTAAAGTTTAATCAGTCACTGTTGCGAATCCAATTGCATACAAATCCTACTCTAAATTAAACTGACATGACTGAAAGTAGTGAAACGGACGTTTCACTACATTTAGAGCTGTCAGCTTAGTTTTGTTTTTGGATTCGCGTTTATAAGTATTAGCATCAATATGTCATTAGAGTAATTAGTTTCGAATAGAACTTTTGATTAATGGCTCTGAAGCCTCTTATTTATGGGAAACAAAAGCTTCTCTAATTAACAGCCTTGAACTACGGTATTATTATAGGAATTCGAATTTCCGATTTCCCCAAAAAGCTTAACAATAAAGTAACTTTAGTTTCTACTTCGCCTTAACTATCGGAGTAGATTTGTACGTTTCACTGTGTATTGTACAAGTATAAATCTTGTGAAATAATCTTACTAATGATACTTTTCTTCCAAGTTTACTGGGAACACTTTGGATTACAAAAATCGTACGATCATTTAGGAGTCTTGTGCAAGTATGATATATGCACCAGATTCATACGTTTCTCTTCTTTTGTAATTTTTATGTGAAATTCAGCTAATTCCGACTGCAACTAGCGGTAAGCGGTTTTAATAAAGTTTTTGATTGTCAGCACAACAAATAATACTCTATTTTCGCCAAGATCAATTTATTTTATACTCAACGGTCCTAAACATAATCTATTCAACCTTTTCACCACTTTATTTCTCTCTGTCACAGAGTTACTAATTAAGAGTAACCTCGTTACGATTTTATTAATAGGCACAAAGTGATTACGATCTACCTAATGACTAGTGCCAATCTAGGTTTAGCGTTAAAACATTCGTTTCCTGTTCTGTTTTAAGTGACATATTAATTCGTTCGTCCACTTAAGTAACTACATCCTCATTAACTGTTTTGTTATTATTTAGTCTGTCTCGACCATTTATCTCCTACTATGTACCTTACCTTGGTTTACTAATTGAATCTTTAGTATAGTATAAATTAGTTTTTTGTAGTCGAGTTTCAGTAAATACATGCGTCGTTAAATTTTCTAAAATTTAAAATAGCTTCGTTTGCTATAAAGAATTCATTTTAATTTTGATATCATCAGAAGTTGATTATTAAAATTATCGTTTCTAAAAAAATATAAGTACAAAAACCAATCTCAATCAGTGAAAAGTTCTCATTACGTACAAAAGCAATTAATTTGATGAAAGAATCTTAGCAAATTAAAATTTACTACCTTTCTTAAAAAAGCTTCCAGAACAAACTTCGCCTGTTAAAACAACACTTAAATATATAATATTCAGCACATTTTGAAATCTAGAGTATTCAAATAGTAGCGGTAGACTGATTTTAGATCTCGTTAAAATGATTTTCTTTATGTTGACTTATTGGAATTGGGCCACTTTCTAACATTCTAATTTATTTAAGAGGCCAATTAAAGTTTCCGTATCCTAACGAAGTTCCAATATCGGTATCCAACTCTGTCTGATTGAATATTTACTTCCGATATAAAGTTTAAACAAGATTGTACGTTGTCTGAAATTTTAAGAATAACATCTCAAATCCAGAGAGTCTAAAATGTTTGACTGATTTAATTCGAGTTCTTACAGTGAATTAATGGATTCTTGTTTCCCCTGTTTGCAGACTGTTTCGATAAGCTACGATCCCTTTATTTGCCGGGGAGTTAGTTATACTCAACGTTGTTGCAATAAAAATGAAAAAAATCATACAAACAGCCTAAAATAGAACCTTTTTATAGAAGTCGATTAAAAATACAATAAAGTATAAAAATAGTACGTTATATTGTATTAGTAATTATGTTTATACACGTAGCTCATTATTTTTGTATCATCAAATAAAATTTTAGTTCTACGAGTATTACCTCTTTTCTATTTTTAAGGTTTTGAGATACCATGTTCTACATATATGTATAGAACGTCTTGACTTCTAAGCACATGACGGACCATCTTAGCCTGAACTCTTTTGCTGCTCACAACTTTAAGGCTCTATATTTTCATGATCCATTGTTTGCAATTTAAGATCAACCATCGCGGCATTCACATTTCTTTTTTGTGTGGGTCATGAATTAAATGAATTCCTCATTACTGAGACATAATGTAACATGTTTTAATATAATTTTATTTAGAATTTTATATTAACTTTATGGAATGATTATTGTAGCGAATAAAAGTATTAAGCAGGGCGAGGATTTTAGCTTACACACAAGTAGGTAAAAATCAATCGGGAGCGCTGTGTCACCTCCTAGCAGTGTCGCTCGACGAGTCAGTTACGAAGTTTGCAACCCAAAGTTTCCAGTTTGTTTCAATTTGTCAGGACCGATAGAAATTCAATGGGTATGACAGTAGGGTCTTTGTGTACCAAACAAAAGATGTCCCATTTTATTCCCCCACCCAACTCGTGTCATTATCCCTTTTGTACATTTTGATCGACGTCGATTGGTAATGCCTGCTAATATTTTAGCGTTTTCGATCGGCATTGTCTGCGACTGGCGTTAATTAAATTCGCCGCGAGATGACAAATACAATTTGACGAACCAAATGTTTAATGTCGGTATCTTAATTAATACACTTCATAGTCGCGGTTAATCTATCTTTTTTATCTTTAACGAACTACGAATAAGTGACCAGATTGAAATTCAGAAATCATGTGCCTTTACATCTATATCACGTATCGCGTATCGAAACAACTCGCGTAGTAGAACTATTCTTAAGAAATCTAACACATTCACACAAGATCCAAATATTTCATTGCCACAATCGTATATTAACATGAGCAGACATATTTGCGAATTTCAAAATTTAACAAAGCTGTGTAAATATAAGAGCAGAGACACTTGAAAAAATGAGATTGAATATTTCGTTTCCCAGTATGATTAAAAAGCTGCTCACTAGCTTCAGAAATTAGTATTTCATATGCCGGAGTGCTCAAAGTTAAATAAAATACAAATTCAGCAGATTCCGCCAAAGCAAATTGGCCCAGCGATTCTGCCCGTGACAGTCTATTTCTTTATATTTTTGATACCCTTGCTTCCAACTTAGCGTTTTATTGGACTGACGAAAATATGCTATGTTTTTCCCCTTTGGGAATAGAAATGGGTAAAAAAGTTTACTTAACTACTTATTTTATGGACCTAATTTACTTTTCTGTAAGCACTTTGACCTAGTCAATTCGGTAGATATATAAACTTCGGAAAGATATTGCAAAACAATTCTTTGTTATTCTTATTCTTTCTCTACTTATTGTGTAATGATTTTCTTTACATAGACTTTACTGTTATTAACCAGGCAGACTAAATCTTTATATTTTATATTTTTTTTATCACATACACATCTGTGTTAAATTTTTTTTTATTTACTTCAGCCAGATACTTTGTTACTTTGTTATTTCGATTGACAATAAAATGCAGTAGGTACATTTTGGTCTAACCATTTCACTGAAATATTTTTATTTGTCATTTGTTTTAATATCAGATCTAACAATAAGTCCAACATTTAACTGAACCCAAATAGCTAAAGAGTTTAATGCTGAGTTACTTTTGGGTAAACATCGCATGCGAAAACTTAATTAATTAGTTTGCTACATTAATTAACTAAAAATGTAATGAGAAAATTGAAGAAAAATGTAGTAGGTAATTAAAAATTCACATTAAGGAAGTGCTACATTTAACAAGTCTTAAGTCAGCCGCTGACGATCAAGTAAGCTCACATGCCTGCAGCGCCATCACATGCTGATCGCGACCAACACACGATCAATTTTATCGGACGTCAAGCCGTTAGCGCTACAGGCATGTGGGCTTATCGGATGGTGAGTGGCTAGCTATAAAGTGCTATGTTTATTAAGAGTTCAGCGAACGAATTCTATCCCGATGTCCCTGGGATAGATACCTATTACCTACAATACAAGTACAATCATTGACACAATGCGTAAACCCGTGATTCGTGATCTCTATAAGTATACGTACCTACAAGTACTGTAACAATGGATGTACATTGATTGAAACGACGAAGACGAAGACGACGTCGACGCTTGGTTAATAAATTAAAATAAAACATAAAAGACAACCCTTTAAGATCAAATTTTTCTCCTCTCCCCGACATTATGTAGTATAATGAACCGGCGGGAAGTAAGTTAGCATTAAGGATTCGCATTTGCGGAGCTGTCTCTGTCGAGACAGTTAAAATTTCACTTGGCTAAGCAAAATTCTCAGTCCGCTGCAAAAATCTTCCCCTTTTAGGTCATCTACAGACGTGCCAACTCGCTACTCCTATTCAAAGTAACACTCATCATAAAAATCGTCTATCGTTCAAAAGTTTATACATTTTTTAACTAAGCTTAATAATCGATTAAGCAATGTCCGTCGTAAGCTTTTATGTTAAGTTTTACTTATGGCCATAACTAAATATAAAAATACTTATTAATTATATAAAAAAAAAAAACACCTTATGAATTTCATCATAAGGTGTTTTTTTTTTGAAGTGAAGGTGAAGAAAAGTTCTTATTCAATGAATATTTAGGATATTCGGATTATGAAAACAATTGAATCTATTGAATGGCCTACTTAGTATATTCTATTAATAGAGTTTTCGAGTTTCTTATCTCAAACACCACATTAATTTAATTAACCTTGAATATGTTGTTCAGTAGTGTTGAATTACAATTACATAGATAACCTAATACATTAAGACCTTTGAATAAGCATATATTGTAATTTGTTGTAATTGCCTATTATATGAATAAATAAATAAATTGAGATTTAAAACATCGTAATAATTAAAACATGCAAATCCTAATCTATGTTTTATAAGATTTGTTGATTCTAGCATACAAGACATTTAACACTTTACTGTACTTGATATTTAAAATATTATTTCACAAAATAGACCCAGATTTTTTACGATTTGAACATAGTAAACAAGTTATATTAGAAGAACAAGTAATATGAGAACTGAAAACGGTTTTTCACTCTTACAGCAATAGCACAACTTTCCGCATAAATGAATTAAAAAGGAGAATATTAATCATATTCACAAGCTAACGTTCGTTTGTAAATTTAAAAAAAAATAAGAAACAACAGAGCAGTCGGTACATCTACCGAGGGTTTTAGGGCGAGGGAGTTCGCCGGGCGAATTCTTGCATAAAATTTACATCGAGTGGTCCATACAAATTACCATTTCACTTCTTGCTCTGATTAAATGTTGTAGAAAAAATATTGCTCACTAAATGGAACAGAAAATTCCTGGTTTTTCGGACTCATTAAAATTTATGCTTAGTCCCGATATACAAAACACGAGATACAATCTTCAGTGTCACGTAAAAAGCGTACCGTATAAAATAAACGCTAACGACTTTTTAAGTACGTAATTGCGCACGGGTATTAGTGGAGACGTCAAATTTTCATTTAGGTATTTTTTAGATGACACTGAATCCAACTTAAAAATAAACAAAAGTTTGCTCCTTATTTAATTATTGTTGCATTTTGAAGTAGTTATGTAAGTACTATTGTAATGAAGGGACACATAATATCCAAACCTAAATAAGATTTAAAAATATTTTTCTACGTTTTGTCTAAATTCTAATCTACACATCATCGCACTTTTAATATTAGGTAGCTAACGCCGATGTTCTTTGTGATATTTTCATGTTTTACGATAAATAAAGAAGTTTGATCTAACCCCTCTTATTCCGAGAGGAGACTCTTGCTCAGCAGTGAACCCACTATGGATTGATAATGATGTAAAGACGTTAATATAAAATTAACATTATGAGGATTTGATGATACGAGTACATTATTGTAAAACGAAACCTTAGTAACGAGTAAATACCAACTGAAGCTATGAGGGTTATATAACCCTGCTTTACAGAAGAACATACTTATTATGGTACATCTTCAAAAAATTAAAACATTTATCAATAGGGATGACATCGTTAAAGTTCCCTATATTCTATGACCATTATATCTATGGTTTTATTCAAATTGACGTTGTGTTTTTTGTTTCTCAAAGCGAACGCGCCTAGACTGATTTCTTTAGTTTGCCATTTAATTTTTTCCAGCCTTAAGGCTGTACTGTTTTTCTTTTCGCGTTTCGCGTAATTCCTTAATTTGTTTCAACGTAATTGATTTGAAAAGCAATGAAAGAAAGGCACGTTTATTTGACGCGTTTTTAATTATTGGACATCGTTACAGAAGTGGAGCAAAGAAAAGCGAACACATAAAATAAATATTTACTGGCCGTTCCCTCGACGCTTTCCTTGTAAACCGATTTTCTTGAAGCGGTATTTAATTCTGAGTATTTGTTTTTGAACCGCGATATTTTTTGTATCAAAGGAAATATAGGGCGGAAAAATTACATACAAAGATTGTTTTACTGTAACAAACTGATAAATGAAATTTCAAATAATATGTTTCTATCTTTTTTTGTTCTGAAATATTCGCTGTGCGTTTTTTATTTAAAGTATAAACATTACCAATATGAGATACTAGCTCACGCCCCGTTTTCCCGCGTAGTTCCCGTTGCCGTAAGAATATGGTAATAAAATATAGTCTAGGACACTCAGAAATAACGTGGCTTTCTAGTGGTAGTAAATATTTACGATACCATGAACTACCTAAATATATTATTGGTCTCTAATGGTTTTAATTTAAATTCCTTTAAACTTTGCTTGAATCGCCTCTAACTAACTCTCATATGGGAAACTTGGGATTTGCCATAAGATTTGACGAAAAAAAAAACAAAGCTTCCCGTAATGGCGGACAAAAAGTATAAAATTTCGCCAAACTTGGCAGTGTCCGATGGGATTTCTTCCAAAAAAGGTGTACGTTACAACGTCTTTCGCGTTAGGGCGAGAATACACTGCGAGCGGCGCGAGGGATATTTGGCAGGCATCTACAAGCTAATGATCCCCTTGATTGCGGTAAAGTGTCGCTATAAAGCGTCTGCTTGCTGCCAACTTTGAAAAAACATCTGCCTCCACTAAAGTAGAGTATTTTTCCTGGCAGCGAACCGATATTATGAGACAATTGCCTTTAGTAGGCGAGAATTGAGGTTTCCCTCTTGTTCTACAATCTAGCTAAACGTTTAAGCTCTTTTTTTAAACGACGACTTCCTCCGTTTTAAATTTATGTGCCTTCGAGCTTTTCCCTTCTCTACCAATAAAATATTAGATATATTTTTTTAATGGACATATGCCCAGCATCGTCACTAGGGGGGGTTTGCGCGTAAGCTTTGCGGCTAAACGCCTCTTCAAGGGCGTCTTCTGTGAGAGTATTACCTTGAATTACAGGGACAGGACAGAGTTCAATCCGATAGGGTTTGTGGGCCGAGTGTATCAGTCCTAACGCCCGTAAATGTAGGTGGACTACCTAAATCATTGAGCTATTGGAGTAATTTTCTTCTTCTTCTTCTAAGGGCGCCTCTCCGACTAACGAAGGTTGGCAGTCAGTTTCTTGAACTCGTCTCTATCCTTCGCGAGGTGAAATAATTGTGCGGCGCTCGCGATCCCGGTCCACTCTCTGATGTATCTTAACCAAGACTACTTCTTGCGACCAACGCCTCTTCTACCAGCAACCTTTCCCATCAAGATGAGCTGTAGAAGCTTGTATCTCTCGTCGTAGCACGTGCCCTAGAAACTACTTAGGAATTATCATTGTGATAAAAAACTTATAGCCAAAATCTCTTGAACGAGAATAAAAGCATATCCAAAATACAGGACTGACAAAAACCACGATGACACCGATGAGGTCCCAAGAAGCCTAAGGCATTTACACAATCAGAAAAAAAATTATGAAAAAAAGCCAAACTGTGTGAACGAACTAAACTTTAGCCAAAACATGAACCAGAATCAAAGTCGGACCCCATGGTACAAAGGGTCGTTGCCGTAAAAAAGTTGTCAAAAACAATTTCGACGGCGCGTCGTGCAAAATTAAATTACGATTTCAGAATTGATGAGCCATTCTGAGGGGCATTCAAATAAGAACTGACAACGGCAGAAGTAAATGACTATTTCATGAATGGATGCCGGTTTTGTGCTTATATTTACTTCACGACTGTTAAAGAAAAAAATAAGTTCTTATTAGCCTACTACGGAGTGTAGGTATCTATATACCATCGACCACTATCTTATACAATACCTCCTAAACTAACTAATAATTTAACATCTGATATATGGCAAAGTGGTTGTCCGCTAGTAAGAAAATTGAATAATTATTTTGTTATTCTATCGTATCGTATGTAAATAAAATATATAATTAGAGCCCATAATATCTCTCCTTATAAATATAATTTATAAAAAGCTTTCGCTGGAGGAAGGAGAACGAGCAAAAAATCTTTTTAAAAATTTAAAGTCTCGCAATTTGGTGAAACTTTGAAATATTAATTTTTAATAATGTTTTAAGACCGCGAAACGCGCGGGCTTTCGACGCCGCAGCGTAATTTTTGGCTCGACTTTATTAAAAGTTGATACTGAGGTAACAGGGACGGAGTTTAAGTATGAGTCGGGGAGGGGTTCTGAATAAAAAAAGCCTCTAAAGCCTCAATAGCTTACGAATTATTGTTATATGTTACTTTGTATCATGAAGCATTTAGTTTTTTGTTGAAACATTATTTAATAAAGATTGTATATATTCTTATTTACAAAAGCATACTTTGGAATTTTTGAAATTTGATTCAGCCTCTTAACCGTGGAGCTATTGAGATAGATTAGTTGAACAAAATGGAAATAAAACAAAATCAAGATTTATTATTATATTAAATATATTTTGTAATTACATCATCAACAAACATCTAAAGACTTTAGATGTTGTTCGAAGATAAATTATAATTCTTAAGTGCATCACATAAATTTAATTTGCATATTTTAACCATTAATGTCCCGAAGATATAAGATAATTTGTAGCAAGTAATAATTGATAAAAACGTCAATGTTTTAGTTTTAATAATATTTAAAGCAGATTGTATATGTCGCAAATGAATAATTAGTTAAATATTATTTATGTATTTGAGACGTGGGCTATGAAATTAACGCTCTGATTAATAAAAAGACGTGTCAAATACTCTAGTCACAAATACGCAAACAATAAATTCAAAGATATGTGTAGGTTTGTTTAGTAGGTACCTGGTTGAAAGCAATAATTCTAATGCACTTCGCTGACGCAGCGCAAATTTTCTTTTAGCGTTGGCACTCGATACCCTCTGATAAAAGTATAAAAAAAATCTTTAAAGCGTCGACGATTCAATAACTTGAGTCAAGCAATTTCACTAAACGATTTTTCAACAAACACACCTTTTTGCAACTAAAACAAGTTTTAGAAAGCAATTTTCTTAGGCTCAGAGGGGTCACGACCCGCATGAACCCTCCTGAACCCACTGATCCGGCCCTGCTGGGGGGGCACCCGCCACGCCACTTCACCAAGTAATATAATACTTTTGCGTTGGTCAAATCAACGTTTCAATATTCAGAGGGTTCATTAATCACAGTAAATTGACAGGGAGGGGACTTGGGCCGATATCAGTCCCCCCCTATCCACTTGTTAAGTTCTTGTGTTTTATTTTGCTATTGTGCAAATATTTACACTTTTACAATTTGACTGGCATCTATTCACACTACCAGTAGTGACTACTAAGTTGGAATATAATATTTATGGGGACCGATTCTGGGCAACTGTTGTTAACATTACTCCGTTTAAACTACTACTTACTACAAAACGTTATTTGTCTTATCAAATTAGGAAGTCGTTGAATAACAACAATACTTTTTCTTCTTTCAAAAATTGAAGAGTATCTCTGTACTTATATCTTGTGAACCTTCTTTGATCTTGGATTTGGCAAGTATAGATGCATTAGTTTGAAATACAGTTAATTTTCCCCCAACACCACAAAACACATAAACTAAAAGGAGTGTCGATATTTGAAAAAAAAACTAACTGTAATTCCTAATTTAATACGCATTAAAAATAACGACATAAAAGCGAACGAGAGGCAGTAAAAGTGCAGGACGTAAAGTTAAACGGGCAAAAGGCGCAAACTTTAGAGTTCTAAAGCCTTGAAAGTTAATAAAAATCGCTCCCGGGTCGACACCGGGGAAGTTCCCAGTAAACAGACCAATGCTTTGCCAATACCGAAATAATACACGGAAAGTTCGAGACGAGTTCGGTTCGAGTGTTCCGTATACAAGATTTTGTTTACTACAAACTTGTGTTTTGCTTTATGCCACGTTGCAAGAATAGGTAGTAGGTAAGTATATAGTAATAATATATTTGTGAAATATTTTGTTGAATAATAACTTAAAGTTGTTTAGATTATGACAATAATAATTTAAGACTTATAAGCGTCAGTAAAATTGTGGGACTTAACAACAAAAAGTCAAGAGTCTCAAACTCTCCCCTAAGTCCGATCATAGTATTTCCGAGTAACTGGTGGTGAACGGTAATATTAGTATTCAAAATATATATTAAATAAATAAAAAACTTTTTAAAGACTGCAGTGACAGATTGGTACCTCAACTATTAAGGTGGTTTAAAATAATTTTATTAAAATATAACCTACTCTAATAACTTTTGCGTTGTGTTTATGCTAAGTGTGACTCTTTACCATAACAGGTAACTTTTAGCTTACTTTTGTAACTAATTATTTTTTTGCCCTAAATATAAAAATAAATAAATACTTCATAATCGATACGTATCCCTAAAAGGTGCTCCCCTCTTCTAAACAAGGAAAAAGGAAAAGTAATTTGTCAAGCAAATCCTTCGGTATCCTAAGCTAGACAGGGACAGATATACAGTAAACTCATAAACGACGGAGACAAAACACAGAATGGTGTTCTCGTTTATGATGAATGGCCCCATTAATGATAAATGGTCGCTTTACACAGAGATTAAATCGCGAAGATCCGATAATATCCTCTCCACTGCAACTGCAAGAGTTTACTGACACTACAATGGCGTCATTTTGTATTCTAGCCGCACTTTTAGTGCTGCAATTTTTAACCGACTTAAAAAAAATGACGAGTAAAAGACGCGTTTATATTTTTTTATGTTATTTTGAGGTTTTGTTTTCTGAAAAAGTGAATTTGGGATAACTTAGTGGCTACTGAAAGTAGCTTTTCTAAAAATAAGTTGGTTTGTGTGTGTAAACATGTCCAACGAAATAATCCAATAAAATATTATAAAGCTGAAGAGTTTGTTTGTTTGTTTGATTGATTGAACGCGCTAATCTCAGGAACTAGTGGTCCGATTTGAAAAATTGTTTTAGTGTTAGATAGTCCATGTATCGAGGAAGGCTATAGGCTATATATTATCCCCATATTCCTACGGGAACGGGAACCACGCCGGTGAAATCGCGCGGCGTCAGCTAGTCGTAGATATACCTAAGGTTTGCTTTTAAGTGCCTCGTTGTGTCTATAGTTATAATAATGTGATTTCAAATTATAAGGTCCTAAGATCAAGAATTTAAATCGATATCTACTATATCGGCAAGATATATTCAGCATACTGATAATTTAAAGTATATAGGTACATGTAATTGAACCTTCTTTGGAAAATACGAAAAACTCTAAACAGTCACTCAGACATAACGAATTCTATCGAAGAAACCAGTGATTTATAGTTAAGTCCTTAGACTTAACCCTTTATATAAATCTTTTCGTCGCCCGATAATTTAGCACTTCAGTCCACACATCGGCTTAACCCAACATTGGCCAAATGTTGGAGCCCTTTGTCAAATAACGCAAATGTCAGCACGATGACCTTTGGCTCCTAAATTTATACATGTACAATCAATGAGAAAATAATTAACAAATGTGAAGAAATCGAATTTAAGTGAAACCGTGGACCGTAATTAGTGAGTAAATGAAATATTTGTTTTATTGCAATTAAATGACGGATATAGTAGTTAAAGAATTCGTCGTCATCAACCCATATTTGGCTCACTGCTGAGCTCGAGTCTCCTCTCAGAAATGTTAAAGAATTAGTAGAATATAATTATAATATGGTGTCGTTGCCTTTGTAAGTCTCATAATTCGCTTTATACGCTTCCACACAAGATATGTGTTATAGGGCTGTATCCAACACAGATCTTACATTATAATTAAATTTGGAACTTGTGCCGTGAAGTATACCCTATTCGTTGGTTTCAATTAGTGACGACAAGACGACTAACTGACTAACTCAATCAGCGCCGGGCAGCCGTTACCAAGACGGTAATCGTACAATTACATCTACGCTGTGGTAATAAACACAAAAACCGGCAGAGTACCTAGTCTAAGAGCTAGAGAACAGAGGTGCTATTTCGGTATTTACACTCTCCAAATTTTTTTTGCCCTAATCGAATTTGAACTTTTTATTGGATTTTTTTATAGGATGCTAAAATTTAATTGTTTTTTTTTGTGTATTAGAGAAGTTGCCATGGAAACGAACGATGTCACAGCTCTGTAACTTTACAGAATTCACGTATTGTAATTAATTTCTTGCAAAAGCATGGTCAAATGTCACGGTGTCCGCCCATCTCAAATCGCAAATATATAAATTGCAAATCTTGAATCTTGTGTATCTTTAATATAATTCAAAATATTACTAATATGGTGTGAGATGTGTGACACAGGGAATTTGAAAGAAAGAAAGAAAGAAAGAGAATATATTTATTACTACATTATGCCACACACCACAATTATTTAAGAATAATACCCTGCGATATGTGGCATAACCTAGAAAAAGGTCCTAGCTCAGCATATTGCTGTATGCTCCCCATAAACAAAGAACATACAGCGCTGATTTTCAGCTAGGACCCAGTTCTAAGTGCCACCATGAAAACAGGCAACATAAACCTATATTTAAAGCAAAACCAAATTAAAACTTATATAATTAACTTATATAATTTCATTTTAATGATTGTGAAATGACGCTAATAAAATCATCATTTTTCATTTTTATCATTTTCTTAATATAAAAATATATTTATACAATAAAGAAATAATAAGAAAGAAAAATAAAGGTAAAGTTAATAAGAAAGGTTATACAGGTTAGCTGTTGATTAAATACACTAATTAATATTAAATTAATCATCGCCCAGAATTCATGGTTGCGATCCCGGCTCACTGGGATGTTATTGTATTTACTTGTAACAAAGTCTTTACAACAAATTGCAGAGGTAGTAGAATGTTTATCATATTAAAAATATATGACAATTATTGGATTTTTTTTCTGTTTCTCTTAAAGCTGAAAAAACGTGGAAAGCTGAACAAACATACACATCGCCGTATGAAACACCATTCTGTATACACAGTAACTGAAACTGAATAAGCGTAATTTGCATTTACACCCTAGCGTGAAAACCGGCCTTTTACATTTTTAATTAAAATTGCAGTAAAGTTGACTGTAGTTAAGTCACCAGCTCTCTGCCTAGTAATAACATAATAATAGGCCTAACGATAATCTACGACAGAGATTTAGGCGGTTTAAGTTCTTATTGCTTTGGGATAAAGTTTAAAATACTGCGAATAGTTATTACTCGCTTGGGACCGAGTGGGCGGGTATAGTGCCGAGGTTTCGAAAGCGTTTGTGCAGTTTAAGGACATTTCTGATAAGTTCAATATGCATAGTAGAGTTCCGAGGCCCTTATAAATTAATATTTATTACTGGAAAAACGACTACAACTCATGAGCCTGACTAATATAAAACTAGACGCCGTGAAACCGTCACCCGCGTGGTTCCCGTTCCCGTAGGGATATTTTTAGCCTATAGCCTTCCTCGATAAATGGCAGTGTCGTGCACTCAACAGATGCAAAATTGCGCTGCCTACCCTGAAGATTCAATTCGAACCTGCTTTGGAAAAGGAATTTTCCATTTTGTAACTAAATTGTGCATATAGTGCATACTCTAGGTGAACACCCTGTGCACACCACTAAATGGGCTATCTAACACTGAAATTGGAATTAGCGCGTTCAAGTAAACAAGTTTTTTACCAAACAGCTGGACCGATTTTTATGAAATTTTGTGTGCATATCGGATAGATCTGTATATCAATTGTTTTGTTTGCTACATTTATATTAACTATGAAAAACAATACAACACAAGCTTTAATCAAAATGTACTAAGCCTACTTGTAATAAAATTTTGAATTGACAAACGGACGCCCGCGACTTCGTCCGCGTGAAATTTGGTTTTCACAAATCCTTCGCGTACCATGGATTTTTCCGGGATGAAAGTAGCCTATGTCTTAATCCAGAGTAAAATCTATTTCCATTCCAAATTTCAATCAAATCAGTTTAGTAGTTGCGGCGTTTAAGAGTAATAAACATCCATACAAACTTTCGCGTTTATAATATTAGTACGATTTGAACCTAGGACGTTTCGTATTTCATTCAATCTTTTACGCATTGATTGATTAGGGCTTTTGTTTTTGCCAAACAGACAAAACTTCATGATTTGACAGTGATGTTGTGATTAATTTTATTTTTACGCCCAAGGTTGATTACGAATAAATGTTTAATATTTATGTTTGTAAATGATATGCAGTGAATTAATACTGTTTATATACGTGACTATACTTTTTTTGTGTCTGTTTGTTGAATAAAATCATAACTAATAAAATGTGTTAATTATTATTTATATATTATTAAAATTCAACATTCCTCTTTGCTTAGCGAAAAACTTAGTAAACAAGAATATTGATTAGGCGTTGATGGGAATCGAACCGTAGAACTTTTTGTAGATTATCACAGTTAGATATTAATAATAATCGAGACCGGCGGCTTAACAAATTCCTAATTCCGGGCTGAGAATTTTACTGAAAATTGCTAAGAAAAGGTTAAAGCTTATTTTAAAGCTCGACCCAATACTCAAACCCACTATCTTGTGTACCGAAACCACATATACCTACTAACCACTGGACCAACGAGCCAGCTACATGTAGAGTTGCCAACCGTACATTAATATGTAGAATTGTATTATATTTCTGGTCTGCGTACTATATACTATTGAAGAAATATATAGTACGCAAAAATACTATATTTTCAACAATGAAATCTAACAAACAAAATTTTCATTTTAAAACTTTATGGACATCAGTTTTGACAGATGCAATAGCGTCTAGCCTATCCGAATCTTACTGAGTTCCAAACATTAAACTATTTAGAAAAAAATGCTTTTAGTTTTCCAAAAATTAAAAACCAAATTTGAAAAAACCATAATACACTCTTATTTCAGACAAATAAATCTTGAAAATGCAACGAATGTCAATATATATTGTTTTTTTTTTTAAAGTAATCCATAAAATATTATATTTTATTTATGCGTACTATAGTTAGCTAAATCTGAAATATACTATATTTTTTTGAAAAAAAAAAACATACATACAGCCGAACGTAGAACCTCCTCCTTTTTGGAAGTCGGTTAAATACTGTTGGCAACCCTGCCTTACAAGTACACTTTCTGAATTCACTTACTTATAAAAATATTAATAATAAAGACGCGAGCAAAGCCGTCGTTATAGCTAGTTGCATAGTCTAGAGTTGGCGCCACCCGGCCTATCATACAACTAGTTGGATCGTTTAATAAATTTTAAAGATCGTTCCGTACTTCCACGTTGATGGACGACAGTTAACTTGACTGCTGTTATTTTAATTAACCTTATTCTTGACCGACTATAGCCCGCGGCGTTGTCTGCTTTAGTTGACTATAGTTTGGCAAGTTCGTAACACTCCAGATGGCACGCGCGTGCCGGGGGTCGTGTGACGATGAATGAATGAATGCACGCACGATTTCACACCCGCACAATCTTACCCCCCGTCACCCGCATACCATGTGAGTGTCATCAACGAACTCGCCAAGCAATAACGTTATTATATTATAATCCTTTTTTTGCTGGAAAATTAATTTATGCACTCCCCGGAGGCATCGCAGATGTAGCTTTCTGTAGGATATATAACCTTAAAAGGTAGCCATATTTCATCATGGACTTTTTAGAACTTTTAAATGCTAGATTTTTGCCTTTACGCAGCGCACGCAACGGCAGCTTTGAAAATGAGTATTTGTTCCGTTTTTGTGCGATATTTTTCACCGATACTTCACTCCTATTGATCGTCGGATTATATATAGCCTTCTTCGATAAATGGACTATTTCAAAAAATCAATTCATTCCTGAGATAAGCGTTTAACCAAACAAACAAACACTTCAGCTTTATAATATTAGTATAGGTGCTATTATTTCAAGTACCCGCGGAAATGAGCGGCACTCTTTGATCAAGATCATGATTGTAATTCGCTTGCAGCACGAGAGAGCCCCGCCCTGCCATTTGTGAGATGGCTCCCTCAAAATTGAGATTGGCTTCGTTCGTGAATAGAAATTCAGTGAATTAGAAAGGAACTGGTGATATTTAAATTTCAAGGATTAACTCCGTCTGTTAGATGTTGTAATACCATTATTGGTATTATGGGAGTCTTGTTATAAATGGCTTAATTTACATTATTATTACAATGATTTTATTTAACTTGTTCTAGTATTATGGGTCAATTAGAACCACTAGTAAGAGTTCCATTGAAACTCTTGCGTATCTTTTAGTGATGATGCATTCGTATGATGATTTTTTTTTCTTCGTTGTTAAGATATCAATTTATAAAAAAATCTCGTTTTTATTATTTCTTCACGTCGCAACTACTGATCTGATTTGGTTGAAGTTTTGAATGGAGAAAAATTATAACTATCATCATAATCATCATCATCATCATTATCAGCCAATGGACGTCCACTGCTGGACATAGGCTTTTTGTATAGACTTCCAAACACCGCGGTCTCGAGCTGCCAGCATCCTCGGCCCATCTAGTGGGGGGTCGACCAACACTGCGCTTTCTGGTACGAGGACGCCATTCCAGCACCTTGGGACCCCAACGTCAATCGGATCTTTGAACTATGTACCTGCCCATTGCCACTTCTACTTCGCGACTTGCTGAGCTATGTCGGTGACTTTGGTTCTTCTGCGATAAACCCATAAGGCTGCATCAAGCATAGCTCGCCTGTTGAGTGACTTTGAGCCTTCCTATGTATGAGCCCACATAGTAAGCGATAAAGGTCCACAGAAATGCATTTTTTTATTACATTTTAAGCATTATATTATTATTCCAGCAAATAACCTTGGTCTTTCTTACTACAGACGAATCTTATGACACCAATTAAAATCCGAATCATACATACATACACATATCAAAGCACAACTCATCTTCAACAGTTAGGTAAAAAAAAGTAAAACACGCCGATTAGGAATCCATCGGCCTTAACACACAATTCTTGTATTGTTCGCTTTGAACGAGAGTACGTTTTTTATCTCGTAACCTCGCTGCCGATTGCGAAACCGTTTGCGTGAACGTGTTACGTGTTCATTGTACCAGTACATCGTTTGTGGTACCATTACCACGGCCACTGGGACTGGGAAACTTGACCTTAGCAGCTTAGTAGCATTTAACACTGGATTGTGTAGATAACCACGGCTTAGAGGCTGGCAAACTTGGCCTTAGTAGCATTTAACACTGGATAGTGTAGATAACCACGGCTCAGGGGCTGGCAAATTTGGCCTTAGTAGCATTTAACACTGGATTGTGTAGATAACCACGGCTCAGGAGCTGGCAAATTTGGCCTTAGTAGCATTTAACACTGGATTGTGTAGATAACCACGGCTCAGGGGCTCGCAAACTTGGCCTCAGTAGCATTTAACACTGGAAAGTGAAGATAACCACGGCACAGGGGCTCGCGAACTTGGCCTCAGTAGTATATAACACTGGATTCTTTAGATAACGCCTAGACAGGGACTAGGTAACTTGACCTTATACCATATATACTGTATTCTTTAGATAACTACGGCATAGGGGAAACTGAACCTCAGTAGAATTTAACACTATTTTTTGTCGGTGGGAAATGTTTTATAATAGAAATAGGATATAGACAAACTACCCACACTTAACCCGTAAACTCTCTCATAAATGCATGAAGAAGTAAGTGAAAATATACAAAGCCGTAAAGGGATAACAATTTTCCATCTGAGAAAAATGACTTCAACTATAATAATATCTCTGAGGCACCGCTGTCAAAGCCAATAAAATGCATAAAAAGATTGAACACAAAGGATACAGATGCAGGATGTACGGTGGCTTTGCGTTGCGTTGCCATAGCAACGGAATCAAAGCCAAACGCGCCTCGCATCTTCACCTATATAGTCGGAAAACAAGTGGGAACTTTGTCATTAAGCCAATAGGCATATAGGTATTTTTAAGGAGGTGAAATATTTATACCTACTTTAACTGAGTGCTTTCACATGTACGTGAAAATTAGTTCTTATTTGAAATATGCCAGACGAGTTTTATTCGTCATGATATTATATCATTCATTTATTGGTTATGATATTTTATCACTTACCATTTCAAGATTAAAACAATAACTAACTTAAAATCTAGATACATTATGTCTAAGTAAATACCTATATTCTGTTCTTGTATTTTCTTTTAAAGGAAATCTGATTTTTTTAATGTATTTTTCAACTCGCAATTGGTCCATGTATTTTTAAATCCAGAATAGGTCTTTTATAACGCCAATACACATTTCTCCGATTGTCGTAAATTCAATCTTTAAGTTTTATTAAGAACCAGCTCAATATTTCCCACAGGCTCCTGGGCTATCGCGGCTTCTTCTCAATATCGGTATAACGGGCAATAAAAGTCAAGAGCGTTTGCACAAATTGTACGTACGTGAGTTGTAAGTGCTTAAATTGGATTTTTAGAAGTATCTTGGCACCATGCTTCGGGGATTAATGCTGATGCTCAAAAGTACCGGTTTAGCTGGAACTAGGCGTGTGATTTATCGATAACTATGTTCATCGATAAAAATAATACATTTAAATGCGCAGATGTTGTTATTGCACATGGGTAGTACTTACTACTTTTTGAATTTATGAATAGCACCTAGTAGTATGCATGGAATCGGCTGAAACATCTAAATAAAAGCGAAAGGTCACTTCACGATATCTCAAAAACCGCTTGGCAAAGTTGAAAAGAGATGGTCCAAAAATGTATGGAGCCCAGGTCCAATCATTGTACCCTAGCGGAAATAAAAGAAAATATTTATTTTAACTATTTTTGATTACACAAATCTACGAATTTACTTTAATTCTTTCGAAATAATACTCGTTATCTCCCAAGAAATGCATCACTAATACGGTTAATAATGGCAGATTGATGACGTTTTCAATGCATTAATCGATTTGACGTTGGCTGTCAATTGCCATGTCATGTCATAGTTGCTTTAAGGTCGCCATCTTTATATAACTCAAAAACTTGGGTTTTAATTTTATTTATTTCTTTTTATTTAATTACATTTAATCACGTTAGTAAATTTTAATAAGATACTTGTATTTATTAAATTTTAATGAAACGGGGTACAAGAGTGGGCCTGAAATGGACCAGTTCTACTTCTAAGGTATTTAATTTTTTAATTTCAATGCACTACTTTTCATGGCCCATTAGTTAAATATAAATTTTAACGTGTTTTAGTAGTAACTAAAATATTTCTTATTAATATTTATAGAGTGTTAATGTTTGCGTTTAAAATAAAGATTTATAGTTATATTATTGGACTGAAGTTTATCGATATTTTGGACTAGCAGCACTATTTGTAACGGGCTTGTGTACTGGGTTGTGTTCAGGCTTAATAGCTAATTATTTAACGAGATAACATAACTTCAGATTTAACTTTAACTTGTGCCAAAACTTTTGTACACGCTACATTTAATCTTAACTTATAACTAACGGTTTTCTTGTATTCGTTTACGTTTT
Organism: Bicyclus anynana; assembly: GCF_947172395.1. NCBI lineage: Eukaryota > Metazoa > Arthropoda > Insecta > Lepidoptera > Nymphalidae > Bicyclus > Bicyclus anynana. Next base: position 762,286 of record NC_069102.1, read on the forward strand.
ATCGTTACGGATTAGGTATAACTGAGGTTTTGTTTATACAAATTTATTTCAAGTAGGCTAACATTACAAACACTTTTGAAACGTCGAAGTTATCCATTTGTAGTAAATTAAAAACATATAAAAAAAACTTTGAATCGATAGTATCATTACAAAAAATACTATAAGATCTCTAAAGGATCCTTTAGCAATAAAAAAATAAATTGATTATTATTAACACAATAGAAACTTATGCGACTAAGAAATCGGCTTATATACGACTAATTATGAACTGCTGATGTTTGAGTGTAGATTATTTTTTAAATGGTTAATTACATAAACTATTAAAATAATCACGAAAAGTGGCATCTTTATTTCCCAAATCTTAAATAAGAAATCTCATCTTAACGCGATTGTACCTAAGTACGCCCTTAATGACGGTAATAACGAGGCAATTTAAGTGTAGGGCAATACAAAAGTGATAATGCTTTTGTTAATCATTATGCTCGAACAAAAGGCTAAAACGATTTCGTAATTAAGAATCAACATTAAATAATAATGTCGATGTTTTTTTTACTTTACTATTAACTTATTAAAACTATGATTTACATTAAGATGTTTAGTTTGTAAATTTTAATGTTTCTGTTTTTTTTATTCCAGGTAATCAGTCGTCTTGGTGTTCAGAAATTATGTAAAAACCGGTAAACACAATTATTGTATACGTTTAAATAAACGCTTGCGGTACATCACTACTTAGTTGATACACCTAATTGAATTATCTGCAAATATGTTTATTTTGGGATAGTATTATACAAGACACGATACGATTATAGTTATCTTAAGATAAATTGCAACTTAACCGATGAACGTTCATTTGGTTAACTTGAAAACTATTCTTTCCAGTTCCCTCACTTGTAGAACCACCAGACATCTAAAGGATCTTCACTTTCTAGGCAAGCGCGTTTACCATCGACATAATGTCGAGCGAACACTAGTCTATATAAAAAAACTAAAATGGACATTTACATAATGATTATTCTAATATTAAACCGGCAGTTGGCTAATACATTTTGTCTTCAAATGCACTGCGTTTCTCAAAAAGGTTTCCAAAACCGTACACAACCATGATTGAAAGATCGTTCTCAGAATACCAACACGCCTGTGTCTCCGTAATAAATTAAACTCATCCACAATTTCGAGAGCGGCGTTTTCGACGAATAGATAAATACCGATTTTATATTAAAACCGGTATCGATATATTTATGCGTTCCCCGATACTCCCCCATCGCTATAAACAAAATCAACGCTTAATATAATCCGTGTTGAAACTTCAACGTCTCATTTTAACAATCTTGACGATAAATCGCTTGGACGTTGTAATTATCGCCGCTATTGTTCCAACAAATTATAACGCTGCCAAATCGAAGGACCGGAAGTTTCATATACAAACCTTAATAGGTAACAGGTTCTTGTATTTAACAAGCACATAATCTCCCCCTAAACGTGGAAGTTGTAACACGCGAAGTAGTTTAATTTTGAGATTTTTATCTGTTCAATGGATGGTTATAGTTAGGCGGTTAGGTTGCTCGCACACGTCTGTTACTGACGAATTGCTTACTTACAACAGATGCTTGATTCATCTTCACGCTGAAAGTAAAATAAGAAATGGTAAATAATAGGTAGTTATTTTTTTTTATTCTTTACACCTGATGGTAAGTGATGATGCAATCTAAGATAGACGCGGGTTAACTTGATAGGAGTAGGATGTAAAATCCACACTCTTTCGGTTTCTACACGACATCGTACCGGAACGCTAAATCTATAAAATTAAGAAAACCTCAATCGGCCCAGCCGGGGATCGAACCAAGGACCTCCATCTAGTATACGACTGCGCTACGGTGGTCGTCAAAATTGTAATGTTGTACATTGAAGTTTTTTAACTTACAAACCGATATCAAAGATCTTATTACAAAAAAGGGTCACTCACTCACTTTCTAAATGTCAAGTCTAAGCTTACTTGAAATCTAAACAAATTAAACTGTGATTATTACCCTGTAGTATATATAGTATAGTACAGTCTATCATAGTATTGAAACAGTAGCTCGTGTATAGCCAGCCTTAGGGAATGGGCTTAGAGCAGAAAAAACACGAATTGTTGAAGGTTAGATCGGATTGATGATAGTGTGGGCGTAATCCTGAGGTGATCTGAAGATTTGTTTTATTACATTCTGTACTTGTGTTATTGACATAATACACTTATGAAATACAATATTATTTCACTAGCGGGCGCCCGTGACATCGTTTGCTTGGAAAACAATATTAAAGTTTACGTATAAAATCACTCTTATCTATTAATGGAAACTGCATTAAAATCCGTTGCGTAGTTTAAAAGATCTAATCTTACATACCGAGGGACGATGGTACTGACTTGTTTTATACTTGTGGGGTAAATTAATAATTAAACATTAATTCATTTTAACTGATTGCCTTGCAGCAAAAACGATCGAAGCTTTTGTGTTTTGGCTTAGAAGTTTGTTTCACAGTTCCAAGTGATTGAAGAACTTAATATTTGGTATTAATATCAAACTAGATACTCGTACCTAAAGGATAGATAAAAGATCTTTACAAGTGCACAGACTACATTAAAATGACTTAAAATGTTTTCCTTTTGAGGTATGGGACATTAGAAAGCGTATTAAAAGTAAGAAATATAAGATACTTTTACATAAATATAGCTATTACTTCCTCAGATAGATCGCTTGCAAGATGTTAACCTAACATATATACTCATAGACACACATAATGAATATATATATCAACATATAAGTGCACTTTTACTCTGACGCAAACTCGTAAACTTTGTTTGTTTTTGTTCATCATCGGATATCCTGCAGAAATATGCAACACCTAAAGTTATTATCTCAAATAAATATCATTAACTGTCGGCAAATTGCCGAACACAATCCCATTAAAACGAGATAAAAGGAGAAATAATACAGAAAAAGACCGAATTATTACGAGCTTAGTACGTTAAGACAGTGTCACGAAAATAGTGTGTCGATTTGGACATTAACTAAAGCATTGCAGTCAAGATTAAATCTCTTGTATTAATATGTTACTTTAAAAAAATTGGCACGTAAAATGGTTTTACAGTTGTGGGACAAGTAAAGGTATTAACACACTAGCGTATTCCGCAATGCAGTGACGTGATTATCTTATTACTAGCAAATATAAACATGATCACGAAATCTTTTACGATTTACAACAAATCTATAATTCAATAATAGTCAATAAATTTAATTCGTTTCTCCACTCAAACATACCTCCTATTTTCTATTTCCACTTCCCAGTGTTTTGAAGAGCATCAGTAAATTGTACATAGTGCTATACACCCACTACACAGTGAGCCACTACAGTGTCTATCGATACGTAACATGCTCGGTGACGCGGAAGAAACGATTACTGCACGCGCCCGTAGTTCATATTTCGAGTTGTGTGTACACACAGCTTCATCATAGTATCATATCACGCTCACACTTGACATCACAATAATACGAGCTTATATTAAATTAACCTTTTGCTTCCGGATTTTAGCCGGGAGTATATTATATTATTAACTAGCTAACGCCGTGCGGTTTCACCTGCGTGGTTCCCGTTCTCGTTGGATTACGGGGATAATATATAGCCTATAGCCTTCCTCGATAAATAGGCTTACTGACACTGAAATAATTTTTCAAATCGGAGCAGTAGTTCCTGAGATTAGCGCGTTCAACAAACAAACAAAATCTTCAGCTTTATAATATTAGTATAGATTGGGATGTTGTGTGACATCCCCGTACCTTGATCACGTTATAGCATTATATCTACTAAGACGATTACCTAATATAATACCTTTAGATAATACCTTTTTCCTAATTAAACGGGTTATTTAAGTTAATACCTTGGAGAGCACGTTTTATAGCATATTTCTATTAACTAAGACGATTAATCCCGTTTCGCTGTAATGAGTCGGATTTTTTTAAAGTTAAAAGATAGAAGGTACGATAAAAGTCCAGCGTGCTTAAAGCTTAAGCTTCTAATAATAATAATTCGTAAAGGTTTCGGTAAGGTAATGTGTCTAATTATCAACTTACTAGCAAAATAGATCACCAAATGCTGGAAATGGAACTAAATTGCGATATAAGGTCACGCCATACACTACAGTTTAGAAAGGTTATCAAACTTTGTAATATGTTTAGATAATTATTAAATTGACCCCAAAGGTGATAAAGGTCACACAGATATAGAAAAATCAAAGAACAATTAACGGGGCGTCACGAAAATAAATCTCATAAATTGTAATCAAGAATTTTCCTATTAAGGTCAAGATTATATTGTAATTTGTTACCTTCATTTGCATTTGGACGTTCACTCGGATCTGTCGGTGTCATTGATACTAAATACTAGAACTGTACATTATAACGTAATGTTAATAAACATTGTAGAGAATGATCAAAGATCAACTGTTTCGTTTATTGCTGGCTCTTGCAAAAAACCTTTCGAACCGGTGGTAGTCTTTACAAATACTTGATGTTTTATAAAATCTTTTTAACAAATAAATTGTACGACTTCAAAATCACAAAAATAAACTAAAAAGCGAAAAATAACATCGCATGTGCTGCCTTCTGATCACTTTAAAGGCGGTGCCAAGACACAAAGTGACGTTTTAATTAAAGCCGTTTCTGAAAGAACCACGGGAAAGAACTGTCTTTAAATCCTAAAAGTTTATGATTTCATCGGCTTTAGTTAATGCATCACTGTGTTGGCACCACCTTCAAAATGATCAGAAGGTAGCACATACGATGTTTTTTGTGATTTTGAAGTCGGTTCGATATTTTTGTTAAAAATATTTAATTGGTTAAGAAATTACGAAGTTATGTGGTAACAAACAAAAAAAAATATACGCGTCAAATTGAGAACCTCCGTTTTTTGAAGTCGGTTAAAAAGTAGTTGTAAACGAAGTCTACTTGAAATAAATTAATTTTGAGTTTAATTTTAATTATAGTCTTAGATTAAATATAATGTAAATTTCGTAGATAATTTAAAATCAAAGTTTTCCTAAACAGAGCGTATATTTTTTTGAATTATAAAATAATTATCTTTGTGACACGAACATTTTACTAATGAATATTCATAATTTACGATACAACTATTCCGTCTACTAAAAATCCGACATGTAAGAAAATTATAATAACAGCTTAGATAAATATATATTAAAATATATATTCATTTTTTCAAAAAAGAAAAACGGTAGTCTTAAAAATAAGTACAAGTTAATTACATCTGATACATTACTCTGTCCATCAGTATAATTACTTACTTGGCTTTTTTGGAGAGCTTAGTAGCGTTTCAAAAGTAAGCTAAGTAGCGGTACTTACGTCCTTTTGTCCATTAAAGTTAAAAACTTACTGCCAGTACAAATCTAAGTCAATTTAAAAGGCATTGGTTTGAAACTTCATACCATAAGTTAAACACACTGTCAACTTTCAGATCGGAACCAAGCAACGTTTTCGACAGAATTTGCATGGCGGTAGTACGTGCGTAGTGACCCTGCTTTCTGCATCGGCCGTGGGTTCGATTCCCACAACTGAAAAATATTTGTGTGATGAGTACCGAGTGAGAGATAGTGGGTGTTTTCCAATGCCTGTGTCTATTTATACATTATATAAATATAAATATGTATATTTATATGTACTAAAGTAAAGTGGTGTTGTTTAAGTTCATCGCTTTATTCGATACTATGTTTTGGTTTACATTTAGAGTTTCATATTTATGTAGAGCACCATTTTTTAAACTCTTAATACTAATTGTCTTCGTAGACAATTACTGTGAAAAAAAAACTTTTTAAATTTTCTTAAAAAAAACTTTGAGTAACTTAGGTCAAAATGAATTTACCGGCTAGTTGAAGACAAAAATAAGTAACTATTAACAATTGTTTAAGTTTATTTATTTATTTACAATGAGTTCTACTAGAATTTATCTGTGTATCTTTATTTCATAACATCTATGGTTTTGTAAGTAAAACAAACGGGTATACAGACACCCACCACGCACACCTTATATAGATATTGACATCTCGGAGCAAATAGGGGTCAGATTACAAAAGCCATAATCATTATCGGCCATTCGTTAAAATTATCTTTGATCTGAGATTTCAGATATTAGACTTATTTTAAACGCATAGAGGAACAGAGTTCGATTACTGACTATGCACGTTATTTAAAAAAGCCTGAACAAGCAATCTAGATAATTCTGGGATTGTGACCCGCACGTTCTAACAGGACAAGTTATCAAATAAAAAGCTTTTAATAAAAAAAAAACAATATAAAGTGATATCAAGATACAAAAGCAATGAAAAGGCAATGAAGATTTTTGAAAATAAGGAAGACAGCTCAGCTATGTCCCTTTATGATGCCCGTTACTTAAGCCGGGTCTAAATATACGCACATGCTTGACATAGCGATGTTTGATTAAAAACAACTTAATAAAGTAGGGCATTTGAAACCCAGATTAGGACAGTATAATTATCCTTTTTGTGATAGAACTTGTCCGTTGCTTAGATGGTTATTCATGCCACCAATGCCAGCATGGCTGTAACCCGGTTGGTTGGTTGGTAGGTAGGGTTGGTTTCTGATATAATTACAGGCATGTACAGCTTAACGCCTATGCTTTACGTTGTATTTCAGCTTCGGTTGTGGTTGATTCCTTTCATGCCGTATGAAATGTTACTCAGATTTCGAGTATAGACGATGGTTTTTCACTTACTGCCACATGGTGGACCTGCTTAACCCGTCAATTGTATCTTTAAAAGTAGCTGACGCCGCGTGGTTTCACCCGCGTGGTTCCCGATCCCGTAGAAATACAGGGATAATATATGGCCTATAGCCTTCCTCAATAAATGAGCAATCTAACACTGAAAGAAATTTTCATATCGGACCAGTAGTTCCTGAGATTAGCGCGTTTAAACAAACATAATAATGTCATGTCATAATCAGTTGACTGGTTTAGACGTTCAAATGTAACAAAATATAAAGTAAACAAAACACATTTACAATATTATATAGATACATTAATTTGATACGAGTAATATACCGAGCATGTTCGCAAGTGTATACAGGGCATAAGTCTCCGAAAGCTGCAATTGTTCCTCCCTTTTTGTTATTATGTATATTTTTGAGGCGAATTGTCGTAAATTCTTTAAACGTTTCCTTTCACCGTGTTTGAGACATTTTCGTGAGATCGGTAAAAGAAAAAACCTCTATACATAAAATCCTTTTATTGGCCATTCAGTGCTCGCTCAGGAAACGTCATTTTGATTTAGGTACGACAAACACTGTTTATTTGAATCGATAGAACGACTACCTTACTTTTTTCTTTTTTATGTAATGTCTAAAATATTATAACTACAGCCCTCACCCTCGGTTTCATCCGCTTAGTTCCCGTTATAGTGGGAATACATAGATAAAATACTAACAAGCCACGCGGTTTCACTTACATATTTCCTGTGAGAAAAATAAGAAAGGAGAAAAGAATATCTGGGGATATGATATAGTCTATGTAATGATAAACTTTGACGTAATTCATTGACACTTTAGAGAATAAGACATTTGAAATTACATAAATAGTGCGCATAAGATATTATAAATAAAAAACTAATTTAATTTTTATTATACTTATTTTGTCTGTAGTGTTTTAAGAAATTTGCATGCCAGTATATGGCGAACTGTATAATGTATCTACTTTAACATTTATTGTATACCAGCTAATGTACCTAACTATACAATTGCAAATAAATAAATTGAATTGAATTGAAAAATTCAGGATAAATAGTTTGCAAAAGTAACAGTAAAGCCAAACTCAAACTCTTTTAAACAATCTGTTGAATTATATCAAAGCTCAGGTTATTCAACACGCTAAAAGAAAACGTTTAGAAAACCGAATTTTCATCCACGTTCCCCCTCAACGTTAATATTTCGTTGTATATGGGTTCTTCCCCTTTATTACCGAGGTTCAAAGTTACCCAAAGTTAAATACGACGTCACCGTTCCATATCACATTTATTGGCTGATATTGTTTGTGTATGGCGCCCATAAATAAAAATTGCCTTTTACACAGCTAAAAGAATATAAAGCGTGCCGATTTATATGTTAAATTAAACAAAAAATGTCGCCCCGAGGTTTACTGATGTTACACACGTTTCAATTTGGTGGTGCGGCGTGATTTGTTATTTTTTCGGGTTTAAAATTCGCACCGTGCGCTTTTTTCCGTGTATTTTTATGTAGATTTGATGATGTGTGTTTATTAATAAGAAAATTGTTTTTATATAATTTTCCAATGCAAATATAATTATCATTTTTATCTGAAATTACAACAATTTCACACTTTAGATAATATTTAATAGTTTTTATCATTATTCGTATTAATTTTTGAAATAAATAAATTTTTATTTAACCGCCGCTGCTCTTACAGTTAGTAGATATTTTTACTGTTGCATTATATTTCAAAATGTATAATTTTGAAAATTAAATTCAATATCGAAAGTTACTATTTTCACCAAAATAGAAAATCAAATCATAGGTAAACGGATTTTTTTACAGCCAAGAATCGAATAAAGAGCTCAATGCCACAAGCACAGAAAACTTATTAAAACAATAACAATATAGCAAACTAAAAACGATAGATTCAGTCCTTTAAAAGTTTCAACTTCCAACAATATAAGTTTAAATAAGATGTGTCTACTATTTTAAATTTGTGGAGACATTGCTCATTTCGGTGTCTACAATAACGAGGGATTCGCAAAGTGCCCGGGTAGGGAGGCGACCACGACCCGGGGGGGTAACCACGGCCCAGGGGGGAGCGACCGAGCATAGAATGGGTAATACAACCATATCGTCCTCTCACACGCTGCCAACAATTTACCATAAACTTTAATAATACACATTCTTTATACACCACGGCGGAGATAATCAAAATTTAAACATCCAGATCGGAAACACACGAATACATGAATGGTTTGCGAGTGTGAAGGGGACTTAATCACCCATATGGACTGTTAACTATGAATTATGTATGTCTATATGGGGCATTACCATTTTTTCTCCTCGAAATCTGGGTTGAGATTTTATAAAAAATTTTGCCGGTCGTTCAACTTTTGCCCGTTCGTCGGATGCAAATCTGTTACGTCATGATTTCATACGATTTGTATGAGCCTTAATGAATATGTTAAATGGATTCCGGGGCTGTAATAAATTTGTGTGTAAAGCGGACTTAAGGCACGGTCACACTGGTCGCTTACTTTGTACATCTTAAGGTAGGCTTATGAACAAAGAGCTAGAACTAGGACAAGTTTTAGTGATCTAGTTCTAGCTGTATATTCACAACAAGAAAAAAAAGAAAAAAAAGAAGAACAAGAAAATAATTTCTTGATTTTCTTCTTGTACATGAAAACCGATTATAAGCCTTTACACCCAAAGATCAACGAGCAAGACTGAAAACTAAGAACTAACACACGCTTTAAAATTGTTGAGTCAACTGTTCGGTCAAGCGAGCATTCTTAAAATATTCCATACAAGGAGAGAATGCTAGAACTTTGTTTTTACTTAAAGAAATTGAAAAAATGGGAATAGAATGAGCAAGCGCTCGTATAACGTAAATGCGCCCTTACAAATTACAAAATTACATTTCGAGTCTCATTTTTTGTCAGAAAACCGTTTAATATTTAGGGAACCATCTCTATATCTCAAATTTATAGCCTGGACTCAATAGACTACATGTCTGGTGGTAAGTTTTGGCCGTAGACCAATTACTTTTTACCAAAACGTGCTTATTTGTTTGTGTTTGTTTCAGGTAATAACTTCAAAATACCCCGATGTATCACTCTACGATTATGTCTGTAAGTGAACAATGTATCATCGTATATAATACTCGTATTTTTATAGTCTAGTTATCAGTAGATAGTTGATACGGACAGATGGACATGGCGAAACTATAAGGGTTCCTTGTTGACTGCGGAACCCTAAAAAGACCGATGGAACCTAAAACAGCGTGCCAGTGAATATTTTGACACCTTAAAAATCTACGTAGCGGTCTCAATAGTACGGATATATTTGTATGGTCGTATGTATGAGGTTCAACGGCCCCATTATCAAACCACTCGCCTGTATAATATATAGGACAAATTTCGCGTGCGATATTTCGTCACGTTGTCGTCACGCGCGTCAATGGATACTGAATCTGATTATGTATTGAAATTTTCATACATTGATATTTATTTTGCGAACATTTTTATTGCATACGATTTTATATTCATTATCATAAACTAATGGTCTATTATAAGACAAGCCGATGTCGTATTACGACCCACCTCGCTATTGTAATGTGGGTCGGCGGTCTCACGGTGATAATGGTTGGTTTAATATCGACTACTAAGTTGTTAATGATTACGCCTGGCGACTTAAAATTATCTTCGGGGCATGAGGGTGTGACATTACCGACAGAAAAAGTCAAATTTAGGAATTCGTGGGCACGTACACAGGCCACCCACTAGGCTAATGAAAGTTGAACAGTGTATCTACAAAAAAATTACAGATGTTTTACTATTTTATCCATACAAATATCAGCCTGTTCATATCTTTTTAAACTCTTTAACCAGTTCTATAACTAGGGGTATAGAGTTCAATTCTGAGATAGAATATTTTACAAGTTAATATTTTCTGAATAAGGTCGAATGGATGATAAAAAAAATAATATCCGTACAAAAACGCAGTGTAATTATTAATTTTCACTTTAGGAACACAATACTTTTTACGAGTATAACGTTTAGTTTTTATGTGTCCAAATGAGCTGTCAATAAAAGGTTAAGGGGTCAAAAAACTCTTGAAAGTTCGGTGACATTTCGGTCATTAAAATCAGCTAATATTAAAAAAAAGTTACAATTTAATCAATGAAATGAAATGTCTAAAAAATAAAGATAATTTTAAACTCACATAAATTCATCATTTACTTACTCGTTCTTCTTTTACACACATATCCTATTTCACACACTCAAACCATCTCTTTTTAGACCATCCTCACATCTTGCGTCCTTTCACTAGTACTTTTAACATTATATTACGTCCATAACCACCACCATCCATATACATCCATGCAACTGGATCGAAATATCGACAATAAAAAACTTCGTCGTACTATAGTGGTACGTAGTCATCTAAATATCGAACAACCACGAAATAAGTTTCTAAAATAAATCATTACCATAAGTCAGTGTGTTACAGTTTTTTTTTTTAATATTTTTTTTTAATCATCCGTCCAGAAACACGTAGAAGCCGTTACGTGTTTAACGGTCAGTTTTTACGTGTCCAAACGATGAGCTGTCAATAAAAGGTTACGGGTTAATAAACTGTACGGGACGTTCGGTGACATTTCGTTGTAACTCTGCTGGGCACAGATTAACATAATGATTACTTTGGCATTAATATTCGGATTCGGCTTCGGCTTCGTCTGTTGTGTCTAATTTTTCAATGTATAATAAAGTTTTTAATAAGTAATTTAAGGCGAGTTCTCTCTTCAAAAATGTTTCCATTTAATACAAATATCATAACATCATCCAATATTAAGGGCCTGTTTCACCTTCTGATAAGTGTTGGATAGTGTAAACGTAACTTTTGTAACTTTCTTATTTTATGTCAAAAACAACATTTTGTTAATATGCTATCCGACACTTATTAAAAGGTAGTAAAACGGGCCCTTAATCTTTATTGCATGTTTAAGTACAACACTAAATATTGATGTCTAAGGTTTAATATAAGAATGTTTTTAAAACTGATTAGTGTATTTAACGTTTTAAATTAACATTGTGATTGGTTCACATTAACTTTTAGTGACTGTAATTAATTTCTAGATGCGCTGCGCATGACGCCTCCCACGTAAAATTCTGAAAAAATATGAATATCCATATAATGTTTAATTCCACGCTACAGTTTTTTAGTTTAAATTTATAATTTTGAATAAACATTAACAAAATTTATTAGGTATGTAATTAGGGTTTGAATTTAAATAATCATAATCTTATTATATCATTCAACAACTATATTAATAAAATAATTTATTTTGAATGCTAAAATGACATCGTTCGGGTAACTTGGTAATTACTAACATTTTAATTTTGGCATGTTATAAACATAGTGTAAATTCGATTTAACGTAAAAATTGTAGACGAGTGCGAAATAGCAGAATTGCACGCCTTTATAAGTGGTAGTTTTTTGTATGGTTATGGTATGGATGACGGATGTGTAGTTGCCGTGAACACTCGCCTTAAGTAAAACTCCGGCGGCAGGTAAATAACCTGCGCGTCTCGACAGACTACAGATTAACCTTAGACGACATTTATGTTTTTATTTTTCGATTTAGTCTTATTGAAACGGGTTTGTTATTTTTAAATTTATAATAATGTATACTCACACTAGCTTTTCTTGTATTTCGGGAGACGCAAACATGATTAAAAAAATGTTGGACTTTATTATAAAATCAGCACATTTTTATTAAATTAAAAATTCGTTTTAAGTAGGCTTAGATTACAAACGCTTTTATATCGCCCAAGTTTGACTATTTGTAAGACTATCACTGGTAGATTCGATTAAGTTAGAACAATTTTGTAATTTTATTTTTATCCTACTCCTAACAAGTAAGCCAGCTTCCATCTTAGATTGCATGGTCACTTACCTCCAGGTGAGATTGTCGTAAAGAATAAAAAAAATAGAGCTAAAAACAAATATGCTTACTCCTAAAACCTCATACTGCATGCAACTTGTCTTTAAATAAAAAAAAAATGGCAATCAAAATGCATTGTTGATTCATTATTTAAATAACAATGACATACAAATCAACGATACACACTTAGTTGGTATTTGTTTGTATAGTTGGCAATTTCTAAAGAATCAGACTACACGTAAAGGTTATTCATGTGCCAACAATTTTCAGCGCGGCGAACGCGAAGTGAAACATTTTTTTAATACCCGACGTTAGTTAAGCCGCAGTACTATTTACTATTGGCAGGGCTGCCACCTTTTGTAGACTATTTCTGTTCAGAACAAAATTCATTATTTTGCATGAAATAATTTAACTATCTCAGCAAATTAATTAGCTATGAACCATGATGTCCTGGGTTCTAATTTGAAATTGGCACTATGAAAATATCAAATTATTTTTTGTTATAAGTTGTGTCATACCTCCGCGCCTCGAATAGCTCGTTCGATCCCGGTCAAGATCATTAATATCTGACTGTTATCATTAATTATATTTTCGTATATATTCTTGGATTTCAATTTACTACTATACTTTATTATACGTTTCAGAATTAAAGAAATAAAATTAAGTAATCCTCTTGATTAAGTAATTTGTTTTGAAGTGTCAAAGAATTACAACCTGATAAACCATGATTCTGTATAATATGGCGCAGCGTATGGATGTGGTCTATGGTACTAAAGCCTGCTCGGAAACCGGCTTGTTTCGGAAGTATCGGAAAGCGCAGTGTAGGTGGATCAAAGACATCATGCGGGTTGCAGGGAGCCGCTGGAGAGACCGTTTTATTTGGAAGTGCCAAGCAAGAGGTCTATGTCCAGCAGTGGACGTCCATCAACTGATAATGATGATGATGAAACCATGATTTAAAACTGTTTTACTCCGCATTTTTTTTTTGTTTTAATTATAATAAGACGAGTAGTGGCAACCCTGGTTCCCACGTATTGCGTAGTCGCACGAAACGAGTGCGTCGACCTTGTTATTTATGTCGCAGCGGCGAATAGATCCGACTGTTTACGCTTACTCAGCGCTGTAATAACATCATTTTTTTTAATGTCTCACCGCATGCAGGCCCTTACTCTATAGGCTTTAACGTAGAACTGTAACGGGGCTGACTGTACATTATCATCATCATATAAAGAACCGCTGACTGTACATTTATCTTAAGATAAAATAGTCAGTCATCATCATTATCAGCAGATGAATGTCCACTGCTGGACATAGGCCTCTGAATACGACAGTATTGCGCTTCTACAATCTGTAGCTCCCTGAAACCGATTAATGATATCGATTGTGGGTTCGACCAATGCTGTGTTATTCTGTGCAGGATTGTTTGCATTAAAAGTAGGAACCGAGTATCTTGTACTTTGATTATCATCAGACGACTTTCAATGACCCAATGTATAGCTAGGCTCTTTCTTCCATTTGGAGCTTCGACTCATCATGACGCTTCAATGCGGGTTAGTGTGCGTATGATGGTAATGCTGGTAACGATGGTCTTAGATGTCAGCAATCAGGATCAACGATTTACAAATCATGGAGCTTTAAAACCTCTAGCTAATAATGCATGTATAAAGTGAGCTTTATCATTATTTTAGGCAATACGTAAGCTTACATTAAATGAGAAGGTGGGAACAGGTGGGGAAACTTTATATGAAATTCTGATTTGTAAAATTCGCAGACGAGGTAGCGGGCATTTGCCAGTTACATCATAAAGTAACGTCTTATCAGAACATAATAACAAATAAATGAACCAGTAAATAAATTAAAACGTAAGCGTCAAATTATCTCTACACAATGTTTGTTGTATTTGCTTTACAAATGGACGTCCCAATTGCTTTTAGTGCTATTAACACTGTTACTGATAACCTAGCTCAGACCTGGATATCATCTAGATATCACACACTTTCATACACACACAAACATACGTGGAATGTAGGTGAGTACATTTATGATTCACATTGTACAAGAAAACAATAACTACCAAATTTTATATGACATATTGGTATAGTTATTCACATTTATTTTATCTGACTCGTAACAAAAGTAGGAGGTTGTCAATTCAATGCGTATTTTTTTTTAATGTTTGTTACTTTATCATTCCCTCATTTACCTAATAATCGATTATTTCTTATTGTCACTAACTGTGACGTATGTAACATATGTCAACCGGTGCATACTGACAACCCTCGTGGATATCATACACGTAAATGACATTTCTTTTAGTTCATTTGATGTTTAATTTAATAGGTTGTTAATAAAGACCAAATTAGTGAATAGGCCAACAGATTGTTCCCATAGAATTTTCACAAAAATCGGTTCAGTAGTTTTGTTTCAAAGATACTTCAAAATTTAAAAGAATCATAATTCAAAACCAAGTGAATAAGTTTACAGAACTTTTGAAATACAATCACAATCAGATTACAGCGATAATTCGTAACTTTTTTTTTTTTTATTCTTTACAAGTTAGCCCTTGACTACAATCTCACCTGATCGTAAGTGATGATGCAGTCTAAGATGGAAGCGGGCTAACTTGTTAGGAGGAGGATGAAAATCCACACCCTTTTCGGTTTCTACACGGCATCGTACCTAACTCTAAACTAAACTAAGATTAACTAAGATTAACTAAACTAAACTAAGATTATTGTTATATTAAGATTTAGAACAAATTGATAAACATTCATTTCTAATATAAAACGGAAAACAAGGCCATCACAAGTTATTCCCACACCTAATCCCATAGGGTTGCAAGAACCAACAAACATAAGCCGGGTTCGGGTGAAAAAAACGGGGGAAATTCGGCGTTTCCCGAGATTTCCCGATATAAAGCATAGAGCACAAGGATTACGTTGTCCGTCGCCGTCATGGACTACGAGCCAGTCATGCCCAGACCTGCCTCATTTATTAAACATGATAGTATGTTAGCTCATGCTCCTACCATAGTTAAACAACCGTATTTACAATAGTCACAAATTTGGAGCTTGGACTGAATGCGCTGAGTATGGCCACTGAAGGCGCTTTAGTGGTAGGTCCCACAAAACTCGTCTTGTCCCCCAGTAAGTCGGGTATCTTTGAAGAAGATTTCGCCTGAAACAAAAAAAAAGTTTAATATTAAATAGTACTATTTTGACTGCCCATTGAGGACATGAATTATAATAATTATATTGTAGAAAATATATGAAGAATTTATACGAGTATAATTGAGGATATGGACCCTTAAAACCTGCTATCTCCCAAAGCAAAGTTCAAAGTCCACAATTGCCTAAACGAGCAATAGCTGACAAACTTTTAGCTTTATGAAACGAAAAACTTAGTGCATTAAATATAAATAATGTGGCAATTTGTTTTATAATTACCGACTTTGTTAGATACATGGGTTGACAAACATTCATCGTTCAATGCGAAAGGTGTGACCACTGCAGTCCCCGATATAAAGCATAGAGCACAAGGATTACGCCGTCCGTCGCCGTCAGCGCTGCGCCTGCTGTGCGGCGATAAACGCAGATTATACCGGATCGACGTACTGTAATCCCGTCGTTGATCGGCCATTTTTAATACGGGCCTTTCCGATACGCCGCTGCGATTTTTTGCCCGATGTATATACAGCCGGATTTTTGGTGATAAAATTTGGTTTACATTTTATATATGCGCCATAGATTTTGTTTTTTTTTTTTTTTTAATTTTAATAAATCTTTTACCGACATTTCTTTTACTGACCAATTAATCCAGGGCTTGAATCTGGAATTTGTAACGATGTTTTTATAACTCGTCAGAGTGAGCCCCGAATTCGTTTCTATACCTCTCTGTCTACACCATACTATAGATAGAGAGAGGTACCTAATGACGAACTCCAAACTCACATTGTCGAGTTATAAAAATTTCGTTACAGAAAATTGAATTATAGTCATCCAATCGGCCATCTTTAAACCTATGATTTACACGTTTATAATTAAAGGCTCATGACTTTATTCATGAGCCTTTAATTTCATCAGTTGTATTGCGATGACCTTGCGGTAGTTCATCCCTAGACTAGCTTTTTTTTGTCTTCATCTTTTTGAAATGCCTCTTCATTACGACGGTCAGTTTTAATTGTCCTTGTCCACGGCTAGGAGGAAATGTTTTCTTATTGTATGCTACTCTAATCGCTTATATTTCGTAGCCATCTTCATTTTTGTCACAAAGAACTTTTATAATTAAAATTTTCCCAAATATTTAGGCATAATATTGTAATTTTTCTTTGAGAGTTCAATGAATCCGCTTGATTGCGTTTGCACAGTAAACACCGAAGCCTTTTTAAAAAATTTCGTCAGACAGCAAACGATATTCCTGCCCAACGGACCAAAGTTAATTGATGCCATTTACCCTTGGAAAAGGTACTTAATTTGGAAAAAAAATTTAAGCATAATTTGTATCGGACGCGGTAGGTACCTACTCGCGCTTTTCATAATTGAAAATGAATACAGAAGTTACCAGTTTCATCCTACGTTTTTTGTTATTGTACATCAGCTTTCGATTATTTTAACAGTGGCGATTGCGCTTTAGCATAGTGCGGGTGACAGTTCGTTTCACTCCTGAAATTTTGCTGCGATTCACTGGCTATCGCAAGTTGTCCATACAAATTTTTTTTAATCCTTTACATATTAGCCCGTGACTACAATTTCAAATCATGGTAAGTGATGATGAAATCTAAGATGGGATTGGACTAACTTGTTACGAGGAAAATCCACACCCCTTTCGGTTTCTACACGACGTCGTACCGGAACCCTAAATCGCTTCGCGGTACGTCTTTGACGGTGGTAACTAGCCACGGCCAAAGCCTCCCACCAGCCAGACCTCGACCAATTAAGAAAACCTCAATCGATCTTGTAAGTCCACAGCGCCACGGAGGCCGTCAATTTTTTTTTTTCTATAATTTCTCCATTGTAATAATGATATTACGTCTTACAGCTAATGGCTGATAATGAATACTAGTTTATCAAAATTGTAAGCTCGTTTCAACGTGGCACAATAAAACACTATAAACCGTTATACCTATCGATTCCAGCCGAAGATTCATGCACGTACTCGTACCTACGGAACCGTGTATGTGCGCAAATAGCAATATTTTGTCGACGCCGATCTCCGAAAAGCCCATTTACGGCAGGTATCGCATCGGAGCGAAGTTTTTATGTGTGTGTTTTGTGTTATTCCTGTGAAATTGGATGCTGCACAGCTGTTGCAGGCCGGGCGGCGCGGCCGGCTTTTATTGCGATGTTATGACTGCAATTCGAATGGCCGTAGACTGCCTTTTTATACTTATTTCATTTATTAACGCTGCGTGTTCCTTTGCGGTGAATTAAATTTCACAGAGCGGTCGGTGCTGGAGTCTTTTACCCGACTGCACGATGCAAGTAGTTTCACTTCGCGTAGATCCTGTTTTGAGAGAACACGAGGATCGAATATAGCCTATGTTACTCGCTGATAATGTAGCTTTCAATTGATGAAAGAATTTTCAAAATCGGTCCAGAATTCTGAACAAACAAACGAAAACTCAAGATTTGATTTTTGTCGTTTGTCACGAATCTGAACACCTCTTTTTAATATTAGTTTAGATGTTTTGTGGTCCTCTAGAAAGCAAACGCAAGGACCGATTTTGGTGATTCTTTCGTCAATCGCCTGAGTAGCACGAGTGCTACTAAGGACATGACAGTATAGTACGTTCAATATGGCGGCAAATAAGCTAATTAGTTGTTATTATTTTTTAACAAATAAATGATAAACCATAAACTAATTGCCCAGCCAAGATATTAAGAAGGTCAAACAAGTGTTGTAGTTGAAAAATATTAAGATAAATAAATAAATGTTTAGTCTAAAAGATAAAAATTATAAAACCAAAGGTTTTTACCGTTGAAAAATGAGAATTCAACACTTTACCAGATAAAATCTTTAGGTGCTATTGCTCCTAAGTTCCATGAACCCGCGCAAAGAAAAACATTATTCGTAATCGCGTTCCATATCTAATAATATAAGTATCGCATTGTTATGTTTGTATGCAAGTACTCGCGTTTTGAAGTACTTTTATAAAATTACTAGCTGACGCCGCGCGGTTTCACCCGCGTGGTTCTCGTTCCCGTAGGAGTACGGGGATAATATATAGCCTATAGCCTTTCTCGATAAATGGGCTATCTAACACTGAAATAATTTTTCAAATCGGACCAGTAGTTCCTGAGATTAGCGCGTTCAATCAAACAAACAAACAAACTCTTCAGCTTTATAATATTAGTATATATAAAACTTTATCTGTTTTACCTAAAAAAATAGTAAAAAGCTTACCACTATTCTTGAATGTAATCAACGCGAAATAGTCAAAAACTCTGCAAGTATTTTCTTACCAGTGAAAGCCGAAATTTTATATAACATTTATTCTTCATATTATGTAATTCTGAAACAATATAATTTAGTAGAAGTCCCTGAATAAGTATTAGTTTAGCGCCATGGTCTCCCTGCCAGAAGTAATTTACAGGGCCAATTGCTTGATTTAGAAAACTTATCTAGGTCAGATGAGACGTCATATACTGACTTTGGAGTTATTAAATAAGCTTTATTTGATTTCTGAAAACAAACAACTTTTTAAAAAAATGTATAACGTACAGAGTACGTACAGGCCTCTTTGACGATTTTATTATTAGTTAATTCAGTAAGCATTCAATAAAACTTATACTAGCTGACGACGAAATCGAACCTACCCTTCGTGATCTGGAGGTTAACAATTGGGCTACCAAGGTAGTAAAAACCTGGTCGGAGGTACAGTCGCGTGCATTCAATAGTAACTCGCATGGTGTCGGCAACGCGGTACCAACGTTAATAACTCAAACACAAAGGTCATTCCACTCAACCTTGGTGTTATCACGGTTTTTTTGCGAACAGCATTTTATTTCTGTATGTAGCAAAAAGTGCGAAGTGCGGTGTGAGCGGCGATTTTTTCAAAAACGTCACATCCTCATGTAAGAGGAATTGATAGAACCTCATATTAGTCGCGTCAATGAATACATAAATGGTTTAACATTACAATTAATTTGTGAATCATCCCCTGTATTCCTACATTGATAGGCCGTACAGACTACTTTAGTATTTTAGTCGAGTACGAACAAACTTTGGGCGCTATATCCAAAAATTGTGCGTACTCGACTAAAATACTAAAGTAGTCCGAACCAGGCCTTAGAGTCCATTTAAGTAATAACGCTATTGAATTAGGCTAAGGTATGAATTCTTGTATATTACTTCCACTACTTAATTTGTTAACGTAAATTTCAGGTTTTTAGAATCTTACTCACCAATTTTCATGGCTATAAATAAAATACATCATACTTAATTAAAAAAAAAAACATATTTTATTTTCTAACCCCGCCATGTTAGCAACCGTGAAATCTGTGAAATTATTTATTTTTTTGGCGATGTCTCCTGAGAAAGTTGCCAGCCAATTTTAATAAACAACAATAAAGTCGGCTTGCGTGTCTAGGCTTTACCAACCTATTCATTTTCATATTGTATTTATTTTATGTACCAACCTATTTTAGTGGAAATTCGAAATAAAGTTATTGTTTCTGCTTAATTTCGAGCCATACATTGATATTTAAGTTTCCTTAAGAATATATGTATTTAAAGAATACTTATACAAACGTACGTAATCTAAATTCTATTAACATTTTTCTAATAGAGAAAATAATATTATTAATATCTGTGAATATGTATTTTTCAACCGTGAGTGAGAATAGCACCTCGTACAAAGTGAATTATTTATTTTATATAAACATACCTAGTTTAATAAATAATGTTTTTTTTATTATTAAAAAATGTTAAAAAGTTCGTTACTCTGTATGTGAATGATTTAAAAACGTGAATGAGACCATGAAAATTAAAAATGTGGAGCGTTTAGTAACAATTTTTATGATCATTGTTATCATAAGACGCTAGAGTTTTTAGACAATCTTTAGAATGTCAAAATTAAGATTTATATGGGTTTCCAGTTCATTATCTCTCATTTCAAGGTTGGCCCTTTGTCATAATCATCATTATCAACCCATATTTGGCTCACTGCTGAGCTCGAGTCTCCTCTCAGAATGAGAAGGAACTATTCTAATTCAAAATCAAACTTATCTGCATCCTACTAGTTGATGAATCTTATATTCATGCGAAACATATGGCTTTTCGTTCCTGATTCACACAGCAAAGATTTGAAACGCCGTTTCAGTGGGCTTTATCTTCGCTTACCAGACGTGATTGCTGCCAAGCAGTGGCCTATCTCTGAAAAACGCACGTTTGCAACTTTGATTTTAAGCTTTCGACTTTAATTATTACCATTAACTAATAACATTACCGGGGGTTTTAAAAGTGCTTATACGAGTAAAAGAAGCTCAATTGAAATAACTGAATGTTGACTTATACAATATACAATACTTATACAATGTTAAAAACACGACCTTTCCTTACGATTTATTATATCTATACTAATATTATAAAACTGAAGAGTTTGTTTGTTTGTTTCATTGAACGCGCTAATTTCAGGAACTACTGGTCCGATTTGAAAAAATATTTCAATGTTAGATTTTTTTAGCCCATTTATCGAGGAAGGCTATAGGCTATATATTATTCCCGTATTCTTACGGTAACGGTAACCTCGCGGGCAAAACCGCGCGGCGTCAGCTAGTCTAAAGATATTCAGTAAAAATTCAATAAAGCGTAGTGTAGACGACCTGATTTTACTGACGCAAGTCGCGGAGTGGAGCACGTCCTTACGAACTTACTTTGAAAAATGAAATCGCTCCGGCATCGTCAAAAAGCCTTCCGCCCAATCATTTTAGGCGGTCCCTGAAATATTATAGTTGGAGAGCTAGGAGGAATTTCTGAGGCGGTTCCTAATATTTCATATTATTATATGAAATATTAGGAACCGCCTCAGAAATTATATGCATATTTATATTGTCGTGCAAAATTTTAGGTCTGCTATTTTACTATCTTATATTTGCTACTAAACAAAAAATTGTTTAAGAGACTTATTTATGTGTTGTTGTCACGATTAATTCTTACAGAAATTATTAAATTCGATCCTGATGGAAAACTTTTTTATAATATCATGTTATAAAATATTTAAAAAAAATAATTAGTACAAATACCATTTTTTACTGTTATCGACCTAAGTAATTAGTCGTGATAGCCAAGTAGATATGTCCTCTTCCTCCGATTGCGGAGGGAGCAGGTTCGAATCCGGTCCGTGGCATGCACTTCCAACTTTTCAGTTATGTGCATTTAAAAAAAATAAATATAACGTGACTCAAACGGTGAAGGAAAAACATCGTGAGGAAACCTGTATACCAGAGAATACTCTTAATTTTCTGCGTGTGTGAAGTCTGCCAATCTGCATATTGGGCCAGCGTAGTGGCCTAACCCCTGTCATTCTGAGAGGAGACTTGAGCTCAGCAGTGAGCCGAGTATGGGCTGATAATAATGATGATGATGATGATGATGTAAAGATTATCAAGTACTTCACCCACGTAGTTCCC
This sequence comes from Bicyclus anynana, assembly GCF_947172395.1. Classification (NCBI taxonomy): domain Eukaryota; kingdom Metazoa; phylum Arthropoda; class Insecta; order Lepidoptera; family Nymphalidae; genus Bicyclus; species Bicyclus anynana. The sequence goes on from NC_069102.1 coordinate 784,638, forward strand.
TTTCCCGTTGTTAAAAATCAAGCCGGTTCCAGTCTATTTTTCCACCAGCTCTTGTACTATTGACGCGGTCTTTGAAATATTACCGCTTTTAAACATTGAAAATAGATAGTCTGTTGTCGGGGAGATGGAAGCAGCGTATTTGGAAATTGGAAGATTGAAAACTGCACGAAATTTAGAGAAAGTATTATATGTACTGGAGAATTTGCAGTTCCAATGGAAAGTGGCCTGCAAGAATATTAAATAGATACTGTTGCTTGTGAAGTTTTATTTTAAATAAATGCCGTAAAGCCTTTGGTCCTTGCCTACCTTTATAAAGGCGTATAATATATTGTCTTGGATGTATGTTTATAACCTAGGGACATTTTAGTATTGAGATGACACAAAGTTAATTTTGTACAGACATATCTTAATAATTTAATATGGATTGACTCACTGCTTCGTTGGTTCAATGGTTAGCCTATGTAGGTTCTGAACTTTCTTTAGCCTACGAAATAAATTTTAATAAATGAAAGCTAAATCCTGAGCTCGGACTTTGAAGACCGCGTTAAGCTGTTGGTTTAGGTTATTGACATCAATAGCTGATAGGCATCACCATCATTATTAAAAACTCATAGCTCACTACTGTGTACGAGTCTCCTATCTGAATTAGAGGCCGCCCCCAACCCAAAAAGGCCTGGCCCTCTAGTAGCCCGTTAATATAGATTAGTAATGATGACGGATGATAGGCCTGTATTTCAGTAGGCATTTCATTTGAAGTGTTTACAACGTCCTACAAATTCTTGCCCAATATCCCCACGACTAAGCCAAGGGTAGAATGCGCGCTATAATATGCGAGGCAGTGTGTTATCGTTACCGAAGGCTGCCTAGTGATAAATCCATCCCGCGGCGATGGGTGTGACACCTTGAGCCTGCCTCATATTTCACAATCTCCACACCCCCGTCCCCCGCCCGACCTCATGTTTTAACCCGGGCGGCTCTACCACAATAATAGATTATTAAACCCATTTGGTTTATAATCGTCAGCCTATTTCGACCCCGCGCAAGCCTTTCACTTTATAGTATTTGGAGCGTAGGTCACGTTGAATGTTGTCGTCTCAAACTAGAAAATCACCATCATCACTCATCATTAACAGCCGATGGGCCTCTTGCATAGACTTCCAAACAATACTTTTGAGCCACCAACATCCAGCGGCTCCCTGCAACCCGTTTGTAATCCTCGTTTCCACCTAATGGGGGCTGGACTAACACTGCGCTCTCCGGTGCGGGGTCGACATTCCGGCACGTTGGGACCCCAACGTCCATCTACTCTTCCAACTATGCTACCTGCCCATTGCCACTTCAGCTTCGCGATTCACTGAGCTATGTCAGTGGCTTTGGTTCGTCTGCAGATCTCTTCATTCGATCACGCAGCGAAACTAACATAACTCATTCCATCGCCCGCTGAGTGACTGAGCCTTTTATGGTCCTTATTATAAACAAACAAGCAAATAATATGTTCCCACTTTCCTTAATTAAATTTAATAAACATCAAGAGTGTTGGCAACAATTTAAAAATTCAGAAATAGGTGAATCTTAACAGATTATATTAAAATAGCTTCTAATTGTAAACAAGAGAGCTACAGAGCCCTGTTTATGAGCGTCCTGACAAAACTTACAGCTGGATACAATTTTCCATTTCGAAATGCCTTTATAGTCAAAGAGCTTGCGGATATGTAGTTAGGTGCGATCAACAATTAGGTAAGTAGTTTTTGTAAATCGTAGATTTACTTTTAAATCTTTCTCCCTAAAGGATTTGTAAATAATCTAGATGAATGACCTAAATCATTAGGTTGTACCTATTTAATTATACTGCTAACATAAAGTTAGCATCATTTAATAGTTAGCGTCATTTAATTGAAGGAATCAGTGTAAGCAGAGATAACTTTTATCCCCCGGACAGGTAATTTTTAATCGGTCGATTTTTAACTAGAATAATTTTTAAGTCAAAATTTCCTTTCATCTTAACTACAAAATACTGAATGCGGAATCCGTTATCTTAAACCGAAGATATAAACTTATGTATAACATCATAATGAAACATAAATGAGAAATATCTAAACACCAATGTTTTTAAAACGAAAACCTCGCCCAAATGTTCAGAAGAACGATGCCACAAACAGACATATTAGAAATACAAGAACACGTCCAAGACCATTCTTACTATTTTATAACCCCTGACGTAAAAATGTGCCAAACATGGCACATTATTTATTTAAAGAATAAACTGAATTGTTCATGTTCTCAACATGAACGCCTAGCTCTCAGCCTATAAGTTGGCCCACTATAATTTAATATTACAAGAGCAGCACTGCAGCCTGGCTGGGATTGTGAAAGTGAATAATTTGACTGTGGAGACTTAGCCGGCCCGAGGAGCGCTCAGAAGCCATTTACTTGCAACTGACAGATAACTACCAAAGCTTTTGAAGTCAGTTTCTTAAATAAATACCTATAGTTAAAAAAGACTGGTTATCTGGTGACAACACAAGAGAAGCGTGCGATGCGATCTTTGGCGCTTTTTACACAAAAAAAAAACATTTATTTCAATTAGGCATAGTTTACAAGCACTTTTAAAACTAGTGTTATCAGATAATTGTAATAATTAGACAAAAACTTAAAATTAAAGTTACGGTTTCCAAACGCGCCTTTTTTCCGAGTTATTTGCTAAGTAACATAATGTTACAACAAATTAAGTAACAAATCTCAAAGAAAACTCAAAGAAAATAAAATTTATAGATAAATAATAAATACATACATTATGATTAAATAAACAGTCAACGTCGATTTGGTCAGTCTGAAAAAGAACAACATGATATCATGTACATAATATGCGTTAATTCGGATTTGATGCATTGTTTTTTATACGCTCAAAATCAATACATTAAATACCTACTATATTCCGATCCAAGTAGTTACATGGGATTTTATAGAATATATTACATATTCTTAGATAATGTCTATATTATATTTTTATACATTCTAAAAAATCCCATGAACAGATAGAACAAACATTTTTCAAAAGAAAATATGTTTGGTTTTGTTTTTAACTATTGTAAGTAACTGTTTTTTATTTAAGGTAGGACTCAGTTCCTTTTATAATATAAATTGAATACACCGTATTTTTAAGGCAGTTAAAATATCAGTACCTACAATTTTCCGTAGTCTCTTTTTAATGTTATTTGTATGCCGTCTATTAAAGCGACGAGACGCGAACGGACATGGATGGAACTTATTATCATTCCGCCATCTTCGAGTTACGTCCTTTTTATCTGCAACGAAATACATTTAAATTTTAAGTATTCTTTATTAGTTTGAGAGCTGGTGGAAAAATTATCCTATCTTTTTAACCAGGATAGATTCAAACCATTTTAGCTAACTCCTTATATTAACAATTTAATTGAAAAATAATTCTGATGGTGGTCGTTGATACATTTAACATTATCACTATAACCCCGCCAACCTTCATAGGAGCAGCTTGATGGTTCTAAGCTTTATATCCCCTCTCCTATTCGTATATGAGGGGGTATATGGAGTTTAGACCCACCCATCAGCTTAGATCATGTCAAGAGAGCACGTGTCTCTAAGCACAAAGCAATAAAAATGCCTATACTTGACTAGAATGATAATTTTTTCCACATTATATATGGAATGGAGTAAGTACTACTAAGTAATTGATGTCTATAAAATTGTACCGCCCATACTCCCGCTAGCTCTTCACCTATATGGGAAAATCATACAAAAAGTCGTCTGTCGGAGCACAAAACAACAATGGACCGAATCCTTACTTTTAATTTATTCCCTTTCCGACGCTGGACGTCATTTCATTTTTGCGTTAAAACAACACGATTATGCTTTTATTTCCTCGGCGGCACTCGGGAAGATATTTTCTCTTAAGGCTATTAGGGTGCTGCTCCACTTAAGTGTAAACGAGCAAACACCAGCTGCGAAGCTGAAATAAATATATCTATTAATCATATTTCGAAGGAATCTTTACATACTAAGTACTAAATGTGTGCTGCGTCTAATGATAAATCTAATTCTTTATCACCATCACTAATGCCAATTATCACCATCGTGTGCCTAATTCATTTTCTGCTTATTCTCTCATAATGGTTTAATTCTGGATAATTCCTTGAAAAAAAAATACACTTTCTGGTAAGATTTCGCATGTAACTTAACCGATAAGCTATGTTTTCTACAGGATTTCAAAAAAACACGAGTATCTAATGAAAAATGGGAGTTATAGACAATTTATGTAAGAAATTGAAACTGAAAAAAATATTGCGCTTTGCAAATTTAATATTTGTATTCGCCTCTTCTTAACACATTATTTAGATATGCAATCCAATATTGTGTGAGTTGTACTGTTAATTAATCCGAATCCAGTCTATCCTTAGTGAACTTATTGCTTATTCCACTCACCGTATCTCGCAATAGCTATAGCGAGCCAGTGTGACCTGGCACTTAAATGAACTTATTTCCGGCAGCCGTTATACCTACAAGTTGATCCGTAAATTTGTTTGGCTTTCTTTAACAGTTAGTTATTTGTTTTAAGTTTCGGACGCCCCGGACGGCCCGGACGTCGGGTTGGCGGAGATAAGCGCAGTTGTCTCGTTAGCTCCGAGTTTTAAGTGAATTACGGATACTACTTAAGATGGAATCAAACTTTTTAAGGTGATACTTCGTTACGAGCCCCCGTCTGCGAGTCAAACTTTGCGAGTTCAAAACTTCGAAATATAATACGGAATTGCGGCGCGGCAATAAAGGCTCGCTGTTGTTTATGTTCGCCATCAAACGGGTAGCCGAAGAGCTGGCGGTAGAAATCACTTAAACATTTATACTATAATATATTCAAATTTTCAAGCGTATCATCATTATCAGCCTATTTCAATGGCCCAGTACTCCACAACTTATGAGAAGAAATATGGAGCTTAGACTAGCTTATGGAATTTACTGCAAATTTCTCAGAAGAATGCATAGCTCTGTATAGCACAGCCTGACCCAGAATTTGAACCTAGGACTTCGTGGTCCAAAACCACATAGGTTAACCACTGGATCAATGAGGCAGTTTTGAGCGTATTTATGTTTAATTCTTTGGTTTAGCTGCAATCAAGCCTGTAAGTTGTCAAAATGGACTTGCCTTAAGTCAATTAAATTAACTGCCTGTAACATTGTCTTAATTGCGGATATACTTAATATTTATAAAAGTTAGAAGTAATCTTACAGTTATAATATAATTATTATTATTATAACAAAATACTAAATTCCAAAACATTATTAGAAACATACACCTACGCTGTTTTGTGTAGAAGTACTAAAACAGCGTACTGCTACGTGATGGTAACAATGAGTAATACAGCGTATATGTGACTGCAAACTTTGTGCCACCGGCTCTTTAACTACAAGATACAACCGGGCTACATCCCGGGCTTAAGTTAGTGTCATTGTTTTACTTACAAGTCTAAGCGACATTTCACAACAGCGGCGGCTTAACCGTTCATGAATATCGTTAAACTTCCCCCGTTTTGAATATTGTGAACATCTTTCCACCCTAAGGCTGCCTTTGCAACAAACATGTGGAATATCATAAATTCATAATCATCTTTATCAGCTTACTAGCTGACACAGTGCGGTTTTGCCCGCATGGTTCCCGATCCCGTAGGAATACAGGGATAATAAATAGCCAATAGCCTTCCTCGATAAATGAGCTATCTAACACTGAAAGAATTTTTCAAATCGGACCAGTATTGCCTGAGATTAGCGCGTTCAATCAAACAAACAAACTCTTCATCTTTATAATATTAGTGTAGATTTAACAGCCTACAACAGGTTCATACTATCATATGTTAATGGCAGATAATATTGTTTCTTTAAATCTCGAAGGAATCTTTTAGGCTTGACTGTTTTCGACACTTTCAACAATTATCGTCATATTTCAACTGATTTACTCAAAAACTTGTCAAATTACGACTATTTTTTTTTACTATACCTTTACCTGAACCTTCCTCATGAATCACTGTAGCGAAAACTGCATGAAAATCAATTCAGTAGTTGTTTGTTAAACGCGAACAGACAGACATACTCGGCTGAGAACTTAATTTTATATTATGAATAGAATTATAATATCACATTATTAAAATATTTAAAAGTAAACAAGTTTGCCGTACCAGCGAGGCGAAGTTAAAAGACCAATCCTTCGGAGGCAATAAGCTTCCAGTCCCAAACGGTTTGCTCTTAAAACAGCGTCTCAGTTGTAACCGACATGCAAAGCGTCCATTTAAAAAGGACGGAAGAAATAGAATAGCAGCTGTAAGTAAACAAGAAAGTTGGTTGGCGGACGTTCTTCACGTCGAATGAAACAAGTTTCCTACACACATGTCGCTGCCCAACTGCGAAAGGTGTGCAAAGTATTAACTGCCCGGGTTTTACTGTACAAAAAATGTAACGAATCAAGTATCAAAGATTAAACTAAAATGCCTTTAGGAATTTAATATTTCTACATTTTATTTATTTAAGGAAAACTAACTTCTGCATCCGAGTAGTATTTGGTTTAACGCCTACACAGGTATGCCTCAGGTTGAGATGCTTAGAACAGGTAATTCTTGTATAAGTCCAAGAATCACGCTTCTTACTTTCCCTGTGACTTGTTACTTTGTTATAGAAGATGGTTTTACACATAATATAAGGTGATAAGGTGGGTCATCTGCTAGTAAGTACTAACAAATGTTTCTTGTTGTATCAAAAACAATATAAGAAATTGAAATCCGGGCATTATCAACATATTTCACATTGCGAAGTTGAGCAACAACATAGGTATACATTATTAAGTTGCGCCCGGGGCGTGCACAGTATTAAACGTATCGGAGTTTTTAAAGTCGCCCGTCTATACGGGCAAGTTGGTAGACCGCGAAACAGTCCCGACTTGAAACAGTTGGCAGGGGACCGGCATGCCGCATGCCTATTTGAAAAATAAAACGCAGGCAACAGTTTGTTGTATCGGCATGCGATCGTGCAACTGAAAATAATTATACGGCAAACAGTGCTGGAGGGAAAGATTTTTCCGTTTTGTATTTTCAAGCCACTTTCAAACGCTCATGTTTTTTTTTATTTGCTACTTTCTAAAACATTTGAAAGCTATAATAAAACATTGATATTATCATGTCCGGTATTAAAGCAGCAAACAGCAAGGCTCTGCATTTGGGTGGTTAAAAATCAACGGATGTAACAGGATCACCCGCGAGGACTTCGATTAGATGTTTTTTTGGATATTTTGAAATTTACAAGAGTCTGAGAGTGAGAGTTAAGAGAGTTTAAGAGAGTCAGTATATTTATTAAGTTTAGTTAATTTTGAGTTGACAAAAGTTACCTGTATAACTTCCGAAAGAGTATGGTTGAAAAAAAACTGCTTACTTGAGTTTTTATTTCAAAGATTTTAAAAGTACACCAAACCTTTTTCCTTCCGTGAAATGATTTTATGAAATATGTAGAAAAATTGTGTTGAAGTTTTTTAGTCGATCGCAAGATATCTAGATAAGGCTTCCCTCGTCTTATCTGTCATTAAGTAGCTATTAGGTATCAAAGGCAAATAGTTCGAGGCAACATCGTCTTTATTGCATATTAATAGTAGAACTAATTGAACTCATAATTAAGTTAAAGCTGAACTATCTCAAATGTCCCTTTCCCTCCGTTTGCCAGCGGGAAGTTATCGGGGGTTTCAAGGAAAATTTATTAGTCCTACAAACTATTTGTCAAAATTGTCCCCAAAGGGTTGGGGACATTTCGCAAATATCGAGTTGAACTGCCAATTTGTTTAAAGGACCTTCCACCAGTTTGGACCGGAGCAGGCCCCAGTTTTCTGATCGTCAAAGTTTTCAATTCAAAGTATGTTTCCACGGTCGCATTTTGGAAATTGTTCAACTGTTTCTTGCGCGCACAAATTTGAACACATTAATTAATGCAATGAGACGACTGTCTGATACTTACAGTTAGGTTATATGTTAATAAAATTGTTACTTTGTCTTAAATTCTATTTACAGATAAAAACGTGATTTAGGCAATAAAATACTCTATTAGTTATTAGCAAGTTATTACATATGAATCTTGGATACATCGCTAGTTAAATATAGTTTTGGTTTATATTTCTGTTTCTGCTATCTAAATCTAAAAACTCATTTATTTCTTAAATAAAATGCATTTTAAATAGTGGCCAATGACAATACAAATTTTATCGGATCGATAATTTTAATTTTATTTGGTAAAAGAATACAACAATAAAATCAGGACTGTTACTTTACACACTACGTACAATGTACACACTTAGTGTACATTTTGATATAATATTCGTAAATAACGACTTATTAATGATACATTTCCCAACACAACCATGATAAATGACTGCCGGCATTCATACACGCTCATGTGTAAAAAGACCCTTTCTTTGTTGATTTTATTATACGGTATCGCTGTTAAACTATCTGCTTGTTTATGGAGTAAATCTTAATAGGAAAATGTTTGCTGACTCAGGATTTTTGTAAGTGGTTCTTTATACTTGTCAGCTTTATCGTTTTTAGTAGAACGTTTGACGGTGAAACTAAATTACATCGTATTGTGTTGATTCCTTCTCATTTGACTGCTAGTATCTAATCCCTATATTCTCAGTATCTGGATTAGTATCTTTAACCTGTGGCTAACGATTTTAAGATCCTGAGTTCAAATCTATTTTCTAATTAAAATAATCTCTTTCGAAGTTAAGTGTCGATACAGTCTAAGAAGCGGGATTACTTAGAAGAAGTATAAGCTATATTATCCGTAATTCTAACGGTTCCTATCTGTATCGGAACGCTAAAATAGGGTGGTAACCACGTCCGCAGCCCCTACCTCCACAACAGACCTAAACCAATTTAGAAAATATAAAATCCTAAACTGACCGAGCAGGGAATTAACACCTCTTTGCACTAGCAATTGCGCCAAAGACGTCGTCTATCGTACGACGTAGTCGTCGTCTTGGGTCAAGCTTTGATAGATAAATGTGAAACTCTACCCACCAACCTACCTTGCTAGCTGAATACCACTTATGAAAACCTCCAGTGTCCCTGTGTCTACTGTTTTTTTCAACAATATACTAACTAGTTTTGCCTCTGCTTAGTTTATAGTAAGTCATCAGTCTGGACCAGTAACAAGTATAACAATACAATCAAATAATGATTTGAATTCACAAGAACGAGAAGAAACTATTGTTTAAATGTCGATTTCTTGAGAGAAAAAAATAGGGGTACTTTGACAAACATTGCAATTATTGCTGTGTGTAAGTGTTACAAGTAAAGTACAATAAGTTCAAGGATTTATTCCATTTGTGCATAATAAGTTCACGTGCTCATATGCGAGTGTAGCTTGCGTGTTGTCGATGCTATCTTGCGGTAATTTTTTCTTACATTAAGGGGCATAGCACACTTCTCGGTAATCATTCGTGGATTCCGATAGCGGAGTCATTATGTGGCGTTGCATGTGTGTTGTTTCAGATACGACTTTGTTCGTCGATCAAAATGTAAATTGAAATGTGCCGAGCTGCTTTCAATATTAACTCCATTTACTTGAATGCGAAAACATTCGTCACTTTGTTTTTTGACTTTTTAAATGTAATTCTCTAATATGAATTTTGATTGACTAAGAAATCACATTGGTGATTTATTCTATTCCAAATTTCAGACTTCGTTGTTCGTCTTGTTACTCAGAATTTTACTGAAAATTCGCCTATTTTGATTAATATTATCTTTATTGTCTATCTATATTCAATATTAATACTTTACCACAAGCCTTTTTGTGTATGTACCTAAAATATGTTTTACAGAAAAACTATTGGAAACGAGTATGAACCTCAGAAAAACTAGATATAACTCCATATTTATACGAGTAATTTTAGGTATATTTTTTCTCTTCGTTATTATGTTAAGACTTTGTCGTGTTCTTAAAAAAATATATACCTAATATCCTTAACTTGAAATAGTTAACGTAATTTTCGAGTAGCGTGCTCTTTAATGCAAATTATTTCTTGTTGAATAAATTTATCGCACATTTTAATAACCTTGATTTGCAATGAGCACAGTGTGAAATCTTTATAATTGTATTCTGTACCTAACATTTTAAAACGTTATTATCTTTTGATTCACTGTGCATCTTCAAACGAAGGGTCATATAACGGTTACAAATAATTACTATAATGAATGTTTTAGTATTATCAATGTTTTACTGCTGCAATCTTTAAATATCATGTTAATGATAGAAATATTTCATTTGTATTTTTAATTCTTATATTTTTTTGGTTTTCTTTTTTTCTAGCTAGCTATGTTTTAATTTTTAGCTTCACAGTTTTATTTATTTACTCAACTAGTCAATATGGTCTACGATCCGGCATTAGAAATATATATTCATTAGTTATAAGAAATAAATGATAGATACTATTCATAGTAACACATTGCACCCTACGTGATGTTAGGAAGCCTTAATACAAAATTTCGAAATTAATTAGTTATGAGAAACAAGAAATAAATGATAGATTATCTATGACAGAAAGTTCCAAATACAAAAACTTTTTTTTAAATTTATTTATTTATTCTCAACTCTCTACTCTAATTTTCTTTATTTTCTGTATTGATGAAAGTGTTTTTACGAAAAACGTAATGATTTTACGGACGTCTTTAGTCATTTTCGTTCCTCTTCAGTGGAAACCCACCTCTTTCACATCCCCGCTCGCCTCCGACCTCATCCCAATGTGAATGAGCTGGAAAAATTTAGAGAAAATTTAATATTTTATATGGACGACGTACGGACGACCGGGTATGATAAAATTGGAAACGTTGATGATCTAATTTTTTGGAAACAGATGCCAAACTAGGGGATTGGGAAGATTGAGCTTATTAAATTCAGGATTAAACGAGTCCTTCAGTCCGTCCTTTTAAATATTTGATTTCTTTTCTGCTAGAAGGATTACTTCTTACAAATATTGTTCTGAAAATGTTTGAAATTAAAAAAGCGTCTAGAACGTATAAAGTATTTATAAATATTTGACTGTAAAAATAACCTTTTCTACATTTAAGAAATGATTAATTTCGAATATAAAAGAAACTTGTTAAAATGACATTTAATATAAATGTGGTGACTAATACTGGGGAGAGTAAATTAAAAATATGTACCACGAAAGCTATTTTACGAAACCGAAATAACGAAAAACAAAACAAACGAAATAACGAATGAAAACCCGTACACAAGATACGTAATCCAATAAACGAAATGTAGTTAGAGAGCAAATCGCAAAGAAGCAACAAATATTTTCCTGCACGCCTTAAGAGGTAATTTAGTTACCATCCAGGTAGTTAGTAACTGTATTAATGTGTGGAGTTCGTATGCGGCTACGAGTTGACGAAATTGCGAACTCCGTGTTATAGCTGTGTATATATTTTGTAATTTGTCAATTTGTGTCTGCAACTTTGCCGTAATCTTCGAGATCTTGCTTAACGTTGAAGTTTTAGTCGTTAATATTTCGGAATTAGGTTTATGAAAATTATTCTTATAAATTATCACAAAATGTAAAATTTGTACAAGCGATCCCTAAAAACTATTTCGAAATTCGTTTAGATCCTAATAAGTAAATTCACAGAAATGAACTTCTAAAAGAACACTTTCCACTGATCGGAGTATGTAGCAGTAATTTTTCCATCTTGAATATTGTTTGTGCATACAAGTAAAATTACGTACGATACAAATCGAGCGAGCTGCTCTTCATATTTCTTTTTTAATTCCGTGCGCATAAAAATGAGAATGTTATCATGCAGCGCTCGGGTATGAATATTTTTTAAAAAAGCGTCGAGACTATCCTTTCCGTAACTTGCAAAGTGGGTATTTACGCAGACGGTAGGATCAACAAAGTCTTACTGCTTTATGAGGCAGAAAATTTTAACTTCATTCTCATACTTTGCTCTATGATAATAAAGCCATTTATTACGCATGTAAAACTCATGAAAGTGTAGCTGTGTAAGCGCGGAGTTCGGAGCCAAGTTTTATTCTGAATCAACTAGAAAGTAGTTCTTGAAGTGCATCTAATGACTTCGTAAATATTGTCTGTTCAACATCTTCGAACCTATAAAGTTATTCATAATATTCTGTCTGAAGTGGAGATTAAGTAAATTGCGGTGTTACCAAGGTGCCGTGGGTTTTGTAGATAAAAATGTACATTCATTATGTTATGTTTTGTTCGTTTTTATGCAAACTAAACATGTGCTTATAATAAATCAGCATTTATTTACCGCTTTCTTTCATAGTTCATAAATATTTGTTTTCAAGTCGTCTCAATTGAAGACATTAATTAAAAGAAGAGAAAAGCTGGACAATGAGGTTTCAAGACCATCGGTTGTGGAAATTCTCTCTCACTTGCTCTGTGGAGAACGTCCGTCAGAGCACGGCGTGCAAGCTCGCCTTTCTCAATAATCAAGCTCCATTGTACTTTACGCTGATATATAAACGAAAACTCATATCGTCCCGTTTTTATGACTCGTAAAATAAAATATTTTCATATACCCCCATTCTTTAGACGGTTTATATTACCTTACAATGTTTTTCGTCACCATCGCACGATAAAACTGAGAACTAAGTGAGAAAAATACTATAAAACTACCGTTCTCCTTGCAATCTCGTTGAAACTTCGAAGGTAAATGTAAGGTCAAGATATTCTGCTCATATATTTTAATAGTTATCTCGCAAATAAAGTAACTGTAGTCTGTAAGCTATACTGGGGGTACCTTGATGTATTTTTAATGACTCCTATGTTTTAACTATGATAGATTTATTTTCCATTTGTCGTTCTTTAGATTAGACTTATTTATCATTGTTTTTTGCTTCGACTTCAGTTGGATTAGCTAGCTTTTCTTGATGACATACAGTGTATCTAACTGACACATTAAGCTTTGTTTGAGTGAAAGTCTTATAGTGTTTGAAATTTCATGTCATGTTAAGCTCAATGTAATGAGCTCAGTCTCAAAAGTATTTATTCTTTGTTTATTACAATTAAAGTTCTGAAATACTAAAGAACTTTGTATGTAATTTTTCGTGTATTTTGTTATATTTCATTAGGAATATGAAAAATCTTTAATATCAATTTGCATCGTCTAATGAATAAAATTATTCTGTAATCTTTCGGATTCTAATCTCTCAGATTATCCCTATTTTAAACTTTTTGAATTCGTAATATCATAAGTTGTCAACATCTTTTATTATTGTAATTCCACAGAATATAGAATGTAACTGATATGCTTCAAAACATGATTTCAACACGAGCTCTTATTCCCCTGAGCTGGAATTGCAGAAACTTGGAACTTGTCCCTAACATTACAGGCGTCTACGATATAATGACAATGCAAATTGCAATGCACCTCGGCGTCAGGAGTCCCCTTTACGTCGAATGCGAAGAAAAGTTCAAAACTAAGTGCTAAACTACTGTATTATTTGAAATGTTGATTTGTGTACGTATTTCCTTTTACAGAATTTTAAATTTCTTTGAAAGTTCCGCTTTTGCATATGATTCTTTATTTTTCTTATGAAAGTTAGAAATATGATAATATTGCTCAATATTTCGCAGGTGTTTTATTTCATTTATTCGTCACCACATTATTATTGATTAATTATTCTGGGTATTTGTACATTTCGCGCTTATTAGGTTGTTAACACTGATATGACGATTGATGTTTTATACCGAAACGAACAATTTAATTATGTAATACGAGGTGTTAGAAGATTCCAGATAAAAAAAATAAATAAATTAGAAAAATTTATGTATCCTCAATTATCTGAATTATATTTGACATATATGTACAAAAAATATAATTAATACCGCAATTTAAAGTGACTCTGTTGAATAAAGGTTCAGAATTTTTTTCATTTAATTAAAATTTTTCAGTAGTTCAAGTAAATTGTTTTGCACAGTAATCGTATAGGGCTAAATGAAAATACATTTATAATTACTAAAACAAATAATTTACGTAAAAAACCTTAAAATAAAAGTCCGATAGATAAGCATATAAAATCTGAGACTATTAAAGGGTATTTTTGCTTGGGATGGATATTAAAAACGAAATCGAAGAAAAGTCACAGACAAAATGTACTGTATGCAAAAGTTAGCAAATAAACGTTTTCATACTCATAGTGGCCTTGTTATCGAAAATTAATAGTAGTCTCAAGTAGTCCAGACAAGACGTCTCCTTGATTTATTATCACAGAACACAAGCACTACAATAAAGTATAAACAATATAATTTACGACTCGAAATAAAATATGTGCAGACTTAGACGACATCAGTACCCCTAGTATGATTTCACCCTTTTATAGTAAAAATTGATTCGTAAGCTTCAAATTACTGAGTCAGATGAAAATCTGTATATTCTGTGAACTTCCATCTTTTTCACAAATATTCTATACATCTATAAAAGAGCATGACATCAAATTAAATTTTGAAAAAGCGATAAAACTCGCACTAGTACCGCATGAAGGTGGACGCACCCATAAAGCACAGACGCTGTGCATTATCTTTTACATGGACATAAAATTGAAAAGAAGTCTAGATATCGATATACGACCAATAGCTTCTCGATTGAAATCGTCTATTGAACGAAATCTTTTCTATGTGAATAAACTTTGTCATAACTTTGATCATTTAGCAGTAAATGGCGTGTTTTCTATTAGGTATTGTTATTTATCTATATGCAAAGCTCTTTTATGTATACTCTTATAACAGGATTATTTTATTACTTATATTTGTTGCTGAACAAAGCATTTAAGATATACTATTTATAAATCAGTATTTGAACTTGAAATCGGTATCAAAATGTATTTTCAGGACAACCTCTTTAGAATTAAATATTGTTTTAATTAAAAACGTAAGTTATTCTTTGAAGGTTTTGACGGCCTCCGTGACGCAGTGATATGCGCGGTGGATTTACAAGACGGAGGTCATGGATTGATTCCCCGGCTTGAGGTTTTCTCTATTGGTCTCGGTCTTGGTAATAACTACCACCCTACGGGTTAAGGCGTACCGCCCGATTTAGCGTTCCGGTACGATGTCGTGTAGAAACCGAAGGGGCGTTGAAATTTTCATCCTCCTCCTAACAAATTAGTCCGCATCTCAGGTTGCATCATCATTTACCATCAGTCGAGGGCTAACTTATAAAGAATTAAAAAAAAGTAATATAATTTATTCAAGTAACTCATACAATCGCATTATAGCTGTCTTTAAAACCAGTTGTGTATCTTTATATCTGGTAATAACAATCTTCTACACAAATTATAGCATCTTATATAACATGTAGGTACGCTTATATCAAAGTCGATTCTATACAAAATAATAATAACTTTTCACATTAAAGGTCATCGTTTGTGCAAGTCAAGTCGCAAAGGTTTGATCTACGCAATGTGATACAGGATTCAATAAACACTGTGTGGTGAGGCATAAAAAACTGCCTATCGGTAGTCCGCACACATAGACTATGCTACGTGATACGTGTGCTGAATAGCTTACGTCCAGACGCCTCATTTTAACGTTTAGTCTGTACCTACACATTATTTTACTCTTAGAGTATTTTCATTATTTTCGTCTTGTTCTTTCCTATCGGTCTTCTCATTAACTGTTCAAGTTTATTCTGTTTTATGTGCTTCAATTACTTTATCTAATGGTAGTGAGGAAATAGTTTTTATATACGTATTCTATTAGTCTCCTTGAAAGAAACCTTGCATTAACTACTGTTAACATAAATTTCGCCTTATTTAGAAAGCCGCAACAGGATACTTCATGTCATACCTTAATTGTGTTATTTATATCTCTGCGCACACATTACAAGTACAGTTTATTTTATATTACACTCAGTCAATATAATTTGATATATGTTGTTTGTTATGATAAATATTATAAAAGAGATCTGCTGCTACAATATTAATGCGGTTTACTCTAACAGTCTCCATAAAATTTTCAAGCTCTATTTTCGTGTTATGAATATTTTATTCCTTATATTTTACGACCGTATCCAAACATGTATCTTATTTGTCTGCTCTACATTACGTTCCATGAACTATGACAACCTTCGAGTACAGCAAGCCGACTCGACCGCTCGACTCGAATATATTATAATGCAGGAAATCACGAGCCAGTCTAGTATTCAATTTATCTTCTGAAATCATAAATTTAGTGTAATGATATTTTGCATCCGCTATATGTGGGGTAACTCCGCTTTTGGCTCGTTGTTTCGCATGTTGCTCATCGGTATACTCGTATGTACTAATACACCCAACGAGATACAGATGTTTGATTGTTAAATACATTCAAATGGTTTTCTGATTTCATATTTTGAAGTAAAACCATACACACAGCTGAACATTTGTCACTAATCAATGGGACAGTACTGTACTACCAATAGTCACTAATTTAAGAGATTCCATTTTATTAAACTGAATGATTTGAGTATATACCCGAACCTGAAAAGTTGAAAAAAGAATTTTAAATAAATTAGTTTTGGACTCAACTTATTTTGGTCGCTTTGGATTATCGTCCTATTGGGTTGTTGTGCGCGTAAATAAACCATACTTATTGTCTTCAATATATTCTGTGAAGGTTTATCTGCAAGATTGGCCGCAGTGGCCGAAATTCGGTCAGGAGACCATTATAGTAACGTAGATCTGTCGACCGTGGGTTCCCGATCCATTGTTTCTATTAAATCAAACCGATATCCCCAATCCATTACAATTACTCAGGGCTTGTAGAGGTCAAACAAGAGCTCGCTGTTTCTGAATAAACTTTATTGGTACTCGCTTTAAATTTACTTTAGCTAACAAGATTCGAAGTAATTGCACATATTGGACTTAGGGAGTTTGGTTTGTTTAAAATTTCCGATCGAAGTTGTTTTAATTAATTCCTTTTGGCTGGTTGGTTGTTCTTGAATTTTTAACTTGTCTCAGTGTACTAAGTATCGCTTTTAGGGTTTCATTTTTATTTTGGTATTAGCCTTAAGTTCTTTTAATGTAAAGCGTTTCGATTAAACATTATTGTGTTGTTGTTCCTTATACATTATTATCGTATTTATTTTTTGGAAATAAATAATTTCTAAACAGAGTTAGGCCCGACCAGAGCCTGGGAAGTAATCTTCCGTTTAAAGACCTCTTGAGATTGATTAAATAAAAATACTCTGATCAATTTATTGAGGGAGAGGGAGAAAATTGGCCATATTTCCAAGTTATGATGTAGATTAATCGAGATAATAAATAAATGAGCGAATTAACCAAGTATTAACGCACAATCTAGCTTCACTAGGTCAATTTAGAAACTGGCCCAGAACAGGAATCAAACGGCCGACATGACAATTATCGATTATTAACCACTTAGTTCGAGGTGAAACTTCTTAACCAGATCGGGCCTTTCCCTTTGCGAGTAAAATATTAAGTTAGGAGAGTATAAATAAAGTTGAGACACCTCTAACTAAGTGCGTTTAGCCCTGATAATTTAGAGATCCATGATTTGATTCCTGTATGGATTTTATTTATATTTTAAAGTTTAATTATTTATTGGAAATGATTAACTGGCTTACTGTCTGTAAATAACGATGAAATTAATTATGGAACCTATATTGAAGAACCTGAAACCAAACAATGATTACAAGTTTTTTGTGTATCTGACTTATTGTGGCATGGAAGAAACTCTACAACCACATATGAAAAACTGCAGTTAAATGATAATCTTGCCATTAAAAAAAGAAACCAAGAGCTAGTCACGTGTGACCCAGAAATTATGAGCAATGAAACGTAATTGACTAACAAACAAAAAAAATTACTGCGATCTGTTCGGGACCTTCATTTCACCTTCCACGGCTATAGTGTTACATTACAAACAAGCTATTATTTGCGGCTTCGGGTAAGGCAAAAAATAAGAGTGATTACCTTACGGAACGTGATTAGGTTGTAGGGTCAGACAAAAAATTATTGCCGGTGAAACATCCAAATTTTTTGTTCCGTGAGTTCTTTTTTTTTCTATTGTAACTGTTACCTAAGACCAAGAAGTTGAACATATTGGAATTATTGAAAAATAGTTAAGAATCGATAATAATAATTTGCAAGAAGCAGGCCCGCAACTAAAGACGTAAATTTTTAAAGTGATGTAAATTAATTGAATTGTAAAAGCATCGTTTAGTTGCAGAAAAAGCTTTTGAAATCTTTTTTACAACTAAACGATGAGAGCTAAGTCGGTAAATATGCATTAAAATTTAAAAAAATCTCAGTATAGTTTTTTGCTGTCTCTCCAATAAGAGTATCATAATATAAAGTGGTCAAAACTTAGTGTATTATAGATAGTAATATAAATTTATATTTGGCTTTTAAACATCACTCGAGGCGCGTGTTTGACCTTGCGTTCGTAACGATTGTAGTTACAGAACTTGTATATGGCTCCTATGCTATGGTTAAATTTAGCTTAATGGTTATTGTAGTAATAACTACCAGTTATTTTGATAATGCAGCCGTAAGAATTGTTATTATGTGTATAAATTTGCTCTAGTTTTTTTTGTTTGATGACAACTTAACGCTTTGCTGCTTACTTCTAATTTACAGACAGCCTTTAACTTTTTTTTATTAAAATAAACTCTTAATATTTTATTATGTTTTATGCATTACGCGTTATTATGTTTTTTTTATTATTTATTATTTGTTACCAGAAATCTAGCCTAATGTTCAATACAAATCAGAGCTGTTTTTTTGCTGTGTACACATTATTTCCACTATTTTGTTTGCGTTCAAATGCACGGAGATCCTAAAATAAATATTTAATTACCAGAATATTACCAGTTCATAATATTTTTGCTTTTACAAATAGTTTTGCATATTAGGTTTATGTAGTTTTTACTTAACACATTTTAATGTATTAGGTTGCATTTTATAAGGTTTTTAAGAGTTAAATACCGAGTTTCTCTTAAAGTCTAATCTTAAGCAATCACATCCGGTACACGTCGCAAGAGTTTCGAATTCGGAAAAGTTCCCGGTTTTGTACTATCAAGTTCAGGAGATGTATTGTTGGGATTCGGGACACGTGTCGAGTGAAGTCAAGCGAATGCGCTGGCGTAGAGAGGTTTCCTTTTGTTTTCCATCGATAAATCTTCTATTACAATAATTTGTTTTGTTTTAAATTTGTGACTATTTTATCTATAATAATTTCAAGTTATTTAATATGTGTGAACGTCTTCATTTCTTATCCCAAACATCAAGCTCATTTTTTTTCATCCGAAAAAATAAAATCATGGCTCTAACTTAGTCTCTTTTTGCCTTTTTTTAAAATATTTCATCTTATGTTAAACTATACCTGTATGAAACTCAATTAATATCCAAATAAGGTAAAACTAAATAAACAATATTTTCTATTATATCATACCTTACCTTCCTATCATTTTGTAGATAATAAAGATAATTTTAACCTGTAGTATAATCAAAATTTTATAGCTCACCTTTAAAATCA
This sequence comes from Bicyclus anynana, assembly GCF_947172395.1. NCBI lineage: Eukaryota > Metazoa > Arthropoda > Insecta > Lepidoptera > Nymphalidae > Bicyclus > Bicyclus anynana. The sequence goes on from NC_069102.1 coordinate 804,202, forward strand.
CAAAGCGAAACATACGGGCCAAGGTTTCCAGCATTGTAATATGTGGCATCACGTACTTACTCTCGTTCTAAGGCGGTTTTTTATTCGAACTTAGCAATAAATCTTATACCGTTTCGGTGTACGTACATTGAAATTCTAGAGCAGTTCATTTTCAATAACGGATGCTGATTGAATTTCTTGTTCTCATCCGAGCACGTGAGCAGGATCTGATGTTTGTTCTCTATTAACTTTGATTATCGCTTCTAATATAACATTTTAATAACTTGTTTGTTTGTTTATTTGTAACGTTTTGCTTCATAAGTTTAGCTTAGACCAAACTATATCTTAATATAAGCAAGGTGATTTAAATGCCTCGAATACAAAATAGTATAATATTATAAAATTGTTCTCCGAATTGTAACTTCAAACTGCTGCGATATGTGGATAATCAAGTTTGATTTTGCAAAAAGCTGTAAAAATACACCCATTTTTATTTAAAAATGAGAAAAAATAACATTAAATGAGAATGGATACAGAACAGTTTATTTATATAGACTTTATTTATATTTAGAGTCTCCGAGAAGTCTACCAGTTATATGACAAAAAACACGCACTTTACATACTCGTATCATTACTACCCTTTTTTGTAGTCAACGGTCGATTTATTATTATTTATTATAATACATTTACTTGCATTAACTTTTTTGCTCTGACCATTTTATATTAAGAATTCTCAAAACACGTGTCACACAAGGATGTTTATTCGATCCACGACATTTAAAAATAGACATTAATAAAATACCTGTACGGATATTGTATTACACTCCAGATAGCCATTATCTGAACGCAAATGTATCGTTTCTAAGCACAAACGTGATGTCTAATACCATTACGCTAGCTCTATTCAAGTTAATGAACTGACAGGCTTATTACGGTTCAGTTGGTAAGCCTAGAGGCGATAAACACGAATGGTTTCGAATTCAATACCCAATGTCTGACGTCTTGTTGACGTATGGACTTGGGGTTAAATACGCAGGCATTGTTATCGCATAATCCAAGTAACTGGCATTGAAGCGATGGCTGACTCTGATATTGAGATGAGATATAATTTGAATGCATAAAGAGCTTTATTATTGTACATGTCTCGTTTTAAATATAGAAAGTATGCTCTTGAACTTAGCACCATAAAAAGAATACATCGTTGCTATTGTACTGTTTAATTGCAAAAGTATGGAGTTTCAGGAATTTCATCTAATTTTCTTAAAGGTTACAATCACTAATCGTGTCATATCTAAAAATATTTTTTGAAATCGATTAAACATTTGTTTTACTTTTTTTAGTATTCGAAGACGAGTTTTCTTTATCTTTTCTTTTATGTTGTGTGGTAATTCGTGTTCTTGTTTAATGTTCTGTACATTCGTAAGGAGAAAATAAAGCGTATCTTTTTACAAAAGCAATTTGCTGAGGTACTCTCTCCCCGTCCGTACCTGAGCATTAGCGACAAATCTCGACCCGGCTTCCCGACACGTGTCAACAGTCACGATGAACTCGGGCGTTTTCTAAAGATACGCCGATTCGACCTCTTTTCGCCATAATCGTCTATTCACGTGAGCATGCCTCGAATCTCAACTAGGCGAGCTGTACGCTCATAGAGATTATCTACACACGTTTTTTCATAACTCACCGGCAATTGTGTACGACGTATTGTCAGATTGTCAGTCTGTATATAACTTATAATATTAGTGATTATTCCAAATTCATAAAATACTACAACTATATAGATTAATCTTAACAACTTTAGGGGTCAAATAAGTCAAGAGTACATGACTTGGTGTACTGAACATAGAAAACGCAAAAGCTTACGCTTTACTTAGTATGTGTATTTATGTTTGTAGTTTAAACAAATTCAGTGCATTAATTTTTATGTTAGTGACTAAAAATTCACTTTAAATCTAATATTTCAGTTCATAGTAGTGGCTTAAAACTTTTAAAAATTTTAAGCTTTTCTTAGATATGGTACTTGAGTTTTGAAACAAAACATTTAACAGCTTACTTTAAATAAAACATTTATAAACGTTTATTTTACTCTTATCGCACGTATTAAAGTCTCGATTCTAAATACGCAACATGATTATATCGATGTAGATACAAGTTATTTGAATAAATTAAACTAATGAACTAAAGTAGTGAAAGCCATTTCTTTTTATGTAAAATAGGTTAAGTGGTCTTAAAACAGCTTACAAACAATAGACAGACCAAAACAAAGCCATACATAAGCACTAGTGCAGCGTAAATGTATGTCGCCAACCATTTTTGTGTTTACCAATTTGGAGTGTCCATATATAGAAGAAGATTATTATTGTTTCATTGTACCGTAACGATACAAATTCGTGGCCGTAGATCAATTTTATGTACGCCATTTAATGCTTTATTACACTCTCGCTACAGTATAGAATTGCACGTACATTTTTCTCTTACGGAGCAATAAGTTGGGGTTTTTGTAACTAGTTACTAGGTGGATATTGTTGGGACAATAATTTATTACAAGTGATTCGCCGTCTGCGGTTGGGATTTAATGGCGTTCTTTTGTATTCAATTAAAAACGTTGATGATTATTGAAAAAAAAAACTGTCAACGTAAATTATTATAGATACGAACTTTATTAATGATTCATGGGTTAACAATTTAATTAGAAACAGTTTTGATGATGAATTTCATATCGGTTCTTCGAAGTAAAATCTGCCTTCCAAAAGATTTACGAGTATTAGATTCAGTACAATAAGACAAACTTGACCTTTTAAAAATGCTTGTAGGGTTTTTATAATTTTAGAAAATAAACAAAAATTTATAATTCTGTCTAAAAGTTATTTCTCTAATATAATTAGAAATAAACTTTTAAAATTCGAATCATTGAACCCTTAATATAAACAAATCACTTAATAATCAATTCATAACGATATTCCTGCCAAATTTGTACAACAAGGTGTTTGAATATAAATAATGCATGAGAACATTGGATTCGAACACTTTTAATTTCGTGCGAAATCAGCAAACTGCTTTTATCCACATTTATTTTTGTTTTCAGGTATGAATCTTTCAGACGTGACTTATAGTAGATAATAATGCTATAATGTTAATTATTCCTTTGTAGATTTAGTACTTTAGTATTGAAAATTCTTTTTTCGACATCGACCAAATCCATTTTAATTAATCACGGTTTATTGAAATGGATTTGGTCATCTGACGATGCATCATTTTTTTTACATCTTTTTATTTTTTTATTTATTAAAAAAATTACTTACTTTAAGTGACATTATATTTATAAATAAGTTATCTCTGAAATTAGTAAACTAAAGATTAAAATAAGAGGAAGATTACTTAAAGATATAATTTTATATAATAATGTTAAGCTACATAATATAATAAATAATATATGATTGTAGTCCATTAAAACTAAATAAAATAAGAAACTTCAAACAAAATTTAATATGAACGGTAAGGTAAACAAGGAACAATAATAAATTTAAGTAAATGTTGAGAAATGATACCAACAATAGGTTTCTGTGATTAGCACCATTGAAAGTGTATATAACCCTGAATTACGAAATATGATGGATAGACGTAACGCCTACAACATGGAGTGCGATAGAATTTAAATCAAATAATAATTGCATCAGTATCTATTCAATGCGGCTTTAGATCCCCATGTTGCTATTGACTAAGAATGGCTTTATGCTATTATGCCTTTTCAACAGATATATTACTTGATAGCTTGTATAAAAAATAGGCTGGCATTTATTTATTGTATTCTATAATAGTATAAAGAAAGAGAGAGTAACAAATGATTTGATTGAAATGACGTCTACTTATATTTCTATACTTAATTACAGTAAGTTCTGCTCGTAATTATCATAAATCTTGTGTTGTATTGCAAAGGGATGTCTTTAGGAAAACTTGAAACATTATAATTATCTCAGGATAAATTGTCCAGAGATATGCGTAATTCTATAACCCGTTGTACGGTGTGATACGTTTAAACTTTCATATATCTCCTTAATGGGAGAGAGGACTTGTCCAGTAGTGTAACACTAATAGGCTGTTACTTTACGCAAAATAGTGCCATCAAGATAGTACCAAAGTTATTACATTTGTAAAACATAATTGTATATTTAAATGCACATTTTATAGCTCAAGAAATGGGTTTGTTTACAATCAGGTTTTTATATTACCTCGCGGTAAAAATTGTCTTACACTGGTAAATAGTCTGCATTCGGGCACCAACATATTCATGACATATACGCAATTTATATTCGCTTCTTAGTACAGCGATATCTCAGCATTTTCTCTAGTCCTTATTTAACATATATCGCGTCGACAATGCTCCTTAGAGACGGTGATATTTAAATTTAAAACAATTCAAAAGATTTTGCTCTGGTATTTTCTTTTCTATTTAGAAGGCTTTTGTCAAGTGCTTTCTTTCTTTTAAATCTCTCAATTTGCCTTGTTGTGAATCTTTATAAGTATTGCAGTTTATTTTAAAGTACCGAGTATATTTTGTTTACTTATTGCGCATTTTTAGCACACATTTTTTAAAGTTTCTTATAGAATACCGCCGCTTATTTATTATGGGGTTGAATAGCTAGAGTTTGATGATTTATGAGCAACATATAAATTACAGATTGTGGTTATGTACCTGACAATATATATATTACAGGTTGTGGTAAATATAATTTGATGGTTAATCATATAATTTTGAAAAGTGATATACCTACTAATATCATACACATAAATATTTATCACGCCTCAATAATAATTTCAATGTAACTAGAATTTTTCTCAATAAAGCGCAAGATGTCGTCTGAAAAATTCCATTCTTTATTCTCAAACGAACCCGATCAAATTGCTTCAGTAATAAGGGTCTGCCTTAATAAAATGATCGGCGAAGCGTAAATTTGATATAATATTTTGGGAGGTTCTATTTATTACGAGCACCAAATTATTTCTAAAACGTTTTATATTTTATTTACTATCGCAAAGTTCTCTCGACTTATGATTTTTAATCGTTTTAATGTTTCTAATCAACTTTTTATTCATGAATCGTGATCTACTTTTAGCCGCGCCTATATCTCGAGATTTAAATTAGTAGACACTAGGAAGTATGATTTTAATAGTATCTAAAGAATAATAATTGTTAGTTACTTTATAATAACAGGATGAAGTTTAAAAACTAAAATAAGACCAAGTACTTATGACTCTCGAACTGCTTATGCTTCGTACTTCAATATTATTGTGTTTCACATTACTATACTATAGATTGCTTTTATTATAAATATTTTTGATTTGTTTTTCTTTAAATACAATTTTTATATCTATAATATACTGTTTAACGTACTTGTAAACTAAAATAAAATATTCTATAATGTATGTTTATTAAATCATATTGGTGTTATTATTTTTTATTCAATACTTGATTATATTTATTAAACCATTGATATGTTGTTTTCAAGCCATGTTTTTGGTACACGGCTTGTAATAAATAATCCACGAATAACATAGAGTTACAACTTGAATGATCACATCAAATTACGGGGGTCCTCCAAACATCATTTATTCCTGCTTCATAATGTGCCGGGCTTTTCAATTCAAAGGGGTCTCCAAAAAGTTTCATTTCTACTATTGTAACTCATTATCAGGGAACACAAAAGGACTCATCTGGTAAGGCCCCATGACAATGAGGCCCGACCTAATCGCCATCCTCGAATGCTTTTGTTCGTCGTTAAAGGACTGGGTATTGTCAACATCTTCATTAATATTTTCCCGTGCCTCGTATTATTCGCTAAAACTCTTAAGAGCTTAAGCCCTTCGACTAAAGTGTCGGATTTAGCATGCCTTCCGTTTATTGCTATCATTTTGATGCCGTTACGGGGTCTTATTAAGAGATTAACACTGGCAACATTTTCGTACTACAGTAATTCTAATCTACTGCCTCAGTTAGGCCTAGTATTAGCTACACTAATATTTAAAGCTGTAATATTAGCGCTTATCTCGGGAAATACTTGTTCGAATTAAAATAATTTAATTATTATTATTTCGACTTTACATTACTTTCAACTTTTTACTCAAATAATAAAATGTTAGGAAACGGTCGTATACTCGTAATTCATATTAATTGTAAATACAGTTTTTTAAATATTCCAAAATGTCTGAAAATGACAATTAATACGGAATGATTTAGATTATTATAAATTACTCGCCGAAACGAGAAATTTGCTGGTTATACCTATATCTATCTAAAGTTATATTATCACCATCGTGTTCACTTCATGTATTTATAGATTAGTCAAAACCAGTTTTCTAATAGCTAGACTTAAGGAATTTGGTTCTAAGGAAGTCGATATAAATCATCTTTTAGAGTCTTATCGTTGTGACCTCCATTTGCGAAAACCCCGGAATTGAAAACATACCTCAAACACGGAAACCCAATACGACCTCTGTATCTTAGCAATGTGCACTCTAGCCTTATTACTTCTTTAAAAGCCCACACAACGATTTCACCTGATGGTAAGTGGTCTGAAGCGAACTTACTTAGAATATGTTTCTTTTTTAACCGACTTCAAAAAAAGGAGGAGGTTCTCAATTCTTCTGTATGTTTTTTTTTTTCTTTTTACTATATTTGGTCAAATACAAGGCTTGCGTTTGACTACAAACATGCCTGATGGCAACCAATGATGGGATCTAAGAATGAACGCGCTTGCCTAGAAGATGCCTATTCACCCTTGCTTTGAAAGTGTTAAGATTGTAGAAAACAGACGCTAGAAGGACGTTAGACACGTCTTTATGTTTCAGTCTTTACAGTTAAGTTTTTAATGACTTATTGCTTCATTTTATTTTAATTATGATATTACTGAACTAAAAAGAATGCCCTTATAGCTTGGCAACTTCGTTCGGAACACTCCCGGTCCGCGCGGGACGGGGGGCGTGTAGCGATGAATGAAAAACCTGATTTCACACCCGCGCAGTCTTTCCCCCCGTAGCCCGCATATCATGGGAGTGTCATCAACGAACTTGGTAGGCTATAGCACTGCAGGCACGTGGACTTGTTGGATGGTGAGAGGCGACCATAATACGAAGGGAAGCCTAGCCCTGGTCATGAGAATAGGTTGATAATTATTTGGACGAACACTTGTATAGTAAAGTCATCAATATAAACTAGGCGAGAACGGAAGGCATCGCCATAATAGGTTAAGCCATTTTAATATTTAAATGAAGGCCATAAAGGCGTATATCGCTTGTAAAGTAATCGATCCACAATTAAATCAGCGAAATAATGCTCATGTTTTATTAATAGCTTGCAAGACTAATTGTTTGTTTACCCGTCGAAATGCCACACCGGGTACCAAAAATGGTTTTACGATAGTCAATAGTGTACGGGATATCAGATAATACAGATGCATGATAGGGATATGTAAACTCGTTTTTACCACTAGTTTATAAACCCACCTACTAGCTGCCATGCGTGGTATGACATAGTCATAATAAATAAAAATATGTATATTCTTAGCACTAAGCACGTGATAGCCCAGTGGATATGACCTCTGCCTCCGATTTCGGAGGGTGTGGGTTCGAATCCGGTCCCGGGATGCACCTCCAACTTTTCAGTTGTGTGCATTTTAAGAAATTAAATATCACGTGTCTCAAAACTGTGAAGAATAAACATCATGAGGAAACCTGCATACCAGAGAATTTTCTTAATTGTCTGCGTGTGTGAAGTCTGCCAATCCGCATTGGGCCAGCGTGGTGGACTAAGGCCTAATCCCTCTCATTCTGAGAGGAGACTCGAGCTCAGCAGTGAGCCGAATATGGGTTGATAACGACGATATATATTCTTACTCTTAGACGAGCACTAGAGGCGTAGTGCAACGGTTGCACCGGCGAGTTTAAATGAGGTCATCATCCCAATATGCACTGAGGGTGGCCACCGAGGGGATTTTAGTGGTAAGTCCCACATAACCCGACTTGTCCCCAAGTAAGTCGGGTATCTCACAAAGAGATTTCCCCCCCCAAAAAAAAAAGTTTATAAACCCAATATAGTGAGATTTATAATAAAAGAGACATGAGAGTAGCAATGAATAAAGAGTGTTTAATTTTAGGGTACTATATCACACTTCACACTTATATTATAAAGGCGAAAGTTTGTGTGTAAGTGTGTTTGTTCCTATTTTACGCTGCGGCTGAAGCGATTTGGCTGAAATTTGGAATGGAAATAGATTTTAATCTGGATTAACACATAGGCTTAGGCACTTTTCATCCGGAAAAAATCCATGGTTCACGCGGGATTTGTGAAAAACTGAATTTCACGCGGACGAAGTCGGCGTACGCTAGTTTCCTAATAATTTCAATATAGGGTAAGGTAACTCAGAATGCTTGCTACTTTCAATTCACAGTAATTTGTACGGATACAAAAAACACGAACCCAGGACCTTACGATCCTAAGCCGCATAGGCTAACCACTGGACAATGAGTTTTTTTTCTTTCGCTGCGAGGGTCAAACTGTAAAACAAACTAACTACAAGACCAATGATGCAAAAAAGTATATTTGTAATAATTTTTAATAAATAAAATTGAATGACCTCTGTGATCAATAAAAATAATAATAATTATTATTTAATAAGTGTATTATAACAATAAGACATGCGTAGAGATTAGAAGGTAAAGTTTGCGATTAATAACTGATATTACATCCGCTTTTGATGTATGTTGGTCTGTCTGTTACAATATTTATTTAATAGGTATATTCGAATCATAAATTACTGAAGAACTGAAGTCTTATTGGTATACATTTGAAAATAAAAAATGAAAACTATGCTATGTGCCATGTAGCATGGTGGAGTTAACAATTGCCTTATGACGTTCATAATACGTGCTATTACCGTGAATCGCGGCAAACTTTCAAGAGAGTCTTTCAAAGTAGTCTAAAATTTTTGCAACTTTAGATATTTTAGGGATTTCTTTATAGCGAAACCTTTCAATCCCTGGTTTTGAAATACTTAATAGTTGACTCCCTCCATCAACCTAAACATAAAGTAAGTACCTACTCGTCGACTCCCGTCGCGGTAATCAACTAGTATGTAACATGTCGTGTCCAGGAAGAGAAGTGGTTGACCTCGGGTTGCCGGCGCACTCAAACGACGCGTTGACGTTACTCTAAATAGAAGGTTGCGAGCCATATACGGCGGTTCGTGTACTGGCAACCATTGGATTAGTTACCGAGGCTTTTTTATTCAATGACAAGTCAGTCCTTGACTGCGAGCTCACCTGATGTTAAGTGACGATGCTTTCTAAGATGAAAGCGGGCTAACTTAGAAGTACAAGTTTTAGTTTACCCATAAACAGACGGCTTCAACGCAGCGCCGTACCGGGACGCTAAATCGCTTGTTACGTCTTTGCTAGTTGGGTAACTAGCCATGGCCCAAGCCTAGCACCAGTAAGGGTTTAATTAGGTATACTTCCAAATAGTACAAAATGGAAAATGTGTATTTTTTTTTGTAAATTTTGTAATGATTTCTCAGGGTATATAGTGTATTTTTGCGTCTATAAATGGCAGGCTGTTAGTCGATATTTTGACTAGGCTTATCTACTAGAGGATGCCCCACAGTTCCCTTTTCCATGGGTAGGTATACGGTAGTAAAATGTAGCTTATGTCACTCATAAATATTGTGGCTTTCTATTGGTAAAACAATCTTTAAAATCGGTTTAATAGATCCACAGATTAACTTTTTTGAGGAGGATGAAGATCCACACCGCTTTCGAATTCTTCACGACATCGTATCTAAGAAAACTTCGACCCAGCCGGGGATCGAACCCAGGACCTCCGTCTTGTAAATCCACCGCGCTTACCACTGCGCTACGGAGGCCGTCAAACAACACCTTTTACAACCTCACTAAGTTTACTGTTCATACAGAGTGTAACCTTACATTATGTTTCTTCTAGCTACATACCGTTCACGACTTGAGACTAAATATAGATACAAACAAAATAGAAATAGAAACAAAAAAGAAATACAAACCAGAATATAATAAAAAAAGGTTTCTTGTTTTTTTTTTTAAATAAACCTGGTGAAGAATCACTTGCGGATTATAAATGCACACGAAATTGAGGTGTAAACCTTTACATTTAGTTTTTTCTAGCTACATACAGTTCACGACTTAAGACTAAAATATATATAATAGAAACAAGTATATAGACGAAAACAAGAGCTTTTTTGTTATTTTTTGAATAAACCTGGTGAAGAATCACTGTACGGATTATAAATGCTCACGAAGTTGAGCTAGATCAACTTCTTTCAACTTTTTCATAAGATCAAAATGAAAAATTATATCCTCAACCAAATCCGAAAGTACAACACAGAGGCAGACTACGAAAATTACCAGTATCTTGTTAGCAGTAAAATTTTGAAGCAGTAAAAACTTGGGTGGTTGGGAAAAATTAAATTATTTCTGCAAATCCAGTGTCCGTCACTCCTTGAATACATAATAAGGCATTTAACAAAGTAAAACCTACAGAGCATTGAGACGAAACAAACCGGGCCTTTGCGGACCGTGAAAAATTCGTTGAAACTTTAGGCAACTCTTCTACGAGTTACTTATAACTGCCGCGTTGGTGTAGTAGTTATTATGTGGTTTCGGATCACGAGGTCCTAGGTTTGACACCTGGTTTTGAAATTTTTAGGTTTGAAATATGGCTTTGAAATTTTTAGGTTTGACACCTGGCTTTGAAATTTTTAGGTTTGAAATATGGCTTTGAAATTTTACTTACTTTTTTCCAAACAAAATTCTCGATCTTGAGTTGGGAAGTTAGATGTCTTACAACCTGTGCCTCGGAGTCTGTCGTCGGTTCTGGTCTTATAACATAAACATTTCTGATTGCGATTGAGCGGGTGGGAGGGGGCAGGGGGGATGTTTGACTGTGCGGGTATGAAGTCGTGCGCGCGGGGCAGAAGGAAGAACCGCGGGTAGCGACCTAGCCCTTTAAAATAAGATCATATTGGTAACTGATTCCTTGACCCTAAAACTACTATATAAGTAGTTCTATAGGCCAAAGGATTTTTCAGTATCCAGAGACACTAGATACAATCTGAGAATCAAATCTGGGACTCATAGGATTGCTATGATACACAAACAAACAGACATTACATTTTTATAATAATAGAGATGAAGGACAATTAAGCAGCGAATGGTTATATAATGGTGGTATAAATGCCGCCTGCCCTACAATTTTATTTGATGCTATAATGATAGTCTCGCCCGTACCTGCCTGTGCCAAAGCATTTAGTTTCGTGTTAATTAATAGCTTTTTATGTAATGATAGAGTACTTGTTCGGGTATATGGAATTGGAAATATTTTATAGACAAACATTTTTTTATTGTTTATTTCGTGGTAGCAATTTATTGGTAGCCACGATCGAATTCATCCATCATGTCATCATCATCATAATCACAAACCGTTGAACCAATTTTGATAAATTTTGGTCCAATGATTAATGATGGACTTATGCTAAATTGTTGTAGTAGGAGATGATAGTATTTATATAGGATAAGATAAAGAAAATTTATATTTGTAGTATTTAGTTAAAATTGAAAATGAATGTAGTCTTAATCAAATAGTTAATTTAATAAATGTTGATCATATATTTTCACAACAATCTAATCATAAACCAGTTGTAAGAGACAGTGTCACCTCATCACGTTTAACTTAAACGCTAAGTTGTACAAGGACTGTGTTTATAAAACACAGCAAAAACTTGCAAGCAATAAAACATCAGGTGATGCATATTCAAGAAATGTTACAGTTTCATTTGCCCCACAAATCGAGGCAGCAAAAGTATTTTAATAATAGTATTAGCATCGGTAACCTGAATACGTTAGAGTGGTTCCGCAAAAAACCTCCTACCTCGGTAGAGTTCACCTTGAAAGCCGGAGTGGGCGGACCGAACTTGATTTAGTCTCCATCTGACAAACCCTTTTTTTGTCCTGAATATAAATAAGACGAGCAAAAAATATAAAGTCGAGAGATTTTTTCCCCCTCGTTACTACCAGCGGGACCGGAGCCGAGTTTAGCGAAAGTAACATTTGAATAATAAAAGACATATTCGCTTATAGTGCGGCGCCGTTGTTATGTTTTTATGTCGCGAACATCGCTCCGCGGATCCGCGAAAATACGCTTCCGAAACGCCATACGTTCAGATGTGAGGAAAACGAATAGTCGTCCTCGACACTTCCTTCACGACTCGATAATGACTTCCTGCGTGCGTCCTTTACGCGATACTACGATCGGCTCACACGCGGAAGCGATGCAGGCGAGTTCTCGATCGTTTTACAAATAGCGCGACGGGTAATTTGAAATAGATTAAAATTAGGTCACGCGTTACACGACCGGATCGCGCCGAATTCGTATTACCGATTACACATTCGGACGGCGTCGGAGCTGTAAAATTTCCACCCGTCTATTAGAATCGATTACATTTATTCTTGTTTGTAATAATAGTAATAATTCCTATGATAACAACACCATTAATAGTAAGGACGCGGACTTAATGGGGCGACGTCATGCATACTAATCGTGTAAAGGCAGCTCTTCGCCAGAGCTCAGCGATCGGACATGCCTGAAATAATAATTACTCTTCCACAATTTAACTGATAACGCTGATTTCCTGAACTCGAATCTCAATAACGGAGATTCTCGATTGCGGATTCTATGCACAATCATTAAACGTTATTCTCTATTGTTCGCAGACGAAGAAGAACAACCCGAACCACATCAAGAGGCCTATGAACGCGTTCATGGTCTGGTCGCAGATCGAGCGCAGAAAAATCTGCGAGCAAACGCCGGACATGCACAACGCGGAGATATCTAAGAACCTGGGCCGCGTGTGGAAGACGCTCAACGACGAGGAGCGGCAGCCGTTCATCGACGAGGCGGAGAGGCTGCGGCAGCTGCACATGCGCGAGTACCCCGACTACAAGTACCGGCCGCGCAAGAAGACGGCCAAGCCGGCGCAGCGCAGCGGCGTCAGCAAGCCCAAGCGCAAGCAGCGCGCCGACAGCAACAACAACCGCGGCACGGCGCGGCGCCGCAGCCGGCCCGCGCCCGCCGGCCTGCCCGCCGACGCGCCCGCGCCGCCGCCGCTGCCCGCGTCGCCCGCCGGCGCGCCCGACTCGCCCGAGTCCGCCTGCTTCTACGACGACTCGGCGCGCCGCGACCAGACCGACCTCACCGACCTGTACTCCATCACGGACCTGCTGCCGCTGCCCGCGGACTGCGAGGTCGACCTCGACGCGCTCACGGACATGGAGTCCTTCGAGACGGCGTCCTCCTCCTCCGGCTCGCACTTCGAGTTCTCGTGCACGCCGGACGTGTCCGACATGCTGAGCGAGATCGGCGTGGCGGGCGACTGGGACGACCACACGTTCTCGTCGTACCTCACGTCGTCCTAGAGCGCGGCGGGCCACGGCCGCCGGCCGCCACCACTGATCTCATTCGCGAGCCGCCGCCCGGGGGCCGACGCCGCGGCGCCCGCTCGCCGCCCCGCCTAGAGAGTGCCTACATCCAATCGACGTGTCGACATTTGGATTCAATGTACAAAGTTATTTAATAAGATTCGAGGGTGAAATTTAAGTTGTAAGCGCGCCGGTCGCGTGGCCGGTCCGTCTTCAGTTCTCCGGTACTCCCTTGTGTTGAATGCGAACTGTGAACGGCTCCCTGGCCGACGCCGGGTCCCGAGCCGTAGGCTGTGAGTTGGTTCTCGTTACACGTGTTGCTTTCTTGATGGTTTCGTTGAAAACAAAGACATTCGGTGATTTCCAAACGGCACGTCAGACGCATCTCAGTAAATAATCCGTCTTACTCTCCGTCGCCCGTCCGGCCGCTCGCCGCGCCGCTCGCCGCGCCGCTCCCGTGCGGTACATTACTCGACTCGGCCGCTGCGTGAGTTCGCGATTCCTATGCCTTTATTTATGTTATTAGCGATCTGCTGTAAGAACGGTCGTTCATTTAAATTTCAAAGTCTTAGACGAAACGTTATCGACCGAGTAATAGAATCATAGGACTAGGTTGTAGTCACGTTCGTCTTGAGTTCTATCCACTGTACGTAGGTTCACTTTGTATACTTTGATGCACACATAGTTAATAATTTTACATTCGGAAGCCAATCGATGTGTCAATTGAGGAATTTCGGAACGCGGGTTTTTGAGTAGGACTTTCGGAGGGGTCCCTTGCCGTGGATGCTGTACGGCGGCGAGCATTGGAGCGAGCCACGCATATATGTCGGTCGTCTGGGCCTTTCGTTGCGTGCGTGACTTTTTCCAAATTCATCGGGAGAACGGCAAGGGCAGTAGGTGTTTAGAGTTGATACGTCTTGTATAGTGTACGTTAGGTCGTGTAAGGTATATTTCCGTTCAATGGTAAGATACGAAACAATTGTATTGCAAAGAGACGATGGCACCTCGAGATCGATGCGAAGGGACACTGTTCGACTTTCTTCTTTCTTTCTACATGTTCACGCTTCAATTTGTATAAAACGTCTATAGAAAGATACATATCAGTAAAGGGGGTGTATTGATTCGCGGGACGGTGATTATATATCGTATGAACAAAACACTAGTTCGGTTCCAAACAAATGTTTTGCTGTTTCAAACTCTGTGATTTACTTTATGGATTTTCTAAATTATAAGGATCTAGTGGAGACTGATATCGCATAGATTAGTTTTAGCATCGCTAGCTTCTCTATTTTTGTTTTCATTTTTAGAACTGGGTATAATTTTTGTGAGAAAATGAAAAAAAAAAACAATACGTACCTATTTTTGATAATTTGCCTTTCTGTGGGGATCGGGTTGCTTGGGTTGATCTCATACAAACTTGCACTTGCAGTATTGTTTCTAAAGCTAGATAACGTTTTGTACGAATTTATAGTTGCAAATATCCGACCGGCGTTGGACCCGATGTCCACAGCAAAGCACGAGCTAAACTCAATTTGTATAAAAAATTCGCAGAAACTGTCAATTCATTGAAAATGGAGTCAGTTAGCGGGGTAATGTTTCTCAAACGAATGTTACCTCAGTCATTTTAAGATATAATTATAAATCTTCTAAAATATACTTTTTCAGATAACGAACAATATTTGTAGATAATCTGTGTCCCTAAGATATATTTCATTATAGTAAGAGATCCGTTGTGCTGATTAATGAAAAAAAAAGAAAATGCTTTACTTATATTATTATATTCTTATAAATATTATATGTAAAAATGACTTCGTGTATTAACTTAGTGAGTGTCTACGAAATCCAATTATTTTTAAAGAAAATGCATAAAAATACATGTTATCTATACATTATAGTGATGTGACTCTGTAATTAATACTGTCTTGTGTGTCGTAGAGCGATATTATATTATACATTATATGGATAATAATAAAAAGAAAAAAATAAATTTGTGCCTAATGAGTAAACTTGAAAATTTTCAAAATATGTGTAATATTTTAGTGATGCTCAAGATAACTTTATAAGCGCGTAGGATTTATTAGATGCTGTGTAAATTGTTAAACTAAGGTTATATTTTGGATGCCAGACATGCATTTTGAGTTGATTTCGCTTCTGTATAAGTTTGCAATAATAGTTTACCGTCACATTTAAGAAGTCTACGTTTTCCAGTAAACATAAACTAAAACAATCAATGCTGATCCACTGAGATATTGCTGATGTTAATTAAGTAATTGAAGGGTTTTCCGTCCACATCGATCAGTCATAGCAACCATGTGGCCAGAAACATCAACATTGCAAAAAACTTTATAAAAATCGCATTGTGTAGGAAAACGAGGCTTTTATTTAAATTTTTGATTACATTGTTAGACCCCCACGTATTTATATGCTCGATGTTATTAAGTTCAATGAAATTAATAAAATGCGTAGACGCATCTTCCATATTATCGTTCACACCGAGCATATCTTCACGTGGTTATCTAATCTAAATACCAGCATTCACTATTGTTTCAATTTCCAAAATTTTCTAATATTTCTAAAATATCATCCATCCTGAAGGGAGCTCTATCGATTTGGTCTTTGGTGTGATAGTGAATGATGGCATTAGGTATGTCATAAATAATAATATTGACAATGATATTTACTTTTAGTTTAACATGAAATTTCTATGAAGTAATGAAGATCGTCAACATTTTGTAAAATTTACCAAAGAATGTTTACAAAATGTCATGATTTACAAATTCATATACATTAGCTATTATTTTATAATACTACATTATGATCTATAAGCGATATTGATGATATTTAATCTTTAGATTCATTGAACCGTAATATTTTATGCTATTTGTAATTTGGTTTATTTATCATGTGCAAATTTTTTGAAAATGTTTGGCTTTAACCACATAGATTTCTTTCACCAATCACTTTTGATAAAAATATTCACTTTAAACAATTAAAGCAATATACTTATAGTGACACGAACGCTCAAATTAGAATATTATCTCCTCTATTAACTATACAATTCTTCGTTCTTAACTATGTCATTTCGTTAATAATTACGTTGCTTTCAAATTTATTGCACCTATTCATTTAAAATTGTTATAAAATGTCTTATAGTAGAAGCTTTTTTCCAAATTTACTGATTGTTGTTTTTCATTTTCAAAGTCTTGGTCGCGAGGAGAACATTAGATATTATTATAACCCCAAAGTATTTGTAAAGCAACATCGAATTTATTGTTGTATTTTAGCGCTTCTTGTTGTGGTTCTTCAATAATTGGAATTATCAGGGTTTCGAAGTTTTCTTTCAAATAAAGAATGTAAAAAAAACCTTTTGTATAAAAAATTATCCCCCTGGTGTGATCTTTTCTAATAATGTTTCCGAATTCTTTGCTTGAAACATTAGGCTTTCTCCTTCGTAGCCTTTTAAAAATCTATCAAGGTATTTTAAAATGTAAATAAATAAGTATTGAAAACTGTTTATAATAATGTAAAAGTCAAAATAAAGCGATACTGTGAGAAAAAATTAGAGGGTATTATTAATACGCGTCTCAAATAAATTAAATATCACAGAAGACGTAGTTAGTTGTTGTAGGTTATATATGTAATTAAAAAATATTATGTGTAAAATTGTTGTATACATCAATGTATTTAAACTTTTCTAACTTCATCTTTGAATATTTGATTGACTTTTTTAATTAAAAAAAAAATACAATTAGATGATCAAAGATGTGAGTTCTTCTGTTAAGATCTTCAATTCTTTAAGTGTCATCAACTTTATTAAAACGAATATAAATCATAAAGTTTCGACTAAATAACGACCACAAATCCCTTACTTATCAGAGAGATAACAGTAAACCTAAACATACAGTAGTGAGATGTGATCTCTTTTTAAAAACAAACAACACATGAGACATCCTCGTACAAATACCCATGAAGTTGAAGGACAGAATTGAAGATCCCCAAAACTTTGCCTGAGTCTATGCTTGAAAATCGCTTGTCATACAAGTAGATCGGTGTTTTCTTACTGAAACAATATAAGTAGGTTAAAAATTATGTATGTTTAACATTATAATACATAAAATAAGTCATTAATTCGATTCGATGGAAAAAATGTTAGTGATTCATTCACAGAACTGAAAACGTTAAAAATATTCTCGTTATTATGTTGTTTGAAAATAAATTGATCGTAACAAGTATTATATCTTTGTAATATATGTATGTATCACTGTTGTTGATTTATTTAATAAGCGTCTTCTATCGTAAGATTTATTTAATTTACATTTCAATACTTTGAGACACAACGAAGGAATTTCTGTTCCCCTCTATTTTCATCAATAGCACATATTCCCTTTAATTAATTAATAATACTAACTGATATATAATTGGTGTCTATAAGATGATAAATTTAAACAATAATAATAATAATATTGTATGTCAACTTCAAGAAGTAGTGAATGCATATTAATAATTATATAAAATATCTGATTCGTTGTCGATGTAGCTGTGTCATTAATAAATAATAATGATTATTATTGGTACGATGATAAAGCTAATTATAATAATTATAAAACAAAAAACGAAAACTTCGCACAATCTGAGGCAAGGAATTAACATAGGAATAATAGAATAGGAATAATTAATTGTAATATAGTAACTGATAATGTTACAGAATTAAGTGTGATAGATATTTTTACGTTCCATACTATTTACTCAGAGTTTCTTTGCATTATGACGATCTGTTTGGGACTATATTTTGCTTTAATTCGTATTTGTATTAGTTACTTTGATAAATAACCACAGAAATTTAGTAGGTTATTGTGTATATTTTTGTATGATAATATTATTATTTGACTTTATTCAGATAGGTTTGATTTTATTACGATCTTGTAACTATCTCTGTAGAGTTTTCGATCAAATTTATAAGGAACAAAATTTATTAAAAAAAAATGGTCCATTAAATTCTATCGAGTAATATTAAGGTAATTATTACGAGTAGCAGCAAATGTATACTTAAAAATGTGTGCTTACGATTTGTATTAACTGAAAGGAGTACCTAACATGCCAAACGAATTCAAACTTTTGAAGCTAAAAAGCATGGCTTTAAACGTATTAGTGGGACTGAAGTTTCATTGTCATTTCTATTTTGTTCTTGTACCATTGGACATTGTAAATACCTTGTTAATAAACTACTTAAGGCCACATATATTTTAGATTTTCTTTTTTAATGATTCACACAGCGACCATGTGTTCCGAACTATTCTAGTCTTGGAAGATTTTTGAGCAGGTTTCGATTCCAGATTCCGTTGTGTCCTCGCTGATATAAGTTAGACTTTTGTGCATTGTTCACGTTTCTGTCGAGGACAATCGTGGCCTTTTCGTAATTGATACCTGAGTTTTTTATTTTTTTTTCAATTGATACCAAAAAATGATGAAGCTGTTAGACACCGTTACCGATGGATCTCTCTTTTTTAGCACTAAACAGTTACGGTCTTTTGGCTTACCAAATAGTGGCATCGCATCTGCGTTGCCGACTTTGTAATTGGTTCTAAAACGTTGTACATAATTTTTTTGAAACTACCCTCTATTTATTATTGGGTCCTGTTTCAATTAAATCTTATTATCCGGCAATAGTTTAATTAGTTGATAAGTTGATTTCAAGCGAGGATGTAGTCTTGAAACTGTCCCTCGAACGTTGTATAAATTATATTAATTCGTATCTACTAAGGTACATACTGTAACTGCATATATGTACGTAGTTTTTTAAACTGTTAAGTATGTAATAACATTACTGTAGTTATGATGTTAAGGAAAACGTGTACATTTTGTATCGTACTTTGTTTCAATAATGAATATATATTATTATATGGTAAAAATAAATCATCCAGTTTTTAAAAAATAACTCGATTTTTAATTAGCCTCTTTCCCATCCCTCACAATCACAAGTAACAATCAAGAATTAATAATCCTTATTGATGAAATATTATTCAGTAAATTAATCGAGAAACAATGAAGGAAAATGATTTTCAGACTAGGCTTCCCTCTGTAAAATTGCAAAAAAAAAACGAAAAATTAGATTTGATTTATTTATTAAACTTATTATTTTTAATGTCAATGTCTAATTAACTATTGTTTTAAATATCCCGAATAAGATTAAAAAAATCTTAAAATTGGCAACTTTCTTATAAGATTTATTAAAAGATGGTGATAGATGTACATTACAAGTTCAAAGTCTTAAACTGCTCATCACCCTATGCTCTTCCTTAATTATATAATTCACTAGTAGCGAAATCATTAAGAATTGTGTACGTTTGATGACGTCATCAAAAATGAATAATGAAAAGTCTAATATAAGGAAGGGCATATAAAATTAAAGCAATAAATTTGAATAATAGTCGAGCGGCGGCCCGGGGCGTTCTCGAATCTTATTTGTGAGTTTGCTTAATTAAAGCCTCTTTAGAAGGTCACAGAAGGTGTAGTAGCTTAAGAGTTGGTGGAAAATTTTAACAACGTTATTTTAGTCCAGTATAAAGTAAATCTACAGACATTACAGACAGATACGCTATTTTATCTATACTAATATTAAAAAGAGGTAAAGTTTGTGGTATTTTAGGTGAGAATCTCTGGATCTACCGAACAGTTTTTGAAAGCCACGTTATTTATAATTATTATTGGCCATATTTTATCCCCGTATTTTCACGGTAACGGGAACTACACGGGTGAAACCGCTGAGTGACGGCTAAAAATAGGTATAAAGGCTGAGGTATAGTTACTGTAGGCATATTTTTCATATCCACGTGCAATGCTTAGATATAAAAAGTATGTGTTATAAACGGAAATGCATTATACAAAGAAGGAATATTCTATTAAAAAAAATATTTTCCAATATAGGTTAATGCATAATGTAAAAGTGTGCCCAGAGTAGACAATGCATTAATACATCAATGAATTGCACGCCTATATTTAGAGAATACCAAAACTTGCAGCTTTTATTAAATAGTCGCTTAAAAGTACGCACTAGCTCCGAAGCAATAATGGCCCGGTTTCAGAATTTACTGGCACTAAATAGGAAATAGTTGGTGGTCAGATTACGGGGTGGCACGAGTGAAACCAAAATCTAGTGGCGGTTTGTATGCGAGACGTGAGCTGCAGTTTGGTGAGTATCCACATGAGAATGTATCAAGGTATCAGTTATTTCATCCCTAACTATGTAAAATTCCATAGGAAAACTTGAATTACATTTACATTAAGGAGTCATTGAGAGCAATGACTCCTTAATGTAATTGTAACTTTACAAGTGAATATCGTAAAGCAATTTTAGGAATTAAAAAAAAATATTTAGATATTTTTGCTTTGCCAATAGAAAATTTTGAAAATTCTAAAACGACTAATAGACTACTTAAATATTTTACGAGAAGGTATAGTTCGTGCGCTGTAGCAGGGTGCGGGTGACTGTTTGTTTTATTCGTGAGTACTAAAGTTTGCCGCGAATTACGATAATAGTACGTATTATTCCAATGATTTTTTTGTATATTTAATTATTCCAGTTTATTAGCGAATTACACATGCATCTTTCCAAAAAAATAGAAAGTAGGTGCAAATTTTATAATTATTTCATGTGTTATTGTGACCAAAAATTACTAAGTTAGAGTCCGTTCTATGAAAATACCGGAATTGAGAGTGGCTTAATCATAACCCAGAATATAATGCCAGTGCCAAAAAAAAGAAAATAGTAGAACTAAATCAGTTATGAATATTACAGACATGTATAAATTCACATAATATTAAGTAGTAGCAAATAATTCATACAAACGTCAAGAAGTCAATTCTGAACATCAGAACAAGATTGATTAGGTCGTCCCGATATAATCCCATTAAGTATGTACGCTGAGATCTCCAACGCCACTGACAGAAGACAACGCACCGAGCGTGGAATAGCAAGTCCCGCATTAGTATGCGCTGGAGGGAGTAGCTGTTATTGGTCGTGATAAAAGAAAACGGGACTCAAATCGTGGAACGCTGCGTTATACATTTTGTTGATTGAATTGGTATTAACAAACGGAAGCCACGATTGTTTCTATGTTTGATTCATTTTTTCCATTTCGCTATAACTTAACGGTTGATTACGTTACTGGACGGTAAGTGACATTTCAGTCACGATCCTTACCATTACTATGGTTTGGAGGACGTATTAATAACGAGGTATACCCAGGCGTTGTTTCCGCGTAAGATCAGATGAGTCGGAAATATTCTGAATGATTATTTCTGTCACCAAGTTGGTAGCATTGATGTGTGTGTATGTGTGCGTACACAAATGATTTCCCATGAATATTAATGAAATAGTATTAAGAACATGACAGATCTTTTAACCAGTACGAACTTGTTAGGTATATCACGAAGGGGCTTTCTTACAATTAGGAAGTGCTTAGATAATTCTTTAGATGCGCATTAAAAAAAAAAGATGTAGAAACACTTTTAATTAAGTAGGACTGACAACCGATTAACCTGGCATCCTTCTTGATTGTTCCATAGTAAGTATTTCTAACATTACTTTGTATTATTTTTTCTTGCCATTACATTATTAAACACGCACGCACATAAACGCAAATACGCTTTTTCTGGAACGAAGCCTGTAATTATTATCTACAGTCAGTCACCCAGCGATGGAACGAGTTATGATTGGAGTTACACTGCGTGATCGAATCAGAATTGAGGAGATTCGCAGAAAAACCAATGTCACTCACATAGCTCAGCGAGTCACAAAGTTGAAATGGCAGTAGGCAGGCCAAATAGTTCGAAAAGCCGATGGAAGTTGGTGTCCCAAGGTGCTGGAATTGCGACCCCGCACCGCAAAGCGAAGAGTTGTTTGACTCCTCACTATGTAGACCGAGGTCGTCATGCGGGTTGCAGGGAGCCACTGGATGTTGGCGGCTCGTGACCGTTGTGTTTGAAAATCCATGCTAGAGTCATATAGTCCAACAGTGGTCGTCCTTCAGCTAAAGATGATGACTACCGACGAACGATCCAATCTGTGTAACTCGATACTAAAAAACTTAGCAGTCAAGCGCAGTCATTATAATTAATATACAAAAAGGCACATTAAAACATGATAAAAGAATACATTAACAATGAAGAGATACCGATCAGCTATTTAGTTATTTTACAATATAAATTTAGGTTTCTGATATTCATCGCATGCGTTGATAACAATCGGTTTAGCATGACATACATCAACATATGAGTTCTGTTTGGGATTTAAGGTGAGGTTTAGCACAAATGGTGACTATTATAATTATTCATCATCATCATATCAGCCGAAGGACGTCCACTGCAGGACATAGGCCTTTTGTAGGGACTTCCAAACATCACGATACTGAGCCACTTGCATCCAGCTAATCCCTGCGACTCGCTTGATGTCGTCAGTCCACCTGGTGGGTGGTCGGCTAACACTGCGCTTTCTAGACCGGGGTGACCATTACAGCACTTTGGGACCCCAACGTCCATCGGCTCTTCGAACTATTCATATAATTATTATTCGACATCATTATTAGCCTCAAACCTTTGGACTTATCATCATCATCATCATCATCATCATCATCATCATCATAATCATCATCTACATCATCATTATAAACCCATATTCAGGTCTTTGCAGCTTGAGTCTGAGTCACCTCTCAGAATGAAATATATTAGGTCAATAGTCCATCACGCTGGCCCAATGCGGATGGGCAGACTTCACACACGCAGAGAATTAAGAAAATTCTCAGGTATGCAGGTTTCCTCACGATGTTTCTGCTTCACTGTTTGAGACACGTGATATTTAATTTCTTAAAATGCACACAACTGAAAAGTTTGAGGTGCATGCCCAGGACCGGATTTGAATGTATACCCTCCGGAATCGGAGGCAGAGGTCTTATCCACTGGGCAGTCTCGGCTCTTGGACTTGTATCGTACAAAATGGTTAGAGGTAAACTCACACATCGAAAATATTTAACACCAATAAATATATTCTGTGTCCACTCAAATATACACACTCGTACAAATCATTAGACGGCATTTTGTCTATTTCCCTTCACTTGGTCGCATGTTAGCACTAGCGGTGCCATTTTACATCAAGTAACAGTGGTTTTTGTGCAATCACACATAGAAATCCACACGTTTTTGTGGATTTCTATGTGCGATTGCACTGGTTTTAGAGAAGTCTAGAAAAACTGGTGTTTATTTAATTACTGGGTATTAAAATAGCAGCAGTTTTCTTTATAAGAGTAATTATGATTTTTATAATCATAATTACTGTTATGAAGATAAATTACCTTTTTATTAGCTATAATTATATTTATTATAATAGCTATAATTAGTATTGCAGCTATTATAATCCATGCTTCCACACTTATTATAAATGCGGTTTCAAAATTTTGGAAATATATAATATAATATAATATAATTAAGCCCTCATTCGCACTAGAGTTTTTTTGACGGACGTTAAAGAAATGTTCAACAAACTCTCGTGCGAATGAGGGCGGAAATAGGTATTTCAGCAAGTCGATCTCGTGAAATTCAGAAAATACCATACAAAGGAGTTTACTTTCTCTACCACTTTATGAAGAGAAAGACGTTATCGTATTACTTATCTACTCTCACTCTCGCCATTATATCAGCCTCTGTCGTAACGAAACTGTACCTTTAGCACCGTATTAGGCCGAAACACGTACCGATGAAGACTTTATCGGGCGCTTGATTAATTCAGTCGGCATGAATTAATACCAGCGCTACACAGACTCTGTTTTGGGCTAATGAATTCTAAACAGGAGGGACCAAATTAATTTGGCGACCTCAAACAAGCAAGGTTTTTTATAATCCGAAAACACCTGAACTGTTTCATCTCCATCACTGTTCAATCGCCACACACGATCAAGTTTGCCGTCAACTTTGCTCAAGATTAGGGATGTGGGGACAATGAGAAAATCAATTCCTTGAAGGAGCTTGCTATTACTTATATAAAATAGATGCCGTATATTTAGTAATACTACTAAAAGTAGTCATTTACTAAAAGTACCTTCCCAGTGGACTTAGGACACTGGACGTGGTCAGCCTGAACGTAGATATGACCTCTGCCTCCAACTCCGGAGGGTTTAGGCTCGAATCTGGGGCATGCACCATTAATACTTCAGTTATGTGCATTTTAAGAATAAATAGCACGTGTCTCAAATGGTGAGGAAACCTGCATAGCTGAGTTTTATTTTAATTGTTGATGTGTTAAGTGAATCTGCATTAAGCTAACGTGGGATTGATCTCTCATTCTGAGAGGAGACTTGAGCTCAGCAGTTACCTGAATCATCATCATCATATCAGCCGATGGACGTCCACTGCAGGACATAGTCCTTTTGTAGGGACTTCCAAACATCACGATACTGAGCCACCTGCATCCAGCTGAATATGGGTTGATAATGATGAATCTTGAAGTGGAGAGTGAATAGGAAAAATGAAGTTGTTCTGCTACAAGGTTGTTGTCACATACGCTGTTTGTCCGCGCTATCGCCACACTCGAGTTATCAGCAAACATGTATGGCAGACAATCCGACGCTGTGATAAGATATCGCGGTGACGTCATCGCTATACTTGTACGTGGCGAGTTTCTCCACGAGCTTCGGGATTAACCGTCGAGATACCTACTGAAGGACGCCCGTGTTTTAGTCCTTGTCATCATCATTATCAACCTATTTTAAGAGCCCACTATTTTTTCAATAATTTTTTTTTCAATCAAAAAATATGGTTACAACTGGCCTATTCACTATTTTGATCTTTATTATCAACCTATTAAAATAAACATCAAACCAATTGACAAAATGTCATTTATATACGTATGTATATATGTATGTATACTTTTACATGGAATTTCAATTTTGTACCTGTCAACTAAAATAGACTAAAGACAAGGCAAACACGTACCGCCAAGCGATTTAGCGTTCTAAAACGATGTTGCGTTGAAACTGAAAAGGGTGTGAATTTTCACCCTCCTCCTAACAAGTTAGCCCGCTTCCATCTTAGATTGTATCATCATTTTTTTTTAAATTGTAGTCAAGGGCTAACTTGTAAAGAATAAAAAAAATCCACAACGGTACAAACATCATAATTGTCTACCGTATTATTTATGAGCGGAGTATAAATGTCGTTGAAAGTGAATTGTTATGAATTTATATACATACGTCATGTTACGTTACACACATTGGTACTTTGTCGCGGGTCTAAGTACTATGAGAATAAGAGAAGCCTGGAATCAAACCTTAATGAGTTATGAAATGACCCTAAACTGAGTCCACAATCACCAAGAACTTATGTACTCAAGGCCTTTGTACCTACCTACCTACCTACTGTAACCGCTAGCACACGATCCAAACACGTTTACTCACAAATGACCAGTTACCTGCCATAATAACCGATCCTGCGTAATTAAGGTTAAAATGGTAGTCATTATAACATCATTCCCCACTTCAAACAAGTAATTTATCATTACACGATGCTATGAGTCCGAGCTAATCTCTGAACAACACCTGTATGCGCTTCAAGATGGAAGAACGGACATCCTGTCTTGATAAACTAACTAGATCGTGTTTTCTGACTCAGAAAAATAAATAGGTAGGTATGTGAAAATGGACTCTTCAATGACATTATCTATACTAATATTACAAAGCTGAAGAGTTAGTTTATTTGTTTGTTTGATTGAACGCGTTAATCTCAGGAACTACTGGACCGATTTGAAAAATTCTTTCAGTTTTATATAGCCCATTTATCGCGGAAGGCTATAGGATATATATTATCCCCGTATTCCTAAGAGAACGGGAACCAAGCGGCTGATAGCCTCGCGGCGTTAGCTGGTGACGTTATAAAACAGTATTTAAATATCATTGGTACTCTTAGTTAAAAATAATTAGAAATTTGTTTTAGTTGTTTATATCTACGTTCCTACTATACTAATATTTTTAAACGGAAAAGTTTTTGAGACTGTTAGTCTCTCTCTTTAGAATTGACATGATTATGCTTCAAGGATAGTTTGTATGAGTCGAATTATAATGTCTTTAAAGTTAAAAGGAATTTCCACGCGGACGAAGTCTCGGGCGTCTTTTAAATAGCCTCGATGGCTCAGTGAAAAACCTTTTGAGTGTCACTTCATTATCAACCCACATTCGGCGTCACTGCACGAGTCTCCTCTCAGAATGAGCGGGGTTAGGCCAATAGTCCACCACGCTGGCCCAATGCGGATTGGCAGACTTCACACACGCAGAGAATTAAGAAAATTCTCAGGTTTCCTCACGACGTTTTTCCTTCACCGTTTGAGTCACGTGTGTTAGATTTTTAATTATTTAAATAATTATAAATACATAAGACAACATATAAAAACTCCTTCTTCCAGATAAATGTTTTAATCTGTACTGTTTATTAATGATAATGGTTTTATTCTGAGGTTGGTAGGGTATTGTGATATATACTCTATGTAAAAGAGGCGAACATGCGATTATGTGGCGTGAAGTTTATTTAATTAATGTATTATCCATCTACCAAAGCAACGATTTGTTTAAGAATGAGTAATAAGTTATTTGAAATACAGTTTATACATTCCAGCTTGTGTTATTTTATTCCATTGCTTTTATCAGAAGTGAGAGTACCTACGAACACGATGTCATTACCTACATTAAAGTCGATCTACAGAAAGAAATGTAACGGCATTTAAATGAAGTGTGAATTTGGGAAACAGTGGTTTACATTACGAGAAATGCGATAAAAATCATACGTGTGTACAACCATTAAGTATGTATACCACTGACGGCTATGGGACGCACGCCGCACTGGTCCCGGTAAAAGTATTTATGCGATGTCGGTTGTCGATGCTTACAATATCTAACAAGAATGAAGAAACGTAAACGTAACACACTTATACCATGTTGACGATATTTATGAGCAAAACAGTCAAACAGTCCAACAGCACTCATAAGAGGATATTATTTGAAAAACTGCGAGAGAACAGAGAAGAACGTGTAAATTAATAACAAAATACAAAGATGCATGTGTGGTGTTAGCTGCAGAGTTATATGAGATGGAATCCTGTTGGTTTGACGGATGAGAAATACCAATGATGTCTAAATATATTAAACTAGGTGTCTGGTGAGTTTTATTAGTTTGATTAAACAGCCTCATAAATTATTCAGTTGTGACTAATATGAAATAAAATTACAAAGAATAAATAATCACTAGGTGAAACTAAGTATGGTTGATAGGTTGTCAGTTTGTCTGGCTTATTGTCAAAACATTTTTGTTAGATGACTATATCTAGGAAACCAAAATCATTTAAGTGAAAAGTACACACACACACACACACATACACACTGCTCAAGAAATTAACGTATGAAGACAGACCACTCTAGGGTTGTTAGGATGTAGGACACTGGCATAATGTAATATTGAGAAATCTTAATTATAGAACTACATTACATCCGTTGCTGACATGGGACTAAAATGAATTAACTAAAATATTGTTTTTTTTTGTGCCTGTAACTTCAAACTATACATTTGTTATATGTGAGTTTTTATGACTGAATAACATAAAAATTAAAAATATATGAAGTTTTATGTAATGGTTCAAGTATTATTTTAGGCCTTGATGTAGGTACCTGATAACAAGTTTTGAGACAGCTATTACAATATTTTCAGATAGGATTTGCTTAGATATATCATTATGTAGATTACTGTATGTACTTAATATAAATTTTTTTAAATCTTTTAAGAAATTGGATTGATAGATTTCTTGAAAAATAAATTTGTAGTTATGTTTGAAAACCTATTTAACTATTCAAGCGTTGACAACATGCCTTCAGCCTATTTAGTATAGAACAGTTATTAACAATCTGCAGCAACACAGTAAATGATTCTTATCCATGAATATTATTATATTCGGCTTATCTACAAGAGTACTAAGAGATATTATGATATTCATCTTAATGAAATCTTATAATTAATTAAATTGGAGATTTTTTTTTAGGGTGATATTAAAAAGTTACTTGTGTGACAATTGAGTAATAAATAATTAATTATAATAATATCATTGATCACAAATTGTCTTAGAGCCCAGTCTGTATGGACTTCAAGTAAAGAGACACAGATTGCCATAAATAGGTTGTAAAATATTTGTCTAAGACATATTTTGACAGTTTTGTGGGTGGGTGACGTTGGGCTCTCTTTTCATTAATGGTCATGTGCAGATGTATAGATTCTACATACAAGTAAATTAACCATACTATTGCTGTTGTTTTAGATTCAATCAATCAGTTTATTATTTGCAGATACACTAGTGTATTTAATCCATGTCTCATTTGTTTAT
Organism: Bicyclus anynana; assembly: GCF_947172395.1. NCBI lineage: Eukaryota > Metazoa > Arthropoda > Insecta > Lepidoptera > Nymphalidae > Bicyclus > Bicyclus anynana. The sequence goes on from NC_069102.1 coordinate 833,084, forward strand.
TTCTAGCATTTTATTAGATTGCAACATTTTGTATAATTATGAAAATTAGTAATTATTATGGGGTTGTGGTTAGAATTATATATTCGGATGGTTACAATGATATGTGCATAAGGTTTTAACTAGGGTATACTAGTACACTAAAGGTAAAAAAAAAAATTAGAAAATTCCTTGGCCAACATATTAAGTGGTATAGGTTTTGAATATAGATTTGTATTGGGTCCTTAGGTAGTCAGTACATTTGTGCATCTACAAAGTGCACGCCACCGAGTTGTTGGTACCTGCATGCAACTGATGGGTGGTCTGCATCAAGTATGAATCAATATAGAGACTTAAATCATTACATCAGTAAAATAATTAATGGATATAGCCAAAAAAAAAAAAAAAGAAATTTAACAGAATTAAAAAAAAAAGAATATACTAAAATTAATGAATAGGTAAAACCTCTGATAGCAAACTAGAGGTATATAACAAAGGGGGTGGTCTGGTCTAAGACAGGTTTATGCTACTATTATTACAAAAAAGGGGGTAGTCTGAAGATAATTATACAATACATAGTCAAATATCATCTTTTCTTATCTAGTGATAACTACTAGGATTGGATTATATACTAAAATTATTACAATCATAAATCGCAATATTTTCAAGAAGTCTTTATTATCATTAAAAAAAAAAAAAGCATTTCTTTAAGAGAAAGAGTCTTTTGTCTGAATTAAAGTAAATTGATAGATTAACACATGTTTAACATTTTATTTCATTTTATGTACCGGGCCTAAGGTTCATTCAATTATAGACTGATTTTCTCTTGGATGCTAGGTATGCTAGTTATGTTAAATTAAATTATTTGTCAAACAAGTATGATATTTATCTGAACGATTAAGTGACTGAGCTATGTGATACTGTGTGAAAATATTTGATTACAGATCCGAGATGCATGGATATTGATTGATGAATATGGGATATATGAGATTCTCATGATAATCATTGGGTTGAACACAGCCCTATTCGACAGTTGACCCAAATCACAAAGATGAGAGAAGTTACACTATGTATTGATAACACACGATTTAAATTTAGTATTTTTATTTATGATATGATGATATTATAATTATGTATTATATTGAGAGTTATTAGTTTTGATATCATATATACATATATTTTAAATATTTGCTCACATCCATGATGTTATTCATTAATTATGACTTACTGATGACGATTTGTGTTTTGGTAAAATTTTAATATAAGGATAGATGTATTACACAGGCCGACACGATTTTCGTTGTCCAAGATATAATTATTTTTTTTCTACTGATTTTGTAGTGCTGATTACGAAATCAGACCTAATTTTATCATATCACATCAGATTTTTAGTAAAATTAATATATTCGCTAGTTTTGATTTTTCAGTGAAATTTTCGAGTTTTGGCACTCTTTCTTTGAATTAAGCGACCTCTCATGAGAAATTACTTCAGTTATAACAACGACACACCTATTTGTAACGCGTTTCGTGGAAATAAGCTGTTATAGTGCCTTTGTTAAAAAAAAATATATATATATTTTAGTTAATGGTTTTTTTTGTTGTTGGAAAACGTCTGATAAACATAACGTCTTCTATAAAGTGTCACAATAGTCCAGATATATTTTGTTACATTTGTTGAAACTTTATGATTCTAAGCAAAAACTGAAAAATTTGTGGAAAATATGTATAATAAATATGTAGCTTATTTTGACTTCAAAATACAAATAAAATCGTGGACTCTGCAGTTTGTACTAATCGTGTTGAACAATTAAGGCAGTGGACACTGGACATACAGCAAAAGACAATCTCTACCTTTTGGTACTACCTATGATATAGTGAAAGCAAGACAATCATACAGATATTGTTATTTTTGCTGTATGTTAGAAGCTTTTAAAGTAAAATTTGTTTTCCTTTTTGTAAAAAAAAATTGATGTGATAGAGTAATTGTGCAGGTATTTTTGTGTTCAAAATACTATAAATTACTGATAATTTTTACTGAAATCAAAACAACGTTCAAAAAGTATTCATTTGTCGGCCGGTGTTATCGATAATATTTTAGATAGTATTATAGTATAGTAGTGTTATGACGACTAATATACCGTTATTTGTTTTGTGAATGATTATGGATATATTTGTTGTATAATAATTTCTCTATTGATTATTACACAGCAAAATAAAATAAATAAATAAATATAAAAAGATTCCAACGAATTGATAAACTCCTTTTTTTTTTGAAGTCGTTTAAAAATGTATGTATATGTATTTATATCTGATTTTATATTTTGATTATCTTCTATCACATGTCATCTGGAAGTCTAACACGATCATGAAGTCCTGTAACTATATTAGTTCTGAACTTGATGGTGAGGGGTTCGGTGCAGATGCAACACATCATCTGGAAGTCTAACACGATCACAAAGTCCTGTAACTTTACTAGTTCTTGACTTGGTGGTGAGGGGTTCGGTGCAGATGTCACACATCATCTGGAAGTCTAACACGATCACAAAGTCCTGTAACTTTACTAGTTCTTGACTTGGTGGTGAGGGGTTCGGTGCAGATGTCACACATCATCTGGAAGTCTAACACGATCACAAAGTCCTGTAATTTTACTAGTTCTGGACTTGGTGGTGAGGGGTTCGGTGCAGATGTCACACATCATCTGGAAGTCTAACACGATCACAAAGTCCTGTAACTTTACTAGTTCTGGACTGGGTGGTGAGGGGTTCGGTGCAGATGCCATTAATTGATGATGACGAATTTGACAAATATAAATAATGTTTTGAAATGATGAAAATAGATAAGTTGATTGACAAAAGCTTCACATGAACATTATGTTTATTTATAATATGTATCACTCTTATTCTTATTTAACATTTTTATGATAAAAGTATATAGAAGAAATCAAGAATTTCATTATAGTTTCATTGGATTCTTTTAAATAACTTATGGGATGCTGTGTGATAATTAATTATAAAATTTTATTGTTAACATTGTTCTATTTATAGTTGATATTATAGTAATGTCATAATTTCATGATATTCTTGTGTTGTTTGGGGACAAACTTTTAGTAAGGATGGCCGAATATTAGAAGATAAAGACATTACATTTGTAAATATTACATATCGTCTATGTACTTAATGCTTTAAATTAATCTACTACTCTGTCTAAGTTAATTACAATATTTAATAAGTCTCTGTCTAGAGTAAAGCTCCCTCTTGTCATCTGGAAGCTCAGACAAATATTAGAAGATAAAGACATTACATTTGTAAATATTACATATCGTCTATGTACTTAATGCTTTAAATTAATCTACTACTCTGTCTAAGTTAATTACAATATTTAATAAGTCTCTGTCTAGAGTAAAGCTCCCTCTTGTCATCTGGAAGCTCAGACAAATATTAGAAGATAAAGACATTACATTTGTAAATATTACATATCGTCTATGTACTTAATGCTTTAAATTAATCTACTACTCTGTCTAAGTTAATTACAATATTTAATAAGTCTCTGTCTAGAGTAAAGCTCCCTCTTGTCATCTGGAAGCTCAGACATACATAAGACCTACCTCGCTAGATGTTGTTTTTCGTCAAAGTACATGATTTACTTGTATGATCTAATGCGATTATAAGAACTGTCTCTGTAGAATCGAGGTTTCATAGTTATAACTTTATATTAACATAACTTTTAGTTTAGTTTAGGAATGACAAAATGACAGACAATTTTGTCATGAATTTGGGTAATTGGACTGAATCTGGAAGTGATTAAAGATTGAATTTATTTCAAATTTGTAAAAACAAGAATTAACATACCAGTTTAACTGAATTTAAGTGTTTGGATTTTTATCAATAGAATCACTATCAAAATCTGTATAGGTCTGTATTCACAATTTGTAAATATTGAATGAGAAATCTGTTAAACTATAATTATATAATTCTTAAAGAATAATTAAATGTATTGTAGGGTGTTTCAACATATTGTTAAATCAAGGTTTAAAATTAGAAAATATCTGTAATGACAAAATTGAATTTTACTACTTGTAAATCAGTGAATTTAGCAAGTAGTAATAATAATAGATTAATTGGGACTCACTTTTGTTATAATTAGAAATTATTGGAGAATTAATGAGTTGTGGTAATAAACATAAATTAAAATTTTAAATACTATGAGACATAGTTCAGTGAATCTTTATAATAATGTAATGTTAGAATTTATTTGTGTTTACAAAGTTTGAGGACAAACTTGTAGTCAGTATGGCCGAATGTTAGATTTTTAATTATTTAAATAATTATAAATACATAAGACAACATATAAAAACTCCTTCTTCCAGATAAATGTTTTAATCTGTACTGTTTATTAATGATAATGGTTTTATTCTGAGGTTGGTAGGGTATTGTGATATATACTCTATGTAAAAGAGGCGAACATGCGATTATGTGGCGTGAAGTTTATTTAATTAATGTATTATCCATCTACCAAAGCAACGATTTGTTTAAGAATGAGTAATAAGTTATTTGAAATACAGTTTATACATTCCAGCTTGTGTTATTTTATTCCATTGCTTTTACGTGATATTTAATTTCTTAAAATGCACTCATCTGAAAACTTGGAGGTGCATGCCTTCGAACCTACACCCTCCAGAATCAGAGGCAGAGGTCATATCCATTAGGCTATCACGGCTCTTTTCATCTGTGTAAAGCTAATTAACCATCGGTCCAGGTAATTACCATAAACAGTTCTAATAAGGCTCGTTATAGAGTGAAACTAATACGGCAATTCGCACCCACTGGTGGGTGGGTTTATTGTCTAAACCTTTTTCGTGTAAAAGGCCTGGCCCTGCATTTGAGCTAAGAATGATGGCATATAAATACTTTTTGTTATGAAACTCACGCACTGTTATCACGAAGAAAGTGATCGAAAGTTGTTTTCTTTAAAAATCCGCGATTACGATTGTGATAAGCAGATAAGTGGTTATCGGTGTGACGTCACGACCTTGTGGCGGCAGCACGCGGTTGTTGACGCCGGAAGGGCAACGTGTTTGGTGTTTACGAAAATATTCCAATTTCAGATGTACGCGACGTCATAGACTAAATGGGCAAGGACGAAAAGTTCAATACCTTATTCTTTTTTTTTGTTTTAATTAAAAAAACAATATGAATCGTTGAAGTAAGAAAAACTTTGTAATTCCTTAAGTAAATTATACAATTACCTACCTTAAACCAAAAAAAAAAATTAAACAAACAAAAAGAATATTTTTTTACAATTATTGGTTTATTTTACTATTATTAGACTGTTAGGAAACCCTCTCAGGTGAAGGTCTCTTCCAAGGATCGGCATTCTTCTCAATCTTGAGCAATTTGTTTCCATTGCGTTCCAGCTATCTTTCTAATGTCGTCTTCCCAGCGTGTGTAGGGTCTACCTATACGACGCTTGCCTGGCGGTCCCCGCCATGCTGTTGCCGATTTTGTCCAGCTGTTGTTTTTTAGGCAAGAAAAGTCTTGTGTCTCTGCTAAAAGCCAATAGACTTTGGGGTCTCAAGGTGCTGGAATATCTTCCACGCAGGTTACGCTTCCAGCGCAGTCTCACCAGGTGAAATGACGACATCAAACGAGTCGCAGGCAGTCACTGGATGCGTGCGACTCAGGACCGTGGTTTTTGGAAGTCCCTACAAAAGGCCTATGTTTTGCAATGGGCATCCATCAGCTTTGGTTATACGAAGCTCATAGTTTTGACTATTATGTAGAGATTGAAGAATCTCTACATATGTGCTATGCACTGAGGAGCAAAGCACTCTGTGTTAGTGACCTTAAATGCAATGATCCAATGTAACTGACCCCAACGTTATGTGAACACTTGCCAAATTATTTTGAAATATAGGTAACTGACTTGTGTGAAAATATTGTTTTATTTGTGGGTATTATTTCAATCTAGATGTTTTCGACACGTTTTTGAGGAATGTGATGTATTTTTGCCACTTTCATTTTTTTAAATTGGATATTTTTGCCAACTTTTTTGAGGATAAAGTGCACGGATTTTTATTTATTTTGTGTAAGTAAGTACGAGTAAATCGTCATCATTATCAACCTTTAGCCTCGACTCAATGCTGAGCTCGAGCCTCCTCTCAGAATGAAAGGGGTTAGACCAGTAGTCCACCACGCTGGCCAAGAAAGAAAGAAACTGGGAAGAATATGTCATAGCTCCAAGGAAGCATTTTATATTTAAGTATTCAAAAGAATTCATAAAAATAAGAATGGTTCCTCTTAATTTTTATATTTTAAGAAGTTTAGTACTTATCTAATTATAACAAATATTCAGTTAATATTGCGCTCTCCTTCTGCATTTGTTGCCTTGTAAAGTTGAACCAATTTTCCGAGATATTGTAATTTGCTGTCCTAAAAATAACAGTAGAAACACTAACCCCACGGTTTCTCTCGCGTAGTTCCCGCTCTCGTGAGAATACGGGGATAAAATATAGCTTATGACACTCATTAACGTGGCTTTCTATTGGTATAGGAATTTTCAAAATCGGTTCAGTAGATCCAGAGATTAGCCCCTACAAACTTTAACTCTATAAAATAATAGACCCTTGGGCCATGGAGTCGCAGTGTCAAAAAATTTTACTGAATCATTTCCCCGCGGCTAGTTGCCTCGACTGGTGACAGAAGGGCTGGCTCATTTTTTGCGCAAAGGATCAGCCTGGCTGTCCAACGCGGAAATGCAGCCAGTATTCTTGCCACCATTCCACGTGATTTTGTATAGAAATTAGGATAAGTTAGCCTAAGTTCCTTATTGTATTATTTCTCTAAAAAAAAGTAAATATAAAGGGTAAAGAGTCACTGCTGACCAATGCTATAGTGAGTTATTAAAACAATTGGTTTATTAAACGCATGTTGACAGATTGTCTACTGCGCAATAATACTGATATGAGTAAACTATATCATAATATACGTCATAACTGTGATAACCTAAAAATGGAAAATTTATTATTTACTAGCGAATGCCCGCGGCTTCATTCGTATAGAATCCCGCTGGAACTCAATAAATAAGATAAATATACATGGTTAAAACTGTCCTCATTCGCACGAGAGTTTTTTTAACAGACGTTAAAAAAGCGTTGCGACGTTGGAAATAGACTTTCATTTAACATCATACGATGTTAAATGAAAGTCTATATTAAGGCAGTCCAGAGAATGAAACATGTAAGGCGCTCCAAAGACTAAACGAATGGGATATACATTAGACACATAAGCTGTTAAAATATTTTGTATAGGTACTTATACTAGGTACTGTCATTCCATAGGGGACGAAAATATTGGCCAATATACAGAAATAAAAATACAATAAAAAATAAATGAATTACAAAATTTTGTTTTTGTTGTCGGTAGAAAAATAAATGGAAGTTACATTTGTAAATTAGTACAAAACAATTACACACGAAATTGATTCATTTATTGATCTAGGCCAAGTTTGTAACCATGACACTATACTATAGTATGAGTGGCGTGATGTAGGTATGTTTGTTTGTATGGATATGAAATCCTGAAGAACCTTCAAGTTCAAAACTAATAGGAACAATTATAACCGCGCACGCAATATTACAAAGATCACGCACTATCCTGAGAACGAGAGATGTTTTTATAGAGCGCGAACCCGTGAACGCTATATCTTTTTTTTTTTTTTTATTCTTTACAAGTTAGCCCTTGATTACAATCTCACCTGATGGTAAGTGATGATGCAATCTAAGATGGAAGCGGGTTAACTTGTTAGGAGGAGGATGAAAATCCACACCGGTCCCACACATTACCGGTTTCTACACGACATAGTACCGGAACGCTAAATCGCTTGGCGGTACGTCTTTGTCGGTAGGGTGGTAACTAGCCACGGCCGAAGCCTCCCACCAGCCAAAAAAAAATCATCGTATATGCTAATTTTGATTAGAAGAAGATTTGATTGTTAGTTTGCAATATCTAACAAACTACCAGATATCTATAAGACTGACAATATAAATAGTTTCAAGAGTAAGGTTTCTAAAATGCTTATGGATAAATGTTTATATAACTTAAATGAGTATTTAAATTACAATTTTCAATGATATTCTTTGACTTATGACAATTATTCTGACATATTTAATGGTTGACATGTACATAATTTGAACGCATTTTAACATGTTATTGGTAATAAATATTTGACATTGCACTAAATTTAACTTATGTTAATGATTTTGGCAGTATATATTTGGCTATATTATTATTTTATTTTATCAGTCACAGTAATTTTGAATTAGATTTGTATTGGTCATAGAATCATAAAATATCAAATTGTATAAGCTATTAAGTTTTCTTTTTTTTGTTTGAATAAAAATTAGTATTAGGTACATAGTCTATTTAAATTTTTCATACACCAAATCATTATTGGTAGAAAGTATCAGGGTCTATTATATCATAAGCTATCTTTGTAAACCTGCTTTCTTATGAATAAATAAATAATAATTTATTATTATCATTATTGCATTGAATAGGCTCATAAACTACTAAAATGATTTGAAAAATTATTTAACTTTTGGGAAGCTACATTATCACCGAGTGCTATAGGCTATATTTTATCCCCGTATTCCTACGGGCACAGGAACGGACAAATATACAATGATAAATGAAATGAAAACTTGTAAAAAGAACTCAAATCGCAGTAATCCTTTTAAAAAGTATAATAAAATATGTCAACGTAATTATGTTGTGTGTGTTAAAAAGAAAATTTATGGTTACAATAAAATTATGTTATTGTAAAAACCACTAAAACTAGTTCCTAGGTTCGTTGGGCTGGTTGCCGGCTATTTGGTGGTAATTAAAAATATTTAATAAGTAGTACACGAAGGGCACAGAAGTGCACGAGATCTACTGACTCACATTTAGATACAGTACAAGGCTTGCATCGGTTTATACAATAACTGTGAACTTGGACTAAATTGGGTATTTTTGAATATTTTGATTTTTTGGGAAATTCAGTTTATCATCAAAGTCAGTCATAATCTTGTAACGTAATGAGATAGTAAAGATTGTTTTTTGATTGGTTTAAAATTTTAGAATATATTTGTACACACATCACGAGTAAAAGCGAAATAATAACTAACTAACTAATGGACGGATTGTGATGTAATTTTGCAGAGACTTCGTATTCAGGTTACTTTTATCTCGGTAAAATTCACGCTTTTTGTGTTTTTGTAGGATTTAATCTCTGAATGTACAGAGCCAATTGTTTTTACTTTCTTTTACTAATAAAAAGCCACGATATGTGCGAGTGTCACAGGCTGTATTTTATCCCCGTATTTTCACAGGAACAAAAACTAAGCAAGTAAAATCTCGGAACGATTTTTATATTTTATTTTGACGGCCTGCGTGGCGCAGTGGTATGCGCGGTGGATTTACAAGACGCAGGACCTGGATTCGATCTTCGGCGGGACCGATTGAGGTTTTCTTAATTGGTCCAGGTCTGACTGGTGGGAGGCTTCGGTCGCGTCGTGTAGAAACCGAAACGGGTGTGGATTTTCGTCCTCCTCCTAACAAGTTAACCTACTTCCATCTCAGATTACATCCATCAGATAAGATTGTAGTTAAGGGCTAACTTCTTAAAAAAGTTTGCTAGTAGTAATAATAACTCAAAATATCGCCTAAGTCCGCAGTCGCAGCGGTCAACAGTAGTGCACACGCTACGTTGAATCACACCGATCACTTCCTACATAATTTATAATTTCATGGACCGATCGGCGTATCTGGGCTAATTGCTCACTGATTCACGGCCGGCAGTTTGTTTTTGGTTGATTTTGTTTAATTTACTAATAATTTAAACAATAACTACCTCGTTGGTCCAATAGTTAAGCTGTATAATATTTTTGACTCAACTGAGTGGACTAATCAACGCAGAGTTATAGTATTTTTTATAGTAATAACTGATGGACATAGCTCAACGAGTCACTAAGCTAAAATGGCAATGGGCGGGGCAGTGGCGTGCACTTCATAGATGCAAAAATGCTCTGCCTACCCTAAGGACTCAATACAAACGTATGTTGGACCACAATACACAGTTGGACAAGGAATTTTCCAATTTTTACTTATAGTGCATACCCTAGTTAAAAATTATGCACGACACTGGGGCGGGGCACATAGTTCGAAGAGCCGATGGACGTCGGGGCCCCAAGGTGCTGAAATGGACATAATACAAAGGTGTGAAATGAATAGTGATTTATACCCTAATTTTTAATTCATTTTTTGGTAAACAGTACTCATAATGCGCTGATCTTTGTCCATCTAACTGAGGCGTCGAACTAGGCGCCTGTATACCACCATCTACGTTCTTCAGAGCATAACACAGCAATGCTGTATCGCGACAGCATTACTTCCCTGGATGCTCTCTGTCATAAAACTCTACTAGTCACACGATGACACGTCAGAAAACGCCCCCTCAGCAACGACAATGGTTGATCTATGTCATACGGACGTGAATTGCAATCATGGTCATGGGGGCGTCAGAACTGATATCACTCAACCCATAAACCCATTGACCCCAACTGTCACTCTAAACTGAGGTTTGAGTCTCGCAGATGTCCTTAGAGAGTCTTCGAAGTCGTAACTTTATGATTTGACTCTGAAAATGCGTAGGTACTTATTAAAATTACTTTATAATGTTTGTCAATTAAATAGTACAAGTTAAGTTATAGATATATCATCTGTAACTAGTACTATTTAATTTAAACATACTTTTTACTTGATATTTTTATCAGTCGTTCCTTTTCTATTTTATAACTAGTTGACACCGCTTTTACCCGCGTGGTTTCCGTTCCTGTAAAAATACGAGGATAATAGCTTATAGCCTTCCTCGATAAATGGGTTATCTAATACTGATAGAATTTTTCAAATCGGACCAGTAGTTCCTGAGATTAGCGCGTTCACTCAAACAAACAAACTCTTCAGCTTTATAATATTAGTATAGATTAATTTTTGGATCTAGGATTTTTATTTTTGTGAATAATTTTTAAATAAGTATTATTTTAAGATATTGTTAAAATATGCACGCTTATTTTATCCGTAGATAGCGAATTTTGTTATATATTGTAAAAACCATTGTAACCCACAATTCTGCAAATAAATAAAACAAAAATAATATTGAGTAGGTACTTTATAGCAGAGAAAAAATATAATTTACAAATACAAATTGCGTAATTTGATATATAATTCTAGTTTCTAACACTCCGAATTTCGCAATCTTATGAAATTCCGGCCATTGAACTTTATCATTTTGCACTAATCTTTACAACTGACGCGTTTCAATAATTTGAATAATGTGTGTAGATAGCAATGGCATTAAGATCGGAAGTTGTGTCCCTAGTTTATAGACTGGTTTACTAATATTATCATAAGTCAACACACGGACAGATACAGCCAGGATGTAGTGGGTAGTGATCTGTCTCCAAAAATTAATGGAGATGGTCCAAAATTGTATGGAGCCCAGGATCAGTCATTGTACCCTGGCGGAAATAAAAGAGAATATTTTATTTAACCATTTTTGTTTACACAAATCTAAGAATTTACTTTAACTCTTTCGAAATAATATATATTGTAATTATTTTGAATTATATAAACTTAGCATTAAGAACTTACCACCTAACTTAACTTTACTACCTAACATAACTTGTTTGTCACACACTTGATAAACTGTTATATTCTTGTTTCACTACTGTGGAAGAAAGTGATTACCACAATACAGGGAATCCTAGTGTGGAGATCACAGACTTATGTAAATTATTTTTATGTGTACTAGTGAATCAATAAATATTATTATTATTATTATTATTATTCTTTCTCTCCTTGGAAATGCAACATTAAAGGTAATAATGGCGGATTGGTGACGTTTTCAAAGCAGTAGTCGATTTGACGTTTGCTGTCAATTGTCATCTCATAGTTGCTTTAAGGGGGCCATCTTGATATAACTCAAAAACTTGGGATTTAATTTTATGTATTTCTTTTTATTTAGTTAGATTTATTCACTTTTTTACATTTAAATAAAATCCTTGTATTTTTAAATTTTAATGATACGGGGTACACAAGTGGACCTGAAATGGATCATCTCCTTTATTTTTTACCCGACTGCATGCTGCTGGGTTATGTTTTTCGTGCATATCTTGTATGTATGTAATATTCTTTATTACCTCATATCTTCCAAACCGCTAAACTGATTTATCTAATTAAGATATCGTTAGATTCGTCTTACAAGTGTTCTTAGATAAATGAAATTAAAAAAAACCAACACGGCGATTTTGAGACGCTATAGACTTTTTAATTTTTTTTTTGGATATTGCAATATGGATATCAAATTCAAGGGCTCATCATAAGGATTTCAAAATGGTATATACGAGCCCCGGGACTCGAACCTTGGACCTCATAATAGTGGAACAAGCTAACCACAAGACCAATGGGGTACGTATAGGTATGAAGTGTCAATGTCCTTCCGATCAAATCAGCCATTTGGTGTTTCTCAAAGTGTTGCTGCCTATCGCAATATTATATACCTATTGGAGTCAATGACCTCATTATCACCGCCCTCAATATCACCGATACCTTTTATCAAATCTCATGAACCTCACAGCTCAGATACACAATCGGTAGAGTTCATTACTATTGTGTTCGACCGATTTCTAAATGTGCAATATTTCTAAATATTACTCGACGAGTAAACGATGAAGCGGGCTAAGTTGTTCCGAGTAAGATAAATTCCACACTCCTTTCGGTTTGTACACGACATCGTACCGGAACGGTTAATCGCTTGGCGGTATGTCTTTGTCGGTAGGGTTAGGCAAACCTGGATCAATTAAAAAAACCGCAATCGGCCCAGTGGGGGATCGAACCCAGGACGTCCGTCTTGTAAGTCCACCGCGCTTACCACTGCGCCACAGAGGCCGTCAAAAAAAAAAGTTTATTGCGGCTCTCAAAAATCTTATTTTTCTTTTGTTATGTGGAAAACTGTCGCTCTCACTTGGGAAACACCCTTTTCTGCGAGAGTCAAACTAAGTTATAGGCATAGATAGAGGACTTTGTTCTATGGATATAGGTACCTTTCGGTTGCTTGTTAACATCCCATATATGGCTCACTGCTGAGCTCGAGTCTCCGCTCAGAATGAGAGGGGCTAGGCCTATAGTCCACCACGCTGGCCCAATGCGGATTGGCAGACTTTACACACGCAGAGAATTAAGAAAATTCTCTGGTATGCAGGTTTCCTTCACACAACTGAAAAGTTGGAGGTGCATGCCCCGGACCGGATTCGAACCCAAACACTTCGGAATCGGAGGCAGAGGTCATATCCACTGGGCTATCACGGCTCTTAGGTACCTTTACATGTTTGTAATTTTAGTAGTTGGTTTGGTAGTATTTAAGATCAATTTTACTGTAATAACATTTAATTCATTTAGTATTCAATCAAATCATGCCGAAAATACTCTGACCCTTCCAACCCAGAGATCCAAGTAAACAATATGGTACATTTACTTTTCAAAAGTAGATCCAACTTTATAAAACTACTATGAAAATAATCGGAGAGAGGATTTTAAGCAGTTTTGTTCCTTTCCCTGTTGTGGTTCGACTGATGACAATGTTTTAGGTACATGAATTTATTTCAATCAACTTTATTGCATCTATACTCGATACATTTCATGTAAGAAGGTATTTGCAGCTTCCTTTTGAGTCCTTCAGGAGGCCCAAAGTCCCAAAAGGCGTATCGATATATTACTGATTCATGCACAAAGTCACCCAAGAGCTGACGCTTATTTAGGCCTTGTCATCTAGAGAAGTAATAGCACCAGCGTGTTGCGTGAACAATTAGTTGGCTTAAAGTTGTCATTAATACTATAAAGGCGAAAGTTTGTGTGTGTGTAAGTATGTTTGTAGCTCCATTACGGCTACTAAAACGATTTGGCCGAAAATTGGATTGGAAATAGATTTTACTCTGGATTAACACATAGGCTACTTTTCATTCCAGAAAATCCATGGTTCCCGCAGGATTTATGATAAACTGGACAAAGTCGCTTGCGTTCGCTAGTATTGTATATTTTTGAATTTAATATATTGTAAATATCAAATATTTTTCTATTAGAAATAGCTAATAGGTGATGCCCGTGTTTTAATTGCAAAGCACGGGCAGGTCACTCCAGTATCGGACACGAGGAAAGGTCAAAGATAACAGCTGGTCATTGACCCGCCGGGTGAGTACGCGCGTGTTATCGTTCACGAAATACAATGTTTTTAGGTGCTCTTATCTACGTCTGCTGATAGCGAGATACACCGGCTGTTCACTGCAGATTCATAGACATAATAATGAGAAATAGATTTAACAGCCTAATAAACGCCAGCCATACACAACCAAGTTTACTGTTAAGTCTGCAGTGCGCTTAAGAACGTGGAAGTGAAAATTAACTTTTTGCCGGGACTTTCAGATAGAAAATAAGAGATTATCATACTTTTCAAGGCACGGGCGGTGCTATGTCATATCAACTAGCTCTAGTAGGCCTATTACTATTTTGGTGTTTATTATCAACCTGTTAAAATAAACAACAAATAAATTGACAAAATGTCATTTAACTACTGTGTGATATGCACCATTAAGCACCAGACGACAAGTTTTTACATATAATCTCAATTTGTATATACACATATATATACAAATATCTATAGCCTACGTCAAAGATAGTAAATAAGCCTGCAGGCTGGGAGATTTAACTGAAAATATCTTAGCTCTTTTTTTACTGAAATTTTCGTAGCTTAGTATTTCATAGCTCGACCTCGTGATTCAAATTTACTAACTACTAAGGTAAGCCGCAAAGAAAAAAAAATTATACCGCGTGATGCTTACTCCAATTTCTCATATATCCATACAAATAATGAATATTTATATGGATATATGAGAAGTGTATGGATTTTTAGAAGGTAACCCGGCAAGAATCGGCCTGTATGGATTCTTCGCCACTGCTAACTACTGAATTAGAATTGCCATATCACTATCCAGCACGCTTTTAGGCTAAAAGCTACCACCACGCTAGCCCAAACCGGATTGGTAGACTTCACACACGTAGAGAATTAAGAAAATTTTCAGGTATGCCTTTCTAATTCCTTTCTAATTTTCAGGTATTTCTTTCTAATTTCTTAAAATATAAGTCATAAAACTCAAGTATATATATATAACATTATATATACAATGTATATATAACATTATACTATACTGAAATTACAATATATTGAAATTATACTACCTATACTAAAATAACTCGCTCACTAACGCTTCGAAAACTAGAAAAATGTATTGGAATGACAAATCTTGATCACGTGACCTGCCGATAGCAAATGTCATACCCATACATCTTCCTAGTTTTCGTAGCGTTAGCGATCGTAGAAAGAGAATCGACCTGCCACTTGGCTAGGGGGGCACTTGGCAAAACACCGGGCAATAGACGCCTCACAAAATCGTACAACTTGTTCCGGTATAGTATAGGTAAAGGTTAATATTTACACCGGGCGCCGGCACGTGTTGGTTTACTTATAAATGAATCCACATCACGGGGCTGAAGGCAGCGGGGTCTGGGGGTGGGTAGAATGGTGTACTACTGGTAAATGATTTGCACTTTGTAACCCAGCTGAACACTTTGCAACTAAAGAAAATTATTTCCAGGTGTGTAGGTGTATATAGTAACTAACTTGTTGGTCTAATGGGTAGTTTGTAATTTTTGGGGCAAGACGACTTGGAGTTTTTTTTAATTCTTTACAAGTTAGCCTCTAAGATGTAAGCGAACTAACTTGTTAGGAGGAGGCTGAAAATCTACACCCCTCTCGGTTTCAACGCGACATCGTACCGAAACGCTAAATCGCTCGGCGGTACGTTTTTGCCGGTACGGTGGTAACTAGCCACGGTCAAAGCCTCCCGCCAGCCAGACTTGAACCAATTAAGATAATATCAATCGGTGCAGCCGGGGATCGTACTCAGGACCTCCGTCTTGTAAGTCCACTGCGTGTACCACTGCGTGTACCACTGCGGCACAGAGGTTTGAAGCGGGACCAAAAAAAAAAAAGTTTTTCAGACTACAATTCGGAAGTTGATAGTGTTACAACCCCATGCCTCAGAGAGCTACAAACAGATTGACATAACATTTTCATCTATATCTATACTAATATTATAAAGCTCAAGAGTTTGTTTGTTTGTTTGTTTGATTGAACGCGCCAATCTTAGGAACTACTAGTGTATCTATAATAGTGGTAGGTTTATCATTCTAAATATCGATAACCGGTTGATGTACTAGATCGAAAGGCAGGGAAGTAGTTTTATAGTTGGTAAACGTCCATAAAAAAACGTATTATTAACGGAACGGACGAAGTCGCGAACTTTGTACACATTTTAGCATAGTAATGCGATGATGTACACACACATATTAAAATTTATACTAGCGGACTAGTATAAATTTTAATATGTGTGTGTACATCATCGCATTACTATGCTAAAATGTGTACTCATATTTTATCTATGAACATTTCAAAACATTTTATTTTATGAATAGATAGAGCGGTTTGAATAAATAATGTTTGACATTGACTTCTGACTTTATGTTTGTAATATCATAGTAGAGTACAGAACCCTTCCAAAGGGCAGGATTATGAATAAATAAACGTTGTCAATCATCCAGCCGAGGTCGTACACTTTATCTCTCCACCATATTCAGACAATATTAGCATTATTTTATTACAACAGTGTTTGTAGATCCAACAAATGAAGTATTTATATTGGTTTTAAAGCCTTGAACACACTGACGCTTTCATACTTTCGTATTGATGTTTTTTTTATTCTTTGACAAGTTAACCCTTGATTTTATACTTATTTTGTGGTTGTTCATTACGAATAGTATTTAAACGGGTACATACCACGATAAAACGACGAGATTTTTACTGTCGATATTTCTATGGAATGGCTTGGATCGTGGTCACGACGGAACTGAAGTTTGCGAGATGCGAAGTTGATAGCAGCTGTTCGGTTCTGCCCCTAACAGCTGCTGTCATCTCACCTGACGTTAGGTGACGATGTCTGGAAGCGGGTTTACTTGGAAGACTGAAGAAGAAGACAGTTTGCGATAACCCCCTTTCGGGATACAATTTAAAAAATTTGATAAGTGCGAGTCACAGTCGCGCTCCGAGTGTTCCGTACAAATTTGTAGTTAGTTTTGTACCAAAGTATAAGTTTTTTTAAATGTAATTGCAAATGTATGGTTTTGAGATATTTTGCTGTAGTTATAGTCTGAAACGAATTTCCTTGCCAATAGCTATTCAGTAGATTAACGGGAAGTACTCTATAAGTTTTGATTATATTAAGAGTGTTGAATTTTTTTTTTGTATAAACGACTGTATCCTTTTTACCTTAACTTTAAGTTTGATATGTTTTCAGTTATAAGAGACTGTAAACGTGAGTACGTCCACGCGTCCTAAAGGAAAAAGATTTTGACAGACAGATATAATTATAGACGACACAGTGATCCTATAAGGATCCTGTTTTTTTTCATTTTCATTTTCGCTACGGAACCCTAAAAACAACACAAATCTCCCATTTCCCAACAGATGTCCACATAAAGCGCTGTCACACCGATAATAAAATCCTTAACAGTGAAAAGACGCGTACCTAATGAAGCTTAATTAAAAGCGTTTCCAGCTTTCACCGTCCGCTTGATTAAGCCCGACTTTTTGGACGCGTCGTAAAAACATGAAATGGACGTACCAACTCGTTCAAACTTAGGACGGGTGCTGATTGTAAAAAACACTGCATATTTTTAGCCGACAAGATAGAAGGAGGTTATGTTTTACCTGTATGTTTGTGTGTTGACTTAATTACATTTGATTGCTTCTGTTCAACAACGTTCCTTTTTATTTTCAGTAAGTATTGCGTTATCAAGTTTGAGAATCTTTCAGCTAAGGTACAGGTCTCGCTTTAAATATGTATTTTTACTAGAAAAACATTTTTGATTTTTCTTAAATTTTTAACAAAACTTGTACTTGTGAGGTAGGTTTTTTATTAGATATCTCATCATTTTCACCATTATCAACCCATATTCGGCTCACTGCTAAGCTCGAGTTTCTTCTCAGAATGAAAAGGGTTAGGCCAATACTCCACCACGCTGGCCCAATGCGGATTGGTAGACTTCACACACGCAGAGAATTAAGAGATTTCTCTGGTATGCAGGCTTTCCTCACGATGTTTTCCTTCACCGTTTGAGACACGTGATATTTAATTTCTTAAAAGGCACACAACTGAAAAATTGGCGGTTCATGCCCCGGACCGGATTTGAGCCCGCACCCTCCGGAATCAGAGGCAGAAGTCATATCCACTGGGCTATCACGGCACGATTAGATATCTATTTAATAAATATTTTTCTTTTCCCATTTTATTTTCATTTTAAGGTTGATAAAACTAGGTTTATTACTCAAGTAAGTTGGAAATTTCTTGTAATTTTGCTAGATCATACTCATAATGTAGATGATGAAGATGAACAATGATGATGATTAAAAACAATCATTTTTACAAACTCTAATGTACACTACTCCTTACATTACATTTGACAACGTCAAAACAATTTCCCGTCTACGTTTTACGAGCAATTTAAAAGAAGCTCTCCGGAACCTCGCCCGCGAGTTTTGCACCAAATATCTTCAGAAATATAAGCCTCGTGGTTATAGGTGCACAATTTACAACACTTGTGCACTATATCAGATCTTGTTCCGATAGTATTTTAATATTTTATCCGACATAATGTAGTAGTAGCCAGACCAGACACATAATTTCGTGGAAACCTTTCGCTAGAAAACATTAAATATCATTCTATCGGTGTGTATGAAAGGTTACTTACAAAGCTAGTATCTAGTGGTTTGGATTCTCATATTATTCCGTTAAAATATTAAAAAATACGCTTTAAACTTGGACACTTGAGGGTTTGGACACTCGAAACTTATTTTTGGTCATTATTTCAATGCAAACTCCAAAAAATTCAAATTCCAAAAGAGTTCAAACTCCATCTATTATATTATAAAGCTGAAGAGTTTGTCTGTTTGTTTGAATCTAATCTCAGGAACTACTGGTCCTATTTAAAAAATTCTTTAAGTGTTAGATAGCCCATTTATCGTGGAATGCTATAGGCGATATATTATCCCATTATTCTTAAGGGTAGATGAACCACGCGGGTGAAACGCGCGACGTCAGCTAGTAATTGTATAATCATCTACTGTAGGAGTACGTGCTGAAAAACTTTTAGCTATAATAAAATCACAAAGGTCTAGGCACCAGAAGCTCTCAATCTAGAGTCGATTATTATTTATAGTTAATTTATTATACTTATCTTTCAGTTCGGAGGCAGTGCACCAGCGTTCTCATGGTTTATGACCTTACATCATCATAGCACCTTGAAGAGACCTCATTTTGTAAGAAATGTTCTCTGAGCTGAAATAGGTTAACCCTAATCAAGTTACAGTCGTGTTTGAGGACCATTTTGAAGTTGTTTAATTTTTAAGAACTGCAATAATTTTATTATAGACTTCTTTATTTTATCATTGTAATTTTTCTTTTTCACATTGAAATAACGGCCTGTAATATATTTAATGTAGGACATGGATGTCCTATAGTAAAAAAGCGCACATAAAATTATCCACAATTTTCTACAATTTATTGGTGAGTGGTTTCCAGTCCAGAATCTGTCTGTACTGATAAAAAATATACCCAGTCTCTGTTTTTTTCGGATTTTGTCAATGAAGCCTCCTAAGCTAGCTTGAGAAACTCTCAACAAAGGCGCTTAGGAGATGGGTATGAACAAATCAATAGACACACCGAGATTAGAAGTACTCCATGAGTACCCATGACCCTCAATTAATAATCTAGGTATAATAATAACATACAAACTTAGATGGAGTAGGTACTCGTTGGTAGGTAGGTACTAGGTAGGTAGGTAGGGATCAGTAAAATCCTGGAGCTCGGTTATAAGGTGATAAGTGAAGTCGTATTCCAACTGTAAAGACACGCCGAAGTGAGTTCCATTTTCATTCTAAGCGAAAAAGTCGCATAATGAAAAGTATTTACGACCCAGTACATACAGCATACGAATGGCAGTTTTATGATAGTCTCTGTATTCGTATTCAGTGGACCCTTCAGTTATCGCCCGGGTTAAATATAAATTGCCGGGAGCCGAAATCTATTATTATGTTAAAGAGGAGCGGGGACGGTGCAGTTTTTGTGCATTTCCAGCCAGAATAAACATGTCGAGTACGCTTCTGCGAAATTCGCATAGTGCAGCGAAGTGCTATAGACAACAGTAAGTCAACTAAAGACTATTAGTCTCCTTTTGCTGTGAATCATCTATAACCGCACGTAAAACCGATTTCTGGCGACGTGTCGCCACGGCATGCGTCGCCAGAAATCGATTTTACGTGCGGTTATAACGCTGTATTTTTTTTATTTACTATTTACAAATTAGCCCTTGACTACAATCTCACCCGATGGTAAGTGATAATGCAGTCTAATATGGAAGCGGGCTAATTTGTCCACCCCACGACATCGTACCGGAACGCTAAATCGTCTGATATGATGGTATATATATACAGTCTAAATGCAGTAGTGTGCGGTGTGGCGACGCGTCGCCATGCACTATTTTTTTTATTTATCTGCCAGGCGTCCTGTGACGGCTCACATTTTTTTTTCTTAAAGTGACTACTACTTCTAACGAAGGTCGGCGATCATTTTGGAAACTTATGGATACAACAGTCTGAATAGTTATCGAGTGCTTTTATTAAGCCCAGGATAATTAATTCCAAACGTCTATTTTTTCTAGTTTTTTTTATTATATTTACATTATTACTTCTTAGGTCAGTCAGAGGGGAAAAAAGAGCTAGAGCGTCAAGAAATAAGTACCTCATAATGATTGGACTAAGCGCTATGAGGAGATGGTGTGCGTAATATTAGTATTAGGATTCTGATCACAGTTTTAAACTCAGAGACAAATGCAAATTATGATTCTGCATGACATACTTTGCCAACACATACCTTGTGTTCTATTTTACTTTTGAGTCTGATACAAATCTAACGAAACCAACCAACGAAACAAAATTTTCATCATTTTCTATACACCAAGAACAACCAGTAGGTTAAACGAACTATGCAATTGCATACGCCTTTACTAATTTTCTGCAGGAATCCTGCTGCTGGTCGCACTGTATTTTCTATGCTGTGAGTACGTAAGAGAGGGGATCTCCAGTTACAGCATTCGAGATAAAGTTAAAATATTATCGCAGAGGATCGAGAGTGGGAGCGTCTCGCGCGAACAAATGCGCTAATACATTTGGAAAACAACGCGACGGTTCAATCCGGCACAGCACCCCGCCCTTAGACCAGCCTGAGTTAGCTTCATACATTTAAGGCTGCGCTAGCCGCACGATTCTCTAACTTCTTGGTCCTAAGAGTGTTCTATAAATAAGTATTTAGTAATAGCTTCCTAGGCTTAAGACTATCCTTCTTCCTATGACTTCTTGTTCCTAAAAGTGCCCTGAAGTGTTGTAGTGGACGTTGTAGGTCTGACGTAACATGACCTCGCATCGGAAAATATAGTGCTGGACAACTTTTACGAAACAAACAGATGGACTTATTATTAATTTTCATCGCTAGGAAATTTTCTGTAGCTATTCAGAATCTGTGAAATCTTTTGAAGGACATATGGGACTTGGACCCTTGGTTAAACAATGGCATAATTCAACTCAGAACACATACAATCAAAATTATTCTGCCATTTCTGGCATACAACAAGTTATATTACAAATACAAAATTATTGAGAAAACATAAGCCAAGATACTCACTAAAATCCAGCACAATCCACCGTGTTGTGGTCAAAGTGTCAATGAACCGCTGTTAAAATATATTCACTAAAGTATATTGACGCTTTGACACGTGCCTCCTTTTTCCTCAAGTCTATTCAGGAGACAGGCAGAACCATACAATGTAAAGTGAAAAACCATTCGCAGAGTAACTCTACGCGGAGCATGCAAGGGACTTTCCAGTATATGCAATTCAGCGTCATTGTATATATGACATAGTCGTTAATCTTCCTGTGCCTGTAACTTCAGCGGCAACCCTTCAGATTATATACATTCGTATCGGAATACTGCAATGCTGCTTTTTGGCAAATAACAAACAGTTATAGTATACTTTATATATCATATTTTATAGCCGCGATCACGTTATCGGCTAGCGTACACTTAACACAAATTCGGAAGATATTGAAACTTCGAAGCATTTGGTCTGAGATTAAAATTCTGAAGCTCAGATATCGAGTAAACAATTTGTTCATCATGTTTGAACGTTTTGGAAATTGTTTTGACGGTATTGGTTTATTTTCTCATTTGATCTCAGGTACGCGATATTGGAATAAAAGAGATATATAATAAATGTCAATATCTTATTTAAACCTTTAAAATATTAACTATGCAAGGTATGCTGTAATTTTTATCATTTTAATTTTATTATTTTTAATGTATTTTTTTTCGAATTTGTAACGTGACACACCTGTAGGTACGATGCCGAGTTGAAACTTTCAGAGTTAAATGGGAAGAATAAAATTTAAAAAGAAAATTCAAAATTCTACATTTACAAGCACTTTTGAAATATCAGGATTATGTCATAATTTAATTTAATCTAATGGTGGTTATAATAGTCGAAAACTTAAAATTAAAGTTACGAGGGTTCCAAACGCGCCTTGGTCCGAGAAGAGCCCACGACAAACCAAGCCAAGGTTGAGTAATAAAGTTGTACCTCTCATCCAAGTGAGTCAGCTGCTACCTAAAACTGCATCATCACTTCATTCGTTCGCAATCAAGGGATAACTTATCATTTACAAAAAAAACTACTATTACTTTTAAATATACTTGTAGTGTATTCACTGTGATTCCTCTAAAATAATATTCCCAAAGTCTAACAAACCACAAATCGGGCCAACGTAAGCCTGTTTGGGCCGGCCTTTCGTTCCTAAGCCTATTTGATGTTAGCCAGACATCGCCGTGATTGTTAAGACCTAGATACGTCTAGATAGATTATCTCATACAATCGAGTAACCAAGCAAGAGTGAAACTAAAATCTGCTTATAATTTAATAATTTCTTAAGGTTATCATAATTATTATTATCATCAATACAATTATAAATAAAATTCAAGTACCTGATTTCAAGGTAAGGTGTTTTCTTAACTGCTTATAGTTTATTTACACGATAATTAAACAAAATAAACCTTTTTTTTAATGTTTGTTTATCTGTCTGTTTGTCCGGGCTAATCTCGAAAACGACTGAACTGATTTAAACGAGACTTTTAGTGGGTGATAGAAGAGGTTATTGAGCAAAATATCACCAGGCTTCTTTAAATCCCGTACAAAGTGAATTTAAAGGCTAACTATTTGACGCAATGATGACGCATGGATTTTCCCGGGATGAAATGTAGCCCGTTAATCCAGAGAAAAAATTTCAATCCATTCCAAATTTCAGCCAAATCGGTGCAGTAGTTGCGGCGTTAAAGAGTAACAAACATACAAACTTTCGCGTTTATAATATTTGTAGGATGTTATCACTGTAAGCCCGAAATTACGAATCTGTTGTGAGACTGAAACTGAACTGAAAAAGTTGGAGGTGCATGCCCCTGACCGGATTCGAACCCACACCCTCCGGGATCAGAGGCAGACATCATATCCACTGGGCTATCACAGCTCTATAGGTAGGTATATTAATCTGATATTTAACTAATCAATATTCTAACAATTTGTCAGGTTTGATGATACTATAAATTACAATATAATAAAAACAATAATAATAATAATTAATATTAATTAAGCATTTACAATGGTTAATAATAATGCAACAAATTAAATGCCCATTATGCAATGTTATTGTAAAAAAGAAGACTGATTATTATTACATTGCTATTGCCATTGTATGAAACGTAAATGATTTATTCATTAGTATAATTACTTATTATTGTGTTGTGATAGAATACTTAACGGTTTTTATTTTCTTGAATACATTAATGTTTGTTTTTAACCAAGGAAGTACAGTTTAGCTCATCTAGAGGTTTCATGCGACCTAGCAGAGCATGCGACCAAAGTCAATAGTTACGTCTTTAATTAGACAATTTAATCCAGCGACAGCGGAGTTGTCATATAACACAAACACATAAAAGGTGATGCCACATAAGTGTCTCGGTAAGAGTATGGAGTAAGGTCTGTCCCAGTAATGAGTCATTAAAATACGATGAAAATATTGAGCGATTTAGCTCATCACAAAGTTTAAGTTTTTTAGTTTAGCAGCCTGTTTATGTGCACGTATCAACTAAAAACGGCCCAGTATAAAACATTAACAGCCACGAAAAAGTTGAAACAAAACAAGCACATAGTTGTCCCCAGACGGAGAGAGAAAGAGACGAGAAAAAAAAGCCCAGCGCATAATTGAAAATGCCTAAAATAACGACGCGCTGGCCGGAATTTTTCCCGAGCAAAAGTTTCTGGTAACAATGCAGAAAATCTCTCCTTCTTGCTTGACATTTTGATGCTGCGATCAAGTGGACTGGCATTTTTAGGGAATTTAACTATTCGAGAATCCCCAGCTATTCCTACAGTTCATAGGAGAATTGATAAGAAATATTCGTCGCTTAATTCTTAAAATGAGGAAATACATTTTTTTAGGAGGATTTTATTTTAGAGAATACCTAACAAAAAATAATTAATTGTATGATATAATAATTGTCAGCCTGTTTCGTGACCTCGCCACATAGGCCAATTACTGTATAATGGAGCAGTTACCAAATAACCTCTGGTTAGGTCACTAGATTTGAATCGGAGGACAAAAAAGTTAAAATATCTTAAAGTAGCGGCTCAGGATCGTGATGTTTGGAAGTCCCTACAAAATTCATATCAACCGATGGACGTCCACTGCAGAAAATAGTTCTTTTGTAGGGACTTTTGAACATCACGATAATAAGCTGCCTGTATCCAGCGAATCTCTGCGACTCGCTTGATGTCGTCAGTCCCCTGGTGGAGGGTCGATCAACGACTCTTCGAACTATATATGCCCCGCGCATTGCCATCACTTCAGCTTCGAGACTTATTGAGCTACTTATCGGTGACTTTGGTTCTTCTGCGGACCTCCTCATTTCTGATTCGATCACGCAGAGATACTCCTAGCATATCTCGTTCTATCGCTCGCTGTGCAACAGAGCCTTCTTATAAGAGTCACACAGTGTGTGTAGTCTGCTAATTAGCATTGGACCAGCGTGGTGGACTAAGGCCTAACCCCTCTCTCAATTCTGAGAGGAGACTCGTGCTCAACAGTGAAAATTATGGGTTGTTAATGATGACCTAATTTTCCCGAACGTCTCATAAAAATCAATTTAATATTTAAAGGTAGACAAATACCCAATTAACAAAGTAAACAGGTACAAATTATTAATAATATTATTCCAAAGTTGGGAGGAATGAATAACGCGGAGCAATCCTGGATAACTTAATACAAGAGCAACACAAAGTGCAAGTTTCTGATCCGCTTCGTGCTCGGGGTGGCTTTATTAAAATTCAGATTCGCTGAAACTTGCCATTAGTGGTCGGGGTAATTTTAAAGTCAACTGTTTTGTCTCCGCGAGTACCTATTTTATATTGCGATTCATTTGTACAAATAAAGCTAAATTATTCATTGGGCAAGTTTTTCTTGAGTAGGTATTCTGATGGCTTGTTTACAATAACAAGCAATAATATTTAAATGTAATGTAAGTACTAAATTATTTTACAGTATTTACAGAGAGAGAGAGAGAGACATCTCGTACTTTTATGTACATTGTACATGTCACATTATTCATATCACATACGACTAATTTCAAAGTTTAATCGTTAAAAAATACTATAAATATAGTACGGGTTAAAATGCAATAGTAACAAAGATATTATTGTCCGGACATCCATCGCTAGACAACGGTGGTTAACGATAGTGTCAGTACTTTAGTTTTTAATCTTTACAATTTAGCCCTTGACTACAATCTCACTTTATGGTAAGTGATGATGCAATCTAAAATAGAAGCGGGCTAACTTGTTAGAAGGATGAAAATCCACACCCCTTTTGGTTTCTACACGATAAAGTACCGGAACGCTTAATCGCTTGGCGGTACGTCTTTATCGGTAGGGTAGTAACTAACCACGGCCGAAGCCTCCCACCAGCCAGAACTGGGCCAATAAAAGAAAAGATAGAGACCATCAAAAGATATACCTTATATATCTGACGCAAGCTTCATAATGTTAGAGTTGTCTATAAAAATCCGTTAGTAATTAAGTACACAAACTCGAGGAACTATGATTCAATATAGCGATGACGAATCATTTAGCTAAGATCGAACGTAGCTCAATAAGTGTGAACAGTCCCTCAAGGGATATCTCCATACTCGTGGAAACGCCGGAAAGTGCCGCGTCTAATTTTCTGATCCGCCTCTCGTTTGGAGTGGCTTTATTAAAATTCAGACTTGTTGAAACTTGTTATTGCCGGTTTGGGTAATTCTAAAGTCAACTGGACCCGGTCTCTCTGTGAAATTGAGGTTTTACACACGCTTCTGGAAAATTATGCTCGACATATCTAGACTATACCTACTGTTATACTATAATAAAAAAGGAACAGAGTATAATGTAGGGAAATTTTAGTAGTAGTAGATCTATCTCTTTTCTTTGTAGTTTGATTTTCTTTTTCCATCGCTTTCATCATCATCATTATCAGCCGATGTACATCCACTGCTGGACATAGAACTCTTGCATGGACTTCCAAACAAAACGGTCTCGAGCCGCCAGCATCCAGCGGTTCCCTATAACCCGCTTGATGTCTTCGGTCCATCTAGCGGGGAGTCGATTTACGTTGATATTTTTAGTAGTAAGTATATCAAAGTACAAAGTACCAGGCGTGAACCAAAATGAGCAACAGCTGTAGTGACTTAATTAACTTCTGAAAGTGATATGTGCGCAGCAGTACTAGGCTGGGCTGATAAGGCCGACATGTAGCCGAAAAAGCCAACCCAGAAATAGCTGGCGAGATTAGTGGGATACCACCGAGTTCTTTCCGACAAGCCTACAAAGGGGTTGAAATGGGATATTTTGATGGTGTATTTTAAAGAGAAAAACATAGACTACCCCAGAGGGTTCCAGCTGCACTGCGGAAGGAGTGCTCACTGATTCGTCAGTTTGCCACATGTATTCTGGGTAGGAAAGTTCGCTTACAAAAATTACAAAAGGAAATTTAGAAAAGGATGGGGAAGAATTCAAGAAAACCCTGCAGAACACTGCAGGGTTTTCTAGGTAGGACAATGTTTGAATCTGCATTAGTTCTTGTTTGAATCTCGTCATCATCAACAATCTGATCAGCTGATAGACGTCTATGGTTGAATATTCCAAGGACTTTCACCAGCACGATTTTAAGCCGCGATATGGTATCTATAACTATCAGATATCAATAATAATGACCGGCTACGACGGCTTAAAATCCAATAAGTCCTGGCCCTTGACTTTTTACACTGATAAAAGATATAACTGAACGTCGTCGTTTTATGAAAATAAGAAAGAATCGTTCATTTATAGTGTATGTACACTTTGAAAATGAATTTGCATCTTTGCCTGTTTTCCTTATGATGACATTTTGATAAGCTTGTCATTTTTACACAGATAGCGAAGTGCGAGCACCAGCGTTTGTTTTTTTTTTTTAGACAAATGCACTAAAAACAGCCAGTATTACTAATAAAGTAAATTAATATTTTTGTGATTCCGATACAGATACCTATGGTTGGTATTTATGGTCAAAGTTCTTAAAATTAAAGAATTAAATGTTTTTTTTAATTATATTTTATCTCATAAAGTTAATTTTATTCATAAAATCTGAAAGATGATAAAGGTTTTATATTACATTACGGCACATGTGCGTAATGACATGCATTACGATATTGAAATTGGTGAAATAAGCGATACTTTACGAGCAAATGTGTTATAAAATATATTACACAATAAAATTTCTAAAACCACAACCCGCACCGTATAACTTTAAAATAACTGAAACTGAACCAATGAAAAGTTTCAGTTTTCAGTCTGAAATCTGAATGTTAATAAAGTCACAGCGAGTGCCGTCGCCGGATCGCAAACTTGGCCGTTGCACCGCGCCACTTCTGTAATAAACCGTGCCTGGATCTGAGGTGATATTCTGCTGGTTTTTATATGGGAGTGTAGATGTTACCTATTTGTAGGTTATTAGTTATATAATAATAATAATAATAATATAGCCTTTATTAACAATCTTATAATTTACATTTCATCTTAATCTACACATGAATTACAATACAAACAGGTTTATGTTAATTAATGCTATTTTTTTTCTTTTAGACACCGGTTTTTGGATTGTCTTGCTTTTCAGCATAGGCCTCCCCAAGTATTCTCCACAAAGATCTATCCCGTGCTTTCCGCGTCCAAGTTATTCCTGCTACCTTTTTGATGTCGTCTTCCCAACGACGATGCGGTCTTCCTTTACTTCTTTTTTTGTATCTAGGACACCATTCTGTACTTCTTTGGCCCATTTTTCAGTCTTGCTTCTTATTAGATGTCCAGTCCATTTTCATTTTAGTTTTTTAATTTGGTATTTAATATCTATAATCTTGGTTTGTTTTCTAAATTTTGTTAATCGAATTTTGTCTTTTAATTTTATATTAAGCATACTTCTTTCCAATGGAAAAGGTTATTAGTTACGTAGCAAATAATTGATTGGTAAATAGGCTACTGAAGGTTAATGCAATCTGTCAGGTTAAGGTATCTGTCAGGAATCCAAAATAAACCAATTATATGAAGAAATTATTATTTATTAACACACCGAATAATATATAAATTTGATATGCTTAAAATGCCTTAACATAGCGGACTGGTTATAATAATTAAACTAGAACACGAGCGTTGGTAAAGACGAGTTAGGAACGACTGCCTTGATTTAACATCGAAGCGAACGTTGTTACAGAAAATGTTTACATAGCAGTTTGCGTGCTTAGGGTTTATCTGTTTACTTACTGACTGATTATTAAATAACTGTAGGTAGATCATTTTTGTATTTCACCCCCGATTTCAACGCTGATTGTAGATCTAGATCCCCAAAAAACGTCCTTTACGATCCTGAGCATGACATAACGAACGACAATGCATCCCAGGTAACACAAACACAAACACAGCGCCTTCGCCGGCGAAGACAAGGTCACCGATATCTGAAGTCACCTGGGGCCACGTCACGTGGGCTTTTTGCCCGGAGGCAAAACACCCTTTCCTAACTGTCCTGTAAGTCGAGGTCCGAGTCTATGAGGAGACTTCCTTAGAGAGTTGCATTTACACTGCTTCTGCCGTGCCTGAATCTGCGGTGATATTCATCTGGTTTTGATATGAGAGTTTATCTGCGTACTGACTGACTCACTGATCCTTCGACGCTTGGTAACCTACTAAGTTTAGAAGCATTGGGTTCTATATGATCCGAATTAGAAACGACCTTGACAAATTTGTTTAATAAGTGAAAAATGTTTTATATTAAAGGTAAAAAATATACAATTAGTTAAACTCTAGCAGACTTATTCACTATGTTTGACGTATGCTAGTTGACCTATTATACGAAATTGAGAATCTATGTAAAAATGTCATCCGGTGCTTACTGGGGGATATCACATTGTAGGTAAATGACATTGTGTCAAATGATTTGATGTTTATTTTAATACTAAGGACCAAAATACTGAATAGGCCAACGTCTAACAATAGTTAGTAATGGTTAATAATAGTTAGTTTAGCACAAAATCTGACATCGGATCGTTTGAATATTCTACTATATCTACGCTTCTTTATTTCCCAAGACATGAACTTTTACTCGAGTAATTTAATCCACTCTTTAACTATAAAGGGAAGGCTAGTCAGCTCCACGTATTGGAAGTCCAGCAAACTATGACTTTGAGTATGACTAATGATGAGCCGTGATAGCCTAGTGGATATGACCTCTGCCTCCGATTCCGGAGGCTGTGGGTTCGAATCCGGTCGGGGGCATGCATCTCCAACTTTTCAGTTGTGTGCATTTTTAAGAAATTAAATATCACGTGTCTCAAATGGTGAAGGAAAAACACTGTGAGGAAACCTGCATTCCAGAGATTTTCCTTAATTCTCTGCGTGTGTAAAGTCAGCCAATCCACATTGGGCCAGCGTGGTTGACTATGGGCCCAACCCCTCCCATTCTGAGAGGAGACTTGACTTCAGCAGTGAGCCGAATAAGGGTTGATAATGATTACTGATGTCAAATCTATAATCGTTTTATTTGGAAGATCTATGCCCAGCTGTGGATGTTTTTTCAGTTGTTAACGATGATGATTTGACTAAGCTCTTGCTGAGTACGGTGGTGCCTACATACTTATGTAGCCAACACCGTAGGTACTCCAGTATGTAGCCCAGCGGGTGATCTAAACAAAATCAAATTCATATTCTCCAACACAACGCAGGGCTAAACTGTTTTGACAGCTCGCGAGTCAAACCTATTCTCAATTGCCAAGTTGTCAAGCGAAACGTTTTTACTCATAGAGATAAACTTAATACATAGAGAGGCAATTGCCTCGTTGGTCTAGTGGTTGGCCATGTGGTTTCGGATCAAAAGGTCTTGGGTTCGTATTTTTGTTATAAAGATAATCCCGAATTGGAAAGTTGCAGGTGTTATGTATAATACCCTGCTGCCTGATCAGCGTGGTGGGTCTAAGCTCTATACCCCCTCTTTTCTATGAAGGAAGCCTGACCCTCTAGTGAGCCGTTAAAATGGGTGCCAGTAATGGGATTATGGTATAGGAGGAGATTATAGGCATAAAACTAGCTGAAAATTTATAGGTATACTGTTAAATGTGCATATGTATATTTTATGATTTTGGTACTTTGGCATATAAAATTCTTATTTCAATTAAATCGCAAAGGGCTTAAAAATGTGACGTAAAAAATACATTACAGAAAATAAAATTAATTGTAAGTTGAAGCACTCAAGCTTCAACTTACAATTAATTTTATTTTTAAGCCCTTTGCGATTTAATTGAAATAAGAATTTTATATGCTTCGTTCAGAAATATATAAACAAACAAAATAGAACGACTAAAAAAAATTTATCCTTATAACCTATCTATCACCAACATAACGTTTAAATATCTCCACTCTCATTGCCCCCCGGCTCCGCCCGGTATAAGAATCGCGTAAAGAAATTTTTCCATTTTCTCATGTAAAACAAAATTTTCTCGCATTTTCGTTTGAATTCACACCGAGTCGCTGGCGGTGACGGGATTTCGTTAGGGTGCCCACACTGAGATTTATTGGCAGGCCGTTATGAAATGAAAATAAAATACCATTTTTGTAGAATTTAGCAATTCTTGTAACAATAATGACCATTTACAACGCTTATTTTTTGATAATGAATTTTAGGAACTGACTGAAATCACAGAAATTAAGCAATTCTTGTTACAATAATGACAATTTATTACAGTCTGTAGGTGTCACGTTTATTTTTGACTGCAATCATGATCTTTGGTGACAACCTGTACAAAACCCAAATAAATTTATGACGGAATAAATAATGCAAACCTTTTCAGTTTACCTAACTTTTTTCGGTGCTTTTCTTGGAGGTTGAACTATAGGCTCTATTAGTGTTATCAAAACAGGACTGTCCGTAGTTCCACAAGCGAGAGGTGACAAGAGAATCGTCGGTGAATAGTTTCGCGGCTGTCAGGCGGCTCTGAGGGGGATTTATTATTTTTATTATTGTTTCACGAATTGCAGACGTTGGCCCGCCTTGCCATAGCTTAAGTTATGACGGCGCGAAAATAAGGAATTATTGGAGGAGGGTTATTAAGCTTTTACTACCTCTGGCCACTCTTTGCTACCCCTAGTTACCCCTTATCACCCCTTGCTCGGCTCACTGTTGCGATGTCTGACGTTTTATTCTTTTGGGTAAGAAATTGCTGCCATTGTATGACGGGGGAATGTATTTTTATTTTAGGAGTCTTTAAAGTATTGTTTCTTCAAACACAGACTCAAACCCCGGGCTTGATGTAGGTTACAATTAGACTTACCCCTTGCTACCCCTAGTATACTTATAATAAACACCTTGCTGCTCGACAAATCGCCGTGGGGATGTCTGAAGAATGAGTACTTTGCATAAAAAAATTGCAAATACCTATTACAATGTGGAAACTGAAATACCTCGTTGGGCCAGTGGTTAGCCTATGTGGCTTCAGGTCATGGGGTCATAGGTTTGAGCCTTGAATATTGGATAGAAGCAGGTGTTACTTTGCGGAAGTTCATCATGAATATATAATGATTTATTTATTTTGCTACCCTCCACGAAAAGCTGACGAACCCATGCGACAACGTCACCTAGGTCTAGGATGATGATGATTTTCATGAAAAAAAAAATCTGTTCAATGGGAAATCAAAAAGTCCTAAATTACATAGGTATATACTAAGATTCACAGGTTTTAATGACCTAGCTATAATTTTTAATCATTGCAAACGACGTGATACTTAACTTTAACAATCGCCGCAGAACAAAAACCATCCCCTCGTAAAATTAACAAAAGGCCACATTCTAAAAACGTCTATTTTACCCCCAATTTCCTCTCACGTCTATAATATCTCAATTCGTGAACAATATGGGTCCATTTGAATCCCCGACACCCCTAGTACGAGGTCGCAGTCCTCGTAAATATCGATATCAACGTTGACCTCTCCGCTTGTTCGTCCATACGAATGGTTTCACTGGCTATCCATAGAACTAATGTTAAGCGAATATCGTGATCATTTCATTAAAAAAAAATATATAGATGCGTAATTAATCTCTACAAATTTTCAGTCTTATTTTACAAACTTTCGAATTGTATTTTTGCGACAAAACACCATAGGTTTTTATACGAGTGTATAAATTTATATTCAATGAACGTGCTCTCCACTGCCACGTAATATAATGATGTTGGTAAATTCTCTAGAACATACTCGTAATAAATACTCGATACTCGAAAACCATCAGGACTTATAAGATGTGCCATTCCATACTAGGGATACAGTGATGTGAAATTTTACGACGCCGACCCGGTATTTTTAATTCCGTATACTAACATAAAATAAATTCTAATGAAATGAGCTCGGGGGCCGTCCCTCAGGGGCAGGGGCTATTTTCAATGGGCCCTCAAGTAGGTAATTTTGCTTTACGACACCGCTACGCATAACGACCCGTACGCACTATTCCAGTTACTGGAACAAATGGCTTAAATGTAAATATTAAATTGGAACGTAAGAATGAAACAAGTACGCAACTTTGCATAGGTTCTGGACTCGTTGGTACAGTTTAGTCTATGAGTCTATGAATTAAAAGATCCTGGTAGGGCGGGGCTCTAAAAGTATTATTTCTCTTAAAACGTTTAGTTGGGAATTTAGTTGTATTACGCTTAGATGTTCAGCCGTCGTTCCCAGTTATTAAAATTTACATATTCAGATAGCGATTGACATTATCACCTTACTAACTCGCATTGGTGTCGAGTGGTCGGTATAAGTTCCTTATATTTTGTACAATAATGAGGGAAGATCTGAACTGACTGAATTCATAAATTTGAAAATTAATGAATCTTCTTACAAACTCTCATCATATCCTTAGTTTACTATTTACCATTTTCTAAAAAAAACAAATTAAAATTATGAAAAATAACTTTAATTTGAGCATTTAGTCGTGATATTCTCATAAACAGTCAGCCAATTAGTTTTGTAGTTACTATTATAATTTCAATTGGTAATGGTGGGTTTTTAAAATGGAAAGCTACTAGCACAATGTAAACTGCCCGTTTCAAATTTAACGCCTCATTCGAAATCATTCATCTTGGGACACACACTCGTTTTGGTGATTTCGTAATTTTATCAAATAAAAGACCCGGATGAATTTTCGGCACTAATTTGGTTTTAGAATTTTAATAACAGTGACATTGGCACTTTTAACGGGATCTTTATTTATAATTACTTGTATGTGATATATATATGAAACGTGATAGTGTACTGTTATGTATATACCTACTTAGCAGTACATAACAGAGTATCACCTTGTAGGGGACAATAAAACTGTGCTGTAATTTCAACCATACAATATCAACAATATTATAGTAATTTTGTATGATGGCATCAATAAGCATCAAAGTATTACTTCCCCGGATCAGCTTTATCACATATATTTTTATACTCTGTCTATTCTGTAGACTATTATCTGTAGGTACCTACTCTGATAGATAAAGGGATTTTAGTAAAACAGAAGAGTCACTAATTGCTTGTTAATTCTACGATTACGATTTGCAGTGTAGGTCACTTTCAATGCAATTGCCGCAAGTTGGCAATAAGCTTATAGTTCATATTATGTCTGCAGACAATCTTATCGTTCAGAGCTGTGGAAGTAATCTACGGACAGGTGAAAAACAAGAATAGTAACGACATTAACACGGCCAAATATAAACTTACCCTACGTCCTTCGTATGAAAGGTCGGTGGACGATACCTGCGTAGAGCAGCTCTAAGTTATAAGCGGTTGGCATTTACAATTTATATAACGCCGTGTTATTGTTATATGGGCAGTAACCATATTTGGGTAATTTAACATTTGATTTAAATATTCCTGAATTTACGAGTAAATAGAGATGCAGTCTATGTAACGTGCAAACTTGGAAGGTGATAAGAATTTACTGACTATAAATTAATGATTGTAAAACAGTACAGTAGTGACAGTAATGGATTGACTGTAAATAGCAAGGCTTAGTGTATCTGTTCTGCGCCAGAATTGACAGAGTTCTGTTATTCGTGCTCTAATCTCTAATTAGTATAGACTCTAGTAGTAGTCTATACTAATATTTTATAGCTGAAGAGTTTGTTTGTTTGTTTGTTTGATTGAACGCACTAATCTCAGGAACTACTGGACCGAATTGAAAAAATTCTTTCAGTGTTAGATAGCCCATTTATCGAGGAAAGCTAAAGGCTATATATTATCCCCGTGTTCCTCACGGCACGCTCCAAACTGAAGTGTTTGGATCGTGCCGCGTTGCAAGAACCAGCTCATGATTAAGGGCCCCGTATGGGTTCAAACTAGTCTCTCATACTCCGACCTTATATCACGTGTGTTTTAGCCGTTTTTCTACCGGAGGACATTTTTACACAAAATCTTAATATCGTATATGTCAAATAGCATACGTCAAAGATAGTGACGCTAAGCTTGCAGGTATCTATCTGTTTCGGTTGTTAGCGGTTACTATACAAGACAGAATCGCTGCCTCCTGTAACTTGAGCGTATTACCGTGGACAGATAATGCATCAGATAGCGGTATCGCGATCAGCCGTCAAGGTGCGAGCTCGCAGACGCGGCGACGACGAGTGCACGATAACGCCGTGTGATTGTTTGTGCTCTAACACGCGCTAAGGGCACTTGTACAGCGATTGTGTGATCTAGGCCTAATGTAAAGATGTTCACACATTAGCTACAAGTTACTCTGCGTGATCGAATCAGAAATAAGGACATCCGCAGACGAACCAAATACTGACATAGCTCTGTGAGTCGCGAAGCTGTAGTGGCAATTGGCAGGCCATATAGTTCGAAGAGCCGATGGACGTTGGGGTCCCAAGATGCTGGAATGACGATCTCGCATTGGAAAGCACGAAGCAGTGTTGGTCGACCCTCCACTGGGTGGATATCAAGAAAGGGGTGTGGATTTTCATTCTCCTTCTAAGCTAGCCCGCTTGGATCTTAGATTGCATCATCACTTACCATTACGTGAGATTTTTGTCAAAGGCTAACTTGTAAAGAATAAAAATAGATTATATATAGAATACAGAAAAATATATTATGTAACAAGAAACATGGTAAATCCGAAAAGGATGGAATGTATCTGTTCTTGTGTTATACTATGCTAAAGATTAGGTATATCACGTATCATCATCATCATCAACAACCCATAATCGGCTCACTGTTGAGCATGAGTCTCATAATGAGAAGGGTTATGTTAGTCCACCACACTGGTCAAATACGGATAGGCAGACTTCACACACGTAGAGAATTAAGAAAATTCTCCGGTATGCAGGTTTCCTCAACGTTTGAGATATGTGTTATATTACTTATATTGAATGCCATTTTTGACGTGACAATGTCTTATAATTCGATGGAGCTGCAAACTCGAAAAAAGATGACGTCATGCGTCGTTCCCTCGCTCTAGGGTTGCCAACTATTTTTACTAGAAATAAAGTATATTCTGGTCTATGAAGATTATTAAACAATATTTTAGAAAAACGAACATTTTCTTTTGAAAAATGCAACTGTAGTATATGTCAACAGCCTAGACTGTCAATAGATGAGTCTATAAATACAAGCCTCGGACAAGAGGGGGAGTCAGTTGCACTTTGGTGCTACAGCAGTACGTACCACGAGGTACCAAGTAGATACAGTGTTCAACCAACTGGATGTGATAACCCGAGTGATCAGCCGATCACCCAGAGAGTGTGTGGTACGATGTTCTACTATCGTCAGTAAACCGACTTTACAGACAACCGATTTTTTTTTCTCAATTAGATTATTGAAATTGGAAAGTAAATAATTTCTAAATCCTATTGGATTCCATTTGCATGTGACAATAGGGATTGTCGGATCAATACTGCAAATTGATGCAAGCTCAGCTATCAGCGCCCGGCAGACTATTGTGGTGACGATGATTTTCAGTTTGCTGACGTCAAATGATTTTGAATATAACGCTAACTTCAGCTAAAATTATGTGTATCTATTTATATAATGTATCATCATTATCAACCCATATTCGGCTCACTGCTGAGCTTGAGCCTCCTCTCAGAATGAGAGGGGTTAGGCCAATAGTCCACCACGCTGGATTTATTGGTAGACTTCACCCACACAGAGAATTAAGAAAATTCCTCACGATGTTTTAACACTCACAAGTATGCCTCTTTGAACAAGTCTCTCTTACTGACTTTTTGCGTTATTCTACTGTGAATAGCATTTGGCCATAAGTCGAAGTGCCATAAAAAAACTCTGTATTACTCTTTCACTGCGGCTAGTTGCCTCGTTGATAGAAGGGTTGTCTTAATTTTTGCCTGGCTGAAAGTAAAAATCTTTCAAAGCACGACTTTTAGATTCCAAAAGGGAAAGCAAATTCATTGCAATATCCTTTTCCGAAGCTGAATAATATGAGAACACCACTTTACACTAAAAGAACTGACGTTAATCCGCAAGATGGCCGAGCAAGCAGTTTCAACGCTAGACCACGATTCGAATAAATTGAGCAAGAGCCTGCGACAACCAGATGTACTTCATTTTATGACGGCTGATAACTTGTCAGCCTATGCTCCTACACTGAGAAAAAATTCCTGGAGCGCCATACTTAAAATACGTAGCAAACCAGACACTATTACTATTAACTAGCACTATGTTGTATACAAGCTGCTTATGTAACATGTTGGTGCTTCTAAACGGTACAATAAGCTGAATCAGTACTAAGCATACGGCATCTATTGTACGTATCCTGCACCTGTAGTAAACAGTGATGTGCTAGCTCCATATGTAAGTAGCTTATTTAGTAGCTTATTTTTTTCAGTGTATACTCACAAAGTTAACTACTGTAGCCAATTAAAGATTGCTTGCCGTGGTGGCTTTAAAAGGTAGCAGGTTTCCACAATTGACAAGGTATAAACCGTAAGTTTTGTTATTTTCTAGGGAATATCATGATGTCCCTGATCGTCAGAACCTTAGCAACTGTCAGAACAACAACAAGTCAGAACTTTGAGGCAACCCTTTCTTAAGTCCCAAAGTTTAATTTCTATATATATTTTTCTGACTGACTTTTTCTGTGACTGGGGACAGTCCCCACCCCATATTTTATGTAAAGGAAAATATTTATAAGAATACGCTTTAGACTTCAACCTTTACCTTCCAAACCTTACCTTTCATAGCCTTCTTAAAATGAGGACTGCCTGGCTACTGCAGATTCTTAGTCCATAGACTATTCCTGAACGTCATAAATCGAGAGAGATAGAAAACCCATTAGGCGGAGATGTCGAGATAGGTAGGCTTTTAAAAATTCTATTAGTCTCACGAAAATAGGGCTTTGATAGATAAAATCGAGCGAATCCAGAGGCGCCCTTAATCCCTCCATCTGACTCGGCCAATAAATATTTATTGCGATGTTGTGATTGGCGCAATTAATGAGCAAACAGCGAACTTCCATCTATAAAGCAAAAATATAATAAAGTACACTGAATATTGAATAGATAAATATAATCAATAATTCTACTAAAGTACTAAAGATTATTAAAGAACTTGTAAATCTGTTCATTATAGTTTTTTTTTAATTTTTGTACCTAGTCTGTACCATAATAGCCCTAGGAGATAATAGGAGAATGCCCTGCAATATGTGGCATAACCTAAAAAATAGTCACATTCAACACATACTCCTATACAAAAAAAAGTTTGCAGCACTGATTTTCAGATATGACCAATGATATATTTTTTTTCGTTCGTTCGTTGTTTAATAAGCGACTTAATGTAAGTCAATTTCCCACATTTGTCCTCCTCAGTTTTGATGCGCTAGTTCCCCATCTCTAGTATAAAATATCATTAGGACCCAGTTCAGATTAACCCGCTACCGCTCACAACATGGGCTACAAAGCAAGATATAAAATCTATTTGTGCTACATGTTGATCAGTCGCTGTACAGCAATTGTTCGATGCTATCTCATAACTGCGGTGGACGGGCGACGTCACGGCAATCGTTGCATTGGCTTATACAGCTATTAATTTGTTTACTGAGATTCATTATTGGCTATTTGTCATACGCTGTGTTTGGCGCTGCTGTTTGCCGCGGTGGAATGGGTGTTTAAAGAGCGATTTTCATTAAAAGCGCCACGTCGAATCGCGCCGCGTCGTATCGCGTCCCGGATTATCGCGTCGCGTCGTGTCACGCCGCGTCAAATCGTACCGCATCGCATCGAATCACATCACGTCGTATCGACCGCAGAAACATTTCCGCTTTCAATGGCGGGGAGAAAAACTACAAACTTTTAAAGACAATTTTTATTTCGGCTTTCCGAAATGATCAGAATTATTTTGGGATCTAAAACTATTTTTATACTATATATTATGATTGATTTCCTGATTGATTGATTAAATTGCCTTTCCCTTGAAAATAAGCTAATATAACCATATCATACATAGCCCGGCCGCGAAAATTTAACCGCCTCTTCAAGGATTTGAGTGTGGGAGTGAAACTTGCAGCTAGAGGCTACGTTCTAGATAGTCAGTAAATTTCTATTAAAATGGTAAATAAACTGCGGTGCGTTGCGGTGCGGAGCGTTTGATATGAGATGAGCGGCGCGAACGAAATTATACATTAAAGTGGAGTTTACCTAATATTTAGAAGTTTCCTTCAACTTGGCGTTAGGAAACTATGAGTTTCCTAATAGCTCATAGGCAATAGCTTAAGGCTTCATAGGCATCAGAGCGTTATCAAACGCGGAATTATGAAGTTTTAGAACATCCCTGTTAGTCAAAGTCAAAGTTAAAATTCATTTAAATTGGTTGCTAAGTAAGCAACCAATTTAAATTTGATTTATTTGGGAGCGTCCCTCAGAGCTATTCTTTGAACCTTTTCTCCCTGTTGATTAGCTAACACGATCACATCCATAAAATGCAACTGGTTTAACACGAAATTTCAATGAAAGATTTGGTAGACTTTCTCCTTTAAAATATATATTGTAGGAAATAGTAGTCTGAGACGAATATGACGTCAGACGACGCGACTTTTTTTCGTAAAGAGTGGGAACTTAGAGAGGGGTACCGATTGGTTGGCGGGAACGACCTGCGATATAACGCGCTCGTCGTACGGTTGGCTCCAGTATACTCGTGGCGTTCGAGGCGTCCACATTTCTTGTTGTGTTATTCTTAAGTTTACTTGGGATAGGTGGGGAGTGTTAGTTAACTATCAAAGGCGCCTTTAACCCTACACACAACGTCCACAAGTGCGTGACTCTACTCAAAGTCTTTCTCTGCCATACTATGGTCCTATTTTGGTTACAATTTGATTGTTAGTTAAGTTGTCCTGACAAAATATTGTGAAGCATAAACTTTGTACGAAATTGGTTTACTTATTTTTGTAAACCACTTCTGAGTCTGCTTATGAACAGCTTATGCAGATTAATAACATATATAATAAATTATTTGCTTAATACGTTATTTTCAATAAATAGGCTATTTTTGTACTTCTGCCTCTCTGTCTGCTGTCTTGTCTAAAACTTGTGAATTCATTTTGACGGGACTTTCACAAGATAGCCGATATTATAAGGATTAACATAGGCTATATTTAATCCCCGTGATCCCACGGGAACTGGGATAAAATTAAACTTTTAAGCAGTTCAAATAAGCTAATATCAATTTGGCACCGCCTGAATCGATTCTACGAGTACAATCCACAAAGTACAAGCTGGTTTTAATCGTAGACATGATTATAATCCTAATATAAAAATTATCAGCAACCTATATCTCACCACCCTCGCAGTCACCTGATGTTATATATTTACGATAATAAGTACGCAATTTATGAGTAGATTATATTATTTTGATAAAAATAACATATAGGTGGCGTTGACCACGGGAAGTTCAACGACCTTCTGAACCAGTGAATTGACTGAATGTCATCAGTCTAGACGGATGATTATGGAAACAGTCATTATGGATGAGTGATATGATTATAATTTAAGGTCCAGTGGTTGACTAATATGAGTTCGCTCGTGTTTCTGGGTTTGAATCCTGCGTCAGGTTATCTAATAATATAAAAATGAAAGTTTTGATTGTTTGTTCGTTTGTTTGCATTGACTAGGTTCCTAAACTACTAAACTGATTTGAAAAATTCTTACACTATTGTGAAGCTACACTATTCCCGAGTGCTATAGAAAGAAAGAAAAGAAAGAAAATTATTTTATTTGGACACACACACACATAATACACAAAAGACAACAAATACTTTAAAACTAAGAAAGTAATTTTAAAAATATAGTGAACTAATAAATTAAGATATTAAACTAATAATACTAAATTAAATCCAAAAAAATATAAAAAAATGATGTGTATGTATATAGGCTATATTTTATCCCGTATTCCTACGGGAACGGGAACCACGCAGGTGAAACCGTGCGGTATCTGCTAGTGAAATCTACATCATCATTATCAACCCATATTCGGCTTACTTGCTGAGCTCGAGTCTCCTCACACTTCACACACGCAGATAATTAAGAAAATTTTCTGGTATGCAGGTTTCCTCACGATATTTTCCTTCACCGTTTGAGACACGTGATATTTAATTTCTTAAAATGCACACTACTGAAAATTTGGAAGTGCATGACCCGGACCAGATTCAAACCCACACCCTCCGGAATCGGAGGCAATTTTCTTACAGGATATTCAGTTTAGGGCACATTAAGCAACTTGGTCATAATTATTGCAATTGCAATTGCAAGCGTGGTGGGTCTAAGTTCTATATTCCCTCTCATATAGAAATGGAGGTCTGAATCTGACCCTAAATAGGCAGATGATGATACCTACTTACTGTTACTTACTTTACTATGCGCTTACTGTAAATTCTCTACATCTGAAGACCATTCTCTAATTCTGATGAAGGTCTCGGGTTCGAAGAATTTTCCGACTGATTGGAGGGGAATATTGGTCATATTTAAAATACATGGCAAATATTAAAAAAAAAATAGCTGAGACCCATCATGCTACTTCAACGGCCTCATTCGTCTAGTGGTTAGCCTATGCGGTTTCGGATCACGAGGTCTTCGAATCCTAGGTAGGGCTTTGAGATACTTAGTTTCAAGAAATTTTCAGTTAAAATTTTCAGCCCGTTGGATACCAGTCATTATCATTAACATCTGATAGTGGTCGAAAACGGATTTAACGTTATCAAACTAAGCCCACCAACCCTCATTAAAGCAGCGTGGTGGGTCTAAGCTCCCCTCTAAGGAGGCCTGGCCCTGTAGTAGGGCCCTTAATGATGATGCTATTCCAATATAGTACAGTGTAGTATAATAAACAGTGAATGAATAAAAAATTAAACCAAAAACGTTGCCAATAATATCCAAAAGTACTTAAGATAACATAGAAAGCCCATAATCACATCGCTAAGTGTTTATAAAGTCCCATAGTGATGTATTTAATATTCTGGTTATTCCTTAAATTGTCTCATTTCTAGAGATACAAACGCCAACTACCTATTGTCTCTCAGGGAATTACATCTGGCTATGCATAGCCCATTACATACTCACACGCAATATTCAACTCTATGCCTATAACAACAGAGTTTAAATTTATATAATAC
The DNA here is from genome assembly GCF_947172395.1 of Bicyclus anynana. NCBI lineage: Eukaryota > Metazoa > Arthropoda > Insecta > Lepidoptera > Nymphalidae > Bicyclus > Bicyclus anynana. Next base: position 875,621 of record NC_069102.1, read on the forward strand.
AAAATTTAGTTACAAAGTATTTGGATAAAAGTGAATTTAGACTTTATATACAAGAGATATGATTCATTTTCGTTTGTGTTGTAGTTCAGTAAGGCTGTTACGCTTGGGTATAGGTTTTCGTCATTGGATAAAGGGTCTATCATTAATCGCACGATAATATCGGTTTGGTAATCATGGATTGCTAAACGATAGTCTAACGTGCCTGTGTCGACGGCCCTTTGGTCGATAAGGGCTTTTGCGGAGAGTACTGCCTTCAAATAATAACTTTGCGAGGTTTGTATTGCTTTTTATAACACATTCGCTCGTAAAGTATTGCTTATTTCGCCACTTTCAATCGTAATGTATGTACGCACATGTGCAGAAAAATGCACATGTGCCTTAATGTAATATATAATATTAACCCACTTGTTACTATCGTTTGATAAAAAGATCAAGTGAGAAATAAAATTCTAAACAAAAAAGTGGGTAGTTTTAAAAAAATATTTATGCTTTTGCAGTTAGTTGTTAACTGTGTGAAGCTATTAGAAGTGGTTTGAGGGTGTTATCGTGTGCCGTGATTTACTTATGCGAGTTGTAACTTAGTGGTTTTTCGTTATGGATTTGTTAAGGTAAGTTAAAAAATGTTTAATCCGTATATTTATATATGTTTTGTAAAATTATAAAAGTAGTGATCTTCTTTTATTTGTAAGTAAAAAAATTTTTGCAATTGCATTAGATTTACTGAAGTTATTTTTGTGTGAAAGTTGGCGTTCCTTATATCAAACAGTAGTAATATCGACTACTATTATTTATTTGTTTTAGGTGTCAAAAAATAGCGTTGAGCTTGAATGAGATTATTGAAGAGCTGAAACGTAATGAAGAACAATCTATTCCAGACTCCTAACTATCTTTCCCCCTAAAAATTGTAACGCTGAATTCACTGATGAAGATTCTGGGGCTGAAAATATCTCTTCAAAATTGACTTGGGCCACAATTGAGAGCTTCAGCTGAAATAAACGTCAGTAAATCATCGCCAGATTCGGATATGAGCGACGAAGTTGACGAAGTTACTAACGTTGAGGTCTGAAGGAAACAGGAACAATCCGACAAAATAGAAAAAAATAAATATTTGCAGAAAACAGAATGTGGCAGGATAGGATAAGGTACAAATCTACCAGAGCCGAAGAAAGTGTCGTGTGCAAATGGAATGTAGTTACTGTGGCAATGCAGCAACAGTCCAACTGACTATATAAATTAAAAAATCTTCACAGCAACAGAAAAAATACATTCATATTGATCAGTCAGCTTTGATAAAAACATATAATGAAAAGATGAATGTAGAAGAGCTCTGATCAAAATATTGGACTGTACCAATTATATTCTAATAATGGGAAAAATGGTATTTTTCGTTGCTTTTCCACTGTATGGATATGGCTGTCCATAATGTCTGGCAGTTATAAAAAATGAACGGAGGAGATTACGACCATATCAAAATTTCGAAGGAGTGTTTCCACTTCTTTGTTAGAAACATACAATGAATGCATTTTCCGAAAGCCTGGTCGATTGTCATAAGGTTATGATGACAGTTCTTGCTATGGTAACATAGGTCATAATAATCCAGTATAAAAATGAACAGCTGCGATGTGCATTTTGTCATAAAAATACCAATTTGTTCTGTAACTCTTCATCCAAAAAGCTATTTTGAAGCTTATCATACACCAAATAACTGAATAATATGCGGCTGTATGCTATACTCGTATGTTACAAATAAAACTTATCTTGGTTATGGTGTTTTTTTTCTTTTTATTTATCACATTCGCTCGAATAATACCTAGTACATACAAGCACAATACAAATCAGCATAAGGTAATGAATTTTACTAGCGTTCCTTTTATCAAACACCATTTTCCGCAATTTCCATACAAAAGAAAATTTATTTAATATTTTTTTAGGTCCTTTGGGGTCATAAATAAACTGTGTACAAAAAATTACAACGATCTAGCAACAAAAGGTATATCCGTAACAACTGGGTTAAACTTTTAATCGTATAATATCGAATGGTACTTTTTCAAATCTTGGCAAAGCGTTGTCAGAAATGTGCTTAACATTTATAAATAAAATTAACTTTGTGAGATAAAATATAACAAAAAACCATTTCATTCTTTAATTTCAATAATTTTGACAATAAATATCAACTATTTATCTGTATCAGAAATACAAAATTATTAATTTACTTTATTAGTAATGCTGGCTGTTTTTGGTGCATTTGTCAAAAAATACTTTGTCAAGAAAGTTAGCCCTTGACTACAATTTCACCTGATGGTAAGTGATGATGCAATCTAAGATGGAATCGGGCTAACTTGTAAGAAGGAGGATGAAATCCACACCCCTTTTGGTTTATATACGACGTCGTACCGGAACGCTAAATCGCTTGGCGGTATATCTTTATCGGTAGGGTGGTAACTAGCCACGGCCAAAGCCTCCCAACAGCCAGACCTGGACCACCTGGACCTTTTGTTTTTTATTTTTTTTTAATCTTTACAAGAAATTAAGAAAAAATTAAGAATACCCCAATCGGTCTAGCCGGCGATCAAACACAGGACGTCCGTCTTGTAAGTCCATTGCGCATACCACTGCGCCACGGAGGCCGTCAAATGTTTTTGTAAAAAAGATTTTATCTATATCACAGTTATAAAATTACAGGTTATCAGCAGTAAGGCAATCAGGGCGCAGACAATAAATAAGTAATGTTACATGTTTTCGTACTCCGAGGGTGCTGCCAGAGGCTCGACCCTCGGCCATTCACCCCCACTTCAAATTACAGGGACGAATCCATTTGTATGACAGTCTGGTAAATGCTGCAATTTACTTTGAACCGATATTAAAAAGTTAAATAGAAAATTCGTTTCTTCATTCATTTTTAACTAGCGGACTCTACTTCGTCCGCGTGGAATTTAGTTTTTCACAAATCTACCGGAAACCATGGATTTTTCCGGGATAAAAAGTAGTCTATATGTTAATCCATACTATAATATATCTCAATACCAAAATTCAGTTAATTCAGTTCAGCAGTCGAGGCGTGAAAGAGTAACAAACATTCATATCATCAAAATCATCAGTTTTCGCGGATCTCGGGAAACCATGGATTTTTTCGGGATAAAAAGTATGTGTAAAATCTATTTCCATTCCAAATTTTAGTCAAATCACTTCAATAGTAGCGGCGTTAAAGAGTAACAAACATCCATACAAACTTTCGCATCTATACTAATATTATAAAGCTGAAGAGTTTGTTTGTTTGATTGAACTCGCTAATCTCAAGAACTACTGGTTCGATTTGAAAAATTCTTTCAATGTTAGATAGCCCATTTATCGAGAAACGCTATAGGCTATATATTTTTCTCTTATTCCTACGGAAACGGGAACCACACGGATAAACCGTGCTGCGTCAGCTAATTTATAATATTAGTAGGATCGTCAGTTTTTGTACAATATTACTCGTAAGTACAGTCACAAATATAAAATTAAATCTTTGAGATTTTCCAACGTGCTTTGTTCCGGGAAGCCTGTAACAAAATCAGCCTGTGTTTATTTATTTCCTATTGGATATGACCTCTGCCTTAAATTCGGAGGGCGTATTCGAATCCGGTCTGGAGCACCTACAGATTTTCAGTCAGTGCATTTAAAAAAAATAAATATCACGTGCCTCAAACGGTGAGGGACATATATCGCAAGGAAACCAGCATACCTGCGAATTTCTTAATTCTCTACGTGTGTGAAGTCTGCCAATCCGCATTGGCCCAGTGTGGTGGACTATTAGCCTAACCCCTCTCATTCTGAGAGGAGACTCGTGCTCAACAGTGAGCCGAATATAGGATGTTAATGATTATGACCAAAAATATCAAGTGGTAAGAGTTCAAATAAATCTATATATATTTTTTTTATAAAAATAGGCAGAATAAAATATGCTAGGTATATAGTATTAGTTTAGCTTTAGTGACAAAGCTCTTCCGGGAAATGCCAGCATGCTTATTTCTTCCGCTAAGCAGCATTGCTGCGAGTTCCTTTATTAAATCCAAAAATCAATCAATCAATCAATCAATCGCTCTTCTCTGGCTCTTCTCGAACTAAGGCGGTAAATATTATCTTAAGCATAATATTATTACCTGTCTGTCGAAAGAGATTGTAAACTAAGCCTATTTGAAATAAATGAATATTGATTGATTGATTGAATCAAAAAAATTAAAATCTACCGTACGATGCCGTAAAGACATTTAAATTTGTAACATATTTTTTCCCATACGGGGTTAAAAAACACTCTTCACGACACCGATCCAACAAAAAATAAAAAAGACCTGTTTCACCTATTTTCATTTTTAAAATAATATTCTCAGGCATATTCCATTGAATAAAGCTTCCATCGGGGACTTAAGCCCCTTAAAAGTTTCGCGGAAACTTCGCAATCAAATTTCAGTATAAGCTAATTGAACTTCGTGAGACTGAAAAAGCTTTGAACATTTAAGCCTAGTTCACAAGTTTCACTTGCAACTATGCTTTGGAGGCTTGTATGGGAAATATGGGTGCTCTTTTGGGATTACTGTTTGTAAACATGGATACACAAACACAGTTCAAATTTATTAAATTTATTATAAAACACGGCTCAAACTCACGTGATACAATGTTGGAGTGTATCCGATTGATGGAGTATGTCAGTTTGGCTCGCGCCGCGTTGCATGAACCAGCTCATGACTAAGGGTCCCGTATGTGTTCGAAGCTAGTGGAGCATACTCCGACGTTATATCACATGAGTTTAGCCGTTTTTTTGTAATAAATTTAATGTGAAACACACTCACGGGAGTTTATATTCTAAAACATCTCAGACTTTCTTTCTTTCTCTAATCTGATATGCTCTACCTACCCTAGAATCCTACCCTCTCCACTCAGAAAAAAATGAAAGTATGTTCACTAACTACGTTTCCCACTATAAATAACTCTTGCATGTTCAAGTTTCCGCATCTGCCCAAAATACATAGAATATTATTAAGTGTAATTGATAATTCTTAAGCCTGCATAGCATAAATTATAATGTAGGTACTTATTATAAGTTTTTGGTGCATTTTTCCTTTCAACAAAAATATTTTAATCACCATTACCTAAGTGAAAGCCGTTTTTGGGGTTCCGTGCCTGAAAAGAATAAACGGAACCCTTTGTAGCTTCGTTCACCTGTCTTTCTGTCTAAAGATCTTTATTCAGGAACGCGTGGAAATACACGCGTATATCAAACTTATAATTAATACCAAATTCTCAAGAAATTTATCAAATTCTTTCTTTACAACAGTTTATGCTATATGGATTTGTAATTCTGAAATAAATTATATTATTATTATTATTATTAACTTTTTTTTAATGAATATTAGTAGAGTACTTCCCGCCAACTTACTGTCATTCAAAAGTTAAGAAGAAAAGTCTTATAATACAAGTAAAGGTAAAAAATTCTAAACAAAAATCTTGCCTCAGTTATATTGAAATAGTTTTCCAATGAATTTCACGAGGTTGTTTTTCTCACAAGCTATTACTTTTCGTTAAAGCAATAATAGGCAGTTTTTACATTTTATAAAGTACTAGTCATTGAATTAATATTTTCAAAGTACGGAACTCTTCGTGCTCGAGTCCGAGTCGCACTAAGCTGGATTTTATTTCTATATGTTTGTAGTGCAAAGAACTACATTACAGCTCCATGTTTCAAAGGCCTTTTCACCCCAAAGTCGGGTATTATATACGGATAATACCCAAAATTTTCATTTCGTGAAAGCTGTAAAACCATATTTTTATTAAAAATACCTAAAGTGTAATCCCAAACGGGGCAGAGGCCGACGCGCCCAAATTTGTTCAACTTTTTTACTAAATTGTTATTACCTCTAGAGGTATAAATATTCTCTTTAATGCAGGTGAAGTGTTACTGCTTGTTATTTTCTTAATTCTCTACGTGTGTGAAGTGTGCCAAGCCGCATTGGGCCAGCGTGGTGGACCAAGACCTAACCAAGAGGGGTTAGGTCTTAGTTATTCTGAGAGGAGACTCGAGCTCAGTAGGGAGCCAAATATGGGTTGATGATGATGATGATGATGAGAATACAAAGCAGCAATAATCATGTCTGATAGAACATCATCAATAGGTTGTAAAGATAATCTCTAAAGTTAAGGCGCGCTTGTCCAAAAATGCCTTATCGTGCTTTGAACGTGCTCAAACTACACGTGCCAGTAAACATGGATTCATTTACGTGATTCACTAAATAATATCTAAATTAATCAATAAACAAGAAAGAAAATTTAACTTATTTATGATAATTGGTAAAAGATTTGTAATTGTTTCCTAGTTTGAACTTTTCTACGATTTTATGTATTTATCTATAGCTTAGCAAGTTGATGATATCCATGATATGCGGGCGACTGACATACTACTACATGAAAGCGCTGGTCTGAAGTCGTGCGCGCGGGGCATCGAGAGTGTTACGAACGAATTTGCCAAGCTATATACTCCTTTACATTTTATGTTTTTACAGTTCTTGAAGTTTAAAATTAATACTATTATATCTGTGGTCTATTTTCAGCACTTTGAACGTTATAAAATCTCACTGACTTTTTAGAGTCCATAGGATATTAGGAAAAACCCCTTTTAAACCGAATATTATACCTCCGTGGCGCAGTGGTATGCGCAGTGGATTTACATGATGGAGGTCCTGGGTTCGATCCCCGGCTGGGCCGATTTAGGTTTTCTTAATTGGTCCAGATCTGGCTGGTGGGAGACTTCGGCCGTGGCTAGTTACCACCCTACCGACAAAGACGTACCGCCAAGCGATTTAGTGTTCCGGTACGATGTCGTGTAAAAACCGAAAGGAGTGTAGATTTTCATTTTCCTCCTAACAAGTTAGCCCGCTTCTATCTGAGATTGCATCATCACTTACCATCACGTGAGATTGTAGTCATACATAATACTACACAATATACATAATATACATAAGCGTACTTACTTGAGTGAAAAAAAAAACACGTAGTTTTTTGTGCACGTTGGATGGAAAAGAATGTTCGGCTTACAAAGTCAATCAAAAATTAATTTGTTTTTCTTTGTACCTATTTCGAGAACTCAAGTCCATAATTTATAAAAAAAATATTAATGGTTCTGAAGTATTTAGAAATGAAACCCCCGAAGGTAAGCTTCGTATCTTCTACAATTGATAATATAGAAAATACCAATTACGACTTTATTAATATTTCCTCTGTTCCAGTAACATTTTCCTAATTACTATTTTTTCTGAGAACGGAATGTATTTAAGCAAAGAAACCAATGAAATTGTTTTTCAGATCTGTTGATTTTTTTGACTTATTGTGGAAACAATTAGAAAATATACATAAGGCTTATAAGTGAATTAATTTAAAAGAAAAAAAAAGTATACAGAACTCTCGGAGCATCAGTCCAGTTAGCGCTTGAATGCCTTTTTTCTTGAAATACAGCGTGATCCTTTTTCACACATTCCAATAATGCGATTTCAGTGTACGAACTAATTGCGAGCGGGTCGTTTTTGGATCCAATAACGTTTATTTTTCATATATACGGGGTGATTAAATTTTTTTCTCGCACTGTGTTGCGGTTTGATTGCTGTCCCCAGTTAGATTTACGACCCGCTGAGGGGAGGGTGTGACATATTAATTTCAAATTTTTGACGGTCGTAAAAAACAGAAATTCATCTGGAATTCTTTTTTTGGTCTGTTATCATTTCCATTCTATTGATTTATTGCTGGTCCGTTAGGTAATCAAGTGGAAATGAATATTATCTACATGAAATTCATATATTAGTAATTAAAATTAGAATTGCAATATTTAAATAACATTTAGGAAGTTCATAATTGTCAATGACGAGCTATATTTTTTGTATAAGATCATATTTGCCATATTATTTTAAATGAACATGCCCAGTATTCCCATCCTCCTCCAATTAATCGGAAAATATTGTATTAGAAGTCGGTATGACATTACTCCAAAGGGCGGGGATCGAACCTCGATCTGGTGATGAGTCCGGCCTTTTTATGATTGAGCTATTATAGTTTTATATTATCACTTACCATCAAATCCTTACAATGATGTATGGGATATGCTTGCTTCTATTGACTTTCTTCTTTAAAGATGTATTAATTAGTTATTAATTTGTTTTTTCACCTCGTCAATGAAACATTTGCATGTGTAATGTGTATGTTTATTAGGTTGAACGTGCTAATCTTAGGAACTATTGGTTTGAATTGGAAAATTCATTTTATGTCAAAAATTGTATTTATCGAGGAATTATTATAGTCAAATAGTGTGCAAAACACAATTATTACAATTATCAATTTCGTAACACCCTGTTTAACGGTTATTTTGTTCTAACAGAAATTAATCAGAAAAATATGCATTAATTAATATAAATAATTTTAAAAAACATTACTCAATTTAAATCTATAGAACTTGAAAGTTTTTCCATAAGAGGTCTGTAATTTGTATTTCATTGTAACAGTCAGTAAAATTTTCATGCCTTATGTTGTAGAGGGGATCGTAATATTAGTAAAGTTGTGAAGATAAGCACATTAAAAGGTTACAAGTTCGTTTTAAGCTTCTATAAGTTCAGCCGAAGACTTAAACTTTGCAGCGGACACAGAATATATTCTATATGTTAGTAACGTTCTTTGTGGTGCTTACATTAATGGGTTGAAACTTTAGATAACCTTTGAACCCGAACGTTGAACTTAATTATTTCTAATGCAACGTACGAAGAAATAATGTTACTATTACATATTATGTAGAAACTCTACGAATTCTATTTCTATTTGGAATTGTAGCGAAATATGTAACATTTTCATTCCAAAGGTACCTATTTCATTTAAAAACAGTAGCCTTATATTTAAGCAGCAAGTATTGAAGAACTTTTTTCAGAAGAAAAAAAATAATTAGAAAGCGAATAAGGAAAGAAAATTGGATGACAATGCACGATATGTTATATGACGTCATTCTAAATCCAATATGGCGGACCACCCAAAATGGCGGAAGAGTTTTAATATTTTTAATTCATTTCTACAATATGGGTAATAAATGAAAGGGCTCATTAAGAGCAACTTGAAGATATGAACAGCCTCAGAGACCTAACCAGCGATAACTAAAAAATAAAAAATAAAATACACGGAAAAAAAAAAAAAAATAAAAACATTTTTTAAAAAAGCATTTGGCTTTTAATTTTTATTTAGCTGAATACATGAAAGTTAGCGTCTATTTCTGTTTAACACGATACTATAGAATGAGAACGATAGCGGTGAATTCGCTGACTAAAACTCACACTTGCGAGTTATACAAATATCGTTACAGAATAGCCTAGCAAGTGAGACTGTAGTCAAGGGCTAACTTGTAAAGAATAAAAAAAACACCCCTTTTTCGAAAATTCCGCGTGCCATCGATCTATAAATGACAGGATTAAGTTATAAAAACATCATTGGAGAATAGCCGTGCTGACGGTAAGTGATAATGCAATCTAAGATGGAAGCGGGCTAACTGTTGGGAGTAGGATGAAAATCCACACCCCTTTCGGTTTCTACACGACATTGTACGGTCACGCCACGGCCGAAGCCTCCCGCCAGCTAGACCTGTACCAATTAAGAAACCTCAATGGGCCCAACCGGGGATCGAACCTAGGACCTTCGTTTTGTAAATTCCCTACGGAGGCTATCATGTGTAAAGTTTTGGTACGTATTAATGTTATATAGAGCCGTGATAGCCCAGTGGATATGACCTCTGCCTCCGATTCCGGAGGGTGTGGGCTTGAATCCAGTCCGGGGCATGCAACTCTTCAGTTATGTGCATTTTAAGAAATTAAATATCACGTGTCTCAAACTGTGAAGGAAAACATCGTGAGGAAATCTGCATACCAGAGAATTTTCTTAATTATCTGCGTGTGTGAAATCTGCCAATCCGCATTGGGCTACCGTAGTGGACTATTGGCCTAACCCCTCTCATTCTGAGAGGAGACTCGAGCTCAGCAGTGAGCCGAGTTGATAACGACGAGTGTTATATAGATAAGTGCGCAGTCCAGGCCAGTCCCAAAGCTCCAAGGCCTCATTAAAACATGTCCAGTCCAGTTCGTCGACACAAACAAGTCGTGACCTGCGCCGGCGCAGCGTCTGGTTGCGCTCCTATTTTTATTATTTCTACTCGGCCAGCTCTCGAGGGCTTTATGCTGACATTTTGAGCGAAGGCCAACATTATTATGAGCCTATTGAGGCTTTTATTTGCAAATAAACCTTCTAGAAGTATTAATAGAAGGCTGCTTTTCATTTTTTTTACAATATTTGTTACTAGCAAATACTCATTCCCGTGCGGAATACGGGGATATAATAAAGCCTATGTTCATCAGGTATAATGTAGAATTCTAAAGGCGTAAGAATCGATCCAGTAGTTTTAAGAACCTATTCAATTAAAACAAACTATCAATATTTTCCGCTTTATAATATTAGTATGGATACAGTCATCATAATTTGACCGTAGCTTATGATATGGGTAACTAATATAACTTATGAATATTCAATCAGACTTCACGTTTTATATTTGGAGAGTTCAGGATTTGGACCCACGAAAAATTTTACCTCCCAAAGTCACTACGGTTCTCTCGAACTCGATAGGTAGGTACTCGATAGTTGTCTACCGTTGAAGACAATGGTCTTCCTGTCTGGTAAAGCCAAATTTATCTCACTAAATCTGCTTATAGTCTGTCAACTGATATTAACTGCATATACATATAACAAAAAAATATCACGGTACATTCGTGCGATCCGTACGATGCGGATCAGTGGACGTTTACCCTAAGAGACATGATTGGCAACCGTGCGGGCAGACAGGGGGAAGTGAAACCAGTCTTAAAAATGGAATAAAATAAAAAAATACCCTAGGTTACACCTATTACACCTACTGATGATATTAATTGCTGATTTTCCTGCCACTTGAGTACAAATCACCGCGTCACTGGTTCACCTAAACGCCACCAATCACCATATTTATTTTATTACATAAAATAATAGCGAATACATTTTACAAGTACGCAATTACAGATGGCTTCCCGTTGCTTATCGCACTGATCTCGGCAAATAAAATCATTAAACATAAAGTTCAACACACGTTCCTTGCGGCAAGCTATTGACCCGGCGACTCGATCATTTGCATAAAATTTATAATTGTATATCTCTTTTTGTTTTATTGTATAATTGTGTCTGGTATCTTTTAAACCGTTAAGATCTATTCTATTCAAATTCATTTCTTAGAAAAACCAATTTCAACGAACAAAATACTGTGACTCTGGATGACCTTACTACGGTCCTGGTCGATTTTATATTTACTAAATTGGCTCAGGTCTGGTCTGGTGGTAGGCATCGGCCGTGGCTAGTTACCACCCTACCGGCAAAGACGTACCGCCAAGCGTTTAAAAGTACCGGTAGGTAGCGGTAGAATTAACTCGTACCGTTTCCAAGTTAGCCCGCTTCCATCTTAGACTGCATCATCACTTAACATCAGTAAGCTCGTAGTCAAGGATTAACTTGTCATTGAATAATGAAAAAAAAACACAATCCATCACGCCTCATTCCCATAGAGGTACTCAGACTTGCTAGAAACCTTGCATATCTACGTTATTTCTTCCATTATCAAACCTTTCATAAAAGTTCAGTGGCTTACAGTATTCTTGACCAGTCCTTTAAAAGCGCGCAGCGTGTCGGTACGATATGGATAAAATTCAAAGCGCAAACGAGACACCGAATTATGACTTTCACGTGAGTGAAAAGCACGAATCGATTGACGCGCGACCCAAATTTTATGACGTGAGCGCCAAAAGCATTTTTACCTAATTGCAAGTAAATTAAACAACATAACGAAAAACCTAATGGCCACGTTTAAGATATATACCTAATTTTCTATACAAAACAAAAAATTAGGAAAATAAGTTTGCTTTTCCTGAGATTGAAAGCAAAATGTGAGCAAAACATGTATTTTTCAAAAAAATAAACTATCGAGAAAAGTTTTACAAATTGTGTATTTTGTATAGTCATAACGAAGCTAACACTTTGAAATATCATTTACCCAAATATCAGGCTCCTAACTTTTCCAGAATCTGAGATCCATCACCATTTGTAACCACCAAATAACATATTGCACACTCTTAATGAGAATGTCGTGAGTTTCATTTGAACGGGAACTACGCGGGTGAATTCGCGGGGGTCGGCTACTACAATTTATATAGATAAAGATATACTCGTATATTTGTGCTCGTAATATCTCGAAGTAGTAGATTTATCACGGCGCTAATCCAGGTCCATATTTCACATTAGTCTGTCCACATTTTAAAGCCGCTGCACCTTGCACCCAGGGGATATTGATACCATAAATCTTTATGAAGTGTTTTATGTAGCTTCTAAAAGATTTTAGCTTGCCCGCTGTTTTGCTGGCTATACGGCCAGTTCTGTTTGTAACTTCAAAATGTATCGAATTTGTAATTTACTAGCAGAAACACGTGGTTTTACCTGCGTAGTTTCCATTCCAATATAGCCTATGTTTATCAGAAATAATGTTTCTAATGGTTAAAAAAATTTTCAAATCGTTCCAGTTTAGTTTTAGAGCCTATTCAATACAAATTCAAAATAAAAGTATGGAAAAGCGAATCAATGCCCGGGATCCGTAGAACATTTTTTACAACTGATTACTATCTAGTTAGTTTTTCGTGAGTAGCTTCTTTATCAACTTTTTTAATTACGAAAATTCTTGACTCTGGTGGCTAACTGAGTAACCAGGATATAAAAAATTCTGAGCGTCAAAACGAGATAATGTGCCTCGCAATTTGTGGGAGCTTTTAAGTTGTATTAGTATTAATTAAGCAACAGTCAAAAAAAACAGCTGGTTAGTAAGAACATTCAATAATCTCGTTATTGATACAAGTTGGGAAGAGGGTAGTTTATTTAAGTTATTATGTAGTTATGTGTTGTGCTAACAACACATTACTACATAATAACTGATTTCTATGTGATTAACGCATGGATTAATTTATTGACATACACACACTCACACATTCCCTCACACACACCACAAACACACATACACACACATACAAACCCACCACCACACACGCATATCCACATAATATATATTGTAATTATTTTGAATTATATAAACTTAGCATTAACTTACCACCTAACTTAACTTTACTACCTAACTTAACTTGTTTGTCACACACTTCATAAACTGTTATATTCTTGTTTCACTACTGTGGAAGAAAGTGATTACCACAATACAGGGAATCCTAGTGTGGAGATCACAGACTTATGTAAATTATTTTTATGTGTACTAGTGAATCAATAAATATTATTATTATTATTATTATTATTATTTCTATTCTATTCTATTCTATCAAAAGCTGTTACTAATCAGTTTTTTTAATGTTTTGTTGAAATTTGTAAGTTGAATTTTTACACAGTTGGGATTTTCGTTATTTTCTTAGATTAATTGAATTTCTATCCCTATATTATAGCAAAGTTTACGCTTACACGAGTAACATGTCACAATTTATTTTTATTCGTAATTATTCTATAATGCTTCCGTGAGTAAATACAATATGTAATCTAATAAGGCAACACGACGCATTATAGCGAAGGTTATGTGCTTAGGAGCTCATTACAGACATGTTTTATGTGACGACCGGCTTCAATAAAAACTATTTAGTGAGGCTTTTTATTTATTTCTACTGCTTTATTTGTATTATCCTTTGTTTTTATGCGACTAGGTAATTTAATATTTGTAATAAATAACTTGTTTTTTATTATTTTTTAAGTATTCATAGTCTTTTTGTCATAGTCTTAGATGGTAAGGGCTTATTAGTACACAAACTACCCAGTAGTAAGTGGCTTTGCTTATCCATCCGAGATCTATTTCCTGATTATTTAAATATAATTCTGATAAGTTTGAAGGCGGTGCTAAACCGGTGTCGTATTAATTTAAGCCGTTTCAAGAGCTACATGAAAGAACACAATCTGAAAAACCTTTATCTTTATGATATTCTGTCATGAGAGCCGTGATAGCTCAGTGGATATGACCTCTGCCTCCGATTCCGGAAGGTGTGGGTTCGAATCCGGTCCGGGGCATGCACCTCCAACTTTTCAGTTGTGTGCATTTAAAGAAATTAAATATCACGTGTCTCAATCGGTGAAGGAAACCATCGTGAGGAAACCTGCACACCAGAGAATTTCTTAATTCTCTGAGTGTGTGAAGTCTGCCAATCCTAACCTCTCTCATTCTGAGAGGAGACTCGAGCTCAGCAGTGAGCCGTATATGGGTTGATAACGATGATGATGATTCTGTTATGGCTTGAATTAGTACATCACCCGGCTAGCTCCACTTTAAACTGATCAGTAGGTAGAACATAATACGATGTTATTTTCGCTTTTTAGTTTAGTCGGTACGTTTTATGTTTTTGAAGTCGGTTGAATTTTTTTTTATTTTATTGTCTACAAGAGAGAAAAATTTGTAGAATGGGCTCTATACGCTGCTCTAATCCGGTTTGGCGGACAACAGAGCTTTAAACTTCGTCTCTGTTACCATTAGTATGATTTGACAAATATGGTTTGCCACTCTGAGGCATAAGAGTGTAAGTTTACCCCTTTAACCCTTTCAAGGTCGGGCTGATATTAATATTTAGCAGTGGTATACACTTTATAGATGAAAATATATACTGCCTACCCTGAGGACAACTTACGAACCCGTATTGGAAATGGAATTTTACAGTTTGTAAATTATCGCATACCCTAGTTAAACACCTTATGCACGCCACTGATAACCTTTATTCAATAGCCCGGCCTAGGAGTTGATCTCAGCATCTAATAATCCATAGTCAGCTTTACAAATGGACTAAGAAGGCTTAGACTTACTATAAACTCATAAATAAACATCGAAGCGTAGTGATTGATAATTGCAAAGTGGCTCGTTTTTTCAAAATGGGTCGCACCAAAACCTTGGATCTGCTAAAAATGAGTCAGTCGCACAAGATTGTATACAAAATTATTAAGATAATAAGCGGATACGTACGTTTTGGTCACGATCCAATTGACAATGATCGGTGCCGCGCGATCCTAGTGATGTCGCATTATCGTGTCGATATTTTTACAAAACATCGACATTAATTATTTATTATATACTTTACTAAAGTTATATTATTATTGATTAAGTAGCTAAGTATTTTTTTTTAAGTTAAAATAAAGTTAAATAAAAGTTAAATAACAATGTTATCGTGGATTATAAAGCACTACGCTTAAGCGGGTAATTATTTATCAGGAATAATTAAAAATATTTAGATTTATTTCCATTAGTGGTTATACCCATATTAGTCTTAAAATTATATAAATTAATTAATTGTTGTAGCTTTATATAAAACTATTATGAAGATAACGATGTGTTTATCAAATAAAGTAACCTATATGTTTCTATTTTAAACGGGACTATTCTCTTTTCTTCTTTAACAAAGTAAAAAGCGTAAGAGTGAAGTCTAAAAATAGTATGAGTATAACAAAAAATACATAGTTAAAAAAGCGGGTAACATACGACATCAAAGATTCCATTCCAACCTCAGAACAAAGCAATTAAAATTTAATGATTTACTGAATAACCTTGTTATATACGATATGAATGTAACACATAAAGATGTTATGATTCTACTAATTAAGTTGACGAGATCTTTATACGATAATAAATAAATAGCGATAAATCCGTCTAATCCCTTCACTATTGCCGACTAACCTTTACTCGACTGTATTTTGCTTTTGCAAGTTTAATCATGCTTCGTGGCCGTTCGTGACGCAACGTTTCGCAAGCCTAATCATTATTTTATCTTACAAATTGTGTTCATGTTGGTACTGACGACTGTCGATATCTCGGTTGTTATCGAGCGTGCCCCGTATCGATAACTGGAGTAATAAATTGTTTATCATCACTAATGTTAAATTTGTAATTGAGGTGCACAGCAAGGACCTTTAAAATTATTTTTTGATCTGAAATTAATTCTCAAGAGTCGATCTTTTCTTACTTACATTACTTACGTCATCAACCCATATTCGGCTCACTGCTGAGCTCGAGTCTCCTCTCAGAATGAGAGGGGTTAGGCCAATAGTCCACCACGCTGGCCCAATGCGGATTGGCAGACTTCACACACGCAGAGAATTGAGATAATTCTCTCGTATGCAGGTTTCCTCACGATGTTTTCCTTCACCGATTGAGACACGTGATATTTAATTTCTTAAAATGCACACAACTGAAAAGTTGGAGGTGCATGCCCCGGACCGGATTCGAACCCACACCCTCCGGAATCGGAAGCAGAGGTCATATCCACTGGGCTATCACAGCTCTTGTCCTCGGTGGTGCAGCGGTTAGTTTGAAATTGTATAATTTGTTCTTAGACAATTTAATAATGATCTGTTGAAGTTTTTCAAACATTGAGAACTTAATGTTAATTAGGTAACTAATATATTATTTCAACAAAATGCGCTGCAAAAAGCTTCTTTAAATATCATTTATTAAAGTATTGATAAAAAGTACTTACCTTTAAAACAAGAAAAACCACAACAAATACCTACCTTTAAAACAAGACAACGAAGGGTTTCAGCTATAAAAGCGTAAAACATAAAATGTTCTTTCACAATAAAATATAATTTATTGCAATCAATATAGCGAATTACGCAACCATTACTCAGAGAGCAAATGACGCGTACTATCATACGATTATTTTATTTTTTATTCGTATGCCTATTGCTGAGCAAAAGGATATACTCCACAGACTGAAGCTCTTCAAACTTTAACATCCAACGGCGATTAGCAAACAACATACTAAAATATAAGGTAACCAATGGAGCAATGGATTTGAAACAGTAGCAAATCTTAATGAATGCAATATTTGATATGAAGTCATAGTAGACGACGTTTTTAACCTGTCGCGACTTGTAAGTCTTAGGCACGTCCGCGCGGTGACCAATAGGTAGAGATTTATATGTGTGAAAGGGTTAAATAAAGCTAATTAGGCAATTTAAAAGCAGTGGAGATATCATTGGATTGAAACATATTTTAGCGATTTTTCACAAAATTACGCAATCAAATTTCGAAAGAATATGTTAAAATATTTTAAGAGGTTAAGTAGAGCTTTTTGTGATAGTGTTTTTCCAAGGACGTGTTACAGCCATGATTATTTTTACCACCAAGCAGAACTGCTATGTCCCAGTAAAGGGCATAGGTATAATTACAGGCACATGAGGATTTACACTGACGCCTCTAGGTGATGAGCACGGGGCGACACTAAGTAGAAAGTGTTTCTTGCCTGCTCTGTAAAGTTTTGTTCTGTTAATTGGCGATGGTTTTCCACTGTCCATCAGGTGGACCATATGCTTAATTCATCAATTATTCATTATTACTATATCTTGAAGTCAAGAGTCCTTCCAACCGCATCCTACCATAGGTTATTTGTTGCTTATCATCAGGCGTTGCTTATCATTGCAGCCAAGAGTTAGTCTGTAGTATAAAATAATCTTGTCATATTTGACCTTTTTGGCGAGATATTCCTCAAGAGTTTCGCGAAAATACCAATATTTACATCATCATCATCATTATAAACAACCCATATTCAGCTCAATGTTGTACACGAGAAAACTCCTCTCGGAATGAGAAGGCTTAGGCTAATAATCCACCACGCTGTCCCAATGCGGATTGGCACACTTCACTCACTAGAATTAAGAAAATTCTTATGTGATATTTAATTTCTAAATAAAAAAGCATGTACCGGCTTAGTTGCGATCCTACGCCCTCCGAATCGAAAGCCGTAGTTGTATCCATTAGGATAACACGGCTCTATCCATGAAATATACTAAATAATAAATTACAGGGGTAACAATGACTAGATGTATAAGATTATTTGAACGTGTTAAATATTTAATTTTGTGAAATATAACACGTTATGCTATCTCTTAATGCGACGGCTTTTATACAACCAGTTCTTAAAGTTATCTTCTAAAGGAAAAATAAAACAACGTCGCTTTTAATCGCATCCCGTCTCGCACGAGGCGGCCATTCTAACTAATGAATCACATTCTGTTTTGATTCTCGTCAATGTGTTGACTGTTGACGTGCTAGAGTTTCCCGGTGATTTTTATGTTGGAACACCATTTTGTTCCAATAACAAATTCGATACTAACACTGAGGTTAACGATTTATAAGTAAAAGAGACGCTGATACTTCGTCCGCAAGAAAATTGGCGTAAATTTTCATCGTAGATAGGGACGTGACCAGTATAGAACATATAATAAGTATAGTATAGTAAGCCATTCTTAAAAGATAGATATTACAACAATGCAAATGAAAAATATTAGATACGCTATAGATATGGATGGCCGGGACCTAAACGATTACGAGGCAGAGGCAGACCACGTTATCATTATGAATTTCACCGGCAAAAACTGTCTACTGAAGGCAAAAAGACCGGTCAAAATGGCAGCACCTGGAGGAGGCCTTCACCAAAAAGGATTTTTCTTTTAAATATAAGGGAAGAAAATAAACATTTTAAAATTATGACTTACTTAAATTAATAAATTAACAAAGTAAAATATTTAACATCTAATTAATTATTAATTGTAAACTGTTAATTACAAGAAATTATTTTTTATTTATTTCTTTATTTATAGATGTGGACCATTGAGGATTTAGACTTTTGTAACAAAAGTCTAAATCAAAGGCTCCATAGTTCAAACTCTATAGTTGACTATCAACCTATAGTAGGAGCAATGACCTGACAAACTTCTAATTTTAAAAATGAAGAAGGTCTGGGTTTACAAGCTCTTAGTCCACAAGTTAACAACTAAAAAAATCATCGTAATTCGGTTAAAGTAAAACAAAGCCGCGCGACATTTCCGTAAAACCGATTTCCCCGTATCCAATAACATTACCTGAATAGAATGAACGAGCCTTGGAGACACTACACACAAGCCCAATTACCAAATTACATGCAAAAGTATTTTACTTCTCTGTTGCCGTGTTATGTTGTGGTATTTGAAGTGGAAATATTAATATGTTTGATATGATATGACATTTTTCTTTGCACACATATAGGACTATAGGTATTAAATAATATACAAATACTTAAGCAAAAAGGATCCTTTCCAGACATCATTGGTAGAATTACTTTTATAAAAATCAAATTATCCTACTTAAATCAAAGGCTTTCTTCTATCATTAGGTGGATCAATGTCATCCAGCGGATGACAGGGAGCCGCTGAATGCAGGCGGCTCAAGATGGTAATAAATAATTAGGTAGCACCCGTATATTTTTATCACAAAATAGCAATAATTAATTTAATTACTCGTATTAAGTACATTTCATTTTAGTTCATTCATTCAGTTCATTTTAGTTTCAAGAAACATTTCATGAAAAATCACGTATCTTCATACCAAAGGAAAAACGGTCTCTTAGGCGAAAACTCTCTGTCGAGTATGTCACTTGATATTTTGTTAAATGTAAATAATTTATGGAGTCGGAGTAAAAGTACGCCTCGTGTGTAGTGATCCGCTCAAAATTTGCAGGATCACGCCATTTTTTATGCAAAAACCACCTGACCACAAACTCACCCAAAAAGACCATTCTTCATATACACAATACCACAACGCATCCTGTGTCAATGACCAAAACTGACTCACCGATGTCCGTTACCAATGAGTAAGAATTAATTAAACCTCGAGAAAACGATAAAATTAACACTCTCCATCTCAATACTTGGTCTATCAGACCCAGTACCTGCGGATAATAATGGAATAAGAATTTAATGGAAAAAATAATATGTTTATTCAAGCAATGAGGCTTTGATTTTGTCAATAGTCAATATTCATTTATTTCAATTCGAAACGTCATTAATATTATAAAATAATGGTGATAATAACTAGTCAAAAAACTTGAAATTAAAATTACGAGGGTTCCAAACGCACCTTGGTACGAGAAGTCTTAGTTTTGAATAAAACATCCAAGAGGTAAACTTCAAAAATTTGGTAGGTTCATTTACAAGCGGCTTTGCTAACCAGAAAATGTTGCGTAAATAAATTATGACTATTGTATAACTATGACTAGTATTTCAAGATTCAGCATTTACTGGATTCGTCTTTTGATTGATCATAGTTTAAATCAACATTTTGAAAAATCAGATCCTGAATGTAATGCACTTTAAAAGTACAATGTAAGTATAAACTTACATTGTAGTTTTATTCATAAAATTATAGGGAGAGAGTTAAAAATAAGTTGACTAAAATACAAAAGAAAATTCCTTCTGAAACCAAACAATCGCAGCATAGCTTACTATAAATTTAATCAGTTAAATAACTATTAAAACACTACGTGGGATAAATTAGCCCAGTAGCAATGAATTAACGATGCAAGAAGGAACGTTCGTTCCTAAGTGTTAATCGATGAAATTGCAGTGGTCCGTCTGACTTTAAGAACAGAGTTTAAAATGACTTCCAAGATTAGGTTACCGTTAGGGTTCAGGACGCTTCGGCGAAAATCGACGATTTAGGATTTGTTTTAGTCGTCGAGTTAAGTATATACAAGAAGACATAATTAATTTTTGTAATCGTAGGTAATCTGCATTTCAATGCTTTGTCGAGATAGCATCAGATGGCGATACGATTGGGCAATTGTTGAGGCTAAAATTTTCCATGACGGTTAAACCTTTTAGAGTTCTTTAAAACATGCAGTGGTAAAATATATCTATATTATTACTATTATGTATCTATGTTAATACAATACTAAACTACTTATTCTGATTTTTCATTTTTGATAACGATTAGTTTTACTGATTATTAAACACAATTTTGTATATTCTAAAAACTTTGTGCCATTTGAGGTTTTTTCCAAATATCTGGCATGGGTGGTATATTTTTTATAAATAAATTATACTTATAAAAATAAGTGGAGTTGTATAAATTATTTATAATTCATATAATTCCACTTAGTTTTTGGTAAAATCGAGACAACCTAATACTTACAAAGTTGTTTTCTTGGCAATGCTGCTTATGGACCCAATGGTCCAGTACTTTGGTCGTAGCAAACATTATAAGTTTTGCTAACTGTAAGCTTG
This sequence comes from Bicyclus anynana, assembly GCF_947172395.1. Lineage (NCBI taxonomy): Eukaryota > Metazoa > Arthropoda > Insecta > Lepidoptera > Nymphalidae > Bicyclus > Bicyclus anynana. Next base: position 896,801 of record NC_069102.1, read on the forward strand.
TAGCTTTTTGTTTTTAGTTGATAACTGTTATTTGGAATTATGGTAAGGACAGGTCCATAAAGATGCTCATGACAGGGATCCGAGATAAAAGATTTTATACGTTATTTATGGTGGTGTACGATTGAAAATAATTGGGTTTGGATGTTGCTGATACTAAGAGACGTTTATTTTTAACTGTGTAAGTTGAATATCTGATCATTTAAGTCACTGTTCCTTGATATCATAATGACCTGGAACGATTATTGACTTCTGATAGTAAAACCCCGCATTGGAACAAGGTGGGCCTTAACTTTGTTTTCCTTTACTGTAATATGGCAAGCCTTTCCTTATAATAGGCTAATCATTGAATGTAAAACCTGCATTTCTTGGTTAAATAGAAGGTAAAAAACATGAAGGCTATATATAACAGCAGATAAGAAGGTATAAATTATTATAAAATGTATCAAGCGAGGAATAGTGTTGTGCCTCTATTACCAGCTCACGCTCCGCCATTATATGCCAAGGGCGAGCGATGCGATCTGTCTTATGTCAGCTAATAACATGCTACAACATAAACCCTTTCAAAAGCCGAGATTAGCGATCTTGTGTAAAGCTAATACTTCGTAAATAGAACAGATTTCTGGTTGACAAGTAGCGCTTTATTATGTTTTCTAATCTCTATAATACTAAATTTAGTATTAAATAAATTTAGGTTCATTAAAATAATCTATAGAAAGTATTTATTAGTCAGTTTAAAACTTTGAAAGAGTTAAGAAAGACGCGCACGATGTCGCGGACAACTAACGCAAATGTTTACATAAATAATAATTATCAAATAAAGATGGCACTCTAGACATCTGTCGAGCGTGTCATCGTCCTGGGGAGTCCCTCAGGCATATTGTGTCCGGGTGTTCTCACCTAGCTAACGGCGAATACTTGCACAGGCATAATCAAGTAGCCAAGATAATCCACCAACGGTCCACCACATCAGTACGGCCTTATTGCTTCTGAGATGCTTTACTATAGGTACGACCCAGCGTCAGTTCTTGAAAATAGCAGTGCATTGCTCTACTGGGACCGAACGATCATCACTGATCGATCGGTCAGTGCGTCGTGCAATAATTGTTGATATTACTGTATATTGAAGCGGGCTAACTTTTTAGGAGGGGGATGAAAATGCACACCCCTTTTCGGTTTCTACACGACATCGTATCGGAACGCTAAATCGCTTGGCGGTACGTCTTTGTCGGTAGGGTGGTAACTAGCCACGGTCGAAGCCTCCCACCTGCCAGACCTGGACCAATTAAGAAAATCTCAATCGGCCTAGCCGGGGATCGAAACCAGGACGTCCGTTTTGTAAATCCACCGCGCATACCACTGAGCCATGGAAGTTTGTATTTCTTTAGACAAACTTTAGATGGCGCGCATGTTACATATTTAGGAGAGTGTAACACTTCAACCTTTCTTAAAAGAAATAATAAATCATCATCATCATCATCTTCATCATCATCATCATCATCATCATCATCATCATTAATTAACAGCCGATGGACGTCCACTGCGACTGTCCACATAGGCCCCTTGCATAGACTTCTAAACAAACGGTCTCCAGCGGCTCCCTGCAACCCGCTTGATGTCCTCGGTTCACCTAATGGGGGGTCGGCCAACACTGCGCTTTGCGGTGCAGGGTCACCATTCCAGCACCTTAGCACTCCAACGTCCATCGGCCCTTCGAACTATGTGCCCTGCCCATTGCCACATCAGCTTCGCGACTCGCTGAGCTATATCAGTGACTTTGGCTCTTCTGCGATCTCCTCATTTCTAATTCGACCACGCAGAGAAATCCCAAGCATAGCTCGCTCCATCACCCGCTGAGTGACTCTGAGCCTTTTTATGAGGGCCACAGTCGAGACCTGGTCGCTAACTGTGGCTCTCAAATAATAAACAGTAAACGTAAATTTTTACTTTTACTATTTTTATTTCTTTGAGCTGTGATAGCCCAGTGAATATGCCCTCTGCCTCCGATTCCGGAGGGTGTGGGTTCAAATCCGGTCGGGGGCATGCACCTCCAACTTTTCAGTTGTGTGCATTTTAAGAAATTAAATATCACGTGTCTCAATCGGTGAAGGAAAACATCGTGAGGAAACCTTAACACACGCAGAGAATTTTCATAATCTCTGCGTGTGTGAAGTCTGCCAATCCGCATTGGGCCAGCGTGGTGGACTCATTCTGAGAGGAGACTTGAGCTCAGCAGTGAGCCGAATATGGGTTGATAATGATGATGATGATGATGTAAATTTTTATGACTCAACCCCAGGACCTCGTAATCCAAAACCGCATATCCTAACCACAGCACTAACAAGACAGTTTAATGTAAATAATAATTAATTGCTAAACACCAAGATCGAATTACAAATGCTAACGCAATAACAGCCGATGGATTGTTTTCCCATTATCAGCCGTTAGCACAGTTTCCGCGATGCAGTTATCTTATCGCCAAGGTTGCCCGCATTGCCTGTGGTGAGTTCATCAGGAACATTTCTTTCTTATTAATTAAATTTGCGAGTCGCATAGTTGGCATAGTGCAGTGGGTAGCTTCTGCATCCACGACCGTAGGTTCGATATCTACAAATAGAAAATAGTTATATGATAAGCATGGATACTTTCCCGTGTCTCATTTATTCATTATTACAACGGTACAATATTTCTGTATTTTATTATTTTGTAGGTTGTTGACAATCTAAAACATCAAAAATAACCATGCGTGAGTTTTATTATTAAATCCACTTTGTAGTAGAGTACGTTTTTTTTCCGAAATCAGTACTTTTTGCCCTATAAAACGTATGCAATTTGATAGCTAACGATAACTACTATCAGCTATCAAACCTCACAAGGAATCGCTAAGTACGTATTTACGTAACCTTGTATGTATGCAACTTTAAGCAATGGGCAGGCCACATGTAGTTCGATGAGCCGATGGACGTTGGGGTCCCAAGATGCTGGAATAGCGACCCCGCACCGGAAAACGCAGTGTTGGTCCACTCACATGTCACATGTAAAGTCGGCTGTTAATATAGATGATGATGATGATGATGATGATGATGATTTATTACTTCTAAAAACTTTTCAGTAATATTTCTGAAACCGGAGAAGTTATTGTGTTACACCTCCGTGCCTCGGAAAGCACTTTAGGCCTCTACCTCGGTCATTATCATCTATCTACTCGTATACATATACCTAATACTGGTAATTTATTAATCCAAACATCTGAAAAAGGCTAGGCGGATTTTAACGGTTAAACATACCAAATGGTAGGTTAAAAACATGATATATTTTTTACCGTTATATGATGTATTATAAACATCGTGCAGTTATTATCAGATTTTTTCAATTTGCAATTTGTTCAGTATGTTAAGCCGAGTTGAATTATACGTGTTACACTTTTCAAAACTCACTGTACGAATTACTGGTTATTGAATCTAAAATTTCTATGCCATTACTAAGCAACATAGTACGATTTAGACGAAGAGCCAGTGCAATAATATCGTAAGCGTAAATACACGTATTAAATCAAATCAAATAATCATATGTGTGTATTGATTGTACTTGATTAATGACGACGTATGTCCAGCAGTGAACAAATAGAGGCTGAAGATTGAATGACGGCGTAAATTTAAATTTTATGGACTTCTGCAGGCTTATTCACTGTCTTTGATTTATGCTAGTTGACATATTATACGGAATTGAGATGTAACAAATGTCATCCGGTGCTTACTGGTAGATCATCAAATAGATATCACACAGTATGTGTGATATGCATTTGATGTTTATTTTAATAGGTTGATAATAATGACCAAAATAGTGAATAGACCAGCTGGTCGAGTTTGTTACGATGTCTATGATATTTTCAAAGTGGACAGTGTGTGTCTCTTGTCACTCTTTTTAACAATACTAATTATAAATAAACTACGTAAATGATATACCTACATATAAACTACGTATTATGTTAGAATAAAATAGACAGAGACAATTTAAGGTGGCAGTACTTCTTCAGTGAGATCTTTCAAGTAGAGCTGTAGGTATTTTTTTAATTTTCTATTATTCTAAAAAATATTATTCTTAGTTTTTAACTTTTTTACTAGTTATTAAGTTAGCACTGCAAAAATCCAGGATTAATATACAAATCACCTTTGTGGTACCTGTAAAGTAAAAACTAATATATTAGCATTTCCTTGTGTAAATTTAAAACTACGTAATAATGACGTATAATGTGTTTCCATAGTGAAAACAAATAACACGGAATTTCTATAAATACGCCGCAACTGTTCAAGTGGTTTCTGTGACGCAGATCGTCACAAATTATGTAATTTTCGTACAAAATTGCTCCAATATTTTGACTCAATAGTTAAGTTACGACTTCGACTATTAATTTGCAATTTTAAGGGTTTTGCTTGATTGCATAACTAACATAACGTTGAATTGGACATAATATCTCATCTCCCGTATGGTCTAGTGGCTAGGATACCTGGCTTTCACCCAGGAGGCTCGGGTTCGATTCCCGGTACGGGAAATTGATTTTTTATAATTATTTTTATTGCAGCGAATACAATAACAAAGAGAATATAAAGATAAGTATTATATTAGAAGTGAAAAACAAAACAAGCGCTACTTAGAAGTCAACTTTTTAACCGACTTCTAAAATGGAGGAGGTTCTACGTTCGGCTGTATGTATGTTTTTTTTATTAATATGATGTACTTAGCTGACGTCCAGCGGTTTCACCCGCGTAGTTCTTGTTGGAATACTGGTATATATCCTATGTTCATCAGGGATACTAAAGATGAAAGTTCAAATTGGTTCAGTAGTTCCAGAGCTTCTCTAACGCAAACAAACAAACAACATCCTATCTTTCCTCTTTCTATTAGTGGTATAAATATCCTTATTTATTTACTTCTCAATATATTGTACTTGAGAAGTATTTTATTTTATATTTGCTTTTAAATCACATAAAATATGTCAGTGTTTTTAAGAAACAAATGTGATATTTTGTCGGTTGTTTTGTTGCAGGAATTCATGTTGTGGCCTCCTCGATTATATCGAATATCCAAGTCTAAATTTTAATGGTGTGTATAATTCGTCAAAGATCGTATCGATCTTAATGTAACGGGTGTGCAATAAAACGTAATGGTTTGTGTATTATCTGTGTATTATTGTCTGATGTTAGACAATTACAAGCCAATTATGTGGCCATTGTGTTCTCTAGATTATGGCTCAGGCGATTCAGGGTAATAACATAAACATACAGGCCACGCCTCGTTGCCTTTATTATCATTATGGTTATGATTATTTGCAATAAAACATTATTTATTGTGGCCAATGTTTGAACAGTTGTTGTTTTATAACAGGTGTGTTTTTTGACTAGGATTTTTGTGTAATTTTAATTATTACAAACTGAAAATCAGTACTGTTTATTATACTTAAATTAAAGTAATGAATGAAGTTTAAGTAATTTGACGTTCCGGTAAGATACCTTGTAGAAATCCTACTAATATTATAAACGCGAAAGTTTGTATGGATGTTTGTTACTCTATAACGCCGCTACTACTGAAGCGATTTGGCTGCAATTTGGAATGGAAATAGATTTTACTCTGGATTAACACATAGGCTCCTTTTTATTCCGAAAAAATCCATGGTTTCCTGAGATTTACGAAAACTGATGATTTTGATATGAATATTTGTTACTCTTTCACGCCTCGACTACTGAAATAAATTAGCTGAAATTTGGTATTAAGATATATTATAGCCTGGATTAACACATATACAACTTTTTATCCCGGAAAAATGGTTTCCGAGGAATTTGTGAAAAACTAAATTCCACGCGGGCGTCCGCTAGTTAGTAAATAATTAAGGAAGCAAAGCTAAGTAGGTATTCATAACAGTTAATCAAAAGAGATTTTCACTGTGATGTAGTCTGGTTCATCATATTAGAAATTACTATTAAACGCCATGTGGTTTTACCTGCGTTGTTCCCTTTCCTGTGGGAATACAGTGATAAAATATAGTCTATATTCATCATGGATAATGTAGGATTCCAATGAAAAAATATTTTTAAATCCATCAAGTAGTTTTAGAGTCTATTCAATGCAAACAAACAGAAATAAATAATAATCAAATCTTTCCTCTTTACAATATTAACATAGATAAAATAAAATCTAATCATCGATACATGAACTTACATACAAATAAATCTGAAGTGTTTGCCTTTTCATCATCATCATGTCAGCCGATGGACGTCCACTGCAAGACATATTCCTTTTGTAGGGACTTCCAAACATCACGCCGCCTGCATCCAGCGAATCCCTGCGGCTTGCTTGATGTCGTCAGTCCACCTATTTGCCTTTTATTCCGGGATAATCTCCGAGCACATTTTAGTGGGACTTTCATTAGAAGATAGATGAAGTAATTGAGCAATATAGGATTTCTAAAAACTGAATTACACCCTGACGAAGCCGTGGGTGTCCCGGAATTTATAGTAATTCTCCCCCAAAATAAGTCAACTAATTTTAATATATTTATGACACTTCCATTGCCTGTTATACGTTGATCTAAGAGTTAAAAATTGTTTTACTATACGTTTAAGAAATCTACACGAATATTTGACAACTTTCTCCCATCTCCCGTATGGTCTAGTGGCTAGGATACCTGGCTTTCACCCAGGAGGCTCGGGTTCGATTCCCGGTACGGGAATATTTTTTGATAAATTGTATTTTCTATATTTCTACTTTTGAATAATCGTTTCACATCATATTAGTATTTTTTTATCTATCTCACTCAGTACAGAGTTATAATATTAATTACGAGTATCTACCTACTACAATAAAACTTTTATCTGTGCCATGTATTTAAAACTGTCTTAAAAATCATATATTCGACACATTTTCATATCTCCCGTATGGTCTAGTGGCTAGGATACCTGGCTTTCACCCAGGAGGCTCGGGTTCGATTCCCGGTACGGGAATATTTTTTTAATTTTTTATATTATTAACAATTAAATTATTTCAGAGTTTAGCGTGACCAGCTGGCCTATTCACTATTTTGATCTTTTCAACCTATTAAAATAAACATCAAATCAATTGACAAAATGTCATTTACCTACTGTATGATATCCACCAGTAAGCACCGGATGACATTTTTACATAGAATCTCAATTTCATTGATGTCAACTAGCATACAGTATATGTAGATGATATTGTGTCAATTGATTTGTTGTTTATTTTAATAGGTTTAATAATAAAGACCAAAATAGTGAAAAGCCAGATTGTCAAAAAATATTTATCAGAACTACAGCATATGCAGCAAAAGGTTTTTGATACGTTTCAAAATAGTTCAGTCAAAATAGACATTCACCCTAGCACAAAATCTTACTGCATGTTGAGTTACATCCATCAGAACCACGTCTATTTATTAACCGACTTCAAAAAAAGGAGGAGGCTATCAATTCGATAGATTTTTTTAAGGACAGTTCGACGGCCGGGCGTTGCTCGCTCCTAACCTTCACCTGCGCGACACAAGGTCGCTGGAGCTTCCTCATCTCACCATTTTTTTTAAATTTTTTTTACCGTCCAAACGAAAAGATTTACATTATTTAAGTACATAGTTAAAATCTTCGAACAGTGCGTGTTGCCAGTGATGACCAGTTCCGAAACTTGGTCGCTAGCTATAGGCCTTATGAGAAGGCTCAGTCACTCAGCGGGCGATTGAACGAGCTATGCTCGGAGTATCTCTGCGTGATCGAATCAGAAATGAGGAGATCCGCAGAAGAACCAAAGTCACCGACACAGCTCAACGAATCGCGAAGATGAAGTGGCAATGCGCGGGGAACATAGTTCAAAAAGCCGATGGACGTTGGGGTCTGAAGGTGCTGGAATGGCGACCCCGCCCTAAAAATTCAAAATTCATTTATTTCAAGTAGGCTCAGTTTACAAGCACTTTTGACACGTCAGTTGACTATTTGTAAAGATTCTACCACCGGTTCGGAAGGCAGGTTCTGCTGAGAAGATACCGGCAAGAAACTCAACAGTTGCTCTTTTGAAAAAGTCATACAGTATTACAATTTACATTTGATAACAATTAAATTACAATTTCTTATAGTTTTATTTCCTGTGTGAAGGTAGAAGCTGATCCAATGGCCTCCAAGCACCTTTGTCGTTAAGGAACTCATCAATAGTGTAGTAACCTCGACTACAAAGCGCAGTGTTGGTCGACCCCCCCACCAGGTGGACTGACGACAGTATAATATAATAAATAATGTGGCACCATAATATATATAAGTCCATACTCCAGTCATTAGACATTCTCCCTTACTGGAAATCTTACAGGCCTGCCACACACATTAGGAATGGCATGGGAAGTAGCGAGGAAAGTAAGCAGACAAGTAGTGAGGCTACGTTACATAGAGCACTTAGGCAGTGCTTGTAGACAGACAGGTCATCATCGCGGCAGCGCGAGGAGCAGTAAAAGCAGCACGAGGAACAATCTGGCAGTTACTACAGTTTGAGTCACATCCATCAGTTCGTCGGTCGCTTGCAAATCACCCGCGCGATACAAGTCACTGCAGCTTCCTCGTCTTGGACATAGTCAAGACAGTTATGTTAGTGGGTGCAACGGTAGTCCAATGGGCGGGAATCGAAACCACGAACACTCAAACTTGAGTCTTGAGTGGGATAGTTCGACGACCGGGCGTTGCTCGCTCGCAACCTTCACCGTAACGACACAAGGTCGCTGCTGCTTCCGACACGTCGCAACTTTAGTCACAATGTCAGAAGGCGCGTGACTTTAATTGATAATAGTGATGGGAAGATAATCTCAAACAGACAAACGTATTGACCTGTCGACAATGTCGATTTAGTTTTATGAGCTTCATTCGATTTCATGCGAATGCATGCCAGTTCAAGGACTTTGTGTTTCAAAGATTTTAAAATTAGCAATCTAATACAAGACAAAGCCCTGTCTGTCTGTCTATTTGAAACACAGAATATAGAACGCTAAAACTAACGCTTTAGCAATTATACTTCCGTGGTTTAAAAGACTATTGAATAGATTCTCATGCGATTTACCAATAAATAGAATAAATTATGAAAAAGGTTTCGGTGTAATTTCGCCCAAACTATATGCTACCATACACATTATCTATGGCATAACCATATGGCACTCCATATGGAGTAACCAGAGAGAGACTTTTCAAACTGCGTGCTGAAGCCGGTGCGTGCTCAGCCCACAAAAAAAAAGTCACGCGTCTCCTTGACATCCGCATGTACAAACTTTTTTCATAATTTGTATTTCAAAATTTAACACTAACAACGAGAGAAAAAGACGCAAAGCGTTATTTAAAGGATTTTTTGGGAATTAATGGGATTAATAAAATGAGCATAGAAAGTTATACTTAAAAGATAAATATTATACCATCGTGGACTTTTTTGAAGGTCTACTAAAGACATAGTCATAGCATAGCATAGTCCACCACCATGCATGTTTTTATTTGATTGATTGCGTTATATTATTTAGCAAATGTGTATTGCAACGCACTAGTGTAGAATTATTTATAAGAGGTTCTTGAACTTTGTTGCCATGTCTTTGTAAAAGATAGTTTGATTGGTTCAGAGGACTAATTACTGGTGTGAATTACGGAAAAGCGCAAAAACTAATGACCTCACCGCTATAGAGCCTTTATAATGGTTGGTATATTTAGAATATATTTCACTACTTTTTTAACGCAAATTTATATATTAAAAGATACTACTGGTAGAACCGATATAATTCACGTAACTATTGTGAACGTATTCATAAGTTAAAATAATAGAATGATTTCGTATCGAATATTTATTTATTATTATTTGAATAGTTATTTATATTATAATCACTGTTTTTAAATAAAACGACATAACAACTAATGTAACTAAATTTTATCTTTGCTTTTGAGGTAGATACTTTTTTCTGTAATCTAGATAGGTAATACGAAAACTATCAAGTATATACTATACTTGATAGTTTTCGTATTACCTATAATATATATATATAGTAGTAAGAGTATGTATGTGGATTCGGATCAGTAAGAGACATGTTCTTACTGGATATAAAGCTTTAGTTTATAACAAAGTTATGATAAACCATAATAACCAACCATAAACCAAGACAAATTACTATTTAAACATAAATAGTAATTTGTATTATACTATTTTCGATTTTAGTATTTTTAAAATTTGTTCTAGTAGATATAGAATTATATATATAATTACATAATTTGGAGAATTATTTTATTGCTGGATGCTAACTTTATAATGAATAAAGTTTTTAGTTACTTTTAGTAATCATTTTCATCTTTACATTTATCTGTACCATCCTTAATTCAGTCACTAATCTAATCACTCTTTTTTTTAATTTTTCCACATATTCACAATTTACATCAAATTATATATATTTGAATCAAAGAAAAACAGATATATAGTTTTGACCTTGTATAACCGTTTGTTTCAGTCGGATTATTTTTCTATTTAAGCCTCAGCATTTTACTTCTTATGTACAAACGTATTTAAATTAAACAATCCCCAAGAGTACATAAAAACATTTCAACAAAACCAAAAACCTGTATTTCGATGTCCCGGCGGAGGTCCTGGTTGATTTAATTATCACAGAGCGTGTACTACTTTGTGAGCACTTGTATTAACTAATGAATGAATAAATTTAGCCACCAGCTCCTAAACTATAGCTTGGCAAGTTCGTTAATGACACTCTCATGATATGCGGGTGACGGGGGAGAAAGACTGTGCGGGTGTGAAGTCGTGCGCGCGGGTATGAAGTCGTGCGCGCGGGGCATAGCGACCACCCGCCCGGTCCGCACGAACCATTGGAAGTGTTACGAACGAATTTGCCAAGCTATAGCAGTAGTTTGAGTAAAATAATACTTTAAGCACTCTATGATAGAGTCGATAATCAGAAATTGTAGCAAAAATTTCATTTCTCGGTTATTTTCCTCGTTTTTTTCTATTTGGCAAAGTAGGTAAGTGTGTTTTTTGTGAAATGTAGGTATTATTACGTTAGTTACTCTAATGGGAGTGCTGATGCGACCTTGGCAGTTAGAAAGGTCAGTGGCGTTTGAAGAAAAACCTATTTTTGATCGCTGTTAGGTAATAATGTAATCTAGAGTTACAAATTTGTTTCTTCGACGATGAATGTCTCCGAAATAAAAAGTAAGCGTCATTTCCTTAAGATAACCATGTTTTTGTTACTACCAGACTATTTCTAATAGCCTTCTACAGGGCCATTAAAAATAGGAGGGGCCCTTCTTATAGAAGGGCGCTAGGCTGCTCTAACTTTTGATTTCAAGAAAGAGGTCCTGAATTCTAGCTCCGGCTGGGTCGATTGAGGTTGTCTTAATTGGTCTAGGTCTGGCTTGGGAGGATGAGGAGGAGGAATGGAAAGCTTCGGCCGTGGCTACCGATAAAAGACGAACCACCAAGCGATTTAGTGTTCCGGAACGATGTCGTGTATAAACCGAAAGGAGTGTGGATTTCATCCTACACCCAACAAGTTAGTCCGCTTCCATCTTAGATTGTACCATCACTTACCATCAGGTGCGATTGTAGTCAAGGGCTTGTAAAGAATAAAAAATAAATAATAAAGCCGCTACAGTCCTATCTCCGTAATTGACCGTACTTACTTATGGTAGCTCTACCTGACTGACTGACTACCTGAGCCAGGATTCTAACCTAGGACTTCGTGATCCGAATCCACACACATACATACATTTACTGGACTAATGAGGCAATTAACCAAGTTGATAGCATGAAACGTTAAATAGATGCCAGTTGATGTAGGCTTGAGCATTTATTTAAAACAGAACATCGAACATTCGCCGTTTACTGAACAACTAGCCGATCCATGCGTAGAGCCAAATATTGCTACGAACATCTTGAGAATTCTAGCGAACGCTCTATTCGATGCTCGTCAGAAGATATTCTTCATGAAGTTATCAGACTTGACTGCGTGCTAGAATGCTCGCCAGAACGCTCGATACGAGTAGTATGCTTGCTAAAATGTTCACGTATTTTTCTGTGATGTAACATTCTCACTAATGCTCATTACAAGCGATTAGTCAAATCTATCAGCACCTTTATGTTCTGTTTACCTTGCAATAAACGTGCTCTCTGGGACAAGGGGGTCTTTCTGTAATTACACCGATTTCCTACTTCTAGAGTGCTATTGAGCATTTCTTGGCTAAAAGATACCCACACCAATAGCCCAAGTCATATCAAACCCTGGTCTTCATTATCCGTAGCTATTTCTAACTACTGATTCAAAAAGGCAGCGACACTAATTAGATTGATGATAATGAGATGCCGAAAAGAAATATCAAAAGTCTGATTTTAGCGTGTAAATTAACACAAATCTTTGAAGTTTTTTCGGTTTTGGCAGATCGCTGACTTTTTTGTCTCCTCTTATTCTAGGTATTATTACGTCAGTAGCTTCTGGTGGGATGGTTCCAAATACTGGCTCTTGTTAGACCAAGAGCTTACAATATCCAGATTTACCTCATTTTATGAAAGCTCAAAATTTGTCAGTCTACCATAGGTAATACTGCAGTCAATTATGGAATTTGCAACGTGGAGGCTTTGGAAAATACTCAGGTTTCAAGGATGCAGATCCAGAATTGTTCAAGTTACCATTAACAAACCATATTCGGGTCGCTGTTGAGCACGAGTCTCCACTCAGGATGAGTATATGAGAGGTGTGTGAAGTCTACCAAGCCGCTATGGGCCAGCGTGGTGGACCTAAGCCTAACCCCTCTCATTCTGAAAGGTTGATAATGATGATATGGAATTAAATAAAGCTTTATTATTATTAGTTATGTTGGAAAGTTGACAAACATTCTCCCTTCATAAAATGGAGTATGTCTGGCCATTACCTTGTAGAAATGAAGATCAATGTTTTCCATCGTAATACTATTCTGACGGCATCTGTGGCGCAGTGGTATGCGCGGTGGACTTACAAGACGAAGGTTCTGGTTTTGTGGACTATGCGAAAGCCTTCGACTCGGTGGAAACCCGGGCTGATCGGGTGGAAATCAGGGAGATGTAATCTCTTTAAAAGTATTTACCGCCGCTTTGGACGTCTTTAAGCTTCTGGACTGGGACGGACTAGGCATCAACATTAATGGCGAAAACATCACTCAACTGCGGTTCGCGGATGATATAGTCATCATGGCAGAGACTCTGGAAGACCTGAGACCTCATCAGAGTTTCTCAACAGGTGGGCCTGAAAATGAACATGGCCATAACGAAAATAAGTTGTATAACTATTAATTAAGCAACCGTAAAAAAAACATCTGGTTATTAACCACTTTTGGTAAACTCCCTCCCTCCTCCCAATTAGTATCAATAACGAGGTTATTAAAAGTTACTAACCAGCTGAAAAAATCTTGGATTGATTCTGCTCAAAACTGATTCAACAATATTGGAAAATGTAACAGACAATTTTTATTCATATTAATAACATTAGCAAGTACATACAACAAATAGGTAAGACTTTTCTAAATTAGGTAAGTCATTAACTTTTTGTTGTTATGTTAGCTTATTAGTCGGCTCAGAACTATTAGCTTTGCTGGGCATTCGGTGAACTAAGTGACCTGTACCTTCATAAGGTCAATGGTTTTAGGGGTAATGACCATCTGAAGTCTGAAGTTATATAAGAGGGCAACTGGGTTACGCGTCTTATCAAATGAGTCATCATTAAGAATCCTCATTGAGCTCACTGTTGAGGACGAGCCTCTCAGAATGAGAGGGGTTAATAATAGACTAATAGTCCACCAAGCTGGCCTATTGCGGATTGGTAGACTTCACACCCGTAGAAAATTAAGAAAATTTTCAGGTTTGACGAATTTTTTTTTTCACCTTTTGGGACACGTGATTTTTAATTTTATAAAATATCTGGTGGTGCATGCCCGGATTGGATTCGAACCTACGCCCTTCGATTTGAAGATTCACTGGGACATCACTGCTCAAGTCACATTTTTATGTCTATCTATATTCTAGATTATTGTATGACGTCAGCTGACGTCGGTTCAGCCTTGGCAATTGGCTCCCAAATGCCGAGTCACCTTCACCTTGGTGCGCGAGGTCAGTACCCGGGGGCGACGACCGGCGAGCGAGCTGTCAGCTAGAACTAGACTCCGCTTCAGCCAGTATGTTACACTTTACACTTACGTGGCTTTAATGATGGATTAATTGATTATTGTTAATCTTATATATTACACTAGCGGACTTTAGCGGACGCCCGCGACTTCGTCCGCGTGGAATTTAGTTTTTCACAAATCCCTCGGGAACCATGGATTTTTCTGAGATAAAAAGTAGCCTATGTGTTAATCCAGGCTATAATATATCTTAACACGTTGAGTGCGAAACCAGGTCAAAAAGACCTGGTTCGTATCTCGCTTGCAGTGCTGACGAAGAAAATTGTAGACCTCTCTATCTTGCGAAAGACATAACTTTAATTTGGTTCGGTGGACGAAAGAGATGGATGTATATTTAAGATGTAGATATTAGAGTCCAATGGTGTACCTACCTTAATACCAGGTTTTTTTTAATCTTCACTTCTGGTTCACTTCACACTGATGGTTTCACTTGCATTGTTGTTTCATCATCATTAACAAAACATATTCGACTCACTGTTGAGTAGGTTTCTCCTCTCAGAATGACACCTATATTAGTCTATTCGTTAGTTAGATTAATAGTCTAATGGGGGGCTAATAGTCCACCTTGCTGGCCCAATTCGGGTTGGCTAAGAACGTTCTCAGGTATGCAGTTTTCCTCACGATGTTGTTCCTTCACCGTTTGAGACACGTGATATTTAATATCTAAAAAGGCACAACTGAAAAGTACATTCCCTGGACCGGATTCAAACCTACGCCTTCCGAATCTCAGGTAGGGGTTATAATTGTCTTTTGCGCTATCACGGCTCCAGCAATACATTCATTAACTCGTGTACAAAACTTAATTGGTCTTGCAGTTTCCGAGTTTTGCAGTTACAGATGGACTCAATGACACACGAGGGATCCTATAAGGATTCCGTTTTTCCCTTTTGAGTAACCTACGGAACCCTAAAAACAGGAAAATACAATTTGATTGAAATAAATTATTACAATGAACTTCACGTATAACCACAGAGCCAGTAATCTAGTTGTGTGGTCATTTTAATGCCGGCAATAACATCAATTGGATTCTCGGAAAAATTATCGAAGCTACACAACGCGGGTGCATATTTAAATGAAAACGGTGAAGCCGCAAAGCGAAATGACAAATTACTGTTGACGGCCTTTGTAACCCGTCCCTTTGATGTTACAATGTGTTCTTTACAAACCTCTTCGGCGCATGTTAGGGCGAAACCTGCAGTGCGGTAATAGGATGACTCTTTTGTCGCGGCGATTAAATGACGACTGTCGCGGCGGCAAAATGACTACTGTCACAGCGTTGAATTGAAAGCTTCTGCAGGCAGGTTTGCATGAGTAGAAAAATACTGTAACTCGTCATCGACATGGTTACGTGGCGTGTTAACCTGACCTGACTTTAAGGTCATAATTTTAACTTTTCACTTCTGTCGACGATAGGTACTCATGACTGCTTTGTGTTTTTAGTAGTAGTTTTTATTAGTAGCGCAAAGGCTTTACACTCGAAGTCAAACTGCTTTCCGAAAGTAGAAAGAATATATTTGTACTTAATTAAATTCGCGTTTGGTTATAAGTCTAATGAATAAATAAATGATTTTGTTAACGTGATTTGTCGGAATATAACCGATTACTCTATAAATGATACGTGATTTATAATCATGAGCTTGTTTAACAATAGAACGTAAAGCTAAATTAATAGTATATTGTATGGGTTTAAGTTTGATTTATTATAGCATAATAAAAACAATAATGTAGCGACAAAGTTTACGCAAAATTTGAGAAATATGTAAGCTTGAACGCTTGAAAATTATATATTTATTTATTAAGGATAAATATCCACAGTTGTAGAAAAGTATACCTACCAATGTAAAAATAAGTATAGTTTATATTTAAAAAAATAATACGATTTAAGTATTTACTCACTTCACGTGGTAATGTGGTCTTGTCCTTATTATGGTCCACTATTATCTACTCTTCAAAGATTTTCAGGTACTGTGATCTCTAATTGTAGTGCCATAAGGTTCAGATTTCCTCATAGTAATTTTTGAAGTACTCTCAAGTTTTCCGCGAATTTTCGGAATGATTTTTCTTATTTCACCTGCCAACGATACGGTTCATACCCATTGATATGTTATTTCGGGATATAAAGTTAGTTGTACAAAAATTTATCAGATAATACGTTATTTATAAATTATTTTTTAATAGTTATGTGGTTTTTGATGTAAAAATATAATTTTAATTAGTGATATTGACAAATTTGTAATTTTCCAAATAAAATAATTTAATCATGAATTTTTATTTTACCAATAGGATATACTAATAATAGGATTATCATGCACGAGGCTTTAAAATTTTCTGTTCCCATCAATACGTTGGTTCGTTTTTTGTCTTGTTAATAACTTGTAAACCACGAAAAGTATGTATGTGGTTATGTAGAACTGAGTTATTCCTAGCATTAGTGATTTTCTCAAAACAATAATTGTTGGCCCGCTATAGGGAAGTTTGTAGTATTACAACCCCGTGCCTTGCTCTCAAGGTCAAGCTCATAAACATAATATGATACTGATCGTTACAAAATCAAAAATTATCACCGTAAGCCTGCATACCCGCATTGCAGCAGTGTGGTGGGTCTGAACTCCATATCAT
Organism: Bicyclus anynana; assembly: GCF_947172395.1. Lineage (NCBI taxonomy): Eukaryota > Metazoa > Arthropoda > Insecta > Lepidoptera > Nymphalidae > Bicyclus > Bicyclus anynana. The sequence continues at coordinate 913,642 of NC_069102.1, forward strand.
CTCTCCTATAAGGCAGGAGGCCTGGCCTTGTCAGTCGTTACAATAGCTGATAATGAAGATGACGATGAAGTATATTTTATTTCACTATATCTTTGGGTATAATATCAATGGTTTCCTTGATCTTTTGAAGTGGCAAGCGCTCTTTCAGGAGCAGGTTAACAATGATTGATTTAAGGTAAGAAAAACAAACGGGAAGGTTCAATTTCAATTAACCGGACCCTTTGTACTAACATTGATAAGGGCCGTCGGATGATTAGGTTTTTCTAAGCTCAATCTTTACTTTGGTCAAACACGGATATTGTACAGAAATTTTGTTCAATTATTATTAAATACACATAATATTGGTAGATTTTGGGGTTCCAAGGTGGAATGGCGACCCTAAAGTGGAAAAAGCACTGTTGATCGAGCCCCCACTGGATGGACCGACGGCATCAAGCATGTTGCAGGGAGCCGTTGGACGCAGGCGGTTCAAGACTGTGGTGTTCGAAAGACCTATGTCAGGCAGTGGACGTCCATCGGCTGAGAATGATGAAAATTTTTAAAATAAAGTCTTCCATCGAACTGACAGACAGTCTGTCTGTCAGCTTGCTATTCTAAAATAAAGTGATTCATGAGGAAGGCTTAGGTGTTTATAATTTGACAAAATCAAAACTGTAACTGTGATGAAGGAAAAGCATCGTGAGGAAACCTGCCAATCCGGGATAGGGCCAGCGTGGTGGACTATTAACCTAACGCCGCTCATTCTGTGAGGAGATTCGTGCTCGATAGTGAGCCGAATGTGTGTTTTCAATGATGAATTTGATAAGGTTTTGTGTTAGTTACTATAACGATAATAATTGCTGGAAGTGTCGGAAATAGTCCTTAGAATTTCCATTGAAAACGCCTGTCTTTTGAGAAATAACAAAACAATGCATGACCAACATCAGTATTGGTCAAAAATGATACGTGATCACCATTGCAATACTTTTGTACACCAAGATTTCTCCTAAGTATGTGCCCAACCCTTTTAACCTTTTCAGCTTTGCAATGCATTGAGTTATAAGTATAGGACCTATAGTATCGATCCCCGCATGCTATAAATAAAAGGTAGACTTTTCTGACAGTCTGTCATAAAAGTTGCAGGGGGTCCGGAAGGCGTCGAGACAAACTTTTACAAACATTCGCTTTGATGTAGCTTATTATTAAAATGTTAAATTGAATAGGTATCGTAAAATAGATCGCATCGGTTATAATAACACTGAACGATACTGTAGCGTGGTACAATTTGTAAAAATTTAGCGACTTAATCAAAATAAAAATTAATTTATTTCAAGTAGACTTAGTTTACAAGTACTTTTGAGATTAAAATCAGCGTCTGTTCATTAAATTAATTTTGCTTCTTGTATGAAGATGAAAGCTGACTCATCATTTCATCATAATAAAATATTCTGCATAATATGATCTGCTTTACTTTTCTTAAAGTAGAGGATTTTTCTTATAGATTCAATTGACGTGATAATAATGGTTTGCTCCGTAATAATATGCCTCCTTGGTTCAGTGGTTAACCCTTGTGGCTTCTGATGACGATGGTCCTGGATTAGAGTACTGGGTCAAGCTATAAAATAATGACCTTTTGTTCTTCTATGATTATTTGTTAAAGTTGAAAGTGGGAAGTTGAAAGAATTGTGAAGTACTACTGTCCCCCTGTCGTCCCCGGTGTTTTTTGGTCTACAATGATCCCTGAGCCCTAATAATGAATGATGAATGACCAGATGATAATTAATTATTATTTAACTCTCCAATACATGGAAGCGTAGCAACGCTATCAATTACAGCCTGAAAGTTTCTCGATAGAAAAAGCTAAATATTTAGATAATGTAAATGGTTTTATATAACGAATAAAGTTTATATAGTTAGTTCGATCCAAGTGTCGAACTCAAAACAAAATGAAATAATACTATTTATCGCTTGTAACTTAGAACACCCGAATAAAATAATAACAAGCTTTGGAAACCCGTTACAATATTAAATTTACATTATTATAGGGAATAATTTAGTGTCTGCATTTGATGAGGAACCGGGAGCTATCGGTTCCAGACTGCCTTACCAAAGGGTCACAGGTTCATATTGCAAGTCACTATCATCGTTATCATTTGCTATCATCATCATTATCACCATAATTAATTTGGAAATTTATTGAGTATGCCAAAATTAACGCAAGATTTGTATTTTCCTTTATTTTTGCAGTAAATTGTTGGCAATCCTGAAAAAAAAAAATGTTTTTGGTGAGGAAGATGGCTTGTAAAGAAAACAACCATGGTTCGCTCGTTCATAATGTTTTCCGTCTCCCCACGTAAATCTATATATATAAAAATGAATTGCTGTTCGTTAGTCTCGCTAAAACTCGAGAACGGCTGAACGGATTTATCTCATCTTGGTCTTGAAATGTTCGTGTAGGTATAGGGAAGGTTTAAAAGGAGATGAGAGGATGAGAAAAATTAGAATAATAGCTGGGAAAACCATAAAATCAACCATTTTCTATTTCCCATATAAACGTTTGAGTTTAAAGTAGGAGTAGGAGTAGGTTAGGGGTAGAATAGAGGTAGGGTAGGGGTAGAGTAATATAGAGTAGGGATAGGGAAGAAGTGCACATAAGTCAAAGCGAAGCTTGACCGGGTCCGCTAGTCATGAATAAATATTCTGTTTCTAGGCCCAAAGACTAACTAACTAGGTAATGCGAAATCAACAAATATTATAGAACTAACAAAATATATGAAATCGTACCATACCTGTGTATATTTGGGGGTATGAAACAAAATAATTAAAGGCGGAACAATATAATACGGCTGAATACTGTAGCCCACGCCTCGCGTCTACGTTACATGCTCGCGTGACGTTTCCGAATTTGGCCAATTAACAAACAAACACCCGTCAATCACGAGCGCTCCCCTCGTGCGCTTACAGCTGATTTTGATTTTTAAAAGCTATTGTGAAACCTTTTGTGCTACATGCTCGCCTGGTAGCAACGTCTGGTTACTGGTTTATTTCTGGTTTGTATGATGATGGTTTTGTTTTGGTTCTAGTTGTAATTTGATGGATGGAGAGTTTGCGATAGCTAGATAGTTATATAGAGATACCTCATTTTAGGAGGATTGAAAGTTTGTCAACTTATACTCTACCTGTGTTATTCTGATACTGCTGATTAAGATTTTTATAAGATATCGTCAAAACTTTTGTGCTACATGCTCGCCTGGTAGCAACGTCTGGTTACTGGATTATTTCTGGTTTGTATGATGATGGTTTTGTTTTGGTTCTAGTTGTAATTTGATGGATTGCGATAGCTAGATAGATAGATATATAGATATACCTCATTTTAGGATTGAAAGTTTCTCAGCTTATGATCTACCTATGTTTGTCTATTACTGCTGATTAAGATTTTTATAAGATATCGTCAAAACTTTTGTGCTACATGCTCGCCTGGTAGCAACGTCTGGATACTGATTTATTTCTGGTTTTTATGATGGCGGTTTTTTTTTTGGTTCTAGTTGTAATTTGATGGACGGAGAGTTTGCGATAGCTAGATAGATAGATATATAGAGATACCTCATTTTAGGAGGATTGAAATTTTGTCAGCTTATGCTCTACCTATGTTTGTCTATTACTGCTGATTAAGATTTTTAAAAGATATCGTCAAAACTTTTGTGCTTTATGCTCGCCTGGTAGCAACGTCTGGTTACTGATTTATTTCTGGTTTTTAAATATGGCGGCTTTGTTGTATGATTAGTTCTAGTGTTAAGGTTGCGAATGGAAACTACGCGGGTGAAACCGCGGGTTTGCTAGTAGATGAAATAAACAGTAACCGTTGAAAGAAGTTGCTACTAGGCGACCATAAAGCATAAAAGGCGTTAACGTCGGCTGATGCACCATACTTCCTCAGTCCGACTGATGTTGGAAGGTGTTGACCAGTCCACATAATATAGGAGCCGAACTACTTAAACAAAATTTTTTAAACTAAAAAAATAAAACTTTTATTTTTTCGTACATAGTAATTCAAATAATTCCGACTATCCATGTAAACACGCCTTTATTTATTCTTGCATTTTAAAATTTTAAAGTTTGGCTACGTCATTATTATAAGGATGCGTATAAGGGACACATTTGAAGATACAAAATAAATATTATTTACTCCGAAAATATTAATTTTAGAACACATGTTCTTTGAAAATTTTTAATTAATTTTCGATAAAGAATATAACCCCAGAGTTATAGGAAGTACTCCCCAGTACCCTGTATAATTTATACTAAATAATTGTTGGCAGAAAGTAAAGGAGATAGTCCATTTCAGGTCCACTCCTGTACACCGTATCATTAAAATTTTAAAAATACAAGGATTTTATTAAAATCTAAATAAGTGAATAAATCTAACTAAATAATTAAATTAAAACCCAAGTTTTTAAGTTATATCAAGATGGCGCCCTTAAAGAAAATATGACATCATAATTGACAGCAAACGTCAAAACGACTACTGCATTAAAAACGTCATCAATCCGCCATTAATACCCATATTGGTGTTGCATTTATTGGGAGAGAATGAATATTATTTCGAAAGAAGTAAAGTAAATTCGTAGATTTGTATACGTCACGATGAAGTTATTATAAGTTGTAGCGTACAAACAACATAGCATAAATGTATTTGTAGTATAGAAAATAAGATGCGCAATTTGTAGTTCAATATATTCGAAGCTATTTATTAACTTGCAATAAGGAAAAAAAGAGGTCGCTCGCTGTAGTTCAAGATGAAACCTTGAGCAAGGCACCGCGGGTATTCACTCCGTGCACCGTGCGCCGCCCACGGGCCGATGACCTTCAACCTTCGCCAGACTTCGATGCTACTTATAGTAGAGGAGCCGAAGAGGGGATTTTTGTAGTTACTCGAGCGCGGCAGATAAACATAAGGGACTATGCCTTACACTTTGTCGAATACCTCCACCGAGTAAGCCCTTAATATTGGTGGGTACGTTTAGGGCAACCAAAAAAAAACTAACTTCATAAATACTCAACCAGCACGTCAGATTAAGATAAGGTAGGTGAGTTGATAGCTAAAAACTGCACATTTCGAAAATCTGACGATTTGAGCGTAACGAAATGGAATGGGAGGGTTTCAAAGTTACAAAATTAAACCCTTATATTTTAGTGCTCGAGGTACGAGTGCGATTAATTTTTTACTTATTTTTAAGGAAATAATCTCCTAATTAATCGCAAAAATTTTCTTACAATTTCAGTAAGCCAAAGTAAAAAAAATTGTTTTTAAAGTCTGTAGTTTTTTTTTCCACCGCTAAAAGCGGAAAAGTAAATAACCATTTATTCTTCTTATAATTTAATCTACCAAATGTAATCGGTCTCAATGACGCTCGAGTAACTGCAAATTTAGCATCCCGGGTTCCCCTACTATTACTCTAAGTTTCTTTCTAATAGGCTTATTGCAATTGGACTGAGCTGCTACACCCAGACATAATTGTATATTTTATGGCCAAAATTCAAAATTCATTTATTTCAAGTAGGCTCAGTTTACAAGCACTTTTGATACGTCAGTTGACTTTATGTAAAGATTCTACCACCGGTTCGGAAGGCAGGTTCTGCTGAGAACAAACCGGCAAGAAACTCAACAGTTGCTCTTTTGAAAAAATCATACAATATTATAATTTACAGTTGAAGATAACATTACAATTCCTTATAGTTTTACTTCCTGTGTGAAGGTGGAAGCTGATCCAATGGCCTCCAAGCATCTTTATCATTGAGGAACTCATCAATGGTGTAGTAACCTCGATTAAGTATTTTTTTTGACACATTGCTTAAAGCTATGCATTGGCAGGTCCATCACAGTCTTGGGGATCTTGTTATAGAAGAGTACACCCAAACCTACAAAATATTTTTTTACTCTTTGGAGGTCAGGCTACGCTCCTACCCTCAGAATACATCAGTAGCCAAGTTCAGCCGTCATTATAAAGCACACTTTCTGCCATAAAATTGTACCTACCTGTATAGCACGGCACACAACACAGCATACAATAGATAAGACTGACAAATCGCTTGCTCATGAAATTACGCCAAAAAAGAGTAATTTCAATGGCTTCATCTTCATATGCGATCACATCTTCTGGAGTTTTCTGTATTCTGAGCTAGAGACTAGCCTACGATTTTACATACTTAGTTCGCGTTCCCGCGGGAAAACAGGGATAAAGCCCGTCACTGACAAATATCGTTCTGTTGATAAATTTAAAAAAAAATCGGCTTAGTAGATCCAGAGATTATCACTCTCACAAACTTTACCTTTTTTAATTCTTTACAATATCGAATACAATCTCACCTGATAGTTAGTGATGAGGCAAACTTTCATGGAAGCAGGCTAACTTGTTAGGAGGAGGATGAAAATCAACACTTGATCATCGTACCGGAACGTTAAATCGCTTGGCGGTACGTCTTTGTCGGTAGGGTGGTAACTAGCCACGGCCGAAGCCTGCCACAAGCCAAACCTGGACCAATTAAGAAAACCTCAACGTCGACCTATTTAGGTATAGATTATTTCGCTAGAAATCGTTTGATATTAAATTTTAAGAGTATCTAACGTAGGGTCGACATAATTTCTCAAGATAAAACTGACGAATCCCTACGAGCAGGTAACCCAGAAGGCTTTTTTTCGTCAACTACCGCAAAATAACGCCTGCTTCTATTCAATACTGAAACTCAATATAAAAACACAAAGTCGTAAGCTTAATTCTGCCATAAAAACGCCCTTAAAGCTAAGCGAAGCGTGGGAAATCCATCTAATGACTGAAACTGGGCCACACGTCCGCCATATTTAAATTAGTCTAGCTAGCAAAGAGGTTTCTTTCATGCTGGCACGGTTCAACTGAGGCAGCCGACATGAAACAGTCATCAGGGCACATGTAATAGAACATTAAACACCCATATATTTATTATAACCATAAATCGGTCTACATGCTTCGAGGTGCATCGCTGAACCGCGGGCAAAGTGCACTGCACTTAAATCCTAATCCCGCAATCGATTTACAACTTTAAAACAATTCCAATTAAAGTTTAAAATCACTTGCAAGTTTTACAGTCGTTGTACCGTTTAGATTGTAGGACGAGTATCGGTGATCATATTCTGGAATGCACCTTAATGCGAGTAAATAAATCACATTTTTCGACGCTATCTACAAATCCTTCTCAATTTTATGGCGTCAGGATGATTTTTTGAATGTGTACGCAATAATTTGGATGGTAAAGTTGATAGTTGAATGTAATTATGTATTGATTTGTGTCGTTTTGGAATTGGAGGCAGGAAAATTGACCTCAGCTGTGGTGTCCCCGTAAATATTTGCGTCGGACACGGTTCTCGCCAAGCAGTAAAGGATTAGAAGATGAGACGTCTGAATTTTGAAGATGTGTTTGATTTTGTTAAAGCTAGACTGAAATATAGTGCAGTAGTTTGTGGGGATTTAGATGGAAAGTTCTTCGGACAAATCGGTATTGTTTTTGAAGAGCTCGCACAGATATTTCTGTGAACAGATTTTTGCTTCAGATATTTTAAAGGTAATTTTATATCTATGATTATAATATATTTAAAATTAAGAACTAATACATTTTTAGAACCGATTATTTTACTATTAAAAAATGTGATGCACTGTTTCTTTAAACACAATAATGTGCAATTTGTAATTTAGCATTGACATTAGTCTAACTAATGACTATGGGTTACTATTGACCTTGTATGCTATAAAGAAATTGAATATTGTGTGTCTCAATTTTTTTCTAAAAGGACATTAGGATAGAAAAAAAATAAGAGTAAGTAAAATCTTATTTTTAAAAAAAATAATTTTCAGGAATAGGTGATAGAAAGTGAAAAACCATAGATCATAATAGAATATTCTATAAGCATTACCCTTGAGCAGTTTTTCTTCTTTATCTCATATCCATATTCGGCACACTGTTGAACTCGAGTCAAGTTAGGCAATATAGTCCACCATGCTTGCCCAATGGAGATTGGCAGACTTCAGAGATGCAGAGAATTAGGAAAATTATCAGGTAAGTGAGCAGGTTTCCTCACGATGTTTTTCCTTCACCGTTTTATACACGAGGTGATATTTAATTTATTAAAATGCACATAACTGAAAAGTTCGAGATGCATGCCCGAACCGGATTCGAACCTACAACCTCCGGAATCGGAGACAGAGGTCATCTCTACTGGGTACAGCTTCTTTCCGGGGTTGAACCCAGGACCTCCGTCTTAAAAATCCACCGCGCATACCACTGCGCCACGGAGGCCTTCAATATAAAACAAACATACATCTAGTTCACAAGGAACGTGAACCCAGCAGTCAGATTCGCCCGATGCAAGGTGATTTTGAAATCGCATGCACGCGTAATGTAAACGTTGCAAAATAAAATAAACATTGTCTGTTTACGACGCCCAAATATATTCCTTGCTATGCTATGTTGTGTTATGTTGTGCACTCATTGATCCCGTGGTATACTGACTATAATAATCAAGAGTCGGATACAGAAGGCAGTGATTCTTGAGACGGCGCGTATTGTGAGAAGGTTCCTCACTCTGGAGCCCTGACCACCGGTTGCTTGGGCACTCAAATGTCCCGCAGCGGGAGGGTTGATTTTTTTTATAAATTTTTGTGTGTTAGTTAAGTGTTTTGAATTATATTTTTTGATTAGAAGATTAGAATTAGAGAACATTGTTAAAAAAAGATAAATAAATGAATGAGAAAAAAAAAATTACTAAGAATAATGAAGTCAACGTTTGAAAAAGAAGAATCAACAATAAATAATTATCTACCTATACTCATGATCATGATGGGACCAGACCTTCCCCTTTTTATAAAAAAATGAAATTTGTCTATGCTATGAACGTAAGTAAGTACGATAGGTAGCTATAGACCATGGTGGCCTTGGGAGGTAGCAGGTTTCAAGGGTTTCAAGCCTTAATCTTCAAATTATAAAACGTACTTTTTGTTGTGATATTATCTACGAGATATCATTAAGCTATCGTGTCTCAAAAAACATTAAACAACGTGAAAGAGTAACAAACATTCATATCATCAAAATCATCAGTTTTTGCTAATCTCGGGAAACCATGGATTTTTTCGAGATAAAAAAAGTAGCCTATGTGTCGATCCAGAGTAAAATCTATTTTCAATCTAAATTTCAGCCAAATCGCTTCTGTAGTAGCGGCGTTAAAGAGTAACAAACATCCATACAAACTGTCGCGTTTATAATATTAGTAGGATTTGAAATGTGATTTTGAAACCACTAGTTTCAATGCATTTTCTGTGCTATTAATGAAAGAATATTTCATTTATTTATAGAGACTTATGAAAGAACTCGGTTAAAAAAGAGATACAAGAAGTGTACCGTTTCCAATGCTTTCAAATTTTTCGTGAGAGAAATTATAAAAAGGAGTGAAGTCGATCTCTGAAGGCATTGTTGTTTGTGCTAAGCTGTCAGTAGCCGTGAACTGTATATTTAATCCGATCATCTTTATAATTAAATAGCCTCGTTATTTCGTGAAAGGTTTCGGACTCTGGGTAAACGGAAGCCTTTGAAGCTGCACGTTCTTTTGATATTTAAGGGCGTTTACACACTAGAGACTAGACTCGTCTCAAACGGTGAAAGAAAACATCGTGAGGAAACCTGCATACCAGAGAATTTTCTTAATTCTATGCGTGTGTGAAGTCTGCCATGCGCATTGGGCCAGCGTGGTGGACTATTGGCATAAGCCCTCTCATTTTGAGAGGAGACTCGAGCTCAGCAGTGAGCCGAATATGGGTTGATACATATACATACACACTATAGACAGATGAAACGCTGGGATGATCTTAGTAAAGTCACCTTGAATGGAAAGGGATAAGATTACAAGAAAGAGAAGCATGTTGATAAATACTTTAACCGATAGTCAAATAAGAAAAGAAAAAATAAATAACGTAATTGGAAATTAGTTGGTGATTTCAGGTCCTAAATTTGGTTATTAATTCAAGATTTTATATTTTATAAATTTTCTCAAATCTGGATGAAGGCTTCAGCAATTTCCTACTAGCAAAATCTTAAAACTTTATTCAAACACACAATTTGATCGTAACCTCTGATCTAAGAACGATGCAATACAAGGTAAAAAGGTATAAAAGTCTACCGTATGAAGGCGCCCTAAGTATTTTTCAAACGTTCAGTTTAGAAATCGTTTGTTAAGGTTTATCTCTGCAGTTTTTTATAATAACGTTTCGTTTTGTTAAATCGTTTGAATTGTTAAAAAATAATTATGAGCGAGGCAACCTTACAATCTTTGACTTCGATACGATGTTTTTATTTTACCAACTACTGGTTTTCCCCAGCTTCGTCTGATTTCAGCTTCTATAGTCGGTTAATTGGTCCAGGTCTGGCTGGTGAAAGGCTTCGGCCGTGGCTAGTTACAACCCTACTGGCGAAGACGTACCGCCAAGCGATTTAACGTTCCAATACGATGTCATGTGGAAACCGAAAGGCGTGTGGATTTTCATCCACCTCCTATCAAGTTAGCCCGCTTCTATCTTAGATTGCATCATCACTTACTATCAGGTGAGACTTTAGTCAAGGGCTAACTTGTAAAAAATTAAAAAAAACCATTTCATAAATTAATTATACATTACAACCTATGCCATTCAATCAACTATCTAACTAACTATAGTGGGTGTCTACGCCCCTTATATTCCTTCATGGAGAGAGACCTATAGTGGGTCGTTAAAATACTGCTCATCTTAATATATAAATGCGAAAGGTTATCAAGAAAACTCTAAAAGCGCTTTACGTACAAAGATGAAATTTGGCTGGTACATAGGTTATAGTTAGTAGAGGTCCGCTAAGAAAGGATTTTGCGATAGGGCCAGATTAAGAAGGTCTAAGGGCGGACGAAGTCGCGGACGTCCGCTAGTAATGATATATTTTCTGGCTCTGGTTCTATTTTTCACTACGTACCTAGAATATTGAGAACCATGATAGCCCAGTGGATATGACCTCTGCCTCTGATTCCGGAGGGTGTGGGTTCGAATCCGGTCCGGGGCATGCACCTCCAACTTTTCAATTGTGTGCATTTTTAAGAAATTAAATATCACGTGTCTCAAAAGGTGAAGGAAAAACATCGTGAGGAAACCTGTATACCAGAGAATTTTCTTAAATGTCTGCGTGTGTGAAGTTTGCCAGTCCGCATTGTGCCAGCGTGGTGGACTATTTGGTCTAATCCTTCTCATTGTGAGAGGAAACTCGAGCTCAGCAGTGAGCTGAATATGTGTTGATGATGATGACGATGATGAATTAAAATATTTCCATTCTATTGCTTTGTGGGTGTTCAGAATCAGATTCTAGGAGGCAGAAACTACAATTTCTCCTGTAAAGGAAACGCGAGCTGAGAAATAGCTACAGTGTACATTACCTAGTTGTTCGAGTTAGAAACTTTGAACAGCGTTTAGTACTTATATAAAAGCTAACTGTTTTACCATTGATGTGGTAAATGCAGTGTGAGGTAGGCTGCGCTGTTTCCGCGCGATCAGTTTGCGGTGAGGCCAATCGTTCGGAAGATAGTTGGTTAGGCGTGTGGTCGAATAGTCTACCGGCTGTGCGGCGTCGGGTTTCAATTTAACCATTATTCATTACATTTAATTAGATTTTAATAGTCTAATTGACATGATTTTTGATTGTTTACGACAGCGATGCTTAAAACTTAGTACACTTTGGTTTTTAAAGACCGGAAAAGTTTGGCGGCCTTATTTCATTGTAAATTGTAACTATGGGTAAGGATTCATACTCAAAGTGAACGGAGATGTTTGGTGGTACTAAGCTATTTTGTAATGATGTTTTGTACAACTCGCAAGTCTGAGTTTCGAATCCATCTCTATCTCTCTCTGTTAAACACGATACTACAGAAACTGTAACTTAAGTTACAGTGTTTTGGGTTTACACGGCAGACTATGGGTAAGGATTCAAAGTCAAAGTAAACGGAGATGTTTCTTGGTACTAGGCTATTCTGTAACGATGTTTGGTACAACTCGCAAGTCTGAGTTTCGAATGCATCTCTATCTCTATCTCTGATATTCAATAGAAAGAGATAGATAGAGGTGAGTTCGGAACTCGCACTGGCGAATTATACAAAACATCGTTTTAGATTAGCTCTCCTGATGTTCACCGAACGTTGATTTTAACCGTGGCTAGGACTAATTTAATTCAATTCAATTCAATTTCGTTAATCATCATAATCATGGTGACAGAAGGGCTGGCCTATTTTTTGCGCAGAGGATCAGCCTGGCTGTTCAGCGCAAAATTGCAGCCAGTATTCTTTCCACCATTCCACGTGGGCATCATTGTATAGTTCTTAGCATAAGTTACCTTAAGTTGCTTGTTGTATTTTTTCTTAATAAAAAAAATAACCCCTCATTTAATGAAATCTGAAAGTTTCTAAAGAGCTCCTACCTAATACGTAAATACGTTAGCCAATTATTTAGCTTAAACTATGGTGTCTATCAGTAACGAAGGCTGAAATTTTGTAATAAGTAACCCGATCATGTGTTTTTAGTCAAGCGCGCAGGCGTTTATTATAAAGATTGTAGATATGTACGAATATCTATGGATTTTTCAACGGTAAGCCGCTAGAAATCGGGTTGTTTAGACTCCTCGCTGCTGGTGTCTATAGACGTTAACAGGTTTCAAGGATCCAGACCGTCAATCGTTCACATATTAGGACATAATTATAATTATTAAGTACTGATATTTTAAAATAATCGATTTTTAAATTAAAATTTATTATATTAGTTACGTAATTTTAAATAAAAATTGTTTCCTGCCATGTAGGCTGACCGGCACCATTTCAACGAAAAATAATTTCCAGAAAAAACTTTTAACACATTTATCAGTACGAACTGCGCTCGGCGCTCGCTTGTCAGTGATTCATGGATAGAGTGGACTCGTTCGATCGTATTTTATACGTTCATGTCTGTGAGAGTTGCAACTCTGCAAATGATCTAAATAATTGAGTCTTAACTTACTGAATTTTAAAAAATATTATAGTTTTACAATTATTGACTACTTGCTTCTGTTATTATTAGTTGTTTATTTTTTATATAAATAGTTGATTTTTTTTTGTATTTAATACTCGTATATTTCTAAGCCGTTCATCATCATCATCATCATCATCATCATCATCATCATATCAGCCGATGGACGTCCACTGCATGACTTAGGCCCTTTGTAGGGACTTCAAAACATCACGATCCTGAGTCGCCTGCTTCCAGCGAATCCCTGCGACTCACTTGATGTTGTCAGTCCATCTGGTGGGGGGTCGATCAACACTGCCCTTTTTAGTGCGGGGTCGTCATTCCAGCACCTCGCCACACCAGTTGGGACGTCCCAATTTCCATCGGCTCTTCGAACTATGTGCTCCGTCCATTGCCAATTGCTACCTTCTGATCAGTTTGAAGGCGGTAACAAGTTAGTGACAACCTCCTCCTTTTTTTGAAATTGGTTAAAAAGATACCCATTACCTACATACGACGACACACGACAGTCTGATAAAATTATCCTTAATAAGTACGTTTTTACATTCATATACGCCATCGTTCATAGAAATAAGATATCACGAGACATAATGATTCTGATGACAACAATATTCCAATGAACAAATAAAACTACAGAATCATCATGATTTGAATAATTTCACTTGCGGGAACTCAGCCACTGATAAGCACTGTACCTATTTTATATTATCACCAGGGTTTTATTAAATTGCAATGAAATTGAAACTATTCTGAGGATTAATTTTAGTAACATCTAGGTATATACAATAAATAACCATAAAATTTCGGCTAACATATAGATACGCGATGATGCAATCTAAGATGGAAGCGGGCTAACTTGTTAGGAGGAGGATGAAAACACACACACACACTCCTTTCGGTTTCTACACGGCATCGTACCGGAACGCTAAATCGCTTGCCGGTGCGTTTTGCCGGTAGGGTGGTAACTAGCCACGGCCGAAGCCTCCCACCAGCCAGACCTGGACCAATTAAGAAAACCTCAATCGGCCCAGCCGGGGATCAACCCAACCTCCGTCTTGTAAATCCACCGCGCATACCACTGCGCCACGGAGGCCGTCGAGCTTTGAACTTACCACCAGGTGAGATCGTAGTCAAGGGCTAACTTGTAAAGAATAAAAAAAAGGCGTTTTGGCTCGTAGTGTCAAAAACATATTTTAAAACCAAAAATTTCATGTAATGACCTCACAAAAAAATATGCATTTTTTTTTTTCAATCTAGTATATCGAAAATTAACTATTTAAGACCATTAAAAGAAAGTGTCACCTAGCCTATTAAAAGGGTAGTTATTATAACAAATACACCCCGATATTTGGGTCACTATAATTTATATGTGTATCAAATTTCAACTAGATTGGTCCAGTACATTCGGAGAAAACAGACAGACATTAAAATGTGCGCGAGTGATATTATAAAGGTTCCGTTTTTGTTCTTCGTACGTTCGGAACCCTAAAAATAGCTTCTCCCTATTATGTAAAATACCTAATCTAATAGGCCCCGCGACGATCAAGTACATCTCCTATAACCATGGGCTCCCCTACCAGTATGTGAGAATGACAGACACTGATATGACAGATATTCCACCACTACAATGACGTCAGAGCTTCATCTGTAAACGTTTGTCACCAAGCGGAAGTTGGTCATTAGTCCGCAGATTCCACATCTCCTGGTCGCCGGCCAAGTTCACGGCTATCTCGAGATGATAGAAAATAATAAACGTGTTTGGAATTTATCTGAGGAAGTAGTTAAATGCTATGCCTCGCGTCAGGGTTTGTGAGGTTTCTAGAACGTCTGGACTGTTGCAATGAGGATGTTAGTTTTGAGTAATAGAAATGAGTATTTTGTACGCGGCTTTGCTTGCCATAATGTAGGTTTTGGTTAAAATTGGTTATGTAGGTAAAAAGTACAATAAATAAATAAAAATAATGCCTTTATTGTAGTACCATTTTAAAACTTTAACTTATAATCTAACATTAATTAAAAAGAAATAATTTCACTATAGTCTGGCAAGTACGTTGATGACACTCCCGTGATATGCGGGTGACGGGGGGAAAGACTGCGCGGGTAATCGCTACACGCCCCCGGCCCGCGCGGACCTTCGGGAGTGTTACGAACGAAGTTGCCAAGCTATAGGCACCTATTCTAAGTTGTATTTTTTATAATTTTGTTGCTAACTTGGTCATTAAAAAAAATTAATTAACCCAACATTTTCTGTACTAGCGGACGCACGCTGCTTCATATTCTGAATCATATTTTATTCTGGATAAAAAGTCTAAAGTAGTTCGTTAAGTAGTAAAGTATTATGTTGTTCAATAACGTTCTCTATAACCCAGTGAAAGTTCAATTTAAATCAGTCCAGTGGCTCTAAAGATTAGGTCGGACAAACAAACAGATAATAATTTTAAAATTTGTTTGTCTTTTAAATAACAAACAAAAACACAGTTATTTTGAAATCACAGACAGACACTTATGTTTGTAATCTATACTAATATTATGTAACTGAAGAGTTTGTTTGCACGCGCTAATCTCAGGAACTACTGGTTCGATTTGAAAAATTCTGTCAGTGTTAGATAGCCCATTTATCGAGGAAGACTATAGGCTATACTATTCCCGTATTCCTACGGGAACCACGCGGGTGAAACCGCGCGGGTCAGCTAGTGTATTGATAAATCTAAGACATTTAAATGGAAAGTGACAGCCCTATCAGGACTTGGCATGGCCGGCAGACTTCAAGGTCCTCCTTACGAGCCAAATTGTTCATCTATTGAGTTTGCAATTTCAAATTTATGTTATTATTCTAATATCTTGATAATAAAGTTATGGCGAATCTATTTTGTAAAATATTGGTTTATGTGGAGGTGTAACACGTTTGGCCGTGCAATGTCGTAATTCTCCATTTTATCGTATTCATATTTTTGAACGTTTGCCAAGTTTTAACGGAAAGGTGATTGGTTAGTGAAATAATAAAAAAACGTGTTACATATAGGTAATAGTGCAAGGTAGTTTGTGCATATAAAATACAAAGTTAATTTATTATTTATTACTAGAATAGTAATCGCAAATAATTGAAGCAAATATCTACAGAATGTTTTCGTGATGTTTGAGCCATGATAGCCCAGTGGATATGACCTCTGCCTCAGATATCATAGGGCTACACTACCTCCAACTTTTCAGTTGTGTGCATTTTTAGAATAAATAAAACATCGTGAGGAAACCTGCACACCAGAGAATTTTCTCAATTCTCTGCGTGTGTGAAGTCTGCCAATCCGCATTGGGC
The DNA here is from genome assembly GCF_947172395.1 of Bicyclus anynana. Lineage (NCBI taxonomy): Eukaryota > Metazoa > Arthropoda > Insecta > Lepidoptera > Nymphalidae > Bicyclus > Bicyclus anynana. Next base: position 930,022 of record NC_069102.1, read on the forward strand.
CAGCGTGGAGGACTATTGGCCTAATCCCTCTCATTCTGAGAAGAGACTCGAGCTCAGCAGTGAGCCAAATATGGGTTGATAATGATAAAAATGTTTTCAAGCCTGAATTGTTGAATTCCTTTTGACGTTATTTTGATATATTTATTTTCAAAACCACAAAATCGATAATTAAAACTGTAATTTTTCGTGAATCTGCAAAAATAATTTCTAGATTGACTAGACTTAAAATATCCTAAAAGCCTTAAGCCGTTAAATAATACCTATGCAGTATAAAAGAAAATCATAACTTTCAATTTAAAATTATTTTTCCGCAAAGTAGCATCTTCTATTATTCAACGTAGTACTTATTCTACTGAACTTATATTTCGACTCATATTGTCTGAGTTCGACAAAATATGAGATCAATACCCGTTAAATATAAGCTCAATACCTCAGCCGTAAATGAAATAAGCTGTTTGTTTTAGTAGGACTAGTTTATTTATTGGATACGTCAACAATGGAAGCTCAAAAACCAAATAAACGTATAGCGAAAAATACCACACTTAATCTGCGCTAGAAAGACAGCGGTGCAGAGGAAATGGATAGACAGTATCAAGGAGTAGCTGAGCTGACATCAATATACCTTAACGGTTAAATATGAAATCATTAAATAACTTAGCCGTTAAATATCGGCATTGCTGCCGTGTAGTGAGAATGGCGCCCTCAACAACAGACAGACAAATCAAACAACACTACGCAGGAGTGTTTGCTCAAGCGTAAACTGAACTAATTCCGCACCCGATATACGAGCACTCGTACAGTGCGGAGCTGTATATTACAGTATACTCACATTACTGGTCAGGGAGATTTGCGATGCACTGTTGCATATTCCAAATTTAAATTCGTTTAATGAAGTAGGCCTAGTTTATTTATTAGATACGTCAACCATAAAAGCTCAAAAACAAAAAAAAACCTATATCAGAAATAAAGGGTATAAGGTAAAGTTTCCTTAAAATAGATATATTGCTGTCGCAGACCTTTGTGTAGATCTATAAAAGAGAAATACTATATGCAATGTTATGTTACATATAAAATTCATAGTTGGCTTTTTCAACTCTTCCAATAATAAATATCATTCTATACGCAAGCCTTCCCCTTAAATTCACCCTAACTATAAACTTAAACCTCATATCCCTTCAGTTTGTTTTTGAGTCGCGAACAGTCTGAAAGACAGATGCGGTAAAGAAGTTTGTTTTATAATACATATAGATTATATTGTTATTAGATTAATTATATTATCAATTATCGTTTCTAATAAGGGTATTATAAACGTTGATCATCTGGTGTAGCACAAGAGTCCTTCCAGTAGTATCCTACTGATTAAATGAACAAAATGCGTCGAAAATTTTGTCGTACCCGCTCTTAACAAAGTCTATACGATATTCGAGGGGGCAGGGAATATTTGAAAAAAAAAGCATTGCTAATAAATTTCTTATAAATTTTACAGATTTTGTCCCCAGCTGAGCCAATATTACTTCGTGTCCGTATCAAGTTGGATCAGATTTTCCCATGGATTCTCTGTGAGAACTGCTAGCACAGAAGCGCGTCTAATTTGTTGTAAAAATATTTATTATCACGATCGGGAGCCCGCGAATTGGGAGCGAACGACGCGCACGATTTCATAACATAGGTCACTGCCCCCGACACTCGGTCAAGGATTTATCAACTAAGTATACTTTTTATATATGTAAAGTTCAAAGGGCCAATCGACTTTTGGAATGAGGTACTGGCGATCTCGCACCTGAAAGCACAGTGTTGGTAGAACCCGTAATAGATGGACCAACAAGGCCGATACCAAAGCTTGAAAATTAAAAAGAAGATGAAGGGCAAATGGAAGATAACTACGATTGTATATTGTAAGACCTGTCATGTTGTATGGATCGGAATGTTGGGCGGGAAAAGGGATAGATAGTAGAAAAAATACATCCTAATTTTGAGATGGATATGTCATATGACAAGAATACATGAATCAAAGAATGAGTATATAAGAGAAAGTCAGAAAGTAGCGGCAGGGACAGAAGAATTGAGCAGTAGGTAATGCGGAGGGGTGAAATTCATATTAAAAGAAGAATATTAAGTAGAAGGAGGCCAAAGAAGAGACGTTTGGAATGTGTAAAAGAGGATATGCGTGAAAAGGAGTAAATGCTAAGTTGACAAATAATGTTGACGATGATTTACTAGTAAGCGAATGAAAGAAATCGATATATTATAATTGGAAAAAGGTGAAATGATAAACTGCATTCATCTTAAAGCTAAAACTATTTCAAGTACCTACCTGCGAAAATTCATTTATTTTTCTATTCAGTACAAAAACTATTAAGGATAGGAAACCACGTCCGCGATTGTATTTATGAGACCATTACAATACATGAGGTGCAATAAACATAATTTCAGTTACCATTCGAATAATAATGTTTACAATAAGTACTTAGTGTTTATAATGTTTTGTATATCCAGGCCGGGGTCACTGACCAGGTATGTGACGTCACATATTATATTACGCCTACTTTATACGTATTTAGAGTATACCTACCTAATCAGGGAAAATATTTAACGTATTTTTTATCATAGCACTTCTATCACTATCTCGATTACATTTATGCTATTAATATCTATTTATTTATCTATATTGTTCAATAGTAGGTAATTCGCAGATATCAGTAAATAGTCATTATGGTTATTGGTCCAAAACAAAATTTGAATCTTTTTATCACTTCATTCAACGACTAAATTACTTATCGTTTGCTTTTTACCAGGAAATTAAATTTATTTGATGCCAACAGCGAAAATCGACAACACACAAAGTGTATAGGCGACAAGAAACTACCTTGGGGTACTACCAATAATCCGAGTAGTATAACAGTATAAGGCACTGTTGGGTACCCACCGATAAATAGAGGGGTCCTTTTAGGGAAAATCCGGGAAGTAAAATGCCGCTTTGTACTTACATACATTACATACTCAGACAGATCAAGTCCTCATATTTTTTACGACTAAATAAGTTTGGCATTTGGGCAGCTTATTGAAAAAAATTGATTTACGAGTAAATCAATTTTTTTCAATATTACACACTTACGATTGACAAATGAAGGCCCTTGTTCAATTTTCGGGTAAAGATTTGCGCTGTCCGAGCAAAGCCAGACCAGTAGCTAGTTATCAATATATTTTGCATAATGCCAGTTGCCAGCCATTACCTGTAAGTGTAATATTTAGTGATTTGTCTCGTATCACAGAATGTCTACTTAAATTTCTATAGTGGCCAACCGTAATTACATGATTACTCTTGCCCAAGAGATTGTATACTCACAAACAAAAGCTTTTAAATAATAATTTTAATTTTAATTGTAAGAAATAGTTTATCCTGGATAAACAATTTAATATACTCTCTTTTATACATCAGTGGACTCTACTAGTTTTAAAAAAAGAAATAAAGAAATGAAGATGAAAATGAGAAAAAAAAAATGTTTATAAATCCAAAGTTTTGGTTAAATCTCTAGTTTATTTATTCTCTGGGTTCTGCGGGAGTAAGAAACATCCTCATAAAGTTTCGCATTTATAATATTATTAGGATCTAAAATAACTTTGTAATGAGTTTTATATAAAAAACAATTTGCTGTTACCATTAAGATAAAGCTTTATTATGGCCACATTATGAGCACGAGCGCTCGGTTCAACTTTTTTCAATGATCCGCAATATTTATAGAAAACATAACATAAAGCGCATTTATAATTAATATTGCTATCGCTTTAAAGTAATCTTCAATGTCTTAGGGTTAGTGCAGGCGATCGACTGCAATTGGACCAAAATACTTTAAGGAAAAATAAAATTAAGATTTACCATATACGTATGAAATACTTTTGTATTTTATATTAGGAATATATTTTATTGCAAACTTTTTATAAACAATCATATTTGTTCTGGCTGTTAATAAATTACTAAAAATACTAATGGGATTTTTTTTTCAAGAATTCATTATAGAGTAAATTTATAAAATGTATTGACATTTTATACATATTGTGTTTATTCTTGTTTATAGTAAATGTATAAAATATCAATACATTTTATACATTAACTAAACAAGAATAAACACAAGGTAATATTTAAATTAACTTGTGTTTAATATTAAAGAATAATATTATATTTTTAAGAATAATATTAAACACAAGCTAATATTTAAATTAGTTTGTGTTTAATATTATTTTTATCATTTTTATATCAAATTTGTATGCTTCTCTTCTTTCACGTTGATAAGATATTATGTTATGTTGTATATGTACTATGTACTTGTCTACTACGTAATCAATATTTTTATTATTTACTTTCACTTAAGTTGCTGATGATTGAGACACCAATGTCAAATCTGTGTCTCAGTCAAAAACATGAAATTTTTATAATATAAATACAATTTATGAATACAATTAATAAAAAGATGCGGAAACATAAATCGCTAGTCAGACCGAGACCTTATATAGTTTTTCAGCTACCGCGACTCGTTCTAAGTACCCGTCCTTTTACGGTAACATCTTATATGGAAGATGCTGTAAAAAGCAACAACTTGTCAATTATGTATATAAGATTTAGTAGCTTCTACTGTTTTATACTTCAAAAGACATTGTATTTACGGCTTGTAAATAAATTAGCTTGAACCACCTCGGTGGAACAGTTGTTAGCCTCTGTGACTAAAGATAACGAGGTCCTGGGATCGAGTTGTGGGTTGGAGGCAATTTTTTTTGTTGTTAACAAGTATTCCCTTTTCTCTTCAATTGGAAATACCAAAAAGAAGAATGGGAACGACAATAGTCCACCAGCCAGGTTCGAACCTACGATCCAAGGTGTTATCCGGCCCCTCTGTACATATTGAGTTTTATATTTTATTCCATTAGTTCATTATTATTATATTCATCGACATAAAAATTCGACTTACAGAGACAAAAAATATTACTCTACGCTCTTTAGCCTAATGCAATGTTGGTTACTCCAGCATGGTGACTTCAAGCTCCGATTAATCACCTCTAAAAGAAAAGAAGGAGAGAGAACTGGCCTGGCAGTGGGACATTATAAAAAGGCTTTTAAAGATTGAAGAGTTTAGTGGTTTTGGTGGGTTTATTCGAGGAGAATTTTGTTTCTTCCGGGACTCGAATACTGTATATTCCAGTCCCGGGAGAAACAAACAAAAACACCGAATCGAAGGCAGAGCTCATGTCCACAGGACTATCACTGCTCTATTTTATAATTTATGATAGAAGTTTGTTGTAAAGAAGTTGGAGGCGTACATTACCTTGTTTCAGAGTAAAAGAAACGCAGTTCGCCGCGTGATTTCTCACTGACTTGACAAATCGTACGTCTTTTTATACCACTCCTTCATATATCTACTATCTAAGTAGATATATGAAAGAGTGGTATAATTGAAAACTTACAAATGGGAAACAGATATATGAACCGAACGACAAAGAAGTGATTTAAAAAAATACAAATGAATAGTTTAAATTTTCAATTTGAGCGCGACTGTACGCGGCACAAATCGGTCATATGGATAGTTTACTAAGTAACGTCGCACACTTTTATTTATTTCTTTATATGAAAAAGTTCGGCATATTGACTAAAATAACCTAAATGACCATAATGATGATAATTGAGATAGCTAGACATTCCTCATTTTTTAACACTGGAAGTTTGTTGAAAAGTTGAAAAGACTAGCGGAAGCCCGCGACTTCGTCCGCTTGTAATTCAGTTATTCACAAATCCCGTAGGAACCATTGATGTAAAGTAGCCTATGTGGTAATCCCGGGTGTCATCTATCTTCGTTTTAAATTTCAGCCAAATCGGTTAAGTAGTTGCGGCGATACAGAGTAACAAAAATCTAAACAAACATTCATATAATTTTTCGCGTTTATAATATTAGTAGGATGAAATCAATGTCAGCCACTGACGATTAAGTAATCTCACATGCCTGCAGAACTAACGGCTTAACAGCCGCTAAAACTGATCGTGTGTTGATCGCGATCAACATGATGTCATGCACAACGCGACCAACAAACGATCAGTTGTGCAGGCATGCGAGATTACATGATAGTTAACACAAAAGAGCAATGAATAAGACTAGTGTGCGCTGCCTCTAAAGATGGCTTATTTAAATTAAGTATAATGGCCGTCATCAGTGTTCCACATCTCTGATTGATTTGAAAATCGGACACAGCGCTCATACAATTTGTATGTACGGGATACCAACTAGCTATTTGATTAAATTGCCTATTATTTTTTTTTCGGTAGCCGGTGAAATTACGATGGTTGTATTTGGTCGTCGATCATTTTGATAATTGGTTGAACGACTTGAAACAGATTGTAGTATTAAATTATTGCTAATAATATCAATTCGAATATGAGTTCGAAGAGCCGATGGACGTTGAGATCCCAAGGTGCTGGAATGGTGACCCCTCACCGGAAAGCGTGATGGTCGACCCCCCACTAGGTGAACCGTGGACATTTAGCGGGTTAGCAGCGATTCGTTTGTTATGTTATCAGGTAAAAAACATAAAAAAAGAACATACGTGTCGAACTGAGAAACTCCTCCTTTTTTTGAAGTCCTGAAGAAACCTGAAAGCCCACATTGGAGCAGCATGGTAGACCTTTTCAAAATCTCCTCTCCTAGATGGCCTGGCCTAGTCAGACCAGGCCCTCTTTTTCTTTTTCTTTTTTCCTGGGTGGTTTTTGCAGTTGGCCACTAGGGTTGGCCGTTGTACGTAGATCCTTTTGGTGCTGGTCCTCGCTGGAGTCTTTCCAGCCAACCGAGCTCGCTCCAGAAGCTTAGCAGGCCGCCCAGGTCGCCGGACGCCTCTTGGAGTGTTGCTGGGGATCCAATGTGTGCACGTTGTTTGGATACACCTCTGCATGTGAGCATAACATGTATCGGGGTTTCCTTTTTCTCCATGCATGCTACCTAGCCTGGTCTTAATTGGCGTTAAAACAAACGAATAATATTGTTAATGCTAGCCTGTAGTCCTAATAAAAACCTCAAATAGTTTAACTCTATAGGCTTCAGTAAACCAGCACTCATGTTTTATTTATCAGCAATGGACAACGCGTGCTTGCTATTCCGCGGCCATTTCACGTACGTGATTTTTGTGTCCACGTAAATTATGTAAACAGTTGTCGATATATCAAATTTATTACTAAAACAATTTAAATGAACGACGAACTCGGAAAGCATGAATGGCTTCACAGTTGAGTGTATTCTTGTCCAAATCCCGGGCTATTCTCTTTATTACTACAAGTATTTGTACAAGTATGTGTATCTGCCTCCGATTCCGAAAGGTGTAGGTTCGAATCCGATCCGGGGCATGCAACCTCCAACTTTTCAGTTGTGTGCATTTTAAGAAATTAAATATCACGTGTCTCAAACGGTGAACGAAAAACATCGTGAGGAAACCTGCATACCAGAGAATTTTTCTAGTTCTCTGCGTGTGTGAAGACTGCCAATCTGCATTGGGCCAGCGTGGTGGACTATTAGCCTAACCCCTCTCATTCTGAGAGGAGACTCGAGCTCAGCAGTGAGCCGGTTGATAATGAAACAAACAACTCGTTCTTTCACAGTTCTACAGTATCTGTTCATATCAAATCCTTGTATCACAGTCGCAATACACAATGACTTGTCAATAATCATTATTATATACGTATAAAGTGTACAGATTAAGCGATAAAGTTAGTTATTATGACGGCACGCCGAGTGCATAATTCAGCAGCCCATACCACCACAGCCGCGCTGTAGAACGACACGCGAAATAAGGGAAAAGTAAATATTTGCCAAAGAAACAATATTATTTTCGTTCGGCTTCGGAGGCAGTCCGCACAATTTGTAGTCGATATGGGTCCGTTTGTCATAGATGAGGGACTCAGTAGTACCGACAAAATTCATCTTTTAGTTTGTGCCTACAATTTCAATAAAATAAGTTTCATCGATAACGGTCCACTTGTCACACAGTATTGACTCTGTATTACCTAAAATATTAATACCGTGTTTTAATAAAATATAAATACATGACATGGAATAGAGATTCTGTAGTTACACTAATATCCATGTTTTAGTGTGTGCCTACGAGATAATTTTAAATTAAATAAACCTTATCGATATAGGTCATGAAGTAGATATTCTGCAGTAGGTAACTTCGTTTTTGAGTTTGTATTTTTAAGACCAAAAAATCAAACGACTTCAAATTAGTACTAAAACGTAACTAAACCAAAAATCGCAAAATATCATCATATTAAATCCTACTAACTCATCAGTTTGATTAGTTAAATGGCGGTGCCAAGACGGTGATGTAAAATAATTTAAGCCGTACCTATCATTCAAATTTAGATTTTTCAGATTGTTCATGGCTGTGGTTCTTTTAAAAACTACTTAAATGACCACGTCAGTGGCTGGCACTAAGACTAATGAATAACTTTCACATTTTCATTAAATGCTCGTCTAGCATTAAATCAAGCGAACCCGCGGGTAAAACTAGCTAGACTGAGGTCATAAAGTTAAATGTGCAACTTACGTAATGTACCAGTTCATTTATAATATCGTTAAAATCAAAGAATAACTGACAGAATAATCGTGATTTGGTTATCTGTAATTAATTATCGGCGCTAATTGTTTAAGTGTTATAAATTAACCTTTACGGACGGTTCGTGATGATTAATTGAATGCGATAAACCACGTTGTTATTATATTATTGTAATAAAAAAAGGCTTTTGATGACCAATGGACCGGTTGGTTTCCGGCTTGCAATTAAATTGTTGTAGGTAAAATTTGAGAATGAATAATCTGGGGAACAGGCTTTTCTAAATCAATGACTCATCTCTGATTATGCTAGATTATATCTTTTGATGAGGTAAGCGTAAAGTAGCCTTTATATCTAATTACGAGTAGTAGACTCTAGCTGGTCCGCATGGAAACCCCGAGTCTTGTGTCATAGGTAAGTACGGTAGACACGAATGAAAAAAGTGTGATGGCTTTCAGAGATAGCAGATTTTCAGGGCTCAGAACCTTAAGCGTACAGGCTTTTTTTTATATTTTCCTTGGTATAATAATTATATCAAATCATGTCTTTAGTCTCCGGTCACTTACCTTCGTGGTAAACCTTCGAAAAGCATTGTTATAAAGCTAACTGTGATTTCTCTGATGATATACGTTTAACACTTGGACAATTAAGAATCTAGATCTTTGAATCCTTGAAATAGGCTAATTTTCAAAACCACTACGGCCAGAACTTCATAGTTGCATATTGCATATCAAACTTACCTATAGTAGGCAATTAGGCATTTATCCTGAAAACCTTTCAACTTTTGTAGAATGAAGAATGTCTGGCTATCACAAGTTTGTTCTTTTATCTTTGGTAAGAGCATGAACTAAAAAACTTTCAACTTTTATCTAAATATATTTAACTCAAGGGTGACTGACTGACACAGTGATCTATCCACGCGCACTGCACGCACTGCCCAAATCACTAGACGGATCGGGCTGAAATTTGGCATGCAGGTAGATGTTATGACGTAGACATCCGCAAAGAAAGGATTTTGATAAAATCTACCCCCAAGCGAATAAAAAAGAGGTCGAAAATTTGGATGGAAAGTCCTTCATTTTTAGAGTTACAGTCTTCAAAATTTGTTTATAAGTCATTAAAATTTTAAAATTTAAAGAATTTTTAAAATTTAACCCCTAAAGTGGTGAAATAGGGGTTGAAAGTTTACATTGACTAAACGCAGACGAAGTCGCGGGCGTCTAGTTTTTAATAAAAAAATTTTAATAATAGTTTTTTTAATAAAAGGTCACAAATCGTCTTATTATGCGAGTGCCACATCTGCGTATGTTTATACATAATCTATGTCGGTCTGTCTATCAGTCAAGTCACGTAGGCCGCCGACCGACCGCCGTAAGCTCGGTTAGAGCGATGCATAAAAACTTAGTTTTGCTTTGAGCTTTGAAATTCAAATGCGATGTATCGATACAGCGGCCAATATGCGTACGTCGAGAATATATTGACAGATATGAAAATATTCCTATTTGTTTAACGGATTTGTTTCCTGCGGCTCTGAGGTTTCGGACGTTGAATTCAGATCGCCTGTTATGACTTGAACGATGTGAATATGAAATTCGTGTGTAGCTCCGGGTACTTTTTCTTTTTGGGGTCGAGTTTTGGGTACGATTCTCAGCCCAAGTCGTAATTATCAACCCATATACGGCTCACTGCTGAGCACGAGTCTCCTCTCAGAATGAGAGGTGTTAGGCCAATAGTCCACCACGCTGGCCCAATGCGGATTGGCAGACTTCACACACGCAGAGAATTAAGAAAATTCTCTGGTAGGTTTCCTCACGATGTTTTCCTTCACCGTTTGAGACACGTGATATTTAATTTCTTAAAATGCACAGAACTGAAAAGTTGGAGGTGCATGCCCCGGTCCGGATTCGAACCCAAAACCTTTCGGAATCGGAGGCAGAGATCATATCCACTGGGCTATCACGGCTCAGTCCAAGCCCAAGTAAAATTAGAATATTTTTATCAATTTTTATCAAATCATCATCATCACAATCATGTCACTTTTAAAAAATAAAGAAATAATGTCACAAAAAGATTTTGGTTTCGAGCTAGGCCGAGTAATCTTAATAGATAAATGCGAAAGGTCATTCATGAAGAAATCTCGAAACTACTTGACTTACAAAGCTGAAATTTGGCAGGGATGTAATTTACAGTTAGTAGATGTCCGCTAAGAACGGATGCGGATGAAGTCACGGGCGTCCTCTAGTAATGTATGAATCTTCCAATATTATATAAAAAAAAAGAATTGCTAATAATGATCACAGAAAATATGTTATTTATATAAAAATAGATATCGAAAAGCAACCTTCAATAAAAAATGTCTAATACCATTTAGCCTGTAATATAAAAGCATCCAAAGAGTTTCTAACAAAAAATATAAACGGCTGGAGAAAAATACAAGGAATTTCTAAACTTTTTTGTACTCCGCCTCGTAAATTCTCATTACGGTGCAAAACAGCGCAAAAGCTCAGGTACCTTCGTAAATGTATCATTATAAGACGTAATTGACATTACAGCCAGTTCAAGGTGGTTTTTATTGGAAAGAAAGATATACTTTTTATAAAAAACTAGGTGATGCTTGAGACTACGCCGATTTTTTTTAATTCAAAGCAAAATTTCTGAAATTAGCGCGTTTTACCAAACAAACCAATTCTTCATCATTGTTATATTAAGTTTCGTAATAACTAAGACTCTTTTGTGATGCTCATTATTACGAGAATATTTGAACAGGGTCAGGCTTCCCTCCAGAATAGGGAATCGTTGTTAAATATACAATATCAAAAATTACTTAACCCATTTTTTTTAATAACTGGCTATTGGAAGAACACACCCAAACAATTATTCTTGTAACATGCAATTGCAACAAAGTCGCTTAAACATTTATACGCAAATTCGTACCTACAGACCGAATATCTACGAGTTACGTAGCTGTGACTTTGCCTGCAATTGCAGCGATAAACAGTGCTATTTTTCATTTAGCTATTATTTTATATATTTCACATGTTCATCATTTCATAATTTTTAACCTCGGACCAATTACCATAGGACCTGCCTTACTAGACTTCTGTCCAAAGTATATGATCACGATCTAACGTACACAATGCTTTTAGAATCGTCGTTTTTATTGTGTACAGGATATATATATTATCGTAGTAGTGGGAAGTGGCTGGATGAGGAAGGCGAAGGATCGTGTGTGGTGGCGCGCTCTCAGAAAGGCCTATGTCCAGCAGTGTAAAAATACAGGCTGTTGATGATTAAATATTTTCGATGTGTAAGTTTACCTCCCCTCCTCAAAAACTATAGACAATTTTGGTGAAGAATTAGAGTACGATACAGGTTCAATCGTAATTGGTCTGAGTTTTTAGCTGTTGTACGTCTATTGTTAGACATAGGCGTCTTGTAAGGACTTGTTACACAGCCGCTGTTACCCTGTTACCGGCTTGATGTCCACCTAGGGGGTCGACCGACACTGCGATTTCCGGTGCGGGGTCACCTTTCCAGCACCTTGGACTTATGGTCAACGGCTAGTTAGCATGAATCTACGTCTAACTCACATACTCAAGAAACGTTGTACTATCCTAATTTTATCAAATACTAGCTGACGCCGCGCGGTTTCACCTGCGTGGTTCTCGTTCCCGTAGGAGAACGGGGATAATATATAACCTTCCTCGATAAATGGGCTATATAACACTGAAAGAATTTTTCAAATCGGACCAGTAGTTCCTGAGATAAGCGCGTTCAATCAAACAAACAAACAAACTCTTTAGCTTTATATATTAGTACTTATAGATGTTTTTTTCAAGCAAAAGCAATCAAAACGCTATTAAAATTTTCTAATGTATGTCTAAGCTGATATATTAAATGCTGATAGTTTAAATCACAGAATATAGAGCTGAGCTTTATGTTCTGTGGTATAAACCATCCACCACAAACAATATTAAGGAGGAATTAGGCTATAAAAACACCTAACGAAGGATTGTATACCTGCATAGAGACAAAACAAAGTCGGGTTAGTTACACCATTTATTAATAACTCCAAAACGAAGAACAAATAACAACATAAGATACCACAGGCATAGCAAGTAGGCTATATAAAATCGTAACTAATAGGTTATTTGAGGGTGAATTCCGCGTTTGAACATTCTTTTCTGAAACCAGAGCGTTTAAGAGATGTTAACATATGAAATGTCCATTCAAAAAGTAGCTATTTGAATGCATCGATATAGAATTACGATTGCCCAGCACATCACTATTGCACACGAGTTGTACCTACGGGAAAATGCACACTTGCTGTCTTTCCATTGCAATTATCTGTGAAATAGCCGGGTTATTTATAAATAACCATCAGGTTAAAGTAAAAGCAACTTTGTCGCTTACATAATAAGGGTTATGTTAAACGCATATGCATTTTGGTCCTGAAATACGGTAAAGAAATGTACGCTTCAGTTGCCATGCGAAAAAGATATTTAATATGTATAAGCGTGGACTGATTGAAAACTCCTTCATTAGCATTGCATCGGATTTCAGTAATTGGGGAATGATCAAAATCAGATCGGAGTTACGTCATCTACATTAATTATATATTGATAACATCCCATATAACAATACAAGTATTCATCATCATCATTATCAACCCGTATTTGGCTCACTGCTGAGTTCGAGTGTCCTCTGAGAATGAGAGGGGTTAGGCCAATAGTCCACCACGCTGGCCCAATGCGGATTGACTGACTTCACACACGCAGAGAATTAAGAAAATTCTCTGGCATGCAGGTTTCCTCACGATGTTTTTCCTTCACCGTTTGAGACACGTGAAATTTAATTTTTTGAAGTTGGAGGTGCATGGCCCGGACCGAATTCGAACCCACACCGTCCGAAGTCGGAGGCAGAGGTCATATCTACTGGGCTATCACGGCTCATAACAAATACAAGTATTACATTGACCAAAACACAACAGCGTTTTGTTTATTAATAACTAATTAGTTTGTTAGTTAGCCTCATTGATCATAGAAGGCTGACCACTGAGGTACTAGGACCTCATGTTAAGCTGTCGGGCTGGTGGACCTATTATGTATATCGGTGTACCATTCAGTTAATGAGTCACTACATAGTTTTTTAGTGATCATCTAAAATAATTATTTCAACGAAATAACATTGACTGCACCTTTTTACGAGTGCATCAAATCGTAACGTTTTTTTAGTTTCTACGACCATCTAACATAATAATTTCAACGGCATTACTAACACGACTATATTTCATACGATTTTTATTACCTTCAAAAGATGTTTTTTAATTCTTTAAAAGTAAGCCCTTGACTACAATTTCTCCTGATGGTGAGTGATGATGCAATCTAAGATGGAAGCAGGCTAACTTGTTAGGAGGAGCATGAAAATCCACGCCCCTTTAGATTTCTACACAACATCGTACCGGAACGCTAAATCTCTTGGCAGTACGTCTTTGCCGGTAGGATGGTAACTAGCCACGTGGTAATTAAGAAAACCTCAGTCAGTCTAGCTGGAGTTCGAACCCAGGACCTCCGTCTTGTAAATCCACTGCGCATACCACTGCGCTACGTGGTGTCGTTAAAAAAATACTGTTGATAACCTGAAAATATTACGCATTCCCGAGTTTTAAGCTAAGTAAAACTAGGCCAATGCTATAAATAAATCATAAAGTAGAGTAACAGAATACAAAAAAAAAAAATAGACAGCCAGTCAAAACTTTGTAAAATATACGTTAACTCAAACTCTCTCTCTATGAAACTAATAATAATTAACTATATTAAACATTTTCATCATAGATATGCTCGTTAAATAGTCTCGCTCGCGTTCTACATTTTCTTGCTGTTTTCGGGTAAAATGCGATAACTACGGACAAATGTAAATAAAAATGAAACTTATGTACTACTTGTTTTCTACCATAAAAACAGTGACATATTTTTATATTAAGTATCACTTGTCATCACGTACATTGCATGTCATCGATTGACAGGTCTATAGATCTGTCACAACATTACATTCTATGACGTTATAATGCTCGTTCACTTGCGCTGTTCTAGATTAATAGACACAGGTCTTTGAATATTTAAGTTGAGAGTCCACCGTCAATTAGAGTCGGAGTGGTTTTGATGAACGTAACTACTTAATGCTACCTGCTTAATGGACCAAGTGATAGGATAAAGCGATTCTTTTTATATATTTTTTTTTGTTTTTTTCTAAATATAAACTATTTTAAATTTTTTTTTAACTAATTAATTTTTTTAACTAATTTATAAACTATTCGAAATTAGGGTAATAATGATATATACAAATCATTGTACTTTTAAAACTAAGACAAATCTAACACCACAATCTTATGTTGAAATCAATCAAATGCCTGTGGCGTTACCCATAGTAAGTGTTGCATACTTTTGAAGAACAGCTTTGTCAGCTACCGATTAAAATATTTTTTACTTTACAAGTTCTTAATATAAATATTTCTTATATAAACATTACATAATACAGTTGTTCTTAATTGCTATCTGTTAATTTAATTAACCTTGAGTAATTCGCAGTCGGTAATCAAATCCAACAATTTTAGAATTTGGAATTTCATTAACGACTTGAGGTTACAATAGATTATCTGTTGTTACCTCAAAAAGAGGCAAAAAACAACACAAGCCATCTCTGATAAAATAGTAAAAAGTAAGAAAGATGAGATATTTCGAAATATGTTCAATATACCTACTCGCTTCAAAAAAGTAAGTTAAAAATAATTACATATTTCAATAATAATTAAATGGCATTTATGACAAATTATGGCTTTGACTATCAAATATGCGTATAAATTTATTATAAAACACGGCTAAAACTAACGTGATACCAACTAGTTTCGAACCCATACAGGACTCTTATGGGTTCGAAACTAGTTGGCCACACTCCGACGTTATATCACGTGAGTTTTAGCCATGTTTTGTGATAGTTAAAATTCTGAAGTATGCGTAAAAAATCAATTTTGTGCAATCGCTGTATCTCAATGATTGGACCAAACACGTAGCGTGTTAAAAGAAACATTCAAATGAGGTTTGCACTGTGCACCTATTTATTAATCAATAATCCACGCCGGTTAGACTAAACTGATGAATAAGATATTTATACATAGAAAGATTAATTTTCCTATCTAAGTGCAGGCACTTATTTATTTAGACCTAGTTTCTTGCGATCTTTGTGGAGAAATTAAATATCAATATTTGCCTTAAGTGCAACAATCTCTTAATTCTTTCTTTTGGTTAACAATTTGATTTTGGTTGTAGTAGCAAGACAGACAGACAAGCGCGTATTTGGAACTGAGGGAGCGTTAGAGAAACAGAAATATGCTTATAACTTATCATAATATATCTATGAGTGGTTGCTAAGTAACCGCTTTTTGGTAAATAGGTTTTAATGTCATACGACTGGGCTCTATATAAATTAACAACTGGTTTCTGCTATACAACAGTTTTAAAAGAAACATTTAAATGGGTTTTGACAGTTTTTTAAACATATTTCAAATGTAAAGTCAACTTTGGATAATTCTACTTTTTACAAGAGAAATGCTTGTGCAAAACGCTGTCGCTACAGTTTATAACTTACATACACAGCGTATAGAAGCATTTTCTTAGGATAAGCGTAGTGCATATATCTATTTATCAATAGTCTAATGCGATTCTTATTTTCTTTTAACTATGCCTCCGAATGCAAAGACGCTTTCAAAGTTTATAGCTAACAAAAATTTGCTAAAACAAGAAACTGGTTATGCAAACTGCTCTCGCTCCAACCTATAACTTGCACGGAGCGCATAGCGTGTTTAATAAGAAACATTTCCTTGAGGTATGCGGCCTGCACTTATTTATTTATCGATTGTCTAGGACGATTACAGAGCGATTGGAACTAATTGATGGATGTTGGCCCTAATCACCCATTCTTGAATAGGCTCAGAGGTAGATAGTGTTATTGTGTTTCTATGGAGCCCACCTGCGCCGGAGCCTTTGATGTTTTGTACTCGGATACTTTCAATGGGTTCTTTATTTGTGTGGAATGAACGCTGAAATAAAATTGTATAAGGAAATGTTTGGTCGAGTGAAAAGGCCTTGTTAAAGCTGCTTTGTAACAAAGATGCAATAAGATATTTTTTTAATTTTTATAGCTGCTACATTTTCTACTAAATAATATCGATCCTCGATTTAAAAGGAAGGATTTTTTATTTAGGTACTTGTAATAATGGGGATGATGACTAGGTTTGAATATATTGATTTTTATGATACATTCTCGTAAATAAGGTCAATGTTAACTAATTTATACATAAAAAGCAAAGATTGTCTGGATATTTGCAAAATAAATAAGATTATATAATTTCTAAATCTATTAAAAATCTTTTATCGTAATAAGATGAAAATTCATACAGTTTTAGCTTCCTTACATTATATGTGACATCTTTTAATATAAATGAACTATAAACATAAACGCTCAAATAACAAAGATATTAGTAATTTTGTTTGAACGCCCATACAAATGTAACGATCACTTCGATCGATGACGTCATTGATTCCTGCTATTTAGTATGGGGCGTTTTTGAGCAATTCGTGGCAGTGCCGCAAATATGACCCTTCAAATCCCTATAGCTCCGAAAGTAATGATCGCATATGCCCTGTTACTTCTACAAAAGTACTTTACTGTTAGTATACACTTAATGTATATACTATAAAAAAAAACTATCATCATCCCTTTTGTTTTTGAAATAAGCAGAGAATCCATTTCATTTGAGGTGGTAATCCCATTTTTGTATATCCTCGAGAAAAATTCAGCATTGACCTACCAACCTCGTTAGTTAATACCAATATTGCAATACATTATTTCATGTGTGTTTACTATATGAATCTCACGCACATTAATCTGGACTATCCTTAAAGTGATACAAGGATGGACGCGGGTCAAGGTGGACGCATGTATTTAGTTACATGAAATAATACAAACACTTCTTTATACGGAGTTTATATATGTGGACAGTAAGTATGATTTAACTGCCTCTTTAGGCCAATGGTTAGCCTATGTGGATTGGTTTACGAGGTTCTAGGGTCCCAGTTTTGAGTCGGGAGATCGTGAGATATATGAGATATTTCTTTCTACTAAAACAGAAAATTTCTTAAAAATTCTCAGACCGGAGTTGGAGAGTTTATGTTGTTACACTACAGAGAGTATGTAACTCCCTCTGTATATCTCTTATCATAACTAAAGCGTTACAATTTGGGACGAGATATGATCATTAAAAATTGTTACTAACAAGCTAATTGTTTTCCTGTCCTTAATCAATTAGTACATTGCGTGATAATTATTTGAGTCTTACGCCACCCTACGGTCAGAAAAGTGTATTCTCTTACTAGAGAATGCTAAACTTTGCTACCCTGATAGCTACTACAATTGAGAATTTTCGAAAATAAAACGATTGAGCATCTTACCACGATGAATCTCACCAAAAATTTGTTTGATAGTATAGTGAATGAATGAATGAAATATACTTTATTGTACACCAAAAATAATAAACAGGCAAGAAATTAACTTAAAAACTAATGTACAATTGGCGGCCTTATCGCTAATGAGCGATCTCTTCCAGACAAATAATAGTAATAAATTTTAATAAAATTATTTCCCAGATCTTAGACTAGTAGTCTAGTGCACGTATTTTTTTTTATTCAATAAGTAAGCGGCTGCGATCTCCCCTGATGTTAAGTGACAATGCAGTCTTAGACGCTAGTGGGCTTACTTGGAAGAAAAACTTTGAAAACATGCGCCTTGTATAAATTGTAAAGAAGTGCAGTGGGTGCTATGTATGCTTTCGCAATTTTTAGCAAATTAAGCTTAGCGTACATCACGTACAGGGCTAGAACACTTTGGTCCGCGCAAACATCTCGGCACTATCGCAGGGCGCGCCAACACTGACGTATCGCCATTTTCACACAAACATCCTTGTTTGTACAACGTACATCTTCCGGTTTCCCTTTTTGGGTGTGTGTTTGCACAATGCGTGCGGTTGACAAGGCGTTTTTTTACCTAGCAACACGACAGGGACTTGGGAGTGAACGTGGCAACACCGTTCTATATAATACCGTTAGATACAATATAAGAAGAGCCATTTTATTTAGACATTTCACTCGATAATTCCCAACCTATTTATTATAAAGAGATAATGTATGTTTCTAAGTTTTTGTGTAGGCATTTATCTTCTTAACTACTGATCTGATTAAAATATTTCTTTCATCAATAGAATGCTACTTTATCGGGAATTGTATATTTGTATTATGTATATTTAGATGAGCTATTACAGGTTTTTTCCAGCGAGATGGATAAAAACATCTTTTAAATCACAATAATTTGTCTACTTTTGTACCTCAATAATTATATAGTGTTGTGCTGCAATTACGAACATTTTAACAGCTTTTCAATATTCACAGATAAAACCCAAGCCTATGGACTGACGTCGTACTCGTATATAATTTGCGACTTCTTCATAATTACTATGCGCATAAATTACATTGCTATTGACAATGTAGTATAATTGAAATGCGCGCTAAGCTTTACACTATGGTGTTGCCTGATGAAATATATTATTTTATTTGATGAAAACTTTTTCAGTAGGCAAGATCAAGTGACCATTTATAACAAAATAAAACCAATATTTTAAAATAGTAACTGTAGGACAAGCAAATGAGATTAGATTAGCTTTTATGGTTTAAAAGTCATAACCATGTCATTTACCCAGCACACGCGATGTAATCTCTCAAAAAGAGCAATTTTATACCTTTTTTGCCACATTTTTCAATAAACGTCATATTATAATTATAGTCTATAGCCTTCCTCGATATATGTATTATCAAACACAAAAATAATATTTGAATTCGAACTAGTAGTTTCAGAGATTAGCGCGTTCAACCAAACAAACAAACTCGTCAGCATAATATTATAATAGATTTAAAAAGACACCAAAGTTGTAGAATTATTTGCTTCGTCATTTTAGTAAACATGGTCGGATAGTCGCTTCCTTCTTGCCTTGAAGTTTTCATACAAAATTATTTACATTTTACTCACAAAAAGACGCGCGACATGTTTATTATTAGAGCTGGCATTGGCAATGCTCAAAGACATGCGGGCTGGAATTCCGCGTGTATACGGAGACCATTACTTCACTAAATATAGGATATTTTGTATCCGACGCAAAAGAGGGAGAAAAGCAGGCACTTTTCTCCCTATTTTCACGCACGTAATATGAGTATCTGATAAATAATTATCTGTGACATGATAACTCATAGCTGCAAAAAATCTCTGCTAAAATGGCGAACCGTACTCAAATGGATTGAAGTAAGGATTTTCCATTTGGTAAAATATTTTGTACATATACCCTAGTTAAAAACCTTATACAAATAGCTGAGTACTGTACTGTACTGTGTACTGAGGGTATGGTTTTTGATAGAAATCATATTTTGGGAGACATAAAACATATTATTTGTGACTATGAACGATTATGGCAGAAATAAATGAACGTTTAATAATAATTGACCAGTAATGGACCACTTACTGGTCAATTATTAAACGTTGATTTATTTCTGCCACATCGTTCATAGTCAGAAATAATAGGTATGTTTCGTACCTAGGACATATTTTGCGACACGATATATGTACCCAGCCACGAGATTCACTGCAGACCAGCATGATGGGAAAGATTGCAGGGAAAAGAGTAGAAGGAAGAAGTCCACAGAACTATAGTTTAAAGACTTTGAGTTTAAGCTTTTTGAGTAGCCATGGACGAGGTGAATTTAAAAAGATGTCACTTTTGATGAAAATGTCATCTATCTAGGATAAAAAATAAACACTCATGGTAAACCTACAGGTGAGACAATAATGAAAAAATCCGGAAGACTAGCAAGTGCATGTTTTATGTTAATTTTATAGGCATGCCAGAAAGCATTTCTTTGTTACGTCCTTGTCTGTCAAATGGGTGCAAATGGATGTAAATGGGCGTAAATTGACTATTTAGTAATTGTTTTCTAGGTTTTTTATATGACGGTCTCACTTAAAAGAGTATGAGTTAAGTGGTTTCTATCAATATTTTTTTTGTTTTCCATGACAAATGTGAGACTGAGTGCGGTCTCACTTTATACAATAGGGTTCTATTACATATAAATACTAAAGGCTGTAAGGGTCAGACATTCGTTATTTTATAAAAGATAAAGGTATGTCAACTCATGCTACTGCCAATTTACATTAACAACTATGCCTAGAGTTTTAATGTGGACTTTAGAATCTAGCAAGTTGCAAGCATCCAAGTAAAAAACGTATTTTTTTATATTTCCTGTAGCGAGAAATTTCTCAAATCACTATACATTTAGTTTAGGGACAAGCCTAAGTTCTCTAAATATCTTTATAGCTTGTTCTTCGTTGTGTTAACATTGGTATGCGCGGTGCGAATTTACAAGACAGAGGTCCTGGGTTCGATACCCGGCTGGGCCGATTGAGAGAAAATCTCAATGGTTTTCTTAATTGGTCCAGGTCTGGCTGGTGGAAGGCTTCGGCAGTGGCTAGTTTTCACACTACCGCCAAGCGATTTAGCTTTCCAGTACGATGTCGTCTAGAAGCTGATAGGAGTGTGGATTTTCAACCTTCTCCTAACAAGTTAGCTTGCTTCTATTTTAGATTGCATTATCACATTATCAGGTGATTGCTAGATCGCCCTTCTAGCATTTTGGGACCCCAACGTCCATCGGCTCTTTTTATTATGTGCCTCGCCCATTGTCTTTATTCGCCCAAGCTAAGACTTTAGCGACTTTGGTACTTCTGCGAATCTCCTCGTTTCGAATCAATCAGATTAAATATTTGGCTTGGACAATAATTTGTATTCTACACCTTTCTCTGTTACAGTATTTTCGCGTTTCAGCTTAATATATAGTTTTACAAATATACGTGGAATACTAAAAGCGTAAGATGAAACAGCAATTTTCATTATAAACAGCTCTTCCGTTTGGAGCGGCGATGCATATTGTACGGAACCTTGGCAGCGTTTACGATTCGTTCCAAATTTAAAGTGCATTCGGTTCGTGCGCCTGCGCTGCGAGCTATCGCGAAGCTTTGGAACTAAAACGTGTATAGGTGTTAAGATGCCCTTGATAACACGTGGATTAATGTAGTTTCATCAAATACTAGCGAACGTTTCACCTGCGTAGTTTTCGTCTTTGTAGTTACGGGTATAAAATATAGCCTATGACATTCACAAGTGATGTAGCTTTCTAGTATTATAAGAATTTTCATCAAATATATTTTTTATCCCTTGACTACAATACACAATAATAAAAGATAGAAAACCTAAAGTTTATTTTGTTAGAGCGCATCAAAGATTAAAGGTCAGAATCTTTAACATTTTGATAGTGGTCGTACATCGGAATAGTGGTGGGAAAAGGCTCAAATTCCTCGTATAAAATAACTAGCTAACGCCGCGTGGTTTCACGCGCGTGGTTGCCGTCCCCGTATGAATACGGGGATGATATATAGCCTATAGCCTTTCCCGATAAATATGCTATCTAACACTGAAAAAATTTTTGAAATCGAACCAGTAGTTCCTAAGATTAGCGCGTTCAAACAAACAAACATACTCTTCAGCTTTATAATATTAGTATAAAATAATATAAGGGATATTAAAAGAGATATTACAAGGAAGACGGGGACCTGCAGGTTAATTCTCTATCTTTGACATACGCTAGTTGACATCCAAATATACGAAATTGAGATTCTATATAAAAATATCATCCGGTGTTTACTGGTGGATATCACACAGTCAATTTGATGATTTGATGTTTATTTTAATAAGTTGATAATAATGACCAAAATAGTGAATAGACCAGCTGTACTGGATCAAGGAGGCTGACAATGATGACTAAAAGAGTGAAGGTGAAGTTATCAACGATGTCTAACATTAGGTATACCTGAGTCAGCCAGGTCAGCACCCTTTCCAATAACAATATAAGTGTCTGTTTGTCAGCTCGTCTGGAGGCCGTTTCACTTGCTACAATTTACGCACTAACGATAATAAGTTGGAATCACTTTTTAGGAATCCGCGTTGCATTTTGCAATTTCCACAAACTCCCTCTATACCAATGATCTGTACGTAACACTTTTTTAGCCTCATTGAAAAAGGCTATAGAGCATACAAGCGTAGGCTAAATATAAATTAAACCTTTATGTTTATAGGCGGGTACAATATTATTTTGTTATATCGGCTATTTTCTCAAATAAGTGATAATTGATATGATTTAGATGAAGTTTTAAATGCATATTTTGCAGGATAAATTGCATTTGAAAGTAGATAGATTTTTCATATTAAAAACTAGCCTATATTATCCGTGTCACTTGGCTTAACGTTAATTAATTTATAGACACTTTAAATGCCGGACGTTAGTGAAAATATTTTAAATATTTTTCCATCTCCAGAGGACAACCAATAACTAAAACTTTTTTCCAGTTGAAATGCTAAGGGATTTCCGTTTTTGTACGTGTTAAATCTGATTTTGAACGATTTTATAGGTAGTTAAGTTCTAAAAATTAAAAAAAAACAATTATTTAAATTTATTAAATAAAATAATATAAATGAATTAACCTCTCCAATATTTTCTTGATACGTAGATAGTTTCAAGCTCCGAAAATGCCGCATCAAAATTTTTATGTAAACATAATATGTTACTTGCATAAAAATAAAGATATTTCATTTTATTTTATATACTGATACTCAGTGGCAGTAACTTTAAGGACAAATCAAAATTTTAATGAAAAAAAAATATTCCGATACCGGGAATCGAACCCGAGCCTCCTGGGTGAGAGCCAGGTATCCTAGCCACTAGACCATATCGGATGATGTTTGTCAGTTGAAATTAATAAATGTACTATTTAAAGACGTGTTCTACTAATAGTTTACACAATATAATATTTTATTACTAAAAAAGTAGTTTTAACGGCAAACAACAAAATTATAGGGTATTATTTAATTCAATGAAAAGCACCTTTAAATTTTATGCCTATAAGACATTGCTGGTAGGAATTATTTCAATAGTGAAAACAAATGAAATCGGATTAAGAATTTTTGAGAAAGTCCCAAATAAATAGACATACCTACAATCTACATACATACATACATACGAGTAGGTAGATCCTCTTACATGTTTTTGTTTTTTTTTATTATTTACAAGTTGGCCCTTGATGATAAGATGGAAGCGGGCTATCTTGTTAGGAGGAGGATGAAAATCCACACCCCTTTCGGTTTCTACACGTCATCGTACCGGAACGCTAAATCGCTTAGCAGTACGTCTTTGCCGGTAGGGTGGCAACTAGCCACGGCCGAAGCCTCCCACCAGTCATCCATTGTGGGTTGAAAACAGAACCATCTTTTTTGAAGTCGGATAAAAAATCGTTTTGCTCTCAATGTCACTTATAGCAATTAAAAAAATATGTAATAAAATGGAACCTTACGGAACCCTTCCCTATATTACTTAGTTCGTGCATAATTTTTTTTGCATCGTAGTAGTCTGCCTGGCTTCCTGCGCGCCATCGATCAATTTACGCTTTAATCTACATAGATAAAACTGTCCGTCTGTTGCGTTCGCCTTATATGATCGTTGCTCTTTTTATATATAGATAACCTTTTCGTCCGCAGGAAGTTTTTATTACACAGATTACCTCTATTATTATTGTGGAATACGTAGTCAATCAGTTAATGATTTTTTGTTTTTTTTTGACCTTATTCCAAAAGGATTTTGTATTTTCAAAGAAAAAGAGAACAATGTAAAATCTAATCCAATAATACAAAATTCTCGTGTTGCGGTATTTGTTACTCAACTACTACGAAGTAGCTGAACCGATTTTTATGAAATTCTGTGTGCATATCGGGTGTTTGAGGATCGGCAAACATTTCCCTTTCATACCACTAAGTGAATAATTTATAAAGCAAAACAACGTTTACTGGGTCACCTAATAAATTATAAAATTATAATCTATTCTATAGTAATATAATAAAACGGAAGTCATGTTTATAATATGACCTTTACTCGTATCTACCCTTATTATAAAACAATACACTAACACATCTGTCTGTTTGACAAGACTACTGAACAGATTATCATGCGGTTGCCACACCTATAGATTTGGTGAAAATACCCAGTGAGGAAGGTTCTGATAACAATTTACTAACTTAGTCAAAATGGTTGTAAAAGACTTACCAAATATAGATGCTATTTTCAATCGACTTCAAGAAGGAGGAGGTTCTTAATTTTATCAATAGAAAAAAAAACAGCAATAAAAATTCTTTCCCTCTTTGACCTTTCCATTCATTTCATATTTTAATTCATGCTATTGCTATTGCAAAACATTAAAACGTTATGCAAAATAACATTATTTCAACAAACATTGTCTAAATTTTCAAATGCAAACAGTTAAATATTTGCGCTCTAAGCTTCCATAAAACTAAAGGAGCGTAGATGTATGAACTTTGTGTTACGATAGATAGGACAAATATGAGTATTGGCTACATTTCTGATTATATGATCATCATTGATGACACTTTTGGTTTGCACATAGCTTGTAGACCTCATTTTATATGATATCTGTGGCATTGCATACCGCTACGCTTGCAGCTTGGCTATATTTTAATGAAGTGAAGGGCATCTGAAGGGCAAATCCATTGCTTACCTGATGGTAAATTGAAAATATCACTTATACCAGAGTTACACTTTGCAGGGCGTGCCATGAACACGTCTTCGTATTTTCATCTCATTCTTACCCTTCAATTAATGTTATCTAACCATTTCAACAACTCTAATTAATTGATTATGAAACGCGGCTAAAACTCACGCGATATTAGGTCGGAGTATGCCCGACTAGTTTCGAACCCATACGGGGCTCTTAGTCATGAGCTGGTTCTTGCATCGCTAGTATCGCGTGAGTTTTAGCCATGTTTCATAATCAATTAATATGAATAACACTCACGATAGTTTAAATTCTAAAAAACTCTAATTAAGTCAATTTTCGTTTCAATACTGAGCAGTGGGCAACACGTAGAAGCGTATCACCATCATTGTACTTTGATGTGCGGCCAAAAAAACTGCTAATAACGTCATCCAACGTGCATAAGCCACTACTACTCAACGAAAATATTGGGCTATCATGATGGGCCAACGTTTACTATTTTCTAATATCCTTTCTACCACCGACACATATCTCTCCGCCCAGGAGCGTCACGAACGTAGGAATATTTGCCCCGATGGAATCCAAGCCGCTGCTAATGCGGCGAGTTGGTCTCGCTAACGTTTTTGGCAAACTCTCAACTGTCACACGCATCGCAGACCCGCCCGCGCCGACCGCTGCGCCACTGATAGATGTAATATTGAAGCTATAAACATCCCATGCCTCGCAGACCGTGCAACACTCCATGGACTCTATATGGAAGCTCTGCCCAACTGCAATGCGTGTTCATTTCTATTGCATGTGCACATACCTGTGTGGTTTGGATTCGGCTTCGTATTATGAAGGCGTCGAGTCATATGTCGAGAAGCTTCTAGCGAATTGTGATTTTTCCATTTTCCATTGTATACCGATGCACATTACGTGTGCTTTTTAACTTGAACGTTGGTCCAGTGGTTAACTTACGCGGCTTCAGATAATGAACTTCTGAAATATCTCTTCTTTTTCTTTCCCAAAGATATTCTTAGAACCGTGATAGCCCAGTGGATATGACCTCCAATTCAGGAGAGTGTGGGTTTGAATCTGGTCCGGGGCATGAACTTCCAACATTTCAGTTGAGTGCATTTTAAGAAATTAAATATCACGTGTCTCAAACGGTGAAGAAAAAACATCGTGAGTAAAACCTGCATACCAGAGAATTTTCTTAATAATTTTCTGCGTGTATGAAGTCTGCGAATCCGCATTGGGCCAGCGTGGTGGATTATTGGCCTAACCCCTCTCATTTTAAAAGGAAACTCGAGCTCAGGAGTGAGTCGAATATGCGTTGATAATGATGATGATGAGATATTCTTAGAAGCAGTCCAGAGTTGGGAAAATATATATGTGGGAAAGGTCGTCTATTATTATATTCTAGTGGCAAGCGACATCTCACTGGCTCCAAGAAAGATCAGTGCAGTGTTGAAATAGGTACAGGTAGGAACAGCATATCAGCTATATGCAGTTCCTACCTGTAGTGGACATAGTGGACATCCATTTAGAATAACTTTACGCAACTTGAACAACTTACTTGAATTATTGTTTGAAAATTAAAATGTATTTTTCCTATTATAATATATCTACCTACCCAGTACTAGTACCTATTAAGTAATTGTTCTTTTTTTAATTTTTGAATGTTAGATTTAGGCAAAACATAGTTTGAATATTGTATTGTCACCCTCACCACATGTTAGCAAACAAAGGATTCATTGATTGATTGCTTTTATTTGTTCTATGTTATGTGTATATTAATTAAACTTTTCTTTCTTTCTATAAAGAGGGATGCCTGGCTCTATAGTTAGCCATTAAATTAGGCTGATAATGATGAAAATACACTATAGCTAATAACTTTGACTGGGCTTCGTACTTTATGCGCGTGTTTAAGGAATTCGTGTTGTGAGCGGCTCATATTAATCTCTTTCGCATTGCGCTCGCCTCGCTTATAGCCCGCCTGTGAATACGCGAATCTTCAATTAATATGTCAAGTCGTTGTTATAATAACTGAGGTATATACAAAGAAATGTCAATTATTATAAGCAGTGACTTAGTTCTAAGCAATATTGTGATATGGTGATACAAAAAAAACTAGCTGTTTTCAGCAATTAAGATTTATATGATGCCTGAAGTTTAAATTGATTAAATTTTCAAAATAATTTGTTCGTTCGTTTACATTTACGTTTACAACTTAACCAAAAACTCATTAAAATATGTAAAGGGTGCATATCGAGCGGGAGGAGAGGGTTCACAGATGAACAGAGGGGACATAGTTAGGCATTATAAAATATGGTGCCTAATATTGTGTCCCTAATGTGTATAGGTAATTTTTTTTATAATAACTTAACATACTGTTCAACTCACCATCCTCACAAAACGCCAAGTTTATGAGGATAGCTATTTATGTACCTAATTAAGTAATACTTTTTGTATTTTGTACAATAAAATAAAAAAAAAAAACATATTGGTAAAATGATAACTCGGTGAAACAACCGCTATATGCAAATGATAAAGATTAAAATCGGTTATGCGCAATTCATTTTATCCCGTACCGTCTTTCAATCAACAATCAAAAAGAGAACCTTAAGGTACGTTTTTAACCGACTTTTTATAACTTGAATTTTTTACTCGAATGCCTAAACTACTCGAATTTGATGAATATGGTGACAATCCATTCGTTTTTAAGACCCAGTTAACATAGAATTCATCAATTTCGATATTACCTTATTAACCGTGATTTTTCATCCGTATTTCCGTAATCAGGTTACAAAATTTGTATTATTTTACTTGTTAATGGCTAGATTTATGTATGATATTTCATAACTTTATTTTTTTTATTAAGTCAAGTTCTCGCTAATTTTATCAGATTTTTTATTATAGTTTTTTTTTATTAAGTTAACTCTTGACTGAGGTTTCAAGTCTAAGCTAGCTAACTTGAGAAGCTAGGTACTTTATTATATTTAGGTTACTTTATTATATATAGGTAGGTACTAGGTTTCTTATACACAACAAACCCCTCTTGCGGTTGCTACGTGGATTAATACCGGAAGCCTATATTTATTGACCCGAACTGAAAATAAGTGCCTCCAAACAGAACCTTAACATCGAAGCATCGCGGAAATCTTCTCAGAAACCCTTGTTTAAGACGCACAGTGGGGCATTCTTTGTACAAACCAAAAAAAATGACATGCGAAAAG
Organism: Bicyclus anynana; assembly: GCF_947172395.1. NCBI lineage: Eukaryota > Metazoa > Arthropoda > Insecta > Lepidoptera > Nymphalidae > Bicyclus > Bicyclus anynana. The sequence continues at coordinate 958,593 of NC_069102.1, forward strand.
AAGTTCGCAATCATTTAGCCATCAGGCACAATAGTCACCGTTAATTCTGTCATGATGCTGCCACAGACTAAGTAGGTAGACAGATCATCATCGTTCAAAATCCTGCTAATATAATAAATGCGAAAGTTTGTATGGATGCTTGTTACTCTTTAACGCTGCAACTACTAAACCGATTTGGCTGAAATTTAAAAAGAAGATAGATAATACCCTAGATTAACACACACATTCATCTTGGAAAAATCAATGGTTCGATTGGTGGACGAAGTTGCGGGCGTCCGCTAGTAATTCATAATTCGTTTATTTCAAGTAAGATTACAAGGATACAAGCTTATAATAATTATGTTTAAATAAAATCTATATAAAATATTAATGTGAATGACTGGGATCGAAGGCTTAAACTATTCTTCGAAACACCACCAATTTCTCAACTCCCAGCTTTTTACTGAAAATTTCAAGGAAGAAAGAGAGCTCAATATCTCGAAGTAATCTCAATATACCCACATAGGCGCAGTAAAAGTCAAACGCAGTAAAAGTCAAATAACGAAGTTTATAACATAAAAAATGATTGAATTAGTAAAAAGCCATTGCCTAATAGAGCATAAGCAGAGAAATATCTCAAAGAGTGGCCTGTCAACCTAAGGGATAAAGGAAGGGATGTTAGTACCATTTGCCTGCAATTTCACCTGCAAAGATACTTCAGAGCTCAACAAAGCGATGCTACTTGGCGGTGGAAATAAGCAAGGCAAGCAAACGTTTCAACCTTACAAAAACATACCTTGATTGATGCGAATATTTCGTCTATCTTTTTGTTTTACTCTGAGAATGCAGGATGCGAAATAATTATACATGCCCATTCAAATGCTGTACAACGGTATTGTAAACGGCACACTTTTTGATGATTGTGTGTAATTTGTAAGTGCGCTGTACTGAGCGATCCGTTTGTGCTTGGTGCAATGACATCAGCCCCCCTAGCTAAGTGGCACGTCGATTCTCTTTCTACGATCGCTAACACTTCGAAAATTAGAAAAATGTATGGGAATGTCAGATCTTGATCACGTGACCTGTCGATAGCAAAATGTCATTCCCATACATCTTTCTAGTTTTCGAAGCGTTAGCGATCGTAGAAAGAGAATCGACGTACCACTTGGCTAGGGGGGCTGATTACTTCCATCATTGTAAAGACAAAAGCACACTTATAACACGCCATGCTATGACAAAGCGTCTTAAAGCGATAGCGTTTATAAAATAGGTTATAGTACCTAGTAGACGGAGCTTTGGTAGTTAAGTTTTCTAAAATAGCTAGATCTATTTATCTCCCCCGAAACTCCCAAACACTATAAGAGCCGTGATAGCCTAGTGGATATGACCTCTGCCTCCGATTCTGGATGGTCTAGGTTCGAATCCGGTCCGGGGCATGCACCTTCAACTTTTCAGTTATGTTGTGAAGGAAAATCATCGTGGATCATGAGGAAACCTACATACCAGAGAATTTTCTTACTTCTCTGTGTGTGAATTTTGGCAATCCGCATTGGGCCAGCGTGGTGGACTATTGGCCTGACCTCTCTCAATCTGATATGAGACTCGAGCTCAGCAGTGAGCCGAATATGGGTTGATAATGACGATGACTTGGTTGACCGAGCTTTGGTACGTTTTCTAGAATGAAACTAGATCTATTTATCTCTCGCGAAACTTTAATATCGACAATATTTTAACAAACCATGATTTTATAGTATATTATTTGGAACCAACAATTAGGGCTATGTAAGTTTACAACTCTCATAGAGAAGTGGATTTTTTTTTTCAAATTTCGTTTTATATTCCACTTCTAATCCGCACTTCTCGTCAAACGCTACTTTGTGCATTTAAGGGAATTACTTAAGTATTATTTTTTAAGAAAGTATCATTAAAAATTCAAGTAACGACATTGATTATTACAATCATTGAATTAAGAATAAGTCTCTATGTTTACAATGCGAATATCAGTGTCTTTATCAACCAACTAAAAGACCTAAAAACAAGAATAAGAAAACGGGTGTATTTCAAAACACAGGAAAAGTGCAATTAAATACCTAAGTACTTAATACTTTTTGTCGTACCCTCTTTTACTTGGCGTTCACTTTTTTTCTCTTTTTTCTTCCCCGCCTCGGACACAATGTTAACTTTTTACTTTTTTTATTTCTTGACAGAGCTGCGGTCACTTAAACACTACTACATTTCAAAGAACAGCGCTTCACACACTTTTTTCCTTTTTAACGAAGTACGGACTGCGTTTAATTTTATCGTATTGTGCTGTAAATGGTAAATGTAACATACTTGATCATAGACCTCTTCTTTAGGTAGACGGTACCTACCTCTCTATCGTTCTCTATTTAGATACCTATTTTAATTTAGGATAATAAAGCCCTCATTCGCACGAGAGTTTTTTTAACTGACGTTAAAAAAGCGTTCACATATAGTATAACGTTCTAAGAAGGTCTATTTCCAACGCCCAAAATTGATCAAAACAACACTGATCGAAAAAAGCGTCGTGTTTTAAAAACGCTGTCGTGTGAACATATACTCGGGAATGCGTTTGTTGTATTTGAACGCTTTTTAACGTCTGTTATAAAACTCTCGTGCGAAAGAGGGCTTATAGCATACTAAAGTCCCCCAGTGTCTGAAGACAAAAGGCATCGACCAGTTGCCAGTGACGAGCCATGGTTCCAAGACTTGTTCGCTAACTATGGGCCTCATAAGAAGGCTCAGAGTCACACAGCGGGCGATGGAACGAGCTATGCTAGGAGTATCTCTGCGTGATTGAATCAGAAATTACGAGACCCGCAGAAGAACCAAGTCACTGACATAACTCAACGAGTCGCGAAGCTGAAGTGACAATGGGCAGGCCACATAGTACGAAGAGCCGATGGACGTTAGAGAAAGGTGCTGGAATGGAACCCGCACTAGAAAACGCACTGTTGCTCAGCTCCTCACCAGGTGGACTGACGACATCAATCGAGTCGCAGGGATTCGCTGGATACAGGCGGCTCAGGCCTATGTCCTGTATTCATCGGCTGATATGTTGATGATGATGATGATGTAGGCTCCCTCTCCTGTACGGATAGGGGTTAGCTTGTAGTGAATATGGTACTAGGACTCATAACTTTTTTTTATCAATAACGAATATTTGCCATACATTTTTTTTTAAATATGACCAATATTCTGTTTACCTTCCAACTAGTCAGGAAAGACTGTATTAGGAGTGAGTACGACAATAGACTAACGGCGATGACTCCGACCTCTCTAATTTGAATGCGAAATGACGGGCTTAGAATTGTTGGTCAATATAACATCATCACATCAGCCGATGGACGTCCACTGCAGGACATAGGCCTTTTGTAGGGACTTCCAAACATCACGATACTGAGCCACCTGCATCCAGCGAATAGAATATACACAGTATAACAGTATAAAGCGTAATTATATATCAAAATTCATTTACCAAAAAACCTTAGCCGAAAGATTTTCTCGTTTTTTACTTAATAATATTAAAAATAGCTGCATCGAAGTAATTAAAACATATAATAAAAAGGTTAACACAGCGTATTAAATATACAAAATTGAGTTAAATCACTGCAAAGACTCCCCAGTACATCCATTTACACGTTTTGCATGTTTTTGACGTCAAAGGCCGGTGCTTGCTGGTTAGTGCTCAATTTGTGTCAGTATTTAATTTTTAATATTAACGTGAATGCTTGCTAGTGCTTCTCTCTGCTTTATTTCATTTTTTTGTTGAGCTTTTTCATATTTTTTGTGAAAGCGTGTGTTTGCTGATGGGTTTTTTTTGTACGATTTTGAATATTTTTATTTTGTTAAGTGATTCGTTAGTGTATATAGTGTATTTTGACGGCCTCCGCTGCGCAGTGGTATGCGCGGTGGATTTAGAAGACGGAGGTCCTGGGTTCGATCCCCGGCTGCGCCGATTGAGATTTTCTAAATTGGTCCAGGTCTAGCTGGTGGGAGGCTTTGGCCGTTGCTAGTTACCACTCTACCGGAAAAGACGTACCGCCAAGCGATTAAGCGTTCCGGTACGATGCCGTGTAGAAACCGAAAGGTGTGTGGATTTTCATCCTCCTCCTAACAAGTTAGCCCGCTTCCATCTTGGACTGCATCATCACTAACCATCAGGTGAGATTGTAAGAAAAAAAAAAGTGTATTTAAAAAAAAAAAATAATGCACAATTCTTTTGAAGTCACATACAGACACATTTAAATTTATATGTACATGTATTGATGATGAAGTTTAATTAATTACTTGGTGCAGTGGGTTCTGAAATAATTTATTCATACAAACTGAAATAAACTAAAATAATTTCACAGACGGTAAATAGAGTACGTACGGTTCAAAAAGACAACAACGGTTATATAATATGAATAACATTTGACCCGAACGTTATTTTAACCCAGATATGACAAGTTAACAGTACATCCCCGTTTCATGAATCTATTACGGAGTAATTGAAATAAAATTGGTCGAATCACGAATAATGGAAAGGCTGTTTGAAATTTCTCACGAGTTTTGACTTGACGACAATAGCAATTTACAGTAGTTTGCATACTTAAGGCGAGGCTGCTCAGACGGGCGACTGTCGTTAAGACATTTACGGTAAGACTGTTGAAAGTGCTACCGTTAGGTGAAGGTAAACTTCATTTGTACTACTAAGTTTCTTGTGAATACGTCACAATTCACAATGCTGAGCTGTAACCTGTTAATTAGATATTGAATAAATATTTAATTAACAGGTTACAGCTTAATGAGATAATTTTAACTACATTCTATCTTAATAATTAATTAAACAATAAAAGTTCTAGAAAAACTTAATGAATATAATATGTAATATTACTTGTGAGTTCAACAAGTCAATCTATTTTATTTAAAATTTAAAACATTTCTATATTGATATGGTCACTATATGATGTCATTAGGTAAGCTAATTATGTAACAATTTAGGACAGACAGTCATTTAAGTACGGATGTAATCTACTTGGTATTACATGGATCTCACAATTATTTACAGTTGTAGAACCGAGTTGCGAGAATTGGTATTTATAAAGGTATTGTTTTTTATGGCACAACATTTTTAACATCATCATTGCGAGAAGTAAGTATAAATTTAAAAGGTAGTCTTCCAAATTCTCTCGCTACCTTTATATCTGTAGACTGTAGGTACACTCGTAACTTTAACTTTAAGTTTTCGACTTTATTTACACTTATTAAGCTTAATTGAAATGGATAAATTTTGTATGTTTATAATTGCTCAAAAGTATAAACAAATTAAACAATTAGGTAAATATTAATAAATTGCGACTATTTGGTCTCAAGTGTGCAGTGGTTTCTAAAGTATAGCTACATGTATGCCAGGAGCATCATAGGTATTTACTCGCGCAAACACTAGTAATTGGAGACATAATGTTTAATTCTATTGACTTAGGGAAATTATGTTTAGTCTGCTAACATCCCTCCACATTATCATGTACTAATTCAACACATTCATTACAAACCACTGAATTATACAGTGGATCGATACATTGCTTGTGTCTTACGAGTTTTATGTCTCTATTAGTAAAAGTCTAAGTAGCAATGCTAAAATGGCAATGGACAGGGCACAAAGTTCGAAGAGCCGATGGACGTCGGGCCCCAAGGCTAGGCTATATTATATTTTCAACAAAAATTAGGGATAAAACTCCAACAATGTAACCCAAGGTGTACAAAAGTTTTGTATACATGGCGTGCGATGCAAAAATTATTGATCGGAGAATAAAATATTGTACTACAACTTTGCAGAACACATCATTTTCTACAAAAAATATCGCGACAGCATATATCTATTTATATAGAACTTTTGTACTTTAATAAATTATTTAAATCATATACTAAGGTTTACGTCATTACTTACACAACTAAACTTAAATCCTTATCAAAATGAACTAATTAATAATCAAGAGGATATTATAGAGATAAGATTTGAATTTTACAATTTCGGAGAAAATACAATTTTTTTAAAAGACGCAAAAATGCCGCTAAAAGCGTGGAGGACTATTGGCCTAACCCCTCTCATTCTGAGATTAGACTCGTGATCAACGGTGAGCCGAAAAATGGGTAGCTAATGATTAGTAAATCTAATAAAATACAGAAAAATCTATCTCTGAAACTCGGTTCGCGTGAAACATTTTATTATCACCACCGGAATATTTTTTGTATCCGACTCGCACTTTTGTTAAATATTATATAAATTTTGTCTGTAAAGACTCAAAGATTTTAAAGTTGGTATTATGTACTTTAGGATAACTCAAAATATTATTTTATGCCTAGCTAAATCTAGGACTTAAATTTTAGAATGGATTGAGAATGACTCGTCGACAAATCAGAGTGCCTAGTGGGAGTTTTCAATGTTTTCGTACTGCGACTATCGCGTAAACATAAACGCGAATTTCTAAGGAATTGAAACAGTTGTGCCACTAGATGGCGCTGTTTCAATTCCTCTGAATTTCGCGTTTACGTTCACGCGATCGTCACTGTATGAAAACATTGATAACTGCCATTAGGCGCTCTGTTAACCATTGGGCAAACAGGATTATATGTTCAAAAATTTTAATCATTTTCTTTCAGTTTAGTATAAAAAGGAAAAGGCTATAATTTGTCATTGTCATACAATTAGTATACTAATGAGTAATAAATAGTAGGTACTTATACTACCAGTTGTGCTAAAAGCAACTGCGCAGTATTCCACAAAACCCAGTTAAAGTGAGACACGTTTCAATAATAATAATTAAATGCGCAAAGTCCGTTTGAGTCAGCGGCCGATGTTTTTTTTTATTTTGTAACATGATTGCCGCTGAGATGCGCCTGCGCGGGCGGCTTGTTACTCTTATTATTAGATAATTCCTGTTAAATCGGCCGCACACGGTCGGAATTTACCGGTTCGGGCAGCTTATAATTATTATTAATTATGTTCATAATATTATAAAATGCTGTTCAATCATTAACAAGACAAAAACTCTATCATTCTCATTTTTAATTTTTTTTAATTTTATAATAATTAAATATGTAAATAAAAATCAGGAGGATAATTTTTACTGAAAATTTGTTACAACAAATTAAACCGAATATGTACGAGTAAATTTGTATACTCGTATATTAATTTTATTATGTATTGATTATGGGCTTATTATGTAGACTACTTCAAACAATAAGTTCCACTCATGTCGTATAATATTTTTCAATAAACAAACCGTAAAAACGAGTATGCTTTAGACCGCAGACTAAAGTAAAACTTCTTTATCTCGACGATCTTCTTTATCTTCTTTTCTCACGACGTCTGTACATTTTTTGTAACGCATTCACTAATTTACATCTAAAGTAAAGCGTGCATAAAGAAGTTTTACTTAAATGAGTAATTATATTCATAATCTTATAGAATTCTGTTCAATCTTAACAAGTCAGAGACTCTATCATTTTCATTTTTCACTCAAATTTTAAAATTACAATTTCAAGTATATTTTCTGTTTAAATGTAAGAATGTTAGTTAGTTTAGCTGTAGTTATTGCAAAACCTATGTAAATTTAAATAACTTTATAACTATACCCAACCCGGATCCGGATCACATCTAATACCGGGACGTATACAGCCACACTAAGCGTATAGTTAATCTGCAGTCGCGCAATAGGTGTTGGAGGTCGCTGAACTGTTTATAAATTGGTCGTAGTGGCGTAGTAAAGGAGCTCAAATGGGGTCTCGTTAATGTTTGCTGTTACGTTTGATTAGGTGCAAGGACTTAATGTATATCATCGCGTGTCAAGTGCGCTTCCTAGAACTGAGCCGGTAAACACACTGCCCGGTTGTGACACGTTTTTATCTCGCAGCGAATTAAAAGAGTTATGGCCACATGACAAATTAGCGGTTGTTTCCTTGCGAACTGACATTGCAACAAGGGCCGGCACATATCTGGCGACAAAAAGTCGATGAATTAAAGATGTACTTAATCAATTAACAGCAACACTTATGTTTTCGATGCCTCTTGGAAAATATACATTGTGTTAGGGATGATGAGAAATTATGTGAACATAAAAGATTTCCTAATCAATTTCCATAATAATACTTTTTAATCCTCACACAAAATGGCACATTTTTTAGTAGTATGATAGTTCATAAACGGATGGAGTTATTTCGACAGTAATTGTTGAAGATTTTTTTTTTAATTTTGCATTTGACAGGCATTTAAAAAAACCGTTGAATTTTTATTCCAGACTACCTGTTCAATTTTAATAAAAAAAATTCCGTTAGATAACGCTTTAGCGAAATTGCCGCCAAGACCGAGTACAATGAAAATTTAAATTAAGATCCTTATAATTATAATTATAATTTTATATATATGTAATATGTATTTCAACCAAACAAAAACTATCACAGCGAATAAGTCTAGCGGGTAGAACGCAACGTATGCGCCGCGCTTAACACAAACTAAGCCCCATAAACTAAACATACGAAAACTCGGGGATAAGGCGAGATATATTTGACAGTTCGCGTGTAAAACTCGACTCGAACACATAATACGTGTCACACGTCACGACGAACGGTCCTTTCGGGATTTTTACGTGACACTTGTGTCACTTGCCAAATTTTCTCTAAATGTTTGTTACTTTGTGATATTTGAAGATGTTTATAAGAGTCGTGAGGTGGGGATATTGACATGATGTTAAGGAATTTATGTTTGCGTTTATTTTTGTACGAGCACGGAAGAGTTAGGAATTGTAGCTGTTTATTCTTGTGTATTTGAGGTTTTAGCTTAATAGTTACAATAGGCTGGAAATATTGAGTTTTTATCGAGAGAAAGAATCTTAAAGGATTTATTAGTAACTTGCAGACGCCGGCGACTTCGTCCGTGTGAAATTTAGTTTCACAAATCCCTCGGGAACCATAGATTTTCCGGGATGAAAAGTAGTCTATGTGTTAATCCAGAGTAAAATCTATTTCCATTCCAAATTTCTTCGTGTAGTTTATAATATTAGTAGGATTCTATACTAATACTGAACTGATTTAAAAAAATTCTTTCACTGTTGAGAAGCTACACTACCCCGAGTGCTATAGAATATATTTTCCGTATTCCTACGACAACGGCAATTGGCAATATTATTGACAATATAGGACCGTGTGCGAGCTCACTACTACGATTAATAATGTTTTGAAGTGTGCTTTATGTAGAAGCTCTGCTGCTACAAGAAGAAGAGGAATATCACGACCATGGCCAGTTGATGCTTTCCAGTTTAGAGAGTACCTATAGACCATAGTTACTGATGTAATTACATATTCATGAGGTATAATATCTATGCCTCAATTTGATGGACACAAGATAGCGCACGTTAGTTGCATGCTCCGAAGAAAATGTATTATTTTAATACAAGCAGAGGTGCAAGATGTAACTTCACTAGACACATTATCACACTCGACATTTTAGGACACTGGACGTAGTCAGCCTTCGACGGCCTCCGTGACACAATGGTGGAATTACAAGACGGAGGTCCTGGGTTCGATCCCCGGCTGGACCGATTGAGGTTTTCTTGATTGGTCCAAGTCTGGCTGGTGGAAGGCTTTGGCCGTGGCTAGTTCCCACCCTACCGACAAAGACGTACCGCCAAGCTATTTAGCGTTCCGGGTGTGGATTTTCAACCCGCTTCCATCTTAGATTGCATCATCACTTACCATCAGGTGAGATTGTAGTCAAGGGCTAACTTGTAAAGAATAAAAAAAAAATATAAATGAATTCGAGGACTTCTTGTTAACAAGAGTATGCACAAGTCGTCAATACACGAAATTTCGTAAAACACAGCGAGAAAATGTGCTCTCTTTCACCAGAAACGTTTCCCAGGGAGCACGAGGCGAAAATTATTGTACACAAAAGCAAAACGTGCTCAAATTTACGAGCCGGGCGCACGTGGCGCGTCGTTTTGTCATTTTCGGTTTAGCATTTGTTTTGTGCGCTGAAAATAATCGTGCGATCGGAACACCCGCGCGGTGACTCGCTCCGTTTCTTGGTAATCTCAACGACCTCTTGTGTATGTGTGCTTTTATAAACGGTAGGTCTCCGGTTCGATTTTCATCTATTCACTGCACAGATGTGGAATGCTCTCCCAGATTCCGTTTTCCCCACCGCCTACAATATGGGTATCTTCAAGTCGAGAGTAAATAGGCATCTTCTAGGCAAGCACGCTCCATAGGCTGCTTCATCGCTTACCATCACGCGTGATTGCAACTAAGCGCTTGTTTATACAATACTAGCGGACGCCCTTGACTTCATCCGCGTGGAATTCAGTTTTTCACAAATCCCGCGGGAGCCATGGATTTTTCCGGGATGAAAAGTAGCCTATGTGTTAATCCAGAGTAAAATCTACTTCCATTCCAAATTTCAACCAAATCGCTTCAGTAGCCGCAGCGTAAAAGAGGAACAAACATACTTACACACTTACATACAAACTTTTGCCTATAAAATATTAGTGTGATACCAACTGCACAGGTGTGGAATGCTCTCCCAGCTTTCGTTTTCCCCACCGCCTACAATATGGGTATCTTCAAATCAAGAGTGAATAGGCATCCTCTAGGCAAGCTCGTTCCGTAGGCTGCTTCATCGCTTACCATCACGGGTGATTGCAGCTTAGCGCTTGCTTATACAAAATAAAAAAAATAACATATCCGTTAACATACCTGCAATCATTATCATCATAAACCCATCATCATCATGTCATCATCGACGGCCGCGTGGCGCAGTGGGTAGTGACCCTGCTTTCTGCATCAACGGCCGTGGGTTCGATTCCCACAACTGGAAAAAAATTGTGTGATGAGCATGGGTGTTTTCCAGTGTCTGTGTGTATTTATACATTATATAAGTATTTATATGTAGTATATAAATGTATATGAATATTATAATATCAACTATCTTAGTACCCATAACACAAGCTACTCAGTATGCTTACTTTGGGGCTAGATAGTGATGTGTATTGTTTAAGTATATTTATTTATTCTAAAAAAAAAAAAATAAAAAAAAAAAATCATGAACCCATATTTGGCTGACTATTGAGCTCGAGTCTCAGAATGAGAAGAGTTAGGTCTTAGTCCACCACGCTCGCCCAGTGCGGATTGGCAGACTTCACACACGCATAGAATTAGAAAAATTCTCAGGTATGCAGGTTTCCTCACGATGTTTTCTTTCACCGTAATGCTGGAATATGGAATGGAAATGGAACATAGAGTTCCATTTCCATTCCATATTTACATAATATTATAGTATTTTGTATATTAAATTACGTTAGCTTATTTTTAACTTGAAATCAAAAGGAGAATCATAATTTGTAATGTTTTCTTTTTATTTAATGTTTCTTACTCGTATCTCAACTTTGTCTGACAAACGAAACAACACTTAAAAGATCACCTGGTTAGCCTTCTACTGCCTGCGGACCGATTAGAAGATAGTACCTTGGTATACTTACTGAGCATTTTTAAAGAATAGCCTAATTTTTCCCGACTCAAACCCTGGCCTTTTGATCTGTAGCTAAATAACAACTGGACCAACGAGGTATTACGGCTTATTGGTATTTTTTGCCACCCAAAGCCACCCACCCGTCATGCAACCCGAGGATGTGCCACCGCAGCGGAAATTCCACACCGGGGCCGGTCTTGCATGTTCGCGGAAGGAAGGATCGTGGGAAGCGTATTGTTTGCCACTGTACACTGCTCTCGTATACGAGTAATGAGGTTATACCTTGCTGCTAAATGTTAGCATCGTTATCAACCCACATTCGGCTCACTGCTGAGCACGAGTCTTCTCTCAGAATGAGAGGGGTTAGGCCAATAGTCCACCTCGCTGGCCCAATGTGGATTGGCAGACTTCACACACGCAGAGAATTAAGAAAATTCTCTTTCCTCACCGTTTGAGACGCGTGATATTTAATTTCTTAAAATGCACAAAACTGAAAAGTTGGAGGTGCATGCCCCGGACCGGATTCGAAACCACACCCTCTGGAATTGAAAGCAGAGGTCATATCCACTGGGCTATCACGGCTCCCAATGTTAGCATAGTTACAAGTTATCTAGATAAAAAAAAATGAATTTTTCGGTTAGATGATTTGAGGTAAGGTCGTTGATCCGGTAGTTAGCCTATTTAGTTTGGATCTGGAGATCCAGGATTCAAATTCTCTTGGGTTGGGTTTTTTTTATTCTTTACAAGTTAGCCCTTAAATACAATCTCACCTGATGGGAAGCGGGCTAATTTGTTAGGAGTAGTACAAACCCTTGTCGGTTTCTACACGACATCATACCGGAACGCTAAATTGGCGGTACGTTTGCCGGCAGGGTGGTAGCTAGTTCACGTTCAGGCCAGGTTCGAAGCCTCCCACTCGCTAGACCCAGACCGGGATACGGGCCTCGAGGCTATGCCTCCTTGCCCGGGTTGCGCGGGGTATCTTGTTCCTCGGCCTTTCGGCCTAAGGGTACATATGGATGTCATGTGCCCCGCGCGGACTGCATTTTCGTAACAAATAAATTAGGTTATAATGTTAATTCCCCCTTTATGCGATAAGGGCACCACTGTAGCACACTGAGATTTTCAGTTAGGGTTCATTTAGACGACCGGCAACTCTACCGCAGTCGACTGCAGTCGGCGACGTCTCGGCGGCAGTCGACACACGTTGGCTGCCGCCGAGTGCTGACTTCGCTGACTGCGGTCGTGGGTAGCAGCTGCCGCTCGTGTAAACGAACACTTAGTCCATCAGTAGCTCCTAAACCAAACAATGCATTCATTTCTCAAAACTCCCGTGTCTCGAAAATTATTATTCATGTAACCCAAATAATTTTACTTTCCGTAATTTAACGGTTACGGCAATCTTCGCGGAAAGTCGTCACCGATCCCTTTGTCAACCGCTTTATTGTCAAAAGCGCGTTTAAAATGACATCTCATTTAAATTTTTATCTCAAGCCAATGCCACAATAAATTCCGTATGCGAGGGACGCTTATTGTTATGTCTTTATTTTGGTAACAACTAAATGTCGGAAGTGTTATGTTGCTTTTGTACACGAAAATATTACGATGAACTTTCAGATTAAAAGAATTGTTGAGCTTAATGTCAGCCACACACGGCCAGCTATTCACTAATTTGGTCTTTAACACAGAGTAATCTATACTAATCTATACTTAATATTATAAAGCTGAAGAGTTTGTTTGATTGAACGCGCTAATCTCAGGAACTACTGGTCCGATTTGAAAAATTTTTTCTGTGTCAGATGGCCGATTTATCGAAGAAGGCTATAGGCTATATATTATCCCCGTATTCTTACGGGAACGGGAACCACGCGGGTAAAACCGCGCGGCGTCAGCTAGTCAATAATATACAGATAGAGCGTAAGGAACACGACGGTGTCGTAGCTACTCCAAATATGAAATTCAAAAAGTAATACATTTTCGAGTCAGTATGACCCAATGTCGCATCAGTAATTTTCAATATTATTCAAGAATACAATTTTAAATATTAACGTAATTGTTTTTAGAAATATTAATTATGAAAAAAGTTTGTATATGCGGTTTTCGAGGAGACGCGTGACGTTTGCTTTTTTTTATTAGGTTTCACCGGCTTTAGCACGCTGCTTGTAAAGACTCACTCTGGTTACTCTGTGGTCATTAATAATAACATAACACGTTAATATATATAATAACTATTTATGTAGTTTTGTTGAATGTGAAATTTCAGTTGAGTGATTTTTTTTTTAAATACGTGATTTTAAATTAAGTTTTCTAGGAAATCCTTAACTTTTATTATTTTATATCGATATAATTCGGACCCTTATTCCATTTACTACACGAAATTAATATTGTTAATATTAAATTTGATTTCACTCTACAAGTAAAAATGGGTCTTGAGCTACCAAGATTTGAACCAAACTAACACGAATTTAAGCTACTTGCCTCTTTTGTAAACAGTGTTTAAACTGAATTATGCTATATTGTAGGTTGTTCCGTCAATAATAACTAGTAAAAAATTTAATATAAACGAATAAATATCTACGTAAATTTTTTTCCGCCGAAATACAACACATTAGCAAGTGACGTAATTCATAGAGATAACAGCGTGATTGGCGTTTGCAGTGATGTGATATATCACGTCACCGCAAGCGCCAATCACAAACCGATGCCTTGTAGCGAATGACGACACAGTTTATGAATGGGAATACAATTACGAGACTATTTTCACAAATAAAAATGTGATTAGAGTTTCTAGGCATCTAAACTGCCTTTATGCAAAAAATCTTCTTAGTTTTATAAAGCAGGCGAGTAGCCTATTTAAATATAAGTGGAAGCATGTAAAAACGCATCGTATACCGCGCCTCTGTTGCGGTTCGATAAAAAAAAACTGCGCGTCAAATATTGAAATGCAAAAAAATGGCAGCATGCATTATGCAATTGGCAAGCCATGGGAAGTATTAGTGCCGCATGCGCGCTCGTGTCCACTTCCTACAACGTTGCCTATCTGTGAATACATTACATGCGGCAGTCAGTGGCGAGCTGAACATTTTTAACTAGGGTAAGCATATTTTTTTAGTAATGAAAATATTAATCTCTTGACAACGACCTCGACGTAACACATAAAATTAATAACAATCGCATTTATAATCACAATGTTAAACATCGTTATCCACCCATATTCAGCTCACTGCTGACCTTGAGTCTCCTCTCAGAATGAGAGGGGTTAGGCCAATAGTCCACCACGCTGGCCCAATGCGAATTGGCAGACTTCACACGCGCAGAGAATTAAGAAAATTCTCTGGTATGCAAGTTTCCTCACGATGTTTTTCTTTAACCGTTTTGGTCTTTTAACACCTATTAAAATACACATCAAATGAATTGAGAAATGTTATCTGTATGATATCCACCAGTAGACACCGGATGATATTTGTTACATATAATCTCAATTTAGTATATGTCAACTAGCATACATCAAAGATTATGAATTAGTCTGCTGGTTAGTAATTTTGATCAGCTTACGCCACTGTTTCAGTGAGGTTTGGTGGACTATGATAATTTCTATAACGACCACTATCACAAGTTAATGAAAAACTTACACGTGTAGTGTCTTTGGATCAAAGTAGTAAAATCGCACTTATTATATTATCTAGTGCAGGGTTTCTCAAAGTGGGGTACGCAAACCCCTAGGGGTTCGCCAATCGACGGCAGGGGGTTCGCGACAAGATTTACGTAATGGTGGCTTCTTAACTGATATCAAGTCAGAATGAAGGTTAAAATTGTCCAAAATTACTGCGAACATTGAATCCATTTGCGACAAGAAATAAGCACACCCATTTGTTCCATAGAATCTCAATTTCGTATATGTCAACTTTAATACGTCAAAGTTAGTGAATCTTCAAACCCTTTGTTTTTTGGAAAGATTAAAATTTTAAAAAAGATTAAAACGAGCCGGACTATTCCACAATCTATCTTACCGATCTATGGTTCCAGTAGCAGTCAAATAAAAATAGCACTGCAATTTTGTTACCCCAATACCTAAAGTAAATTTGTCATTCATTCAATATTCTTAAGAGCTGTGTGTTTCTAATTCTTTTACATTTCCAAGTAATTTTTAAAAGATGCCAAGCAATAATTATAATTTCAGATAAAGTAAAAATAAATAATTTCTAATAAACATTCATTTAGCCAATGTTAAATGTTAAAGCATGTTATTGTCCCTATGAATTTCAATTGGTTGGAAATTTGGTATAGAATGTAGACTAAATGGTATATAGTATGTTATGCTTTATGATTTGATGTATATTTTGTAACATATTTTTACTATTGGTATGAAGTATACTAAAATCATTTAATTCACCACACATCGTAAAGAATAATCGATATTTAGAAAAATCAATCTACCTTGTGAAAACTGTTTCAACGCCAGTGCTCTTTTTACATGACACAACGTACATCTATCGAACCAATATTCCCGTCGGTATATCAAAGCTAATAGTATACGAGTACTACGTATTCGAGGCACATAAAAATACCGCGGAGACGCTTGATTTTTTTTAAACGCGGCTCTTTTGATGTTCACGAATTTGTTTTTGTTTTATTGACCGTAAAAACAGTGTGGATTGGTGAGTTAGGTTTTTCTAATTGGTACTTTCTGAATCGAACTATACATACTAAGTTTATTATAATAAAATGTTTTTCATCCTGAAAAATAATATGGGATTAAACGTAGTTTTTATAAATGTATATTATTACTGAGCAGCTTTATTGTTATTCTTCAGATTAATATACGATAAGAATATATTATAAAAAATCAATGTCGAACAAAGGTACAAACTGATTCACAGTATTTGTCAGGACAACTTAATTAACAAATCAAACCGTAACCAAAATAAGACCCTAGAATGACCTTGAGTGGAGTCACGTACTTGTGAACGTTTTGTGAAGGTTTAAAAAATTCTTTGACAAAAGATTAACACTTCCCTTTTCTTCTCAAGTCACTCTCCCCGCCTATCCCAAGTAACCAATAAAGAATTACACAAAAAATGTGGACCGTACGATGAGAGCCCTATATCGCAAGTCGTTCCCGCCAACCAATCGCTACCCCTCTTTAAATCCCTACTCTTTACGGAACAAGTCGCGCCACCTAGCGTCGGCACGAGCAACACGAGACCGAGCGACGTCATATCCGTCTCAGACTACTATTACTATGCCTACAATACGTCATATTTTTTGTTGTGAAAAATAACTTAACGAAAGGTAAATGGACACGTTTTTCAGTGTTTCTCCTAATTTCTAAGGAGCTTTATAAATATAACGTTATGTGCCTACATATAGTAACGCCAAATGGTTAAGATTTTTACATTTTTAGTATTTTTTTTTCTGACTGTGAAAGTGACGTAGGCTCCTTAATGGGATCTCAGCGGCGTCACGGGGGGGTTATATTGGGACCCCAAAATCCATCGCCTCCGCGTAAGTCACCCCACTAAACAGCACTAATTGGAACAAACCAACAAAGTCGTGCGTTATCGCTCCTATAACCACGTTTTATTAGCAATAAACAATTTTTGGCTTCCGCAGAAGTCATACGCGATAATAACACTTTTGATGTTTCTGTTAAACCGCGGTGCAATGCTCTTTATATGTAGCCCACGTGCGACTTTCAGTTGCGATAACTCGTTGTTTAGATCGCGAGAACAACGTGCAAGTCGCTTCTACGACCGATTTTATTTACAAGTGAAGAATACTTTAGGTATTGCAGTGTGGGTGCTACGAGTAAATTACAAATTTTGTTCCTTTGCATAAGTGACGGCCTCCGTGGCGCAGTGGTATGCGCGGTGGATTTACTAGACGGATGTCCTGGGTTTGATCCCCGGCTGGGCCGATTGAAGTTTTCTTAATTGGTCCAGGTCTGCATGGCTGGCTTCGGCAGTGGCTAGTTACCACCCTACCGACAAAAGACGTACCGCTAAGCGATTTAGCGTTCCGGTACGATGTCGTGTAGAAACCGAAAGGAGTGTGGATTTTCATCCTCTTCTTAACAAGTTAGTCCGCTTCCATCTTAGATTGCATGGGCTAACTTGTAAAGAATAAAAAAAAAATGTGACGTATACTTTACCTACTTTCCAAAGTCTAGGCAGTTTAGGTACATTATAAAATTAGCTCGCGGTTCGAGACCGTTTTGTTTGGAAGACCATGCAAGAGGCCTATGTCCAACAGTGGACGTCCATCGGCTGATAATGATGATGATAATGATGACGATGACGATGACGATGATGATGATGATGATGATGATGATGATAAAATTAGATACATACGAGTAGAATGATTCATAAAATAGTTGGACTTTCCGAGACTTTTTCAGTCAGAGTTAAACAGGAAAATCTAGACGTTAACTTTCTTAGAATAAAAATTGATTACCGTACAATGTGAGGAAAAATGACGATTGCCAACGTATGCCTTGAACTTGACTCGACCCAAAGCATTCCGTGTTTCTTAGTAAATTATTATTAAGATTTATGTATGTATATTGTATATACTTATTGTGACTCACGGTTACACCCATAATCATTATCCCGTTCCAGTGTTTCGGACTGTAAAGAGAGACCTTGATACTCCAAATTATTATCAAAAATTTCAAGTCATTTATTTCAATTAGGCTTAGTTAAAAAGCAGTTTTAAAACGTCAGGTTTGTATTTGTAGTAATAGTAACTTTACCACCGGCTCGAAAGGCAGCCGACAATAAATTAAAGAGTTGCTGCTTAAAAAATACATAAACATTTTTGTAAATTCAAAATGCATATAAGTAAAACAATTAGGATTACAAGTACTTATAAAAACCTCAAGTTATGTCATGATTTAATGGTGGTAATTAAAGTCGAAAACTTAGAAAAACAAAACCTAAAAACGGACCCACTAAACTTAAAGCGAAAAATAACATCATAATATTATTAGGTATGTTCTACCTGCTGCTCAGTATACTACTAAGCCGTATAGGTATTATTGTGCCGTTAAGGAGATCCCTCGATTGACCTTGGTATTCATCACCAGACCCCTAATGACAGACACAACCCATTTAGGTAGAAAGTTCTCAGCAATACAAATTAATCAAGCCCAAACACAAGGTAGTTACCGTAAACGGCTAAGGAGTTCCCTTAATTGTCTTTGGTCGTCATCATCAGACCCCCAATGAATGTTACAATCTATCTTAATAGAAAGTTCTAGTTAGAAAGTACAAATTAATCAAGTCCAAACACAAGGTACTACTGTAAATCTTTGAGGAGTTCCCTCATCTGTATTTTGGCTCCATCATAAAATCGATTCCAAACTTTCATTAAATTAGTTATTGAAAAAATTTATAAACACACTAGTCATCCGTATAGTTTTTGAAAGTTTCCTTCAATTTCTCCAAGATTTAATCATCAGATCTTGACACGATGGCAATGGGACCAAATGGCGAGAATACTAATAATAAACCAAAAAAATATTTTTTGGAATTGGTTTATACATCTTCGAGTAATCGGTGTACTTACATTTAAAACAAGGGTTCCGTTTTTGTGCTACGTACGTTCGGAACCCTAAAAATGCCGATCAAATTGAAAACCTCCTCCTATTTGAAGTCGGTTATTTAAAGAGACGAGGATTCCAAATGCTCCTCGGTCGGGACCTCAATTGTATAAGCTTAACCCGTTAAAATAAATGTATTTGATACACAATATAGACAATATAGTCATAGACAAAACTAACCGGAGCTGACACAACTATCTTAGGCCGTCTCTAATACTAATACCATGAGGAACTATAGATTGTATAACACAATACAATATAATTAAATTAAATTATAAGTATACACTACATTTTCACGTGCATTACGCCGGTTCTTAATAAGTAAAATATAATGTCAATGTGCCATATAAGCCTAGCGTTAATTACTTGAAACTCGTATAATGGCGAGTTTAAAATATAATTCCCTATTAATTTGCCACGTGGCAGCGTTTATATGGCGGGCTGGCCTTATGAGCGTCGTGACAAAATTGCCTTAATCAGCTCTATGCCATAAGTGCCCGGTATCCAGCCTTAACTGTGTTCCGCAATCCATTGTGGATACAAAGACTACGAGGAGGATAGAAATAATATTTCTGTAAATATGCATGATGGTAAAGGTAAATAAAAATAGAGAACTTATGTCCACCATAGAGTGTTTTTGTTTCAAAGATTGATCTTAGAAGGAAGATCATGACATAAGAGAGAGAATCGTGGAAAATAAAATCTTTTCACGTATTGACCGCCAAACAATTCAAGGTGGCACGCAGATGATGATGAAATTTGCTTGCTACATCATTATCGCCCTATTTTAACGACCCACTACAAGGCCAGACCTCCTTCTTCAGATCCTTAGACGCAGGTAAAAATGTTTAATTCTTTAACGACCATTATCAGATTTAATGATAATAATTACAGCGACCGAAGGTTTAACGTGCTCTCCGAAGCTTCTTTCCAATTTGAGTATTTTTTTTTATATATAAATAAAAAAAGTCTAGAATTTTTACTTTGAGGGATATTTATCTACCATCATGTTGCTAAAATATTATTCACAATTTTTCAGCACGACCGTAAACCTAAAGGCCGCAATTCAATTTCATTTGTTAAAGATCCGTCTACATTTTTCATTTAGTCTGTTAGCAGGCAAATACTTTGCTACATACCTCTCTTCTAAATATAATTAGTTATTCTAAGATTTAGCGGTGACGACATACTTATGCATTAACTAGCATTTACTTGCAGCTTTGCTTGCATAGAGCATAAAATTAATTCAGAGAGAGACAAATTTCTTGGCAATCCATGGATTCAGCATGCGGGTGCCGAGTCCATCGCGTGGAAGAGAGAAAAATTCCGAGCAAAGTCTTGGACTTGTGACAAGTAGATGCAGGATTAAGGAATTCCTTGACAATAGATTAACACTCCCTTTCTCCGCTCACATCCATGGAAGTATCCACCCCGCAGAAATTGTGAAAAGCATAATTGTATGCAAACGGAGTTGCGGACATCGGCTAGTTTTAAATAAACTAATTGCTTAATTTTCAAGAAAATCTTGGTGGAGAAAGCGATTTGTTTACCTATGATTTTCTTTAATAAAATGTTCTTTTACAAAAGATTTATATAGATATTTATTTCAAGTCGGCTCAATTCACAAGCACTTTTGATACGTCAGTTGACTATTTGTAAAGATTTTACCACCGATTCGGAAAGCAGATTCTGCTGAGAAGAAACCGGCAGGAAATTCAACAGTTGCTCTTTTAAAAAAAAATCATACGATATAATATACAATATACAATTATAATATACGATAGATGACAACATTACAATTTCTTATAGTTTTAGTAGAGACGATATGCAGAAATAACTAATTTATGCCCGTGTCTAGTAAGACGTGGGTTTAAATCTCCTTTTCGTTTGTACAAATTAATACTTTGTTTTACTAGATTAAATATTAATTTGTTCTTTACTCCTGTCTACTATATTATAGTAATTATTGCCAGAAAGAAAAACTTTTTCATAATCTGAATCAAAACAAAACATATAAATGTTTATAATACACTATTTTCATAGTCGAACGCAGGGCCTCATAGCAACATAAGCTAATCACGGAACCACAGAGGCAATAAGTATTTATTATTTACCCACAGTATGTACACAGTTTATTGATTGCAGTATATGACCATGGAAACCGCAAACTCAAATATGAATAAAAGATATCCGCGCCGTGTGTATTGAATGTGTTATTATATTTTTCCAAGTAACAGATAGTAAGTGTACAGTGCGCGGTGAGACAGGCATAGTAATAGAGAGCCTGCGACGAGACATACGACATTTTTAATTCTTCGTTTAAATTATTATTTTTTAATGTTTTTTATTAATTTTTGTATTTTTGTGCGCAATAACTTGGTCGCTAACCTATGGGCCTTATTAGAAAGCTCAGTCACTTAGCGGGTGATCGAATCAGAAATGAGGATACACGCAGACGAACCAAAGTCACCGAAAAAGCTCATCAAGTCGCAAAGCTGAAGTGGCAATGGCCGGGGTACATAGTTCGAAGATCCGATGGACGTTGGGGTACTAATGGCGACCCCACACTAGAACGCGCAGTGTTGGTCGACCCCCAGGGACGACGACGACGTCAAGGGAGTCGCAGGGATTCGTTGGATGCAGGCGGCCCAGTGATGTTTGGAAGTCCCTACAAAAGGCCCATGTCCTCATGTCCTGCAGTGGATGTCCATCAGCTGATATGATGATGATGATGTATTGGCTACCTATGATATGAGCATAGGCTAACAAATTTTCAGCATTCATAAAATGATGTATGTCTGGCTACCGCAGACTCTGAGACAATAATATTATTGTTGTAAAACGGCTAGACGTAAGAAAACATTTACATTTCCTTGTTTTGAAACACTCCTTCTGTTTTTGACGTAAACGCCATTTGTGCGTAATCGTAAATTTCTAATACGTTTAATTAACTTACGCTGTATAAAATCTTTAAGATCTTAGTTGGTCTGGAAGTTAGATTATCCGGCTGCGTATCATAAAGACCTAAGTTTGAGTCAGGAAAATTTGGCATTGGTATTAGAAATTCTCAGTAGTGCCTAGCGCACTTCATAAATGCAAAAATACACTATATATCCTAAGTTTCATTACAAATCTTTTTTTCAGAGAAAATATCTTCTATTTTCTACAATTTGTAAACATTATAGTAGAGATCATACATAAACTGTTATAACTATCAATCGCCGTGTGGCCATTCACAATTTTGTGGTTCATAGGAAAACTAAACATAATGCCCAGTGGCCTAATTCACTATTTTGGTCTTTATTATCAACTTATTGAAGTGGACAACAAAGTGTCATCTACATACTATAAGATATACAAGTTAGTACCGGATGACTTTTGTAATTTGTATCATATTATGTGGATGACATTTTGTCAATTGATTTGTTTTTTATTTTGATGGGTTGATAATAGGAAATAGGCCAGCTGGTCTCGAACCCAGTATGTCGTGTCCCGATGCTGATTAACCACCGAACCAGCGAGGCATTTATAAGCATGTATTACCGTTAAATTATTCTATATATTCATTTTATTATTGGTCACTGATAGTTGCCTAGACACAATAACATTTCCGTGTTGTAGATAAGTTCTAGAACATTCGTTTGTTGTTATTGTATTAATGTTAAGTGTGATTTATTATTATCAGTCTATTTTATAATCCCACTATAGGTCCAGGCCTCCCTCCTTATTGAATAGTGGATATAGGACTTTTATCCACCACGCTGCTAAAATGTTAATTGGCGGTCTTAAAGTAATGCTATCTTAACGATTACTATCAGATGTCAATAATAACGACAGGGGCCGACGACTGGGGCTGACGACTTTTGGCTGATGGGAGGCTTCGGCCGTGGCTAGTTACCACCCTATCGACAAAGACGGTACCGCCAAGCAATTTAGCGTTCCGGTACAATGTCGTGTAGAAACCGAATACCGGAGGATGAATATCGTGGATATTCATCCTCCTCCTAACAAGTTAGCCCGCTTCCATCTTAGACTGCATCATCACTTACCATCAGGTGAGATTGTAGTCTAGGGCTAAATTGTAAATAAATAAAAAAAAAACTTAATATGACGAGGAATGTGTATGTAAAACCACCAACTTCATGCCGAAAGTTTCTAGAAATTTGAACTGAAAGTTTATAGAAAGAAAGAAAGCTATTTCATAGCCTAACTCAGGTACGAATCTAGGACCTTGTGATTCGAAGCCACATAAACTAACCATTGTACTAAACAGGCAGTAGTTACAAAATAGTAATACAAGTGTATGATTAATACATCAGAAGGTTGGCACTATCTTTGTAGGTTCCGAACGTTGGTATCACTGGACCTTGAGCGAGTCAGCTTGCCCCGATAGTGGAGCGAGCAACTGGCTTGTTACTCAATTTACATGAAGCAAGTGATAACACTGCAATACTCATAGACCTAGATTGAGTCTAATATAGGACATCTAAGTTGTGCAATCATATGTTTATAACAAAAGGTACAATATGAGAGAGTACAAATCTAAAGAAGCTTAAGCTTAAGCTTACTGGCATAAATAAATATGATGGTTCGACTTACCTGGGTTTAATTTTGTTGCTTCCTTCATTATCAACCCATATTCGGCTCACTGCTGAGCACGAGTCTCCTCTCAGAAAGGGTTAGGCCAATAGTCTACCACGCTGGCCCAATGCGGACTGGCAGACTTTACACTCTTAGAGAATTAAGAAAATTCTCTGGTATCCAGGTTTCCTCCAAATTATTTTTATTTATATAAATCACTCTAGAACTGCTAAGCCGATCTGGATGAAATTTAGCACGGAGATAACTGGTCTGTATTTACTCCGTTAGCTCTTTACCACAATCTCTCCTGATGGTAAGTGATGATGGAATCTAAGATGGAAGCGGGCTAACTTGTCAAGCGGAATAAGGAAATCCACACCCCTTTCGGTTTCTACACAACATCAGACCGAAACGCTAAATCGCTTGGAGGTACGTCTTTGTCGGTAGGGTGGTAACTAGCCATGGCCGAAGCCTCCCACCGGCACACCTTGACCAATTAAAAAAACCTCAATAGGCCCAGCCGGGGATCCAACCCAGGATCACCGTCATGTAAATCCACCGTGCATACCACTGCACCACGGAGGCCGTCAAACTTTTGGTAACATGGGCTAATTTATAAAATGACAAAGATCTTGCATTTACAGATTCTCCGCTCTGTATTAATACACAGCCCAACCATCTTAAAGATATAGATTTCATTGTCACACATAATCAGATCTCTGAATCACGAGATTAACGCAAATACTGTTCATCTGTCGTTTCCGTTAAAACGCATTAACAGAAAATGGGGGCAATGGTCATAAAACGCAGACAACGCCGGGGCGGGGGGATATAGTGCGCACGAGTTGAACACTCGCGAATATTTTATTATCTGTAAACACGCCGCGCGCTAGTGTGAGTAATCGTGCACGTCCAATTTTATTAATATAGTGCGGTGTGATTGATTTTGATACTTTAATCCTACTAATATTATAAAGGCGAAAGTTTGTTTGTAAGTGTGTAAGTATGTTTGTTCCTCTTTTACACTGCGGCTACTGAAGCGATTTGGCTGAAATTTGGAATGGAAATAGATTTTACTCTGGATTAGCACATTCCACAAATTTCATCCCGGAAAAATCCACGGTTCCCGCGGGATTTGTGAAAAACTAAATTCCACGTGGACGAAGTCGCGGGTGTCTGCTAGTTTTAAATAAATGAATCGTACTATGAGTTAGTAATAGTTTCAAAGAGTGCAAAGTTGGAGTTTTTTCGGAGAGCACGTTAAGACAGTAAATAAATTAGTTGCGTGGTACATCTACATTTAGATTCTTCTTCGATACCTGAAATAGAAATAGACCAGACTAATAATGAAAAAAAAAACAAGTAAAATGGATTATAGTTTTAAAATAGTTGTAATACAAAAAAAAAAAATGAAAACAACAATAATTTCTAAGTACCTACACAAAGTAAACAATATTGTATTCTGTATCCTAGAGAAAGTAGGATATTATAAGATAGAGAAATCCTAACGAAGTTTTATCTTTGTGGGTAGCACTTATACCGATTTAATTAGTTTAACTTTGACTGGACGGCGTTTTTAAAACTCTCTTTACTGAGAGAAGCTTTATAATTTTCTCTCGAGATGTAGTTTTAGTTATGAAACTAAAATATTTTCAAAATTCAGAGTTAGATACTTTTTTCTTTTACACGCAAAATAAACAATAATAAGGAACATATCATATTAACAAGTAATTTGAAAAATTAAAAAAAATAATAAAATAATTTGAGCTGTCACGGGACGCATGACAGATGTGAAACATTGACATTATTTTGTAAAAGTTAAGCAACACTGTATATACTACGGAGCAGACACTATAGGTATCCGAGCTAAGTGTAGCGAGAGAGATGGCTTAACGCCGGATCGAGTGGGAGAGAATAGCACAGTCGATTGCGCATGGCGACGCGTCGCCACAGCGTACACACTACTGCATATAGACTATATATATATATATATATATATACCATCATGTAGCGTGGTGACGCATCGCCACAGCATGCGTCGCCACGCCAGAAATCGGTTTTACGTGCGGTTAAAGATGTTTCAAATCAAAAAAGATACGATACAAATCGAACAAGTATCAAAAAGCGTCAGTCCGAGTACCCGTTTGTTGGTGTGGATGTAAACAAGGTATGCATGTGTGTATACAAACAGAGTGTTGTTCACATCGTAGCATTGAGCGAGGTCATGGCACTCGGCGCGTGCGCCGCTGTACTATACGATACTATACGTGTGTTGTTCGCTATAGCGTAGCATAGTATACCCAATGCTGTACTACACTTACCTACATCATTAAACTATTATTTATATTAGAATAGCCGATGCCCCGCTGTTTCACCCGCGTAGTTCACGTACCCGTAAGAATAATCAGATAAAATTAAGTATATTACATTCACAAATAACGTGGTTTTATGTGTGTTTATGTTTAAGTTCAGAGATTACACCCTACAATACCACAAACTTTACCTCTTTAATATTAGTTAAATTAAATTCATTAGTTTATAAATTATACCTATAGATTCGCTCTGCCTCAGATTCGAAAAGCGTCGTAGGTTTCGGGGCATGCACCTTTAAATTTTCAGTTAATGTGCATTTTAAGAAATGCACATTAACTGAAAATCACGTGTCTCAAACGGTGTAAAAAACAACATCATTAGGAAATCTACAAAACTGAGAATTATCTTAATTCTCTACTTGTATGAAGTCTGCCAATCCGCATTGGCCTAGCGTGGTGTTCACGCTTCCGCTTGGTCTCCGTGGCGCAGTGGTCCTGGCGGAGGTCCTGGGTTCGATCCCCGTGGCTAGTTACCACCCTACTGGCAGAGATGTGGTGTGAGGTGTGTGGATTTTCATCCTCCTCCTAACAAGTTAGCCCGCGTCCATCTTAGATTGCATCATCCGCCGATAAATTATGCTGAAAAGAGATCTACAGGTATTACATACCCATAAGTGATAATGGTGGTCTATCGTAATTTTTTTTAAATTTTTACAAGGCAAAACAACGTTTGCCGGGTTAGTTATGACTTTAAAAATAAATTGCCTGTTGATACGATAATAAACTTCTTCCAGAGTTATAAAACATTTAAACTCCAGCAGCAGGGAGTGGCATTTCACCAGGCCAATGCCCAGCAATACCTGACCTTCCTCCAAGAATACACTCAAGAACCACTCGTGTCCACAGTGTAAACAAACGTCATATCAACAAACGCAACGACTATCAGTATCACCACGTTAAGATTAAATTATTGACGCGGCTGTCATATGGCCTCAGTTTATTTCCTTATGTGCGAATTTCGTACTTCCCTCGGCCTTCCGTGTACTCATCAACACTTATGCAAATTCATACGACACTACGGTCTTTCAAGGTCTCGGACCTTTAGCGTATACAGACGTACCGATTTGGGACTCCAATTTGTAACATTTTTCTTATTGAATGACAAATTACTTTATTGCGATATCACTTGATGTTAAGCGACGATGCAGTCTATGATGGAAACACACTCACTTGGAAGATTTACAAGTTTTAGCAGACTCAGAAGTGGATTATAAAAAATAAGAATACCAATGTCGAACATAGGTTATGATTCACAAACTGTAACCAAAATAATAAGCTTAATCTGTAATAATAATAAGCTTAATCTCAAATATATCGTGGTGGTTGATACACTTGGTGGAGGTACTCAACAACATGTATCACACGGTTCATCTGCTGCGCCCGAGTAAATTCTGAAATCCCCTCTTCAGCACTCCTACTACTTCCAACCTTTACGGATGTCATATTTCCTAGTAGGAAGAGTCGCTACTTGTAGGTAAATATGACAGGATAGAGCTGTGATAGCCCAGTGGATATGACCTCTGCCTCTGATTCTGAAGGGTGTGGGTTCGAATCCGGTCCAGGGCATGTACCTCCAACTTTTCAGTTGTGTGAATTTTAAGAAAATAAATATCACGTGTCTCAATCGGTGAAGGAAAACATCGTGAAGTAACCTGCACCAGAGAATTTTCTGCGTGTGTGAAGTCTGCCAATCCATATAGGCCTAATTCCTTTCATTCTAAGAGGAGATTCACGCTCAGCAGTGAGCCGAGTATGGGTTGATGACGAGGAAGAGTTGCTAAGGCATCCTTATAAAGTCTCAAACATTTTCTAAAGCTGCTTAAAAAAAATTGCTAGTCATCCCAGAATAGCTCCAAGCTAAATATTATAATTAATGTTTGTTGGCAGGGACTAGTTGGCTTGTATGAAGACGCTTAACAACATTATTGCTTACGAACAATAAATAATCACAAAGGGTTATGAATACGCCAGAATACGGCTTTTTGTTATGTAAATATACATTCTGTTTAATTTTCATTTAAAAAGACATTTTCAGACAATTTCTTTGCCAGCAGTGTACTTGAAAAGAATAAGTGCCTTGTAACTACTTGTGAATTCATATTGTTAGCTAGTGTTAGTACATTAAGTGTTTTTACATTAACGTAAAAAAATGTACATATTATATACTCAGAGGCGCTTTAATATACTCTCGTCATAATAAAGTGGGCGGATAATTGTGCCTCTGAGTAAATTTAAAATCATTTAAAAAAAGTAAGACAACCTCATTCTCATCATGGACCGGCTACTTTGAGAAGAGACGATTTGTAGTTTGTACCCACCACACTGTTGCAATACGGGTTGTCGGGCTTAGTTTTTGTAATTATCACTTTTAGATGTTAATTATAATTACCATCAGGTGAGATTGTAGTCAAGGGCTAACTTGTAAAGAATAAAAAAAAATGAAAGTTTAATTGAATATTTATATGAAACCATCACACGAATATTATAAAGGCGAAAGTTTGTGTGTAAGTGTGTAAATATGTTTGTTCCTCTTTTTCGATTCGATTAACACATAAACTACTTTTCATCTCGGAAAAATCCATAGTTCCCGCGGGATTTGTCAAAAACTGAATTCCACGCGGACGAAGTCGCGGCCGTCCGCTAGTTTATTGTTTTTTTTTTTTTGCTTAGTATCTATTTATTTATTTATTTATTTGTAACGCCAACAATGACAGCAGAAAACATTATATATAAGTGAGTTACAAAATTCTTGAACGCAGTAGTTAGTTAGCCATCTTTTACAGGCATTCACAACACTGCAGAGTCCGGTTAAAAACTTAAAAGTAAAAGATTAACTTACAATCTAAAATAATTTACCAAAAATTTACAATAATAAAATAATAAAAGTTTACAATATTTCATAGGACTACTCAGGACTCGAACCTAAGACGTAATTGCAAAAGCTGGATCAACGAGATTGAACAAAATACTCGTAAATATAGACCTTATTTTGTCCACAAGTGCTGTAATTTTCCGTTTACCTAATCACGGGAACGATCTATACATCATCGTGACACGGATAAAGTAATGTGCCAATTACTGACCGATTCCGACTAGACTTATTACTGGCGAGTGTTTCATACTACATACAGGAAAATACATACAAATAATCTAACAATTTAGGGGAAAACCGAAAACGGTATAAGGCGACCTATACACCTTACGACATTGTCTAAACTCATCATCATCAACATGTCAATTAAATTAAATTTATTTTTTTGCAATTGCGTAGTTAGATTAGTTGGTATACAATAAATGTTGAAGTAGGTACATTATGTCAGCCGATGGACGTCCACTGCAGGACATAGGCCTTTTGCAGGGACTTCCAAACATCACGATACTGAACCAACCAGCGAATACCTGCGACACGCTTGATGTCGTCAGTCCTCCTGGTGGGGGGTCGAACAACACTGCGCTTTCTGCCTTTGGTGCGGGGTCGCCGTTCCAGCACAGGGACCCCAACGGCCATCGGCTCTTCGAACTATATGCCCCGCCCATTGCCACTTCAGCTTCGCGACACGTTGAATATATACTTTCGCGACACGTAGTATAAACTATGGATTGCATAATACTATTGTACAGTGGTGTGTACTTCATACATGCATTAAAGTACTGCATACCCTAAGGGTTGTTTTCTTAATACTTATTAAATAAAGATTTTCCCAGTTTGGTTATTTTTTCTTACTAGTCGCTGACGCGGACAAAGTCGCGGGCAACCGCTAGACCTTTAATAAATAAATAAATCGCAATACTTCGTATACAAACAAAATTTCCTAATAAAATACCACTGTATATTCATCTTGGCGGTAGTACGAATTTTATACAAAGATGGTACTTCCCAGTATAAGTTCCATCACAAAACACTGTATTATTAAGAAAAGGGTAGTATTGAGAGATTGCAAGTTGTAAAATCTAAAAGACCCCTGGACGCTCGAGTAAGTACACTATTAGCATCATCGTCGTTATCAACCCATATACCTACCTACCGCTCACTGCTGAGCTCGAGTCTCCTCTCAGAATGAGAGAGCTTGGGCCAATAGTCCAGCAAGCTGGCCCAATGCGGACTTTACACACGCAGAGAATCAAGAAATTCTCTGGCGTGCAGGTTTCCTCACGATGTTTTCTTTCACCGTTTGAGACACGTGATATTTAATTTCTTAAAAATCTACTCCTGAAAAGTTGGAGGTGCATGCCCCGGACCTCCCACGGATTCGAACCCACACCCTCCGGATTTGGAGGCAGAGGTCATATCCACTGGGCTATCACGTCTCTCATCGTCGTTCATGGGCATGGAATATTACCAGTTTGAATAATTTACACGTTGAGTTAAAAAAAACTATAGGTGAGGAATAAAAACTTGTGAGAAATTAAATAGGTAATGGAATAATATTCTGTAATTTTTATTGGCTCATTAAACTGGTTATAATTAATAATCTTGCTTATGAGAACTAAAAATAAGATAAGTAATTTTATACCTATACCTATTGAAATTATTTTCTTAGTTATTACAATAAGTTATTAAGATTTGTTTGTTTGTATGTTACGATTAGGCTCCGAAACTACTGGATACTACGTCTACTGAAACTAATATCACCGTTAAAAAGCTATATCTTCAATGATTAACATAGGCCGTCCATATTTTCACAAGAATGGTCTATCTACATGGTTGAAACTGGAAGGCATCTGCTAGTTATGTATATATGTAAGTTATTTTTATTATTATGTATTAGCTAATGAACTAATACTACAAAAAAAAATGAGCATGTCCATCATAAATACCTGATTAGTCCAGTTCTTACTAAGTATGATGCTCTGGATTCGAGTCTTATATCAAGCTATGAAATATTAATTATATATCATGAGCAGCCGATGGACGTCCACTGCTGGCTACTAAACAACGCGGTATGTTCTCGGTTCACCTAGTGGGGGGTCGACCTACACTGCGATTTCTGGTACGGGGATGCCATTCCAGAACCTCGAAGCCCCAACGTAAATCAGCTCTACGAACTGTGGCCCGCCCATTGCCACTTCAGCTTCGCGATTCACTGATCTATGTCAGTGTCTTTGGTTCTTCTACGGATCTCCTCAAGTACTGATTCGATCACGTAGATCTGCTCTATAACTCGCTCCATCGCGCGCTGAGTGACTTTGAGCCTTCTAATAAGGCTTTTAGTTAGATCAAGTCTCGGATGCGTATAAAATATAAAGTTCTTATTTCCGAGAACTTTTCATTACCATTCCTGGGTAGTTGGATCCCAATTTGATAATTCTTTAACCAAAAGATAGCTACATTTTCAGTAACATAGGGTATATTTTATCCCCGTGTTTTAGAGGAACGGTAACTAGGCAGGTGAAACCGCGGGGCATCTGCTAGTACATTAATAAGCCTTGCGCTTGACATTGTTACTTAATCTAGAATTGGGCCATAAAACGAATGACTACGATAGATTAGTGGCTCATGGTGGCTGCCAAGGTCGGGGCAACCGGTTTAACCCGCTCCGCTCGTGTAGATTACTTTATGATGGCGGTCATCGGTGACATTTCTGCATATGGTCTGAATGCCAATTTTTTTTACCGGTTACGTTATACAGATGTTATTAATTATTTGGGATGGATTTTTCATTATTATCTCATTAGGTTTACAGTGTTTCCCACATTAGTTAGAGACCATCTATGGGTCGTCGTTATCAACTCATATTCGGCTCACTGCTGAGCTCGAGTCTCCGCTCAGAATGAGAGAGGTTTGGCCAATAGTCCACCACGCTGGCCCAATGCGGTTTGGCAGACTTCACGCACGCAAAGAATTAAGAAAATTCTCTGGTGTGCAGGTTTCTTCACTATGTTTTCCTTCACCGTTTGAAACACGTGATACTTATTTTCTTAAAAAAAATATTTATTTATTAAACTTTCGAAGAGGCTTATTGTTGGTAACACATATGCGTGCTTTTTTTTATTCTCTACAAGTTAACCCTTGACTACAATCTCACCTGATGGTAAGTGATGATGCAATCATAGATGGAAGCGGGCAAACTTTTTAGGAATAGGTTGAAAATCCACACCCCTTTCGGTTACTTTCGGCTAAATCGTTTGGCGGTATATCTTTGCCTGTCCAGCTACGGGGATCGAACCCAGGACCTCCATCTGGTAAATCCACTGAGCACACCACTGCGCCACGGAGGCGAGTGAGCTATGCTTTACGTTTCTCTGCGTGATCGAATTAGATAGCTACTAGCTAATTAGGTTCGTAATGATGATAAAGTGTCCTACAACGAAGGATAATAATTTCAAAGTTTCAAAAAAAAACATATTAACTACTTACTAACGCCAGCAACTTCGTCTTGTGAATTTGGAATTTTTACTATCCGGTAAAAACTTATGTATAAACTGAAAAAAATACATTTTTTCCATGCCATCTCTGTATTACAGCTACGAAACAAAAATAAGTTATTCAAATAGGTCAAGCCGTTTTTAAGTTTGGAAAGCTAGAAATACAAACAGCAATTGATTTTTAATTCAGATTTTCCAACATAGTTACAAAGTTAGCGAGAAGTACCTAACTACGAGTATAAATAATTTTCCCACATTATTACGTGTTGTTTTCCATTGTTTACGTCCATTCGGAAAAAGTCGAGTTTTTCCGGTCTGGTGAGATGCGCGTAATGATTGGTAAAGCCGCCCATTAGCGGTAATGAGATCTTGTGTTGCCTCGCAATGTAATCACAAGTAATGTATATACCTACGGTTATTTTTTTAAGAACAGCATCCTTAAAATCCGGCTCAGTTCGATTCGTGGGCTAGGAAATCTATACTAATATTATAAAGCTGAAGAGTTTGTTTGTTTGATTATATTAACGCGCTAATCCCAGAAACTACGGGTCGGATTTGAAAAATTCTTTCAGTGTTAGATAGCCCATTTATCGAGGAAGGCTATAGGCTAAATATTATCCCCGTACCCGACGTCGCGCGGGTGAAACCGCGCGACGTCTAATAGTATTGAATAAACGCAACGTATAGCAGCCCCAGGTATTGTATTGTATCTTATAGTAGAGGATACATCACGAGCAGGCCCCAGGACTTGTGACCTTGGGAGTAGGTTTAAAGGATCAATTTAGAATGCATTAACACTCACCTTCCCTGCCTAAAATGTAGTTCATACCCACCCTAAACAATTAATGATCAATTACAAAACAAAACAGTTTTGCAAAAAATAAACACGACAAAAACGTGACTGAGAACGTTGCTCGACAAAGAACAGAGGGCCTAGTGGCTGTTTGATACTGTTACTATTGCATTAACGTAAACGCGAATTTCTAAGGAATTGAAACAGCGCCATCTAGTGACACTATTGCACAACTGTTTCAATTCCATATAAGTTCGCATTTACGTTAACGCGATAGTAACGGCGCTCGCTCACGGCCGAATCCTCCCACCAGCCAGACCTGGACCATACGGGGATCGAACCCAGGACTTCCGTCTTGTAAATCCACCGCGCATACCATTGCACTGCAGAGGCCGTGAAAATATCATCATCATGTTATTATCATTGACATCTAATAGTAATCGTTACATTAGTAACTTAAGCCCGCCAGTATGCATTGAAGCAGCATAGTGTGTCCAAGCACCATATCCCCTTGACTATAATGAACGAGTTCTTGCCCTGTAGTGGACCTTTAAAATAGGCAAATGATGATGATGGCACGCGTAGTGTGTCCGCGGCCTAATCCTAATTACCTGTTTAGCATTCACCCGTACTACAAGACAAGTAAGGTCAGCAAACAAATCGATACCGCTTCAAGTTTGTCTTTCAATTTCCTAATATAGCCTAGCGTGGGCGCTCCTCATAAGGACACTAAAAAATTGGATATTATTAACGTTTATTTACATTTAAACACAGAGCAACCAGAGTGTCTTAGCAGCGTACTGAAGCCGGTGAAACCCATTTAAAAATCAAACGTCACGTTTCTCCTTGGCAACCGGATATGTAGGTACAAACTTTTTTCATAATTTGTATTTCAAAATTTAACACTACAAAAATTACATAAATTAATATAATCTATACTTATAATAAATCTGTACAGAGGTCAATTCTGTACATGAAATATATTTTCAAAATAACTATTAGGGGGTTATTAGTGATCGATACTGAAGCCAAAAATGCAATCAGTAAAATTTTTGTCTGTCTGTGTTTTTCTGTGTTTACCGCAAAGAGTGAACAACACTGAGCGCACACAATTTTGTCTTTAATTCCATTATATTTATGTATATATAGTTATAACACTTCCTGAACACACAACTCGACATTGTAGAGTTAGACGATATTAAGATATTATTTGTTTATATAATGTTCGTTGTTCACCATAGCTTACTACCTATCTAACATTGAGTTGTGGAAATTTCCTCTTTTGAGCGCCTCATTTTTCATGCTCTAATAACACATCTAACGGTATCTAATATAATTGGTTTCAAAAGTATATGTATAGGCTCTTAATCCATCCAATCCAATAGGCGCAAAGAAGTAGCTACATAACCATCAAATTATCAAATAAAAATCTTACAAAACTTAAGTTTTATCAGTTCTTAATTTACAATGCAACTCGAGAGCACAATAAATATGTGCGAACAAACAAACACACACACTTAGTCACCGATAACCGCAATCTTAAGGACTTGAAGGTATAATCTTTATATAGACATTTATCTTAACAGCGTTAAAAAATTTCAAAAGACCTTGGGCCATCGAACTTTGCACAAATCTGTTACGCCACAGTGTAAAAACGTGTCGTTGCACTGTGTGATGATGCT
Source organism: Bicyclus anynana (assembly GCF_947172395.1). Lineage (NCBI taxonomy): Eukaryota > Metazoa > Arthropoda > Insecta > Lepidoptera > Nymphalidae > Bicyclus > Bicyclus anynana. The sequence goes on from NC_069102.1 coordinate 993,493, forward strand.
GTGTGATTAGTGGTCGCTTTGTTTGTGGAAAAATTACTCTGTGTCAATTTATGTGCAATATACAGTGTAATGACGAAACGTAGTAACTGCCACTAATGTGAAAATCTTATATTATCTACTAAACTTGGGTTAATTAAAGTATTTTTTGTACTGGTTGATTTTTTTAATTATGTGATTTTTTTAGGATGTAATCATTAAACAAGCATTGCAACAGACGAGCCAGTAGGTAAATATTGATATTGTGGCTCATTATGGCTTCATATTTTAATAATAATAGTAAATCTGCATTATTTTAAAACCGATTTAAACGAAACGGGTAACATTTAGAAGAACTTTATCTAACTTAGATATAAAACATTGCAACCGACTCTGACCGGAGATTTTGAGTAATGTTAACACAGATTAATGAATAATAGTAATCGCATCATTAACGTCAATATTATTATAAAAAATGGTGTTTTATTTTTTTTAAATATTTTAAAGACTGTTCAAAAAAAAAATAAAAAAAAAAAATGGAGTATTTTTTTTTGGTAATTATTGATTACTATATTAATTTCCGTAATTATTGTTAGTGTTAAATTTTGTGGCCGTGGCTATAGCCACTCTGCCGGCTTGCGTATCGCCAAGCGATTTGATGTTTTGGTAAGATGTCGTGTAGAAACCGAAAGGGGTGTTTCCATCTACCCCGTAACAAGTTAGCCCTCTTCCACGTTCGATCGCATCATCACTTACAATCAGATGAGATTGTCAAGGGATAACTTGTAAAGAATAATAAAAAAAATGCTCATGTAGTTATCACTTTTTAAATGATCTCTGATATGATGATCATCCACGATGATTCAGACGACGCTGATGTAATTTTGTCCTTGAAAACTGAATTTACATACAAAATTATATTCTAAGAACAAAATTTGATACTCGGAAACGTATAATTTGTTTAATTATAAAAGTAATAATTTGAATATTTAAACGATACCTACAAACTCACAAAACCAAATACATAAATGTGATGTTTCAGTGGATTTTTTTTTATATTACAATTTATTATTGTCGACATAAGAAAATTCCCGGTTTCAGATATATGTTGGTATATCACTATGAAAATAGATTGTGATGATTGTTTATCGTGTTGTTGAAATTTGGCACACATGTTCGGGTATAGACTAAAACCATAGACAAAAATGTGCAATTTTAACAATATTGCTTATGTCGGCGTGAGTGAGTCATTTGATCGGTGGCTCGTATTGTGACGAGCCGAGATAGTATAAAATGTTCTGTGAGTTAGGTGGGGAGTAGTAAGAGAAAGCTCGGACGGCCTAGCTCATTCTTGTTGTGACGTTGGATCCATCCACACCTCTAGTTGGATAATTCTTCTAAAGATTATCTTGGAATAGGCAGGGAAAATAACTTGAGTGCAGAAGTGGAGTGTTAACTAGTTTTAATAGACGTCTTTAACCCTACTTCTTTCGGCCACAAGTCCGGGACTTCGCTCAACGTTATTATCAGCCAGTTGAGGGTTTATTGGTAATTCTTAGTGGGAATTGTTAGACCTGATAAGTTCGCATTCAATAATCGTGATTTGCTCTTTAAATCGTTTTTGATGCCATCCGTTTCCGACACATGCATATTGGCGAGTTGATAACTTTTTATAGGTGCTATGTGTAGAACTATACTGAGTATAAAGTATACATTATACCAGTAAATTTGCATTATGAGTATAATAAGTTAGGAAATGTTGTTAATTAATTTAATAAATACTAATCTAACGTGCTGGGCGGGGCACGGGCGCACGCGAGCTGTGAAAAATTGAGCTTCGGACGCGCTTTATACATCATCATTATTTAATGGCTTAGCGCGACTACTCCTTGTGTTTTGTTGACAGTTTACATGCTTTTGTTCTAACAACCTTAATTACATAAACATTGCACTCGTTACAATAGTAATTACTATTTGACAAAAAAAATAAGGGTGAAACGGAAGTTTTAAAGAAGAGTTAAATAGAGTTATTTTGTTTCTTTTCAGTGTATTCTGTTCACAGTTTTGACTCAGAAAAGCATGCAGTTTATGATTCTGGATGTTATCAGGAGATTAGTTAGTCCGGTTTTTTTCTCATATATTTCTTTATTTTGTCTCGTATTATGCACATTACACACTCATCTCCTCACAGCGTCTGGTCTAACTGCAAAGTCCATGTTCTCCGATTTCTGCCATGTTACTGCAGTTTTTCTGTTTTTATCAATCAGAATTAGCTAGTTTCATCGCACGCTAAGTGACTCAGAGCCTTTTTATGAGGCCCATTATCAGCGACCAAGCCTCAGAACGGTAAGCTACCCAGCAACAACAAACTTAAAGCTTTTAATAAGGATGGTGTGGCTAACACAGGCTCTTGTTAAAACTGAATTTCTTGCTAACGAAGATACGGGCCTGTTAATAAATAAACTTTCAGCTTTTATAAAACAAGGAAGGTCTAGCTAACACAGGCCCGCTGTATTGCCTCAAGAAAGAATGGATCAATGTTTGGAATTCTTATGATGTAGTTAGAGCGAGCGTGAGGCTGTGCTGCATCTCCCGCAGATTTCTCCCGGGACGGTGAGTGATGGGCGCCTTCGCGTCTAAAAAATGTAGCGCGCGCGTGAGGGATCGTGCTTGTGGTCGAATGGGTTTAATATTGTTGCTCTAAGCAAAAACATAGTGTATTTTTTTATATACTACGATATATAGGCTATGAGATAACCCCGATGTAGCCTATGGAACGTGCTTGCCTAGGAAGTGCCTATTTCTATGAAAAACGGACGTTTCCTCTGGAAAACCAACCGCCTACAGAGGCATGTAAAAGCACGTCAGCAGGCTGATTCACTAACTTTGAAGTTCACCTGACATTTTGAAAGTGCTTATAAACTAAGCCTAATTGAAATAAATGAATATTGACTATGTATACCTAATAAATGAGTTGACATACACGAAATTGAGATTCTGTGTAATAAATGTCATCCGGTGCTTTCTGACAACCTGTCGTGGATATTTGGTACATGACATATACAATATATTAGGTATTTTTGTTTGATGTTTATTTTAATAGGTTGACGACCAAATTAGTGAATAGGCCAGTAGGTCATCTGACGTATTGATTGGTACAGTAAAAAAAATATCACCGTAAGCCCGCCAATCCCATTGAATACAATAGAATATATTTTTATTTGTCCACACACAAGTAATAAAAGAGTCAAACAGAATATACAAAAATCTGATCGTAGACAAAAAAGGTATCCACCTCAGCACGATGCCACAGCTCCTGTGGCGCTGGTTTTCAGGTAAAACCTTGTGTGTTCACGGACGTGTCTACGACTATGGTTAACTTAAAACATACAACAAACCAAATCTATTCTTAATGGTAACAATATTTATTAAACTAAGTTGTAACTATAAACTAACTGACTGACTATATTTATTATTTATAACATTGAATCAGCGTCTAGGATCTAAGGGTATCCTCTGTTTTACAATGAAGGCCTAGCTCTGTAGTGACCCGTTAAAATATGCTAATAAAATATTATTTGTGACTAGATATACGTACTTTCTAGTGTGATTGCAGTAAAGATTAAGGCATTAAATATAAAACGTGTATACCCAAACCGAACCAAACCAACTGGTACCTTTTCCTGGATATTATTTGTTAACCAATAATTGTGTCTTGGCGAACGAGCGGGGCACCTAGTAATACAAGTTTCCACCTTGTACATTAGATATTTAATTACATTTTGCAATTTATATGTAATACTTAGGTTAATTAAGAAACGTTTTTTATTTTTTTTTTTATTTTTTCCGAGTTACACCACTATTTTTTTTTGATTGTGTAAGTGCCCTTAAGTTCCCTAATCCCCTGAGGTCCCCTCAGCGGCGTCTGCGGCGGAGGGTTTGGGCACCTTATGAAGCATCACCTGATGGGACCCAAAGGCAGTTACTATTTCATCGCTAGCTTCAGGTGAGAGCGTAGTAACTACTTTTTGAATAGCAAAAAGTCAGTTTTATTTTGAGTCTACATGCCACATTTATACGACCAAAGCCACTGATAAAAGCGACTTGTTATTCAAAAAAGGCTGCAACAATTTGGCCGCTGAAGCAGAGCCGAGTAACACATTTAAAAGCCAAAGAAAAAATAAAAGTCATATTTCACTGAGAAAAGTGCTGGTGCATAGGAAAAAGCTTCGAGAGCCTTTGATCTGTGTTCTCTCAAAAGGGCTTGATTCCAAGTGGCTGCTTAAACTTTCGAAGAATGAAAGTCTAGTTTTAAGTGCTTGCGAGCAAAACAAGTGATATTGAAAAGTCTATAAAAACTTGTATATGTCCTTTAGATATTCTTTGTTAATAATTGTTATTAAACTAATGCACTAAAAGCTTGCAATGCCTTAATTAATAAAGGTACTTAATTATAAATTGCCAGACATACCTTATTTAATAAAGGTTGAAATTCTGATATCCAGCATATCATAGGTAACGAGTTGACTTACATGAAATTGAAATTATATGTAACAAATGTCATCCGGTGCTTACAGGTGAATATCATGTAGTATGTAGATGATATTTTCTTAATTGATTTGATGTTCATTTTAATAGGTTGAAACCGTTTCAAAAGGCGCGCGGTGCCTTTTGAAAGGCATTAAAAATCGCCAAGCTATTAAGCGTTCCGGTACGATGTCGTGTAGAAACCGAAAGGAGTGTGGATTTTCATCCTCCTCCTAACAAGTTAGCCCGCTTCCATCTTAGATGACATCATCACTTACAGGTGAGATTGTAGTCAAGGGCTAACTTGTAAAGAATATAAAAAAAAAATTAAAAATTAAACTACTAGGTATTAATGTATTAATGTCAACAAATAAACAAAAAAATACTTTATTTTTGATTTTAGATAAAAAACTAACTTTTAAAATGATCATCAGGCAAAAAATAGATTAGGAAAATCTAACTTAATACAAGCGATGTCGCGAGGAGTAGTTGGTTAGTAATAAAAGAGTCGTTGACATTTACTAGGTCATAATTTTCCACCGTGTCCCGTCCCCAGTGATCAACGTACGGACGTCCGAACACCTGACCATTAAAATATATAAAATGCATAGCAATAGAGCGCTGACACGCGGTAGGACATGACATAATAATCGTTATTAACTATGCATTCGATTAATATCGATTTTGACGGGCGTCTCTCTGTCTGCAGTCACGTAGGCGAATAAAGCACGCTTTTCAATACACGACATTATGACTAAATCGATTATTAAAAACGAACTTGTACTAAGCTGGAGTGTCAATGGGTGCAGTAGACTTCAAAGAACCGATGGACGTTATTGAAATTGGTGTATCGCCGACCTAAAACAAATTTCAGGTGCCTCAGGATCATTATACGTGGAAGTCTCTATAAAAAATCGATTGGCAGGACTTTTATCGACTGATTTATCATGATAATATAAAGCATATAACAAAAGTAGTACGATGAGTACTCATCATCATCAGGTGCCCTTTTCAAACTTTTTGGCTATCAGATGGAGAAAACTTTTCCGATCACTTGAAATATTTTTCAGTTGGTTGTAATTACTTTTGGTCCACTCCTTAATATTGTCCACCCATTTACGTCGCTGTCGCCTTCGTGCCCTCCTTCCGAATATCTTGCCTTCTAAGATCAATCTAGGAAACTCGTAGAGGGATCTTTGCAGATGTTCGAAAAATGCTACTTTCCGGATCATTACAGTTGTCATCAGCTCGTGCTTGCAAGTGGTCTCTCCAGCGCTTGAGCAATTGAAACAAATTTATTTTATGAGATTTTAAGCATCTTCCATAATCCCCACATTTGAACTGCTTGCAAACGTCGACAACAGTTCTTTTTCAGGACCCACGTTTTACAGCCATATAAAAGAGTGGACCAAACGTAACATTTCAAAACGCGATATCTTGTCGGGAATGAAATTTTGGGATCGAATAATACTGCCAAAGAGGACGGAGGTAGAACTGCCATCGTTAATCCTGCTGCCAAACAGCATTGTTGAGCCCTGTTTCTTGTCTGAAGGGCAATGTTACCTGTGTAATTATAGGCACATGAGGCCATATTATGTACCTGAGAATAATATATACACGCGCTATTTTGTAAGACACCCTGCGAGGTATTGCTCTGGCTAATAGGGAGCCTCTGGATGATGGCGGCTCGAGACGGTGGTATTTAGAAGTCTTATGTTCTTTTTTTTCTGATTGTATAAGTGCCGTAGGCTCCTTATGGGATCTCAGTGGCGTCACCGAGGGGTAAGTCTATGTTTGGCCGTGGGCGTCCATTGGTTGATAAAAATAACGGAGATTTTTGTGGGTATCTGATTGATTAACCATTTTTTGTTACAATAAACATATTTTTGTAGTGAAATTTCCGTTTATTTTTTGATTATCATTATTACTTATCATAATCACAAATTTTCTATTTCAGTTTAAGGAACATAAAACTATTTATATAATTAATTGTTTTATTTGTCATCTGAAAAACTCATTATGTTAATAGAAGAAGAATTCAAGACAAAAACGTCTTGAAAATATTGTAGCGGATAGCCGTCCTTATTACGATTATTGAGAATCACGTATATTTTTCTTACAATAATAAAAAATAAATATAATTATCATCCAGCAGTGACGGAAGCCCCGATAGCGTGTTATTGTAAACTTTACTCTTTAACCCAACAAAAAACCATCAATCATTTAATTATATTCGCAATGAAATCACGTACACCGACCATTTATAGGATGAATAATAAATTGATATTATTAAATTATCGACATTACGAACCTGAGGCGCATCACGTGTGCTTTTCTTCATACCTATATTATTTGGTATGCGTTTTTAATAATAATGTAGATAATACAATTATTTCTATTTAAACAAACATTAGCTATCTATGTATTATTTATTTTAAATAATGTAAACCATATACATATTTAAATTAAAATGTTTCAATTATTATTAAGACATTTTAGAAATTTTCTCGGTTTTTTATTTTTTTCTTCACTTGATCACGATACCGACTGAGCTCTTTTTCGAACTAATTGATGGAAGAATTATTTTGTAATATTGGAGCTCTTGGTACTATTCGTCCATTTGTCTCCACGAAATGATATTATGGGTTGCATGTTAGGCCTACAGTACCTACCTATGTTTTGGTTTAAACTCTTTAAATAATAAAGGATGTTGGTGAAATCATTTGCGCAATGGGTTAACAACCATGTATCAACTGCAGGCGCATGGATTATAGCCATGTTTCAACTATAACCACATAAGGTAACATCCATTTTTCACAGTAATGCACTTAAAATTTACAATAAAAAATACAGCAAATCTCAAAGATAACATAGAGGGATATATTTACAGTCCGTGTATAGAGCTTTCAGAGCGAGATCAGATTCAGATAAGATATTTAGCGTGTGTATAATAAAAACATAAAGCGCGTCTTTTAGCAGTTGCCGCGATAATTGCACGTCTCGAGTGATAATACCGATTGTGAGGCTTTGAAAAATAACTTTAAAAGCATCAAAGAACAATAGTTCTAAGATAATAAAGTAAAAAAATATTAATACAATTTATCATTGTCAACCCTTTGTTCAAAAGTCCATTGCAAGGACATGCTTCTCTCCTTATAATTATGAGATTTTACTTACCACAAGTAGCTTAACCTAATTTCGAATATAAGTTTATATTTAAAAAAATGCGCAAAGGTAAAGGTACGCTTAGGTGAGATGCCACAGAGGCTCAGGTATACGCTGTGAGCTCTAACCCACCTCGCTACTCTAAGGCATGTTGGCGAGCTACCTACTTTAAGATCTTAATTAATAACATATTAAAATGTTTTTCGAGGCACGGGAAAGTTACTACTTTCCTATTCCGAGCTTTTACAAAGAATCGATCTCATCTTGATGGGTAGCGTTCCGGTACGATGTCGTGTAGAAACCGAAAGGAGTGTGGATTTCATCCTCCTCCTAACAAGTTAGTTTGCTTCCATCTTAGATGACATCATCACTTACAGGTAGAAAACGAAAGGGTGGATTGTGAGAGTTGGATTGGAGGTGAACTTTCATCCACCTCCTAATTTCGCCCGACGAATATTAGATTGCATCATCACTTTACTTACCGTCAGGTGAGATTGTAGTCAAGGGCTAACTTGTAAATAATAACAAAAAAAAATTAGTTGGTAAAGAATAACCTAATATCTCATAGCCTACCTAGGATTCACCCAGAACATTGTAAATTTCCACACAGACTAACATTTGATGGGTAAATAAGGCAGTAAGTCCAGTTTTAATTTATGAACTATATCCTGTTGTAGGTATAGCCATTACAGATAAACGCCCGGCCAGAGGCGTACCAAACTCTGTAATTACGTAGCTACTAATGATAAAGAGCTAAATTGTTTTTCCATTGCATTTGCAATGCAATTTGAACGACTGCGAACACATCCCCGTCATTACGCCGCGCATAAATTAGGCACAAAAGAAACACGATGGCAAAGTAGCTTTGTCTGGAAAAGGACGTCATCTTTGCCACAGACCAATAAACATGCTAATTTTACACAAAAAAAAATCAAGAGAACTGTAAGTGTAGTTTTTATCGTTATTTTATCTCTTGGACTACCTTTTTTAGATTTTCTTCATGTTTTTTCTATAAAACAACGCGACAAATGTTAACATAAGATAAATTTTTAAAAAATTATCATCATCATCGAGTCTCCTCTTAGAATGAAAGGGTTTAGGCTAATAGTCCACCACGCTGGCCCAATGCGGATTGGCAGACTTCACACACGCTGAGAATTAAGAAAATTCTCTGGTGTCTAGGTTTCCTCACGATGATTTTTCTTTCACCGTTTGAGACACGTGATATTAAATTTCTTATAATGCACACAACTGAAAAGTTGGAGGTGCATGTCCCGAACCTTATTCGAACCCACACCCTCCGGAATCGTAGGCAGAAGTTATAGTCCACTGGGCTATCACTGCTCTCACTTGAAAAATTATACAAGTTACATTTCTTGAAACTCGTAAATATCGTGTAAAGCTTCAATAGTTTCACTATTCAGTGATCAGACTTAAATCTGAAAGGTCTAGGTTTCCAATCTACCTCTAAAGCACAAGTTAATGGCTTATTTGAAGGGAGAGGGGAGATATGGGTCAACTTTGAAATATGTAATTTTTTCAGCACTTTTTATATTTATAAACCTTAGTTATAAATATAAAAATAAAAAGTAAAGGTAACAGGTTATATCTTAATATATAAATGCGAAAGGTCATTCATCACGAAACCTTAAAACTTGACTTGCTTGACGTACATAGATAAAATTAGTCAGGGAGGTAGTTTACAGTCAGTAAACATCCGCTAAGAACGGATTTTGCAAGAGGGCCGGATTTAGGAGGTTTGAGGGCGGACGAAGTCGCGGGCGTCCGATAGCTCTAATATAAATACCTTAAGATAGTAGTGACAACTCAACACTATACGAGCTATGGTGTTACGAGATAAGAACAGTGGCGTGCATTTCATAGATGCATTATTACACTGCTGAAGAGTAATCAGTATACACTAGACTCATGAAACGAGAGATTGCCCTCACTTCAAGGCAGTGCATACTCTAGTTATAAATGTTGTGCACGCCACTGGATAAGAATATATAGAAAACAAACTTAGCGCAACTCGAAGACCCAGATCTCAACACTAAGGTTCTCTCTAATGCGTAGGTAATCTGTGTCGGCTGCAAAATTGATTTCCGGTAAATAATTAAAAAGTAATTCCCTTTAAGTTCTTTTAACAAAAGTCCATTAATAATTCTTGATTGCTACACGGGGAGTAAGACAAAGAGTTTGATATGACACGGATTACACTGTTTTTGCCTTTCTTATCAGTTAGGAAAACGATGAACCTTGACAAAAAATTGGTAGGTATTTCGCTTTTTAACAATCTCACGATATACATCATCGTCATCATCATATCAGCCGATGGACGTCCACTGCAGGATATAGGCCTTTAGTAAGGACTTCCAAACATCACTATACTGAGCCACCTGCATCCAGCGAATCCCTGCGACTCGCTTGATGTCGTCAGTCCACCTGATGGGGGGTCGGCCAACACTGCGCTTACTAGTGCGGGGTCGCCATTCCAGCACTTTGGGACCCCAACGTCCATCGGCTCTTCGAACTATGTGCCCCGCCCATTGCCACTTCAACTTCACAACTCGTTGAGCTATGTCGGTGACTTTGGTTCTTCTACGGATTTCCTCATTTCTGATTCGTTCACGATTTACACACTTGATAATAATTTCAGTTTTAGCTTATGGACGTACATTTGGGCTTCCTGTAAGGACTTTCAACCACTAATTGGATCTACCTTTTTTTTTTCTTTACAAGTTAGCCCTTGACTACAATCTCACCTGATGATAAGTGATGATGCAATCTTAGATGGCAGCGGGCTAACTTGTTAGGAGGAGGATGAAAAATCCACACACCTTTCGGTTTCTACACGACCATACCGGAACGCTAAATCGCTTGGCGGTACGTCTTTGTCGGTAGGGTGGTAACTAGCCACGGCCGAAGCGTCAATCAATCAATAAACCCAGCCGGGAATCGAACCCAGGACCTCCGTCATGTAAATGCACTGCGCATACCACTGCGCCACAGAGGCCGTCAAAAATTCCATTATATATTTATGTATATATAGTTTTTACACTTTCTGAACACACAACTTGACATTGTAGACGATATTTAGGTATCATTTGTTTAAATAACGTTGGTTGTTGACCACAACTAAGATTGAGTTGTGGAAATTTCCTCTTTGAGCGCCTCATTTTTCATGCGCTAGTAACACATCTAACAGTATTTAACAATGTAAACAAAAAAAAACAATAAATGTGCCTTGGTGATTTAGAATGAACAAAAGGTTTTCACTGAAATCTGCCTTTTTGAATACTAAAATATATAAAATATATTATATGAATACAAAATAAAAATAACAGATAAAACCAAATTCTACGCGGTCGAATTAACAGAGGTCCATTAGGAACGGATAAAAAAAATAAAATCCATTATTATTCCGTCGGCACGCTTTACCGTTACCCAAAAAAGGTGTTAATTAATCTCATTATACCAAAAAAATCTGTCCTTTAATTTATCGAATGTCACATTTTTTCTTAAAATTAAGACATCTTATATGTGATACGTCAATTAATTATGAATGATGGCTGATTGCGGTAATTAACCTTTTGCTGACTCCGACCATGCATGGCTTGGGTGATTCAATTTTTGACAAATCTTAAATTGACTAGCTTTTTATTAAAAACTTTTATTTAATTCACAATATTTGTTCAGTAAATCTCGTGGAAAAGTTTTTATTTTGCATGGATAATGTACGAATAATAAATAAATAGATTTTTACATATTAGGTAAGTTTTAAGGGTTTTGCATACCTAAAAATTAAAGCGAAAAATCCCGAAAAGAATTTATTTAAATGCCATTGGAACAGAATAATAAACTAATGAATTAAAGGTATCTACAATAATATATGGTCGCAACTATATGTATACGGTCTAATTGGTCTCATTTGATTATGCCAGGAACACTTCTATTTTAAATATAGGTCATCATCATTATCAACCTATATTCGGCTCACTGCTGAGCACGAGTCTCCTCTCAGTATAAGAGGGGTTAGGCCTCAGTCCACCACGCTAGCCAAATGCGGATTGGCAGACTTCACACACGCAGAGCGTTAAAAAAATTTTCTGGTATGCAGGTTTCCTCACGATGTTTTTCCTTCATCGTTTGAGACACGGGATATTTAATTTCTCAAAATGCACACAACTGAAAAGTTGGAGGTGCATGCCCCGGACCGGACTCGAACCTACGCCCTCCGGAATCGGAGGCAGAGGTCATATCCACTGGGCTATCACGGCTCTCAAAACATAGGTACATGCTAGGTATATAATGGGTGCGACCACGGCTCTACCATGACCATTTTTTAAATACATACATAGATACATAGACTGCCAAAATCATTACCCTTTCGGCTTCGCCGTAGTCGGGTAATAAGTAAAGCGATAACTTGTCTTTACATTTTAAAAGGTCTCTCAGTAGGTACTACCAATATGAAAATAAGTCCTCAAGAAGTAACCGGACCATTAGTAAATATATCCTGAACTTTTTTCACCCCAACTCGAAGTGGAGTGAAGTCAAAGGCACTCTGTATTACTTAAACCGGGGGTTAAGTCGAGTCAGATATTTCTTATTAGCATAAAGTTAGGAAACTTCGCCGTAACTCCTAAAGTTTTGCTGAAATTGATAACATACTGGCTACTTGAGTAGGGTTGCTACTCTTGTATTCAAATTTAATTTAATGTTATTTTTTTCTTTGACTTTAATCTTTACCTGTCTTTGTTTTTTATCTTTATTTGATTTTTTTTTATCTTAATTAGTATAATTGTCAAAAAATAATTTAATTTGGAGCTTACAGCTATGAGATAAGTTTGTGCTCGCAATATTAATACGTAATCAAATCAGAAATGAGGAGATCTACAGAAGAACTAAACCAACATGGCTCAACGAGCCGCATTGACAAGCCGATAAATGTCAGAATTCCATATAAATGTCGGGTTTCGAGGGGTGCTGGAATGGTAACCCTGCAGTGTTGGTTAACCCTCTACAAGGAGCGATGACATTAAACGGCCTCCAGCCGCAGGCGTTTCAAAACTGTAGTGTTCAAAAGTCTAGAAAGAAGAAGAAAGAAGCCTATAAAAAAGCCCATCCATCAAAAGCTAATTATGACGATAATTATGAGTGGAATCAAAATTTAGAACAGCTTAACTGTATTTTGTTGAACAATCATTGGCATCCGGCTAAAAAGTTACAAACTACTCACAAAAATGACATTTACAGGTATAACGTAAATCCTTTCAGTTAAAAAAATTCTAAAATCTAAGTTTTCTAAAGTCTAAGAAAAGGTAATTTGTGTTGTAAAAGAAAATTTGTTTTCCTAAATAAATATTATTTGTGACAACCCTAATTTAAAGTCGGCTTTCCCAGTTATATTCATGTTGGATTTTTTCATATTTTATAGCGTTCGTTTAGCAAGATTTAGTAAACGATTTATCGTGCATTACACTTAAGTTTAAAAGGTTTTAAATGTATAGCGTAATCACCATTTTAATGGAGTTTTTCAAACGAAAGTAAATAGGAAATGAAATGGACCGAGGCTTTTTGTAATCAAATAAATTCTCCGGTTCAAAATGTGTTTGAGCAAATGCACCACACCCACTTTTTTAATGTTTTTTTATTTGTAGACTTAGGTAATGGCCTATTAGGTTTATAAAGGTGGTAATCTTTTTACTTAAAAAAAATACCTAAGACCTTACATAATTATCACCTAAGGATCAATATTTCAACGTGCGGACTAAAATATGAGAGGTACTGGTTTCTCTCAACTAATCATAGTATGTTGAACGGAGATATTTATGCCCACAATTCTTATTTTCCACCCAACATAAAAAGAGGGGTGTGTAGGTAGGTATGTGTCTGTGTGTATAGTCCTAGCTTCTACAGAATGTACCAAGTAAGACGCGGTCTGCTTTGTTTCAAAGCTGACACGTGACCCACGACATAAATCTCGTGACAAAAAAAACATTGAAGTGGATCATTGACGGCCAAACCGAAAATATCGCTCTCTCTTTCGTCCCATCGCATCGGTTCGGTGCTATTGGTCGACAATATGTCATTTTGTCTTCACGAGATCTGTAATAAGTCCTATGTTAAGCTTTATGACGATGGTAATTAGTGTCTAGGTATATAGTTATTATAAAGTTCCGATAAGCCAATTCGAAAAAATTGCCTTTTTTCTATAATGATGGAAAAAAGTGATGTGAGGGATTATAAAAATTTAAAAAAAAGAAAAAATCTAATATTTAATGATATCCCTATATATATTTAAGGATATCATTAAATATTAGATTTTTGGATTTCTTAAATTTAATTTTCATGCAGTTTTCTCAAGTGAAAGGATGACACGGAAATCCAAGTCAAGCATGTTCTTTTTATTAGGGTACCGTGTCTCAAAAGGATAATCCATTCTCAAAACTGAACTTACCATAAACAAAACCGAGGTTCTTTGCAAGTGATTTGAAAAAAAAAAACCGAAGTGGAACGAAAAAAAAATTCATAAACACCATCTCTCCCCAATTACAAAGGGGCATAATAAAAATAACAAACGCAAAAAAAAACCGGAAGCGGTCTCGGAAACCGCCATTGTTGTTGTAACGACGTCGAGCATCGTATTCAAGAAAATATGACGCTACTTCCGGTGTCCATAAGGCTTTGTATATTATGCTCTTACGTTTGAAATAACTTCTTTTTTACACATTTTCATTATAATACAATTAAATTGTTTTAACTTTATGAGACTGGAAATGTCTTTTTAGTCTTTGTAATTGTCTTAGTTTAAATATTGTGTTCAAACATATACCCGATGGTAAGTAAAGATGCTATCTAAAATCTATACCAATTATAAGATTATTATCACCCTTCAAGCCTGCCAACAAGTATTCGCACAGTGTAGTGGTTCTAAACTCTAAGATCTATATCCCCTTTACACCTAGGCCAGGCCTCGGTAAATGTCGTTGTCGAGTTGACCCAATGTCATCTATATCGTCCAACGCAATGAAAGATAGGGGTGCATGCGACCAACGACATATCTGTGAAGATAAATAGACACACTTCAACTCAATGCGTTGGGATGAAAGAGATATGACTGGGACAACTCCGACTTTTCGTCTATTTCTTTTCAGTTGGTTGTATGCTAGGAATGTGACGATGACAATGATAAGTATTAAATAAGAAACAAATTTTTGTAAGCTCTATTTTTTAAATCACAATACATTTGTAATAAAAACAACATCCTATTATTCCGAATATGCATGCGAAATGCATGCTAACAGGTCATATTTTTGTGGGAGTATTTTGCAGTAATCTGCTGTATACTGACAAAATGGCGGACATGTGCTAGTATGTATGTAAATAATTTAAAAGGCTTTCTCTTTATCAGTTGCAATCTCGCCAACAAAAACGTGATAGTAGTCTAAGAGCTAGCGCCAAATTTTCACAGATCAAAATTACATTTTGCTTTATAATATTCAAACATTTTGATGTTTGATTCTCAGTATGGGGTATGCTTCGGATTTTCGACCTATCTTCTGTATTTGCTCAAGTCTTATTTAGTAATTTCGGTAAAGACGTAACTCCAAATGATTACGCGTATTTCGCATACAAATCAGTCCATCAGAGGAATGGATGGAATAAACTGGCACTTTTCTAATTTTACCAGAAGTGAATACTCGTTTAACATCACATGAAATCATAGTTAAATTAAAAATTTAAAAATAATGCTTTAATTAACAAAATTGTACGGGGTATTTTGAAATTAAAAAAATTCGCTGTATATTAAAAGCTAAAGCTTATTTGACAAATCAAGCAGCATCGCCTATAACAGAGCAACATTAAGCTAGACATCCAAGGACCTACAATGCGCTCGGTATTCAATCTTTTAGACTGAAACTCATTGTGTTACTAGGCGCCAGAAATAAAGATTTTTTTATCACAATTACTAAAATTTAAACTTAATTCACAAACACCCTTTCAAATTCTCCCACCAGCTCTCGGACCATCATAAATTGCATAAAATACATTTATATTCATTGTTTTGTTTACTAGGTGCTAGATTGGGGTGTTGATTAATTTGGGTGTTGCGTGCCACCGTGCCATTATGCACCTCGTGTGTAGTAAGGGTGGGTAGTTTTGATGTGCCACTATTTACGGCACCTTAATTGTTGGCAAGAAGTCGAGGATTCGAATCTTTTGTTAGATTTTAGACTTAAAACATAACATAACACATAGATTTTAGAAATACCTAAATTACCCATCAGTTTAAATTTTAGAAACTAGCTGATGCCCGCGAATTTACCCTACCCACCATAGCATTGTTAATTAGAACTGTATTATACTTTATACAGGCTGTGTTAAGCCACACTAAACTTTTTAACCCCAATATTAGTATTTCTTATAGGCTTAGTTTTGCATGCTCGAAAGAAACCAGTTCGGAAGGCAGGTTCTGCTAAGAAGATGCATTAGAGAAGTATTTGTGTTCTTGTACGGGCAATGTGCATTTTTAATAAAATCTATATTTATTATTTCATATTCTAAGCAACTCTTATTCAATAGTCATATAAGATTATCGTTCATATAACATTACGACTTTATTTATCAATAACAACATTTCATTAGAAATGAACGTATTGTTTATCACGACAAAAATACAATTTGAATAATATTATGACGTAAGTATTCCATTTCATGGTATAATTGTGTTTACAATAGAGCATTTGGTCGCACGAACGACAATCTTAATAAGATTTCGGTCAAGCAAAGTCGCAGTTAGTCTGTTTGTATTATTATTATGTATTATTGCATGTTATTTATGTATTTAAATTACTTAACTTTGTCTTATTTTTTGTGTGCGTATACCCGAATCGGTGCTTACGTTTTTCTTCTTCCACAGTGGTTGTCTGGAAGAGATCGCTCTTTAGCGATAAGACCGCCATTTGTACATTAGGTTCTAAGTGTTATTATAAGTTATTGTTTATTTTTATTTTAATGTACAAAAAAGTATATTTCTTCTTCTTCTTCTTCGTCCCTTCATATCAAACTGTACGATATCATAAAGCAAAAACAGAACCGTATCATTAACCGTGAAAACATCTTGTTAAAATCCACCTTGTTAAAAATGAACCATCAAAATACACATCAAATCCACCCAATCACATTTTGCATATTTTGTCGTCAACTACTTTGTAACTTTCATGGCACTTTAACTAAATCTACAGATTAAGTTTATGGATTTACCTTACCGACAACATAAGTCTCGCTGAACATAGGCAACTTTTGTTGGGCGACTTTGATTTGTCGCTTAAGCGACTATGTGGCAAAAGAGTGTTCTGCATAGTCGAATATGACACAGGAAAAAAATAAAATAAGGTTCTTTGATGATTGTTTTAGGCTTCAACCGCCATTTCTTTCTTATAGCACCCGAGAAAAATTATAAATGTGTGATTAATGATATACTCGTTAGTTACTATACGAACATGGTGCTAATGATTTAGGCTCTAGATTCTTTTATATTTGATAGTATAAAGATTTCTCATAAAGCCTGCTATAATAGATATTTTACTGCTCGGAACACAGAAGTGAAATTTCATAGTGGAAGACAAGTTACTTCAGAATATTAGAAGTTCCAATAATAAGTCTTGTCATTTAATATTAGGCAGCACTAAGCGGTTTAGTTCCTCTTTCCTTGTACGCACTGCAAAGATGTGGAATACTCTTCCATCTTCCGTTTTTAACACAACATCTTCAAGTCAAGAGTGAATAGGCATCTTCCAGGCAAGCGCGTTCCACCATAGACTGCATTATCGCTTACCAACCAGCAATACATCTAAGAGCTTGCTTATACAAAACGTACATCGTTCATTTTCTTTATTTCATTGCAATTAATTGTAAAATTGACAGTTTTACAAGAATTCAAAGTTGCGACTGTAGCGCGATGACATGATAATGACTAAATTGTCTTGATTATAAGAGTTTTTTACATGTAATACTTCAAATAATAGTCAACCTGCTGGCCTATAAGAAATTGCATTTTCATCAGTAGATTTTATTATTACAAGGTTGAACAAGCCTTAATCGTTTTAAATTTTTGATTAGTCGCTCAAGCGACTCGATCAACAATCGACTCATGTCGTGCGATCGCCCTTACAGAGTGGTACTAAAATATACATCGCATCAAAGTATTAAAATCGCGGAACAAATCACTATAAAATACAGAGTCTCCATGATGGAACTCTTTGAGATAACGAGGACTTTGAATAAAGGAGAAAAGTAAGTTACATCACTCGTAAAATCTGAACCCTCGAATTTACATTAGGCTGTGTACACGCAACATTGACCTTTATACCGTTGTGATAAACAACAGAATCGCGTGCTGGTGTCTGATGTATTGAAGAGTTTCATGGAGGGTGCAGTCATCGCAGCTAAACTACGGCTTTGGACTAAAAACCTAATAGAATTAGCATAGGAATTGATTCACTCCACTCAGTTGTTCACTATACGCCACCATCGCTTAATCCATTTGCGCTGGACACAAAATAGAAGAGAGCTTTCGTTACTTGATAGCTCAAGAATAACAATCTTTTACTTTTATTGTTTATTTTTATATTTATTTATTTAAAACTTGCAGATTCGTCCGTATGAAAACCCTAAACCACGACATTCTTTATTTTACTACTAGCCGACGCCACGCGGTTTTACACGTGTAGTACTCGTTCCTGCGAGAATACGAGAATAAAATATAGTCTATCACACTTACAAGTAACGGGACTTTCTATTGGTAAAAGAACTTTCAAAAGCTTTACCTCTTTATAAAAAGTAGACTACTTATAAATATTTTCTTAATAACCTCCTCTATCTTTCAGTGAATGTTCTATTAAACTGGATTCAGCCGTTACAGAGATAAGGCCAAACAAACATGACAATCAGAAAGGCAGACAAACATTTTTAAAAAGTTTGTTTTAAGGGATTTTCGAAGGGTTGCCGCGAAGCCGCGGTTTTTGGAGGCGTGATTTTCCAAATTTTGTTGAGTCATCATCATCATCATGTCAACCGATGGACGTCCACTGCAGGATATAAGCCTTTTGTAATGACTTCCAAACATCACGATACTGAGCCATCTGCATCCAGCGAATACCTGCGACTCGCTTGATGTCGTCAGTCCACCTGGTGGGTTTTATTGAGTAGTTTTTTGAATTCGTTTATTATACACGTAGCTGTACTAATATTATAATATATAGAAGTAGGTGCGAGAGGATTACCAGCAAAATCTCCCTATAACTTGCTTAAATACCTTGGCTCTCTAGAAGTGCAGCTAGTTCTATATTAGAACGAGTATCCAAAGCTACTCTAATAGGATCTTACCAAATTTGGATAGGTAGGGAGAACAACACGAGCAGAGAAGGGGAGTGTTGATCGATTGTCAAGGAATTCCTTAACCCTACATACAGTAGTCACAAGTCCTGGACTTTGCTTGGTGTTTTTCTCTCTACCACGCGATGGACCCGGTACCCGCACGGTGAATCCATGGAATGCTAAGATATTCGTCTCTTTATGGTTCCTTCATGTAATGGCAAAAAAAAAATCTCAGGGATGGATAATGCAAGTCTATCACCAAACCTTCAAAAACGTGCCTTCCAAACTTACATTATTTACAAACGTAACATTATCTTTACTTAATAAACGTTATCTATATTTAAACTCCAATTATCTTCCCTATGCGAAACTTCCATATTTCCCACAATGATAACGTGAAAAACCAGTAGGTAAATATAACGTAGCACGGCAAACACATTTCACCGGTGAGCGGAGTGTGTTTAGAGATACTTTTTAAAAGGGTCTGAAAGGAGAAATACGTAAATAAGCAAAAAAAAACAAACAGAGATGTAAACGTTCGCCGCATTACCATACAAATGAACCCGCGCGCTCCGACTGACGGCAGACGAAAAAATATGCGAATCGGATGGCAGATTTTACTGGATGGTTCCGTACATGGAATAAATGTAGAAAAAAACTAGCTGACCCTAAAGCCTAGCTTTAGGAGTATCAAAAATAGATTTTCGTCGATTCTCAGACTTATCCGCACACAAAACTTCATGAAAATCGGTCTAGTTGTGTCAGAGGAGTTTGTTAGTTTCGTTTCTCCGCGACACGATAATTTTGTATATTAGAATATCCACTTGAACGCTCATGATATGTACCAGATATATAGACAAACACCCCCCAAAAATCGCTAAAAATCCCCAAAAAATGCCAAAATTCGACAGATGCCGACCTACTAAAAACCTTACGACGACTTAAGTATTGCACGTATTTGAAAATACCACGTCGTGCAGGGGAGAATATAAAGAATAACGTTACCGTTGTATTTAAACCGACAACAAATATCTACTGTTAATAAAAAAATGTTAAACTTTTACTTTTGTTATTTTTTTTTATTAACTTATAAACTTTTCAAAATCAATCAAACTTTTCTTATAGGAAAAATGCGCTATACCGATCTACAATTAGAGTGCAACTTAGAGAAAGCCACAGTTTAAATAAAATCGGCATTATTAGTTCTTACAATTAATAGACTCTAAATAGCTCAAGGGTTATGAGTCCGTCGGACACCGAGAATCCTAGCTTCGATCCTGTTGCTACTATACGTAAGGTACCCCGGGTAGAGTAGTCTACCGTGTCTGTCTTACCCACCAGCATAATCTTTACGACGAATTGTAGGGGGGGCACACAAGGCTGCGTGGCCGTGGTCGCAAAAGCTACAGTTGGGTTGCGGCCTGATTTTCGGCTACGACCGCGAATATATCGTAAAGTGGCCAATAATTGTCGGGCTACTGGAGTTATTCTGCTCGCGCTATACTGGCTGGGTCACTTAAATGTTTATTTTAGAAGCAAATCAGATTTTGTTATTTATCTCAATACAACATTTCAAGGTAACTCTAGTTTAATGTTGCGTTTTCACTTGCGGTAGACTAGTGTGTAACTCTAATAGGGGTTGTTTTAGAGCTTCGATTCAAACCAAGGCAACAAACAAAATTTTCAGTTTTATTTTATTTGTATGGACATTTCAATCAAGTACTAAAACAATAGAATCACGTAAATGGCTCGTTAATTTCCTCATCAAACGACTGCACAACGCCTGCTACGTTAATAAAAAAAATGGGTTTACAATTGCTAATAACCGCTTTCTTTCGATTTTAAAACACTAACACTGATTTATACTAACAAGGAACCCATAATAACTGTAATTATTGTGTGCCGAACAAATTATTACTGGAATCGAGAACACCCTCGTAAAAGCGTCGTAAAACTCTCGAGGTAATAAATCAGAGCGTTTTCTAATCTCGCCGCGGAACCGCAAAACCTATGCTTCTTTTTCACAGGCCATTTGGCCGGCGCGGTCACTGCGATGTTTTTATTTCGGTACGGCGTCGTACCGTACCGCTGCAATGTATTGGTACGAATCGAATCCAGAGTTTGATGTGAACCATATTAAATTTAACTGCTCTCCATTCGGCAACTGTGTTGCAAACACACTATAGACATGTCGATAGATAACATCGATAACATCGACAACATAGTAACTTAGATTCTTGCCCTAACCAGAATATACCATGCCATTGGTAGAGTCTCTACTGATAATAATACTAATCTATACTAATTTTATAAAGCTGAAGAGTTTTTTGTTTGCTAGCTTGAACGCGCTAATCTCAGGTCCGATTTGAAAAATTCTTTCAGTGTTACATAGCCCATTTATCGAGAAAGGTTGTAAGCTACATATTATCCCCGTATTCCTTCGGTAACCGGAACCACGCGGGTGAAAGCTAGTAGCCAAACATGACGTTCCAGAAGAGCTTGTGTATTCATCATCGTCATCATCATCATAATCATATCAGCGTGACAGACCTAGCAGACATAGGCTTTTTGTAGGGACTTCTACTTTCGACACTCCGCGGCATGCCTTATTCGAACTCTGCCTGAAAGTGGCGGCACAGGGAGAGTATGGCCACGTTGACCCCGGACGAATGCTCCGGAATATAATGATGATAAGGAATGATGAAAAGAAAAGACAAATAATTAAGGCTTGTTTTAGAGTCACGCTGACAAGACGCTGACCGTCGGAGCTGACAGATGAAATGTATGAACTCCTAGGGAGCGTTTCAGAATAACGCGGAGCTATCAGCGTCCGGTCAGCGTGACTCTACAACCAGCTTTATGGTAGTAAGCACGATGTAATGCCACGCAGGTTCGTGTTAACTCCAGGAAATTTGAGGATCATCACGATCCTGAGCCGCCTGCATCCAGCAAATCCCTGCGACACTCTTGATGTCGTCAGTCTACCTGGTGGGGGTCAACCAACTCTGCGTTTTTTAGTGCGAGGTCACCATTCTAGCACTTTGAGACCCCAACGTCCATCAGTTCTTCGAACTATGTGCCCCGCCCATTATAAAAATTAACAATTTTTTTTTATTGGCCGAAAGTGTTAATGTGTTAGATAATTTTAGAAAAAGTACTCTTTAAGTAGATACTCTTTGTGATTTGTTATTAGTTCTTAATCCAACCCAATTCCGAAACCAATCTGATGTAAAAAACTAATCGAATTTGGATCGATCTTATACTGCGTGCGTTTCAACAAATATTGCTTGCGATTTCTTGAAACTGGTTCGTTACGATTCGTTCAGGTCAGATTTGTATAAAGGGATTGAGAGCCAGCGAGAGCCAGACATACCTCATTTTAGGCTGAAACTGAAGAACTTTGAACGATCTTACCTGATGGTAAGTGTAGATGTGGCCTAAGGTGAAACGTGCTTGCCTAGAAGATGAAATGAAATGAAAATACTCTTTATCGTAGACCGAAAATTATAAAAATACAGAATACAAAAAGCAAATAAATTAAGTAGGTACAATAGGCGGCCTTATCGCTAAGAAGTGATCTCTCCCAGACAACCTAATATTTAGGGAAGGTGTCTGTAATTCTCTCCGATTACGACAAAAAGTCGTAAAACAGAAAGTCTCTTGTCTCCCTTCACTCTGAGCGAAAGCAAAACATTGTTTTAAAATCCCACCATGTTTGGATAAGCTGTTTGGAATTTAAATGGCCGCCCATTTTTGGCTTATGTTAGTTAAGGCTAGTTTTTTTTATAGTATAACTTTTAGGCCAATAAAAATCAAACACTGAACTTTTTTTTAGTCTTTCAATGTTAGCCCTTGACTACAATCTCACCTGATGGTAAGTGATGATCCAATCTAAGATGGAATCGGGCCCTTTCGGTTTCTACACGACATCGTACCTTTACGTTACGTTACATACGTTCAGTATGTCCAGGGTTACAATAGTACAATCTTTACTTCTTTGTAATATTAGTACCTACAGATAAATACCTCTCTGTGCAGTAAGGTAAAAATTAGGTTAAATCAGGTAAAAATATAGGTGAGGGCAATAAAAATTTCCATCCCTTCATCTATCATTTTTTGTAAAGCTTACGGACCCACCCTTTCCGGGCGTAATGACCAATTAATTAATTTTACCCTTTTAAGAGGGTATTAAGGTATAAGGGGAAAACGATCAAAAGGTTTTGATAAGACAGAAATTGTCTTTTATAGCATGAAACCTTATAAATTTGGTTTTAGGAGTAAGGACATTGGAAAGGTCATTATTATATAAGTTATGTATATATTTATTTAATACTGAAAAAGAATACAACTCAAATGGTTAGTGATAAACTAAGTCGAAAACAGTAGGTGATCATCATCATCATTAACAACCCAAATTCAGCTCACTTTTAAGCACAAGTCTCCTCTCAGAATGATAAGGGTCAGGCCAAAATAGTCCACCACGCTGGCTCAATGCGAATTAACAGCCTTCACATACGTAGAGAATTAGGATAATTCTGAGATAAGCAGGTTTCCTCACAATGTTTTTCCTTCACCGTTTCCGACACGATATATTAAATTGCAAATAACTGAAAAGTAGGTAGAGACTGCATGTCACGGACTGAATTCGAACCTACGCCCTCCGAATTGAAGGCAGAAGTCATATCCATTAGGCTATCACAGCACTGCTCTTCAATGTTCATGTCTCCAATACGACCTTTTTGACTTCTCTATTGCAGTTGGTAGTACTACAATGATGGTAAGTGATGATGCAATCTAAGATCGAAGCGGGTTAACTTGTTAGGAGAAGATGAGGACAATCCATACCGCTTTCGGTTTCTACACGACTTCGTACCGGAACGGTAAATCGCTTGGCGGTACGTCTTTGTCAGTAGGGTGGTACTTAACTTGACACGGCCGAAGCCTCCCACCAGCCAGACCTGGACCAATTAAGAAAACCTCAATCGGTCCAGCCGGGAATTGAACCCAGGACCTCCGTCTTGTAAATCCACTGCGCATACCACTGCGCTACGTGGTGTCGTCAAATAAAATACTGTTGGAAACCTGAAAATATTACGCATTTCCGAGTTTTAAGCTAAGTAAAACTAGGCCAATGCAATAAATAAGTCATAAAGTAGAGTAACAGAATACAAAAAAAAATAGACAGCCAGCCAAAGGCCGCGGAGGTCGTCAAATTAATTATATCAGCATAGATAATGTACATAAGCACCTACTGACTTATCGATCAAATTCACACAGTATTCAAAATAATAGTCATTTTTGAGAACATGGCTCAATAAAAAAGGTTTTAAAACCTTCCCAGCACCCAAAATCTTAAATTATAGCGTTCAACGTAGGGTTTAATAAATTGCTTCCTTACTTAATGATACACGGATAAGTCTTTATACTTTAGACTTAAGCTCTGATGAAGGATTTCCTGTTTAGTCATAATTTTCTACCTACCTGAGGTGTTTTTTTGTTTTGTAAGCTTTTAGGTTCAAAACGCGATTTTTAGCTTATTCTTAATAGCCCATGGTTGGGTCAAACTTCTCATTTTAATAAGAGAGTGGATTAGAAACTTAGACCTAAAGTCTTCTTCTATGAAAAGAATCCTAAAGAGTCATTCAAATAAGCTGATACCTGTAACACCTAATTGTATAATTCGATGTAGTTACCATAATTTTTCTAACTTGCCTCCTTATATACCACTAGCTGACGCCACGCCGTTTCACCTGCGCGGTTCCCGGTCCTGTACGAATACGGAAATAAAATATAGCCTATATCCTGCCTCGATAAATGGGCTATCTAATAGTGAAAGAATTTTTCAAATTGAATTAGTAGTTAACCACAGCGGGGCTAAACAATAATTTCAGCCTCAACAACAAGTAATTTTGTCTGATATGGAAGACACTTCATAAATGCCATGTAAAGTAGGGTAGGCAATTTCTTCTCCGATACAGGTTTGTCAATACAATAACAGACCTGTGTCGGAGAAGGAATTGCCTACCCTAGTTAAAGCCCTTGTGCAGGCCAATTTTAAAGATGTTTATAAGAAACAATTTAACTGCATGAAAACCAAAATCACTTGATTTTAAAACTCAAAAATTTTGTTTGAGTTTAGATGTAACATAATCATTTAAAATCATTAAACTTACAGCATAAACTTTTAGTATAAAGAGTCGCCACACTTACTTATAAACAAATTCCCGCACTCCACCAAATAGCAAAGCAAAACCCGTCCCAACTGCAAAAAAGTGCAAAAATTTGCCCCTTATACCAAAAAAATCTGTTTTCGAATACAATTTAGGGGTTGCGATTGCCAAATCCGAGGTGGCGGGACGTCGTAAAAAATAATGGCTCGATTTTAACTGCATTTGATGGCAAGCGACGGATCCGGGCTTACGTTCGTGTCGGGCTTTGCCGATGAAAAATTTCAATGCATTCGGAGTCAGCGATAATCTTGTTTATTTATGCGCCATGGAAATGTAAAGTTGAAAAACATAGGGTCACCATGATTGTGTTAAAGGATTTTGGACACTTTGATAGGTGATTCGAAATGAATAAAAGTTCTCACTGAATAGAGTTTTTTTATTTATTTTGAATTTTGTAGACTGCCTACAGAACAATGTAAGGAGATAAGGGGCTTAAGCCTTTCAATCTGATTTCTACCGTAAAAATAATTTTTGTTCGTATAAGAATAACAGTAATAATTATATCCTGTTTAAAAGCCGTGATAGTCCACTGGATAACCTCTACCAGATTCCAGAGGGTGTGGGTTCGAATCCGGTCCGGGGCATGCACCTCGAACGTTTCAGTAGTGTGCATTTTAAAAAATTAAATATCACGTGTCTCAAACGGTGAAGGACAAACATCGTGAGGACACCTGCATACCATTCCCCCCCTCATTCTTAGAGGAAACTCGAGCTCAGCAGTGAGCTGAATATGGGCTGATAATGATGATAATGAATGATCCTGATTAAAACACGAAACATGCTTGTATAGTGTTTGAAACCCTTGGAGTATAATTTGTCAATTCCCAACTTCAGCACTTCCTATTAAATGACAATCCCAGATTGCTGTAAGTATACTGACTGACTGAAGTAATCGAACATCGTGTTTATTTATGCGATATGGAGATGTAAAGTTAAGTATCATAGAGTCAGAGATCTACAGGCATTGATCTAAGGTAAGTATACGTACAAATGAGGTGCATATTTTATAGAGTCAGATATCTTGTTTGTCTGTGTGCTACCAAATGTAAAAAACGTGGAGTTGCCATGTCGTCGTTGGATAATATAATATTTATAATATATACCTACAAACTATGGTGCAAATAGTCAGCACTAATCTAATTTATTTATAAAGGAAAAATTTTGAAAAATAGAATCTCCACGCTACCGATATATAGTCCTAGGATCTATAGTATGAACGAAAATGAGTTGCGTAGAGTCAGCACTATCAGCAATAATCTTGTTTGTTTATGCGCTGGGGAAATGTAAAATTGAAAAAAGTAGGGACACCATGCTCGCTTTGTAAGTTTTGGGACTCTTATATACTAGGTATTAAATAATTATTAATGCGAGATATAAAATGTAGACATGTAATGGTGAGACCTTCTTAGTTTTATTAAAGCTAGAAGTTAGTACTAACAGTAGTTTAAGAGGTTGCTACTTCTTAAAGGTGTCATGGTTCCCAGATGTCAGATAAACGGAAAATCAGACAGACAGTCGTCCAAGTACAGCGTTTCGTTATCAACCCATATTCGGCTCACTGCTGAGCTCGAGTCTCCTCTTAGAATGAGAGGGGTTAGGCCAGTGTAGTCCCACGCTGGCCCAATGCGGACTGGCAGACTTCTCACACGCAGAGAATTAGGAAAATTCTCTAGTATGCAGGTTTCCTCACGATGTTTTCCTTCACCGTTTGAGACACGTGTATTTAATAAGTAGGAGAGCTTAATTTATTTATATTTTTGTCGGAATAACAAATATGAAAAATATACATAGTCTCCCAGACCATTAGTAATTTAAGCGCTGTGTTCGATTTAAATCAATCAAGTCAGTATCACTAAATATAATAAAATATAAGTAAAATAGTTATTTTGTAAACATGAGCCAAACTGCAGGCAATAGCTAGTAAATATACCTATAATCAATTTTCAATTATGAATTACACATGATTCTTATGTTTATCAATGTGAATTCATTTAAAAAAGCACTTATAAAAAGAAGCTATCAATATGACTGTTTTGTATATTATGTTTATAATACAGAACCATCTGATATTTTCTTCGGTTAGCGACAATTTTATTTGTAAGAAGTTTAACGTCACATTAAAAAATAAAGACGGAGGCAAAGGTGTTGGCTGCCACACAATCCTAATTCAGAAAATCTGGAGAGAAAAAGTGGGTAAGTACAACTTAAAAAGGGTGTTACAAAGTGAACAACTTCTCGTAAGTTATAAAAGAACATAATTATACACGTTAGGTGTAACGGCGTAAGTTTCAGTCTGGGTGGATGCAGTTGGGCTAATGCGTTAACTTTGAGAACCGCTGGTTGCCAGCGCATAGTGATGTGCCACGTCTTGCGATAATTATTTCGGTATCGATAACTTCTTGATATGAATAATGAATATTTCATATTCACAAAAATAGTTAGTCACATGAATGGAAAAGAAAAACATGTTGTTGGAGGGGTCCAACAACATGTTTTTCTGCAATCGTCCACATGTGATTATCCCATGCCATATGGGGATAAAAAAATGTGGATAATAGCTGATTGTATTTTGTGGTGTAAACAATTCGGTGTAACAAAAAACAACGGTATTTAAGCTATGTACATAATTAATTAATCATGACAACAGTTATGTAATTTCATTATTTGACTTACTGGCGTTTTATCTAAACGAAATTTACGATCAGTATTTTTTATTCATCATAGACTACATTGTATTAATATGTAGAAAATGAATATTATTAAATTAGCTGAACGTTACCGATTTAAAATTGCTAGCAAAAATATCTCAATTTACCTATGAAAACTGTAAAAAAATAGTACAGTAGGTATAGAGATTAGCGCGACCAGACAGACTCACAAAAGTTGTAACAACTAGCGTTTTCTAACGAGCCAATTTGTTACTCCAAAATATAAACATTCTATTACTAAACTGGGCAAATAAAAAAAGACAAGCACTCCATTTAGTTGAATGAAATAAATATTTACATTTTCGCATCACTATCATTTAATAGTGACTCGTCGCCAGTCCCCGCTCTCTTAAGACAATTTTCTTAAGTACAGACTTTTGTATTCACTAAAGAATATTTTTAAGACTCACTCTAAGAGGTATATTAATATTTTTTCGCACTCCCATTGTTTAACGGATCTTAAATAAAATATAACGCAAGAGAGCTAGCTGGAAATATTGTTTTATTAATTTACTAGCGGACGCCCGCGACTTCGTCCGCGTGAAAGTGTTGTAAACTTTCAACTACCCCTATCCTACCCTACCCCTACCCTACCCTATCCTAACCCTTACCCTACCACTACCCTACCCCTACCCTAACCTACCACTGTCCTACCCCTACCCTACACTACCCCTACCCTACCCCTACCCAACCCCTACTCTACCCCTACCCTACCCCTACCCTACCCATACCCTACTCATTCACTTCTTTATTTATTCCTCCCACCGCGAGTCGCGTCGAGCGCTGCAACCGTTACACAAAAACATTCCTTAAAGTCCTTAAAGCATGAATTAGTATTCACGCGCAATGGCTTAGCGTATTTCATGTATAACTTTGGTGTTTCTTTACCGATTTTTATGATTCTTTTTTTATTGAATAGGTAATAATGTTAACTTTCTTATTAGGGATGAGTGATGAGTGTTATAAACATAAGAGTAGACAAATATAATCAGAAAGCTCCGAACTGCTAAGCTATCGGGAGTTACACGTGTTATTGTGAGTCAACCATAAAAGATAGACATATATATGCTATTGTGTTTTTATAGATAATTTTAAGGAGAACATTTCCGTCATACATGATTTCTATGTAGCTTTAACCATTAAGGCTGTACACGCGACGTAAGCTTAAAAAATTGAGTAACTTCTCCCGTTTTCTCAACATTTTTCTTCACTGCTCTGCTCCTATTGATCTTAGCGTAATGAAAAGTATACTATAACCTGCCCAGGAGTATGTTAAATAATTGTACCAAGTTTCGTTAAAATCCGTCCAGTAGTTTTTGTTTCTATAAAGAACATACAGACAGACAGACAGACAAAAATTTTACTGATTGCATTTTTGGCATCAGTATCGAACACTTATCACCCCCTGATGGTTATTTTGGAAATATATTTCATGTACAGAATTGACCTCTCTACAGATTTATTATAAGTATAGATAGAAGGAGTAATTCTTTTTTTTTTCAGGTTAAAGTTTGTCTTTGTGTTTGAGAAGATGGTTTACGACTACGACGACGTTACGACACGATGAACGGACTTTATGGTTGGTTTCGTATCAGGTGAGCAATCTACTTGTCCCGTCAACTAGTACTACAAAAAAACTAAAAGGTTCACTTTCAATTGCATTCGTAGCATATTCCATGAAGTGGTGATGTGTGTTGCGGTTTTCATTTACCAACAGGTGAGCGATATACTTGTTCCATCAACTATTACTAGAAACTAAAAAAAAATAATAGGTACTAAGTACAAAAACCTTTTACCATTGAGCATGGTACCTTAGTACCATGCTCAATGACCTCAGCAGTGTTTCTCAACAGGTGGGCCTGAAAATGAACATGGGCAAAACAAAAATAATGTGTAATGCTCATGTATCGCTCCACCCAGTTATAGTTGAGAACGCTGCACTCGAAATTGTAGACATATACCTAGGACATATGATCCAGTTAGGTAGGTCCAATTTCGAGAAAGAGGTGAACCGTCGAATCCAACGCGGCTGGGCTGCATTCGGGAAACTTCGCGACATCTTTTCGTCCGAAATTCCTCAGTGCCTGAAGACAAAATTCTTCGAACAGTACGTGTTGCCAGTGATGACCTATGGTTCCGAGACTTGGTCGCTAACTATGGGCCTCATAAGAAGGCTCAGAGTCACACAGCGGGCGATGGAACGAGCTATGTTAGGAGTATCTCTGCGTGATCGAATCAGAAATGAGGAGATCCGCAGAAGAACCAAAGTCACCGACATAGCTCAACGAGTTGCGAAGCTGAAGTGGCAATGGGCGGGGTACATAGTGCGAAGAGCCGATGGACGTTGGGGTCCCAAAGTGCTGGAATGGCGACCCCGCACTAGTAAGCGCAGTGTTGGCCGACCCCCCACCAGGTGGACTGACGACATCAAGCGAGTCGCAGGGATTCGCTGGATGCAGGTGGCTCAGTATCGTGGTGTTTGGAAGTCTCTACAAAAGGCCTATGTCCTGCAGTGGACGTCCATCGGCTGATATGATGAAGTACAAAAATGGACAGGTTTAATTGTAAAACTGTCCTCCGCTTAGTATAAAGTTAGTCATCAACTTGTTCCGTCAAGTATTTAAAAAAAAGAAAAGGTTCGATTTCACGTAGAAACGATCGTATTATTATTCACAAAGAGTCATAAAAACTTAGACGGTTCCATCGTTAGCGCCCAGTGCGATGGTTATCTGCCTTCACGGCCTGTGACGCGATAATACAACCGCACGAGGCACAGTGGTGTAACTCAACATCTTAATAATTTTAATATACATTTTATTTTATGCAAACGCAATACAATAAGAAATCTAACTAACTAGTAATAATAGCTAAACAAATCATGTTCACGTTCACGAATCATTTTTCTTTTTTGGAATTTACTCCTTATGAATCGATTTTTCTTATAATATACCCACCGGTATGAAAAAATATGGGCCGTAAACGATGAACGAAGAAAAAACAGCGTTACGTTTTTTGTGCGCAGCCTATTCTGCGCACCTTTCACCGCGCGCTGCCGTGACAGTCGATTTGAAAGAGTAAACTCCATTCGTGCGTCGGAGCTGACATACACTTTTTTAATAGAATGACAAGCTTGCCCTTGACTGCGATGTCACCTGATGTTCAATACAGTATATAATAGAAGCGGGCTAACTTGTAAGATTAACCATACCTGTGACCACCATAAAGAAATATGATAATTCTAATTATAATTCAACGAGAAGAATCTAATAGGTTGTTATTACCTCCTGTGTCCAAAAATACGGCGTTTAAATGCGTTTTCATAGAAGTTTGATACGATAAGCGATGGTAGACGAAAAAGGACGTGGATTTGGGCAATGATACTTTATACTAGAGATAAGGCACTAACTATGAGCGTATAGTAAGCGTAGATAAGGCACTAGCGTATGAGGCGGACAAATGTGTATAATATTGTCTTAATTTCATTTAGTCGCTTATAAAACAACGAACGTTAATTAAACAAATAATACGTAAATATCGTATATACAATGTCGAGTTGTGTGTTCAGGAAGTGTAAAAACTATATATACATAAATAAATGTATAATGGAATTAAAGACAAAATTGTGAGCGCTCAGTGGTGATGCTAAATTCAGATCTCTTTTTGCGGTGATTTTGTAGGCACGTGACCTACCTATAGTATACAATTATTATGATTTGGGCCATTTTATGAGTTGCGCCACTTTTGCTGTGCAGTGATCACACGAGCAACACCGACACTTGTCCCGCGCATAATGCGATATTAATTGCGGCTACATGAAACCATGACTAAACACTGCTTTTTGCGCGCCCCGTCGGGCTTTAGGGGCCACCGCACAACGACGGGTCATGAGGCAAAGTTACTGGCGATCATACAAAAGAATGAGTATTAAGAACTTCGATTATCCTAATAGCTTTACTGCTTAGAAGACTTAGGTTGTCAGATTCAACACCGAGAAGTCATGGGCACGGACCACATTAGTTGGGTTATTGTTGTATCCACTCCCAAAACAGTCATCATCACTATCAACCCATATTCGGCTAATTGCTGAGATCGAGTCTACTGTCAGAATGAGAAGGGTTAGGCCATATAGTCCACAACGCTGGCCCAATGAGATTAGATAGATAGAATTTAAAATTTTAGGGCCAAATAAATGCAATGCAATGCAATAAATAAACAAACAATCAAATCTTTCCTCTTCGTAATATTCGTATAGATTATAAAAAAAATATAGGTACCTATTAAATCATCATTATCCACAATCTCCGCTGGGCTTTATATACCGGTAATACACTGGTAATGCTAATTATTAAACATAAAAGTACAAAATTTATGATAAAGCACTTATAATGCGATATTATTTTTTAATTAGTGCTCATTTCTCTATCTTCTGGTTAGAGTAGGTAGTAAAGGGAAATGCCCACCACCGCTAATTCAACATCGGCCCTGGGATCCCAGGTATACCCCCATAAAAAGTATATATGGAGATGATAATATGATGGGTAAATATGGATCTGGTTAAATCATTGTAATAGTATGTTTCATAAAAACTTTATTTTTCACTCTTCTGGCTTATAAAGCCAGAAGAGAGAGGTGCGGCGTTTTATTTCTGTTGTATTATATTTTCTGTTACCTGTGACCAACAAGCTTAACAAACAAGAAAACGAACAAACAAACCAATCAAGTCTAGTCTTCAAAAATGAAGTAAAAGTCGGAATGTATGGTCAACGATCTATGCTTGTTCTCTTTAGGGGCAATTACAAACGTTGTAGCAACTTTTTTTGACAAAGACAAAATTTGTGAATAAACCATTATATAGTTGGTGAAATAGATTGTCGATATGGTCAAAAGATTTCTATTTAGATTTCATTTATTCTATTATTCGTTATTTAGCACAACATCAAGTGAATTTGCAGTCTTTGTTAATTTCAAGAGACTTAATATTATCTTCAAGTCTATAGTAATAAAAATGTTTAATGTTCATACATCAATATTGCATTACTCTGCAATACAAATGTAATGCAACTGTTAGCTCCAAAGTAGAGATAACATAATGGATCGATCTGACGCCCGTCTATGTTATACATTGTCTACTATTCTGTACCACAGACCGACGGCAAAACATAGACGGAACAAAAAAATATCCGTTTTTCCTAATAACCGTTGAAGGTAGATTTATATTGTTTTTTATTCACTGGAAAATGTATTTACGCATTAAAAGGCCGTGGCTAATTACTATTCCACCGGCAAAGACCGGCAAGCGATTTTGCATTCTTGTATGATGTCACTTAGAAACAGTCAGAACACTTAACTACCTCTTCCAAGAAGGTCCTTTATTATCTTAGACTGCATCGTCACTTATTAACAGGTAAGATCACAGTGAGGGTTAAATTGTTAAAAAAAATATCAAAATTTCGTACGCGTTTTAATTTGTGAAAGAATTTCTGCTGGCCTATTTCCTATTTTGGTCTTTGTTATCAACCTTTTAAAATAAACAAAAATAAATTAACAAAAATATTTCATGTAGGTACATACTATGATACAAATTGCAAATGTCATCCGCTGCTTACTAGAGAATATCATATATTATGTAGATTTAATTTTTTTTAATAGGTTTATTTTCAAATAAATACCAAAACAGTGATTACGCCAGCAGATTTGTTACATTAAAAGATTCACCAGAAAAATTCAGGCTCCGTCTAAGTTTATCTTTAGTCTGTGAACCATATAATGCTCTAAATACGCCAATATTCCATTAGTCGTCTCGAACAGATGATGGTTCATATCAGCAGCATATTTGCATCTGTCAATATATGCAGCTCATCTTAACAGATAATACGTCAAAGTCTTCATACCGAACGAAATTGAGATGTGTTTGTATGATATTGCGATATGCTCTGTTGGGAACATACAAATAGAATATCCATACGGTATATACACTATACAGCTTCTTTAACCAAGTGGCACGTCAATTCTCTTACTACGTAGGTTTTATTTAAAATAAATAGTTTTAATATAATTAATAATATGAGAGACTTGATAGCCCAGTGGATATGACCTCTGCCTTCGATTCAGAAATCGAAGGGAAGTGAGAGGGGTTAGGCCAATAGTCCAATTAGGCCACGCTGACCCAATGCGGATTGGCAGACGTCACACACGTAGAAAATTGAGAAAATTCTCAGATACGCAGGTTTCCTCATAGTGTTTCCTTTACCTTTACCGTTTGAGACGCGTGATATTTAATTTCGTAAAACGCACTTAACTTAAACGTTGGAGGTGCATGCCCCGGACTGGATTCAATCCCACACCCTCCAGAATCGGAGGTAGAGTTCATACCCACTGGACTATCACGGCTCTGATATGAAATATACAAAAGTGGCATTATTTATGGCTAGATAATTATAAATATGTCAACATGAACCAAAGCAAAATGATAATACGCGACCAAAATGGCCACCGCCCGATATGGCAAGACAACTCACACATATATTTTCCGCATAAGTATTAAATTATTATTAGTTCTTATAAAGCTAATTTCACATTACGGACAAGACGCGTCAGATATATTTTTTTTTAATCTGTACAAGTTAGCCCTTGACTACAATCTCACCTGATGGTAAGTGATGATGTAGTCTAAGATGGAAGCGGGCTAACTTTTTAGGAGGAGGATGAAAATTCACACCCCTTTCGGTTTCTACACGGCGTCGTACCGGAACGCTAAATCGCTGGGCAGTACGTCTTTACCGGTAGGGTGGTAACTAGCCACGGCCGAAGCCTCCCACCAGCCAGATTTGTAAATTGTGCATTATTTAAATTCAATTCAATATTAATGTCGGTCGGCTTTTTACCGGAAATACTTTGGAGAGTGTATTCAGCTGACTTATTCACTACTAGCGTACGTAATTCAGTTTTTCACAAATCCCGCGGGGACCATGGATTTTTCAGGGATGAAAAATAACCTATGTGTTAATCCAGAGTAAATTCTATTTTCATTCCAAATTTCAGCCAAATCGCTTCTGTAAAAGCAGCGGCGTAAAAAAGGAACAAACATACTTACACACAAACGTTCGCCTTTATTATATTAGTGTGAAGTGTATAATGTTGGTATCATACAATTAAAATTAACATCAAATCAATTGACAAATGTCATCTACGTACTGTATGATGTATGATATCCACTACCGGATGTAATTTGTTACATAAAATTTCAATTTCGTTTAAGTCAACTAGCATACGTCAAAGATAAGCTTGCAGGAACTCCTTGATCTTGTTTTTGCATCTCCCACAGATCGGCGAGACGCTGTAAAGGGTGACATTTCTATGTGGTTGACATCTAGTCGACCTGCACCAAAGGTTTAGCTTTAACATTTTTTATTTGAACTTCTAAACTGTGTTTCTTGATACCTATAATTTAAGCACCTACAAGAGTGAAGAGTCACTTTCTAGGCAAGAGCGTCTCATTGTAGAAATCATTATTTCTTGCAGCATGCATATTTTTAGTCAATTTCAAGTCTGTTGACCATAAAAACAAAAAAAAAAATGCTAACATACTTTTAAATTTTTTGCATAGTGTGTGACAAGACATAACTATTGGTATGTCTAAATTATGTTCAATACAAAAAATAGAATTTCGTGCTTGACTGGGATCTCACCTGACGATTTAATTTACATGCTATAGACCTAACATGGAAGGGATATATTTATCGCTAACTCCTGACTGGTTTCTAGTTCTATAAAGCATCGTACTGGTACGCTTAATTACTCGGCAGTAAGTACTTGTGGGTGAGGTAGTTACTTACGACTGAAGCCTAAATTGACTGGAAAATTTAAAAATTCTAAAATCTTATATTGATCCGAGTAAGAATCGACTTAAGGACATCTTTGTTGTGTGCTATGGTATCATTAACTGCGCTGCTGGGGTAAATATTTCATATTTAATGTGCAAATATTATAATGAAAATGGATATTAATAAAAGAAATATTTTTTCTCATAAATTAAGGTATGTAATTCATTATCATTGTCAGTTGCTTGGCTTGATTGATCATGATATTGTGCTAAAGTAACACACAATGAAAAACGAATGAATGTTGTTATTTTCCACGAAAATCTGATGATAATTTTCATTAATAATTATTACCTTGTGTAGGTAATTAAATTCCTATCCATATATAACAGGTAGGCTAAGTTAACGAGGATTTTTTAATGTTTCCCTATTTGTAGTGACTCTATTAAAAGTTCGGAAAGCAAGCATTTGCTGTTACATCATGATAATAATTACTACACTAAAGTGTTTTTCACTGAGGATGGGTACGGTGACAGTCGCCTGTATGACGTTCATAATACGTACTATTATCGTGAATCGCGGCAAACTTTCAAGAGTGAAACAAACTGTCACCCGCACCATTCTACGAGAGACCTATCCCTACTACCCATCCTACTAAAGACCATAGGAGAGAGGCAATATTGAGCTTCGATCCACCACGCTTTTCTAATGCGTGCCAGTCTGGGTATATTAATCATGATTGTTTGGTGCACCTGTGTGCGATTATCTTTAGAATATTTTTATTGAGTCATATAAATACTTTTCTTGTTACATTGACGATCATCATAGCTTTTTGTACATACATATATATTTATAATTAATCTGAATCATTGTATGGTAGACATCATACGATCGAGTTGGTTTATTTGTAAAACTAGCAACAACTCGCGACATCGTCCGCGAAATGATTATCCTCTATTAATTTTTACATTTTACCCCGAAGAAGAACCAAAATTACTCATGTATCTTAGCGAGTCGCGAAGCTGAAGTGGCATTGGGCAGGCATATAGTAGGCAAATCGGGGTCCCAAGGTGCTGGAATAGCGACCCCATACTGGAAGGCGCGGTGTGAGGGTTCGATTAATACTGCGCCTCTGTCTGGACTGACAATATAAATCGGAATCGGGAATCGCTGGATACAGGTGGCTCAAGATCGTTATGTTTGGAAGTCACGAAGTAAGGCATTCTTAATATACTCGAGGATTATATAATTGAACAACAAATATCATTATCATAATAAAACTATTCCTCTATATATTTTAATGCATATTTTGAATATATTTATTTTTGTATGGCGTAATTTGGTACTTAGACCCACTATGTACTAAGACATTAAACTCTATGATGATTTCTAGAAATAAACCGAGACTAAAGTAAATGAAGAAAAGTGCCCAATCCATCATCATGCCATACTTCCTATAATTACTAATATGTTAGATGTAATCAAAACTCTACTCTATACGGCCCTGGGTTCCCCTCTTGAGTACTACTAAGACTATTTTAATTAAAAGACCAATAAAGTCATGGTTTAGAGCCCTGGATGTAGCTTCAAATCCTAGGACTTCATACCCAATGTTACATGGTTTCCGGGCCTAAAGAAATAGTTGTTAATGAAAAAGTAGACCTACTTGCAAAACTAGGAGCTAGGATACCACATATAGGACGTGAGCCTTTCTACCTAGCCACACTTACCATATTAACCTGCTGTTACTACTACACTCTCATTTGCGAGAATTTTCAGGAAAGAATCACTTCAAAGCGCTGGTAAGAGCCTTCATTAAGAAGGCTGCTTCAGAACTACTAGTGCTAAGTAGGAAAATTCATCTTAAAGTGCGGGCACTTAACTGACACTGTGGACTTAAGAGACACATGTTCAACCTTAAGCTCCAGGACACAGATCTGTGCAGACTGTGTCTTGGGGCAGAGGAAGCACCTCTGCACATTCTATGTAATTACATATTATACGCAACCTCCATCTACGGCATTTCATCGTAAACCTGGAGGAGGTAAAACATAATATATTCCAGCCAAGAAACTTTTTTTTTATATTTTTTTTTATTCTTTACAAGTTAGCCCTTGACTACAATCTCACCTGATGTTAACTGATGATGCAGTCTAAAATGGAAACAGGCTAACATGTTAGAAGGAGGATGAAAATCCACACCCTTTTCAATTTCTACACGACATCGTAACGTCTTTGCCGGTAGGGTGGTAACTAGCCGCGGCCGAAGCCTCCCACCAGCCAGACCAATTCTCTTTCTACGATCGCTAACGCTCCGAAAACTACTTGGCTAGGGGGCTGGACCAATTAAGAAAATCTCAATCGGCCCAGCCGGGGCCTCCGTCTTGTAAATCCACCGCCTGCGCCACGGATGTCGCCAAAAACTGCTGTTATACCGGGTGGAAACCAGTATTGGAGTGGAAATCTAGTCAGTGACGATCACAATAGATTGGAAGCGGTCAGCGTGGTACAGGGACCTCTCGAAGACGTACAGAACTAGAAGAAGAAGAAAAAGAACTCATAATACGTTAAACATTCAACCAGCAACATTAACTGATTAAGCTGACAATCATGACATAATTCACCAGGACCACTATTAGAGCGCTACACGGAACTGTCCAAGTCACATGTTTTTCACCCATACGTCACCCATAAAAGGCAAACACCGCATAGACCGCGCGGCGACCGTGAGACTTGTATGCCTATAAGTGATGGGGAACTGAACGTGTGAGAAAATACTAAAATACTACTACGGTGACATAATTCTATATGTAGGTATTATTATTCTACTAAGAAATATGTAGTTGGTCTAGTGGTTAGTATTTGTGACTACGAATCATAAAGTTATTAGTTACTTAAGTTTGTTTTTTTGTACATTGTAAAAAAAAATAAAAAAGGACAAATATTTATATAAATAAGAGTAAATATAGACAATTACGTGAACAAATTTGATTTTGTTGAAGTTTTGATGTAGAGATTATATAATATTCTCAAGTATTACAACTCGGCCAACCCTTAAACATTGTTCAGTTAATTTTCTTATCAAGCAATTTTCCATGATTCGAGAATGGAAAATTTTAGAGAACACGGAAAATTACCACACAATTTATATAGATAATCTTGAAACAATATTATATTTCTACTTTCTGTAAAATCTACTTGTACCATATTTGTCTGTAAAAAAGTAAAGATAAATTTTATTCGAATTAAGTGATCGACAAATACACCATTCATTCGCAAAAAAGTGGACAAAAGCAATTTTTCCAAGCAAAGCAAAAATTGCTTTTGCAAAAAGCAAAAAAGCAAAGCAAATTAAAAAAAAATCAAGTCCGAGCACGCTGCTCCAATGGTAATAGTGGTAAATTAAATATGCATTAATGATATTGATTAGAGCCGTGATAACCTAGTGGAAATGATCTCTGCCTCCGATTCTGGAGGATGAAGGTTCGAGTCCGGTCCGGGACATGCACTTCTAACTTTCATTTACGTGTATTTTAAGAAATTAAATATCACGGTGAAGAAAAACATCATGAGGAAACCTGCATTCCAGAGAATTTTCTTAATTCTCTGCGTGTATGAAGTCTGCCAATCCGCATTGGGCCAGCGTGGTGGACTATTGGCCTAACCCCTCTCATTCTGATAGGAGACTTGAGCTCAGCAGTGAGCTGAATATGGGTTGATAATGATGATTGAGGATAATGAACTGGAACTACAGTTAGAGGCACGGGAGTGTAACACCACCAACACCGGGGTGAAAATTTTAACATAAAATTTCAGTATCTCATAAATCCAGAAGGCTAGTTCACTTGTTAGTGGACATAATATAGGTAGTGACGGTGACAATTGACATATAGGTACGAAATTAAGATTATATGTAACAAATGTCATCCGGTACCTACTTGTGGATATCATACAGTAGGTAGATGATATTTCTCAATTTATTTAATGTTTATTTTAATAGGTTGATAATAAAGATCAAGATAGTGAATAGGCCAGCTGGACTCGACCCAAAACTTCGTGAAACGATGTCACACTGGACCAATGAGGCAATTGGTAGATAAATCCTACTAATATTATACAAGTTTGGATGTTTGTTTGTTTGGATGTTTGTTACTCTTTCACACCGTTATTACTGCAGCGATTTGGCTGAAATTTGGAATGGAAATAGATTTTACTATGGGTTAACACATAGGCTTCTTTTTATCCTGAAAAAATCCATGGTTTCCTGAGATTTGTGACAAGTGATGGTTTTGATGATATGAATGAACTCTGTCACGCGTCGACTACTGAACCGAATTAGCTGAAATTTGGTATTGAGATATATTATAGCCTGGATTGACACATAGGCTACTTTTTATTCCGAAAAAAATCATGGTTCCCGAGAGATTTGTGAAAAACAAAATTCCACGCGGACGAAGTCGCAGGCATCCTATATATCCCAAAAATGAAATAATACTAAAACACGTGTTGTAGAAGTTACCATTTTATTCTCCAGAAACGGCGACATGGTCCGCGAGTGATTTGTGAATAACTAAATTTCACGCGGACGAAGTCGCGGGCGTCCGCTAGTATACTGCATAATTCCGTAATGTTTTTTACCGTAAGTATAAATGTTATTCTCGCTATAATAATAATCGTATTGGCGTTGGATTGATAAACTCTTGATCCGAGATGTAGTAACATTATAAGGTATGCGAAATAATGAGGTAATGTTAAAGGTGTTCGCCCATCTTACTTATACTATAATTGCGAAAGATTGTCTGAGGGATGACAGTTTGTTTGTATTCTTGAGTTGAGGAAAAAAAATACGTTAAATTTGGACGTTTAAGAGTCTGGACCCCTTAAAACCTGATTGTTACCCCCAAAACCCACAGTCAAAACTCCATTGCCTACTGTAGGCACTTGTCTATGGTAGAAATAGGGGCTGACAAACTTTTAGCAGTAGTAAAAATTTATTCATTGAATGATAGGCATTAGAGCTTCATCTTTAGATTGGTAAGACATATTCCTTCCAAGTCATCTTCCAGACTATAGTGTTTTGTATAGTTTTCGAGGACTAGAAAACTTAGTATTGGTAAAAAATTTTAAACGCGCCTATTTTAGCAACTTTTTAATTTCTATGTTGTGATTTATGCGTTTTAATTTTTTGTCGTTTTTAGAGTTACCCTTATAGTTTCACAAAGAACCCTTAGAGTTTCGATTTGTCCGTCTACTACTAGAAAGCTGTAATTAATGATGAGAGTGAACTTTAAAAATGTCGACAAAGTCGTAAAATAAAATCTTGAAAAATATCGTTGGATATGTCTTTGAATAAAAAATGGGCTTCCCGCGCTGTTCCAGCTAAACAGTTGGTTGATACGCGAAAAATTCACAAAAGTAGGATATATAATTTTTGGGATTTCTTTTCTACATGCAAAATAAAGATGATTTTTTTACCATTTATCACATGGTCTAATCTACGCCCGACACGCACTTGGCCGTTTTTTTTCTTGTTTTCTTGTTTGGTATACGAGTAGTAGGAGTTCTGCAGCTGTCAAGTGTGCGTAGACCCGAAGCCGATGGAACTGAGGCGGGTATTTTTATAATAACATTAGTATAAATGGGTTAAGGCGTCTTATCGCAACTACGCAGCACATTTATCGTCTACGCTGACAGATAATGTGGATGGCGCCATACAACCTGCACTCACGATCCCAAGGACTGAAATCGTGAATCCATTACTAATAACTTATAACACTAATACCATTTATAGAGTAAGGATGGATGAAGAATATGTTACTTTATCATGCAATACTTTACTGAGAAACCAGATAGACGCACCAAATCTGCTAAACAAATTAACTTTAGGGCACCTGACCCTTCAAAATGTACCATTTTGTTTATACCAATTTCATTTTATTATTTTCTGTATTATATATCACTGAAATAGTAGTTGTAAAATGTTTCATTTTCTTGTTAACTGTAAATTTTTCTTATGTAAACTGATTTTATGTAATCTTTAATTTATTTTAAAATTACGGAAATAAGCATGCCGTGTCTACTTTAAGTTGATTGTACAGAGTCTTGTATTAGTATTTTTAAGATTTTAATTATGTAAATACTGTAACAATCACTAGTGGACCAAATAAATAAATAAATAAATACTACAGGGTGGAATCGGATAAATTTTTTTTCAGAAAAACATACACTATAGTTCTGAATAGGCTACTTTTTATCCCGGAAAAAGAAAAACCAAGAAGTTCCCTCTTGATAGTGGAGATGATAAGTCCATTTTTCAGAACGATACAGAAATGAAATATGTACCAAAAATCTTGTATAGATATAATACTTACTAGATTATTCCATTAGAATCTTTGCTGAAATTTGAAATTCGTTAACCGGGAAAATAAACTGATTTCATTATTCATACCGACCGTAGTGATTTTTTAATCCTCTCTGTTACGTATTTCTATGATTATCAGTTGTCTTTAATAATGCGGGCTGTCAATGTCAAATATCATTATTAACATAATATTTTGATTACATGTGTCAAGTTAGTGTCAAATCCATAGTAAAACTGCCGCCTGTCAGTTAGATACAGATAATGTAATGAATTTTATGTCAAAGGAATAAGAATTATTGCCCACCTGTAACAAGTAATTTATCTGACTAGGAAAATAGGTATAGATTTTTTTGAAAATTGGTCTCATGAGTTTTTCTTAATTGTCCTTAATGTATGGCCAATTTTCAGCTCTTTAAGATTTGTATAATTGGGACCCGAGTTTGTTTGGAGACTGGGTTTTTTCATTATTAATCTCCAACACGAAGTAGCGAGTGGT
Source organism: Bicyclus anynana (assembly GCF_947172395.1). Classification (NCBI taxonomy): domain Eukaryota; kingdom Metazoa; phylum Arthropoda; class Insecta; order Lepidoptera; family Nymphalidae; genus Bicyclus; species Bicyclus anynana. The sequence continues at coordinate 1,036,161 of NC_069102.1, forward strand.
AGCTGACACATGACACAACATATTCGGCTCACTGCTGAGCTCGAGTCTCCTCTCTGAATGAGAAGGGTTAGGCCAATAGTTCACCACGCTAGCCCAATGCAATGGCAGATTTACACACGCAGAGAATTATGAAAATTCTTTGGTATGCAGGTTTCCTCACGATGTTTTTCCTTCACCGTTTGAGACACGTGATATTTATTGTCTTAAAATACACCCAACTGAAAAATTGGAGGTGCATGCCTCGGACCGTATTCAAACGGAGGCAGAGGTCATATCCACTGGGCTATCACGGCTCTATTTTTTTTTGACATTTTTTACATGGATACCAAAAAAACACTTTTCACAAACTTACTTACTACCTTATTACTTAAGAGATTTCTCGTACCCTGATATGGTCTCAAGCTTCCATCCATCCATCAGCTTCTTGGAACATGTTTGAAGTCATCTGTAGTATGAAGAGTGACCATTTTATTAATCTGAAAAACTGTGTAGTTAGTACCCAAAAGTAATATCTGAAAAAAAATATATTTAATAGTCCGCTCTGGCATAAAACCGTTTCGCAAACGGCGCGGCACGCACGCTTTATCTTCGTTTTACTTTTAATTACTATTTAAACCTATATAATTAATTATATTATTATTCCATTTCGCAGTAAACACAATTTCTCTTATACAATGTCTTATTAAGATTAAAATGTTTCACCCGACTGGTGATAGAGGACTAGTGGACGCCTGCGACTACGTTTGCATAAATCTCCGTTTTCATATATGGAGTTTTCTTTATTTAATCATTATCGTCCTCTCCCTTCCCTTATCCCACTTAAGTGTGGTCGGAAAGTAATAGAGACGACTGGAAAAGATTGACATATTAATGTAATGTGATGTAGGATCTATGTATGTTGATATCATTGTTTACCTGAACCTTACGGATTTTCAACCAAATTTCCCATTAATATCTTATTTAAACTTTTTCTCGTCATTTTTGTACTATTAACTTGTATTTGGATACGTAGTGATATCTCTTTATAGCTTTATGTTGCAATAGCAGTTCAGCATCTGTAGATACGTAGAGTTATACATAACCAACCACCTTAAGGTACCTATATAAAGACCAAAGCCAATTAAGATCTATACTAAGAGGAATTTAGACAATTAAGACTTAGTGTAAGAAAAACATGGTAGAAGCAAATTATCATTATTTTCATTTTCTTTACCCTGATCTTCAACTAAAGAAATCAAAATTTGAATAAGTCAAACACGATAGGACTGAAAATTTCAATTATATTGAAAATGGATCGACAATTATTATTTAAGTTATAATACCAGCAGAATATTTTTTTTTTTTTTAATTAATTTAGTTTAAACTCAGACACCAGTTGTAAAGAGTAAAAGAAAAAATGGAACACATGAACTCCCTCGCACGACGCCATTATCGTTTACCATTCTAGAAACAATTCAATAAAAATGACAATAACTATCGTACACTGCACGGGTCATGTAATGTCAATAGTAAATTAGATTAGTGCGTTGCATTAAGAGTATTAAGTATTGTAAATAATACTACAGCTGCGTGGGTCGTAGTTCAGGCTGGCGATAACGCGACGTGGGTTCAATCAATCACCCGATAACCCGGTGTCAATGTCTTACACGAGATCTTAATGAGGGGCGTGCAAAACAGAGGTACCTAGCTTAATTTTGTTCTGGTAATTTCCAGTGTGACTTAACAGTTAATAATTATTGTTTTTTTGTTAATCTCAAGAACTTTGTAATTTACATAATATAATTTATTTAGATCACAATCTAGGTTACTTGACAATTCAGTTATTTAAATTTAACTTAAGCGTATACATAAATTATTTAAATCTGAGACTAAGGTTTGTTGACTTTACCTTACTTACTAACAGTAGGAGACACTATAATCTTGTTTTCTTGAAGTTAAAGTTTTTTAGTCTCTTTGTTACCTTTAAGAACGTGAGAAATCAAGGAAGATTTAATCAATTCTATTTTTATCGAAAAAATTACTTACTTATAAACATAAAACATACTTGAATTGGATGTATATTTCAAAACCCTAACAGTCAAATCAAACCTAAAGCGAAAAAAATGAAAAAAAGAGAATCACGCGCGTTTTATAATATTTAAGCGCTCATTAGTATCATATTCATCATTATAAACCCATATTCGATTCACTGCTGAGCTCGAGTCTCTTCTCAGAATAAGAGGGGTTAGGAGAATATAATCCACCCCGCGGGCCTAATGCAGATTGGCGGACTTCACAGACGCAGAGAAATGAGAAAATCCTCTGGTGTGCAGGTTTCCTCACGATGTTTTTCTTCATCGTTAGAGATACGTGAAATTTATTCGAATCCACACCCTCCGGAATCGGAGCCAGAGGTTTATCCACTGGACTATCACGGATCTTCTTATTAGTTTACAAGTATAAAATTTGGTTTTCAAACGACAAAATACCAGAGGAAATCAATCAATTTGACGCGTATTTTTTTTCCAAGTATGTACAATATTGAATACGCGTGTGTATTTGGATAATATACTCTTTTTTTTTCAAATCGGTTATAATGTGTTTTTTGCACACCGTGTCATAGTAATCTGATTACAATATACGTAATACCCTCAGTATACCCTCAGTGGACATCTGCGATAATATCTCATTAGCGATTTTAATTGCAACACATCGCAGCACGCAGCTGCGCCTACAACTTGTCAGATCAACATGCGGTCAGATGCGTAGTATCGTCAGCGTATCGTAATTTGTTCTTATCTGATATAATTTATTGGACAAATGAATGTTTTTCTATCTAACTATCATTTTATTGCCTACACGGAATTATGTTTGCATTGCTAGACTTTCGGTTAATGTGGAATTCTGTAAGACATATTAATATATAGAGAAGATAGATATAAGATAAGATTTTTATTTAAAGAGTATGTAGCATTATGCTGAGTTCGGTCCTTTTATTGGGTTATGCCATACATCGCAGGATATTGTCCTGACAATTATAAGAAATTTTTCTTTCAAAGACAAAATGTCGACAAATAGCGGCTGAGTCAGAAATATCACTCTCTCTTTTATTACGCTTGTCGTCAACACATGCTAAGCCTACTGAAAGGAATGGTTCCTGGTGTAATTACCGGCATTTAAGGCTTTTTAGGGTTCCATACAAAAAACACCTTTCAGGATCCCTTTTATGTATATCGTATGTATATCTGTCTGTCTGGACGTCAAGCCTAAACTAAACTTAACTCGTGAAAAAAAGTCTACAATCCCAAGTAGTTGAAATACTTGTGGTGAAGCGATGGGAACAGCAAGGCATTTGTTGCTGGGATTGTGCTTCTGGATAGGGTTCTGTACTCGCGTCGTCATGATAGAGTACTTCAAATTATACGTGAAGCTATAAGCCTTTCAGTAGCTAGAGCTCAAAAAGGGTTGACTACATATAAAAGACAAATTAACTTCGTCAAAGCAGGTTCTATAACAAAATCGTCTAGTAACCCTTACTCAATCCTAGGTTCTGCACCTGATTGGACTTTTACTCTTTGATACTTATTTTCTATACTTCTATCTTCAATACTCCGTATAGGTACTAATACCGTCTTTTCAGAAATACAGGAAAAAGCTTTGCTATGCATTTGTAGTTTAATCATAAAAAAGTCTTTATTTAAATAAATTAAAAAATAATCGATTTAACAGACTCAATTATCGGGGGAACACTTTCAATAAAAGTGCCAATTTGACTAAGAACTCTGCATATAACAAGGTTCTTTCTTTCTTTTCTTTCTCTCTTTTTAAATTCCCATACAAAGCCTGACTCACTCCCTTGATACATCATCCACAATACCATACAACATTATGAGTGCTCCATAAAATTGACAAACGCCTGTAAAATTAAAGAGTTCCCACATGCGAATGAGATGTTCAAATAATAATGACGTATAGCGGCTAATGGGCCATAAAGAACTGTTCCGAGATCAACAGGCGTATAAAAACCACCGCTCTAGGGGATGCCAAATTGGTTTTACTGAATGGCTGAATGTTTCTGAGCTAAATGACTAAATGTTGTTTGCTTCGCTATCAAACTAGACTTCGTACACGTGAAATTCAGTTTTACAGAAATTCTGCGGGAAATATTGATTTTTCCGGGATAAAAACTAGCCTATAAAGTTATATAACCAATAAATGCCTTTAAACCTTTAAAATCAGTCCAGCCGTTCCAAAGATTAGATCGGTCAAACAGACAGACAGATGAAAAATTTAAAAGGTTTCGGTTCTGGGGTAATATTGTATAAGTAACTGTAATCATATTACAAAACACAGTTAGTTATTTTCAATTGATTGATAGACATATTAAACTAAATTTATTTTTATTTATTATTAGCTCTTGGCTGCAATCTCACCTGGTGGTAAGTGATGATGCAATCTAAGATGGAAGTAGGCTAACTTGATAGACGTAGGGTGAAAATCCATACCCATTTCGTTTTCTACACGACATCGTACCGGAATGCTAAATCGCTTGGCGGTACTTCTTTGCCAGTAGGGTGGTAACTAGCCTTGGCCGCAGTTTCCAACCAGCCAGACCTGGACCAATTACGTAAACCTCCATCGGCTCCGCCGGAGATCGAACATAGAACCTCCATATTGTAAGTCCACCGCGCAAACCACTGCGCCACGGAGGCCAAAACCACGTACAGACAGATGTATAAATTACAATTAAAAAAAAAATTGAATACATAATTATAACAAAACTGTGTTGAATGACAAATACAATACATGCCTGCATAATTAAATTTTAATTAGATAAAACCAAATGCAAACATGACAAGTTTCATTTTACCTAAACTATATCTAACTGTTGGTTCAGTTAGCCTGAGATACTTCGTATTATGAGGTCCTGAGTTCGAGTTCTGAGTCGGGAATCTGAGATAAGGAATTTTGATTTCTCAGAAATTCTAAATTTAAATTCTTAGCACTGAGTTGGGAAGTTTGTGATGTTACACACCCGTGCCTCGGAGAGCACGTTAAGCCATCGGTCCCAGCCGTTATCAACATCTGATAGAGATCATTGATAACATTATCACATAAGCCCGCCGATTCGCATTGGAGTAGCGTGGTGGGCCTAAGCTCCATATCATCTCTCTTTTGTGGTAGGAGGACTGGCCCTATAGTAATGGAGCGTTAATTTAAGCTGATAATGGTGATTCGAAAAGGGCGGAGGTTCGAATCCGGTCCGTGGCATGCACCTCAAACTTTTCAGTTATGTGCATTTTAAGAAATTAAATATCACGCGTCTCAAACGGTGAAGGAAAAACATCGTGAGGAAACATGCATACCAGAGATTTTTTTAAATTTATCTACGTGTGTGAAGTGTGCCAATCCGCATTGGGCCAGCGTGGTGGACTACTGGCCTAACCCCTCTCATTCTGAGAGGAGACTCGTGCTCAACAGTGAGCCGTAAATGGGTTGCTCTGCTTATGATGGCTGGTGATTGTATTATTATTTCAGACACACGTAGAAACATTGAATTTATTGAATTAGTTACCCTAGTTGACTGAATCATTCACCGTAACTCAAGCAGACATTTCCAAATATGAAGTCGTAAATTAAATTTATTAGGTACGATAATGTATAATTAAATTGAAGCGGGGCTACTAATTAGTGGCGGCGTCTTTATCATCTAGTTGTAAACGTCAAATTACATTGTAACTCTTAGATATGACTAAAAGTTTAATTAATATACATTTTAGAATGGTTTGTACGAATGACCAGTAGATAAATATTCGGCGTATTTTAATGATAATAATTTTGATACATCAAGTATCCGTTTATATTAAATTTTTAATTGTTTTCCATAGATATACTTACTAGAAATATTTCTTACATGATGGGAAATGGAAAACCTTCGCATATTACAAAAAGTACCTAATACATGGTAGAACATGCAAAAATTATGCAATCTGTTTTTTTTTTTAAGTTAGTCCTTGACTACAAAATCACCTGATGGTAAGTGATGATGCTAAGATGGAAGCAGGCTAACTTGTTAGGAGGAGAATGAAAATCCATACCCCATTCGGTTTTATATGACATCGTACCAGAATCTAAATTGCTTGACTTTACGTCTTTGCCGGTAGGGTGGTAACTAGCCACGGCCGGAGCCTCCCACCAGCCAACCGGGGATCAGCCCAGGACCTCCATCTTGTAAATCCACCGCGCATAGCACTACGACACGGACGTCTGTCTACATGACGCTTAATACCCATCTATCTGGTCCAGCTAATGAAAAATATCATTATTATAAAGCTGTTAGCATTATTATAAAGAGTTTGTTTGTTTGATTGAACGCGCTAATGTCAGGAACTACTGGTCTGATTTGAATAAATCTATCAGTGTTAGATAGCCCACTTATCTAAGAAGGCTATAGGCTATATATTATCCCCGTTTTCCTACGGGAATGGGAACCACGCGGGTAAAACTGCGCGGCGGTAGCTAGTAATATGTAAATGCGAAAAGTCACTCATCAAAAAATCTCGAAAACCGCTTAGCATAAGAAGATGAAATTTGGCAAAGTGGTAGGTTATAGTTAGTAGGAGTCTGCTAAGAACGGATTTTACAATAAGGCCAGTTTAAGAAGGTCTAAGAGGCGGACGTAGTCGCGGGCGTCTTCTAGTAATTCATATTTTTCAAATAAATAACTCGAGAAAATGTCTAAAATTAGTCATAGTTTATCCACGAACCATCAAAAGAAAAAGTATGTCAAAACATGATTAGATCCATTAACAGTTGTACGTACAACAGGACATTTCATAATATATCAAACGTTTTTGTCGTCATGTCACAGACTGACAAAAAGTGTGATTTATAGCTGCAGATAATAGTGGCCGAAACGTATGAACGACTCGAGGAGTTATGAAAATAAATTGTGTCTAGTTCTTATTGAATACGAGATAGTCTGGAAAAAACTGTGTTATTTTAACTGTATGTAGTTGTGTATTATAATTTTTAACCAACAAGGTACTTAATTCGATTATATGTTTTTATAATAATAGTTGTTAGATCAAGCCCAGCAGCCTCATTCACTATCTTTGAAATATGCTAGTTGACATATACGAGATTAAAGTTCTATGTAAAAATGTCATCTGGTGCTTACTGGTGGATGTCACACAGTACGTAAATGACATTTTGTCAATTGATTTGATGTTTATTTTAATAGGTATAAAGACTAAAATAGTGAATAGACAGCCAGTATGGCAAACCAGAAAATTATCGCCTATAAAGAAAACAAGTTAGGAAACTTCTGTGTTACACCCTTGTACGTCAAGAACGTTAAGTTGTCGATCATTATTAATCTGAGAGAGCCGTGATAGCCCAGTGGAACCTCTGCCTCCGATTCCAGAGGGCGTAGGCTCGAATCCGGTCTGGGGCATGCACCTCCAACTTTTCAGTTGTGTGCATTTTAAGAAATTAAATACCTATCACGTGTCTCAAACGAAACCTGCACACCAGATAATTTTCTAAATTCTCTGCGTGTGTGAAGTCTGCCGATCCGCATTGGGCCAGCGAGGTGAGAACTAATGGCCTAACCCATCTCAGTCTGAGAGGAGACTCGAGCTCAGTATTAAGCTGAATATGGGTTGATAATGTATTAAACTGATAGTGATCGTTATATAATCAAAAAATATCACTCCTCTTCGCTGCAATACTCCTTCAAATGAATAAGAATCTTATTTTTGAAAAGCTTAAAGTTTTAAGTATTTCCCGGGAAACGCGGAATTGGATTGAGTATCTTTTTTACCAGTACCTACTCAAGATTGAAACGAGCCTGAAAGTCATAGACACGACACATAATCGTGAAGCTCCAGGTTTTTCTATAAAACTCTTACCACTGGTATAACATCGGCTTACATAATGACTAACCAAAACGATTGACAAAATCTACACAAACAAGAATCCCGCGAGCAAAAGCGACTAAATAAATAAAAGTCTACCAAACCGTTGAACTATCGGGCCTTATATTATTGGTTTGCATTTGACTGTACAGATTTCCAGGTAGAGTTTCAATAAACCCCAGCATTCGGATTCAAAATGAAATTGCACCCGGATGCCATGCCGGGGGCGGGTGGAATATTTCCTAAAACGGTATTAAAATTTAAATGAAAGCGCATCAGTAAAGTTACAAAGCGTTGTTTAGTACCTGCGTATTTAATTCGAATTCCAGCCGTTATTCCGTTTTTAGTTTGGACGATTGATTTTATACCGTGCGATAGTTGTTTCCAATCGACCACTGTGCGATTTTGGAAAAAAAAATTAATTAAAAAGTTATAAAATCTAATAAACTCTAAAAAATCAAACACTCTAAAATCTATCACACTATCTTCGACCTCTCTGGCGCACTCATAATTTTCCCAGCTCAGGACATGTAGCCACGTGATATGTCGATTATCTTTCTACAAATTGTAACGCTTCAAAAAGTAAAAAAATGCATGGGAATGACAGATCTGATCGATAGTAATCACGTGACCTGTCGATAGCTTTCATTCGCATAACTTTTTAATAATCGAAGCGTTAGCGTTTGTAGAAAGAGCATTGACGTGCCACATGGCATCATCCCCAGTTTAGGAATTTATATCTTCTAAATTGGCTCAGGTCTAGTTTGATGGTAGGCGTGGACTATGGCTAGTTACCACCAGACTGACAAAACTAATTAGCGTTCCGGTATGGGTAGAATTTTGTACATCTTTCAATCAAGCCCGCTGCTATCTAAGACTGCATCGGCACTTAACATCAGATGAGATCGGTGTCATTGAATATAAAAAAAAATACTTTAATTATCATGTCGTCGTTATCAACGCATATTCGGCTCACTGCTGAGCTTAAGTTTCCTTTCAGAATGAGAGGGGTTAGGCCAATAGTCCACCACCAGGCCCAATGCGGATTGGCAGACTTCATACACGCAGAGAATTATGAAAATTGTCAGGTTCCCTCACGATGTTTTCCTTCTCCGTTTGAGACACGTGATATTTAATTTCTTAAATAGCACCCAGCTGAAAAGTTGAGGTGCATGCCCCGGACTGGATTCGAACCCACACTGGGCTATCATGGCTCAATTATCGTGTACTTAATTTATTTTTCTATACGCGTTCACCATTAAAATAACGAAGTTTTTCTGGAAACCTTAGAAATTGTCGTGTCGTATAGCCAATAAGATAATCAATATCGAATCGTAGTCGTCACGTATAAATGGATCCTTTCAGTCATTTTACACAATGGATAGTATTTCGTGGAATTCCAATGAAACATTTAATTAAAAAGGGACGTTGTATCGAGTGCTAATTTGAAACGCAAATCGAGAGAGCCTTGTTTTAAAAAAATGTACCTACAATCAGTGAAAAGCTTTAAATTGGAAAAACTAATGTACCTACATTGAATTACTGTTTTGTATGAATATTCACTTTTATTACTTTGTTGTCTGTAATGTTTTATATCCAAAAATAATTTGTGGCATTTTAAGTAACATTGGAAAAAGGCTTACAGTTTTTTTATGATATGTTTATTTTTTACGTCATAAAGTGTTTTCTCTTCTACATGAAAATAACTGACTAGAAGACGCAGTCTCACTCGCATGATTCCAGTTCCCGTACGAATACGGGAATAAAATGTAGCTTCCCAACAATGAAAAAAAATTTCAAATCGGTTCAGTAATTTCAGAGCCTGTTCAACACAAACAATCAAATATTTCCTCTTTATAATGTTACTATAGATAACTTATTTCAATTGAAAGACCGAAGGACTATTTATAGTTTACACTTTTTTTTTAAAAGGATATTCACCGTACCTTTTTTTTTTAAACGACCAATTATCTCATTCCCCTTCAACTAGTCGGCAAAGACTGTATTAGGAGAGGGTATGACATTAGACCAACGGGGCGGGGATCGAACCACCACCCCTCGTTGATGAGTACGACCGCTCTTACCGTTGAGCTATTGAGGCTCAAATTGACTTTTATGTAGATACTAGCACCTAGTACGTAGTGGGAACCCAGCCTTATAGTAGTTACTACGTCGGACCCGTAAAACTACTGGAAGGGCGTGGTTGTAAAATTTATATGAAGTTTTTAACATTACCACGGGTCCGATAAGAATACCAAGCCTGGCATTTTTTGCCAGATCCGCACAGGTCGAAATTAAACTGAGGTGAGTAAATACTTGACCGATTTTCTTGTAGGATCCGATGTAATGTGAATACCTCTCACCGGTTTCGGCAAGTTTGCCGGTCCGGTGGAGTGGGAAAACGGCCTAAGATATAGTACAAGTCATGGGTTTACTTCTATTTTTGAAGTAGTACCTAACCACAAGATATAATATGGTAAAAAGGATTATGAGTGATTCATTCAAAGCCATCCGTTAAATACATTAAAACAGTCATCCGTTAACCACAAGCCCGGAGCTTGTCAATCCGTCTGTCCTCTGAGTTTATATACGGTTTTGCGGTGGTACCGAAGACATCAACTCAATGTAGAGGTACTATTCGCAATATTGTAAGAGAAAAAAAATAGTTGACATAAGAAACATAATATGTCCCACGTATGGAATGAGGGCCATGATAGCCCAGTAGATATGACCTCTGCCTCCGATTCCGGAGGGTGTGGGTTCATATCCGGTCCTAGGCATGCACCTCGAACTTTTCAGTTGTGTGCTTCTTAAGAAATTAAAATATCACGTGTCTCAAATGGTGAAGAAAAAAAATCGTTAGGAAATCTGCATACCAGAGATTTTTTTTAATTCTCTGAGTGTGTAAATCTGCCAATCCGCATTGGGCCAGCGTGTTGTATTAATTGGCTTATCCCTTCTCATTCTGAGAGGAGACTCGAGCTCAGCAGTGAATATGGGTTGATAATGATCGCCTTCGACGAACATGCAAGGGACATATTGCCTTATTTGTAGCGCTTGTCCAGTGCAAGAAACATGAGTTTCTATTTTCTTTTTGTTTGAGATTATTCCCCTCGTTAGCTATTGTATTTACGGTGTCCCGGGTAAGGAATAAAATAAATCCTTTTTCTAAGAGAAAGGATCCGTTTTCAAAATCCGTTACGTTAAAATCTCAGATCACAACAATTATTTTTTTCTTTGCTTTTGAAATATCCATATACAGAAGGAACCACTTTGGGTGGTGACAGGTGATGACATTATTACTGTAAGGAATATTTTTGCTTTACAGGGACCATAACACCTTGACGAAACAGTTATCATATTTATATATCACGGCTACACATTTTCCTTTCTGTCACAGATGTAAAGTTTAAATATCTATGCGCAGTACCTTTCATTACAAACCAACTATAAATGGTTTAATTAATTTACCTAGTTTTCGGGACCCAAAACTTTATTTTCTGTTAATGTCCATTCCGAAAACAGAGTTTAAATGGCCTGTGGTAAGAATAGTTTAGAAAATGGAGTAAATAATTCTATTTGATAGGTTTAATTTTCGTGTGATAATGGTTATTTTGTTTTTCATTTTTCCATGAATTATAAACTATTTTCTGGATAATATTCCTCCGCTGTTCTGCCGATAGATCATTAGTTTAATTATTATCTGTCCCATCATACAATATTGGAGCAGCGAGGTGGATGTAAAAGTTCTACGCAACAGAATCGTGTTCTCAATGAAGGTTGGCTGAATATAAGGTATTCTTGGCTTGGAATAGGAAAGTTGTTAGTATTACATCCCCGTACTCGGGTCGGTCACGGTTTACACAGTTTACACGTACCTACTTTTAAAACTTTTTTTAAAATTTAGATTTTTTTCTGATGTTGTAAGTTCCCTAGGCTAATAGCCTAATGAGACCTCAGCAGGGGGTTTGGACGAGCACAGAAGAATTACCTAATGGGGTCTGAAGGCAGATGCAGAATAGATGGGCGGATCGACTCTTGAAGGAATAAATCAATCAATCAATCAATCAATCAAATCAAATCAAAAATCATTTATTTCAAGTAGGCTCAGTTTACAAGCACTTTTGACACGTCAGTTGACTATTTGTAAAGATTCTACCACCGGTTCGGAAGGCAGGTTCTGCTGAGAAGATACCGGCAAGAAACTCAACAGTTGCTCTTTTGAAAAAGTCATACAGTATTATAATTTACAATTGATAACAATTGCTGTTTACATTTCTTATAGTTTTACTTCCTGTGTGAAGGTGGAAGCTGATCCAACGGCCTCCAAGCATCTTTATCATTAAGGAACTCATCAATGTTGTAGTACCCTCGACTAAGTAAATGTTTTTTAACACATTGCTTAAAGCTATGCATTGGCAGGTCCATCACAGTCTTGGGGATCTTATTATAGAAGAGTACACCCAAACCTACAAAAGATTTTTTTACTCTTTGGAGACGATATGCAGAAATAACTAGCTTATGCCCGTGTCTAGTAAGACATGGGTTTAAGTCTCCTTTTCGTTTGTACAAATTAATATTTTGTCTTACATATACTATACTGTTATATATATATCAATCAATTTATTTATTTGCAGATACATGTATTATATATGTAAAAAGAAAACCTCTTTAATATTATTTCTTTTTGGTAATTTACTTTTTTTTCATGACATTGTCACATTTTAAATATTCGATACATTATTATTGACTTAACAGCAAAACATTAAAATTTTTATTAAAATATAAAGTAGATGTAAATAATAGCTTTGAATGTTGTTTTATATTTTATTTATAGAAACACAAACAAGCTTTTATTACTACTATCACATTCATGTGAAATAATTATCATTATAAAACAACATTTATTAACTATTTTACGAAAAATGGAGAAACTGAGGTTTGATTTTGAAGTAAAACCAACAAGTGATGGAAAATCAAACGCAATATGTGTAACTTCGATTGCCACACCTGATGGTAAAACTTTCAGTATACCAGAGGAATATCAGCCGGTAAATCTCCACCAAACAATTTATAATACTCCAAACTTTGTTAAGGTAAAAAAATCCTTCAATAAAAGATACCAAACGAGAAAAGTCTGGATAACCTTAACTAAGGAAATAAAAGATATTTATTTGGATGCGGAGCAAAATGTACAATTTTATGATTTTTATCTCGAAGAAATTCTAAACTATTCTGAAATTATACCTAGTAGTTCACATGGAGTACTAGAAAAATTGTTAGAAAAAATGCTTGAAGAAAGACATAACAAACCTGAAAATCAAAATTTAGGGAATATTGCAAAAGATTTCATGATTGAAAAATTCAATGGTAGAAACTCAAATGCTTATCAATGGCTAAAGGATTTTAATAAAGAATGTGAACGTTTTGACATAAAAGAAGATATAAAGAAAATTAAAGTTTTAAAAAATTTTATGGAGCAATCTAGTGTCGATTGGTATAGTTGTATGATAATGAAACATACAATAGAATCAAAATGGGACAAATGGGAAAAAAGTTTTTGTGAAACATTTGCAAACAAAGGATTGTCACCCATTAGATATGCTCTATCCTTTAAATATCAAACAGGTTCATTACTTGCATATGGTTTAAAAAAAGAAAAACTTTTACTGGAAGTAAGGAAATCAATTGATACCGAAACACTTATTGACCTTATAGCGGTTGGATTACCGAATTATGTGGGGGATCAGATTGATCGAGCAGCTTTAAAAAGTACTGAGGATCTTTATTATGAAATTGGGAAATTGGAACACCTTGTAAGAAATAATAAATATGATAATAAAAACAGTATTTGCTCTGACACTAAATTAAATAAAAAGGAACAAACAAAACCATGCCCCATATGTGTAAAAAAAAAAGGGGAAACGTTACCATTTAATAGAAAATTGTTGGTTTAAGGATAAAGATAAAACAGGAGTTGTTAAAACTGTAAATAACTCTGAATTGGAAGTTGAACTGAATGAAGAGAGTCCAAAAAACTAGATGTGCCACCATTAATAAAAGTAAAGTTACTATTGAATGATACGTTAGATATTTCTGGAATTTATGATTCAGGTTCAAATGTATCATTGATTAATGCAAAATTGTTAAAAATACAGAAAAATGAAAATTCAAAGAATACACAAATAGTAAGCTTGAAAACTATTAATGGTGAGAAGAAAACAAAAGGTATAATAAAACTTAAAATAAAAATATACAATATAGAAAGAGAGATATCTTCATAATAGATAATGAAAATTTTAAATATGACTTTTTGATTTGACTAGATTGTATTAAAAACTTTAAGTTGATGCAAAATGAACAACTAAAAATCGTACAATTTAATGATCCAAAAGAAAATGAAGACATAAATAAATATGAAGTGAATTTCAATGAACATATTGACACGGCAAATTTTGAAATATTGGTAAATCATCTTGATTTATCCCAACAATCATAAATTGATAAGTTGGTAGAAAAATATAAACAAGTGTTTGCTAAGGATAAATATGATATCGGCACTGTACGGGATTATGAAGCACATATTGATTTAAGTGTAGACAAATATTGTTGCAAACGTCCTTACAGATGTACAGCTGAAGACAGAATTGAAATAGAAAGCCAGATATCAAAACTATTAAAAAATAATTTAATTGAGGAATCTTATAGCCCATTTGCTGCCCCAGTTACTTTAGCATATAAAAAGGAAGATGGTAAGAGAACAAGGCTATGTATAGATTTTAGAGAATTGAACAAAATTGTTATTCCCCAATCACAACCATTTCCGTTGATTGAAGATTTAATGATCAAAGCTGTGAATTGCGAATATTTTTCTACTTTTGACATAAATTCAGCCTTTTGGTCAATTCCTTTGAAAATAGAAGACAGGTACAAAACTGACAGGTAAAAAAAAGAAGGACACTTTCAATGGACGTGTCTTCCGTTTGGATTAAAGACTGCGTCAGCCATTTTTCAAAGAATATTGGGAAATATTATAAGAAAATACGAACTTTCTGGTTTTGCAGTAAACTTTATAGATGACATTTTAATTTTTTCTAAAACTTTTGGAGAACATATATTACATATATCTAAGTTACTTGAGGCAATACTAAAGGAAGGCTTAAAACTGAAATTTTCAAAATGTACTTTTGCGGAAAAATACGCAAAATATTTGGGTCACATAATAGAAAATAATTCAGTAAGGCCTTTGAAAGATTATTTGTCTGCTGTAAAAAACTTTCCACTTCCAAAAACAAAAAAAAAATATACGCCAATTCTTAGGAAAAGTTAATTTTCATCATAAATTCATACCACACAGTGCAATTATTTTAGATCCATTACACAATTTATTAAGAAAAGATGTGAAATTCATATGGACTGCAGAATGTCAAGAAGCATTTGATAAAATAAAAACATTATTATGTTCAAAACCAGTTATAAAAATTTTTGACCCAGAACTACCAATATACATTTATACAGACGCTAGTATAAAGGGTGTAGGAGCGGTTTTGAAACAAAAAGATAAAAATCAGGATATAAGACCAGTTGCTTATTTCTCAAAAAAGTTAACTGAAACTCAAAAAAAGAAGAAAGCTATATATCTAGAGTGCCTAGCAATAAAAGAATCTATAAAATAAGGTGTAAGATTAATGAAAATCAGAATAAAACAGCATGGAGTACAATTGCGCAAAAATCTGTAGAAAAATATAATGAAACAGAACACACTGTTACGAAATTTGCTCCAAAATACCTTTTAGAAGGAGAAAATGTGAATATTTTGCCAAATGAACTGAAATCAAGATACACTAAAGACGATCTAGAAAGAGACAGAAAACTAGCTCTGGCGACCAGAATAGGCAAGAATATAGATTGAAAATAGGAGATAGAGTATATGTAGAAAACGGAAATCGTTTAAATAGAAAGAAAACCGATGAATTAAGAATTGGACCGTTCAAAATTGTACAAAGGATTTCCAATTCAATCTATGAAGTTGATACCGGCCACAAAAAAGCGGAATCAAACTTTTATCATATCACAAAACTGTATCCTGTTCTTAATGAGAGAACAATTATAAATTAGAGAACATTATTTAGATAAAGTTCTTTTTTAAGGGGGGGGGAGATGTAAAAAGAAAACCTCTTTAATATTATTTCTTTTTGGTAATTTACTTTTTTTTCATGACATTGTCACATTTTAAATATTCGATACATTATTATTGACTTAACAGCAAAACATTAAAATTTTTATTAAAATATAAAGTAGATGTAAATAATAGCTTTGAATGTTGTTTTTATATTTTATTTATAGAAACACAAACAAGCTTTTATTACTACTATCACATTCATGTGAAATAATTATCATTATATATATACAGGCGGTATGTCAGTCTGAGCTATAGGCCGTTAAAATAGGCTGAAAAAGATAATATTATGATAGGTATATAGGGTGCTCGGGAGAGTATTTCCCATAACTTCAAGGTGATGACAAGTCCGCTTATAGGAGCCGAACTGCAAAACAAAAATAAACCTTTTATGCTTTCATACAAAATAATTCAAATAATCAAGCCTTTATCTATCCTTGTATTTAAAAATACGTAATCGTATTGGCAAGACTGTCAATATCGACGAGATAATTGTAACTGGCACTTCGCACTTCTCTATGATATTTATAAATGATTAAGTTTGGCTAGTTTCATATTATAAGGATGCGATTTATGGGACATAATTTAAGATCTATTTACAAACAAAAATTTTTTGTCCTACGAAAATATTCATTTTATTACACGTTCCTTAGACATTTTTAATTAATTTTCCTTAAAAAATATAATCCTAGAGTTATGGTATATACTCCCGAGCACCCTGTATAGATAATAATATGAATGCAAATGAAACTAAAGTTACACTTAAAGCGAGGTAGGGTAAACGCGCCAGTTCTAGGCCACCGTCAAAGCGTTCCACAGATCCGTATGTAAATTTGTACCGAACTCGTAATTCTGTCCAGAAAGTTCCGCCTCAAGTTAAAGCGGCTCATTTAAGGACAATTTGCTTCTCAAAAGGCCTAGTTAATATTTATAAAGAAATTTCGGTAACATTTCGTGTACATACGTCGTTAGAGACGCAAATTAGATGGGTAAATATTGATACAGTATTCCAATATTGTGATAGGTCTTTGAGTTGTATATAAATATATTCAAGAATTAACTTACTGACTGACTGACTCAATATTTAAACACACAGCTCAATTTACTGGTTTGAAATCTAGATGATATATCTCATTTCATACGATACATAAAAAAGATTATTCAACCCGGGCAAACATGATAAAAATACAGGTGACGGCCTCCGTGGCGCAGTGGTATGCGCGGTGGATTTACAAGATGGAGGTCCTGGGTGCGATCCCCGGCTGGGCCGATTAAGGTTTTCTTAATTGGTGCAGGTCTGGCTGGTGGGAGACTTCGGCCGTGGCTAGTTACCACTTTACCGGACGTACCGCCAAGCGATTAAGCGTTCTGGTACGATGTGTAGAAATCGAAAGAGGATTTTCATCCTCCTCCTAACATGTTAGCCCGCTTCCATCTTAGATTGCATCATCAGGTGAGATTGTAATCAAGGGCTAACTTGTAAAGAATAAAAACATATATCATTGTTGTAACGCTCATATAACGCTCATAAAGATATTCTGGAGGTTAGACCCACCACTCTTCTCCAATGTTCATAGCTGCTCAAACCAGGATTGATAGGCAATTAATATATAATCATAATAATATATAAGAACATCTCGTTATATAATTTCTCAATATCGACACCATAGAGACACATTATCATAACAATAAGGATAAAAAGTGATAGAATATTGCTTTATTTTCGTGCCACTCTCGAAATAAGCATTAAGGCATCAAATCCGAAAGTGGATATTCCGTCAATATCCAGAATAAAGGAAAGAAATATAATAGGAACATTGATATACTAAAACATAATCTTGAAATTTTATGTAAAGGTACCTACTCATTAAATAAAAATACCACAGTTAGTTTTCCAGTGCACAGTAAAACTAACTGTGGTTTGTGTTGCACTATGGTTAGGCTTAATTTCAATGTGTTGTTTGTTAAATAATAATAAATAAATAAATAAATAACTAAAAAAAAAGTCGTGAAGAAGTTGTGTTTGCTTGTGCCTGTGATTCGGAGGGCGTAAGTTCGAATCCGGTCCGGGGCATGCACCTACATCTTTGCAGGTAGGTGCATTTTAAGAAATTAAATATCACGCGTCTCGGAACGGTACGGAATGGTGAAGCAAAAACATCGGAAACCTGCATATCTATATGCAAATTATCTTCGTATGCAACCTTCATATTCTAAAATAATGTTCTCAATTCTATTCGTATGTGAAGTCTGTCAAAATTGGACCAGCAAGGTAGACTATTAGCCTAACCTTTCTCATACTGAGAGGAGACTCATGGTCAACAGTGAGCTGAATATGGGTTGTCAATGATTATGACTTATTAAACAAATGAAAATTTTGAAAGAATCAGGTGTTACTTTATGGAAATTCAATAGTTATGAAGAATTTTCAATAGTCGAATCAATTTCCTAAACAGCTGCGCATCTAAAGTATCTCATATCTATGATCAGAGCGAAGATAATCTTATTAGCATCCGAGCCACTTCTATATTTTTATTGGAATGAGATTTATTACATTAAAACTGCCATCTTTTTGATTTTTATCAAAATACCGGCAAATAATCCGCTTTGATTTTCTGTTCGAGAAATATTAAGTAACTAAATACTGATAATGAGTTTAACTATTTGAACACTTTGACGTCACTAAATCGGTTTTAAAATTCTTTAATAAATTTTTTTTTTTTTTTTTGCTATTATCCGCGAAAAGCCGCGCGTGTATTTGCACGTTGTGGAGTCAACATCTCCTGACGATGCTCCAGTTTCGGGGTGAAACGTACGTTATAGAGAGTATTTCGTCGGACCTGGGTGACGTTGTCGCATGGGTTCGTCGGCTTTTCGCGGATGATAGTAAAATAAATTAATTATTATATATTCATGATGAACTACCGCAAAGTAACGCCTGCTTCTATCCAAAGTTAAAATTCTTTTTCCAATAGAAAGGAACAATATTAACAACAAACAACAACAAAGGCTACATTAATTTATCTCCGTATTCCCATGAGAAGGAGACTTATACAAGCAAAGCCGTGGCAGCACAGCTAGTACTTTATTGTATACTAGAGGACACCCGCGACTTCGTCCGCGTGAACCTCGATGTAAACTTTCAACTACCCCTACTCCTACTACCCTACCCCTAACCTATCCTTACCCTAAACCTGCCTTTCTGGTTGATTTTTTACACCTTGTGTCCGAAAAACCCAAATATCGTACGGAACCCTATTTTTTCCAAAATAAAATTAAGCCTATGTTACTTGCGGATAATGTAGCTTTCGAATGGTGAAAGAATTTTTAAAATCGGTCCAGTAGTTTTTGAGCCTATTCATTACAAACAAACAAACATACAAACAAAGTTTTCCTCTTTATAATATTAGTATAGAAATGCGAAATTGAGTGTGAGTGTTACGCTTTACACAGCTAACCCATTACAGAGATATTAAAAAATTACACCCATGGCTACACTATCGGCAAGTAAGATAGTCTTGATATATTTAGGAATTTCCATACAAACTTTCAACCCATATTTCACCCCATTCTATTTGTATATTTTAAGGTAAAAAAGTACTCTACGTTTTTAGAAAATCAGTGCTGCATACTTTTTGTTGGATAGGAAGTATGTAGCAGAATGCTGAGTCAGGGCCTTTTTCTAGGTTATGCCACATATTGCAGGGCGTTCTTCTTTTTTTGCTCTAGCTATAAGCTATATATTTAAAATTTATTATTGTAATGTGTGGCACTGCCTGAAAATAAAGATATTTCTTTCTTTCTTTCTTTCTTTTCTTTTCTTTTCTTTTTTTCCAAGGTATCATTTACACCTTGGAGAAAAAGAAAAGAAAAGAAAGAAATGTTGTTATTTTTAGGCAGTGTCACATCATCATTATCAACCCATGTTCGGCTCACTGCTGAGCTCGAGTCTCCTCCCAGAATGAGAGGGGTTAGGCCAGTAGTCCACCACGCTGGCCCAATGCGGATTGGCAGACTTCACACACACAGAGAATTGAGAAAACTCTCTGGTATGCAGGTTTCCTCACGATGTTTTCCTTCACCGTTTGAGACACGTGATATTTAATTTCTTAAAATGCACACAACTGCAAAGTTGGAGGTGCATGCCCCAGACCGGATTCGAACCCACACCCTCCGGAATCGGAGGCAGAGGTCATATCCACTGGGCTATCACGGCTCTTCACACAGGCAGTGTCACACATTACAATAATAAATTTTAATTGTACCAAAATTCATCTTGATCGGTTCAGCCGTTTAGCCGTGAAAAGGTAACATGTATTTGATCCCCGTATTTCTTAGGGAACGGAACTACTTCGTCAAAATAACGCAGCATTTACTAATATTCTAATAATGTTCAATGATTTCAATAAAATAATCTTTAAAAACGAGTCTTATCTTCTCTTTTTGTCTATCTTTTATCTAAATATTTCTTGGAAGAAAAGAAACTGCAAAATTTCATAGCCTGACCCATAACTCGAACTCTGTACCTATGTTACAAAACCGCATATGCTAACTACCAACGGGGCTATTTTATTTTTATATCAATGCAAATAATTTCCATTATTTTAACTTTATTAACAAGGACAATGCCATCACAAATAACGGTTAATTTTTAAACACTGTTTAAAATTCTGACAATCTAATTTGTCGAAAGCGCATTCTTGATTTACAATGCAGATAAAACGGATTACATTATCAAATTAAATTGCGTTCCCAATTATTCAATTAATTTTTGTGTTTAATTATCATGAAGGTTGAGGACCTTTTTAGGGTTCCACATTTGCGGTATCGAATCGGAAATGAGGTGATACGTAGAAGTATCAAAGGTTACCAGCATAGCTTAAAGAGTTTCAACACTGAAGTGGTAATGGACGGGGCGGGGCATATAACCCAAAGAATCGGAATGGTGGTTGGTGAAAGTGCTATAATGTTGAAACCACCACTTTTTTTTTTCGTGTTGAGTAAGTGCCGATGGCTCCATGTGGGACCACTACGGCGTCACCGGGGGGTTTTGGCGAGCGCAGAAGCATCGCCTGATGAGACCCGAAGGCTGAAATATAGATAGAGGACGGAACGCCTCTCTAAGGGCCATTCGGGAAGGTGTAACCGTGTCCTGAGTGAATGAGTCCGGACGCCCCCGAGATTGTGAGTTAGAAAACCCACGTCCGGGTGACGTTAGATATCGGGGACCTCGTCTTCGCCGGCGAAAACGCTGTGTTGCTTGTGATTGAGTTGCCCGGGAAGCATTGTCGGTCATCATGTCATCGTCTGGATCGTAATAAACCACCACTGGGTGTGGCCAGTGGTATGCACTTCTACGACTAAAGTCTGGGCGCTCAGTGATTGCGTTTCTGACAGGTCATGCGAATGGGACAATTCAATTACAATTGCCTCTTTTTTTAACCGACTTAAAAAAAAGGAGGAGGTTCTCAATTCACGCGTGTTTTTTTGTTACCTCATAACTAAGTCTTTTATTAACCCAATTTTGAAAATTCTTTTTTAGGTTTAATTCCAGATTGGTCCCATTTCATTTTCATGAAAAAAGGTTTAGTAATTTTGTGTTAAAGTCAAAATAACTAAAATAACTACGTCTTGGAAGTCTTTTATGTTAAAAAAATTAATGTGTCCTCTTTATTTAAAATAAAAAAAAATTGTTACATCGCAGATCTGTCAAAACGCAATCTCTGAGCGGCCGGAGTTTACACACACATATTACACTAAGAGTTCATTATGAACCTGTATTACGGAAGGAATGTCAAATGGAGCGACATGATTAAACAACAATTTACAGAAATACAAGTAATTTACAGCAATCAAGTAGGTAACTATCTTATTTAGAATCTGAAGCTTTAATCTTGTACCTAAATTACATTATATTCTTAATTAATTTAAAATATTTAGCTATTTATTATATTCTTATTTAATTTAAAATATTAACTATACAAAATTGGGCTAATAATGATAATGATCATCTTCTGCTATTATGTTACGAAGTTTCTTAGTACAATATTCACAACTGACTATACTTTTCATTATTAACTAATTACTTCAAACTACCAAAGTGAAAATTAAAACTTTATTATACTCCTACATGCAAAACGTTCTTTACAAAATGAGAGCTTTTGCAAACAGAAAGTTCAAGAGACAGTGACCAAATCTAATGAATTAAAAACAACAACTTAAACTTCGCTGTTCTTGGGTGCATAACTAACCAAGCAAAACGTCTGTGCTAACAGCAAGTAAAAATATACTAAAAGGCAGGGATCGAATCCTAAACTTCTCGATATGAGTTTGACGAATTTAAGGCATAGTCCTCAATATTATTATTAATTTTCATCTTCTTTTCAATACTAGCGGAAACCCGAGACATCATTCACAGGCATGTTGTAATTTCACAAATTCCGCAAAAACGGTGAATTTACTCGGGGTAAAATGTAAGCTATGTTCTGCTCAAGATCCTATTTATTTCTGTACCAAAATCTCATCTAAATTAGTTCAGCAGTTAAGCCGTGAAAATTTAAACATACAGACGAATTTTCGGATTCATAATATTAATTAATCAACATTTATTGATAGTAGATGTATAATGTAAGCATTATTATTACCTGACTCATAAACATATTAACTCACTGTGGTTGTGTTTAAAAACAAAAGACGTGTCATCGCAAACGTACACATCGTTTTTGTCTTATTATAATTTAAATTATACACAAGTACGATGCGTTGCGGAAGTGCCAGATAAAAATAATTTAGATAGATTTATTACTTAAAATAAATAATGCTACACTGCGCCTCGTTTGTTACGCGCTGGCTCTTAAACTATACCACTTTCATCTAAATGATATACCGACTCATAAGTATACAGCATGTTTTAATTCTACTTCAAATGCTAACATTAAACCGCAGTTTGTTACATTCAATGAGAAATTACCCGGATATGTATGAGATATTAATTAATACTTTACAAAATATAACTTATATTTGTGTATAGTTTTGCACGCATTGCAATATATGTGGTTTTAATTATATTGTATTGGGTTACATATAAATTTAACTTCATTTTAGTTACTAAAACTATGTACGTAATAAATTGCTATTCTATTCCAAATCAAATGCAATCAAAATCAAACACTTCAAATCTTGAACATTTATTATTACAAGAAAAATTACTATGTAAGTAGATCGGATTTTATATATGAGATGCCAATTTAATTTTGTATAGCAAATCTCAGTAAATGAAAATTTATATTATTTCAGGGGATATAGGGTACTTTTTAAGAACTATCAACATGCTGAAAACTACTTACCTATATTCACAATATGTTAGCCCATTTACCTTAATTTACTAAGTCCATTTTGTTAAGGTTCAAGATCTTATTAATAGAAATCCTTATTCATAATAATGGTTTATCCTTCCCATACTTATGTACAGTCGGGTGAAAAAGTGTTTCATATCACGTAAAACCTTAAATATGAATCATCTCACTGTAAAATCAGTTAGAGAAGTGTTTTATATCACGTACAAAATAAATATGACCTTTTCATATTTATATACAATCAGGTAAAAATATTTCATATTACATAAAACCTGAAATATGAACCTTCTCATAACTATGTATAATCGGGTAAAACTGTGTCATATAACATAAAGCCCCTAAATATGTTCCGTTCCATACTTCTGTAAAATAGGGTGAAAAAGTGTTTTATATCGCACAATACCTTAATAATATGTTCCATATCATAGCCCTGTACAGTCGGGTAAAAAAGTGTTTCGAATCACGTAAAACCTTAATCTGTTCACGTTAAACTTTTTACCCGCTCATTCGTATGCAGATGCGTTATACGTTCCGCAAATAACTAATTGTGGAAACATACCTACTAACGAATTACGTGAACTGAGAGCGGAAAGTTATAAAACCTTTAAAAATCACCATCGTTTGGTAGGTCTTTCTGGTGCAGTTGGTAGTGCGCTGTGGTCCTGGGTTCAATTACCACATCGAATCATATTAACTGATTATGAAACACGGCTAAAACTCACGTGGTATTAGTCCCGACTAGTTTCGAACCCATACGGGGTCCTTAGTCATGAGCTGTTTCTTGCAACTCAGCACGATAGAAACTAGTCAGGCATAATCCGACCTAATATCACGTGAGTTTTAGCCGTGTTTCATAATCAATTAACAGATCAAATCAGTTTAGGATTTTATATTTTTTAAATTGGATATCTGTTCTGGTGGTAGGGTTCGGCCGTGGCTAATTACTATCCTAGCGGTAAAGCGATTTAGGGTTTATCCACGAATAAACCATTACAAGTGGGGATAGATTGAAACTAAACTTACTTCTTACAGACAGACCTACAGTGAGACGCGGCTAAGGACATTGTTTTATTAAATGGTATTTATAGCTAATTATTTCGTTATAATTCAGGAAAATACGTCAGCTAAGTAGGCTTTATAAAATAACGTGTAATAGGTACAATAAAACAAGTGAGTGATTTTTTAGTATTTTTCCCGTAATTAAATAGTGGGTATTTGATAAGTAACCAGTTTTTACACGTGTGATATTATATGATTTTATTGACAACAATATTCACTTTGAAAACAAGAATTGCTTGTTGGTAATTAACTTTACGCATTCATAATAATATGATAAATATGAAAGCAAGTTTGTCTGTCTGTTATCATTTCACGGCGATACTACTGAATCAATTTGGGTAAAAATTGCTATAGATAAATTGGACCCTGCTGTAGACATGGGCTACTTTTATCCCAGGAACATCAATGGTTCCCGCGGGATTCGTAACAACGAAATTTTTCGCGAACAGAGTAGCAGGCGTCCGTTAGTAAAAAATAATGTGTAGTTTTTTCACAACCTTAGTATTACGTTGTGGTTAAATTACGTAGTGGGGGTCCACCAACACTGCGCTTTCTAGCGCGGGGTCGCCATTCCAGCACCTTGGGACCCCAACGGCCATCGGCTCTTCGAACTATGTGCCCCGCCCATTGCCACTTCAGCTTCGCGACACGTTGAGCTTGTCGGTGACTTTAGTTTTTCTGCGGATCTCCTCATTTCTGATTCGATCACGCAGAAATACTCCATAGCATAGCTCGTTCCATCGCCCGCTGTGTGACTCTGCGTTTTCTTATGAGGCCTATAGTTAGCGACCAAGTCTCGGAACCATAGGCCATCACTGGCAACACGCACTGTTCGAAAACTTTTGTCTTCAGGCGTTAAAAATAATTTCGGATGAAAAGATATCGCGAAGTTTTCCGAATGCGAACCAGCCGAGTTGGATTCGGCGGTTCACCTCCTTCTCAAAATTTTACCTATCTAACTAGACCATATGTCCTAGGTATATGTATTCGTCTACAATTTCTAATGCAACGTTCTCAACTATAACTGGGTGTAGCGACACATGTGCATTACAAATTATTTTTGTAATGCTCATCCTTCCTTACATGCATAGTCTTAAATGCAAAGGTAATGGTGCGACTACTATCTCCTAGATAAGAGACTTTAACTAGATACCGAAATTACGCAAACTGAAAGTAACAAGTATTACAATAAATTATAACAAGTGGACGTATTTTAAGACTACTTCATAATCTTGGCACATCTCTTCCTTATAGCGGTGGCATAGTTTATCGTTACAAACTTTTCTTTGCTGAAAATACACGGCAATATGAGTCTTATGTCTCAAGGAATAGAGGTGGTAGTGCGTCGATGTAACATTGCTACTGTTTAAAGGATTCGTAAGGGACGTGACGTAGAAGATGCCAGTTTATGCGGGGAAACATATTTTATTAAAATTTTCCATCTTCCCGGTTATGTTCAAACAGTGGCAAAGAATAATTAAGAGCCAGAAAGTGTGCGTTTATAGAAAACCGGATTATGGAGTATTCTGGCAATTTACTATTTCTAGATTTTGAGGCTTTGAAGCCCTATGTGACATAACTTGCATTTAGTGCTTATTTTTGCTGAACAAGCAATTAAAAGGTCTATAGAATTTTAAAAGAAGTATTTTTGTTATATTTATATAAAGCTATCAGGTTAGTAAACCATTACTTACCAGTAACAAGCGTGAATAGTTGGTTGGTTGGTTGGTTAGTTTCTGTACGAATATTCTTTGCGCAAAAGTCGACAGTAGCGTAGGAGTTAATGAATCCGCTTTGTTACCGTCGTGCACATGTCAAAAATAGTGCTGCAGCGTTTGGTGGCACGCTATCACCTTATCAAAAGATGGTAGTCTTCATAGTCTGAAACAGTATAAGGCTTGTTTCAATAACGATGTCAATATTCATTTATTTCAATTAGGCTTAGTTCACAAGCACTTTCGACACGTCGGGTATTAATAATTATTATAAGATGATGGAAATAATAATTAGTCAAAAACTTAAAATTGAATTTTGATCAGTAAATAACGCTTAAAGGATACGAAACCTACACCCGCCAGTAAGGAACATAAACAGTTGGAGGTTTATAGCGTAGGAGTTAATGAGTCCGCTTTGTTACCGTCGTGCACATGTCAAAGTTCGTGCTGCAGCGTTTGGTGGCACGCTATCACCTTATCAAAGTATGGCAGCCTTCATAGTCTGAAACAATATAATAAAGGGTTTGTTTCAATAACTTTGATCAGTAAAGAACGCTTAAATGATACGAAACCTACGCTCACCAGTTAGAAACATGAACACTTGGAGGTTTCTGTACGAATATTCTTTGCCCAAAAGTCGACAGCAGCGTAGGAGTTAAAGAGTCCGCTTTGTTACCGTCGTGCACATGTCAAAGTTCGTGCTGCAGTGTTTAGTGGTACGCTATCAACTTATCAAAGGATAGTAGCCATCTTAGTCTGAAACAATATAATATAGGGTTTGTTTCAATGACGTCGAACAGTAAATAACGCTTAAAGGATACGAAACCTACACCCACCAGTTAGAAACATGAACACTTGGAGGTTTCTGTACGAATATTCTTTGCCCAAAAGTCGACAGCAGCGTAGGAGTTAATGAGTCCGCTTTGTTACCGTCGCGCGCCCGCCGACGTTCGTGCCGCAGCGTTTGGTGGCACGCCGTCATTTTACTTAAGCTTATTACAGGAATTCCTAATTTGAATAGTAATTCGACTTTAAATTATTTAAGTTTTTAAAACGAGCTCCTTTCACGTGGAATGGCTTTTTTTTCTTATTCTAAATGTTTGGATATGCATAAAATTAAAAGTGTATTTTTGCTAGTTTGGAATAGTTAAATGTAATGTAAGAATACTTGAGCTTTAATCGTTCGTTGGAAAAATCGCATTTAATAAACTGATGTCAGCGATATATAGGTATGATTTAACAAACTAAAAAACTAGGGGATAATTTTTGGAAAACCCTTTATTAGCCGATATCTACGTCATATTAACCTGCGTGCAAAAGGACGTGTCCCAAAATGTCCTTAATTATTTATAATTTATAAGCAGGTCGATAGTTTTTTACGGATAGAAGATACAAATTGCTTTTGAGAAAATAATTTTCAGATATTTTGGAACCCGCATTAATTAGATCAATACGTTTTTGTTTCGCTCCCTTGTCTACAAATTAAACATAGACAATACAGTTAAAGTGTTCAAAATAGCCAATAAAAATACTTGGAATTGAATTAATATCTGGTGTAAGCTGTCAATGTCATTTATTATTGTCAAATGTCAATAAGATACAAGTTAAAAAGAAACTTTAAATCGTAGACAGAGAGAAGCATTAAATAAAAAAAAATCTTCTACAATATATTATATATTATTATTCTCAGAGGAATAGGGACAACGCGGTTGAAAACGCGGGGCGTCTGCAGGTATAATATATAAATATATTATAAAAAACTTCCTAAAATTGCTTCTATCGGTTCATCTGGAAATATAAAAAAGTGTCCGGTCGTCCATTTTAATTTACTTCAATTTCCGTTAAGTTCAAGAAAATAAGACGGAAATTCGTAATTGATACTGACGTTAATTAGAGGCTCGGTAAAATTTTCAAAAAAGAAAATTCAGTAAATCTAAATTGAGATTGATTTTATTATGACAAATTTTATAATTTTGCCGCTGCCTTTTTCGATGACCTTAATTATTAACTGTTGAAATTCGTTGAAAATACGTATTAGTTGAGAATTAAATATCTTCCAAAGTTACAAAATAATTACCAATATGAGTAAAATGTTAATTCATACAAATAAACAGATATTCACGTCATTATTATAGCACGCGGATTGGCAGGCTTCACGTACGTAAAGACTTTAGAAAGTCCTCAGGTATGCAGTTTCCTCATTAGGTTTTGCTTCACCACCCTCAAAATTTTAGTTATTTTGGTGTGTACGGTGTGCCTAGTGGTTAGTGGTGGTAGTAGTTTTCAATATATTCATACTGTTACTATCGCGTACGTAAACGCGAATTTATATGGAATTGAGACAGTTATGCAGTAGTGCCACTAGATGGCGCTGTTTCAATTCCTTAGATTTAATTACGTTAATGCGATCGTTCACAGTATCGAATTGTCACTAGGCCCTCTGTATACTTAAACAGCTGAAAGAAAGACCGAGTAGTGGCGACTTTAAGCCTTCTTCTCATGCGGTCGAGTTAAAAAGCAGTGAAAGTGAGAGACTGGTGTACGTCACCAAAGAATCCCTTTATACCTGTACCCAGACCTTTGGAACTGCTCAAAGTTATCCTCTGCCACTCGTGGGTTCATTTGTAACATTTTTGGTGGAAATTTTTAGACAGACTTTCATTCGGTATTTGTGTTTTGTGCTTTAAATCCGCTTCTGATGTCAACCAGTCTCGGACATTTAAACTAATATTATGAAGCTGAAAAGTTTGTTTGTTTGAACGCGCTAATCTCAGGAACTACTGGTCCGATTTGAAAATTTTTTTCAATGTTAGATAGCCCATTTATCGAGGAATGTTATAAGTTATATATTACCCCTGTATTCTCACGGGAACGGGAACCACGCCGGTTAAGCCGCGCGGCGTCAGCTAGTATACAATATACGAATACATTCGTATGTGGTTGATATTAATTTATTTAAAGTCTATTCACAGACGGAATCCAAGTTTGTTGGCCAAATAACAAGTAGTAACTTCAAAAGCATTGAATGCGACCGAATATATCCATTAGCTAATTAAATTGCAGTCATGTTAATTGAGTAATGTTGTACTGGGACTTTATTAGGCTGCGTCTGCACTGTGAGTCAATTTTAAATTTACTTAATGAATTTATTTATTCTAATATGTTTTTAAAGGATTAAATTTAATATTTGTTTGTTTATTTGTTATGATTTAACCCAAAAACTACTCAATCGATTTGAATGTTTTTTTTTTAAATTTCATCCACATCTTCTCCGAGTAATTCAGGCTAAATTTTTACTATTATAAAGAGGAAAGATTTGATTGTTTGTTTACATTGATCAATCTGAAACTACTGAATCGATGTGAAAAATTAATTTCACTGTTTGGAAGCTACACTATCCTCGGGTGCTTTAACCTATATTTTATACGGGAACGAGACTAGAACCTCAATTGACCCAGCCGGGGATCGAACCCAGTGGTATGCGCGGTGGATTTACAAGACGGAGGTCTTGTAATTCCACCGCGTTTACCACTGCGCCACAGAGGCCGTCAAAAAGAAAGAGTTAAGTCAGTACAGCGACTTGTTCTGTGATTGTGTCGTCAGTTTGCTGTAGTTTGTGGGATGAATTTAAAATTATCATAAAAAGAATTTAACATAATCAGTGTGGTGGATCCAACTGCATATTTGCTCTTATAAGGAGAAATGTTGGGCCCTGTTGATAGGCCACTTAAATATGCTACTAATAATGATAATTTATATATAAAGTAAGCTTATAGGAAAGTCTTAATATAGTGTTAAGTATTATATAGATGATAAAACGGCTCGGTGATGAACTGCACTATACGATTGTGTGCTTAGTTCTAGATAATTAAGTTTATAAAATGGATGTATACAAAAAAAATAAACCTTGGCTGAGTTTGTTGTGGACAATTCTCGGACTGAGGCGCCTTTGGAACTTTAATTTTAAGTTTTCGACTGCAATAACCACCATTAAATCATACATAACTTGACTTTTCAAAAGTGCTTGTAAACTTTCAATTTGATGTATTCTTAAAAATCTCTTATTATTCCATGATTTCTTCAAGAAAGTGACGAGTCTATGGTAGAGGGAAAACTTTGAGAAAACCGCCGGACTTGTGACCCGGGTGTATAAACCCAAAGCGGTGGCGTGAACTAGCTAAGTTGTCAGGCAAGTGTCTGAAAGGACACAGAGCGCCGGCTAATGTATCAAGTTGTAGTCTCATCGTGATTAATGAGGCGTCTGAATTACCAACTACCGGCTGCCAGGAGCCGACGGGTTCGCTTACTAACTGCCATTAATTACTCTTCACTTTATAGTGACAGTGCATATCAGTTTATTTCTGTTTTGTAACCTTTGGGCACTTACCTAACCACTTTCCAGGCTTGAAAAATAAATAAATGTCCACTGTCCAAGCTCGAAAACAGTTAACATTCATCAACTTCGAACACAAAACATTAAAATATCTATACACCATTTTCGAGCATAATTCAATATGTTACAACTATTGAAATATTCAATAAAACTATTAAAAAATTTAATAAACTTGCAGAAATTATCTATACTAATATAATAAAGCTGAAGAGTTCGTTTGTTTATTTGTTTCATTGAACGCGTTAATCTCAGGAACTACTGGTCCAATTTGAAAAATTCTTTCAATGTTAGATAGCCCATTTATCGAGGAAGGCTATAGGATATATTATCCCCGTATTCCTATGGGAACGGGAACCACGCGGGTAAAACCACGCCTCGTCAGCTAGTAATATATAAACGTAATAGAGTTACGACTGTGTAATTATTTTTTCGAAAGTGAATTTGATTTGATGCAGCAGCCATATTTTTTTACATTACACAGGAGTGTGCATGAACCCTTATTTATATTCAATATAATTCATATTAAGCAAATGTAAAGTTCAATGACACTGTATCTTAAAAATCTAAAGTGCAGACAAACAAAAAATGCATAACTCTAAAAATTCGAGATGTCGAATGAAATACTTTTATTTCGACTAATGAGTCTAAATTAGTTTTATCACTTATAAAATAAGTGCTCATTGCTCGGTAAATATTTTAATTGGACATGGATTCGATATATCAGTCTTACACTGAACGAAATATACCTACAGTACGAATGTTTAGATATGTTGAGACGATTACGCCGAATTTTTGAGTACAGTTAACGAAAAAAGTGTATTTTACATTTATTTAGTCACCAGTGCAGTGAGTCTGTATCTCTCTGTGAACACTATAAAAATATTAATTATGTCAATTGTAAAGACTATGCCATACAAGATGCCGCTCTATGATCAACTTGAGGAGGCATTACGGATGATGACTAGATTTGAATATATTAATTTTTATGGAACATTCGGGTAAATAAGGTCAATATTAGCCAGCCGTGATAGCCCATGGATATGACCTCTGCCTCCGATTCCGGAGGGAGTGGGTTCAAATCCGGTCCGGGGCATGCACCTCCAACTTTTCAGTTGTGTGCATATTAAGAAATTAAATATCACGTGTCTCAAAAATGATGAAGGAGAACATCGTGAGGAAACCGACATACCAGACAATTTTCTTAATTCTCTGCGTGTGTGACGTCTGCCAATCCGCATTGGGCCAGCGTGGTGGACTATTGGCCTAATCCCTCTCATTCAGAGAGAAGACTCGAGCTCAGCAGTGAGCCAAATATGGGTTGAGAATGATGAGAATGATGAATATGTAAGAAAACAAAGATTGACTGGATGTTTGCAAAATAAATAAGATTTTACAAAATTTCAAAATCTACTAAAAATCTTTTATCGTAAATAAATGAAAATTCATACATTTTTAGCTTCCTTGTTTTAAACATGACATTTTTTAATACATGAACTATGTACATAAATGCACAAATAACAAAGAGGAGAGTTTTTCAGGGATCCGTGGCAGTGCCGCAAATATGGCCTTTTAAATCCCTGTAGCTCCGAAAGTAATGATCGGATATATTCTGCTACTTTTAGAAAATTACTTTACTGTTTATTAGCATACTTCTAATTTATATACAATTTAAATAACTGTCATCATTCCTAACCTACACGAGCTATCTTAGAAAAAGCTCTACTATTACTAGATAGATGCTAATCACTTTTCTGTATGATTGTCCATTATAAAGAAAAATACTACCTACACATTTTTGACAACTTCCGTTTAAAACTTTCCAGAGTTTTTTAGGTTTTATTATAATTCTAATGATTACATAACACGTATGTCTGTGAGTATATATCACAATATCATCAAAGATGCGTTTAAACCGGCCGTCACACGCGATAAGCACGCGCCGAAGCGTGCAGATTTTTGTACATCTTCAATTTGGATAAAGCCGCGTTCTCAATGGTGGATCATTTTCCCGTTTTTCAACTTATAGTTCTTGGGTCTTAGGATATAAAGGAGAGAGGGATATGCAGCTTAGACCTCACCACGCTGCTCTGATGCGGGTTAGCGGGGTTAGATTGATAATGTTAAATTTATTAAAGACATTCATCAAATGATAATGACCGGGACCAATGGATATGCCTACCTAACGAGTTCCTTTAGTAGGAGCATGTAAACATTTGAATTTTCTTACACATTGTGTTCCTCTGAATTACGATGACAACTGTGACTTTTATAAATTACAAATCTTAGGTCAAAGAAGGCAAATAGCTGATATGTCACTCTTATATGATATTATAAATGGGCATAACTGTTATCAACAATTAATTAATAGCAGCTCCTACTCAACTTATTCCAAGTGCCACATAAACAGAAAATCTAAGTACACTAAGAAATCGGTTATCACTAAATTTACTAAAGTTACAAATAACAATAAGCAATACTCACAAATTGACCTGTTCCGATGTAATTTTTTTTCAATTTTTTCCTTTTACTTGAATGTATTTTCAAAATGTGGTTTATTATAATATTCTAACTATGGAAAATCAATAATTGGCTGTAACATATAGGTAATATTGTATAATTTTATTCTTGGTGACGCTGTTGATTTTTCTTAACAATAAATAAATAAACGAGTACCTTTAGTAGGAGCATGAACTGGCAAGTCTAACTAAGCAACTAGGATTGGCATCTTTTTAAGCAAGCGCATTCTAGCATCTTCACTAATCAAAGTTGCAGTTAAACGCAAGTCAATATATCAATAGATAGAAAGATAGGTATACTTTATTTGCACACCACAAAGACAAATACAAGTGAAAAAAAAAAAACAAATTAAGAAGAAATCAGCATACAAAAGGCGGCCTTATCGCTAAGTAGCGATTTCTTCCAGGCAACCAATATCCTACATATAAAGTTAAAATATAAATAAATTTGTCATTATGAACGCACCTTTACCCGAGTCACACAGAACAATGCGATTCGAAAAAAAAGAAAAAAAATCGCTGCAATCTGTGCACCGGGGCGCGACGAGCGGCCCTTGATGTAAATTATACAGGTGATGGCGGGCCCCGAAAACTGCACCATTCCGCGGAATTAGGGTTCCGTGCGGCGGAAACCCAAAACGAAATCATGACCCCACACCGGAAAACGCAGTGTTGGGTAATTCCAAAATTCATCAACGAAAATTTGGCAAAAGAAACTGATTTTTAACCGATTTCCAAAAAGAAGGAAGTTCTATGTTCGTTTGTATTTTTATTTTATGTATGTCCAGCGATATTTCCATCATTTGTGGACCGATTTTGAAAATTATTCTTTTGTTGAAAGGGGGTATACTTGCACAGGTTTAACAGGTTCAATTCCAAGTTCAAGTCTCTTTAGGATAGTATTATATATTTTCTAAATAATTTAAAATGTATACTAGTACAAATAATAATACATACGGAACACAACTTTAATATAATAATTCCTTGCAAGTAATAATAATTTTTGTTATGCACAAAATTATTTATTTTAAACTCAACTTGCAAATTAAACGTTAATAAGAAAACGCGATTACAACTTTAAAAACATAATAAATGTTACGATAAAAAATACGTGCATTATTTCTCGGTAATGATAAATTATCGTAATTAAATTATTATTAATAATCCCTATATAGATTTAATCTAGAGTAATATTTTGTTTGAAATATGTGAAATTAGTGGTTGACCCGTTATTTTAATATTATTTATTGTAGAAATAATAATAAATGTGCTAACTTTGAATAACATTTTTTTTTCTACAATTTAGCTCTTAAAGTAAGTGATGATGCAATCTAAGATGTAAGCGATTATGTGTCACATACGGTGAAGGAAAAACATCGTGAGGAAACCTGCATACCTGAGAATTTTCTTAATTCTCTGCGTGTCTGCCAATACCAATTAAGCCAGCGTGGTGGACTAATACCTAACCCCTCTCATTCTGTGAGGTCTCCTCTCAGAATGAGAGGGTCAGGTCTCGTGCTTAACTGTAAGCCGATTATGGGTTATTAATGATGATGGTGATAATTTCTGGATACAGGAACTACGCGAGCAAAACCGCTAGTACCACTAGTACAACTATAAGCCTCACATCCCCTATATAACGTATATCGACATAGGTATAAACCTTTTATCCCCTGTACCGAATGAAATACATTTTATTCCCTTTGTGCGTCTGTTAATGAAAATATTCTGAATTATTTAATATAGCCGCGCACGGCTAGCGAGCCTTATTAACTCTCCCATTACCACTACTGTAATATTATTAACTTTACCTTTATGATGCATTGTTTTTGTTACATTTAATTACAGAACTCATAGCTTATTCGCTTTTCGAATTTTTGGCTGATTTAAAAAAGCAATGCGATGGAGAGGATTTTAATAATGAATATTTGAATTATCCGTACCATTTTGTACTTATAAACCCGTTACAGTAGAACTGCCTTATTATTCCCATAGGACCTGCAGATCACGGGCTTTGCGATACTGAGCTTTCTCTCTTCTGAGATTTAGTTGAAGGAGATGTTTCTCAGCTTGGAGTTACACCCCCATACCTCGTCTCAGACATTATCATTAACATCTTTGTGGTTGATAAAGAATTTGCGGGTCTAATTTCAATATCCTTCTCCTAGGACCTGACCCTTGGGCAGTTAAAATAATAAGCTGCTAATGGTTTAGAATTCACTATAGTCTGAAAGCGTGTGATGACTAAATAGATGAAAGTTTGTCAGATCTTGCTATTCTGGCTGTAATTATGGAGATTTATTTTTTGGTAAATGTAATGTGTCAAGGGTAGAGATCCGTAATCGACCAACCAGAACACATAGGGAAAATAATATTATGATTTTGCGAGGATTGTAAAAACAGAATTGAGTTTCCATTTGATATACTGTAGTTTTGCCATATTTTGTCAATGTTGTGAGAGAGAGTTGGGATCTTACTACGTAATAGTAGGGGTGCCGAAGAGTGGATTTTTGCAGTTATTCGAGCGCTGCAGATGAACATTAGGGAGTATACCTTGCACGTTGTTCAGTACCTCCACCAAGTATGAGCCCTTAATATTGGTGGGTACGTTTATGGTAACCAAATTTAAAAACGTTTATAAACTAATATTTTAAAGCTGAAGAGTTTGTTTGCTCGTTTGTTTGTTTGATTGAACACGCTAATCTGAAGCACTACTGGTCCGATTTAAAAAATGCTTTCAGTAATAAATAGCCCATTTATCGAGGAAGGCTATAGGATATATTATATTTTCAAAAAAATAAGGGATCCTTCTTCAAACTCCAATAATGTAACCCGAGGTGTACAAAAGTTTTGTTTACATGGCGTTTAATTAAATAGGTTACAATCGTTATGTCGATCGTTTAAACATACTTTATAACAAAACACTGAGTAATTATTTTATTCCTAATCACAATTTCCATAAATAATTTTCATGCAATTAAGTTTCCCGATCGCGGGATCCTATAATTACCATATTGCTTACATTTATACATCGCAGCGGCACGAAACGTTTGCGCTGGCTGTATAAAAGTGTATAAAAAAAGAGTGTTTTGTATTACTGCACGTGTAAAGTAATTTCAGTCGTGAAATATTGCAGTCGCGTGACGTACCGCCTCTAAATAATAGATTAGTGAGCGCATAAAACGGTCGCCATCAAAGAGTAAACAGTAGGCAAATGTGTTAACAGTTGAATGGAAAATGGCGTTAGTTTACGGAGTATTTGTGACTGAAAAACCTGATAGTCAAAAGAAAGTGATAGGTAGAGTAAAATAATAATAATCTTTTTAACATAAAAATTGAACCGACTTATTCCTATTATAACCGTATTTCAATTATTTCAACACAAATTTACTGAAGCAAATTTAATGAAAATTAAATGGGACAAATCTAGAAGTATAATCTTTCAAACTAAAAAAGATTTTTCAGAATTGGTTAAGAAATGACATGAGGTTAAAAAAAAGACAAAAAATATACGCGTCTAATAGAGAACCTCCTCCTTTTTTGAAGTCGGTTAAAAACAACAACCCTAAAAGTACAACACCTCACAGGACATGCATTTTACTGAAAGAAGAGCTTCTGATGTCCCGATTTTTGTTGTTTTAAAAAGCTGAGTTAGTCAGCTTATGCTTCACAAAGAATTTCCGACGAGGGTTTTCAAAGCTATATGTTTGACATGATATTATTCCAAAGAAAAAAAAAATGAAAAATTTTAGATCCTTATGTAGCTTACCGTATCTATGGTAGAAGCATGGGCTGACAAACATTCAGCTGTCATAAATTCACGAATGTGTATGTATCATTGACTCTGAGACTGGGAGGAATAGAAAATGGTGATAATGTGTGTAAGTCTTCGGATGAGGAATTCTCTTGTACGAGTACTAAACGTTTTGATTCGTCATTGTTGATTATTGGAAAGATCGAAATGATTTTCTTGCTATCGTTTTCATTAGATCAATCTCTTCCACTGAGCCTTTTCCATACATGGCCAAATTGTTGCCCATTCTGTGGGTCCTTGTAGGTTATTGGATTACTCTAACCAGCCGAACTCGCTTCAGAAGCTTAGCAGGCCACCGAGCTCGTCGATAACTGTATGAAGTGTAACTGAAGAACCAATTTAAGCTGCACGTCGTTTCGTTTCGTGCGAAGGTACACCGTTTCAGCTTTCTTTTTGAAAATGTTTTGAATAAACCATAATGTAAATGGTAGGTAGGTGTGAATATTTTGGTGTCAACAGTTTGTAAAGGAACGTCTGTATACATTTAAATAATCTTTGCCCTGTGCTCAATACTACCCCTTTCTATGCAAACACATAAAAGCTTGTGCATTTGTGAGAAAAAAACCGCCATTTGAACTTTATGCGGCCACACGCTCCCATATTATAATTCGTCTGCATGTCAAGCGGATGTGCGAAGTTTTTTAGACATGACTAATATACCTACTCCTTTTCCTTCTAGATATTTTTTGATGCTTAGGCCTCACTTATCGCGGTAATGCAATAAATACACGGGCTATCGCGTTTTATTTAATTACAGCATAATCAGAAATATGGCGGAAAATATTTTGACGGCCTCCATGGCGCGGTATGCGCGGTGGATTTAGAGAACGGAGGTCCTGGGTTCGATCCTCGGCTGGGCATTTTGAGATTTTCTTAATTGGTTCAGGTCTGGCTGGTGGGAGGCTTCGGCCGTGGCTAGTTACCACCCTACCGGCAAAGACGTACCGCCAAGCGTTTTAGCGTCCCGGTACAATGGCGGGTAGAAACCGAAAGGAGTGTGGATTTTCATCCTCCTCCTAACAAATTAGCCCGCTTCCATCTTAGACTGCATCATCACTTACCATCAGGTGAGATTGTAGTCAAGGGCTAACTTGTAAAGAATAAAAAAAAAAAGGTACAGCGCTTTGGGCGTTGCAGACACTTAGCTACGCTTTTGCGAATAATATATCTATTTGTGTGGCCTGGGCATTATAGTAATACGTAATAGTTGATGGAACAAGATAGATGGTCTATATGTTAAGTGAAAAATCATTAAATGATAAAGTTACTTAGCATGACAAGCTACGTAAGTTCGTGTACAATGGACGGACCAGAAGGAAATATTTATTTATTTATTTTATTAGGATAACCAACAGCTATTACAATTTCACATGTTAAAGATTTACATTGAAATAAATATATGAGTAGTTATTGCACAGCTAATTATAGGTTAACACAGCGTACACAAATTAATATTATGTCAATACTACAGTTGTCAGAAATGAATGAATGTCAAATTACACAATACAAATTAATATGCAACAAATGTCAGACTAAATATGTTAAGACGGAACTCAGCAATTGTTGTCGGCAGAAGGTGCTTGGAAAGAAGCATGAAGGAAGCGGTACCATAATTTCGGACGAACGACGAGAAATGAGTTACTAGTTTTACTGAATTATTTCTTACCTGCACCTAGAATTTTATTTTTCATACACCTTAACAATAGGATAATGTTTTTTGAACTGACATTGAAATCATACAAAAGGTCAACTTCGACTTTTAAAAGTTCGACAATTTGTAATAATAAAATACGAATTTACTTGTTTAGTAGATTATCGAATATCATCATCAGCATCATCTCCCTTACCTTATGCCACAAAAGTCGGAAAAAAATATATCAATCTCTTCCATTCACTTTTGTTTCTCTTCAACTTACCATCAACTCCTTTTACACACAGTCATGTACTCTTTCACAAACTCTAATCATCTCTTCTTTGGCCTTTCTCACCTCTTATGTCCCCCTCCATTAGCAATTTCACATTCATTCAACAGCTTATCGGACGTATTACGACTAATTTAAGTGTATTTAGTTATATTAACGTCATTATAACCGCTGAGTTATTAAACCGTATTTTCAACTCAAAAACAGTTCACGAATTCGCCTGAAAGTTTGCACGATGTCATAAATATGTCAAGTTTTTATTTTTGCAATTTGCTAATTAGCTGAAACGAAAGCTTATTAATTGCGAAATAACTTTTGCATTTTTACATAGCAGCGACAAACCCCGTGGGAGAATAAAATAATAGGTATTTGCAAGGAGTGGCGGTGCATTACAATCACTCATATTTTACTAATTTTATTGCTTGAGATTAGGATTTATGACGCCCAGTGGCGTGTCGCCCGACGTTAATGTGAAGACGCCTTTATTTTTTGTTTTTACAAGCGGACTCTTGCGAATTCGTTGACACCAATGTAGGTACTGTCTTCTAATTGTATGATTTCCATCTTTTATTATATATACAAGAGGATAATTACTTAATTCTACCCAAAATAGGGCAATATAATTAATCATCAGTCAACGACATACCTAACAGTCATTTGGTTGGATTGTGGTCCAGAGATTGATCTCCGTTGAACACAGGAAAGAGAGATAACAAAAAAATATAAATACTTGAGGACTACTCGCGGATTTGGCTGCGTATTTTCTATTCCTGTATGAATATGGGGATAAAATACAGCCAATATTACTCGCAGATAATGAAACTTTCCATTGGTAAATGAATTTTTAAAATCGATTAGTTATTCGACTCGACTACGGAACCTTAAAAATTAGCAGCGTTGATTTTTACTTAGGACCGTAATTTGAATAATATTACCTATTATCCGAATTACGGTCCTAAGTAAAAAAGAAAAGATATAAAAAATTTCAACTTATTATTATGATTATGTAGTAAACTAAATATGAAACTGATTCAACTATAATCAAGAAAGCTTACAATTTATCATATAGGTATTCGTAGGTACCTAGATAGGTACTTTGTTCTAATGAAATCAAAAGGTAATAATCAACAATTATTTACCTACATATTTTGTAAATATTCGTAGGAAACTCGAGTCTGAAACTGAAATTATATTTAACTACACTGTTGGCTTATTTTTTTTTTGAAAAAAATAAAAAGAAATCCTAGAAGAAACAAAGACAAAGTCTCAAAGGAAATGCAACGGTAATCTTGAAAACTCTGAAAAGAACGTTTTAGCAGTATCCTGACAATATAAACTCATCTAAAATGTGTAAAAAAACTTAATTATCGCTTAAAAGTAACGACTTCATTTCCCAAAGAAACGCTGTCCGCCATTTTGTTGAAGATGGTAAAAAATCGCGCGAAACTATGATCCGTATCATTTTGTTGCAATTTTTTGACTGAAGTTCCGTACAGAGGAGTTATTCCCGACTTTATTTAAACAGACTTCTGTTCAGGCTTAGTGCTTTGTAAATAATAACTTTTACGATTGTGCTGGCAGTTAAAGATAAAAAACTTCGTTATTATGTTAAGTAAATAATAACTACCAATGTTCGTTATTTGTCGACTCCAAACGCATCTTTATACATTTTTTTTTTATTCTTTACAAGTTAGTCCTTGACTACAATCTCAACTGATGGTAAGTGATGATGCAATCTAAGATGGAAGCGGGCTAACTTGTTATGAGGAGGATGAAAATCCACACACCTTTCAGTTTCTACACGGCATCGTACCGGAACGCTAAATCGCTTGGCGGTACGTTTTTGCCGGTAGGTACTAGCCAATACATTATATTATTTTCACACGGAAAATCAAAGACAGTGTAAGTTACATAATTTAATTAAGAAGGTATATTATTTTATTTTTTACTCTTAATTGTTTATTTTGTAACTCTTATAAATCTAGTTATGAGAAGATAAATTTCTATTTCACTTATCATAATCCGCACTAAATCGCAAAAATTCATAAAAAAATTGCAGTGGTTGTTTAAAAGTGTGTAAAATGTTTTTTTTTTTTCTTAAACTTTTTTTTGGCTCTGAGTTCTAGCCGTTGTGAGGCAAAATAGTCTATGTAAAATAAGGTATGCCACAGTGGACAGAGTATACAGTGGCATCAAGGAAACGTCGTTTTCGTCTGAATGGATCAAATGAGGTGGTAACTGCAACGAAACGAGCACAGCGGCGTGAAACAATAGAGCTTTATGTGCCCAATTAAACTTAACGGCTAGGAAATTAAGTCGGTATCGCGGGAGTAGCGTCCGCCATTTTCTTTTTGCGGCGTCCGTTCGCGCGCTTTTCAACGTCAATTGACTTTTATGCTGTGGTTTATTAAAACTAGTCCCTCTAGCGGTCTGGTCGTTTAACTTTTATTTAAAATGACCGCCATTTTATTGTTAATGAGTTTTTATTATGAAACGTTTGAACACATAATTTTAATATGAGACGAATATCTTAGCATTCCATGAATTCACCGTGCAGGTGCCGGGTTCATTGCGTGGTAGAGAGAAAAACACCAAGCAAAGTCCAGGACTTGTGACTACTGTATGTAGGGTTAAGGAATTCCTTGACGATCGATCAACACTCCCCTTCTCTGCTCGTGTTGTTCTCCCTACCTCCAAATCCAAATTTGGTAAGATCCTATTAGAGCAGCTTTGGATACTCGTTCTAATATGGAATAATGAGTAAATAATTATGTATAATTATTATTTATGATAATGGTTGCTGGCAATCTCGTATAATGTTAGTGATACCGTTTTTTAAGATCTCAAAAGGACAAAACGGAACCCTTATCACACATTGCTGTCTGTCTGTCTGTTGATACCCTTTACCTCGAAAACGGTTGAAGGAATCGATCTGAAATGAACACCATATGCTCAGGTCTACAGTTGTCACCGATTT
Organism: Bicyclus anynana; assembly: GCF_947172395.1. Taxonomy (NCBI): domain Eukaryota; kingdom Metazoa; phylum Arthropoda; class Insecta; order Lepidoptera; family Nymphalidae; genus Bicyclus; species Bicyclus anynana. Next base: position 1,077,989 of record NC_069102.1, read on the forward strand.
GTTCAAGCTATTAATGTCACGTCAAATGACCATGATTTGACATAATTACCAATAAATTTCAAGTCCAATCCTTACCGAAATAAATCTTATTAATGTATTGGAATAAATGTTGACTTTAGCTCTCGTTTACATTCAGCTGCAAATCTCCGCAGTTTTAGTGTTGTAACTGAAGCCGCTGGTAAAAGTAACCCCCTATAAGAGGGTATTAATGGCTAATTTATAATTAAAATTATTTGTAACACACTTGAAACTTGTATACCTATTTATGAATTTAAATTCAAATTCATATTCCGTAATATTATAAAGCACTCACAGTTATGAACCGGTTACAAGTTTTGCTTTTACCATCCTACGCGAAACGCGAAAGTTTGTATGGATGTTTGGATGTTTGTTACTCTTTAACGCCGCTACTAATGAAGCGATTTGGCTGAAATTTGGATTAGACATAGATTTTACTCTGTATTACCACATAGGCTATTTTTATCCCGAAAAAATCCATGGTTTCCCGAGATTTGCGAAAACTGATGATTTTACTGATATTTATGTTTGTTACTCTTTCACGCCTCGACTACTGAAACAAATTAACTGAAATTTGGTATTGTATTGATTGAATTGGTATATTATAGCCTGGATTAACACATAGGCAATTTTTGATCTCGGAAAAATTCATAGTTCCCGAGGGATTTGTGAAAAACTAAATTCCACGCGAACGAAGTCGCGGGCATCCGCTAGTTTAATTTAAAATAAGCAAATAACAATACTTACAGTTATCGGAAATTTATCGAAAGGTTGTGATACCTGCATTTAATATATATTTTTTTATTTTTATTATTTTTTCATTATGACTTTTTATATTGATCAACGAATTCCATGCCAGCCCTGAACCTGTACTGAACTAAATATTATTAATGTATTGAAATAAATGTTGACATTAGCTCTCGTCTCACTTTCAGCTGCATATTGTAGTAGGTATCGGTATGATGCACTCGTAAAGAGGATTTAATCTACCCGGCTATTAATGTCATGTGTTCATGACTTTTCACGTTGACCAGTAAATCCATGCCAGCCTTATACCAAAATAAACCTTATTAGTGTCTTAAAATTAATGTTCACTTTAGCTCTCGTTTAAATTCAACTACAGATCCGCAGTAGGTAATCATTATTATGCATTTTCACAGACATTCATCCTAAAGCATCTGGCTGATGAAAGGCTTCGGCCGTGGCTAGTTACCACCCTACCGGCAAAGACGTACCTCCAAGCGATTTAGCCGATGCCGTGTAGAAACCGAAAGGGGTGTGGATTGTCTTCCTACTCCTAACAAGTTAGCCCGCTACCATCTTAGATTACATCATCACTTACCATCAGGAGAGATTGTGGTCAAAGCTAACTTGTAAAGAATAAAAAAAAAATCTAAGAACCTATTGAAGCTATTAACGTCATGTCACATGACCATGATTCGTCATAATGACCAATAAATTCCATGTACCGAAATAAATCTTATTAATGTCTTGGAAATGTTGACATTAGCTCTCGTTTACATTCAGCTGCAGATCGCAGTAGGTATCGGTATGATGCTCGTAAATCCGAACACAAACACAAAACACACCACTAATTTGCCCACCAGACCTTGAGTGTGCGTAAATAATGTACACGTGGCCACAGTTTACATATCATACAGTTCACTATAACTGCATCTAAGTACCAGCCTGCCAGTGATTAGGTATTTCGTCATAATCAGTCTATTTTAACGACCCACTATATGGACAGGCCTTTCTCCTCATAGGAGAGAGGATATGGAGCTTAGACCCACCAACACCATAGTGCTCCAATGCGGGTTGGCGGGCTTAGTATGATAATGTTACAACATATTTAATAAAGTAGTTTTCAAGGCACGGAGTTGTACCCAACACCACCAAGTTCCCCACTTTGGCTTCAGAATTTTTTGTGATTTGTTTAGAAGTATTTCACTACTCGAACCAGGACTTGAATTTTATAAAGTTACAGGGCTGTGACTCGTTTCCATGGCAAATTTGTTTTTAGCTATATTTTAATTTTGTCATCCTTTTTAAGTTTATAAAGTACAAATAGTAAAAAAGCGGAATCGCAACCTCTTGTATTTATGTTACAAGTTGAATACAGAAACACTTTCTTGCAATATAGATTTATATTACGGGTCGAATACTGAACCTGTTTAGTGCTGTCGGTTTAAAATCCGCCATACTGTATGATAGTTAGTCCGCGGCACGGCTGGGCACTGCAGTCAAGGGCGAGCCTTGCACTGTTAGCGATAACGCGTGTTAATTGTGCTATAACGTTCACTCTTCATCTGGCTCTTCACGCTTTTAAATGGTTTTATATTTTTTTACTAGTTCTTGAGTAAGTACCTCGTCTGCTAAATTCCAGTCATTTTATAACCTCTTATATTGATCATATTAACAAAATCTCGAATATAAAATAGCTGGCTTCATAAAATATAAATATTTCTTTTATGAAAGGCTATAAATAACATCGTACCTATATTCTATCTACTGAACAGTTTGAAGGCGGTAAGTACCGCACCAGATAGGTTTCTCTTCAGGTTTTATTTTTCTCGACCATCGATCTAGATCTGGCTACTTCATTTGTACCGAAACTCATCAAAATTTGTTTAGCAGCTTAGAATCGGCTCACTATTGAGCACGCTGGCCCAATGCGGATTGATAGTCTTTACACACGTACAAAATAGGGTAGTTGATCATCTCAAATTTAATATAAGAAATATTAACTTCATACAGTAGGAACAGAAATGTGTGTTTCCTAACACTTATGATTTGTGCACCTTCAAGACAAGAGTGAATAGGCATTTTCTAGGCAAGCGCGCTCCAACCTAGACCTCATCATTGCTTTTCACCAGGCATGATTGTAGTCAAGCGCAAGTCTATACAGAATAAAAAAGGGTCCGAAATATATCGATTGTTGAAGTTAAGGATTTCTTAAAAAAATTCAATTTAAAAAACATGTATTTTGTATAAATTTTTCAATCGTCGAAAATGCTGTCGTCCATTTCCTGACGTCACTATGTTACTTGATGTAGCTACTAAACGTCAAATTAATTGTTAACTATTATTTTTGTCAAACGCTCCATGTGTAAGGGATTAGTTTCCGTGATGTCATGAAACAGTTGAAATAGAGACGATATATAAAAAAACCAAAGCCAAAACCTGTCGGCCCATCATGGCCGACAGGCGTTTTGGCTCGTATTTGTAAAAAAAATTGAAATTTTCACGGAATCTCGTCTCAAAAATAAAAATATGATATTTTTTTTTAATCTAGTTGAACGATAATGAACAATTTAACACAATAATTAAAACGTGTCAACTAGTACATTAGGAAAATTCTCAGGTATGCAGGTCTCCTCAAGCTTTTCCTTCATCGTTTGAGACACGAAAATAAATGAATAAATACAGTAATAATTTTACAGCACTTTCTATAGGCGTTGCTCGTATGATTGATCGTTCGCAAATTTTATGACAAAGCGTCTGGCCTCAGGCGACTGGCCTTAGCGCGGCCACGGCCGTGGTACTACAGTGTGTTGCACTCTGAGTGGTACAAGGCATAAGCGGGAGCGGTTACCACGTTTTGAACAATCTTAATTTTTTTTTCCCTTACTGTGAAAAACATTTTAAATTTCATCATCATTATCAATCTCTCACTACGGTCTCAGCTCGAGTCTCCTCTCAGAATGAGGGGTTAGGCCAATAGTCTGCCACACTGGTCGAATGCGAACTGGCAGACTTCACACGTAGAAAATTCTCAGGTATGCAGGTTTTCTCACGATGTTTTTAATGTGACAACGTCTTGTAATTCGATGAAGCCGGTTGTAAACTCGAAAAAAAGATGACATGTGTCGTTCCCTCGCTCTAGGGTTGCCAAATTTTTACAAGAAATAAATATATTCTGGTGTATTGTGGTGGTGGTATTTTATTTATTTACTTCTTATGACGTTGTCAAGTTCAACCATCGTCAGTAAACCGACATTACAGACAATCGATTTTTTCCTTCACTGTTTGAGACACGTGATATTTAATTGCTTAAAATGGACACGACTGAAAAGTGGAGGTGCATGACATGGATCGGATTCGAACCTACGCCTTCCAGAATCGGAGGCATAGGTTCGAATCCATTATCATCCCAGTGGATATCCATCGTATATCCATCGTATGTTAATGCGTGTGTGAAGTCTGCCAATCCTCATTGGGCCAGCGTGTTGGACTATTGGCCTAACCCCTCTCATTCTGAGAGGAGACTCGAGCTCAGCAGTGAGCCGAATATGGGTTGATAAAGAAGAAGAAGAAGAATCCACTGGGCTATTACCGACTCTGATACTTACTGTGTTAGAAATCCGCTACCTCTTATAACTTAGCTCGCATCACCAAACGTGATAATTTCGGGCAACAGCCGAAGGTGAGAGTGGCGTATTTATAAACACGCGTCGTGCTGCACTTCCTGCGCCGCTGTATCAGTGATGACGATCTAAACAGAAGGCTCATCATCAGCCTTCAACATACCGACAACCTTTCTGGTACAATCACTTGCATTATAACTGTGCACTGTGAAACGTCAGCAGGATTTCAGAGAGATGCATCTTCATATTTTATATATGGCCAAACGGATATTGTAGATTTCAATTCAAAATTCAATTCAAATTAAATTCAAATTCAATTCAATTCACTATTACTATTAGATAGCACTAGAGCTTAGCTTTTTACTAATCATTAAACTTGGTTGAGCATGAGAATAATATATATTATTTTTTATTATTTACAAGTAAGCCCTTGACTACAATCTCACCTGATGGTAAGTGATGATGCAGTCTAAGATGAAAGCGGGCTAACTTGTTAGGAGGAGGATGAAAATCCACATCCCTTTCGGTTTCTACACGACATCGTACCGGAACGCTAAATCGCTTGGCGGTACGTCTTTGTCGGTAGGGTGGTAACTAGCCACGGCCAAAGCCTCCCACCAGCCAAATATGTTGTAGAATAGTTATAGTATCCGTAAATTAAAAAAAAACTATATTATCTAAATAAGAAATAAATCGTTTTACTCGAGATCACGAAATAACTATACCTACCTATTACATAGGTACCAACTTATAAACACACGCGCCAAAATGAAAACACATTTACAAGATGCTCATCACAAATTCACCATTTACAATAGTAAATTGGAAATCCCCTAAGGTTGCATAGATCAAGTTACTAAAGGGTATCCGATACCGAAGTAGGCAGTGTGGATCCTCCCTGACAGGGAAGGTTTCTTACGATTAGACACTTTGCCTTTCTTAGAAGACCAGTGTTACCATATTTTGTTTACCACACCTTTAACAGTAAGGCTTGTAAAATACCAATTTTACATATTCATAGAATACCTATTGTATCCATACTTTCATCCATACATAGCTTCGAGGTTCGGGGTTCGAGTCGAGCCATGTAATATCGAGCTTTTTCTTATTCCATTAGATCATCATCATCATTATCAACCCATATTCAGGCTCACTGCTGAGCACGAATCTCCTCTCGGAATAAGAAGGGTCCACCACGCGAGCCCAATGAGGATTGGCAAATTTCACACACATAGGTAGAGAATTAAGAAAATTCTCAGGTATGCAGGTTTCCTTATGATGTTTTTCCTTCACCGCTTGAGACACGCTATATGCACATAACTGAAAAGTTGGAGGTTCATGCCCTGGACCGGATTCAAACATACGCCCTCCGAAATCGTAGGCAGAGGTCATATCCACTGGGCTATCACGTCTCTCATTTTCCATTAGATACTCAGTCATAATTCGCAGCCAAGAGTTAAGAGGTTGGTGGGTGAAACGTACGTAGAGCGTATTTTGTTGGACCTGGGTGACGTTGTTGCATGATGACTTCGGCCGTGGCCAGTTACCACCCTATCGATTCCGATACGAAGTCGTGTAGAAACTGAAAGGGGTGTGGATTATTAATCTCCTCCTAACAAGTTAGCCCGCTTCCATCTCAGATTGCATCATCACTTACCATCAGGTGAGATTGTAGTCAAGGGCTGACTTGTAAAGAAAAAAAAACCTAAATCGCTAATTTGGGAGTCCGCAAACAGTATTTGTATATTTTGCTAGATTTATTAACATTTTTAATAAGTCTCAAATTCTAGTAAATGTAGTAAATATGTGAAACTCTGTTAGCGTGAATGTAACGTTAATTCCCCGAAGGCGAGAGTGTAGTATTTATAAACATGTCATGCTCGTCTTATTGCACTTCCTTCTGTGCAATATTGTCTTGTTGCTCTCGCCGGCTAAATATACGTGTTTGAGACGATTCGCCTCACCTTGAACTGGGGCTTTTTGGAGCTATGGCATCGTTAAGTGGGTGTGGTATTAACAGTAGGATTGGCAGTTTGATTCTGGGTTGTTTTTATGTGATAGGCTTATGTTTGACCTGTTTATAAGTGTAGATATAGTCTGAGATGAGACAAATTTGGCTAGAGTATGCCTTTTCAGTTGTGTGCATTTTAAGAAATTAAATATCACGTGTCTCGATCGGTGAAGGAAAACATCGTGAGGAAACCTGCATACCAGAGAATTATCTTAATTTTCTGCGTGAGTGAAGTCTGCCAATCCGCATTGGGCCAGCGTGGTGGACTATTGGCCTCACCCCTCTCATTCTGAGAGGAGACTCGAGCTCAGCAGTGAGCCGAATATGGGTAGCCGTCTGTCACTAGCCGCTAGTCATAACTTTTTTTTTATTCTTTACAAGTTATCCCTTCACTACAATCTCACCTGTTGGTGGAGGTGGAGGAGGAAGAAAATCCACACTCCTTTCGGTTTCTACACGACATCGTACCGGAACGCTAAATCGCTTGGTGGTACATCTTTGCCGGGTGGTAACTAGCCAGGCCAAAGCCTCCAACCAGCCAGACCTGGACCAATTAAGAAAACCTCAATCGGCCCAGCCGGGGATCGAACCCAGAACCTCCATCTTGTAAATCCACCGCGCATTCCACTACGCCACGGAGGCCGTTAAAAAATACGAGAAAAGATAACGCAAGATACTTTTTGCACAAGTCCTAATGACTTCGAGATTAAGGTCTAAAACTCACACAGGCAATTTTCAATCTATTGTATTACATTGTCGTGCTTAAAAAAGGGTTATCAAAAAAAAAACACAATTCCTGACGACGATTTTAAGCTCAGAAGTTAAATAAAAGACCAAGAAAGTATAAATAAATGATGATATTCCTGAATGAATACAATTTTATCTCAGTTGTTTTTGAAGACATTTTTTTCTGAATTCCAAGTGAATTGACATTTTATACCACCATCGAACCACGCAGCTGCGACCAGGTTATATGATCTATCAAACAACTCCGAGATAAACGCGACGCGGTTATCGTAAAAGTGTCGCTTTCAATTCCATCTCAAAATATACATTTATAAGATTTACTGTCTTTTTTATAGTAATAGTTGACAGAATAACAGATGACACACCTGATGTTAAGAGCAAAACCAGCACCTTTATAGAGCTGAGCTTTATAGAGCTTTGCACAACACAACTTTTTTTTTATTCTTTACAAGTTAGCCCTTGAGTACCCTCACCTGATGGTAAGTGATCATGCTTTCAGTTTCTACACGACATAGTACCGGAACGCTAAATCGCTTGGCGGTACGTCTTTCCCGGTAGAGTGGTAATCAGCCACGGCTGAAGCCTCCCACCAGCCAGACCTGGGCCAACTAAGAAAACTTTAATCAGCCCGGCCGGGGATCGAGCCTAGGATTTCCGTCTTGTAAATCCACCGCGCATACTATGGCGCCACAGAGGCCGTCACAATTACTAGAAGAAAGTCTTATTTAGCAACACAATTTCTAGAAGTCTTTATTAGGCGGGTCTGCGTCCGTCAAATTCAAACTCAAAGTCAAAACTAATACTTAATTCATTTGGCCTATTACAAGGGCCTTAGTCCACCACGCTGGCCCAATGCGGATTGGCAGATTTCACACAATTTGTGAATTAAGAAAATTCTCAGGTATACAGGTTTTCTCACGATGTTTTTCTTCAACGTTTGAGGTACGTGATATTATTTTGTTATAACTACCCTACTTTAGGAAAGCCGAAAGTGTGTAAGCCCATGCTCCTACTACTTACTATAGCCAGTTATAGGGTTTGTTATGGTGGCTTTATACATTCTCTAGTAGTCAGTCTTTCAGCCTTTATAAAATGAGGCTATCACCAGCTCTTGTCCATAATAAAATAAATATTATTACACACACGAGAAATTATAAAAGTACGTGATGTCTGCCATAGTCGTTTGTTCGCTGAAGTTGGCCGCCTGCCATACATTGACGATTAGTTGACAATGCCTCATACAGCCGAATAATAAATATTCATTGACAGAGATTTATAAACTTTATAGCTGTGGATGTGACATTGAACAATTTTTATTGCAAATTTATTTTTTTGGTATGTTGAGTGAAAATTCTTCCAGTTTATCTCCAACTTTTCATCATCATCATCATATCAGCCGATGGACGTCCACTGCAGGACATAGGCCTTTTGTAGGGACTTCCAAACATCACGATACTTAGCCGCCTGCATCCGAATCCATGCAACTCGCTTGATGTCGTCAGTCCACCTGGTGGGGGAACACTGCACTTTGTAGTGCGGGGTCGCCATTCCAGCACCTTGGAACCCCAACGTCCATCGGCTATTCGAACTATGTGCCCCGCTTATTCTACTTCAGCTTCGCGACACGTCGAGAAGGCTCAGAGTCACACAGCGGGCGATGGAATGAGCTATGCTAGGAGTATCTTTGCGTAATCGAATCAGAAATTAGGACATCCGAAGAAGAACCAACTTTTCAGTTACATGCAATTTAAGAAATTATATATCGCACTTCAAACGGTAAAGGGAAAACATCGCGAGGAAACTTGCATATCTTAATTTTTTTTTAATTCTCGACGTGTGTGAAGATAGCGAATCCGCATTGAGCCAACGTGGTGTACTATTAGCCTGATGATGATGATGATGATGATGGTGCTGATGATTACATCACCCTATATATTTTTGAGAGAAAGGGGTACTTTTGAAAGAAAGGGAAGCCAGACAGAGTGGCGCCGTAACGCGTTACGCTGTTTGCCGTCCCATATGAAGTCATCACTTCAAAAACACGCGCTAACAACAAAAAAATCCTTTTGGACTGCCACCTCCGTTTCAGCAAGTACATCGCGAGCAACGTTGGGATGCGAGTCATGTATGGATATGCAAAAACACCGGTTTCCCCGCCGACCGCAGGCTTCCCTTATCGCCCATTGTGATGGCCAAGGCTGCCGCTGTGCGGTCTAGTCTGTGGAAAACACGTAGGAAACACATCGGGTTTGGTCGCCGAAACCTATGAAGCCAAATTTGGGCGACAGCTTATTTTTAATGAGCCATTTCATGATTCGAGTTTCTTAAAGGAGAGGGAAGAAAAGAGACCTCGAGGACGTAGCCCGATGCGTTGGTCTGACCAAATCCGCGCCACTCTCGACACCAAAGTACACGAGGCCCTGCAAGTCGCGAAAAGCCAAGCCACATGGTGCGACATCGTGAAGAAGCAAGCTTGTGATAGGGGTCACGACCCCCAGTAATGAGGAATACGACGCAAGGGGAAGGAGCAGAGGGATTGTCATCATCATTATCATCACTATCAGCCGAGTCGATAGACGTAGACTGCTGGCATAAACCTCTTGTATAGACTTCCAAACATCAACGTCTCAAGCCGCCAGCATCCAGCGGTCGACTGCGCTTTTCGGTGCGGGATCCCCATTCCAGCACCTTGGGACCCCAACATCCATCGGCTCTTAGAAGTATGTGCCCTGCTCAATGACACTTTAAATTCGCGACTCGCTGAGCTATGTCGGTGACTTTGGTTCTTCTGCGGATATCCTCATTTCTGATTCAATCACGCAAAGAGAGATTTCAAACCATAGCTCGCTCCATCGCCATGAGAGGGATTGTAGGGAATTTGTCATATTGCGGGCTGGCAAGCTTTAATGATAATGGTACTCTGTAACGATCATCATCTGATTATTATTAAATAAATAATAATTTATCGGGGAGCTACAGCTTTACGTGCTCTTTGAGTTTTGACTTCCCAATTTCGGTCTAGTATTTACTAGATTTTTTTGGAAGTAAGTAAAACTCAATATTTATACGACATTAAAACACAAAGAACTGTATGTCCGAGCTGATTTCTACAACGGCTTACTATACTTTTTATGCTGGAAAATCCATGATTGCGGAAAATTAAATTTTCCGCAGACAAAGTCACGGGCATCCGTTTTTTCTTAATATTTTTACTTCAATTGTAGGTGTTTACATTAAATTTGTTATACAAAATTATGAGCAAACATTTTCATCAGATAATTTATAAAATATTACCGCGTTAATTTATGCAAATAAGGGTCCCAGCAATTAGCTACTAGTTTTAAATGAAATAAATTAGTTTTTACATATTTAAAATTCATATTAGAAACAAAATTATAATAATTTCTCTGAATTCAACTTAAATTTATTATTATTACACTTTCAACTTTGAATAAAGTCAAAAGTTTCTAGAAGACATGAAAAAATATTAATTTGAATATTTATAGAGAATTTTATGACGCTGTATTTCAAGATAAGGCCTATTGTACATGAGCGACGAGAACAAATATACATATTTGTTCTCGTCGCTCATGTATGTCGACCGCCGACTGACTCACCCACCCACACCCACTTAAACTACTGAAGCTAGTAAAAACTGAAGTTTGGGCCATTGTTTTGTTTTCTTTTCAATCGTATAAATAAAATAAAAGAAGAATTTAAAATTACCGTGTTTTTTCAGGAGCTTATAGGTATTTACACGATATTAAAACTGTTAAAAATGTCTTTAAATTTACCGCCTTACACATAATATTGTCTTTTATTCATCATTACTCTGTATTATTGTGTCTGTGACATTAGCTGTCACTTTCAATTTTGTACTCTCTTTGGTTTTGGTTTGCATAACTAAATACTAACGTTGCTTGCTTGTTACAATTTTAATAAATAAATCCTTTTGCATCATAAATTATACAGTGTTATTTCTTATAAAATCATTATCATACAGTGTTATTTCTTATAAAATCATTATTCAATCAAACTTTTTTTTTTCATTTCTGTCTGTCTGTTTCTGAACAAAATGCAATTGTAGCAGGTACTTTCTATTGATATTATGATGATTGCTGGACACTGCAAGTGTTATTAACATACACAAAACTTGAGTTTATTGTATTAACAAACCAAACTAAAATATTGTGTTCTTTGTATATACGAGTACGTCTACTTTTGATATTAAATGGTCATTGGTCGCAGGCGTGTACGACGCCTTACATGAAAATAAATTTAAACGTCGTGGCTGTAGAAATTTTTCATTACAAATTGATTACGAGTTCACCTTTGTACAACCTTTTTGACTAATTTTCCCTTGTACCGAAGTTTTTTAGAAATAACACGTATTTCATATTAAAAATTATTTACAGTTCGTTTCATGTAGGATGGTGCATGGCAGTTCGTTTGACTCTTGAAAGTTTGCCGCGATTCACGGCAATAGTACGTATTATGAATTTGATACAGGCGACTGTCACCGTACCCATGCTATCTGAAAAACACTCTATCATACATAACATAAAGTTAGGGGTCTTGACGGCCTCCGTGGCGCAGTGGTATGCGCGGTTGATTTACAAGACGGAGGTCCTGGGTTCGAAATCCGGCTGGGCCGATTGAGGTTTTCTTAATTGATCCAGGTCTGGCTGGTGGAAGGCTTCGGCCGTGGCTAGTTACCACCGTACCGGCAAAGACGTACCGCATAGCAATTTAGCGTTCCGGTACGACGTCGTGTAGAAACCGAAAGGAGTGTGGATTTCATCCTCCTTCTAAAAACTGCTTCCATCTTAGATTGCATCATCACTTACTATCAGGTGAGATTGTAGTCAAGGGCTAACTGGTAGAGAAAAAAAAAACAAAAAAGGGATTTTGGAGTTGGACAGACTCACGTTTAAAAGTTGTTAAACTTAACTTAAACATGTTATTTACAATAACATTATTAAGTTAATTGACTAGATTCCACGACAGCATACTCGTAACATGATCTTTAGTCACTTGCTTCCAGCGGCTCTCTGCAACCCGCTTGATATCGTATAAATGTTTGTAACCACGAAAAGTTAAGCTTAAAATCATTAAACGTCATTTACGAAACAGCCCTTAATACACCCAATCAGCACTAAATCTTACAACTCTTTGGCAAAAGCCGTGGCAGTTTAAAGCCGAAAAACGTATAAAAAATCAAGAACACGCCAGCAAGCCCGTGATAAATCGGCCGGGCTTATTATTTTTGCCCATTTAAATTACGAATAGCCCCCATTTTTTTGTGCAGTCGAGATTTTTGGCAGCCTGCCGATTTCTGTGGTACACAGGGTGAGATTTTGATAGGGGTCAGTGGGAAGAATTCAATAAAATCGGTCTCTAAATCTATTTCTAAATCGGTTTACAATTCAACATATTTTTTTATTTATTGTTTTATAGATAATTAATCAGGTTTCATTGGTGAATAATATAAATCGTAGTTTAGTGAATAATAATCATAAATATAGTATAATAATCTTGTTTAATGTTTCTTTTGGATATCCAGATTTTATAGCGGGGAAATGGGTAAAGCAACTGTAGGATAGATATTACATATCAATAGACTTTATTTCAATGAAAAAAGAATAATTAAACTTATCGAAAAACCTAAATATATAAAAATCAATATTTAAGACGAGATGTTTTGACGACAGTATTATCTACAGTAAAATTATAAGCTGAAGAGTTTGTTTGTTTGTTTGAACGCGCTAATCTCAGGAACTACTAGTCAGATTCGAAAAAAATACAGACAATATCTCTTTATTCCTACGGGAACGGGAACCACGTCGGTAAAACCGCGCGGTGTCAGATAGTTTTTAATATGTTTAAACATGAATTAACAATTAAAAATGACTATTTATTTGACTTTTCCCAAACGACTGCTGCCAATATATCAACTGTAATTTTTAGTATAATTAATTATTATTTATATTAGGGCTTTTCCCAAATGACCGTTGCCAAAATATCACCCCGTATATATGATTTTATTTCGACCAGCCCACCGCACATTGGGGCCGTAAATCAATTTTTGCATTAAGTAATTGAATTTATGATCTGTTTATTGCAATGGGATATTGTTGTTAAGCGACTATTATTCCGTTTTGTTTGTATTTTTCATACTATTAATAATATATCTAGGATTCGAATGAAATGCCAGAATGATTTATGTTTAATTTTCAATTGGTTTCATGTTGTTATTTTTGCCAATACAAATAAATCAAATATACTACACACATTTTGTTTATTTTAATTTATAGTTTTGTTTTGTTTATTTAAATGTGTTTTTATAACGGATTTCTACCAATGTTTTTGATTTATTAAACGAATTGTAAATAAAAGTTTTCAAATCGGCGCCATTTTTTTACTTTTGTGTATGATGGTAACTCTGAGGTTAATTTGGATTTTTGAAATTAGTAGGCTGATATCGAAAAATTTTACTGGATTAAAAATGTTGCAAATTACTAATAATTATTATGTAATTATTAATTACACCTAAATAGTAATTATTTAAACCACTTAAATATGTAGCATACATCTTTCTGTGGGGAGGTCTATTTGAAGGCCAGGCCTTCCTCATAAATAGGAGAGGCGATTCGGAGTTTCGATCCACCACACTGCTCCAATGATGATTGGCGGGCTTAATAAAACATTCTCTCTAATGATATATCTCTCATATTACTAATATGATAATGTTAATAATATCTGAGACAGGTGCTATTAATAAAACATTTATCACGCTGAAACTACTGAATGAATGTAAATTAAATTTGGCACGTTTTGATACCATAATACGCAGAAAGTTGTTGTTTTTTTTTTAAATATCGTAATCCATTCCTGTAAAGTATGAAAGGCCGTTCTCTAGCACGCAAGCTTCAACATGTCCCGCCTTATCGTGCCATAAACTGTAACATGCAGTGAAATTATTAAAAAACTTTAAAAAGAGTATGAAATTGTGTTTTTTCACATTTCAGTCCTTTTACGTGGTGATTAATCATCATTACTGGTTAAAAAATAAACTTTGAAAATTAATTATGATAACTAAAGAACTAGCCAACGATAACGTTTTAAGTAAATTAGATTTCTTGACAAATTATTTCTTTATTGATCTAATTTTTTATTATTTTACAAGTGACCTTTACCCTTGACAACAATCTCACCTGATGGTAGGTGATGACGCAATCTTGATAAATGCAAAAAAAAAGGAAATTCATACTGCTTGATACAAACTCAGGCTTCTCATTAATCCATACATATTCTTTACTATAATGCATATACATGTAATGAATGTTAAAAGGTAACCCGACGGGAATCAGCCTGTATGGACTCTTCGCCGCTGCTAACTAAAGATACCTTGCTCTAATAATCCGTTACGAAACAACAATTCCACATCGCATGCTCGAATCGGTAAACAAACAATTATAAACAGTAACCTGTACTTTAGTGTACGGAATCGAATTCGGGACTATACAGTCCTGAATAAAGATACCTCGCTCCAATAATCCGCTCCGAAGCATCGCTTCCACGTCGCGTGTACTCGGGCGAGCAAACAATCATAAACAAGCGAGCTGTGTAACAGGTCGTCTGGACGCGTCGCCGGGGTGAACGGCTAGTGTAGAATAGGCCCCGCCGGGTCAATCACACCCGTCTGACGAGACACACGGACACACACTGCGGACAACAATAGGTATACATATTGCAGCCGTGATAGCCCAGTGGATATGACCTCTGCCTCCGATTCCAGAGGTTGTGTGTTCGAATCCGGTCCGGGGCATGCACCTCCAACTTTTCAGTTGTGTGCATTTTAAGAAATTAAATATCACGTGTCTCAATCGGCGAAGGAAAACATCATGAGGAAACCTGCATAGTAGAGAATTATCTTAATTCTCTGCGTCTGTGAAGTCTGCCAATCCGCATTGGGCCAGCGTGATGGACTATTTGCCTTACCCCTCTCATTCTAAAAAATGAGTTTTATTATTATTATTATTATTATTCTGAGAGGAGACTCGAGCTCAGCAGTGAGCCGAATATGGGTTGATGACAATATTAATTGATTATGAAACAGGGCTAAAACTTATCGGAGTATGCCCGACTAGTTTCAAACCCATACGGGGTCTTCAGTAATGAGCTGGTTCTTGCAACGCGGCACAATTCAAACGTTGTATCACGTGAGTTTTAGCCGTGTTTCATTATTAATTAATATGAATAACACTCACGATAGCTTACATTATAAAATATATACTTATATATGTTTAATATTTTCAACTAGCTGGCACCCTCGAAACTGTTTGCGTGAAATTCTGTTATTTACAAATCCCGCGTAAACCAATTTTTTTCCAGGATAAAAGTAGCTTATATGTAGCTCATATCTTTCTCTATTTTCCAGTGAAAGTCCCATTAGAATCGACCCAGCCATTTCAAAGGAAAACCCGGAAAAACAGACATATTCACAATAATTTTGAAGAAGCTTGATCGTGTAAATAACTATAAGCACTTAAGAAGATAATAAATTAAAGAGTTGGGATAGCCCAGTAAATATGTCCTCTGCCTCATATTCCGGATGGTGTGGGTTTAAATTCAGTCCGGGGCATGCATCTCGAAGTTTTCAGTTATACGGTGAAGGAAAACATCGTGAGGAAACCTGCATACCAGAGAATTTTCTTATTTCTCTGCGAGTGTAAAGTCTGCTAATCCACATTGGGCCAGCCTAACCCCTCTCATTCTGAGAGGAGACTTGAGCTCAGCAGTGAGCCGATCACGGGTTGATAACGACTTAAGAAAATACAGTTATTATTACAATTACAGACAGACATTTCAATTTATATGTAGTTATTGATCATATTGGATAGAAGCAGGCGTTACTTTGCGGAAGTTCATCATGATTATATAATGATTTATTTATTTTGCTATCATCCGCGAAAATTCGGCGAACCCATGCGACAACGTCACCCAGGTCCGACAAAATACTCTCTACGTACGTTTCACCCCGAAACCGGAGCATCCTCAGGAGATGTTGACTCTACAACGTGCAACTTTGCAATTGCATTGCATTGTTGTCGCATGGGTTCGCCGAATTTTCGCGGATGATAGCAAAATAAATAAATCATTATATAGTATTGATCAGTTAAAATTGCTCGCTGCACCAATCGCCTGTGTGTCCCTTATATTAGATACATAGCTATCCGAATCTCCAGACAGACAAATGAATTCGCAAGTTCTTGAAACTTGAACTTTAGCTCGAGCTTCTGGTGATCGAGTCACTTTCTGACATCTTGATATTCAATTCCAGCTCCTAATATACATGTCTCTCAGATAGATGTAATTACGGACCGAGTAACTTCATAACTTGATCGTCGTTTCAGGGGTAGATAATCGAAGCCGATACAAAGTTTTATAATATGTACGAGTATACTATATGTATTAGATATATTGACATTAGTCAGGTGTCTACAACCTTAGGATCGATGAGGTTTTAGTTGATTGGGGGTTAAAGATGATGTATGTAATATATTTTTAATTCCCCTGTGAACATTTTTTGTTTTTTATTAGGGTTCTGGTGGTAGGTAACCCTTGTAAGATCACTTTGTTGTCCGTCCTGACAGTCCTTTAATAGAATGCGTGAAGGTATTAAGTTGAAAATTTAACCGTATAATCAGGTCTCATGAAGTTGTGAAGAAATCAAACTTCTAAGTTTAAATAAGAAAAACATACGGCTCTTTATCAGCAAAATACGCTAATTTCGACACTTTCAAGGGAATCAAAGTTGGGTACTTCCCGTTGATCTCGAACTATGAAAGGCATTTAAAATCATTAAAGACCACAAGTACAACAAAACATCTCAATACTATACATTTGTAATTTAAATAATCTTAAAATTAGGGGGTCTGAAATTCGGGAAAGGTCGGCAAAACCTGCGCAATTTGACTCCTGACGAGATCTGATACATCGTTATTCTAAGTACCTAACTACGGAACCCTCGGTTGGCGAGTCCGACATGCACTTACAGTTTTTTAGTTAATGATAAGTTAACCCTTATCATTATCTAAAAAGCTACAACTGCCAACCTTTAGTAGCCAAGCGCGGCTCAGGAAAACAGGAATAAAAATAAGTTATCCCTTGACTGAGTAGTCAAGGGTGTTTCATGACGATGCAGTCTAAGATGGAAGCGGGCTAACTTGATACTTATAAAAGCCAAGGTCCGAGTCTCAGAGGAGACGCCCTTGGAGAGTCGTTTCGCCCATCTACTCAGCTTCTCTTTCCTATACAACTTCTTTTTTTATTATTATTTACAAGCTAGCCCTTGACTACAATCTCACCTGATGGTAAGTGAATCTAAAATAAAATCGTGCTAACTTGTTAGGAGATGGATGAAATCCACAGCCCTTTCGGATTCTACACGACGTCGTACCGGAACGCTAAATCGCTTGCCGGTACAAGTTTGTCAGTAGGGTGGTGTAGCCACGGCCAAAACCTCCCACCAGCCAGACCTCAATCGGTCCAGCCAGGGATCGACCCCAGGACCTCCGTCTTGTAAGTCCACTGTGCACACCGATGTGCCACGGAGGCCTTCAAAACTTTGTTATATGCTAAACTAATATTACACATAGGAAAGTACATGACGTTTGTTTACTACTTATGCAGAATTATGCGCATCAGTGCAATGATGTTATCAAATAAAACACGTTTACGATCCTAATAGTAATATAATAAAATGAAATTGCCCCTATTAAGAACGACCCGGCCTATAAATGGAACCGGAATGGCCTTCCTAGATGACGCTGGAGTTTGTTTAATAGGTATGTCTACTCTATGGAATATATCTATTCTCTTTACTCTAGTGTAACTCTGTGACTTCGTTATTTATTCATATAACGTCTAGAATAATTATTATTATTAATCTTATATATAAAAACATTTCAATTAGGTACATCTGTGAGTCGTATAATCCCAGTGGACCTCTGCCTTCGAATCATAGGTTCGAATCCTTTCCGGGGCATGCATCTGCAACTATTCAGTCATGTGCATTTTAAAAAATTAAATATCACGTGTCTGCAACGGTGATGGAAAATATATCGTTAGGAAACCTCCATACCTGAGAATTTTCTTAACCTTAATATATAAATGCGAAAGGTCATTCATCACGAAATCTCGAAAACCGCTTGATGCACAAAGATGAAATTTGGCAGGAAGGTAGCCTACAGTTAGTGGGTATCCGCCATGAACGGGCCGACACGACAGGGCCGGATTAAGGGGTTTTTCCCAAGTTTGTATAAAATACCTTCATTGTCTGTGCTACAAACTGGAAATTTGGTAAGGATGTGTTAATAAAAAATGCAAAAATATTAAAAGGGGTGAAATAGGAGCTGATTTGAATTTTACATCGATTTTCACGCGGACGAAGTCGCGGGTATCCGCTAGTTCTCTATATGTCTAAAAATGTTGCAAATATAATATTTGTATCATCGTAGTCAAACTTTTATACGGAAAAAATTGCATCGACCGCAAAACAAGGAGGGTGCTTAATTTCTGCTTACGGCGCTCCCGAAAAATTCCAGATTTCGCTAAATCAAACCCCTAAAGGGGTGAATTTGAATTAAGGGGTAGTATAACCCTTTCTTGTTTTTTAGATAATCGTTTCCGAGCGAACGGTGAGTGCTTCAGACTTAAATCTAGCTAAAAATTATAAATGCGAAAATTTAGATGGATGTAAGTATACAGAGGGATGTTTGTCATTGAGATGTTATCAAGTCTTAATGGCCGAATAAAAAATTGGTATAGTTATAGTAATAGATTGCCATGTTTCTCCATGGTGGCATAGATGGTGAAAAACTGCAATGGGATAGATTATCACGATGGTATCAAGGTGACTTAGAGGGTTTAGAGTGATCATGTTTATCTATCACTATCAGATGTAAATGATAATATACAGGGTCGTCGTCTTGCCGTGGGAAATGATATGCGTTATACCCTGAACGTATGAACATTTATTAGCAATTTGACATTTTACTTATACCATTTATAACAACAAACGTTACCGTAGCCTAATGGACTAGCAGCGCCATCTAGTAATAGATTATAAAACTAAAATTATGATTTTAGTTTAATCGAAATTAGACAGATAGTGATCGGGACCGTAAGTTAACGTGCTTTTATTGATTTACTAGCGGACGTCCGCGAATTCGTCCGCGTGGAATTCTGTTTTTCACAAATCCCGCGGAAGCAATGGATTTTTCCGGGATAAAAAGCAGCCTATATAAAATCTATTTACATTCCAAATTTCAGCCAAATCGCTTCAGTAGCCGCAGCGTAAAGGAGGAACAAACATACACACACACAAACTTTTGCCTTTATAATATTAGTGTGATTTGTACCTACACTACAATAATAAAAACGAGACCAGTAGAGCCAGTATAGAAAGAAAAAAGCAGGGTACAAAAATACACAACAGGATACAGAGCTATCTCATCTCTATCTCTATCAGGGACGACCAATCAATATTTCTTAGCCCGAACCAGAAATTTATTTATTTAAACCCATTTTTTATTTTATAATATAATTTTTTTAATATTTAACAAACTGCAACCTACTTTATTCCAGTTACTCCACTTTAAAGTGCCCATTTCTCGCCGAAAAAAATTATGTATTTAAAAAAAAGATTAACAGCCATGTCTTTTTAAATACTACAAAGTGTGAACCCATCAAACACCAAACGGCAATAACATTAATTAGCTTACAAAGCATCCACCCTTTATCCGTCATCGGTCGACCTGGTTGCTGCACCTGAGAGTCATTAAACGATTTCAACAAAGCGAAACCAAATTAATGTCATGTGTGTGAAGTACTGTGCGATCGGATTTTGTGGGACTTTTCCTGGTTCAAACTTCAAAACCATTGCATACTAGGCGTTATTAAAACTCGAGTGCATTTACTATTGTAATTGTAATCATCATAAGCAACCCATATTCGGCTCATTGCTGAGCTCGAATCTCCTCTCAGAATGGCCAATAGTCCACCACGCTGGCCCAATGCGGATTGGCAGACTTCACACACGCAGAGAATTGAGAAAATTCTCTGGTATGCAGGTTTCCTCACAATGTTTTTCCTTCACCGTTTGAGACACGTCATATGTATTTTCTTAAAACTACAGATAGTTATGATATTATAATTCAAGCCGTGGAAATACAGGGTTTTGTTATTATAACAAACAAAGTAGGGATATGCATTCATGTTTCGTTTTAATAGTTTATCGCGTGGTAACCCTAACTATGATTAACAGCCTAAACGAACTGTATACTGACTCTATTGTAATTGTTTTGTTCATAATAAAATTAGTCTTTCATTTCACACCTCGATACTCTCAGCACTGGTTTACAACCCTTTGTGATGTTTAACAATTCATTATAAACTCTACAGTTAATAACATAAGGTTAATTTTAGCATGTAGTGTTTAGTTGTAAGTGTAGGAACTAATTTGAATGTACTGCATAGTCCGATTGGCATCTGACCGTATCCTGCGAGTGATGGACTGATCTAATTTAGTGTAATAATTGTTAATGCCATGAGTATTATTAATAATTGTTAATTAGCGGTAGTTTCAGATCTCTGATTTATTGTTTTGATCAAATATAATTTAACTGATGTAATATGAATGGTCTTATAGGTGGTTCTTGTGTTTATCTTTGAATAATAAAATTTTAGAACGAGAGTCTTCGACAGCCACACCTTCCTCATTTGTACAAAGGTTTAAAAAATTATATATATTTTTTAATTTCATTGTCTTTTAAGGCTGAAATTTTGTCGACCCATGCCATACAACCATAGGCACTATATACTTACCCCATTTAGGGTTCGTTTGAAAACATTCGAATTGTGCGTTTTGCTTATGGTTACCATGCCTTACCTATAGTAGGGTCGACTAATTCTTCCTTAAAAAACAAATAAATTAAAAAGTTATAAAATTTTTAATAATGATGATGATGATAATGATGATGAAATACGATGTCGTGAAGAAACCGAAAGGGGTGTGGATTTTTATCCTACTCCTAGCAAGTTAGCCCGCTTCCATCTTAGATTGCATCATCACTTAATATCAGATGAGATTGTAGGCAAAGTCTAACTTGTAAAAAAAAAGGAAAGAAAGCGGTCTGGCTATTGCAGACTTTCGTTCTATAGATAAAAAAATAAGACGGTGCCCGTAACATATTTACCTAGGAGTGAACGAATCGAATGAATGATTGAATGTCTGAGGGATCTGTTTACGGAGTCCGATAAACGAAACCGGGATAAATAAAACATCCGCCTATTACGGCGCGACAAGGCGGTCGCATGAATAATTCAGGGTATAATCGCCGCGAAAAGATCAAAGGCTTGCGAATGCGTAATTCGGTATTGAACGAGTGAATGGTTATGCCAGTGAGGTGGTTTAACTCTAGAGTGCTTGTGTCCAACAAACCACAGGCATGTCTCTCAATAAGTTCAAAGATTTTATTAAACGCAAGCATATAGAAACGCTCATACGTTCGTTTCACGTTCAACGTCTTATATATCATAGTGAAGAAAAGAAAAGGAAAAACCTGCCTTAGGTTTAACCAAGGCCAGTTTGGAAGCCTCGTAAATTTAATTCTAAGTTTTCGACTAATTATCATCACCATTATCTTATAATATTAGTACCTGACCTTTCGAAAGTGCTTGTAAATTAAGCCTAATTGAAATAAATGAATATTGTCTATTGACTATTAATATCTATCTGTCGCAGGAAAACGTCTCATTGGTGTTGGTTAACACCAGTGAGGCGTTTTACCTCTAGAGTGCTTCTGACCAACCTCTAATACCTCTCTGTATTAATGAATATCAAAGGCTAAATTAATGCCTTATTCGTAATTGAACGAGTGGATGGTTGCACCAGTGAAGTGATTTATTTCTAGAGTACCTACATCTAACAGACAGTAATATCTACTATGTAATAGAAAATCAGTGCGGTATTTAATTAGTAAATGGTTATACCAGTGACAGTCAGAAGTACTCTAGAGGTAAACCACTGACCTCTAGAGTACTTCTGACCAACAGTATCCTATACCTTTATATTCTATTTATAATCATCATACTTTCATATATATATCAGCATACTTTAACGTCCCACGTCTTCTTCTTTTTTAAACTAACTAACAATGCTAACAGAATGTTAATGATAATGATCAGGACCTTAATCATAATGATCAGGCTCAACGAGATTCTAACACCACCAACTTCCCAACTCCAGGCTGAAAATGTTAACTGAAAACTTAGAAAAAGACTCGCTATCTCATAGCCCAATTTGGGATTCAAGCCCAGGACCACGTGATCTAAAACTAGATAGATTATCCACTAGACAAACGAGGCAGTCCAGGGGCCGATACATAATTCGGTATTGCATAAACGATAATGCCAGTGAGTTGGTTTATATTATTGGTGGTTATAGAACTCTAGATTATCTCTACCAATGATAAATAATTGATTTCGCAACCTTTCTGTCAGTTGATAGTGCTTTGGTTTTTATACTAAGCGATTATACTGTCCAATATGATACAGAGTAAAAACCGCCAGAAATGTGAGTACACTAGCTGACGCCGCGCGGTTTCACCCGCGTTGCCTTAGAAAAATGGTGATAATATATACCCTTTAGCCTTCCTCGATAAATTGGCTATCTAAAACTGAAATAATTTTTCAAATCGGACCAGTAGTTCCTGAGATTAGTTATTAAATGTTATATAGATTAGTTTAAGCAGACGAACAATCAAACTCTTCAGCTTTATAATATTAGTGTAGTTCTATCACATTTTAATTGCCCCGCTGACTTCATCGTTAGTTGACATTAGGTGAGATATTAAGTCAATGGTTTGGAGTCTGCCGACACAGATATAGAAACCAATATGAAAAACAATATTTCCAAGCAAACATATCAATGCAGCAAATTACATGAACGGTAAACCCGTCACAAAGAAAATTATATAATAAAAAAAAAATAAGGACTGATTTCAAACAAAGAATGTAGATGCAAAGGTTAGTTATAAAGTTCTTTGTCCCAAAGTAATTTAATATTGAGTAAGCGATGATTGCGGTATGGAAGTGTGTCAAAATTATTCATTTTCTTAGAAGACATTACAATTATCTTGATAACCGTAAGCATGTAAGGCTATTCGACGAAACGTCCTAAGGTGCTTTCTCAAAGAGCTAAAGAGCTACAAGCACCGCCCGCACTTTTTCCGTGTAACACAAATCAATTATCAAAGCTACCCAATCTCTTATGACATGATATATATTTCCAAAATAACTATCATAGAGTGATTAGTGATCGATACTGATGCCACTAGGTGGACCGAGGACATCAAGCGGATTGCAGGAAACCGCTGGATGCTGGCGGCTCGAGATCGTTATGCTTGGAGATCCATGCAAGAGGCCTATGTCCAGCAGTGGACGTCCATCGGCTGAAAATGATGATGATGAAGACTGATGCCAGAAATATGTTCGTTATAGAAACTAAAACTACTCCACGGATTTTAACAAAACTTAGTGCAGTTATTCTTCATACTCCTGGGCAGGCTATAGTATACTTTTCATCACGCTACGGTCAATAGGAGCAGAGCAGTGAAGGTAAATGTTGGTAAAACGGGTGAACTTACTCCATTGTTACAGCGATACTACTGTACGGGCTGGATTTAATTTGCCATGTACGATCTTACATAAAAAAAAAACTATAAGCAAAGTAAGGCCAACGAAATATTTAGAATATTATAGCGCTCGAGCTTCCTCGACTCGTGAGCATCTACCTTAACATTCGGCGAACGTGCTAACGAACACTTTGTCAGTCAGTAGCTTTTCCATCATAAATTAAATACTTGGAAACGAGCGGTTCATAAAAATATTAATAGCACTTTTTGATGGAAAACATATTCGTGTTTTAATATGAGCACTCAATTATAATTTTATTATCCGCTTACGAAAGGGTTTATGCTTTTAAAAATAATATCTATTTGTTCATAATCACATTATTATTATAAAAAATGTAAAATTGAGTATGTTTGAACACATTAAGTATATCCGATTTACCGATTATAACAAAATATTTAGTACAGAGTTTTAAGGCAGAGAGATAATGTTTTATAGTAGTCGCTAAGCAATATACAGGGATGGCTTATCAAAAATAACTTAAATAAATAAATTAATTAAAAACGAGGCTAAATAAATAAACACAAACTAAATTTTTTTTTTTTTATTGCAAAATCCCTCCGATATCGGAAACAGTTTCCGAAGGTTTGGTGACTGAATTTCTCGAAGTCGCGGAAGTTTCGTAGTTATATCAATAAATTAAAAAGATTCACTACATAAGTAATTTTGGCTGGAGGGAGGCTACGGCCGTGGCTAGTTACCACCCTATCGGCAAAGACGTACAACGCCAAGCAATTTAGCGCTGCGAGATGCCGTGTAGAAACTGATAGGAGTGTGGATTTTCGCCCTACTCCTAATAAGTAACCCGCTTCCATTTTAGAGTGCATCCTCACTTATAATCAGGTGAGACAGTGATCAAGGTCTTCCGAACCGGTGGTAGAATATTTACAAATAGTCAACTTACGTTTCAAAAGTGCTTGTAAACTGATCTTACCTACTTGAAATATATATTTTTTGGCTAACTTCTGACGGCCTCCGTGGCGCAGTAGTATGCGCAGTGGATTTACAAGACGGAGGTCCTGGGTTCGATCTCCGGCTGGGCCGATTAAGGTTTTCTTAATTGGTCTGGCTGGTGGGAGGCTTCAGCCGTGGCTATTTACCACACTACCGGCAAAGACGTACCGCCAAGCGATTTAGCGTTCCGGTACGATGCCGTGTAGAAACCGAAAGGGGTGTGGATTTTCATCCTCCTCCTAACAAGTTAGCCTGCTTCCATCTTAGATTGCATCATCACTTACCATCAGGTGAGATTATAGTCAAGGGCTAACTTGTAAAAAAAATAAAAAAAAAACTTGGTTAAAATAAAAAAATACTTTCATTTTAAGTTTTCAGCTGTGATTATCATAGCATGACGTTTTGAAAGTGCTTGTAAACTAAGCCTAACTAAAGTTAATGAATTTTGACTTTGACGCTGATTTTGGCTGAAAATCGTTAAAACCTCTCAGTGTGTAGAAGGCTTTACTGAAGATCGTTGGCCAGGCGTCCTCTGCAGCTCACAAGGGTACCATTGTAGGTCATTAGTCAACTGAGGTGCAGAATACCTACCAGGTTGTTTGAACTATAACTGGGACGTTAACAGTGTTAATTTGAAATGTCACACGAACATCAAATTAAATATTTTTTTATTTAAAAGAAACCTTATACTTTTTAAATGTGACTAATTTTATATTTTCTCATAAACTATGCTTAAAACAGTGGCGTATACAAGGGTTTTAGTAACTGCTTCATTGGTCAAGTTGTTAGCGAATGTGACTGCGAATTACACAGTTCTAGGTTCAATTCCTGGGACAGGCTTTGAAGTATTGAGCTTTATTTCTATTTTTGTATTAAACGCAAGCTTTTGGGAAAGGCTTATTATAGTGTTAATGATTATATTAGTGATAAAAAAGGTTGGTGTTAAACTGTAACATACGACTGTGTGTTTAGTTTTAAATAAGTTAGTTTTAAATGGTGGTAAACCAAAAAAAATACCTTGGCTGAGTTTGTTGTGGTCTCTTCTCGGAACAAGGCGCGTTTGGAACCCTCGTAACTTTGATTTTAAGTTTTCGACTATTATTACCACCATTTGATTAAATTAAATTATGACATAATCTTGATCTAAGACTAATTGAAATAAATTAATTTTGACTTTGAATTTATTCTCAGCCTGACCCTGACTTCAGGGACCCAAACCTCAAACGGGCACGCTCCGCAGCGTTGGCGGAGGTAGGTAATACTAAATTCCTCTCTTACCAGTCTGCAGAAAATGATTTTTTGGTAGGTAAATCAGTGCTCGGACAAGGTGTTTTTAAAACATTCATGGCCTCAGTCATATACGACACTTCAAAATTAACCAGTGTGGATGCTAAAATTTTCCTAGTTAATTCCTCCGTGGCGTGGACCGAAGGCAAGAACGCTGGTAAACTACCGTCAGGAATTTCGCAAATTTTGCTATCGCCTGTTGTAACACTCGGTCACATTTAAAATTTTACATTTGAATTTTACATAATTTTGTCAATTTGTTCCAAAGCAGGCAAATTTTATTCAAAAATTGGGATGATCTTAGACAATAAGTAAATTTGGGGACGAAAAGACAATATCGGATAACAGTGAATGCAGAAATTAAATTAAATTAAACAAATAATATGTTCCTTTTATGTTCGTTCGTTATCAACCCATATACGGCTCACTACTGAGCTCGAGTCTCCTCTCAGAATGAGAGGGTTTAGGCCAATAGTCCACCACGCTGGCCCAATGCGGATTGGCAGACTTCACACACGCAGAGAATTAAGAAATTTTCTGGTGTGCAGGTTTCCTCACGATGTTTTCCTTCACCGTTTGAGACACGTGATATTTAATTTCTTAAAATGCACACAACTGAAAAGTTGGAGGTGCATGCCCCGGACCGGATTCGAACCCACACCCTCCGGAATCGGAGGCAAAGGTCTTATCCACTGGGCTATCACGGCTCTTTCCTTTTATGTATAAGATTACTAATCTAAAACTAATATCCGTTCTAGTCCCACTTAAAATTATGCGTCATAACCATAAATACAGGTAATTAGGTAGCCTAGGCACCGATCTAGGTCACACGTCGATCTATTTTATAATAATTATTATTTATCATTGTATCGTATTGCGCATCGGCGATGCAATTTCAAAACACCTACCACTTATTGGTCATAAGCCGAAGAGATTTAATAGGTAGAGTGGCTAATTCACAGAAAAATTGTTTCCAGACCTCTCAGTTTTGCATCACTGCTGGACATGAGCCTCATGGAGAACGTGCCGTCAAATGCGGTCATCTGCTATTCACATACAACCTTTTTCCAGTCTCTTCTTAGGGTCGATTGCTAGTTATTGAACTGGAGAATGACTTGGTAATTTAGTATTTCAAAAGTCGGCTCTGATTTATTATTTTCAAAAGACCGAGGTTATCAACTGCAAACAGCAAATTGATTCTATTTAATTTAATCTGAATCGGTGATGGTGGTCTATTAAAGCATACATGACAGATTGGCTTCAGAAACTAAATTAAATTATGTTCTAAGTAGTTTAGTCAGTCTTTAAAAAAATGTCTAGATTTTGTCAACTCTCAATGATTATGCACGAATTCAGTTATATAAGATGCAATTAATAAATCACGCTAAGTATATACATTTAAATTACGATAAATTATATGTGCATTTTTTTTTAATTTAAAGGCAGTTCAAATATTCTGTCATTAATTATATCACTGGATGTATTTGAATGGTCAGTGAAAACAAACATTTTAAGAACAAGAAAATAAATATTTTTACAGTGTGTATTGCTTTATCCTATCTGTAAAATTTAAATATCATTGTCATAAGTGCATTCAGGAAACTAATTCGTGCTTACAAAAATATTACTTAATATAATAGCTGTAAAGTCGATATTCGGTTTGCGTTCGTTTTTTATCGACTACCGCACTTATTAAACAATTCAAGGCTGAATCCCTGACCCTTTTGCCTTAATACGCTAAAAGGGTTTTAACTCGTCGTTTCATACAATTATTACATTTTTCTTTGTTATTAGTATAACTTATTACATTAACCTAAACTAATATTACAAATGCAAATGTTGCTGTAAGCACCATGCCTATTTCTGCTACTAAGCAGTATTGCTGTATCAGTCATCATTATAAACCCATATTCGGCTCACTGCTGAGCTCGAGTCTCCTCTTAGAATGAGAGGGGTTAGGCCAATAGTCCATCACGCTGGCCCAATGCGGATTGGCAGACTTCACTCAGGCAGAGAATTAAGAAAATTCTCTGGTGTCAAGTTTTCCTCACGATGTTTTTTCTTCACCATTTGAGACACGTGATATTTAATTTCTTAAAATGCACACAATTGAAAAGTTGGAGGTGCATGTCCCGGACCGGATTCGAACCCACACCCTCCGGAATCGGAGGCAGAGGTCATATCCACTGGGCTATCACGGTATCAGAATAAATTGCGTTATTGCCAGTGTAATTACAATCACATGAGGCTTAGCATACAGACAGGGCTGCCTTTTTGACCTTGGTCTTTATCACCAGACCCCTAATTAAAATCACAACCCATCTAGGTAGAAATTTCTCATCAGTACAAGTTAATCAAGCCCAAACACTTGGTAATTACTGCAAATCGTTGAGGAGTCCCCTCGTCTGTAGTTTGTCTCCATCATCAGATCGATTTCGAACCTTCATCAAATTGTTGTGCTTAAAAATACTTAACAAAAAAATTGACGAACAGGCTAGTCATCTTATTATTTTTGAAAGAAAATCTCGATTTCTCCAGGTTTCCACCATCAGATCCTGACATGATATGATAATGAAACTATAAGAAATTGTAATGTTGTCATCAATTGTAAATTATAACATTGTATGATTTTTTTTTAAAAGAGCATCTTTTGAGTTTTTTTCCGGTTTCTTCTCAGCAGAACCTGCCTTCCGAACCGGTGGTGGAATCTTTACAAACAACCAACTGAGGTATCAAAAGTGCTTGTAAACTGAGCCTACTTGAAATAAATGAATTTTGAATGTTGATAAATATGGGACCACATGGAGAGTATACCTCATAAAACAAAAATAAAGATTTTTTTAAATCAGTACAGGCGTCTTCGAGTAATCGGTGTACATACATAAAAAAATCATACGAGTCAAATTAAAACCTTCTTCTTTTTGAAGTCGGTTAAAAACCTTTCAGCCGCTGTTAAAAGTGATTGATCCACAAAAAAACCAGTACAGTCTGGTTCATAATTACAACAAAGCTACATAATATGTAGGTAGTGATATAAGTTCAGTGCACCTTTATTAGCAATACATCAGAAGCGAACATGTGTTAGTGACAAACCGTTCCGCGCCACTTACCGTCGCGAGGACCTTGTCGCAGGGCTTTGACACAATTCCGTTTTGTTCAAACTGCATTTTTCCGCGAAACAAATGACAAAGGCGAAATGACCGTGCCTAATTAAAGTGGAAACATACGGAGCGATATAGCATACTGGCGCGTGGCGTTTAGACATCGTTTTTTTTATACTATTTAGAATATTCACATTGTTATCGTTATTTTTTCACACCAATAATAATTATGATTATAAACAAAGATATTTTTTTAAAAAAATATATGAAAACTGTTCACTTGTTCAGATATTTCTCTTCTCTAATGCAGCTAATGAAGAAAGACGGAGGCAAATTACAAATCATTTGGTAACCTACAAGTTCGCTGTTTAGGAAAACATCCACTTTATTTTTTACATTTTATAAGCCAGCACTTGGCTGCAATTATGCCTGATAATAAGCGATAATTAAAGTAGTCTCTTGATAAAATGATAGGTATCCACTTTGCAGGACAAATGGAAACAGAAGAAATCTAAACGTGTTGTACGAATATTATTGTAATGTAGACGTCAAAAAGCTTATGTTCATTCAATCTATTGTAACGTTTTAGAACAAAACGTCGGTCCGTATCGCACCACAACAGAAATGATACGATATTCGGAATATGACAATGCGCTTTCGAGAATCGTGAGATGCGTCTGACGGAACTGTGCTGTGAAATCGACGTTGAGTACAAAGGGAGTAGGTATTGTGATAGGTATTTTCATTTTAATGACTTTTCGAACTCATTTATATTTATCATCCTACTGATGAAGGATGGTTATGTTATTTGAGCGTATGCCTCGTTGGTCCATTGGTTAGCCTATACGGTTTCGGGTTTTAAGGTTCTAGATTCGAGTTTTAGGTGAAGCTCTTCAAACTTATATTGAGCATTGTCTAGTTAACACCAGTGGCTAATTACAACCCTATCGGCAAAGACGTACCGCAAAGCGATTTAGCGTTCCGGTACGATGTCGTGTAGAAACCGTGGTGTAGATTTTCATCCTGCTCCCAACAAGTTAGCCCGCTTCCATCCAAGATTGCGTCATCACTCATCATCAGGCGAATTAATAGTCAAGAGCTAACATGTAAATAATAAAAAAAAGTGGAGGAAAGAGGAGGAGGAAAAATGGAGTTAAAACCACCACGCATCTACAAAGCGGATTGCCAATAAGATCTGTATAATATAAAATACCCAAACACTGGTCAGTAAACACATAACGGTTACTAATAACCCTAATTTGCGACCGTTCACAAATTCGTCGCGCCAAACACCGCGCATATAATGAAACCATAATTCCGTCTGTACGCATCGTTTTTCAAACCAATGCGTTCGTCATGCAAATGCAATGATCCCACCAAATTGGCAAAGGGTGAACTGGTAAAATAACTAATTTTATTAAAGCGATTGTGAGTATTTGATTGTAATACTAATTAATATTTAACGCTAAAGAGTTTTTTATTGTTTGTTTAGTTGAGTGCGCTAATCTCAGCTTGAGAGAATAAAATAATATTTGCCATGCCTTTTAAATATGACCAATATTTCTGACCTCCTTCAATTAGTCGGAAAAGACTGTGTTATGAGTAGGTCCGATAATAGTCTAACGGGTGGGGATCGAACGCGGGATGGAGGTTTGAAAAATAATTGTATAGTATTAATACTCTGCGACAAATACGAGATACATACGAGATACAGACGAATACAATGAAAATTGTGGCAAAAAAAGGGAAAAACTATTACTTTTTAGAGCTGCATTGCGTGAACGGTTAAAGTTACGCAAAATATATAGACTATTCTGAGGCTATTAATGGACTATTGTCGTATTGATGACTTCTAACCAATGTTTTCTACTTTTTTGAGAGAAAGGGAATTATTGGTTATATTTTCAATTATTGGATATTTTTTATTTAAATCATAATATGGCAATATAAAAAAAACAGTCGTGACTTTGTGTTGTTTTATGCATCTAATTGATTGTTGGATTAGCGTGTACTTGTGTTCGTGCTTACACTTCGTCGTTATCAACCCATATACGGCTCACTGCTGAGCTCGAGTCTCCTCTCAGAATGAGAGGGGTTAGGCCAATAGTCCACCGCGCTGGCCCAATGCGGATTAGCAGACTTCACACATGCAGAGAATTAGGAAATTCTCTGGTGTGCAGGTTTCCTCACGATGTTTTCCTTCACCGTTTGAGACACGTGATATTCAATTTCTTAAAATGCACACAACTGAAAAGTTGGAGGTGCATTCCCCGGACCGGATTCGAACCCACACCCTCCGGAATCGGAGGTAGAGGTCATATCCACTGGGCTATCACGGCCTCGCTTACACTTATGCACTTTAATATTCCCTACGTATAAAATATGTCCATTCTTTTATATGAAGTTGACTGCTAAGGCCGGAATCCAATCGGGAAGACATTATATTATTATGAAAGCAAAGAGCGGCCCCTAAAATTCCGTCTATTTAAAATGGCGTCTCCCTATACAAAAGACGGGCCCTTTTCACATAGCATAAAGAATATTGTGCTGAAGAAATAGCAAAAGAACTAATGTTATTATTGTGATTTCAAAAGGCCACTAGTACTCGGACGGTGACAAACACGTCTCAATAAGCGCGCCCTACGCCCGCCCGCCTTCTGTCGGCAAGTAGGGTTGGCACTTTGAATAGACATATTTTATTGCCGGCTCTTATCAACAGAGCCTGTCTTCTGAACTAATGGTCATCGTCGTCATCAACCCATATTCGGCTCACTGCTGAGAACGATTCATCTATCAGAATGAGAGGGGTTAGGCCAATAGTCCACCACGCTGACCTAATGCGGATTGGAAGACTTCACATACGCAGATAATTATGAAAATTCTCACGTATGCAGGTTTCTTGACGATGTTTTTCTTTCACCGTTTGAGACACGTGATATTTATAGGCTATCACGGCAGTGGTAAAGTCTATTAAAATAAAATACTTCAAAATTGACGTTTCAAAAATGCTCGTAAACTAGAAGCCTTAATAATTGTCATAAATCAAAATACAAAATAACTGTAGGTACCTTGATTTTTGATAATGATGCAAAAATGCTAGAGAAAAGATATCAGACAGTAAGATGCGCGCCACAACTTTATGAATGAAGACAAAATGATTATATTGTCGACCAATAACGCCTAACCGGAAATATTGATTTCTGAGAGATAAGGTCATCTTTAAACTCCAACAAACAGCACCACTGAAAATGGAA
Source organism: Bicyclus anynana (assembly GCF_947172395.1). Classification (NCBI taxonomy): domain Eukaryota; kingdom Metazoa; phylum Arthropoda; class Insecta; order Lepidoptera; family Nymphalidae; genus Bicyclus; species Bicyclus anynana. Next base: position 1,110,486 of record NC_069102.1, read on the forward strand.
GCAACTTAACATAATGAAGCCCATTTTTTTTTTAATTATTGACAATTTTGATAGATGTACAAGTTCGTTCTTAAGTCTAACAGTTTCTACGCTTCATCATACTGGACCATTATAGCCTCACTCAAAGCCTACTTACCAGCTAGACGCAAGCCAATTACTATTTACAAAATATGAAATACTAAATAGACCCAAGCGGGAAATCGGAACCCGGTCGTCGTCTCTTTAAAACCATAGCATTTCCATAGCGTCAGAGAGGTATAAGATCTATACGAGTATAGTCACATAGATTGTTAAATAAAATCCTGTCAAAATTAATTAAAAATTAAATAATAAAATAATCTCTAACATTGCCAGCCCTGGCGACCGGTGTTAGCAGTCTGCACTTTTAATATCTCTTTATTTCCCATCCGTACAAGAGAGTGTTGTGTGTTTGTCTTTTGTTCAGCGATCGTCGACTGCCAACACGGAATCTTTTTCTCTAGCGACATTTATAAGAGAAAAAGAATTTTTATAACAAGGCGCCTCTTGCGAATAAATAAAGTAGGTATTGTTACTTTGAACTACGACTTTGCTTTTTAACTTTTACTTACAAACGGAGCGTTGCCGAAAGATTGTATGTCTGTCGGTTTTTTAATAGATTATTTTGAATAGTATCATCATCATCATCATCATCATTATCAACCCATATTCGGCACAAGAGGGGTTAGGCCAATAGTCCCCCACGCTGGCTACGCTATACAGGGTGATTCGGACTTTAGTGCGGACATTTTTTTTCGTGGTTCTGTATCATTAATAGAACATAAATCTACAAACAGTTCGATACATTTTATGTAATTTTTTTTTTCAATTTATGTCTCAGAAATAACAAAATAATGGACACATTCCCAAACAAACTGCGCAACTGCTGGCGGCACTTTGTAAGACGCCGACAAAGAAATACCGGCAGTAGTCATATCGCTTCGGCTTCGGCCGACGGGGGTGGCAGGGGTGAGGGGATCGAAAAATCCCTGAGGACGCCTGCCGAATTGCCGATGGGCGACCAGTGACAGACAATCTGCCGTCGCTTGCGCATTTAAGTCGAATCATCCTTTAATGCAAAAGTTTGCGTAATAATAATCATCATTTGTATTTCATTATTCCAATCGAAAGTTTATAATTTTTATTATTACTACGCATTATTGATGGTCCTAAGCCCAATAAAGTATGAAGGGAAAATCGATACTCAACTCAAAAGTGACGACCTTTAATTATTATAAAAAATAATAGGTACAAAAATAAACGTAGAAAGGTCAACGGCCCTCGGCGCGGGCGCTCGCTAACCTAGTACCTACCAGCTGATTTTGTAGTTGCCTATTACTGTGCTATTACTTAGTACAGCGATAGGGTGACCCTCAAATTCTGTTTAAATGTTTAAACTTTAGCTAACGATAACTTTGTTATTGTTGAGTTAAAAAAAAAAAGAAAAAATACGTGTTCATTAAATTTTGTTTATGTACAAAATATAAAAATATCCGTACTTGAAAAAATTTCTTCCTGTATAATGTAAAAAAAAACATAAATAACCCAATAAGAATTTTTTATATTTAAGTTATACAATTACATATAATATATTGTTTTAAAACACCTTCATAGACCTTCTTCAAAATTCACTCATTGGGAGTATACGAGTATAGACCCATTTGAGCAAATGAAAATTTCACCATATTCACACTAACACAGGTATTAGTACTCGTATCTCAATTCTCAGATCACCATTCATCTTAAAGCAAGCATGTCTAAGCCCCAAGGTGTAATTCTAGGTAAAGTTCAGCTGCCTCTGTTTACTCGATTACGTACTCGTATATTCGACTTCGTCTGAAGAGCTTTGTGGCCACCGTCTCCACATTAGGAATCTATTAGGAAATCGAGTAATAAGTTTGCGGTAGGTAAGCGAATACTGAAATTTGCCTAATGTGAAGCGCAATTTAGTTCGATATTCGCTCGCTATGTACTATGGAATAGTTTTAAGATGTTCCAGTCTACAGTTTTTGAGGTAAGATTCACGTTTGAGATAAATCTTATTTTATGGTAAGTTTAAATATGTTTTAACATGAGACACGCTTGGCTACAAAATGCCTATTTAATTATGTTTTATGATACTAAAGCTATAAGAATCAAAAAAAGATCACAACAGTCTATCTAAAGACTAAATAAATTCTAAAATTGCCAATATTTAAACGCTGAAATAATAGTATCATATACCATATACCGGAGGTCCTGGGTTCGAGCCCCGGCTGGGTCGATTGAGATTTTCTTAATTGGTCCAGGTCCGGCTGGTGGGAGGCTTCAGCCGTGACTGGATGTGGATTTTCATCCTCCTCCGAACAAGTTAGCCCGCTTCCACCTTAGATACATATAACATATTAGTATGTACAATAGCTAGTTAAAAGTTAGATAGATGGACAATGGATGGATAACAATTTGTTAGTTCATTATTCGGATACCATATTTTGATACGCACGCAGTGTTATCCGAGCTACGCATCCACACAAAATCATCGTACATATACATACATATTGGTGTTTCATATGACTATTAGGAAAGTTCCACACATCCACAAAATCGCTATTTCAGGTTCCTCTCTTTCATCACAAGCTGTCGTCAAGAGAAAATGGATGAAACACTGAGGGTTCTAGGTTTAAATTCAAGTTCGACTCAATATAAGATTTATAGGTTTTATATTAGCCCTACTTCGTCTTAGTGGCTTTGGCTATGTGTACTTACAACTATCGGGAAAAAAATCTTCTATACTCATAATAAAACTGGTCGAACTCTAGACATTATTTATTCGCAATTTGAGATTTTACTTATACCATTTGTAACACAGTAACACCAAACGTTAGCGGGGCATAACGGACGCCAGCGCCATTTAAAATTTGTATTTATAATACGAATTCTGTTCATTTTGTACATTGAAGATATTTTTGTTGGGGGGCATTATATAATCGATACTGAAGCTAAAAATATTTTTTTCAATTTTTTGTCTGTCTGTCTGTCCGTGTTTTTTTGTTATTCGGTCATCACGCTGAAACTACTGAGTGAATTCAAATGAAGCCTAACACGGTTTTAGACTATAATACGGAAAAGGTTATAAGACTCTTTTTATAGCGACAATAAAAAAATAAGGGAGTGAAATAACGGTTGAAAGTTTGTATGGATGTATTTTAAAAATTTGTTCATAAATCATATAAAAATACGAAATATAACGATATTCAAAATTTTTTTTTAATTCAAACTCTAATGTGGTGAAATAGGGCTTGAAAGTTTACATTGATTTCCACGCGGACGAAGTCGCGGGCGTCCGCTAGTATTATATAAACTCAGTAATGACCATTTCATAGATACAATACTCAGTAAGAAACTATACCGGAGAAGGAACTTTCAATTTTGTACAATTTGTACAAGTAATACTTAACCTATGTAAAAACCTCGTGCACGCAACTATCAGACCAGAGTCCGACAATACGATATGTTAACGGAGACTGTAAACTGCGTAACGCTTGCTTTCCGTCACTGACTTTGCTTCTAGTGTGAATGCTCCCTTATAGTCAAAACTTTTGATTATGCACCCATGCACCTGCATGCCGCTCCCTGCACCCCTGCAACAGTGGAAAGCCGGTTGAAAAATTCAAAAATTCATTTCCACCGCTGCCCATTGAGGCTCAATATTTTGCGAATCGACAATATGAAACCGTTGCTTGCTTTTCAATCCAAAGTCAACAATATCGAATTTAATTACTAGTACGGCTAGGGTAACCATTTGAACGAACATTTCTGGATAAATCCCCAAAAGGCCCTTTGTATAACACTCCAATTTAATTTCTAGGAAATACGCTTCGATGTTGTAAGCCTATCTGTACGTATTAATTTACTTTAGTCAAATATTTCCATGAAACGGCATTAAGTAAATTTCAAATGCGGGTCGTTTAATATTACGTGTAATTTAGAGCGAGTCTTCTTGGAATCTGATCAAATGAATGTATGAAATTTCGGTATTAATTACGGTTAGTACACGTTGGAAAAAAGAATAGAATATACTTTCTAATACCTAAACATTTTCATACAGTACATTACTTTAATCTATTTCGTAAGGTTTAGCCAGCTATTCGCGATAAAAGCGGACAAAATATGTTTGTTACGATATCATATTACAGATCTTTGAAATTTTCGGCTTTTTTGTTCTTTAATATTTATGTATTATTCTAAACCATTCTCTTAAATCACTCACTCTTCAATTGCTGAAAACTGCATTAAAATCCATTGGATAGCTTAGCGATTATACAGCGGAAGTGACTTCATTTAGACTATAAATATATGGAATATCCGCTCAGTAATCGTGCCATGGTCGTCCTACAAGGCTCGTGTGGCTCTCGATGCGTACAGACAGCCAGACACAGTGTATAATTACTGCTGTACTCTATGAAGATACTCGATAGAGGGTTGTTAGTGCCGTGTTTTGTTTATTGTTTATTGTTCGCCGCACGACAGCCCACAATGGGGACTGTGACCCACTTTTTTACACGTGCCTTTTTCTGTACACTGGAAATGGAACTTTGCTAAAAGGCTTGTTTGGAAACTTTTTCGTGTTTTATATAGGGGGATTAGATTTGTTTATGGGACAATGTTTATTAATTATTATTATTAGTCTAAATAATTAATCAACTTTAAACCCATTGATTATTTCTGTTAATACCTAATGTAATTTGGAACTATTTAGATGGTAAAATTTTAAATACAAGCAAAATTATCATGACCTAAAGTGAAAGATTTAAGTTCAAATAAAAGTATTAATTTTTTTTTAATTTATTAAAAAAATACTTTTTGCACAAATTATTGCAACGACGCTACGGTCTGGTACAAAAAGTTCCTTTGGAAGAACAAAACATTCAATGGACAATGGTAGCCAAAGTATATAGTCTCCGGGAAGGTTATGAGGACCCAATAAATTGATTCTATTTATTTCTACTCTATATTATATTTCTCAATTAAAACTTTGCTAATAATTTATTTATTTAACGCATATATAATTATTAATTATGTTCTTATTATTAATTATTATTTGGTAACACTCCTTCTTGTTGTTTCCGCTCGCGTCACCACATGGCTCCACGGATTTTTGAAAAACTAAATAACTAACTAATATTAAATTTTACATTTTTCTGAAAATAAAATTTTAGAGCTTTAAGCTCTAAAATTTCATTTTCAGAATATCCACAATTGAGCTATCCACAATTGAGCTAAATAACATATATCCACAACTGGCTCAGTTGTGGATATATGTTATTTAGTTTTTAAAAATCCGTTGAGCCATGATTGTGGTGACGCGAGCGGAAACCACAAGAAGGAGTGTTACTAAATAATAATTATATATGCGTATTAATTACATTGTTAAAATTCTATATACATAATATCCAAAATAAACCGTCTTTTGTCTCCACCTCCCATAAATCAAAAAGAGTCGCCACAAAGGGACAAAGACTCGAAGTGAGTAATCTTGGAGTTAATTATGCGTTGCAATTACGCCGTTATTGTGTTCCCAGACATGCGGACAGACAAAGTGGGGTTCCGCGGGGAAATTACGAGCTAAAAATATTGAGGTTTGAGTGAAACATTTGACAGTTACGCCTTATGGTAGGCGACCACATTTCTGCGTCGTAAGTATCGGACGTATCGCATTAAACGGATCGTTTTATTTTACGATAGATTCGTGCGATCCGTACTCACCTACATCAGTGATCAGTGGACGCACTTGTATGATTTTCTATAATAAAATACTATAGATACGTTGACGCTTATCATTATGGTTACCACATTTTCACATCGGGAATAATGGACGCATCACATCAAACAGATCGTACTCGTACTATTTATTTTATAGAAAGTCATACAAGTGCGTCCCCTGATCAGCGTCGTATTAATCGTATAAATCGACCCGTCGGCAATGCTCCAAAGGGCAACTTTTGCGATGCGTGCCGATGACGTCATACGGAATGCCGAACGGTGGACTACCGAACAGATTTATAGATTTTGTAGCGTAGTGTGCAAGATAATGTAATCTTGGACACTACGCTACCTCTCACTACGAAAATCCAAATAAAAGTGGAGTCGGCAATTCAATTGCTGGTTGTTAGTTAGTACAATATAAGGGCTTAAACCCGAGAGAATAGGAATTTGACTATTTACGTACCCTCGTTCTAATACTTTACGTTGGATTTGAAAAGAAAGGAGTTATGAAATAAATAACATACGCATTGGAGCAGGCCGGTGCCTCCAAGCTACAAATAGCCTGTTCTTTATGAAGAGAGGTCTGCCTCTGGATTATACAATTAAGCTGTTAATGAAATTAATGAATCATGTTTTAATGAATCATGTTTAACGGAAACAAAATCCCTGCTACGAGTATGTGTAAAACTTTCGTCCCCTAAGCCTGAACTTATTATTATAGTGAGCTATAATAATAAATAATTAGCTACGGAACCCTCCGCCGCCGTCCTAATTGCATGTGTAACTCACGGCCTCCGCCGCGATGCGTAAAACGTTAATTTTTCCATTAGAACTCCACACTGAGTCATTGGTGTCGCATCACTTTTGTAAATGACCAAGTAGTTAGTACCTTTCGTCCGCGGCTTTGCTCTGTAACTGTTGTTAATCAATAAAATTCTATAGACGTATTTTCCAAAGTTAAGTTAACTTTTCTATAGTTGAAGGTACTAAGTCCTTGTGGAGAAAAGGCCACAAAGATTTATAACCCGATGAGTCGAATCATTATAAAAAATTAATGTATTTTTTGCGGGAATCTATTTTGAAAACTTCATAAATTTTTTTATAACTTTAAATCTTTTTAAAAAATTTTTTCAAGAAACCTATTTCCAAAAACATATAACATTTAAGTTTTCCGATTTTGCGAGTGGAACTTGATTTTTTTAATGATCATACATTTTCTTTTTCATCTACTGTCACTTTGTTCTTATTGTGGGACCATGTTCCCAAGAAACTTTCCAAAGCAACCATAGTTGTAACTCCATGACTGGGTACCGTTTTTACCTATATTATGAGCATAGGGCTAGAATAATCTTCTTAAAATGAGCCACATATATATAAGGAATATTTGCCGTATCTTTTAAATAACAATAATAATAATAATAATAATAGGAGTGAATACAACCGTAGTCCAATGGGCAGGGATCGAACCATCGCCCGTTGATGACGTGTCCGGTCGAGTCGGTTGTACTATTGAGGCAAAATATTAAGCTTTTAGTCTGTTCGCCCATATGCTGTTCGCTGACAGGCTAATTAAGCTATTTGGCCACATAGATACAATAACTGTTCGTTTATACATTAAATATCGAGAGCTTAATTACAACGCATAGTATACCAACGATTAATACGTCAAACGCAAAGCACGCACCGGTGATATTTGCACTGATGCGCTTTGGCTTTGATGTACCCTTGTCTGTACAACCAGGTGTCAAACGTTATAACTACCACCATTTTGATACACAGTTTTAGTTCTTATATACATGACCGTACAGTTACAATTCGCATTAGTGTTATTAAATGATTAATGTTACGTGTTTAGTGGTAGAGACAGGTGTTAGGATTATTATTGTTTCAAGTCTATTCAGTTTCAATTCTATTGAATTTGCCGTAATGTCAATGTTGTTATTTGGGGATTTATTAACATGCGTCAATCCACATTTTGCATGTGACTTTATCTGATTTTTGTTTTAATTTCACCCTACATAAGGGGGACAACTTTATAATCACGTGAAATTGCTGAAATGATAAGGTGCATTATATAGCATTATTCAAATTGATATGCGTTTAAATTTAGGGTACGCTTACTTTACAAGCAAGACATCCTCTCACAAACGAATGGCACGGCCTGGATGCTCATAGGCCGAAATAGAGAACTATGGAAATATTTAGGGAAGGCCTACGCCGTAGAGGCGTAGCCTTGTACATATTGTCATATTTTTTTTGTCATTAATAATAAACTGTAATGCAAAATTGTAACGTACTATAAAAGAGGCTTTTATTACATACAAAAATTTTTAAAAAATTGACAAAAAAAATGTATTATTGATTGTGTTGATAATTGTATAATTGATTGTAATTTGTATTGTTTTTTGTAACTGCTATTGAAATAAAGGCTATTATTATTATTATCTATAAACTATGAACTTTATAATTATAGGTACAACGAACAGTCCGAATATAGCACGTATAGAGAACAAGACAACGATAGAGATAATATATAAATATAGCAGATAATTTTAAAAAACCTACAGTGACTCCAGGTTCAGGCTATCATGAAGTGATCGGTAACCTGGATGGATAAACTGATGGAGAAAACTTAGGGGAATGAGGGGAAATTAATATCAGTGGACCTACTCACAACAGCCAACGTGACCAAGTAGGTACTAATGAGCCTAGGAGAAAAAAGGCCTAGGAGATAAAGGGCCTAAGAAAAAAAAATAAAAAGATTGGTTGAAACCGCAACAAAATTCGAATAGTAATTTCAGAAAAAAAACAAATCTCAAAACTGACGGTAGTAAACCTACATTGAACTTGGTTACATTAAACTGTTACATTTACAATTTAATTCCACCCCTCAGCCGAACAAACATTTCAAAAACCACAAGCATCGTTAGAAAACAATATTCCCTTAATTACACCGCGCGACATCGTAAAAACTTATATATGGCCCATCAAATATTTTGCACCTCCAAAAACGAGGGCGTAACTATAAAAAAGTACCCCTAATGTACTCTTATGAAACTGTATGAAACGGTTTCCATCGATGCGTGAGTTAGTGCGGACATTCGGTGCGCGGTAGTGAAAACTCAATGGATGCTACATAAATGATCAGTGATGTATGCATGCGGCTAAAGGGACCCATTTTATTACGGCGCTGTTTTATAGTTCCGGCAATGGCCTATGGGAGCGCTAGTTGTAAGTTTTAGGGGCCGAAGGCCACGGGGCGAGCGGGAAGTCATGAAATATTAAAAAGGTATGCAAAATTAATAAAGGAAGGTGTTGGTTTTGTTTTTATTTATTACTAGGTGTAGGTGTGTGTATACTGTGACGTTTGGACGTCTTTATTGTAGGCCTACATATTAAATTGTTCACCAGTGGGTAGATGACGATAACCACCATAATTTCATAAATACCCGGAGAACTTAGTACCATCTAAAAATTTCCTTAAAAATTTATTACCCTACGGTAATATGGAGCTTAAATCCACAACGCTGTTTCAATGAAATCGCTGGTTAGACCTACCGCTTTCTTTAGTGATTAATATGATATATAGCATATATTTATAACGATTTATATCAGATCTAAACATACCGGGAAGTAAGGCTTAACGTGCTTCAATATGGTTATATATATCTCGTATATATTATGGTGAACATAGTAAAATACTTATGGTTATCATAATAGGAAAAAACCGTAGTTATTGTATGTAATAAATGTGTCGTACTTGAAAGGCAGGTTAAAGGTTGACTTGAGGCTTTTGTTTTTAAAAGTATGTCGCCGAGTGAGTTATTTGATCAGAAGTGGAATATAGTCAATGCCCCGTTAAGTACATAATATTCGTATAGAATCAGAATGGATTTCTATACTTTTATGAGGTGATATTTACTCCATTATTTACTAGTTTATATCGATAGTTTACAAGAAATCCATATCTAATATATAAAATTCTCGTGTCACAGTTACTCCTCCGGCTTGACCGATTTTGATGAAATTTTTTGTGCATATTCAGTAGGTCTGAGAATCGGCCAACATCTATTTTTCAAACCTCTAAATCCTAGGGTAGGTAGTGGTAGGGTAGGGGTATGGTATAGGGATAGGGTAGGGGTAGGGTAGCGGTAGGGTAGGGGTAGGGTAAGTGTAGGGTAGGGGTAGGGTAGGGGTAGGGTAGGGTAGGGGTAGGGTAGGGGTAGGGTAGGGGTAGGGTAGGGTAGGGGTACAATAGAGGTAGGGTAGGGGTAGGGTAGGGGTAGGGGTAGGAGTAGGGTAGTGTAAGGTAGGAATAGGGACGAAGTGCAAATAAATAAATTAATAAGTCAAAGCGAAGCTTGAGCGGGTCCGCTAGTACTATTATAGAAATACATAGATTCATACGTTGCTGGCTAAAGAAGCCTGTAAAAAGTGAACGCCTCAGGTTTAGTGGCCACATGCTACGAAAGTGTGTCCACTCTGTAATCCCACTATTTTACGACTCGCCTCTGCCGCCCAGCAGTGAATTCTTCCCCATTCTCATTTATAGCGGCCGATGAAAATGGTGAATGTTATTCCTCGGATAGAGAATATATCGGACATTTTGTTATACTCTTTTGATTTTTATTTTTATTGCAAGCACTTTATGTACGACGGCTTTTAGTACGGAAGTGATTGCGTAACGTTGTTCCTTAATTCCTTGGACTTTTTTCCTTTTCACTCGTGTATTTCTTCACGGTATTGTTGTTTAAGAAAATATTTTTTTCCCTTTGATATTGGATTTTTTGTATATCGATGTATAAAATACCCATGTCGGATTCAACATTAAAATAGTCTGTAATCGTTCAAATAGCAACACTGCATCTCATGACGCGCTCTGTTTTCTGATTCCGGTCGTCGCACCGTACACACATTGTACATTTAGAATAAAACTAAAAATTTAAGTTAACTTGTACCGAGCAAGTGATTTAATTTACCTAACGGAAGCTTCGTCCAATGCACATGGTCCTTCGAGCCGGATATGATGATGATGATGCCGAATTTCTTTTTTCTTCTCGAAGGACCATGTGCAGGGGACGTAGCTTCCGTCATAATGCCTAAATAGCTCAACGGTAAGAGCGGTCGGACTCACGCGGGGGTGGTGGTTCGATCATCGCCCCGTTGGTCTATTGTCGTACCCACTCCTAATACAGTCTTTCTGTATTAGGAGTGGGTACGACTAAGTTGGAGGGGAATGGGAATATTATTCATATTTAAAAATATGGCAAATATTCTTTTTTTTAAAAAAAAAAAACAAATAAAAGTTGTAAGTTTTTTTTTATTATGGTGTAATTTTTTTTTTCTTTACAAGTTAGCCCTTGACTATATGTACTTCTATATTCTCACAACTTAAACTAGCGGGGCAATTCTAAAAGTATCAACTATATTAAAAATCTAACTCTCGTAATATCATTTTTAAATCTGTACTAATATTATAAAGAGTTAAAGCTTGTGGTATTGCAGGGGATAATCTTTAGATCTACTGAACCGATTTTGAAAATTCTTTTACCATTTGAAAGCCACCGTATTTGTAAGTGTCATAGGCTACATTCTCACGGGAACGGGAATTACGCGGGTGAAACTGCGGGACATAAAAATGAAATATTGGTTTTGCTTTATGTTGTGCGATATGATTAGGGGTTTTTTTTAGAAGGACTCGTCTCAAAAAGAAGACAAACAATCTAACCTACAAATTATACAGTAATTCCATTAAAATCGACGATGTGACCGAAACAACCTAAATAAACATTACCCTCGCGTACACAGCAGAATTACAATCACTTATCACCGCAAACTGATAATGTGTTCTTCCCCAAAGTTGACTTCTATCTAACTTTATTTAGCAATTTGGTAACACGCAAAAAAGGCTCACCTTGTTTTCCCGAATTCCATTATAACTTATCTAACCGTTGGGATTACCCTTAAGAAATTATCTGCCAGCCCAAATTTCTCCTTTCTCTGAGTTTCCGGTCCATCCCATTTTCTTCTGACAATCAAACCGTTTGAGCTGGGCCGTAAGTTGAAAACATTTCTTCCAAATCTCTGACCCTGCCATCAACTAATACGATTGTGGTTCAAAATATAAGCGATAGGAGGAAACGAAAATTCATAAAATATCTAGTGTTTTTTGTAGAGAAATTCACAGATAATAACATCTACGCAAGGCCGTTTGTTCAATGCAATGCTGAGCCAGCCAAGTCTTCTAACATTTTACTCTAACTGAAGTGTATAATTTAAAAATATTCCAATATTTTATATGGAAAGGACTTTGTGGTCGTGCGCAATACCTTCTCACTACAATACGGTTAATAAGAATGAGATAAACAGTTAAATAACATAATCATTATCAGCCAAATAGACGTCTTCTGCGGATCTCCTCAATTTCTGATTCGATCACACAGAGAAACTCCAAGCATAGCTCCATCACCCGCTGAGTGACTTTAAGATTTTTAGTAAGGCTCATAGTTAGCGACCAAGTCTCGGTTTCGTAGGTCATCACTGGCAACACGCTATGTTCGAAGACTTTCGTCTTCACTAATTTAGTATATGTAACTTTAAATGATCTTGTAGAATTTTGCTCAACAATTATGACATTTTTCTAACTTAGAGAGATGTACTTATATTTTAAAACTTATTGCAAAACGATCGTGTTGAAATGTAATAGTTTTTCTAACACTTAAGCGATATTTAAGGCACACTTCTTATTCGCACTTAGATTAAAAATGCGATTTTAAAAATCCCTGGAACGAGAGTTACGCGCGAAACTTGAAGGTATGTATGTAGTAGTTAATAAGGTTTAAAATACGAATAACCTTGAGCTTATAACTTCCACCACCGGTCCAAGGGAATCCCTCTCACTAATGGCGCGCGGTAGAGCACTGGTGTTTACTTTTATTGTCAAAATAAATCTGTCTTAACTGTCTCAATAATCGCTACTAACTGCTGCCCTGATATATCGCCGCTCTGGTGTCGAATGAGATTAATAAAAGTGTCCCTCGGAGATCTACTTTATATGATACACTTATAAAAACTGTCGTTCGTCCGGCTATTACTCTATGTGGCTCCAAACCTCATAGTCAGTTATGAGGTTTAGGTCTTGCGTCCGGTCATATGTATTCTGCGGTCTGGTACAATATTCTTAAGAAAATTTCATTTTATTTATTCTTTATTCCGGCTGAACCTAACCAAACGTTGTGGATTTTCATCACAAGTTAACCCTTAATCACTACCGGTAAATGTTGATGCAATCTAAGATGGAAGCGGGCTAACTTGTTAGGAGTAGGGTGAAAATCCACACCGCTTTCGATTTCTTCACGATATCTTACCAGAACGCTAAATCATTTAGGGGTACGTTTTTTCTGGTACGGTGCTAACTAACCACGAACCCTCCCACCAGCCAGACCTATACCAATTAAGGGATATGGAACTTCGACCTACCACGCTGCTTTAAAGCGGCTTCGCGGGCTCAGGGTCCGTGATCCCAAGCCACAAAAATAGACTGACGAGGCAGTTATCACCTAAGCACATTAATAGGGCAAGTATAATAGCCAGGTAACACCAGCGTTTTTGGAGGTAGGAAGAGTTTCTTAGTCGGTTGCAACTCGGCACTACCCAAACTAGGGCCTATGAGGATTTCCACAAACGAAACAAAAAGTTTAAAAACAACTAGTCATATTCATAAAATACTGCAAAGTTTCTGAATTAAATAGACGACATCGTAAAAACTAAAAGTGTTCCCCGCTTAATAGTTGAGCTCAAAAAAATCCATGAAATTTCATTTGCATACGGCCCCAAAAATAGTAGCTTTTTTAACAAAATGCCAGTAAAAATATTTGAGTAACTTCTGTCAACTAGTTAACTATTCCGCCAACTGCATGCTGGTCGTAGTTTTACGGTGTAGTATATTACGTCGCCCAACTTAACTTGATGGTTAAATTTTAACTATCCAAGTTTGGTTTACGGCTTTCGCTGTTTAGGTGGCAGTGTGATGAACGAAGGGCGTTTGCACACGATCTGCATATAAATAAGGGAAACTAAATAAATAAAATAAATGAAATCTGTCGTCATCAGAACTATTTTAATAGTTACCTATATAGTAAGCTTCGCTAAGTAAGTATAATTTTGTTATGTAAGTTAAATGTTCGACGGCCTCCGTGGTGCAGTGGTATGCGCGGTGGATTTAAAAAATGGAGGTCCTGGGTTCGATCCCTGGCTGGGCCGATTGAGATTTTCTTAATTGGTCCAGGTCTGGCTGGTGGGAGGCTTCGGCCGTGGCTAGTTACCACCCTACCGACAAAGACGTACCGCCAAGCGATTTAGCGTTCCGGTACGATGTCGTGTAGAAACCGAAAAGGGGTGTGGATTTTCATCCTCCTCCTAACAACTTAGCCCGCTTCCATCTTAGACTGCCTCATCACTTACCATCAGGTGAGATTGTAGTCAAGGGCTAACTTGTAAAGAATAAAAATAAATAAATAAACTTCTCGTATTGATAGTATTTTTTGCGGCTCTACTCTGAAATGGTATCTTTAAATGTCGTAAATTATCATCGTTTAGTTATAAGTATATCACCATGCCCCAATTTTATTAGCGATTTTAGTATTTTTATATGAAGGTAATATTTTTGGACTTTTAATTACGACTAAATATAATATTACAATATGTATAGTGTAAGTAATACAACATTATGTAGTATGGATACTCAAAAATAAATTAATTTAATTTAGTTGTGTGTAAGTGCCCTTATTCATCACAAACTGTATCCCATTTCCCGGTTTTACGCGCAATTCAAACGTTACAGCCAAATAGTGTGGCTTTAATATCCTGACAATATGCGACGTGTGATGTACGGCAAGCAAACTACGTATGCATCTATTTCATTACATACTGCATGCTATGTATATGTAGTCTGGAGCCCGTCACACCGCATTAAAGGGGTTTTATGGGTCTGGGTTCTATATAATCACGCTTTTTCTTTTTCTATAATATTAAATATAAAGAACATGATGCGATATCTATACTAATATTATAAAGCTGAAGAGTTTGTTTGTTTCATTGAACGCGCTAATCTCAGGAACTACTGGTCCGATTTGAAAAATTCTTTCATTTACCGAGGAAGGCCATAGGCTATAATTAGTAACGTATTCCTACGGGAAGCTAGTTAATAATAAAGCTTTTATTTTCATTACAAGCTTACACTTAAATACGATGCTATGCCATGCAATTTGGTAAAAGAAATAAAACATGGTGTTTATCTGATCTGAGTTGACTTTTTCACCGGTTCGGAAGGCAGAATCTGCTGAGGAAAGCTGGCAATAAAGACAACAATTGCTTATAAATACTCATATTATAGTTATTTGTACGTACCTGTAGCTCAAGGTAGGCCAAGGCATTCAATGAACAAGTTGGCACGTCTAATAAAAGCCAAATTGGCTCGTCTGTTAATACTATAAACCACGACGGAGTAAATAAGCGAGCCACGTCTGTATTTGCTTTTAATTAGTTGCTTGCTACACTCCCCCACACACGTAATGGACGCTCCTAGTGAGAGATTGCGTTTCCATTGAACCGCGGCTTTTTGATGTGATCAACGTCACTATCACATCATCTGATGGATGTAAAACTGGACGCTGCAATAGGCTAATGTACCTACTCTAATAGCTGAGTTGAATGTAGGCCTTTTGCAGGAATTTCCAACGACAAAGGTTAAAACTATGCCAATGTTCACTTATGCTACGTTTATATAGGTGTTACTTCATCATTCATCTTGATGCAGGGTCGCCATTCTAGCATATATAACAACGTTTATTGGTTCACTACTTTAGTTCTGATATTCCAAGCATAGATTTTCGTACCTTTTACCTAAATGACTGAACTTTCTTCGGATGTCCATTGTTAGTGTCATAGATCTAATTATATGTCATCATAGGGAAGAAGAAGGGACGACTTTAAATATAGTTTATTTACTATAACTATACTCTGGCTAATGCAAATTTGAATCTATACTAATATTATAAAGCTGAAGAGTTTGTTTGTTTGTTTGTTTGGTTGATTGAACGCGCTAATCTCTGGAACTACTGGTCCGATTTGAAAAGTTCTTTCAGTGTTAGATAGCCCATTTATCGAGGAAGGCTATATATTATCCCCACATTCATACGGGAACGGGAACCACGCGGGTGAAACCGCGCGGCGTCAGCTAGTGATGTAATAATATATTAAAAAAACTCTAAGTATATTATGTATTAATTCAGGGTTATATTTTCGTTTAAAATTTTAGTCAAAATGTTTTAGTAGTAGCAGCGTTAAGGAGTACAGTTACACATACGCAATTAAAAATACACTTTTATACTATTAATGTGATATTAGGTTCCTGAATTATGCTACAATATTATTATTAATTATTTATTATACTACAAAATACATATTGAAAATAAGCCTAACCATGATGCAACACAAAAAGAGAGTAAGAAAATAAAAAAGCAGAAAGTAAGATCAGTCTAAATATCAGTTTTATTTTGCTCAAGAATAATTTCAAACGGAAAGATTGTTTAAAAGCGACAATTTGTAAAAACCGTAGCGGAGACGGATCGGGGCAATGCAAACAAACTCAAAATGTTCTTTTACTTAACTTGCAAAACCTTTTTTTTATGTTTTAAGTGTGTTCCAACGGTAATCTGCTATTTGCTCAGAAATGTAGACGTATTTTTCAAAGGGAATTAATTTTATCTTGAGAAGTATTTAATAAAATCTTTATTTTTCCTCACTGTGTAGGTATTCAATTTCCTTACGCGTGTAAGGAACACAAGACATTGATTTTGTAATTATAAAACTTAACGAATACAGAGATTTGCAAATAAAATATATTCATTATTTAATGAATAAAAAGCAAGCAAGACAAGCAAGTCGATCAGCGTGTTTAGAAGTAGGTAATATTTTAAAGAAAATCTAGGCTAATTTTATACATGTATACCTATAGAGGTTTGATTTTTCGTTTGTTTGTTTGTTTGTTGTAGACACTGAAACTACAAAACTGTTTTTAAAAATTCTGTCACCAATGGACGGCTACATTATCAACCAGTAACATAGACTATTGTCATACTCGTATTACTACGGGAATGCGTACTCAGCGGATAAAACCGCCGAGGGTCTACTATAATAAATAATTGAATTGTTGTTTCTGAACTAAAATTACGAAATAATTATGGTTGGCTTCCATTGATCCGCATCGTACGTATCGGACGCATCGCATTAAACGGATTTTTAATTCTACGGTATATAAAATCCATTCGATGCTTATCAGTGGACGCACTTGTATAAAATCCGTTTGATGCGATGCGTACGATGCAGGTCTGTAGACGCTGCTGTTAATGTATATAGTCACCCAAGTATCTATTTACTGAGTCGAGTCAGTGGCTTAAACGCAACTAACGTTGGCTGTATCAACCAGCCAGCACCCCTTAATACCGATCAAAGTTCAGTAAACTGATTTCAAAGCCTCCATTAGATTATTGAGGGGTTCAGCTTAACATGTTGTAGGCATGTCTTCTAATAGTAATTATTAGATTGCCAACATCCCGACCACAAAGGGGCTTGGTGAATTATTGGCCCGAACTAAAATAGCATCGGAACAAATTAACGGTAACCCGATGAAATTAAATTGAATACCAAAACTTTGGGAAGTAAGCGCGGTTGGTAACCACTGACTTTAGTGTAGTTTATGGACTTATTGGTTTGAGATCGATTACTTAATGTGCTCTTGGAGGCATTCTGGTGTAAGAGAACATCCAATTACTTACTCAAGGACTTTTGTCAGTTATTTAGTAGTTTCTATGTCAAGACAAAAATAAACATTCATATTTAAATTTTCGTCTTATTTAATATCTGAAAACTGAAAATAAATTGAATAGCCTGAAACCTAATTCATGTTTATTTAATTAATTCTAGCCAACGCCCTGTTGTTTCACCCGCGTAGTTCCCGTTCCCGTGAGGATACATGAATAAAATATAGCCTATGACACTCACAAATAACGTGGCTTTCTTCTGGTAAAAATTTTTATATTTTCGAAATCAGAGGGAGTAATCTAGATCTTCAGTAGATCCAGAGATCATCCTGCAATACCACCAACTTTACATCTTTATATTATTAGTTTATACTATTAGACGTTGTACTGTCTTAACTATGAATATAGAATTCGATTTGTTAAATAATATAATTAAATATATTGGAGTTACTATATGTATATTCCGTACCTACCTACTAGATTTTTTTTTTTCAAATAGTCAATACTCCGGACAGACCTCCGGATGACTTCTGCCTCCGATTCCGGAGGGTGTGGGCTCTAATCCAGTCCGGAGCATGCACCTTCAACTTTTCAGTTGTGTGCATTTTAAGAAATTAAATATCACGTGTCTCAAACGGTGAAGGAAAGCATCGTTAAAAAACCTACATACCAGAGAATTTTCTTAATTCTCTGCGTGTGTGAAATCTGCTAATCCACATTGGGCCAGCGTGGTGAACTATTTGCTTAACCCTTCTCATTTTAAAAAGAGACTCGAGCTCAGCAGTGAGCCGAATATGGGTTGATAACGACAATACTCTAGACATATTTTCTCTTACGGTAAGTTCTTAAATCATACTAGTCAGATGATGATAGAGCCACTACAAACAGACAAAGTCGTTTCAAGTGCCAATACTGCCTACTTCATGTAAACTAATTTATTCAAAATAGCTTGATATGAAACGATACTAATCAAATATATCAAAGGCCGCGATACCAATACACGCACATTTGAAGGCACGCTTCCCTATGCAGCCACCACACGCCGCTCATGTGTAGTGGTGTGAACACAGATATCCAGCCAATAAGACAGCCGAGCCCCAAACCATAATCCCGAGTTTATTATATCGAATTTGAATAACAGCCCGGGGCATGGAAGCCTCAAATACAGGTGCGTTCCACTTGGGAACTAGATTAACAATCGTTCAACTAATATCACACTTCACAGTATAATTTTTAAGGCGAAAGTTTGTGTGTATGTTTAAATGTGTAAGTAATTAAGTATGTTTGTTCCTTATTTACGAGTACGCTGGGGCATTATTCTGAATGAACAGAATTACTTTTCAACCCGAAAAAATGAATTCCACGCGGTCGAAGTCGCGGGCGTCCCTTAGAAAGGCATAATTCTCACTTCTCTTGCTCGTCAGTGTCGAAAAAGTTAGTATAACTTACCAAAGCGAGGCCTTAAGTATTTCAAGCTCTAGGGAAAGAGTATTGTTTTTTGCTGTTACTAACAAGTCTACAAAAATGAAGAAGTATTAATTAAAAACTTATTCTACTAGTAGCGGACGCCCGCGACTTCATCTGCCTGGAAATTAGTTTTTCACAAATCCCACGGGAACCATGTATTTTTCCGGGATGAAAAGTATGTGTTAATCCATAGTGAAATCTATTTCCATTTCAAATTTCAGCCAAATCGCTTTAGTAGCCGCAACGTAAAGGAGGAACAAACATACACACACACAAACTTTTGCCTTTATAATATTAGTATGATGTGATAAGCACTTTATTTTGATTCTACCAACGATGTCATCGACATTTTATTTAATGAATTATCAAAATAGGAAATAATGAATTTTTAGCATTGCATTCTAGTGTAGAAAAAAATTAAAACAGTCCTCTTTAAAATTATTTGTCGTTAGTATAGTACTTATTCTTTCTTTTTAGTCCTTGCAGTAATAACTACCCCTTAGCCTACCAACTCGCCTTGGTGAAACATATTGGGCTTAATGTCCCATCTTATAAAATAAAGGCGTATAAGCCATTGTAATTGGCTGATAAAAAATGATTTATTGATTTTCAAATAAACAAAATAGTTTAACACTGAAGTAACCAAGTGGATCCTACTCGCCTCATCATGGATCAGGCGATTGAATAGGCAACTAATTTCACAGTTGCGTTGCCTTTTAAAGGCTTTGAATTTAATATCGAAGCCTCACTCGATGAGTGCATGCGGGATTATAAAATAAAATAAATCACATAAATAAAACTTTTCACATCAAAACATCATATCCGCGAAATAAATTACAAGTATATATATTATTTTCTGAAATATTTGTACATCTCAGTATTCCATTTTAAAAATAAAGTGTTCCTACTTTTAAACAAAAAATAAGTTAAGTCTTTATTCTTTAAAGGTTTGTTTTGTAACCGACCAAAATTTAATAAGAAATATACTTTTCCGCTATAGCTTGAAATTTTTCCCCCTCGTAAGATATAATGACAAACTTTTTGAACAATGTTCATTAGGACGACCCGCAAAGTAACGCAACAAAATAAAAATACATAACAAATGGAATTACAATAAGTCTTTTTGCAAAATTTTTAAAATACTTTTAAATGCAAAATACGTATATTCAGATGTTTTCAGTTGTTTTTCGCTGACAATCGAAGTCAAAGGGTATGTTTTATGCAAAACGACAAGGGCGCTCATTAGGCCTGTGGAAGGATATCAAACATTTTATGTAAAATAGACTTAAATACCTTGCCATTAACGTCGCAAATGATATGACAGATGAATGGCAAATGTTTGGCATTATGAATTCCCACTAATTCGGGCAGCAGCTATAAAACAAACTTGGCTATTATACGGTTCTAATGATTTTGGTTGATATTACGCCTGAGGGGGTTATTTATTGGTTATGGCGCTATTAAACCGAAAATGTCAACAGATATGTGTACCTACTTACTAAAATACGAGTATACCTACTAAGGTTTGACGGTACATCGGACGGATATATACGGACTCAGTCGTGACTCGTCGTTGGTTCAGGGAAATTTAGTTTTTTTTTAATTAAGTTGTTTAAAAAAAAACAAACAATATTTTGCCATTTTTAAATATTAAAAGTATTAGCAGTTTGGTACGACAATCCAGCAGGGATCGAACCACGATTTTAAAGAATTAAAAATAATGAAACTTATACACATGTTTTTGAAAACTGACCTGAAATTGTAACTAATTAATAATTATATAATTTCGTTTCGTCTGGGCTTACTTGTTTTGTTAAATATTTATCTAAACCTAGTATAGAATTTAACAAATCTTAACATTATTTTTGATGTAAAAGCTAATTTCTGTATTTTTTTTTTCAATATTTTAGGTTTGGTAGTTTCGGAGAAAAGGGGTATTGGTCTATTTTTTTGGATAACTTGAAAACTATTTATTAAAAAAATACAAAAAAAAAAACTATATTTACGATCCTCTTGCCAAGCTAGTTTGTTTGATGAATCACACGATGCAGTTTAAAAAAGTATTTTGTAAGGAGATTTTAAAAGAAATAAAAATAATGACTGTGCATAGTCAGTATAATATATTTGAGAATTTAGTATGTTATGTACATAATATACGTAATGTACATAAAAACGTAGGCAATTATAAAAGGTGTGATTTTAATAATATTAATGTCAGAAATAGAAATAAAATTGTTGCACACCACAGGTTACAAAAAAAAAAAATTTTTTAAGGGTAACAATTGTATACGTTTTTATAATAAACTACCACTTGAAACCACTGGCACGTCGATCAATAAGTTCGAAGTTTTTATTAAAAGCAAGCTTACAGAAAAGTCATATTATAGTGTTAATTGTGTTAATTTTAGTGTCATGGTTAATTTCAACATGAGATTAGCCATCTTGATCAAAAATTTCGGTCGTGAGCATGTGGTTATTTTTACAGCATTGTAAAGTAATAAGCCCTGGACCTGTTGAGGTCCACAGTAAAGAGGCCGGATTCATCATCGAGAAGCCACGGTTCGATCCCCCTCCCTGTTGCTGTACCTAGTCCTAACACAGGAGGTATTTTCTGACTAATTGGAGGGGAACAGGAAAATGGTGGAATGACGAACTAACCGCATTATATGCGTTCAAGGGATATCTACAACATAGGTGTAGATTACTACGATGTCTGATAGTTATTTTATAGAATAGTGAAAAAGGAATTAGAATAAGAAATAGGAATTAGAAAAGAATAAGGAAATAGGATTAATAGTTCCCGAAACAAAGGAAATTACTGATTACTGATCTGTGCGAGGAAAAAAAGTTTTTTACATTTAATATCTCACATCTTAAAGCCTTCAGTACAACTGAATATAAAACGTTTTCATTTCACCCCACTCAGTTTAGTAAATGAAAGAGAAATAAAGAGAAAAATACTCAAAAGCAAAAAGCAGAAAGCGAGCCGTAAGCGCTTTTTGTGTTTGTTAATCCTTTTTTGCCAGCTCCTTTGCAGGGCGCACGGAGAGCAGAAAAATGGAATATATCAAATTAGCCTTCAGGCTTCGTCGGGTCTTTTTCTAGAAATGTAGTTATTTTTCTGAAAAATTAAAATTGATTAAAGCGTCCAGGAAAATATCATCTAAGATATTTTTAAACAAAGAAAATACCATCATAATATTATTTCAATCAAATATACATCTCATGTTACAGAATAATTGTTGTACTTTTTGATTTATGGCAGGCGTCCACTAATCCGCATCGTACGTATCGTACGCATCGCATCAAACGGATTTAAGTATTATTTGTATAGAAGGTCATACAAGTGCGTCCACTGATACGCATCGTACGGATCGCATCGAACGGATTTTATCTATTGTAAAATTAAAAATCCGTTTGATGCAGATATGTGGACGCCTGCCATTAACTGCCAACACATTTTTCAAATTTCTAAGGATAAGTACCATGAATATTGGGTAAACAGATTCCTTATACGTAACAAATTAGTAGTGGTGAAGATTTTTGAAAAATCATGTCATAAGGTAGTGGAAAATTTATAAAAGCATTCAAATATAGTATCAAGTTAAATGAACGTCTATTTCCAACGCCCAAAATTGAAAATGCAACACTGCATATAGAAAATGCACGCTTTTTTAACGTCCGTTAAAAAAACTCTCGTGCGAATAAAGGCTTATTTTTAAATACTTAGGCGTGTGCTAATTAGTGGTAGTCGAGTATAGCAAGATCGGCTTAATATCTTCACCAAAGCCCGAAGGTTACACCACCGAGTTACAGACTGCTATTGAGAATCCCTTGGAAGAAGGAAAATCGATTTTCTATGCGAGACAAGCCTTGCGAGTAGATGTAGTCTACAAAAAAATCCTCTGCCTCTGAATCCGGAGGGTGTGGGTTCGAATCCGGTCCGGGACATGCACCTCTAACTTTTCAGTTGTGTGCATTTTAAGAAATTAAATATCACGTGTCTCAAACGGTAAAGGAAACATCGTGAGGAAACCTGCATACCTGAGAATTTTTTTAATTCTCTGTGTATGTTAAGTCTACCAATCCGCTTTGGGCCAGCGTGGTGGACTATTGGTCTAACCCGTCTCATTCTGAGAGGAGACTCAAACTCAGCAGTGAGCCGAATATGGATTGATATTGATGAAAATATAAACAGGCTTACTTAAAAGAAGTACAAGTTTTTCCTCTAGTTATACCTCTGACCTATGGTTTCGTACCGGAACGCTAATTCGCTTTGTGGTCTTTGTTGGTAGGGTAGTAAACCACAGCCGACCACCAGACCACACCTGAGGCAATTTGGAAAATATTAAACGGGAATCGAACCCTGGACCTTTCTGATAAGAACCACAGCACTACCAACAGCACGAAAGAAGTTATCAAATACTTTTGATAATATGTAGCTTGGCCTGATTCGAACCCAGAATCATTAACAGTCTAACCACTAAACCAATGAGACATTTGTGAGAAAACTACAAACAATATAAAATATATAAAAATAGTAGGTAACTTGGGAACATTCTGTACCAAACAAGTAATTGTTTACTGATATAAAAAGCCACCCAAATAAAAAAGGTGGGTACAATCGACCGCGCAAAGCGTTTTTAAATTGTTTCTCAAATAAACACCCCATTATCGCGCCCAAGGAACTGCTTACACTGAAATAAGGAAAATTGCGGAACTATTTTGGTCATGAATTATGTATTTTCTCGGTCGTGTCGCGTTTCAGCGCAAACTTTGCTTTATGGGCCTAATGAGAACATATGCGCACGTTGACGGGTTAATCTCCTTTATTGTTTACTCACCCTTCGGAGAATTTACCTACATTTTGTTTATTGGGTCGTTTTTGAATACCAATGCCGCGCTGTTATTTCGATCATTCGAAAACTTAAAATTAAAGTTACGAGGGTTCCAAACGCGCCTTGGTCCGAGAAATTAATAGTCCACCACGCTGGCCCAATGTGGATTGGCAGACTTCACACACGCAGAGAATTAAGAAAATTCTCGGGTATGCAGGTTTCCTCACGATGTTATTTCTTCATCGTCTGAGACACGTGATATTTAATTTCTTAAAACGCACACAATTGAAAAGTTGGAGGTGCATGCCCCGGACCGTATTCGATCACACCCTCCGGAATCGGAGGCAGAGGTCATATCCACTGGGCTATCACGGCTCACAGTATGTTTGAGCACCTTAACAGTATGTTTAAATCTTAGCTATTTCGTTGGTCTATGGTCGGGTTATGCAATACCTACTTATCAGGACCTCTTGAGTGTTGAGTCCCCAACCTTAAAATAGATTTTATGCTTGATAGTCCAACGTCCAAAAGCTTTATAATCCACTTAAATAATAGTCCAACGTTCCGCGACATGAAAGCGATTATCGAATACAATCGAAACAATTTATACCGATACGGTAGGAAGACGCCGCGAGCTGTGCTGGTAATGAAGGTGTAAACATGAATTATCCAATCAAGGGGCCCGTTACACGTTACACCGCTAGATGGCGCCACAGACCATTACCGCGTCTGCGCCCGCGGCCGGGCTTTCACCGGGTTGTTACATACAATAGTTTACTGTACATTGCGGGTTTCAATTGTTTTCATATTCATTATTAGCTTTTATAACCGACTTCAAAGGAGAATATTCTCACTTCAACGGGTGTTTTTTTTTAATGTTTGTTACTTCATAACTTCGTAATTTATTTACCAATTTACAAAATCCCTTTTTTTTTGAAAGAATTAGTAGTTTTGTGTTAAAATCGAAATAACTGGAGTACGTCTTTGAAGTCCGTTCCATCTAAATGTGAAAAATTATTTATCAGCACAATTAAAAATCTTTTCCTCTTAAAGAGGTTAAGAGGAAAGATTTTTAATTTATAAGTCTTTTTAATACTCTATCCAATATCAATATAATTACAAACTCTATCCAAGATCAACTAAAAAACTTTGATTTTGCGTGTGAAAAAAATATTTGATTCAAAAAATATGCGAAGTAATAGACAAAAGCTAAAATATGCTAGTACTTATGTGCAAAAGATATAATGTCTATCGTATGACTAGATAAACACACAAAAAATGCAACCAGGCCTTACCCATTCTCAGTAATAACTAGCCGTCACCCTGTATTTTCACCGGCCTAATTTTCATTCTCGTGAGAATACGGGTATAAAATATAGCCCATGACACTCACAGATAACGTGGCTTTCTAATGGTAAAATAATTTTTAAAAATCAGTTCAGTAGATCTAGAGTTTACCCCCTACAATACTACAAACTTTAGTTCTCTATAATATTAGTAGGAATAGATAAAAAAGAATCGCAAATATTTTCAAATGAAAATAGTTTCGGAAGTTTCTAGCTCCACGTATGTACGATGAATTGCTTGCTTAAGCCAATCGGACGATAAACATGCAATTTTACACAAACAAGCCATAATTGACTGTCGAATGTTCTCCAAAATTTTTTATTTTAATTCCTTGAGTTTGTCAACTTAAAAGAGTTTTTTTTTATTATTGAAAATTCCAACAACGACAACAGAAAAACATTTAACCTAAATCAGTTAAAGAAGTATTTACCTTTACTGAGGTCACCTTTTACAGTTTTACAGACATTCATACAGTAGGACCTACTGCAAAGTCCGGTTAAAAACTTAAATTTTGTTATATGGTTAGTTTCTCCTAGATTTACTAGGGGAAACTAATAGACTGCAATAATAATATTGTTGAAAGTTTAATAGCGAATTATATGAAGATTAAAAAAGCAGCAATGTACATAAAACAATGGGATATAAACAAAACGCATGACTCAAAGCGGCTAAACGTTAACAGTTATCTTGTCATATCAACACGTATGTAACCCAGGTCACCTTTTTGTGATCATCTTAATAATGCCTCATTAGAACAGAGCGTCTATAAAAAATGTAATCTAAATCAAATTGTTAACTTTCTTTTTCATATGACAGTTTCACCTGATGATAAGTGACGATATCATCAGCATAATCATTATCATCCTATTTAGGTAAATGATTTGTTTAATTTAAATGCAAATGTTGCAGTTTCTTTATCTATTTTTTATAATAAATACGTAGAGAGGTCAATTCTGCATATGAAATATATTTCCAAAGTAACTATTAGGGGGCGATTAGTAATCGATACTGATGCCAAAAATGCAATCAGTAAAATTTTTGTCTGCCTGCCTGTATGTTTGTTATAGAAACAAAAACCACTCTACGGATTTTAACAAAACTTGGTACAATTATTATTCATACTGTGCAGGTTGTAGTATACTTTTCATCACGCTACGATTAAACGGAGCAGAGCAGTGAAGGGAAATGTTGGGAAAACGGGAGAAGATAATCCATTTTACAGCGATACTACTGTAAACTGGGCTGGATTAAAGAGGTCTAAACTCTAGTAATTGAAATATTTTGATTTCAGTCAGTCAGAGGCCGCCATTCCAGCACCTTGGACCCCAACGGCTATTGGCTCTTCGACCAATTGCCACTTTCAGCTTTGCGACACGTTGAGCTATGTCGGTGACTTTAGTTCTTATGCGGATCTCCTCATTTCTGATTCGATCACGCAGAGATACTCCTAACATAGCTCGTTCCATCACCCGCTGTGTGACTTTGAGCTTTCTTACGAGGCCCATAGTTAGCTACTTAGTCTTGGAACTATAGGTCATCACTGGCAACACGCACTGTTTGAAGACTTTTGTCTTCACGAAATTCGTCAGTGACGGAAGTAACTCTCTAACTTTTCACTTTACTGTAAGCCTTTTCCAAGTAAGCCCGTTCCCATCTTAGACTGCATCGTTAAACTTAACATTATAGTCAAGTACAAACTTGTCATTCAATAAAAGAACTTCGTTCCATAATATATAGCATAGTGTGATTCAAGAATGTGTACAAAGGGAACGCCAGTGTTCTCATGGACGAAGTCGCAGGCGTCCGCTAGTCTAATTATATAAATGCAAAAGGCATTCATCACAAAATATCGAAAACCGCTTGGCGTACAAAGATTAAAGTGGAATGCCCAGCGGCCCATACAACGTCGGAACCCAGATATACCCCTATAAAAGTATATGGACATGATATATAAATAAATAAATAAATAAGGATCTGGCTAATTAATTGGCGTAATAAAAGTATGTTTCTTGAAGAAACAGAATTTGTTTATCAGTCTTCTAGGGCAAAATGTTCGCCGGTGTACCAAAGCGGCGAAGTAACATTTGAAGCTGTAATATTATATTTATATATTTATTTTTCCTGTTCCTAAGAAGCTTAACAAACAAGAAAACAAACATACAAACCAATGATAAGTCTTCAAAAAATATCGTAAAACTCAGGCTGTATGGGCAACGATCTTAGCTTGTCCCCGTTGTAGACAAATTAGAGATGAATTAAAAATGTTGTAAAACGTTGTAGCAAACATTTTTTTTCATGAAGTAATGATTTCTTTATTGAAGTAGAAGTATCAGGATTATTTTAGACAAAAGTAAACTGTCGGACGGTTAGGGTGGGCCTGGGCCATTGGTGGGCATTCAGACAGGGAGGTAGTTTATAGTTAGTAGACGTTCGCTCAGAACATTCAGAACATTCCAACAAGGTTTGATTAAGGGCGTACGAAGTCGCGGGTGTCCGCTAGTATTTTATAAATTTCATTTCAAAAATACAATTTTTCCTGAAAAATCGCAAACACTCGCAGAATTAATAGCAACCGATAGGCCGGCACACGGCCGCCCTCTCCAAATAATCATTACCACTCCGCCATTTGCGTGCTTTATCTGTAAACTGATTTCTATAACTCCTTAGCACGTCCCTTCCTTTCTCATTATTGTTTACATTTTTAAAAACCTCTCCGTTTAATGCTTTTTGAGAAGTGTTTACAGATTTTTTGACGACTGTACAGTATGCGCAGTGGATTTACAAGACGGACGTCCTGGGTTCGATTCTCGGCTGGGCGGATTGAGGTTTTCTTAATTGGTCCAGGTCTGGCTGGTAGGAGGCTTCGGGCGTTGCTAATTATCACCCTACCGACAAAACGTACTGGCAAGCGATTTAGTGTTCCGCTACGGTGTAGTGTAGAAACCGGAAGGGGTGTGGATTTTCTTTATACTCCTAACAAGTTCTTTACTACGTAGATAATAGATATGTCGAAAGTCATGCTGGGCATATACAGGGTGCTGGGAAGTAGTTCCTATAAATTCAAGGTGTTGAAGAGTCTACTTCTAGGACTTGAAATTCATAATTACTTAATATTTTTTTAAACTAAAAAAAATTAAATTTTCATATTTTCATACAAAACTCAAATAATTCCGACTATCCATGTAACACCCGCTTTTATCTACCCTTGCATTTTAAAATTCTAAAGTTTTCTTTTATAAGGAGAGTAGTAGTGGGTAGGACAATAGACCAACGGGGTGAGGATTGAACCACCACCCGGCGATTAGTTCAACCGCTCTTACCGTTGAGCTATTGAGGCTTTGAGAGTTTGGCTACGTCATAATAATTATAAAGATGCGTTTATGGGACACATCTTAAGGTCTATTTACAAAAGAAACATTATTTACTCCTAAAATATTAATTTTAGAACAATGTTTTTTGAATATTTTTTATTATTTTCGGTAAATCTATACTCTATACTAATATTATAAAGAGGTAAAGTTTGTAAGTTTGTAAGTTTGTCACATTTTTTAAATGGGGTAATCTTCGGAACTACTGGTCCGATTTTAAAAATTCTTTCACCAGTAGAATGCTACATTATCGGGGAGTGCTATAGGCTATATTTTATATTGGTATCTATATGATACCAATATAAAATATATATATATATTAGCCAAGTTATCACAGTTTTTGTCATACAGGTCGGACTGAAAATCCTCTTAAACAGACTTATTCGCATGCGCTGCCTTAACTATTGTGTAAAATTGAAATTAATGTATGGAGACTTTATGTATCTTTAAAAGTTCTACAAAAAAGTCTGCGACACCATATATCTATCTTCTATATATTAGCAGATATAGTACCTTTTGTGTTTTAAAAATTTTTAATTTTATATACTTAGGTTTAACTCATTATTTATACAACTAAACTTTAATCCTTATTAAAATAAATTATTTAATAATCACAAGGATATTATGGAGATAAGATTTGCCCTTTACAGTATGTTAATTACTTAAATAGTTTCGGAGATAATACAAAATTTCTAAAAGACGCAGAAATTCCGCTATATGATGCCCGGCGCTTTCATTTACGTAGTTCCCGTTTCCGTGTGAATATGGGGATCAAACATAGCCTATGATACTCGCAAATAACGTAGCTTTCTATTGGTAAAACAATTTTCCAAATCGGTCCAGTAGATACAGAGATTACCTCCTACAACCACACGAACTTTACCTCTTTATATTATTAGCATAGAAGTCTATTTCTCTTGGTCAAGCTGTAGGATGCGGGTAGGGTGTAGGTAGGGCAGGGGTAGGCTTGGGGTAGGGTGGGGGTAGGGTAGGGTAGGGTAGGGTAGAGTTGGGTAGATGTAGGGGTTGGGTAGGGTAGGGTTGGGGTAGTGGTAGGGTAGGGGTAGTGGTAGGGTAGGGGTAGGGTAGGGTAGGGGTAGTAGTAAAGTTGACATCGAAATTTACGCAGACGAAGTCGCGGGCGTCCGCTAGTAATAATATAAACTTAGAGTTATGGGAAACACTCCCCAGCACCCTGTATACATTTTTTTTAAATAAATATGATTTTTGATACAAAACAATCGGTCATTTTAAAATTGTATTCACTTTAATACAAGCAGTCACTCATGATTGCAACCGATTGCAACGGATTGCAATTACTCAGTTTACTATCGGGGTAATTTATTAAAGCCTTCATTGTAGTACATAGATTTCTCATTACAAGTTCCCTTTACAACAGAACAAGTGATAAAATTTAAATGAAGCACTTAACTTAATGAGCATAACCTAAGGCATTTTACCATACTAATAGGGTTCTAAGAAGGTTGGTATTTTTCTTAAATAATTCCAAAGACACGTACAAAATGCTTTATTATGTGCTTATACATTATTTTTTATGAATTCCAACGGTTTCAATTCTCGGTAATGTTAGTTTGCATAAAGTTATTAATTTTAAATAATTATTATTTTCAAAAGCTAATTGGTAAAGACATGCGCATTTAGGTTGTTTTTTATAATTTTTGGATAATTCTTTTGTCAGTTTACTAACATTGTACTAGGAAATCATTCTGGTATTTTCTTGTCGGTAAAATGTTTAACAATTCAATGTTTAAATCTGAAAATCAAAATAACTTTCTTAGTTAAAGCAATCAAATCCATAGCCGTTTATGCTTTAGTTTGTATTTTTTATTTTACGAATAATCATGGAATTTATCAAGAAGTAATGTTAAAAGTATATTTATGTTTTATTAATTCCTCAATGTCTAACTCCAACTTGAACTGGCTTTTTATTAATACACCAATTATTCCCATCCGCTAATTTGAATTAGTTTGAATTGAATTTGAACTATTAGTTTGAATTGAAAATATTCTCCTATATCAAAAAAAGTTTTGGGATTTTACCACGCAGCTTCAATTTGGGATGAAGGCTCTTTAAAATCGCTATCTTTAAAATCGCAAAAAAAATCCGATGCCAACGGTTATACGTGCTCTCCAAGGTTCCATGGACTGTAACATCACTAACCTCCAAACTCCAAATATTTCTTGTAATGAAGAAAATCTTAGCATTTCAGACTAACGACCTAGACTCAGGAATCGCACCCAGTACCTCTTCATCCGAAGACATATAAGCCTAATCACTGTACGAGGCGTTTTTTTTTTTATATTTTTTCTTTACAAATTAACCCTTAACTACAATCTCACCTAAGTAGTGTGAAATTTCACACACTTTCTGGTTTTAAACGACATTGTACCGGAATGTTAAATCGCTTGGCGAAACGTCTTGGCCTTTAGGGTAACTAGCCACAGCCGAAACCTTGCACCAACCTGACCTGGACCAATTATGAAAACCTCAATCGGCCCAGCTGGGGATTGAACCTAGGACTTCCGTTTTGTAAATCCACTGCGCATACCACTGCGCTACGGAGGCTATCAAAAGTTAAAGAGAAATTAAATACGTAGTATGAAATATACATACAACTGGCGTGCTATCAAATGAATTATAATAAAACCGTGATTCATCACACTCACACTCAAATGATCCAAGGTCCTTCCTACTCGTGTATGTTTTTTGCCCGGATTAGTCATATTGTAATTTTCCTTACAAATAAATTATCATTCTTTTTATTTAAAAAAGCCATTTTCTTTTTACAATGCATTAGTCATTTTGCCTCGTTAGTTAGTTATCGATTACTAGTCAACTCCCCGCAGTTTCATTCGCTTAGTTCCCATTTCCTTAAGAATTCTACTATATTATAAACGCGAAAGTTTGTATGTTCGGATGTATTTTTGTTTGGATGTTTGTTACTCTTTAACGCCGCTACTACTAAAGCGATTTGCCTGAAATTTGGAATGGAAATAGATTTTACTCTGGATTAACACATAGGCTACTTTTTATCCCGAAAAATCCATGGTTTCCCGAGATTTGCGAAAAGTGATGATTTTGATGATATGAATGTTTGTTACTCTTTCACGGCTCGACTACTGAACCGTGTTAGCTGAAATTTGGTATTGAGATATATATCAAGTATTTAATTTTATTTAATTACCTTTGACTGTCTTTAGATAAAAATACTGTATGAAATTCCCACAAAGTCGAAGTTAAAATTTGAAGTTGAACTTGTGAAATATTAAAACGATCAAAATTTTCCCAAAATTGCAACAATGGAGCAGGAATCACGAATTCCTTTTTATGTCATTCAAAAAACGTAACGTTCGCCAGCGCGGTGAAAATGTCCATTGGAAATTTTTCCGCAGCATTTTTTCAGTAATATGTCGTCATAGTGAAACGGCGAAAATTGACACTTCGCCTATGTGTGTGTACGATGAGCTTTTTTGAGCTACATTGTTCCTTTTTTAAGACTTCCAAAAACGTAAAAAGTACTTAACGTTGCAAGAAATATTTGTTACTAAACAGTTCTATTAACTCGTTAATCCAATGATAAGCTTTTGTGGTTTCGACTCCCGAGGTCCTAGGTTCGAATCATGAGTCGGGCTACGAGATACTAAAGGTTTCTTTCTTCTAAAATTATTTCAGTTAAAATTGTCAACCCAAAGTTGGGAAGTTGGTGGTGTTACACCGGCGTACCTTTTCGGATTATGACTGGATTCTAGGGTTTAGGAAAATTATTATTTACTAGCGGACGCCGGCGACTTTGCCCGCCCTTAGACCTCTTTAATCCAACCCTTACAGTAGTATCGCTGTAAAAACAGACTAACTTCTCCCGTTTTCCCAACATTTCCCTTCACTGCTCTGCTCCTATTGATCGTAGCGTGATGAAAAAAATATTATACTTGCTCAGGAGTATGAAAAATAATTGTACCATGTTTCGTAAAAATCCGTCTAGTAGTTTTTCTTTTATTATTTTGTACCATACTAATATTATAATTATACAACTTGGACCATAAGAATTAACCAGAAGACTAGTTATATAAGTACCAATGAATATTTCAAACAATTCCGAATAAATTTAATAAAAGAGCAACTTCATTTGCAACTTTGCATATAGACGGGCGCTGAGTAAGCGCTTCGTCTATGCCAACTTTTAAATTAATACATCACAGTGAAATCATATTTCTTTTAGTTATCACTTAGCAGACGCTCGTAGCCTATGACTCTCATAAATAACGTGGCTTTCTATTTATTTGTTTATTTTAATTCTTTATTGCACACAAATAAAATACAATAAAAATAAGAGAAGAAAAAAAAAAAGTGGTAAAATATTTTTCAAAATCATTCAGTAGATCCAGAGATTACCCCCTTTAACACTATACCTCTACACAAACCTTTACCTCTAAGTACCTAAATAAATGATTAAAAGAAGAATATAGGGGTATTCGAAACGCGAGTGCATTTTGTACATTTCATACTCTAACTTTACTTTATAATTAGAGTATCGTTATGTACTATATGTGACGGCCTCCGTAGTGCAGTGGTATGCGCGGTAGATTTACGAGATGGAGGTCCTGGGTTCGATCCCCGGCTGAACCGATGAGGTGTAACTTGTAAAGAATTAAAAAAAAGTATCATTTTAAGCCAGCGATGTTTAAATTAATATTTTATGCGTACCTATACATAATGATATGTATAATTGTATACGTAAAGTGTTGCGGAGTTAAATATGGTGTTTTATCGTGTAATTTCCAAAACAAATGCTTTGTATTAGCGCGCTGATAACATCTCAGTCGGCAACTATCTCACCTACACTCATTGAGTGCGCTCCATATATCAACTTAACTTCACCTCTGAGCCGTGCTAACTGCGGGACCTTTGTACCTCACGATACGATAGCGATACGACACAAAAAGATAGCTGACTACATGGCGCAAAACAAGTGCTTTAATCATCGTGCAAATATCATCTAAGTCTTTATTCCTTTAGTGAACTCCAGATATCAACTTAACTTCACCTCTGAGCCGTGTTAACTGCGAGATTCTTGTACCTCACAATCCGATAGCGATACGACACAAAAAGATAGCTCACTACATGACGCAAAACAAATGCTTTAATCATCGTGCAAATATCATCTAAGTCGACAACTATCTCATCTTCACTCATTTAGTGAGCTCCAATAAACTTAACTTAACATATGAGCCGTGCTAACTGTGAGATACTTGTACCTCACCATACGATAGCGATACGACACATAAAATGATAGATAGATACTACATCGCGCAAAACATATGCTTTAATTAGCGTGCATGCGTCATCTAAGTCGACAATTATTTACCTTTTCTACAGTCATTGAGAGCGTTTAATATATCAACTTAAATTCAATTCATCTTGCAGTTAGCAGAGCCCTGCTTTATTATAACTTTCTTGTTGAGATGGTGAGATTCTTGCACCTCACGATACGATAGCGTTTTAGGTTACTACACTATTGATGAGTTCCTTAACGACAAAGGTGCTTGGAGGCCATTGGATCAGCTTCCACCTTCACACAGGAAATAAAACTATAAGAAATTGTAATTTAATTGTTATCAAATGTAAATTGTTTATGTTGAGTTTCTTGCCGGTATCTTCTCAGCAGAACCTGCCTTCCGAACCGGTGGTAGAATCTTTACAAATAGTCAACTGATGTGTCAAAAGTGCTTGTAAACTGTGCCTACTTAAAATAAATGATTTTGAATTTTGAATTTTGAATTTAGCTATACGACATGTAAATGTATAACTGACTGAATGTCTGACTGACTGATATATCTCATCATCATCATCTTTCTGTACAATATATGTACACAAAGTCACCTTACAAACAATATTTCATAACTCGTCTTAGGGCTCTAACTCAGGGGAGAATTATGACTTCGAAAGATATAAGCTAAATACTTTATCCACGAAGCAGCTAACAGGGTAAAGATAATCGTAAACACTAAAAGCCTTTAGCTTTGCGGTGAACCACGTACCTTTGCCAGCTCCGCCCATCAATCTATGCTCTCCACAATGAATGGACAGCCTCCATGCTTTGCCAAATTTTTTGTCACCCACCCACAGCTAAATTCGACCTTACCACTCAAGAAATAACGAGGTGTTATAGTGAAAGTACAAGTTTGTCAAGGCGGGTCGCAAGTCGAAATTGATAGTAGAACTCTTATTGTGCTTAATGAGGGAATTGAAACAGATAGAATAGCGAATGGACGCCAAATAGAGGCAATGGATGGTCTTGATCGAGACTTGCTGAACTGTTTGTTCATTTTTTTTAAATAAACTGTTCACGATCGATTGCAGTTGTGTGGAAATCTTTATTGGTTGTTTTTTATCTATATCATCAACTAGTGGACTAATATAGTTGATAACTATTTTTCTTACTTAAAATTCTAACGAAATAAAGTTAGTTACCCGTGACTTCTATGAAAACAGCTTGAAAATCTTTAGTGTTTCGGAGTTTGGTAACACAGACCGACAGAGTGTTGGACCTAAAATTTTTTTTCTATAGTTCAACTAATGCTAACTAAAGATTCATTGTATACAAAAGTTATTCCGGTACGTAAATAAAATCTTTTTAACTAAAAAATTCAAGCGACTTTAAAATCACAAAATAAACTATAAAGCGAAAAATAACATAACATAAGTGTTGTTCTTTATCTTTACCAATTAAGAAAAAGCTCAATCGGCCAACCAAGGATCGAATCCAGGACCTCCGTCTTGTAAATCCACCGTGTATTTTTTCACATTATTGCACTAAACTCTAGTAAAAAAGAAACACAAATAAGACCAGTAAAATCTTTAACACCTCGCTTACCGTAGCTGTTTAAGACAATTAGTCAAAAGTGAATTAATTAAAACTGCAATTACTAATTAGTAGGTATAAAAATATGTGGAGTGCTTAATTTTAATTAACTGGTTTATGCATAGCTTAGCAAAGCTAATTGTGAATGTTGAGAAAATATAAGATTTCGAAATTAAAACTGGTGGACGAATAAAGGCTAGGTATTCCGCACTAGAACCTTTTAAACTAGAGTTTTCCTCCTTGTAGGGGTAGGTAAACAAGAGATTTCCCCCTTGTAGGGGTAGAAATTTTACTCCTCAGTCTGTCAATGTGTTAGACCGTTGGGTGCAAAAAATCATGCTATAGTATTTCATACTTTAGTATACTAGAGTACCACATTTTTTAGATATAAGTAAATGGTGGTTAGGGTAGGCCTGGGCCGGAGATGGGCATTATCTTTTGCAGTACTAACAGTTATCCGCGATTTCGTCTGCATGGAAAACCCTTCGAATTTTGAAGACTGAAGGTATGTTACTATATACATATTACATATACATTACATACAGTAATTAAATAAACATGTTGGTTTGGAATCGTGGACACTGACGATGACGAGCCTGTATTCGTCCAGCATTGGACGAATACAGGCTGTTAATGAAATAAACAAGCTTTGTCATCTCTCAGGCGTAATACTTGATGGCCTGTATTCAGACTGAGATGCGATCTTTACATAGAAATAGCGCAAGAAAAACTTTATGAAACGATCATAGATATACACCCAACAAAGACATAAGAGGGTATTTTAATTATTCTTTCCTGACCCATTTATCTTGAAATTGCAAAAATGTGATAGGTCGGCGAAGGTTAACATTATATTTATTCCTCATGAATTTGACTGTCTTATAAATATAATGACTTTTGAATGTATTTAAATAAACAATGAAAGAAAAAATATTATAGCATTAGCTAAAATCCATTGCTCGCTTGCATGTAGTCTGCATTCTTGCTAAAGCGTCAGCTCTAGCGATTTCTATGTTCTGAGGTATTCTGTGTCTTAAAAACAATGTTAACCAGTTGGTTGACGCCATTGGGGTCCTATTATAGAGCTTACGGCACAATTAGGGATAATAACAGTGTTGTTTTCTGGATCAAAGAGATTCTCTATGTTCTTTTCATTCTTATCATTTTACAATATGCCCTTTTAACAATTCAAATTTATAATATTACTAACTGACGCCGCGCGGTTTCACCCGCGTGGTTCCCGTTCCCGTAGGAATGTGTTGATAATATATCGCCTATATAGCCTTCCTCGTCTCCTTCATAAATGGTCTATCTAACACTGCAATATTTTTTCAAATCGAACCAGTTGTTCCAGAGATAAGCGAGTTCAAGCAAACAAACAAAAAAACTCTTCAGCTTTATAATATTAGTATAGATATATAGATAGAAATTTGTATTAATCTAAACTTTCCTATATCAGTGAGAACGAGGGTAAAAATACGTAGAAATGGAAATCCGCAATCTCTTAGCGCGTTTTCAACCCTTCAATGGAATTAAAAACAGTAATTAGTGGATTTAGAAAAGTCGCGGTCTTTCTAGGGGGTTCTTTTAGCTATCTCTAAAGTGGGACGGTAATGAGAAGCTGGAGGGAGAGGGGGGTGCTTGGGATAGAGTGTGAAGGAGATTCACGGAGATTCTCTGTTCTTTACAAAATGTTGAGCTTTATTTCTTAGGTATAACGCCGTTAGAAGATGCATTCTGTTACACCTTTTAGCAACATTTTTTTAATTATACCTATTTTTTTTATGTTTATAAACAGAGGTTGACGACCTTCGTGGCGCAGTGGTATGCGCGGTGGATTTACAAGACGGAGGTCCTGGGTTCGATCGCTTGCTGGGTTGGTTTTCTTCATTGATCCAGGTCTGGCAGGTAGCTGATGGGAGGTTTTAGCCGTAACTAGTTACCACCCTACCGACAAAGACGTTCCGCCAAGCGATTTAGCGTTCCGGTACGAAGTCGTTTAGAAACCAAAAAAAGGGGGGGTGGTGTGGATTTTCATTCTCCTCCTAACAAGTTAGAACGCTTCCATCTTAGATAGCACCATCACTTACCATCATTTGAGATTGAGATACCCACAATACACACAAACTTATGCCTTTATAATATTAGTGTCATTACTTTTATGACAGCCACACACGGCCAAATTTACCGTCAAGCCTGCAGAATACCTAGGAAAATGAAATTTAAAAAATAACTACCAAAAATATTTCAATATTTTTTTTCACTTTCCCTTCCTTAAACGCGCTGCAGACGTAACGATAAACTTGACCGTGTGTGGCTGGTTGAAATCGCGGTATATTACGAGCTTCACGTTACTAAGTTATGACGCGTAGACTTCACCCGTTTCAGTTTAAAATAGAGCAGGGACAGTTGTACCGTGAGTGACTCACTGACTGTTGACTCAACGAACAAATTAATCTCCGAACATGTTCGTCGCATGTTCCTGCTTGCTTTGTTTCACAATGGCGCGCACAAGGTTTTGTAACAAGGGTATGCACTATATGCATCATAATTATCAACTCATATTCGGCTCACTGCTGAGCTCGAGTCTCCTCTCAGAATGAGAGTCGTTAGGCCAATAGTCCACCACGCTGTCCCAGTGCGGATTGGCAGACTTCACACACGCAGAGAATTAAGAAAATTCTCTGGTATGCATGTTTCCTCACGATGTTTTTCCTTCACCGTTTGAGACACATGATATTTAATTGAAAAAGTAGAGGTGCATGCCCCGGACCGGTTTCATACCCACACCCTCCGGAATCGGATGCAGAGGTCATATACACTGGGCTATCAAAGCCAATATTGCCGTTTCTCTAATTATTCAAAAATACTGTGTTTGTGTGTGTTTGTGTTGTTGTATGATTATTTAGTCCAGCGGACGGGTTTTGAATCTTTGACCTTTCCGTGTAAGTCCATCCCTTTCGCCGTTGAACTATTGAGGCTATATTCAGAAACTTTAACTATAGCTATAGCTTTGCGAACTATAGAAAATTAGTATTAAGCACCGTAGCAATTGATAGTTATAAGTTTTTTTAAAAGGTGTGCCAGCCTAAAAAATGTGCATAAGTGTTAAGTTTGAAATAATGTTGCATTATTTAATTTTGTAAATTTCTGTATTCTTGTAAATAAATAAATAAAAATATGGATAGTTATAGGTTTGTCTGATGATACAGAGTATGGTAGCAAATATTAGTCAGCTATTAGGAAGTGTTGTAAAATTAATGTTTGAATCAACAGTTCCTGTCTGCTGCAAGTCGACCTTATTCCAACACAATGACTCTACAAACTATAGAAAATTAATATTATACACAAGTAAGTTACAGTATAATAACTTAGGGCGGTCGCACATTTTTGATTTTTTGACGGAATTAAAAATTTATTTACTAGACCAATAATTAAAATTAAAAAATCAAACCCTGGCTTTGCAAAAACAACAATACTATAAAATTATGCATCATTTTGGTCTTGCAATGAAATTTCAGAAATTGAGTTTAAAAAGAAAGCCTGACCGATAGTTTCTGTGAATATTTGTCATTATGTAAGTCATCAAACGTATATAACAATTTTTAGAGCTTAGTTCCTAAAAAAGAAAAATGTTAACCTTATTAGATCAATTTGTTGTCAAAATTCAAAAAGTTTTTTTTTTTAAAGAATATTTGCCATATCTTTTATAATTTGACCAATATTCTCATTCCCCTGCAACTAGTCGGAAAAGACTGTGCTAGGAGTGGGTACGACAATAGATCAACGGGGCGGGGATCGAACCACCGCCCCTCGGGGATGAGTCCGACCGCTCTTACCGTTGAGCTATTGAGGCTTTATTTATTTATTTTATTTGTTTGAAGTAGGCTTAGCTTACAAGCGTTTTTGAAACGTCAAGTTTGACTATTTGTAAAGACTCTACCACCGGTCGGAAGGCAGGTTCTGCTAAGCCGACAAGAAACTCAATAGTTACTCTTTTGAAAAAGAAATCATACAATATTACAATAATTTACAATTGTTTAAATTTCTTTTATTTCCCTTTCAAGGCCTTTTATTTCGGGAAAGCGTAGACCAGACTATTTAAGCACTCCAGTATCGATGGTTAGAGCACTTAATAAAAATTAAAAAGAAGCCGGTAGTAGGTAAGTGTGCGATAAGCATTATATTATGGCTCTCGCTAAAAATTGCAGCGCATCGACTAAACAACTGCGTAAATATTGATGCAACGGATCGCTTTGTTCGCGCACCACATTTTACTAGTTTGCTAAGGGCTTTTTGATAACGGTGCGTTTTCTGACTCATGGATTTTCAGGAGCGGCACAATTTATGAGCGATTGTCTATTTTAAATTATTTATTTTTACGTACATCGTAAAAAAACCGTTTTATTTTGTGGTTAGCAAGTCAAGGTTACTCGTAGTTGTAGTAATAGAGTGGTTATTACAGAACGGAGCCCAATATCAGGGACAGTTCTGTTTTCTAGATGTGTTTTGTAGAATTTTCTATGTTTTTTATAATACTTCAAAAATGTACCTATGTAAAATTTTATGATGTTGAATAGTTGAGACACCCATTTTCCCATTTATAATAATATAAATTCGAGAAAAGCTTATGCAATGGGTAGTTAATAGTTCACAACTGCTATAAACTCATATTTACAAGTATGCATACACCAAATACACATATTAACAAATTACACCTGGTCACTTTTTAATTATGTTCCTATCGGATTACATG
Source organism: Bicyclus anynana (assembly GCF_947172395.1). Taxonomy (NCBI): domain Eukaryota; kingdom Metazoa; phylum Arthropoda; class Insecta; order Lepidoptera; family Nymphalidae; genus Bicyclus; species Bicyclus anynana. The sequence goes on from NC_069102.1 coordinate 1,150,731, forward strand.
TCAATTGATTATGAAACACGGCTAGAACTTACGTGATATAACGTTGGAGTATGTTCGACTAGTTTTAAACCCATACGGGGCCCTTAGTTATGAGCTGGTCCTCGCAACGTGGCACGATCCAAATTGCGACGCTGCAGCGCACGCCGCCGCTCGCAACGACCGTTGGGAGAGGGGTTGAGAGAATCTTCTTTTAATCGTCCGATTATATCTATACTCAATGAATGAATGAATGAATGATTACAACACACAGCAGGTACAGCAAGCTTCTAATTCCGCTTATTTTCGTTAATCGCTGTCGCTTATGACTAGCACTCGACGTTTATGTTTTACTAATTAATGATATGTGGTCAGCAGAATAAGCATATTATTCTATTTATTTATGATTTTCGTTGATGTTTGTAATTTCAATAACCATCCAATGTTGGTAAATATTTTATTGAGTATTAACAGATAATCTGTAGCCATAATTCGGTACTAATTAATCTAGCTTGCAAATTCAAATTCGTTTACCTGTTTCAAGTACATTTAGAGTTAATGGTTAAAGAGTAACAAACATCCAAACAAACATCCATACAAATTTTCGCGTTTATAATATTAGTAGTAAGTGCCTCGTTTGTCCAGTAGTTAGCCTATGTGGTTTCGGATGACGATCTCCTGAGTTCAAATTCCGGGTCGGGCTTTAAGATATATCTACTGAGTTTTAATTTCTCCTAAGAAATTATGGTCTATGGTCCAAAATGGTCGTTAGTGAATTTAACATTATCACCCTGAGATCGCCAATATGCATACGAGCAGCGTGGTGGGTCTAAACTCCATATCCCCTCTTTTTTTTATTCTTCACAAGTTAGCCCTTAACTTACAGTCTCACCTGATGGTAAGTGATAATGCAATCTAAGATGAAAGCGGGCTAAATTGGTAGGAGGAGGGTGAAAATACACACCTCTTTCGGTTTCTACATTCAGAAGCTTGGCGGTACGTCTTTGTCGGAAGGGTAACTAGCTCGGCCGAAAGCCTCCCACCAGCCAGATCTTTTTTTGAACGTGGGGAAATCCTCATGGATTCCTTCTCGCAACGGGGAGGCTAGAAGGTTATGTCGGACTTCAACTAAAACCCCACGGTGTTCCGACTCGCCGCCTGATGACTGAGCCACGGGAACATTTCATAAACTACCGCAACCCTACCAGACCTACCGGACCCTACTGGAAAAATTAAAAAAACCTCAGCCCAGCCGGGGATCGAACCCAGAACCTCCGTCTTGTAAATCCACTGCACATACCACTGCGCCACGGAGGCCCTCACCAATAAGGAGGGAGGCCTGGCCCAGTGAGCTATTTAATGAAATCTAAGTAGTTATTCTGTTGTCGGTACCCCAGACAGCTTTGCATAAAGAATGATCGATGGCATTAGCGTAAGCCAGGTGGATCAGCCGTGAGTCATTAACGCACGGCGAAACATATCACTCGTTGTGCATAATTACAACAAAGGATATCATGTACTATCACTACCTACCATCTAACAACAAAGACAAGTCATAACAAAGACTATTTTTAATTATTTTAACCCGTCTGCCAAGAAGGGTTATGTTTTATCTTATATGTAATTTTAGAATATTTTTGCTATTATTTATCTTTTATATTATTTCCAATATTACCTCCAATTATTAACGAACGAACGAACGGTAACGGAGGAGTAAGTATGAGAATAATCCCACAGGCGGGGATTGAACCCATTTTGTGGGTTGCTTTTCTTAGCAGTTGCTTTTCTCTAAGCAGTGATGTGAGAATACGCCTATGTGAATCTTTGATCCTCTCGAAACTAAACTACGCAGACACAGTCTATGGGCCGTGTCAACTAGCAAGATCAACAAAAATTGGTTCAAAGAGTTCAAAACGCCTGTGCTAGGTTTTGCTTTCTCATACCACCTCGTGCACATGTCAGCCCATACATTAATAACGCTAACATGCTTAACATGGAATCTCGTAAACTCCACTTAGCGACTATGCTATTTGGAGTAATAGCCACCGAAAAACCAGTCTATCTGCGTTCAAAGATACAATGGGCCCATGAAAATAAAAAAACGCGGTGAAAGAGGAGCTCCTCGAATCTCCATGACGCAACACAGAACAGCCGCCTTTCGAGGTTCATTCAAGTTTTCAGCCAGCAAAGTATGGAATGACCTTCCCCCTCCTCCGTACGTTCTCTTAAATCCATAATTGCTTTTAAGAAAACTGTAAAAAAATACTTACTTGAACGACAAAAAACTGAAAATAATGGTTGAAATCTAAAATAAGATATTTTACAAGAATTTGCTATGGTGAAACTGCTGGTTTTATTTCTTTAAACTCTTTCTTTCATATTTGAATGGATTACATTTTCATTTTATTTAATTTCTTTTTAGGTTATCGTTTTTTATTTTATAAATTGCATTTGTATGTAGTATTATTAGATATTTTATATAATGTTTATGATTTTAATCATTTCGGTATCCAACCGTTGTCCCATCGAGTCGTGACGCCACCTAAGGTTGCGCCAGAATACCAGCGCTGCAGCAAACACTGTAGCATTATGCTGAGGCAGCAACCTTTTTAGCTGATGTAATATTGTAATTAGTAGTATATAAGTTAGATTAATAACAATTAGAAGAGACCGCACACCAGGGAACAAAGCTTTGCAAAGTCACCATTCAAGGTGTGTGGTCTCTTTCTAAAAATTTTTGTTTAATTTTAATCTAGTTTTATGTTTTTGTGTTTTTTTTCCCCTTTTTTATATTTGGGTAAATTGTTTGTGTACTCAGCTAAATAAATCATTTATTATTATTATTATTCTTTACTATCGATATATTGAGGCTACTAATTATTAGAAAAAAAAACACAATTCTTTTTACAGAAGTCACCAAAAGTTCCGTACAAATTTGTAGGTAGGTACCTACTTAGGTACTTGATTACGTAATTTTAAAGAAGAATATAATGAAATTTTAGTCCTAAAAAGTGCCGCCCTGTGAAGAACAACTGAATGTAGGTCTTAAACCTCATGTGCTTGTGTATACAGGTCAGATCGGAACACAGCAATGCATGGCGGTAGAAATATAAGCAGCCACAGGAGGAGCTCTGTCATAAAATACTTTAAGAAAATACTAACCGAACTATCTATAACTTTCCGGATGGGAAGTTTTCAAAAATCCCGTATCTTATCGTATTCGGATTGGATGCGTCTCATTTAGTAGCAAGCCGGTGATGGGTCGAGGCGTATACTGCAACATAAACAAAGTACAGGCAAGTCACCGCGAATTAACGAGCCAACTCGCAGACTCGACCGAAGTTAACAAAGAAAAGTTTCTGTCTAAACGAAACCGTCACAGACAGGTACAGGCGGATTACACTCCGATTCATATGTCATTGCATATTTTACAGCTTCGATACAGGTAGCCCATTATTTCCTTTGAAATACAGTTATTTGAATTTAATCTACTTAAAGTACCAGCCAAATTATAAACGGACATTATTATATCACTACATATATTCTAAACCAACAACTGTTAGACCTGTCAAAATGTTGAGATCTGTCAAAAAAATTGAAGAATGCATGGGAATAAAATGCGTTTTTATGTTGAGATCTATATATATGAGTAACGTGCATAAAATAAGGAATAGGTTTAGAATGAAGTCTGAAAGTAGCATCAGGGAGAAATGTTGAAGAGGTTAGCTTGGTGTGGGCAAGTATGTAGTGGAAAAGTAAAATAAGATTACATGCAAGTGGAAGAACGCAAGAAATTAGTCACGTTGATACCTATTACCTATTACACCTGTTACCTAGATACAACATGTAAGTTTAGAAGAAAAAAGTTTTCCTGTGTTAACTTATTATACAAACAGTAGCAAAAACAAAAAAGTACACGTTAAAATATAAAAATCCGACAGTCATATTATGTTTCACTAGCGTTTAGACTTTATCCGCGTGAAATTCGCCAATCTCGCGAAAACCATGGATTTTTCCAAGATGAAAAGTAGCCTATGTGTTAATCCAGATTAAAATCTATTTCCATTTAAAATTTCAGCCAAATCGCTTAAGTAGTAACGGCGTTAAAGAGTCACAAACATCCAAACGAACATACATCCATACAAACTTTCGCGTTTATAATCTTAGTAGGATAACGATATTTTTGTGATAAATTCTTTCCATCGAGCCTTAATATTTCCAAATAGTGTCAAAATAAACACGCACATTTGAACCGTACTACCTATAGACAACAAGTCCGCCGTCGATTTGTTACAGCCCCGGCAAGGTGTGAGGCGAAATAAATTGTTTTCCTACTAATATAAACTTGGTCGTCGCTCCGCACAGTTTTGCGAATAAAATTTTCTTACAGCCTCGGGAGAACTATCAGTTTTACTTCTCGAAATTCGTACGTAAGGGATAGAGAATTTGTATTTATATTTTGTATGTGACGGAAATCAGTCATTTTAATATAAAATCTTATTTAAATCAATTCAACTGACTTCATTAAAAGACAATAATTAAATAGCGAAAAAGATTATTTATTAACCTATTTCCTATCTATTGAGTTACTAGAAGGCGGTAAACGTAATTTAAGTGTGTCGTATCTATGTATTTAATTTGATAGAATGAAAGTGTGGGAAGAATGAGGTATCATCATTCTATACTATATATTTTATAGCTGAAGAGTTTCTTTGTTTGATTGAACGCGCTAATCTCAGAATCTACTAGTCCGATTTGAAAAATTCTTTCAGTGTTACATAGCCCATTTATTGAGGAAGGCTATATGCTATATATTATCCCCGTACTCTTACGGGAACGAGAACCACGCGGGTGAAACCGCGCGGCGTTAGCTAGTAATCATTATATGCCTATTTTAACGACCACACGTTTTTATTACGAGAGGAAATAGAAGCAACTGACTTGTGCTTTACTAATACTAGCTTTTGCCCGTAGCTATGCGTAATTTTGTAACCCCACGCAAATGTTTTTTTTTTTTGTAGACGAAGTGTATCGTACATTGATAATAATATCCTTTCTGTTCCTCTGAAATTATGTTATTGAATTTTACAAAATTTCATGACGTCACGATAAATTAATAAGTAAAGAATATAAAATAACAACATTTTGAAACATTACTTAATATTTCAAAAATCCCTGTTGCAAATAAAAATCTTTCTCAAATAATTTGTAAAAGACTAATGTTTTGCAACATTTCTATAAACTTAAAGTAACTACTCGGGTACTTCAGTAATGCTGTATTCAATCCTCAGGTATACTTGTATGTGAGTAACCGTGTATGTATGCTACTTGCAAACTCTACAAAGTGTGCAATTCTAATATTGCCCGGGTAAACAGATTTTTCAATTCATTAAAAATATTGAATATAATGCATGTTTTATATTAAACTAAAAATAATACTTTACTACCTGCACTAGAAAGCGCAGTGTTGGTCGACTCCCCTACAAGGTGGACTGACGACATCAAGCGAGTCGCAGGGGTTCGCTGGAAGAAGGTAGTTTAGTATCGTGATGTTTGGAAGTCCCAACAAAAGGCCTATGTTCTGCAGTGGACGTCCATCGGCTGATATGATGATGATGATGACTACTTTACTACTACTAATTAAAGCCTCATCGACTCCGTGGTTAAGGCCTGACATTTGAAAGGTCTAAAGTTCGAATCATGCCCGTCGAACTATTGTCTAACCACTCTAAACTCAGTCACCATCATTAGTAACCCATTTTTACGGATCACTAGAGGGCCAGGCCTTCTTTCTTATATGAGAAGAAATATGGAGCTTAGAACCACCATGCTGCTTCAAAGTTCGTTGGCAGGCTTTGGATGATAGAGTCAAATTTATTTGCGACCACTATCAGATGTTAATGACAATGACAGGGACCAACGGCTTACCGTGCTCTCCGAAGTAAAGAAAACTCATTTTCTAATAGTCTGACCCAAGATTTGAACCCAGGACCTCGTGACCGGAAACCACATATGCTTACCACTAGACCAAAGACAAAGGCAGTAAACTCAGTATTTACAACTAATTGAAGGGAAAGTGGAAAGTTTGGTATTTAAAATAAATTATTACTAAAACCGGGTAGTTCTAGCTTTGCCCATTTTCTGAGTTTTACCCGCAACACGTGTCGTCGTATGTAGTCTCACCTACACAATCTTCAGTGGATACTTTTAAATCCGGCGTCGCTAAGTAGTGCAGCTCGCGCCGAACCGCTAAGCTCATTCCACCGCTTCGCTTTTATAAAACTGATTCAATTGCACCACTTGGATCCGTTTTTGGATGTGGTATGATATTTTTACTACCCTTTAACCATGTAAGAAAAGCTTAGTAAACTATTTTTGAAGTGGTAACTTCTTATGGGAGGGTAAACCCCTTCGTAACGTAACGTGTTACGGTGTCGTAGTACGGTGTTACGTAGCAGGTTTAAGTTATCGACGAAGTTAAAAGATGCACACGTGTCTTTTTTTTTATTTTATGCGAAGTTTGCTCTTGACTATGATTACGCCTATTGTTAAGTTTCTACGAAATCTAAATAGAAATAGTCTTTTAAAGCTACATAGAAACCTGCCTAATAAAAGTAAATTTAATATTTAAGCGCCTACATAAAATTTACTGCAAATTGTATACACATACAGATCACACACAAAAAAATATTTTTAACAAAAAAATTTAACCGACTTCAAAATCACAAAATAAACTAAAAAGTGATAAATAACATCGTGAGTGCTACCTTCTGATCACTTTGAAGGCGGTGCCATTCAGTGTTGCAACTTATTAACTCAAGTTGTTTGAATCATAAAATTATATGTTCTTTATGTTTCATCATCTAAACTTATACTAGGTATAAACAGTTAATGTGATTTTTTGTTTGTTTGTTTGTTACTAAAAGGCTCGGAAATTACAGGACTGATTTTAAAAATTCTTGCACTAATGGAATAAATATACATTTTCAGCATATAACACTACATTCTATTCCAGTATTCCCACTGGAATAGAGACTACGTGGGTGAAACCTCGTAGGATATAGAATATCAATACATCGAATATACCGCATTCAATAGTTTTCACGCATCCGTCCACCCCGCCCTCGGAGTCCGCAAGCTGAATGAAATTTCAGTAATTTGGTAAAGCGAATGCAAGGTACGGGTCCCGGGGGGGATTTTCTTACAATCCGCGCTTTGTTTTCCACGCTATATATTTCATATGGTGGGTTGCTGCAGCCACTGAAAAAGAGCGACTTTGCGGTAATTAGTAATTGTTTGAATCTCAGAACATACTCGTATAAGGCTAAGGCTGTGGTTTGAATCATCCTTGGAATTATATGTGCGAGAATGACTAAAGGCGCTTTTTCACTAGGCCTTATACAGATACTAATCGCTCGACATTCACGCACGTCTGTGCAAAAGTTGTGGAACAATGTCTCGCGACATATGACTGTTAAAAAATGCAGCATAAATAAAATAAATAAATAATTATAATTGCATAAGTTTATAATAAATGGTATGCAATCGCTTTACCCCGACAGTCCCCGAGTGCCACACGTATTATTTTTTTACGTACGTACGTTACGTATTTATTACAATAAATGATAACTTAAAAATCATATCTCTTTCTGCCAGACATCAAGCTTCGTCGCAACTCTTCGCTAGACTTTGAAGATTGCTATTTAATTGTGTTTTTACAAGGTTTCACGATCACGATTTCTCATATTAAGTTAAGGCAAAATTTCAAAGAAATAACGCTTCATACTTGGCTGGTTATGAGTCTGGTCAATCGGATACTGTTTGATAAAGATCCCAAAGGCACCACGGTCTAGACTCCATAATTGTCTAGCTAGTAGAAGTATAGGCTGATACATTTTTTATCCTATTCTTACTAATATTATAAACGCGAAAGTTTGTATGGATATATGTTTGTTTAACGCCGCCACTACGGAAGCGATTTGGCTTAAATTTCAAAAGAAAAAAGATTTTACTCTGGATTAACACATAGGCTTCTTTTTATCCATGGATTCTATGGATTCCTGAAAAAATCCATGGATTCCCGAGATTTGCGAAAACCTGATAATTTTGATGGTATGAATGTTTGTTAGTCTTTCACGCCTCGGCTACTGAACCGAATCACCTGAAATTTGAAATAGAGATAGATTGTAGTCTGGATTAACACATACGCTACTTTTCGTCCTGGAAAAATCCATGATTCCCGCGGGATTTGTTACAAACTGAATTCCCCGCGGACGAAGTCGCGGGCGTGCGCTAGTGTTTTATAAAATGGGAATATTTGTAGAGCCGGTATCACAGATTAACGTTCTATTCGATAAATTAAACCCTACATAGTAATGTATGTGCTAAAGAAATTACATAACATAAATTATTTAGCTTATAGCTACGAAAAGATGGACATGGCGAAATGAACTGTTCCTTATTGTTTTGCTACGGATCCCTAAAAATACGTCCATATTAAGTTACTGCCAAGACAAACAATCTCAGATAATAATAAGCATCGCCTATTCGATAAACATAATAACGAAGCTAATACAAAAGATAATATTAGAGTATCAAATAGAATGGAAGAAATGTTCGGTAATTTAAAAACGTAGCTTCTACCAATAGATTGCCGACGAAGTAGCGTCAGCAAATACGTCTTGCCATTGGCTACTCGGCGTGGATTTGTCAGTGTACGGCGAGTGCATCGTGGTCTGTGTACGGTTGGACAAAAAATATTACGTTTTATTTGTTTGTTTTGTCGATATTTTTTTCAATTCAAAACATGTTTAAAGAGCGCTCTGGTGTGGGACGCCACTTGTGCAGACACTTTAGCTGCTTTATACATCCAGTCGACCGGCAGACATGGCGGGGCAGCGGCAGACGTGCGGGAGCGTCAAAAGTTTCTAAAATACAGTTGTCTCGGCGCCCAATATGAATTCGTCCCGTTTGGCGTCGAGACACTAGGCCCGTGGGGCAGGAGCACTCAGACTCTCCACAAGGAGATCAGCAAACGCCTCAGAGAGGCGCCAGGCGACCCTCGGGCGGGCAGCTTTTTCGCGCAAAGAATTTCAATCGCAATTCAACGCGGGAATGCTGCCTGCGTGATGGGCACCCTACCAAGGGCGGCAAATTTTGATAAATATTTTTAGGTATTAGTTTTAATTTTAATTTATTTTAATTTTGTAGTTGTAGTTATAATGATATTTTCTTATATTTTATTTTTATAATAAGTTTAGCCTATTTAAGTATTATCTTCATTAATAAAATAAATATATGTTCAAAGAATTATCAAATACTATAAATGCGAAAATTTGGGTTATGTATGACAGTTTGTCTGTTTAGTCAAACACTTCCAAAAAACGTCCAAAAAACGGATGTAGGCATAAGGAATTTTTACTTATTATTTTAATATTCCCACAGAAAAGATATTTTAGTAGAATAAAGACGTAAGGTACATCTAACGTGTGATAAAATTATAGCAACAGAGTTATACTTATTTTATATATTTTATAAATAAACAAGAGAATACAAGTAAGCCATGTTTTTAAACATGAAAAAGAATCCCCTTTCTACTCCAGCTAACCCAGTTACACGCACGCCCAGGGTTGGGCGTGGATTTGACAATAGCTAATTGAACCTAACCCTTAAGCATTCAAAACCATCCTTTACCGTTGGAGATATATAACAATTATTATTATTATTTTTACCTAACTTCATAAAAAAAGATTTTTGAAAAAAAAAAGTATTTTTTATTATAAAAATCTTTTGTAAAGATTTTTTTCTTTAAAATATCACAGATTCTCAGAAAATATAATTAAAAAAAAAGCAAACAACCTCCTTTTTCGAAAGTTGGTTAATAATATTAAATATATCTAATTAAAAGTTAATTATATAAGTCGGAATATATTAAAAAAAAAAAACATTTTTAATAAATTTTTTTTGCGAACGCTACTCAAAACTCAACGGAGGCCAGATCCTCTTTCGGGCAGGAAATTGAGTGAATGTTTTCCAATTTAATCGCATCTGCGCTGATACTTCACGGGCGGTGCGAGCTTGCCGGGGCACGTGCCCCGAATTGCGCCGGCACTCTCCATGTGGCTTTTAAGGCGCACCTTACGAGGCATTTGGAATGTTTTTTTAGTATCGGGCAGGAAATCTCCTGAAAAAATATCCGATTAGTTACCAGTAAAATGCAGTAAGTCTCTTTTTATTTTTGGAGTATACTGCTTACGAATCGATTGTTCATATATTAGTCCCCCCCAGGAAAAAAATATGGGCAGTAAAATTCGATGAACGACTGACAGCGTTACGTTTTTAGTGCGCAACCTATTCTGCGTACCGTTCAACGTACGCTGCCGCACAGCGCGTGGCGCATTTGGCGCCCTTCGCGACCTGCTGCACCTCAGTTGCGCACCTTTCACTTTTCAGGCGAAAGCACTCTATTCATGCGTCGGAGCTGACAAATACTTTTTTTTTTCATTATTTACAACCCATTTCGGTCTCTACACGACATCGTACCGGAACGCTAGATTGCTTTGCGGTACGACTTTTCCGGTAGGGTGGTAACTAGCCACGGCCGAAGCCTCCCACCAGCCAGACCTGGACTAATTAAGAAAACCTCTATCGGCCCAGACGGGGATCAAACCCTGGACCTTCATCTTGTAAATCCACCGCCTATACCACTGCGCGGTTATATTTTATTATAATTAGTTGACATGGTTAATTTCTCATCAAAAAAATCGAAACAGTACTTGCGGATTGTTTCGATTTTTTTGATGAAAATTATAGTTGTTGTAGAACTGTCTTGTAGGTCAGTATTTCACAGATTGACCCAGGATTCGAACCCAGGACAAATCCAAATGAACAATTAAACCCGGTGGTCAACGATCTGCTCGTTGTTTCACTTGTTACAGATAACTGTAATGATAATATCTATGTTCGCTGCGAATGTTACATTACACTCTGGTCAGTACACACCTTCAAAGTATTAAAATCATGACAGTTTGTTTAATTAAATTTAGATACAACAATAATATATTGCACGAACGAGTATTTTGTACAAGCATTTCCCCTTTGGCTAACAGGGCAGTGCTCGCGGTGGAAAAATTAAAAAGGTAACACCACGCCACGCCACGCGACGTCACGCCACGCGACGCCACTTTCACATGAATAATGGTGTACGTGTGTCACACTCGGTCGGTGGCTGTAAGGGTGTATTCACAATGACCAACGTCCATCGTACTGAATGTTATTTAAACGGGTACATACCACGATAAAAAGACGAGATTTTTAATGTCGATATTTCGTCACGACGGAACTGAAGTTGCGAGATGAGAAGAGAAGTCAGCTGTTAGGGGCAGAATCGATCTACCCTCTCTCTCGTTCTTTTTCTTTTTTCAACAACCTCACGTTTATGGCTGTTTAGGCAAACTACATTCACGACATTGCTTTTGTTATTATGCGTATCGCGGCGCCCTCTTGGTTTACACAATTCTACCACCGGGTTCCACTCGCTGGCTAGTTTGAAATTATGTTTGTACCCGTTTAAATAACATTCATAATGAACAACCACGAAATAAGTTTAAAATCATTAGTCCATCGTACTATTAAACACAATTAGATGATCATCAAAATTAATTAAGAAAACATTAACGTCAACGAAACTGCGCCAATAAGCTCTTAACAAAACAAGATAGTAAGACATTTTTTTTTTGTCATTTTAGGAAATACTTTAGGCTGGTAAACCTACGTAACAAATAAGTAAGTACTCTAAACCATCGCGAATCTAGATTAGGGTCAAGGAGGGGAGGGGGAAAACGATATGAAGAGATTTTTTTAAATATTGAATAAAAATATATAGTCTTCTATAAGGAAAAAATTAATAACCTCAAATGGTCTTCTATTATTGTTAGTGTAATTACATACATGTATGTTTAATTAATTTGTTTCGTAGATGTTTGTCTAGTGTGAAGAGGCCTTAACATGTAACATTAGGAGCATATGCCATAAATGCAGTTACCACGGCACGCGACTGCAATTGATTTTTGTTGCTTCAGGATTTTTATACCTACCGTCATTAATTGCACTTACCTTAGACCCTGTGATGACCTAAACCTGTAGCCATGTGGCACATCGATTCTCCTTCTACAAACGCTAACGCTTGAAAAAATGAAAGATCCTATCGACAACTTGATCACGTGACCCGTCTGTCGATAGCAAATGTTATCCCATACATTTTTTAATTTTCGAAGCGTTAGAGTTTGTAGAAAGAGAATCGATGTGCCACGCAGCTAAAAACCTTGGACTTTGTATTTTTATAATAGCTAAAAGTTTTCCCACTCATGCTCTTACCATAGGTAACTAAGACACCATGGAGCTAAACATGATGGTTTTGCGATATAACATGTTGCAAAGGTCCAAAACTCAATTTTTTTTTAAATATTATTCGGTATAACATGAAAAACCGGTCGCCAAATGTTTAGTCAGCCATTTGGACCTTACAAGTTATTTTTTAACTTAGTTGATTGTTATCTACCACTGAGCTAAAATCTTCGCCAATCAGAAAACGTATTTACCGCGTAGCCTAGCTGTGAACAAATAAAATTTTCGTAAATATCCCCATCTCAATTATTCTGGATAGTTCCTTAATCAGTGTAGGTGGATTAATCACCAATTAGAGCCTCAATAACTCAACGGTACGAGCGGTCGGACTCATCACCGAGGTGGTTCGATCCTCGCCCCGTTGGTCTATTGTCGTACCCACTCCTACAGTCTTTCCTAACTAGTTGGAGGGGAATGGGATCATATTTAAAAGATGTGGCAAATATTCTTAAAAAAAATTGAGGGTAGTTATGAAAAAGCTATCTTACCGCTTGTATGCGCGACACCATTGAGACCCGTTAAAAGGCCACGGGCGAGGCTCGTACGCAGTATTTCGATTGCTTTCGACAAAAACCTGGAGACCACGAAGTGCTACGTGCTACGACACTTCTCAGACTTCTAGTATTATTTTTTGATTTAATCTTGATGTGTACAAGACAACAACTTATTATCGAGGCAATGGCCCAGTGCAAGTATCCGTGAAGCCATTGTTAAGTTGTTCTGTGAAGAAAGCTGTCTCTTAGCGGCTAGGCGAGCCTGCATGGAATATGATGGTTAGGCCTTCGTTTTGGTGGTGAAAACCTGCCCTAGATAAATAAGTAAAGGAAACTATTGAATTTCCTAATCAGCTACAGAGTTCTCGTGGGAACATTCTACACCAGAAATACCTTTAACGAAAATATCTAATTGTGAATAAGCTATGTGAAGTGGCGGATAGTTTAGAAGATGGTATGTAAGACTGGCCCCTAGTCTTACATACTAACAGCAGCTATTCATTATTATACATATAAATAACTTTGTAAAATGGTGGTAAAAAAAAAATAAACCTTGGCTGAGTTTGTTGTGGGCTCTTCTCGGGCCAAGGCGCGTTTGGAACCCTCGTAACTTTAATTTTAAGTTTTCGAATAATTATTATTATCACCGTTAACTTAAGTTTAATATTATTACCTGACGTATCGAAAGAGCTTGTAAACTAAGCCTATATGAAATAAATGAATTTTGACTTTGACTTTGACTTATATTTGTTTGCTTGAATATCGTGAAAACTATTAGAAATAGGTACTCCCATAATGAATTGTTTATTTGATTCTGTACGTTACTCCGAGTTATTATGTTCAATGATATAAATGAAATATGCGTTTCATATTATTTAATTCTAATTACATTCGTTGTAATAAAGCTTAGGTACGTATAATTCAATTAATGTGATTTAGAACCGGTAAATGGTTAGATTAATATTAATTATTACAAGAGGTTACTAGTGTAGCTACTTACTCGTACCTATAAATACATTAAACCTAGATACCTAAATCCACCTAGCTAGACTAACTACATAATAATTAATATATATACCTATTACTCACGTTACATCAAGTTATGTATATTGTTGTCATGATTTGTTTTTGACAGGTGGGAGGCTTTGGCCGTGGCTGGTTACCACCCTACCGGCAAAGACGTACCGCCAAGCGATTTAGCGTTCCGGTACGATGTCGCGTAGAAACCGAAAGGGGTGTGGATTTCCATCCTCCTCCTAACAAGTTAGTCCGATTTCATCTTAGATTGCATCAACACTTACCATCAGGTGAGGTTGTAGTCAAGGGCTAATTCACAATACTTAGGTAGTAAATCATAATCATCGTTTATTTGCACATTGCATCGTTGATTGATTGAATTTCCATTCAATCATTCAACGATTCATTGCTCTCGAGGAATAAAGAAAGAAGTTTCTAATGTAATGCAATTGGGAGGTAGTTAGAAATAATTAAATACGTTCTCAATGACACCCAAATGGGACAGAACACAAATTGCTGGCATATTAAAGTAGAACTAAAATAAACAGCCCTTTAAACGCCGAGTTCCCGCCGTAATCTGCTTTAGTGATTATACTCTACGCTTTGAACTAAAAGCTTTGCGATGTGTCTTTGCCGTTGATGCAACCGATGTAAATAAATTGCGGTGTACGGAATAGGGGCCGCGAAATGATCTTCTTTATTATTATTTTGTTTCATATTTGACCACAAATCCATATTTTTAAAAGTAACCCTATTTGTATGTGTAAGCAACTTATATCTATACTAATATTATAAAGCTGAAGAGTTTGTTTGTTTGGGTAACGTTAACGCGCTAATCTCAGGAACTACTGATCCGATTTGAAAAATTCTTTCAGTTTTAGATAGCATATTTATCGAGAAAGGTTAAGAGCTGTATATTATACCCATATTCCTACGGGAACGGGAACCACGCAGGTGAAACCCCCACTTGGTGGACCGAAGACATCAAGCGGGTTGTAGGGAGCCGCTGGATGCTGGTGGCTCGAGACCGTTTTGTTTGGAAGTCCATGCAAGATGCCTATGTCCTGCAGTGGACGTTTATCGGCTGATATAATGACAATGATATAGACAAAGATAGATACGTCTATGTAGAAAGAGAATCAGGTGCATGTATGTAAACACAGTGTACTGCGCAAGGCGATCGCGGTGGATGTTTATTAAACAATTTTGCATTAGCCGCGTCGGCCCGACCGGCTCAATATTATAATCCTCTTATGTCTGCCGTGTACGTGCGCTGTTCTGAATTAGGACCGGGCTACAGACGAAGCTATGCTATGCCATGCTACGTTGGACACTAAATAATTGTATTGCTACTAGCAGTGCATTGCTCTACTGGGTCCGTACGATTAATTCACTGACAGGTATATTGTAGCCAATAGACCTGTTATAGACCTGTGCTAGTCGATCGGTCAGTGCGTCGTTCAATAATTTTTGTTATCACTGTTCCACATGACGGTAATCTGGTTAAAGTCGAAAAAGAAAAAGTATCAAAATACTTGGATCTTGCTCACGAGATTACCGCCACGGAATGTTGGGTCAACTGTTATTGTTCCGATAGTTGTTTCAGTTAATGGTCATAAAGCGAAAAGCTTCGACCAACATCTTAAGAAGCTTTCACTTAACTTGGATCAAGAGTCGGATACAAAAGGCAGTGATTCTTGAGACGGCGCGTATTGTGAGGAGGTTCCTCACTCTGGAGCCCTGACCACCGATCGCTTGGGTTGGTTGGTTTATTTTTTTATAAAGTTTTGTATTATATTTTTATATTAACATTAAATAAACAGTAAATAAATAAATGAGAGAGTAAATAATGTTACTTTTTTATGTGTCGATTGTTGATGTTTCTTACTCATTCACACATAAATTACTGTATGAATTTAATAAAAGTTGCTACAGAGGTAGAAAATAGGGTTTAATCCAAATCACGGGTCATAGATTTAAATCTGCAGTACCATTAACACAGAAAAATAACAAGAACACATAAAACAACGTAATTACATATTGTTTGTCAATCAACAATTTGTTACAAAATAGAATTACAATATTAATCCCACTGGATTCACAGATTTTTCCGGGATAAAAGGTAGCCTATGTACTTTTCCAAAGTCTAATACTTACTAAATTTCATCAAAATATTTTTTTTTTTTGAAAAAGAATATTTGCCATATCTTTTTAAATATGACCAATATTCCCATTCCCCTCCAACTAGTCGGGAAAGACTGTGCTAGGAGTGGGTACGACAATAGACCAACGGGGCGGGGATCGAACCACCACCCCTTGGTGATGAGTCCGACCGCTCTTACCGTTGAGCTATTGAGGCTCAGCTCATGAAAATTCAAAATTACCTAAATTAACATAATTTACATTTGAGTAAATAAAAAAAAAATTAATTGTTTTTTATTCAACAAAATGTTTTATACACAGGAGGCCTGTTTCACACAAAATAACAAACTAAGCTTAATTAATATATTCTAGAGCTATACTTTATTGGAAGCACGGCATTATCTCCCTCCTAACGTGTAGTTGTTAACGAAAGTTTCGGCTGCACAATAATAAACCCACTCACGAAGGCTGAAAGGTGCTTAATTCCTTCGCTCCCCCAGCCCAGCCAGCCCAGCACTGCCTGCTCCCTCAGCTTTCGACGGCACCTCGTATGTAAGCTTAGCGTTTTATACTTGCACGAATGTAAAAGCTGTGTGTATCTTTAGTAAAAGTTGTTATATATCTATGATATGCTGTGATAGCCCAGTGGATATAACCTCTGCCTCCGTTTCCGGAGGGTGTGGGTTCGAATCCGGCCTGGGGCATGCACCTCTAATTTTTCAGATAAGTGCATTTTAAGAAATTAAATATCACGTGTCTCAAACGTTGAAGGAAAACATCGTGAGGAAACCTACATACCAGAGAAGTCTGCCAATCCGCATTGGGCCAGCGTGGTGGACTATTAGCCTAACCCCTCTTATACTGAGAGAAGACTCGAGCTCAGCAGTGAGCCGAATATGGGTTGATAATGATGATGATGATCTATGATATTGATGATTTTTTAAAATATATTTTATTTGATTTAGTCCTTGGGCGACACGATAGATAGGTACTGTTTGCTTCAAACCATTATGATTGCCAAGATTGCAGACAAAAGAGGTAGTTACTCCTCTTTCCTACTCGAAAAAGGAAGAAGAAGAAGAAGAAGAAATACTTTATTGCACATAAAAATACAATTATAAATTGATGTCCTGGCTACGAGAAATTTAGAAAGCTAAGCTATTAAGTTCATTAATGGAGAGGCGCGACCTTCATTAATGGAGAATCGCTTAAAGAAGAATAGTCCTTGGGAAACTGTCTCGTTGGATCGCTCAGGATCTCAAGGTCCTGGGTTCGAGTCTCGGGTTGGGTCATGAGATACTGACCTATTCTTTCTTCCAGAGAATGTTCAGTGAAATTTGCAGCCCTGCGTTGGGAAGTTAGTGGTGTTCATCTCCATGCCTCGAAGAGCACGTCAAGCCGTTCCGGTCAATATTATTAACAACTAATAGTGGTCAGTGGTCGTTAAAGACCTTATGATCTTGAACCCGCCAACCTGCATTGGAGCAGCGCGGTGGGTTTAGGCTCCATTTATCTCCTCGCTTATACAGAAAGAGGCCTGACTGTTGTGTTAAAAGTAAGCTGATAGTGATGATGATCCTTCGGCCTTGTCGGACAATTTTTAGGAGGCATATTTGCTATCGGACGCACCAAAGACAACAAGATGGCTTTGAAGAAAAACACCCCACTACCAATGTAACACCACTTTTTTTTTTTTCTTTACAAGTTAACCCTTGATTACAATCTCACCTGATGGTAAGTGATGATGCAATCTAAGATGGAAGCGGGCTAACTTTTTAGGAGGAAAATCGACGTTCGAGGAACGCTACGATCGTTCGATCGAGGAACGCTAAATCGCTTGGTGGTACGTCTTTTGCCGGTGGGGTGGTAACTAGCCATGGCCAGCCAGACCTGGAACAATTAAGGAAATCTCAATCGGCTCAGCCAGGGATCGAACCCAGGACCTCCGTCATACAAATCCATTGCGCATACCAACATACACTGCGCCACGAAGGCCGTCATAATTTGTCCGATGAGAAATGAATGTAATTAAATTATTATACACAAAACCTGAGCCATAATTAAATGTTAGACTATTCGATGTTCGATTTTGGCGTATTCTAAAATCTACCATTACAAATGCAAATTGTAGAACTAACTGCAGTTTTTCATAATTATTTTAAAATGGAGTTAAGCTCTGGTATTGCAAGTGTAGGTAAATGGACGACGTTGAATATTGAATATGAGAGTTGCACACTCATTTCACCGTTGCTGTTATCTATATCTATATCTATCTATCTATACTTATAATTAAACTGTCGAATTCTATACATTATTTTTTTTAAAACACAATTTGAAATACCATTTGTAACAACAAACGTTACGGTGGTCTAGTACTACTAGCGCCATCTAGAAGGTTATAAGATACTTTTTATTGCGAAAATAAAATGAGAAGGGTTGAAATAGGGGTTGAAAGTTTGTATAGAAAGTCCTTCATTTTCAGTTCAGAGTTACAGTTTTAAAAATTTGTTCATAATTCATAAAAAAATTTGAATTATTAGAACCACCACTTTAGAAAATGTAAAATTTCTTGGTGAAATAGGGCTTGAAAGTTTACATTGATTTCCATGCGGACGAAGTCGCGGGCGTCCGCTAGTAATTATTATAATTTAAACAATAAAATAAACACTAGGCGATTCGTGGGTCAACCATGGTAGAATGCTAGCATCAAATTAGACCATCAAATCATCTTTATAATATCAGTAAAGATAATATAATAAAGTTGAAGAGTTTGTTTGTTTGTTTGCTTGCTTGAACGCGCTACAGAACTACTGGTCCGATTCGATAAAATATTTCTGTGTTAAATATCCCATTTATCGAGGAAGACTATAGGCTATATATCTCCGTATTCCTACGGGAACGGAAACCACGCGAGTAAAACCGCGTGGCGTCAGCTAGTAAAATATAAATTAATAAATATAGAACTTCTTGTATGAGGCTTTCAAAAGAGCTAAGCTTCAAAGAAGTTGCTTCGAACATTGAACTCATACTAACAGGGGAAGTCAAATTAACGCTTGTAAAACAGCCTATAACAAAAAATGGCGAAGCAATTTCAAAATACAATAACACTATTATCATCGTGCACCATATTGTAGTACAAAATTAATGTATTTGACGCGTCCGCCACCAAACACATAAATTAGTAGTTTTACAAAAATGAATTTTTATGCAAAAAATACACCAACTAGCTCAAAAACTCGACCACTACTAATAAGAAATGGTTTTTCATTCAACCGACTCACTGAACGAGGTTCTTGAAAGGAAGGTTCTTGAAAACAAAGGTTCTTGTAGCCTCAATAGCTCAACGGTCAGTAAGTTCTGTAAACCTTCTGTACTTTCTCATGAATAAATAAATTATTATTATTATTATTATTATTAAGAGCGGTCGGACTCATCACCGAGGGGTGGTGGTTCGATCCCCGCCCCGTTGGTCTATTGTCGTACCCACTCCTAACACAGTCTTTCCCGACTACTTGGAGGGCATTGGGAATATTGGTCATATTATAAAATACTAGCGGACGCCCGCGACTTCGTCCGCGTAAATTTCGATGTCAACTTTACTACTACCCCTACCCTACCCTACCCCTACCCTACCCTACCACTACCCCAACCCTACCCTACCCCTACCCCCACCCTACCCCTACCCTACCCCTACCCTACCCCTACCTTACCTACACCCTACCCCCATCCTACCCCTACCCTCATCCTACCCCTACCCTCCCCGTACCCTATCCTTTCCAACCCCTATCCCATCCGTACCCCTATCTCACGCCTATCCTACCTCTACCCTACCACTTCCCTATCCTACCCGTACCTCTACCCTACCATTACCCTACCTCTACCCCTACCCTACCACTACCCTAAACCTACCCTACCCCTACACTACCCCTAAGCTTCCCTACCCGTACCCTACCCTACCCTGTAACTTCTCTATCTTACTCCTACCCTTAGCAAAATCGGTCCAGTCCTTCGAGAGTGGTGGTATGACCAAGAGAAATAGAGACTTCTATGCTAATAATATAAAGAGGTAAAGTTCGTGTGGTTGTAGGAGGTAATCTCTGGATCTACTGGACCGATTAGGAAAATTGTTTTACCAATAGAAAGCTACGTTATTTGCGAGTGTCATAGGCTATGTTTGATCCCCATATTCACACGGGAACGGGAACTACGTAAATGAAAGCGCCGGGCGTCATATAGCGGAATTTCTGCGTCTTTTAGAAATTTTGTATTATCTCCGAAACTATTTAAGTAATTAACATACTGTAAAGGGCAAATCTTATCTCCATAATATCCTTGTGATTATTAAATAATTTATTTTAATAAGGATTCAAGTTTAGTTGTATAAATAATGACATAAACCTAAGTATATAAAATTAATAATTTTTAAAACACAAAAGGTACTATATCTGCTAATATATAGAAGATAGATATATGGTGTTGCGGACTTTTTTGTAGAACTTTTAAAGATACATAAAGCCTCCATACATTAATTTCAGTTTTACACAATAGTTAAGGCAGCGCATGCGAATAAGTCTGTTTAAGAGGATTTTTAGCCCGACCTGTATGACAAAAACTGTGATAACTCGGCTAATATATATGATACCAATATAAAATATAGCCTATAGCACTCCCCGATAATGCAGCATTCTACTGGTGAAAGAACTTTTAAAATCGGACCAGTAGTTCCGAAGATTACCCCATTTAAAAAATGTGACAAACTTACAAACTTACAAACTTAACCTCTTTATAATATTAGTATAGAAGTATAGATGTGCAAATATTCCAAAAAAAAAAAACTACGACGTATATACACTTTAGGTACACCGGTCCTATGTACCGATCGATGATGATTCGATGGTGGGTGGGAATAGGTCAAAAGTGAGAGTATTTTTCTTAATTCTTCCAAGGCCAAGGACCACCATCTTAGATTTGTCACTTAACTTCAAGTGAAATTGCAGTATCAATAAACAAAATAGTCTATTGGGTGATAAGATGTTAATATGATGAAACAAAACAGTCATTTTTCGTACTAAATGCATTATGATTGTTTTTTAATAAATTTTAATAAACAATTAAAATTATATTAAATTAAAGAATCAGACATAATTATAGGCTATGAATAATATTAAAGAATCAGACATAATTATAGTAAACATAAACAAAATGTACGCTTGTACATCATAAACCACCCTTAAAAATCGGTATCGTTAACTCGTTATCAACTGAGACGTTAGACCTTTTTAGGGTTCCGTTGTCCAAAAGGAGCCCAAACTAATCAAGTTAGCACTTTAATCCCTTGATTAAAGTGCTAACTTAATCTACGGAACACCACTTTGCGCGTGGTTCCACACGCTCTTGGCCGGTTTCTTTATTAAATTTAAACAAATATCTTAATCTACCCACCAGTCCGCAATGAACCGGTATTGTGAGTCTAAGTTCCAAATCTGCTCTCCTATAAAAAACCAGTGTTTTTTATTTTATATTGTAGTACGCATGATTCGAATCATTTGATAACGCTTAACATAAAAGGTTGTCGGTTTTTCTGGCCGCAAGTGCATTGCTCACGTTTTCGTGCGCTCGTGTGAATGATTAATACACTTATTCCATGTTTCACATACCACACAATCCGCTAACTACATAATGTTGCTACACGAAAAAATACACTCCTCGCTGTTTACACGAAGTGCTTTTCCACGATGTTTTTCATGATGAACTTTCATTGCAGCTTTCATTTTATATTCATGCAGTTGAATCATCATCATTAACAACCCATATTCGGCTCACTGTTGAGAACGAGTCTCCTTTCGTAATGAGAGGGGTATGTATTTTCTTCACCGTTTGAGACACGATCGTTATTTTTAATTTCTTAAAATGCACATAACTGAAAAGTTGGAGATCCGGGGCATGCACCTCCAACTTTTGGATTGGATACAATGGATTTGAACCTCCGATTCGATGGTAGAGGTCATATGCACTGGGCTATCACCGCTCGGCATAATGCTGAATAGTGTGAGAATTAAGATTTTGATAGAACTTGAATTAGAATTTTTGCCTCCATGAGGCAGGTGTGGTGGTAGGTATCGGTCGATAAATTCATGGTTTGAGTATGATTTATAGAACAGTAAATCATCAATCTCCCGCAGGAGAAGGAAAGGAGATCCGCAGAAGAACCAAAGCTCTACGAGTTGGGAAGCTGAAGTGGCAATGGGTGGGGCATATAGTTCGAAGAGCCGATGGACATTGGGTCCCAAAGTGCTGGAATGGCGACCCCACACTAGTAAGCGCAACCCCCCACCAGGTGGATTGACGACATCAAACGAGTTGCAGGGATTCACTAGATGCAGGTGGCCCAGTATCGTAATGTTTGGAAGTCACACTGCATGGATACTTAACTAATAAGATCGCAGTTTAGGGTTAACTTGTGTTTGAAAAAATAAAAGTATAGAGAACCCTAGTAGCAGGAAAGGAGATGGTCCATTTCAGGCCCACTCTTGTACCCCATATCATTGAAATTTAAAAAATACAAGGATTTATTAATAAACAGTGAATACAAGTAACTAAATAAAAAGAAATAAATAAAATTATAACCCAAGTTTTTGAGAGAAATCAAGATGGCGCTCTTAAGGCAATTATGACATGACAATTGACAGCAAACGTCAAATCGACTACTGCATTATAAACGTCATCAATCCGCTATTGTTACTCATAGTAGTGTTGCATTTCTTGAGAGAGAATGAAAAATATTTCGAAATAATTGAAGTAAATTCGTAGATTTGTTTAATCAAAAATAGTTAAAAAAACTTTTTTTTTATTTCCACCAGAGTACAATGACTGATCCTGAGCTGATCCTTTCCCCAACTGCCAATAGCACCTACTTGTGGTGCACAGTGCAAATCGACCGATGAGGCTCTGGCGACCGACGAATGGGGATTATACCTATCCATTCCCAATGGCTAGGTTATTAAATGCCTCAGGCCAGTGTCGGTCAGCAGCGATACCGGTACGAATAATCTAGCTCTGCACTGACCAACCTGCATGTCCAGCGAGGTCGGTACTGGCCAGAACTTTGTCATGTACCGTAAAAATAGTTGTTTGGTCCCTACAGGCCTGTCCTGCAGTGGACGTCTATCGGCTGATATGAAAATGATGATGATGACTCTTAATATGGTGATAAGTAAATTCAGAAACATTAATCAAAGTTACAAGGAGCGCCTTTGCCCGTATTCTCATCCAATTATCAATATAAGTCTCAAAATCAAAATGTCATTGTATCCGGCACGGCTGTATTTACGACACGACAATCGCTCAACCGCAGGAATGAAAGCAACGAAACACACGACCTATTTTGTAACATAAAAGAATTAACACGTGAATTTAATTTCTTACATGACACGAAGACTCTGCCGCGGAATAACAAATCGTTTGACGTCACTACTAAATCAAAGACGGAAAAATTCGGAATTTAATGAATGCACGCGTTTGTCTGTATACGATGTCTTTTTGAAAGTGAAGCTCATTTTATTTTGCTAGATGCTGGTATTTGGAAGTCCTTACAGAAGGCCTATGGCCTATGGTCTATTTTTATTTTCTGATTGTGTAAGTGCCGTATGCTTCTTATGGGATCTCAGCGGAGGTTTGGGCGAGCGCAGAAGCATCGCCTGATGGGGCCCAGAAGCAGAGTAGATGGGCGAAATACTATCTAAGGGCGTTCTTCTCTGAGACTAGGACCTCGGCCTATGGTCTATAATGTCGTGGGCATCCATTGGCTGGTACGTTTTGGGTTGAGAAAAAGGTAACCTATCATACATTTAAACTCAGACCTACCGATTATACAAATGAAACTTCATTGAAATCGGTACAGCCGATTCGGAGGAGTATGGCAACTGACACTGTAAAACGAGAATTTTATTATAGCTATATATAGAGTATAGATAATATAATAAATAAAAACCTGTTTTCCGTTAACAAAGATCTCTAACTGAGCTTTGCATGGAGCTCCTCAAAAACTAGGCGTTTTTTGATTAATCAATCAATCAATCATATCATTTATTTGCTAAAATGTAGTACAACTTTTGAACCTTCAGCTTTAATATTTTATTTATCACCAATACTTAACAGGAATAATCAATCAAGAAAATAATAATTACTCTCTTGATTTTCTCAATATACTGTGTTTGGTTAGGGCGGAGCTTGCTTGCTAGCTAGCTCGTATCTAAGGCTTTATGACACTACCGTATTGGTTCAAAAAACATACATACAGCCGTTGATTCTCGGTTACCCCCTCCCGAATGGCCCTCTAAGTCGAGATCCGAGTCTCATAGGAGACGCCCTTAGAGAGTCGTTCCGTCCTCTATCTTTATTTCAGCCTTCGGGTCTCATCAGGCGATTGTTCTGCTCTCGCCTAAACCCCCCGGTGTCGCCGTAGTGGTCCCACATGGAGCCATCGGCGCTTACTCAACACGAAAAAAAAAACATACCGCCGAACGTAGAACCTCCACCTTTTTGGAAGTAGGTTAAAAACTACTAATACATTAGATATATAGATAGACATATAAATAGTAATCACGGGAGTTTAAGCCATGTTTTTTTGTAATTAATTTGAGTATGAGTTTTAGCAAGCAAAGTAGCGGACACTAACAAGAGAGTGCAACAAAACGCTCCTTTGATCTCGATATAGCGAGCTTGATAAATCGCCGCGTGACATTCTTTATGACATGCTAAATTTGTATTCAAAATTTTCTCGAAAATGTAAACTGACAGAATAATATACGAAAAATAAAGATTTGTTTGTTTAATGTTCTTACTTTAAGCTTGACTCTCAACGGATTTACTAATATTATAAATGCGAAAGTCTGTCCGTATGTAACCTTTTCACAGCTATTCCTTTGAGCCGATTTAGATGAATTTTGGAACAGCGATTGGTATGACCTTGGAATAAATGGCATACTTTTTATCCTGGAAAAATGGTTACTCCACAAGAATCAAATAGAGTTGCACGCGTTCGCTCGGAGTCCATAAATTATATTTATTGGGTAATAAATTCAAAGTTGTAACATGATTTAATGGTGGTAATTAGAGTCGAAAACTTAAAATTGAAGTTACGAGGGTTCCAAACGTGCATCGGTCCGAGAAGAGCCCAGCCCACACAGACTCAGCCAAGGTCTTATCAAGGTCAAGGCTTATTTTTTTTTATAATATATAACATATTACCCAATACAGAAGATAAATAGGTATGCGGGCCACAGTCATAGGCCACTGCAAGTGCAAGACCTAGCAAGTGTATTTCATATCGCTCTCTCTTTTCTCTCATCGCGGCCAAAATGAGACAGAAATATAGACAAATATAGACAATTACTGCCTCTGACAGCATGTTAGTAGAGACAACAGCTCAACGCTTAAGTGGCTGTACTCATGACCGAGAAGTGGTGGTTCGATCCCAGCTCACGGGACTCTATTGTCGTACCCTCTTCTAACATAATTTTTTCTTATAGTTGGAGATAAATGTATATTGATCATATTTAAAAAAAATATGACAAATATTTTTTTAAACAAAACATCATGAAATATACAGACAACGTATGTGAACACTGTACTATTATTAACTAAGTAAACACAAAAAAGAAGTATAATTTACCGTTGGACATGTTAAAAACAAACTTTTATCTGAAGATAACCGAATCAACTAACCGTGAAATTAAACTCCGATTTTCGAAGAAACAATATCGTGCGCGTATCCCATTTTCTTGTTCATGCAAAGCTTTTTTAGTGGAACTAACGTAATTACCAGTATTATCTTAGCTCTGGGTAATTTTGAAAGTTCATTTACTTAATTCGGTGAACGCCCGACTTAGATCATGACCTCTGACATCAGCGACGATTTTGGTAATTACAAAAGTCCACATCATAGAAATCTAGATCTATAGTCTAAATTTTACTGAATTGTACTTATAATTAACAATAACACAATTTTACTAAAGAACAGTGTTTAAAACTAAGTGTTTAAAATAATTAGGGAGCGCAATGGCCACCCCTTCCAATTTTCTTTCTATTTCTTTTTTCTTTTATTTTTATAATGCCCGCTGTAATATATTTGTAACTCTATGGTAAATCCTGATTGACAATTTAACGGTTTTAATTTTCATCGGTTCATCGTGACAGTGTCTACGCTGCCTAGCAAACAACTGACCGCGGGTCATCAAATACCCTCTTATTCATACCAAAGCTGATACCTCCCATCAACAATAACATAAATAATGAATGTTAATACCATCTGTAATAGACGCTTGTAACACCTAACAAAAACTAAAAGATGTTAAAAATAAAAGCTTGTAAAACTTTTTAAGAACGACTCCACAGATGTTTCTGTCTAAAACAACAGTGTAGTAATAAAACGTACAAATGTAACGCAAGCAGCGTACACCGCAGTTAGGAGCGCCGCTACGAAGTCCTGCAATTTATCAACCTAGCCAGCTGTTTCGGCTAAGTTCTGATAGCCGCTGCATATCAAATGCATCCGTACATAATTGCCGAAGAGCTTGTGGCAAATTTTGAGCACGTACTTGGTATATTTATTTATTTATTTATTTTGGAAGACCAACCGCAGAACATTTTATCATGTATACATATTTATTACAAACGCCCAATGGTGAATGTTCAACTTATTATAGATCTTCACAACGTTTACAATATTTCAAAATTTCAAAATATAATACATAGTTTATGTTATCTAAATACAATATATATCTTAATTCTAAAAATTAAAAAATACTACAAACTATTTACAATACTACAAATTAAATTAAAAAACATAAATACAAAAATACAAATAGAATTAAAACAAACAAAAAATAAAAAAAAAACAAATTAAATTAAATTAAAACAACAAAAGTACAACAATAATTGATTGTTGGTTATTAAATGAAAATGTCAAATAAAATAATGTCAAATAATATGTAGAAAAAATTTATTACAGCACAAGAAATCACACAAAACAACTAACAATTTCATCATTATCAGCCTATTTTAACGGTTCACTACAGGCCAAGTCTATCTGGTAAACTCCCTTCCTCCCAACTTGTATGAATAACGAGATTATTAAAAGTTGTTACTAACCAGCTGTTTTTTTACTGTTGCATAATTAATAGTTATACAACTTAACAGCCACAATGTCCTACAAATTGCGCCCTTTGTCAACCCATATTTGGCTCACTGTTGAGCACGATTCTCCTCTCAGAGTGAGAGGGGTTAGGCCTTAGTCCACCACGCTTGCATGGCAAGAAAATTCTCAGGTATGCAGGTATCCTCACGATATTTTTCCTTACCGTTTGAGCCATGTGATATTTAATTTCTTAAAATGCACATAACTGAAAAGTTGGAGGTGCATGCCGCGGACCGGATTCAAATATACGCGCTCCGAATCGAAGGCAGAGGTCATATCAATTGGGCTATCACGTCTTCAGACCACCACAACCAAAATTAAATTTTCTTTATTATATAGATCTGTGTAATTATTTATAAATTAGTCCTAAGTATTTATGAAAGACGCACGTCTTCTAAGCCACTAGCTCTTAGCCAACAATAGCCACGTCCAATCCCGCTAATAACTCTATTATTTAGTTTCTCTACGCCGGTACTGCTAATAGAGAAATGCTTTGTATTTGTACCTCAGTAACATGTTATTGCAGAGGACTTTAACTGAATTAACCATAGTGCGCCAAACTCTCTAGGCTCCTTATCCTTCAAATCGGTTCAAATAGGCTACTTGCCTCTTTCGTAAACAGTGTTTAAACTGAATTATAAAAGTATTATAAGCTATTTTATTTTGTCCCGTCAATAATAACCAGTAAAAAAATTAATATAAATGAAAAATATCTACGTAAAATTTTTGCCGCCGAAACACAATACATTAGCAAGTGACGTCATTCATAGAGATAACACACAAATCGATGCCTTGTAGGGAATGACGTCACAGTTTATGATTGGCGTTGGCGGTGATGGGATAAAAATACAATTTTGTTGTGTAAAAATATTACAATTACGAGATTATTTTCACAAATAAAAATGTGATTAGAGTTTCTAGGCATCTAAACTGCCTATATACAAAAAATCTTCTTAGTTTTGTACAGCAGGCGAGTAGCCTATTCAATGAATTCATATTTAAAAATATATAATTTGAAGCCTATCCTACTAGGACGAACTTAGGACGTGTATATTCGATTGTTTTCTACTTACCATCCATTCGAGCATATGCTTGTTTTTTAATTATTACTATTTAAAGCCTTCTCGAATGATCTTATTAAACAATGAAAGTGTATATGTTCCAAGTTGTAGTTATAATTATAGAGAATTCGGTTACACAAATAGATATTATTATGATTTGACAGAACAACCCCTTTCCCGGAAATATATTCTCGCTCTGTATTTGGTATATAATTAGGTTGTCTCACGCTCCATCCATTTGTATGATCGGAAGCCGAAGTGCTGGGCCCCACTGTTAGAGAGAATGTTCAAGAAACTACTGTAATGCAGAGCGGCGGACTTGCTAAATATAATATTGCTGCTAGATGTTATATATCCATGAATCGTATCTTTATCTATATTACATCAACATTATATCTATTAAATACATATATTTACAGTTATGTTAAGTCTGCCAATCCGCATTGGGCCAGCATGGTAGTCTGAGAGAGGGTGTGTAGTGTTTAGGCCAATGCCTAAACACTCTCATTCTGAGAGGAGACTCGCGCTCAGTCGTAAACCGATTAGGGGTTGATAATGATGAATGATGATGATTTACAGTTATATACCTAGTTACAATACATCTCTATGTAAATTATGCTAATGTTTCGTGGCAAATTCTTCGAAAAATGCCTTTAATGATTCAACATTAAATGTCACGAGTCTATTGTCTAATGCCTGATAATTCCTATGCCATGCCATGATATTTCCTACTATGCAGACGAAAATTATGTGTTTTAAAAAATAATGCCTCATCCTCACTTCAAAATTAAGAGCATTTTTCATAGTAAATTCTTCAAAAATGTATTGTAAATGTCACGATTTACATTTATAAAGAACTGCAAGCAAATTACAAATGTTACTGCCTTCTCTAAATCAATGCTTTAAATATTTATTAAATAGCCATCGTTAGTTAGATAATTAAGAGTGTCAACATTTGTCATACCAAATCTAGATGGTACGACGAAAGTCTACATCTTGTACAAAGACAGCTGATAATGAGACCACACCCCAAACGTTTGCAACGCTAGTTAATGTTAATAGGGAATTGTAATTCAAGCGGCGATCACTTTCCAGCTCACTGGGCACCGTTTTCAAACACATTACAGTATTTAATGCACCTAGGTACCGAATTATGAATAGGTGACCACGTAGTACCTCTGAGCCGCTTTACAGTTTACAATAATTACCAGTTTCTATGAGTGCGGTCAAGCCCCGCCAAGTCGATCTAAACGCAGCATGGCCGTATTTTGCTCGACTTCGTTCGTTATCAACCCATATTCGGCTCACTGCAGAGCTCGAGTCTCCTCTCAGAATGAGAGGGGGTTAGGCCAATAGTCCACCACGCTGGCCCAATGCGGATTGGCAGACTTCACACACGCAGACAATTAAGGTAATTCTCTGGTATGCAGGTTTCCTCACGATGTTTTCCTTCACCGATTGAGACACGTGATGTTTAATTTCTTAAAATGCACACAACTGAAAAGTTGGAAGTGCATGCCCCGGACCGGATTCGAACCCACACCCTCCGGAATCGAAGGCAGAGGTCATATCCACTGGGCTATCACGGCTCTACTGCTACCACCTAACAACATCTTATGATGACCATCAGTATTAAAAATCTTTATTGTTTTATTATTATTATTTTATTGAAAAAGAATACAAATATAAGCTAACTATGTTATTAACTATTTATGTTATGTATGTGTATTTGTATAGTTATTATCCTAATAACTATACAAATCATGTTCACGTGGAATGGTGACACGTGGAATGGTGGTGAAGTACTGGCTGATCCTTTGCGCAAAAAATGAGCCAGCCAAGTCGTTCGTTATCAACCCATGTTCGGCGCACTGCTGAGCTCGAGTCTCCTCTCAGAATGAGAGGGTTTAGGCCAACAGTCCACCAACGCTGGCCCAATGCGGGTTGGCAGACTTCACACACGCAGAGAATTAAGAAAATTCTCTGGTATGGTGTTGAGTATTCTATTTATTATTGTAGGTATTTGTGTAATATTGTTTATGTATTAGGATGTAAATTATTTGTATGTATGTGTATTACTAATACTATGGTTATTTTTGTTTTACGCCACCTGCTGATGTCCTTAAGTTTTCCTAAACCGAAGGTTGCCTGGAAGAAATCGCTACTTAGCGATAAGGCCTGCTGATCTCTTCCTAATTTGTTTTTTATTTCACTTGTTTAAATTCACATCATTCATTCGTGATGTGAATGGATGTGATGTGAATGGATGTGATGTGATGTGAATGGATGTGATGTGATGTGAATGGATGTGATGTGATGTGATGTGATGTGATGTGAATGGATGTGATGTGAATGGATGTGATGTGATGTGATGTGATGTGATGTGATGTGATGTGATGTGATGTGATGTGATGTGATGTGATGTGATGTGATGTGATGTGATGTGATGTGATGTGATGTGATGTGATGTGATGTGATGTGATGTGATGTGATGTGATGTGATGTGATGTGATGTGATGTGATGTGATGTGATGTGATGTGATGTGATGTGATGTGATGTGATGTGATGTGATGTGATGTGATGTGATGTGATGTGATGTGATGTGATGTGATGTGATGTGATGTGATGTGATGTGATGTGATGTGATGTGATGTGATGTGATGTGATGTGATGTGATGTGATGTGATGTGATGTGATGTGATGTGATGTGATGTGATGTGATGTGATGTGATGTGATGTGATGTGATGTGATGTGATGTGATGTGATGTGATGTGATGTGATGTGATGTGATGTGATGTGATGTGATGTGATGTGATGTGATGTGATGTGATGTGATGTGATGTGATGTGATGTGATGTGATGTGATGTGATGTGATGTGATGTGATGTGATGTGATGTGATGTGATGTGATGTGATGTGATGTGATGTGATGTGATGTGATGTGATGTGATGTGATGTGATGTGATGTGATGTGATGTGATGTGATGTGATGTGATGTGATGTGATGTGATGTGATGTGATGTGATGTGATGTGATGTGATGTGATGTGATGTGATGTGATGTGATGTGATGTGATGTGATGTGATGTGATGTGATGTGATGTGATGTGATGTGATGTGATGTGATGTGATGTGATGTGATGTGATGTGATGTGATGTGATGTGATGTGATGTGATGTGATGTGATGTGATGTGATGTGATGTGATGTGATGTGATGTGATGTGATGTGATGTGATGTGATGTGATGTGATGTGATGTGATGTGATGTGATGTGATGTGATGTGATGTGATGTGATGTGATGTGATGTGATGTGATGTGATGTGATGTGATGTGATGTGATGTGATGTGATGTGATGTGATGTGATGTGATGTGATGTGATGTGATGTGATGTGATGTGATGTGATGTGATGTGATGTGATGTGATGTGATGTGATGTGATGTGATGTGATGTGATGTGATGTGATGTGATGTGATGTGATGTGATGTGATGTGATGTGATGTGATGTGATGTGATGTGATGTGATGTGATGTGATGTGATGTGATGTGATGTGATGTGATGTGATGTGATGTGATGTGATGTGATGTGATGTGATGTGATGTGATGTGATGTGATGTGATGTGATGTGATGTGATGTGATGTGATGTGATGTGATGTGATGTGATGTGATGTGATGTGATGTGATGTGATGTGATGTGATGTGATGTGATGTGATGTGATGTGATGTGATGTGATGTGATGTGATGTGATGTGATGTGATGTGATGTGATGTGATGTGATGTGATGTGATGTGATGTGATGTGATGTGATGTGATGTGATGTGATGTGATGTGATGTGATGTGATGTGATGTGATGTGATGTGATGTGATGTGATGTGATGTGATGTGATGTGATGTGATGTGATGTGATGTGATGTGATGTGATGTGATGTGATGTGATGTGATGTGATGTGATGTGATGTGATGTGATGTGATGTGATGTGATGTGATGTGATGTGATGTGATGTGATGTGATGTGATGTGATGTGATGTGATGTGATGTGATGTGATGTGATGTGATGTGATGTGATGTGATGTGATGTGATGTGATGTGATGTGATGTGATGTGATGTGATGTGATGTGATGTGATGTGATGTGATGTGATGTGATGTGATGTGATGTGATGTGATGATACTTAACTCAAATGTAAAACAACTACAACTTTTAGCGACTCCCTCAATGTCGCTCACATAACACGCCACCTGACTTCGGATGTTCCTTGGCTATTTATAACTTCAAACTAACACAGTGATTTAGTATTAATACCCTAATACAATGACAAATAATTATTATTTGAGTGTCACCTGCACGATGACAGAACAATTCTGCACCACCTCACCATCGAACAGCAACTCTTAGTGACATCTCCATGTCCACATTCGTTCAGAATGGTCTCTTACTATGAGTATTACACCATTTTGCGTTCACAACACTTAACCACCTTAACCACAAGTTGAACGTCCCCTTCTATCACAGCATAGCCCATGTCATGCTCAGGACCAACACCCACGACGCAGTGGAGTGACCCCTTTGACCACGACACAACTACAACAACCTCACAACACTCCCCATACCAACATTTTATTTAATCACTAGCTTTGCTCAACCTAAATCCCAATTAAATCTCTCGATTATTCTTATCTTTCACTAGTAAAACTTACACACCCTTTTGTCATCAAATCTCCTTCTTATCTCAAAGATCGATGTACGAGTAGGTTATATCCATTATTTATTTATTTTATTTATTTATAACATTATTATTATTTGAAATATTTAATTTAATATTTTCCACACCATCGTCATACATACACACTTACATACATACTTACATACCAACACTACATATCCATTTACACGCCGCACCCACAATATTTTGTTATCACACTTCACACGATAGATTCAATTCACGCCCAAACCCGTGTGCAAATTGCAGTATGCCAATGTTTATCGACGCGGGCGACTTATGCGCTTGACACATTTTATCACTTCTATTCCTTTTCAAATTATACAAACCATCAACCATGGTTTTAGTTTTAGATCACGTTTGTAATGTATTAGCTGAAATGTTATGAGGGTAAACATAAAACATTAATAAATCAGTCCGAGATTGACCGCCGTTAAATGTCACAACCGACTCCTTATTTATTAATTTTACTACTTTTCAGTATCTCTAGCGATTTACCTAATCACTAATTTGTTCACTCAATTAATTACTTTCACTTAACTGTACTGTAGCACCGTATTGCTATCGCTGTAATACTGGACTCTTAACACCACCATTAAATAACGTTGAAGCTCACGAATACCGCCTTCCTCATTATAAAACGTTGAGACAAGGCTATCGCTTATTCAAACGCTAATTCACACTACAACTACTATGGCCATACCCGATGTTTATCATAAAGTTTGTACAATGTGATACCTGCAACGAATATAAATACCCATTAAACTTTAATTTTGAGGGTAATACTTGATGTGACGATAAATAAATTTAAATTCCTGTATACGTCATTTAGTAAATACGTAATGTATGTAAGACCGTCACTCCAACTGGCAAACAACACAACAACTTTTGTCTTACCGTTCTGGCCGTACCAGCTCAGGTATAGTGAACTTGACAGTCTAGCAGGCAAATCGGCAAGGCGTACTCCACAAAACGGAATATGTCTATTCCAGCTAATCGCTGCGGGATACTGTCCCGGCTTACGGATCGCTCGACTCAACGAAGGTTTAGCTAATTTAGCTATTTGGCTTATCACTTGCCCACTTAACGAAATTGCCACGCTACGACATGTCTATCACTTGTACACTCAAAAAATGCCATGTCATTTGATTATCTATCATCACACAATGTCTTGATAAACAACATTAAATTTATTCAACAGTATTAAAAGAATAATTATTACTTCGACCTTCTGTCCTTTTCAAAAATAAAACTGACTAACCGCATTGCTGTATTCATTTTACTTTTTTTACTTATTCTCTTTCTTTTTTTTTTTCTTTTTAGTCGCTGTAACCTAGACCATAGTCTACACAGCGACTTAGTTTTAAGCTCAATCGCTGCAAACCAGACCGGCAGGCAAAAATCGGGTCCGTAGTCTGGGCAAGCGATTTTGCCAATTACCAAGTAACAGAACACAACAATTTACGGATAATAATTATAACTACTTACAGTTATTTATTTATTTTTTTTTTCACCTCGTCGCCACTTGTAAGGTCCCTTGTCCTTACCGTAATAGCAGTAAGTCACCGTCTCACCACTACACTATAATGGCCAGCTGCACCCGTCCGCCTCCTCTCGATGCCAGCCATAGACTGGCCGCTCTCGCCCACTACCGGTGTATATATACACGAACACTACCCCACTACCGGTGTATATATACACGAACACTACAATGATGATGACTTGTAAAAAACATCGTGTTTTTATGCGACGATATACGTAATTTAAAATACAAAAGATTTTAAATATTTATTTGGACACTATTAGATGCTAAGTAGCTAATTACGTGATAGCATACAGAAGGTCCCTTAATTATGGAATCAATAAAGTAACCGACTTGGTAGGTATTACATGGATCTTACATTTATTTTTCTTACGATCAGAACAGAACCGCTATGCATTTCTTTCTTTCATTTATTACTCAAATCTTTCTTTCCTTATTTTAGGCCTCTTTTTTTTCTTTTAACGTCATCCGTGGCGCAGCGGTGAGCGCTGTGAGTTTACAAGACGAAGGTCCTGGGATCGATTTCCGGTTGAGCCGATTGAGGTTTTCTTAATTAGTCCAGGTCTAGCTGGTGGGAGGCTTGAGCCGTGGCTAGTTACCACCCTACCAACAAAGACGTACCGTCAAGCGATTTAGTGTTCCGGTACGATGTCGTGTAGAAACCGAAAGGTGTGGATTTTCATCCTCCTCCTAACAAGTTAAGTCCGTTTCCATCTTAGACTACATCATCACTTACCATCAGGTGAGATTGCAGTTAAGGGCTAACTTGTAAAGAATAAAAAAAGGCACGTTCTATTTTCTGCCTCTTGACCGTAATTGCTAAACAGGTACCTAGGGGTTATTACCTTACATCAAAGATTTATAAACTTAGTCTTGGTCTGGCAAATGCACACGATATCCAGTAGTTGATTAGCTGTATCATATTCTAACATAAAGTTTAAATTGGAGCACAATTAGCGTGGCCGGTGTAGCAAAACTAAATCATACAGCTATTAGCTGAATAGGATGCGGCAATTATGTACGAATACATTTGATATGCAGCGACTATCAAAACTTGCTCGAAACAGTTGAATACTTTGATAAACTGAAGGTTTTGAGCGCTAATTCCACACTACTTGTTCTGTTTCATAGTTGCCTGGTAGTTTGAGACGTAATATTTAATGTTGCTTAAATATCTGCCTACTTAAACATGTTAAATACAAATTTTTCCACCATATCTGTCTGTTTGTTTAATATAATATAGCAATACACTCAAAAACTACTGAACAGATTTTAATGTACAAGTACAATGATGACATCAAGCTGGATACAGGTAGCCGCTGGATGCTGGCGGCTCGAGACCGTTGTGTTTGGATGTCCGGCTGATAAGATGATGATGATGATGATGATGGTGAAGATGATTAATTCTGTCTGGCTGGCTTCCACCCTACCGGCAAAGCCGTACCGCCGTAAGCCAGACTACACACACTGCTCTAATACTTTCGTCTTCAGACGCGGCTTTGATGAATTTCGGAAGTAAATAATAAGGTTAAAGGTAATAAAGTTAGAATATTAATTTTATGCAAAGGCCACACCGCGGCGTTCAGTTTGCGTCCACGACAAAGTTCAAATTTGCTTCCTGCGACCCAGCAAACAAAAGACTTGCTCTTTGCTCACTGTGGCGTAATGTCATGTAGAAATTTATTTAAGATAGGAAGTCCGATCTAAAAGCTAATAGTTAATATTCATATTTTAACAGTCTATTAAAACACTAGTTAACCCACCCCACGGGTTCTCTCATCCGCTTAACTAAATCAACATTCAAAAGTTCGAATCCTAACCCTTAAAAGCTACAACGGTGATTCTAAATCAAATCTAAATCAAAATCAAAAATCATTTATTTCAAGTAGGCTCAGTTTACAAGCACGTCAGTTGACTATTTGTAAAGATTCTATCACCGGTTTGGAAGGCAGGTTTTGTTGAGAAGAAACCGGCAAGAAACTCAAAATAGTTGCTCTTTTTAAAAAATCATACAGTATTATAATTTACAATTGATAACATTACAATTTCTATATATTTATTTTATAAATGAAGATAATACTTAAATAGGCTAGACTTATTATAAAAATAAAATATAAGGAAATATTATTATAACTACATCTACAAAATTAAAATAAATTAAAATTAAAACTAATAACTAAAAATACTTATCAAAATTCGCCGCCCTTGGTAGGGTGCCCATCACGCAATTTCTTATAGTTTTACTTTTTGTGTGAAGGTGGAAGCTGATCCAATGGCCTCCAAACGCTTTTACACATAAGTGACTTAGTTTATATTTTTTTTGATGTTTAACGCAGCGCCTTGAGATTTCGTGAGATTCTCCTAAGTCTACAGTGGCCCTAGAATACGCGGGAAAGAAATTTCGAGCGAATATACTCGCAACCCGCTGTATTTACATCTATTGTAGTCATAGTGGGGTATTGACTTGTAAGTCAATTTACACTGTAGTCTATTTTGCGTATTTTTTTAGTTTATGTTAAGTTGAATTCCTTTCCTTCAAGCGCTACCAAAGGCTGTATCTTCGTCAGGCATCGAAGCGTAATTACAGAAAATCGCTAGGTAATAAAAAATGGCTGATGGCAATACCAAGAATGAAATAGAAAACTTTACGTAGCTAGTTTGCTAATGTTCACGCCTGTAAGAAAATAACAGCAAAGTTGATTTACTTACTACTTTACTTTTGCTATAGATTTCGAGTACTCTACCACTACTACTACTAAAAAATTCAACTACCATAGTATACAAATATAATAATAAGGTAAAGTTTGTGGTATTGTAGGGGGTAATATCTGGATCTACTGAATCGATTTTGATAATTCTTTAACCGTTACAAAGCGTAATTTCACGACAACGGGAAATTTGCGGGTGAAACCGCAGTGTGTCGGCTAGCTATTATAAAATTACCAAAGTTCTCCAAAACGGCTGGATCTATTTTTATGAAATTGTGTGCATATCGGGTAGGTCTGAGAATCGGTCAACATCTATTTTTATGGCAAAAAAACTTTTGCTGGGTCCACAGCTAGCATACTTACTCACTGGTACAATGGCTATTTGGCTTCGGACCATGAGTTACTGGGTTCGAGGGTCACTTCGTTAAACAGAGGTAGTTTATAGTTAGAAGTAGTCCGTTAGGAACGGATTTTACGACAGGGCCTAAGTAAGGAAAGTATGTTTTTTTAGCTGCCGTGATAGATATGACCCCTGCCTCCGATTCCGGAGGGTGTGGGTTCGAATCGGGTTCGGGGCATGCACCTCCAACTTTTCAGTTGTGTGCATTTTAAAAATTAAATATCACGTGTCTCAAACGGTGAAGGATAATATCGTGAGGAAACCCGAATTTTCTTAATTCTCTGCGTGTGTGAAGTTTGCCAATTTATGTGCGAATATGGATTGATAACGATGTTTAAACTCCGCTAGTAAAGTATATTTCTGTTGAGTTTTGTTGTTGTATATATTAAGGTATTGCATATAAATGACCACGCAGGGCATGTGGGTTATTCATTCGCAGGGCTTGATCTTTCCGCGCCAGTGTCGCTGCTGCCCGACATAGGATTGTGCCATTTACAAAATCCAGCCAGTTTGAAATTTAGCTATTCAGTCGTCAGTTTCAGATATTCAGCCCCCAGTTTCAGCTATTCCGTCGCCAGTTTCAGCTATTCGGTCGCCAGATTCAGCTATTCGGTCGCCAGTTTCAATTGTTTGGTCATCAGTTTCAGCTATTCGGTCGCTAGTTTCTGCTATTCGGTCGCCAGTTTCAGCTATTTGGTCACCAGTTTTAGCTATTCGGTCGCCAGTTTTAGCTATTCGGTCGCCAGTTTCAGCTATTCGATCGCCAGTTTCAATTGTTTGGCCATCAGTTTCAGCTATTCGCTCGCCAGTTTCAGCTATTCGGTCACCAGTTTCAGCTATTCGGTCGCCAGTTTAGCTACTCGGTCGCCAGTTTCAGCTATTCGGTCGCCAGAGCCTCGTGTCCTCTCGACTTTCGTCATCATCATATATATTTCATTCGTTCGT
Organism: Bicyclus anynana; assembly: GCF_947172395.1. Taxonomy (NCBI): domain Eukaryota; kingdom Metazoa; phylum Arthropoda; class Insecta; order Lepidoptera; family Nymphalidae; genus Bicyclus; species Bicyclus anynana. The sequence continues at coordinate 1,189,346 of NC_069102.1, forward strand.
GTTTTCCGGCAATCAAATAACAAATAACACGGCAATCGCAAATAACATAACATATACACATCCTATCAGCAGTATTAGGTACATTAGGCGTAACATAATCCGGACTCGGCCGGGGCCCAATTACCGCCGTAATGGCTCATAATTTAGGTAAATGCTGCCCGCGATAATTGATATCTGTTTCCCCGCTTACAGCGCTGTTTGGGCGAATCAATACTCGCTTGAGACGTATTATATACGTGTGATTATCTTGAGAAAGACTTACCTACTGGAGGGTGGTCTATTCTGTGACGATGTTTTGTTTATCTCGCAAGTGTGAGTCGAATTCACGTCTATTTTTATCTTTTGACGGCCTCTGTGGCGCAGTGGTATGCGCGGTGGATTTACAAGACTGAGGTCCTGGGTTCGATCCCTGGCTGGTTTTCCGGAAATTTTCAAGTAAAAAACTAACTTTTGTATTTTTTTTTTAATTTTAGGTTTGGTAGTTTCGGAGAAAAGGGGGAGGAATGGTTTATTTTCTTGAATAACTTGGAAACTATTTATTTTAAAATTACAATAAAATTATTTTTAAAATCCTCTCATTAAGACCTTTTATTTAATGTATCACATGATGCAGATTGAAAAACTTTTTTTTGAATTTTCCATCTTGCCTCTCAAAAGTGACCTTCATATTCAAAAATATCATACTTTCAAAATTTTCCAGAAATGTTCAGGTAAAAAGCTTATTTCTGTATTTTTTTCTAAATTTTAGATTCAGTAGTTTCGGAGAAAAAGAGCATGGTCAATTTTCGTCTATTTGTTTAAATAACTTAAACGCTATTTTTTTTTAAATTCCAAAAAAAAAAGAAATTCTCTTATCAAGACCTTTTATTTGATGTATCACACAATAAAGTTTGTAAAAGTTATTTTTTCAACTTTTCATCTTACCCATAATCAAATTTTACCTATTCACGATACATCCCTGTATTTGGGTCACCAAAATTTATATGTGTACCAAATTTCAACTGGATTGGTCTAGTACATTCGGTCAAAACAGACAGCCATTAAAATGTGCGCAAGTGAGATTATAAGGGTTCCGTTTTTATACTACGTTTTTTTGGAACCCTAAAAAGGCTAACTAACATATATAAGTAATCCTAGTATACACGCTACAGTAGCTTTTCATTAGTGGAAGGATTTTTCAAATCGGTCTAGTTTCAGAGCCAAATGCAAACAAACAAACACATCTTTCTTAAATATTAGTGTAAATAATGGAGCTTAGACCCACCATGCGGATCCAATTAGCGTGCGACATACAAGTATTAAGCAATTATTCCACAATATTCGAACACAGCATCCGAGTAGCATCAATGCTTAAATAAATAATGGTCTCCCGGAAATTGGCTCCCTCTCGATCAGGATAGCTCCGGGAATCCTGCGAGCTACGGATTTTGGAATAAGATCGCGAGTTCACTTGGGGCTTATTTCCTTCTCGGTAATTTTGGATGAACTTAAGAAGGCTCACGTTATCGTGCGTGGTTGAAATTTTCGTCTGTTGAATAATTTCGTTATTGGAAAACTTTGTTTTGTTACACTGATGCTGTAAATGCGAATTTAAGTTTTGTTTGACATACTTTTACTCTTGTTTGTTTATTATACACTTTTTTTTTTATTCTTTACAAGTTAGCCCTTGACTACAATCTCACCTGATGGTAAGTGATGATGCAGTCTAAGATGGAAGCGGGCTAACTTGTTAGAAGGAGGATGAAAATCCACACCCCTTTTGGTTTCTACACGGCATCGTACCGGAACGCTAAATCGCTTGGCGGTACGTCTTTGCCGGTAGGGTGGTAACTAGCCACGGCCAAAGCCTCCCACCAGCCAGACCTGCACTAATTAAGAAAATCTCAATCTGCCCAGCCGGGGATCGAACCCAGGACCTCCGTTTTGTAAATCCACCGCGCATACCACTGCGCCACGGAGGCCGTCAAAAACACACACACATTTATATTATACACATACTCTCTCTCACACACACACTCACACACAGGCACACACATGTTTTTATGTATTTAGATTTAGTTATACCCACAATGATTAATTATAAATATCTTTAATTACGGCTTGTTATGGAAGAGCGGAGTCTTCTGTCACAGGAGTGTACAACTCTTAAAAGAAGAATCTAGCCTTTTATTATTTGTTACTGATTGATGATAACGAAATAAACTATTTTTATTTTTTTATTTATGCTTGAATGTCTGGTTAAGGAGCTGACTGTAGCTAATAGGTCTAGAGTTCAAGTTCCGCCTGTTGACATATTAATCCCTATACAGGTCTAGGGTTCGATTTCCATCTGTGGGGTTATTGTTTATCACTGTCTATATGACTTACTCTAGGACAAGAGCAATATATTCTTATTTTGAAAACGTACAAATTAATATCTTGAAAATGTGTGTCTTTTTTTTAGGATTCATTTACAAAATTATAAAAGGACATTGAAATATCATCACATTGAAGGTGATGGCGAAAAAGGAGGCAGGAAGAGCATTCCTTTTTTTTTCGTGTCGAGTAAGCGTCGATGGCTCCATGTGGGACCACTACGGCGTCAGCGGGGGGTTTGAGCGAGCGCAGAAGCATCGCCTGATGAGACCCGAAGGCTGAAATAAAGATAGAGCATTCCACATCTTTTTAGTGCGTATAAAGAAAGAGGAACTAAACTTTGTACGTGTCCGAGGAATATCGACGGCGTAACGGTGCATATATCTGTTATGCCTAGCAGTTTTGTAGTATTTTTCATTTTGTACAATTATAACGTGTAATGACTACCCTAGTTAATAATTTTGTGCACGCAACTGACTATTAGTCGTGCAATACTATCCTGTGGAGTCGGTCACAGCGCACAGCGTCCAACCCGTAAATCACCGGCGGCGGACAGCCGCCCCCCCGTCCAAGTGTGTTATCAATTTCCAACTAATGACTCAATTTGGATTCTGCGCGGAGCGCCGCTGATAATAAAATTCATCACAAAACGCTTCCAAAGGCAAAAATTAATATTCCAATGATGTAACACAATGCTCGATTTGCTGCCGCGCAAACTTTAGGATTCGAGCGACTCGGCTAAACGGTTAACTATATATTCGTAGGACTAAAATATATACGTAAGTCAAATACTTCTTTCTGATAAATAAAAAGGTATGGTCAATTGTCGTCTATTTGTTTAAATAACTTGAAAGCTATTTTTTTTTATCAAGACCTTTCAATTGAGGTATCACACAATGAAGTTACTAAAAGTTTTTTTTGTTCAACTATCAATCTTACCCCCCATATTCAAATTTTATCTATTCACGATACATCCCTGTATTTGGGTTACAAGAATTGATATGTGTAGCAAATTTCAATTGGATTGGTCCAGTACATTAGGAGAAAACAGACAGACCCTAAAATGTGCGCGAGTGAGATTATAAGGGTTCCGTTTTTGTACTACGTACGTTCGGAACCTTAAAAATCCTTATTTATTAATGAAAATATTATTACTTTATCAAAAAAATTACCAAAGCCTAAGTTTTACGATATTTTTGAAGACTTATAACTGGTTTGTTTGTTCGTTTTATTGATCGTTATGCTTGTTGGTAACAGAAAAAAATAATACGGCTACAAATGTTACATCGCCGATTTGGTATACCGACGAACATTTTGCGCAAAAAGAGTGATAAAAAATGTATTTTTCTTCAAGAAACATGCTTTTATTAAGCCAATTATTTAACTAGATCGTTATTTAAACAACATATTATCATCTCCATATACTTTTATACGGAGGTACCTATACCTGGGTTCCAGAGGCCGTCGTTATATTGGCCGGTGTGCATTCCCCTTTATCCCATGAATCCAGTGGCTGTAGGAGAGAAAGGAGAAAAGAAAGGTACAGGAATGACACCACACAAACAGTACAATGAAAATCAACCGGGAAGTTTTTATTAGCGGCCACGGTCAATTTTCGCTTTGACTTACGCGCGATTCATCCTTACCTACTCTGTCCCTTCCCTACCCCTACCCTACAGATGTTCTATACAAATCCATCCCTCATTTTAGGGAAGTGGGGGGTTAGAAAGAGACAAAAAATAGCCTATGTTAGTCTCCATCCTTTCAACCATCTCCACATAAAAAATCACGTCAATTCGTCGCTCCGTTTTGCCGGGAAAGAGATTGTGATACTGGCGTAGTAGAATGCGTGAAATGTCTTGAAAATAATATTTTTAGATGATCGGTCAGCATAAAGTTGTTAGAAAAATCTATAAAATGTCCTAATTAGTTCACAGAAAAACCACCTGCAGTAGAACAAACTAATCTGCTATAGGGTGGGGGTCCCTGGGTGGGGGTCGACCAACACTGCGTTTTCTAGTGCGGGATCGCAATTCCAGCACCTTGGGACCCCAATTCCATCGGCTCTTCGAACTATTGCCACTTCGCGACTCGTTGAGCTCTGTCGGTGACTTTGGTTCTTCTGCAGATTTTCTCATTTCCGATTTGATAACGCAGAGATACTCCGAGCATAGCTCGTTCCATCGCCCTCTGTGTGACTTTGAGCCTTCTTATGTGGCCCATAGACCAAGTCTTGGAACTGTCATTACTGGCAACACGCACTGTTTCAAGACTTTTGTCTTCAGCTACTGGTTTAAGCGAATTATTATCAATATCACTCCATCAATTTGTGAGTTTTTGTGCCATGTATGATTACTCATTTCATTAATAAAATAGGTATTTTACATTTAAAAACAATAAGAATAATGACCGCGACCTCTCGTGCCTTGGACGCAGTCAAAGGCGGGGCCTAAAAGGGAACGATGAATTACTGCAAATTAAAATTGTTTAATGAATCAACTTTATTACTTTGAAGATTTGTTTTCGGCCCATTAAGACGTCTCACTTAATTTCGCGTGACGTTGCATTAATATGGAGAACTTGATGAGGGTAAAATGGACATAATTACGCACATAATATGCCTTTAGAAATTAAGTTAGGTACAGCTAATGGATTAGGTTGTTTGCTTAGTAGCTTAATTCTAGATAGTACTGACACTCGTAGAAGAAGAATACTTGTGCTTCGATTTTGAAATTTCTAACTTAAGGTACTTTAGGTGAGATATTTCTTTAGGAGGGACTTTTTGAAACACCTTATCATATTTTTTATTGACAATATTATAAGTGTGGTTCGTAAATGTAGGCTAATTCGTAGTGTATTGAGAATTATTACGTGTTTGCGCAAGATTTTGGGTAACTCCTGAAGTGAAGAGAAAAATCCTTAAATTAATCTTGAACTTTCAAAGCCACTTTCTATTTAACGGGCGGCAGACTAAAAGTTTTAGGGAGTGGGAACTTTAAAAAAACAAAAGAAAAGGTAAGTACAAAAATTAATAGAAAAGTTCGAAGTAGTAGTAATAAAGTAACTTTTATGAAGTGCTTACAAACAAAACCAACGGTGAACGTAAATCAAGCGGCCCCCAGTGGAAGTAGATACCGAATTTTCTTCTTGCAAGTTATTCAGATTTGATCTTAGATTATGGGTTGGACAGCGTTAGTTATCGTTATATTTTACGCGCGGGGACCGTAATGTATGTCCAGAGAGCGCACGAAATATGGCAAATATATGCACGCGGACAGTCGCGGGCGAAAGTGTTACAACTGTGAAAGTGCTATCTAGCAATTACCTACATATTATAGTGTTATAAAATTATGGTTGACGGAACATAGAGATGATCTGGAGGATAATAGAGACTATAGGTACATGTATTTATTTTAAAATTTTAATAGATTTCTGACAAAACAAAACTAAGATAAAACATTATAAATATTTTCTGCTAAATTAATTTTTAAAATATTTTACACTAGCGGACGCCCGCTACTTCGTCCGTGTGGAATTCAGTTTCACAAATCCCGAGGGAACCATGATTTTTTCTGGGATGAAAAGTAGCCTATGTGTTATTAATCCAGAGTAAAATCTATTTCCATTCCAAATTTCAGCCAAATCGCTTCAGTAGAAGCGGCGATAAAAAGTAAAAACAAACATTAACAAACATCCAAACAAACATTTTTTCAAATAAACTATTCTTATTCTTATACATCCATACAACCTTTCGCGTTTTTAGTACTAGTAGGATATTTTAAGCATGTAAAAACCGCCAGTTTAGCGCGCTATGTGATTGCGGACACTTTACAGTGTCCATAACATGGTTATTTCAACTAATACCCATGTTACCACGTTTTATCAATTTTATAGTCTCGGCCTTATAAATAATCTTTACTCTTCTTTACTCAGATTAGATTAGAAATTGTAATATTAAAGTTCTATCAAGTTATGTGCTTGACTGTACAGCACTCTAGATCTAATGTGCGAAGAAATAAAAATGTTAGATCGAGGTGCTAACACTGTTTAAATCATGCACGGACACAATTTATACCCCTAGCCGTCTTCTACCCCTTCCTATACATTCAATTAAATATGATTGTTTTACTGTATACCTAATAATACAATCGTGTAAGATTAAAGATTGAGAGCCTACCATAGCCAGACCTTCGTAATTCACAAGCTGAAAGTCTACTTACAGTGTGTAGAAATTATACTTATATACCTATTGATTATTCCTATAGCAAGATAGCAAGCCCTTTTATTTGACAAGCCCTTTTATATCCATATCATGGGGGTGGATTTCAAACAGCCTTCTTGGGAGGGTCGCCATATTAGATTTGTAATGACGTTTCTCAGCTAGTCATGTATCGTCATCAGAACTTAGAGCGTGTGCAAAATTCCATCCTAATCAAAGACCGGGAAGTGGATCAAATTATGATTCCAAGATTTTCTTACTTAGATACGTAGTTACAAGGGCAGCAAATATAAAGAGGTAAAATAAAAAAAATTATAGCCTTACGGTTGGGACGAAATTGGGACGGCGGCGGATCTAGTGTTAAAGTTATCATCTGGGTGATAATTATGATACTGCAAAAAAATACAACTTTGCGGATGGGACAAAATTGGGACGGCGGCGGTTCTAGTGTTAAAGTTATCATCAGTACGGTTGATAATTATGTTAACGCTCCAAACGCCTTAGTTGCCAACCGTACACACATATGGTAGGATCATAACAAACTTTCAGCTGTAAAAATACTAAACTCTATCCCTAACACTCTCGCTCTATAACGCGATTAAGGTATGATCGTTTTCCTGAATATATAATAACTTTCTTGTACTGAAGGTAGTTTAAAATAAAGCGGCTTAATGAAGTTATAAATCAGTGGAACGGTCTAGTTAATCTGAATTTAGAGCGTGTAGTGGCGATGGTGCTACGGACTGGGCGGGCTAATTTTAATATCTTTTAAAATATACCGGAAGTTTGTTACTAGAATTTAGATTGTTTTCACTAAGTTTCCCTTAAGTAACATTACCAACGAAGGGTGGTAATAGTACATTATGATATTTAAGTGCGGTAAATTACAGCCAAGGCGATATTGCAAGCTCGAGTCGCAGGATATAAGGAATCAGAGGCTGTAATTATCAAAGCACACGTTTCATCATACGGCATTTTATAACACACATATAGATTTGCTAGGAACACACTTCCTGAAATTGAATTTGCATCTTTGCCTATTTTTCTTATGATAACATTTTGATACACTTGTCACTTTTGCACAGATTTGTGCAACATACGTTAGGATCCCAAGGTGCTGGAATGGCAATCCTACATCGGAAAGCGTTGTTTGTCGACCTGCACAAGTTGGACTGAAGACATGAAGCGGGTTGGAGGGAGCCGCTGGATGCTGGCGGCTCAAAGCTGTGGTGTTTGGAAGTCTATGCAAGAGACCTATGTCCAGCAGTGGATGTCCATCGGCTATTAATAATTGACTAGTTCTACAAGACTGTAGTATGACGTATTACATCAAACTAAGCTATCTTGGTATTTGAACTGACGTTCTCAGACTGTAAATAAGTCTACTTATACAAAGTACTTTTTAATTTTTGATTTCGGCGTCTGGGCCGACGTTCTCAACAAAACAATAGAAGAGAGGTAGCATTTCACAAAAGTCTAATATAATTTCCTGAGTGAACTTTTCTTGTAGCGCCAGACCTTTTGTTTTATTTGTTGTGGAAGCTTCTGGGCGTGTTTCATCTCGCAGCGAGCAAGCGCTAGATGTCAGAACACAGAACATCGCGTTGCATGAAATACAAAAACAGTTCTCTTGAAATACTGCTGAAAGTGCGCCTGCTTTCCTTGTACGGACTTTCATTATTATATTTCTTTGGGTATTTTATGGAGGTGTTATTACCTTCTCGATTCTAGAACCATGTAGGTTATGTGATAGAGAAGATTTGCTATTACTTTGGTACTAACCATTTGTATCTTTTTTTGTATATTTAAATAGTTGTTTCAATATTTTTATAAAATAATGTTCTAGTAATTACCAAATTGCATTAAAAATTTGAATCGCTCCTTGATTTCGAAGATACCATCATCAGATTCTGTCTATACATATAAACATGGAACCACTTGAGGCTATTGTTTCAAAGTAGCATACTTTTTCAAAACGGTTCAAGCAAGTTTGAGCAAACGGGAAACGTACCTATAATAAAATTTAAAGGATTCTGACGAACTGAGAACCTTCTCTTTTATTCATGTTTCTTTCTTTTTGTATTTATTTTAATTAATATTTACAGCACAGCTTTTCGCCATCTATAAAACATTATCTGAAATTGAAATCATTATGTAAAATTTTTTCCTTAATTTTCTTTTTTTCTGAAAAATCCCTGAAGCATAACAAAACTATTTTTTAAGTGAGATAATTTTCAGTTATTAATTAACAAAATATTGAATCCCATAATATATGTAACCTATTTCTTTTTATATAATTAACAGCTCTATAGGAATATTATCATATTTTCCCATACTTTAGTTCAAATTAGCTCTGTACGTGACTTTGCAATTTGTACTAAATTATTCATACGAATGTACTTATTCCGTGTACCGCGGTACGTACGTACGAGTACGCGGCACTTTGATCCGGAACACGCCACTAATGTTGTTTCGGCTAATGTTTGGAGCTACAGTCCCGGAGCGTGCTCGCGACAGGGTGCTATACTTGAATATAAGGCTGTAAACTTGACTCGACTGCGTTAGTGGTCCTATTTGGTTAGCTTATGTGGCTTCCTGGCGTCTTGAATCGAATCCTGAGTCGAGCTGTGAAATACTTTTAATTTTTTTTATATTATTATATGAATATTTTCAATTTCAATTGCATAAAAAATTATGCAATTGAAGCTTGCGTCATCGAACCCATATTCGAGTCACTGTTAAGCACGGGTCTCCTCTCAGAATAAGAGGGGTTAGGCCAACAGTCCACCACGCTGGCCCAATGCGCGTTGGCAGACTTCACACACACAGAGAATTAAGAAAATTCTCTGGTATGCAGGTTTCCTCACGATGTTTTCTTTACCGTTTGAGACACGTGATATTTAATTTCTTAAAATGCACACAACTGAAAATTTGGAGGTGCATGCCCCGGACTGGATTCGAACCTACACCCTCCGGAATCGGAGGCAGAGGTCGTATCCACTGGGCTATCACGGCTCTACTCGTAACATGTCTATAGTATATAATGTCGTTGTAGCATACGATACGTTTTTGAACAAAATCATGAAAGATGGGACAAAAATAATGTCGTGACGTTTAAACCAATGGAAACGCGCACAATGGGTTTAATACTCGATTCTTTGATTTCCTTTCATAGGATGGGTTTGTTTTTCGCCCGCTATGAAAATGACTTTATAGATTACATTAGGTTTTATGTGATCCGCGCAAATAGCTAGTAAAGTACTGTAATGTGCTATGAAAGTGTTTGTTGCCTCGTGCTTGCATGTTTACTATTGCTCAATTGTAATTAGTAAAGGAATAGGAAAGGAAGGAAGGGATTATTTATTACGCTAATATTTAAAACTAACTCCCGTGTGGTCCCCGTATCTTTGGGAATAAAATACAATAATAATAATTTATTTATTTGCTTTAAACATGGGTTAATTGGTTATAAAATTAAATATACAATTCCAAACATGTTTTGCCGTTAAAGGCGTCCAAAATATTTAAGAAAGTAATGTCAATGGAACAATAATTATGAGTATATTACAAAGCTACAAAAAAGAAACAAAATTACAATACAAAAAAGACAATATAAGAATATGTAGAGAGTCAAGAGTTAGGTCCATGCAAGAAGCCTAAGTCCAGCAGTGGACGTCTATCGGCTGATAAGATAAGGTAAAGTAAGATATTCAAAGTAAAGTACTTTGGTGAATAATTGATTGAGCTCCACTTGAGCTTTGATTTATCACAAATTTAATTCTCACAACCGCACAAATTATAGAACATGTATAATGAAAAAACGATTAGAAGATATAGAATCATCACCAGATTTAGAATCAGCAACTGCAGAATTTGTAACAAGTCCAAAAATTACTTTACAAATAAAAGTTCGTGGTCTTTCGATGTAATTTTTTTGTGCCAATACGCTGTTTGTAAAATGCTTGTCTGTAGACCAAAAGTATGCTTGCTTGTAGACCTTACTACTAATTTGGTTGTAAGGTTACTACAAGCAAGCATAAACTGTATTTCAAAGCAAAACAGATTTCAAAAAGGTGACAAATTTTAAAGTACCAACAGCAAAGTAAGTTACCAGCAGTTATTTAATACGTCAGTCAGTAATTGTTTTAGGGTATAAAAATAAAATGGATGCATTTATAACAAAGGGAGTCATTTCGCGAGCAGCCATCTACCGCCTCCTCTACCCGTCTGCCAAAAATAATCCACGGGTTTGTTTTGAATGAAAATCGAAAAAGAATCTCGCGTTCATTAGCGAAGGGTGTAACTTACATGGGGCCCGTTGACGGCTATCTCGTCAACCGTGCGATATTTTGGTAACAAATGGCGAATGTTTTACTGAAAAGTTTTTATTAAAGGAATTGGCATTTATTAAAAAACATGTTTTTGTTTTAGCAACTTTTAGTTCGAGCTAAGGCAAAATAAATTGATATATTGGTAAGCGAATGTCCAACAAGAAGATGGGAAGATGACTTTCGCCTAACTCTGGGGGCTTGCTAGATAATCGACAGGTGAATGCGCAAGCAGCGCAGCAGCAGTGGAAGCGATTGGGGGAAAACTAAATCAAGCGACAGACCAAGTGAAATCTCACTACGAGTACAAACAACAACAAATCGAGTACGACAACAAGCAGCAAAAGCAAATATGTTGTTATTGTATTTTGAAATGTTTGAAATTCATTATGATCTTGAATATCATCTGGGATACTTGAATAAAGAAATAATATTTGATGAGATTTGTGAACACCTGTGAATAATAAAATTGCCATCGTCATCTTCATGTAAGCTGTTGTATATCATCTATTATTGGTCAAAAACAACTTGTGGGATTTCCAAACACCAATGAGCTACCAGTATGGGTATTAAATACGTATTACAAAATATATCGAATGCTCACAGAGTAGTCACCCGAGCCGTTTTTAATTTGTACTTGAAGTAAAAACCTGAGGGCACATGAGATGGAGGTTTCGCGCGAAAAGAGAGAAAAAAAGCCATTTGTTTTGACAGAACGAGGGTCGAACCGCCGGGGAAATATTATGTGCCGAAAATACCCACCCTTAGCTAATGGAAAGTAGCTTTTTAAATGCTCTAATACGGGGAGAGACACTTTGCGGAATCACTGGATGTCAGCAGCGACGAAGCATGGACTAGTCTATGCGTGAGCAAAGTAAAGCAAAGCCATTCTCTTTTAGCCCTTAGCCCTTATTCGCACCAGAGCTTACGAGTTAAAAAAGCATTTAAATATAATTTAAAGTTATATGAAGGTCTATTTCCAACGCCCAAAATTGAAAATACAACACTGTTAGATAAAAGTGTTTTAAAAACGCTGCCGTGTGAACAGTATACTTGGACATGCATTTGTTGTATTTGAACTATGTTATTTTAGCAATTTTTAAAAAATGTATTTAAAAAATAATTTAAAATTATTGTCATCAATTAATAAACCCAGATAGAATCTAAGTATTCCATACTTTGCGACATCTTTTCGTCTGAAATTCTTCAGTTTTTGTAGACGAAGAAGTCGTCGAAGATTGACTTCGAAGATTGATTGATTGATTTGGAGTGTCTACATGATCAAATCAGAAATACTGATCCGTAATCGAACCAAAGCCAGCGACACATCTCATCGAGTCCGTATGATAAGATGTTTATGACACTAAATATGAATAAATTCGTTTTCTTTCATTCACATTTCTCTGTAAATATTCACTGCAACTTTCTGAAGTTTCTTGCAGTTTCAACGCGTCCTTCATTCCAAAACAACGCAGTTATTGTAGAACATTTTCTTAACATTAATTAAGTAAATGTGAGAAACACATTTCCGACGAAGCCTTAGATCCAATTACAAGCTGCGCGTCCCAGCAGGAAGCGAACCTTGGCCTTGCATCGCACAAGGTCTACGCGTTCTTTCATGTTATCACAGTTTGCAATCTAACTTACCACGCTCTCGGATATTTTAGGTCAAAGAGTATTAAATTCTACCAGAACGGTAATTGAAAAAAAAATATATTTATAAATATTTTTTATAACATTATTAACATTTGAAGGACCTTAAAGATGGTCCACCTGATGGTAAGTGACCAGAGCAACATATCTGAAGACATGCAAGTAAAATACCCAAAGTATCTATTTAAGAGACACATTGATGAAATGCTGCTGTGTCTATCAATCCTAGTAGTAGTTGTGCCTGTAATTGCATTGCCAACAACGCCCTTCCGGGACTGGAAGACGACAATGTCTGTAGTGCTTTCCCGAAAAAAACTACCACAGAACGCTCTACTACTACTTTATGAACACTCCACAAATTATCAATTATTAATAAATAATAACTAAAATAATTAAACATTTTGCTATCTGTTTGATTTTGAAGCTAAGGCTCTAAATTGCTGAAATAGCATTTCTGAAACTAATTTTAGTTTCTTTCATATCACACTAAAATATACGTCAATCAGACCCTTGACTGCAGACTTCAATAAGTTTAAGAGACATTTTGATTGAGAACATATTTTCATTTTGCAGACATGCAGATGTGCTTCTCATAAAAAAGGTCACTGAAAGTTAAAGTTCCTGTCACCCAATGTGAAATATCATTTAATGTAAAAGCTATTCACGTAAATATTCACGTGTAATGTAAAAGGTCACTTAATGTTCATTCATAGGACTCAATAGCGAAAGGTCATTGTGAACAAGTACCGAATGTCTTATTTGCAATGATAGCAAATAGTCTTTGACCATTTTCATAGCGGGAGGATATAATACGACCGGAGAGGAAACCTCGCTCCCTCCAAGGCTGAGTCCTTGCATACTAGTAGTCGACATTCACTATAAAGTGTTTCCACTTTTATTTATTTACGAAAGGAACTATATATTACGTTTATATTCTTGTACAAGTCTTGTGAGTTTTGCATTTTTATTTTACCACTGACTTTTATTTAGTTGACTTCTAAAATAATGTTTGCTGCTTGATTATTAATGCAATATGTCAAAATACCTGTTTAAAAATTAAAAAAATACTCTATCATGTAGTACCTTCAACTTTTTAGTTGTGTGTATTTTATGAAATTGAATCACGTGTCTCAAACGGTGAAGGAAAAATATCGTTAGGAAACCTGCATACCAGAGAATTTTCTTAATTCTACGTGTGTGCAGTCTGCCAATCCGCATTGGGCCAGTGTGGTGGACTATTCTGAGAGGAGACTCGAGCTTAGCTTTGGGCCGAATATGGGTTTTCAATGAACGAAAATACCAATAAAATTCCGTTTATGTCTACAGACATTTAGCACGCCAGACACTTGCCGTGGCAGACAAAATAATATTCTTCTTTAAAGTGTTTATTAACGTATTTATATTTATCGTAACGCGGCCGCGTAGACGTTGACAGAAATTGGCCGCGCCCGACCAGTTTTCGCGGACAGAATATTTTGTCTGTGCGGTTCATGTCTGTAGAGTCCTTTTCATGAAACCTGAACTGCACACTTTTAACACAATTGACAGCACCTTACACAAATGACAATAAGACCGCCATTACCAAATGACAATGAGCGCTATTAAGACATTAGCCCAGCGTCTAGAGACTTCTTTCATGAAAAGGATTTTAAGTATTTCTAGCTACCTTCTGGGCAGTGTGAATAGACGGTGTCTGTAGATGTCTGCCACGCTACTTGTCTGTGACTGTCACTGTCACACTGTCTCTGTAGACCTACCTTTTGCCGTATTCAATAACCTACCCAAGATTACAGATAGATATCTATCCTCGATTATCATTAACACTCAAACTATCTTAAAGCTACTGTTACACATGCTCATTTAAAGCACGAAAGTATGCTACTATTGAGCAGTTGCTACTTATTACCATGTGTATCGCAACATTGCTAATAATGAGCATGCTTATTTCGAGCTTGCTCAAGAATCAACATTCGTGCGATTTATGAGCATGCTACTTGCTGCGCGGGTGGAAGGGGGCGTCCTTTTAGCGCGTATGAACAGGTTTGCTTATTGAGTATGCCAGTCGATCAGCATTGCTATTCTGTATTCTCTTCACCTTCATCTCTCCCTGTCTAACACAATACTATAGACAGAGAGCGATATCTACAAATTAGCATGTGTAATTGAAATGTTTGCTTTGAGCATGCTTATTCAGGAGCATACTTAAAAATAGCATGCTTATTGCTAGCAAATGTAAACTGATGATAAGCATGCTCGTGTGGAGCATACTTAATAGCACGTTTTTAGCATGCTATTTTAGAGCATGTGTAACAGTAGGTACCTTTACATAATCAAACTATCTGTCAGTTGGTTATTGAAAAGCAGATAAGAACAGAAAGATTTTCTTAACTTTAGTAAGCAAAACGGCGGATAGATAGGTTATTGAAAGGTCCATAAACGGACCTTTAACCGTCGTGACGTACCGTCGAATGGAAACACCGTTTGCGTATCGATTTTCCATTTTTTCAACCTTTATTCGAGTTATCTTAACGTCAACATGGGGCTATAAAATGTAGCTGTTTAGAGTTTAACAGTTCGCTATGGGTCTCGAGCACGCCATGCCACGATAAACTCAACTCCCCTCATTACCGATGCTTTCGCAATTACCGACGATTATGGGACGATTTTTCCCTTCGTAAATAGGTTTATTAATAAAATTACCCAAATATCGATGCCTTATTACCGATTTATCTGTCGTTATTGTCATATCTTTTTATGGCATAGCTTAATCGTTTCGTACACGCTGGGATAAGTAGGTCGGGTTATGTTTTTTTAATGATATTTATAAATTAACTGAGTTTTTTTTAGCTCCAATTTTGTATGGATAGAAAATATAGGAGTAAAATTATCGTATCTAATTCTTTAACTTAGTTATTTCATCAATTTATTTTATATGAGAAATTATTCATTCATTTATCAGAAAAATAAAACAATAACTGACCAAATAAAGGACTTTCTCAGCATAAACATTTTTTGTGGATACCTCCGTCTTCTGAAGTCGCTACATAATTAGCTATACCTAAGGCAACCAAAAAAAAGATATTATTAGAGAAAACTATTAAAAAACCGGACAAGTGTGACTCGCCTTTCGAAAACTATAAGTACAACATAAAACAATTAAAAATCCTCCTAAACAGAGACAGGAGGAAACAAACAGCATTAACAGAAAAAAAATATTTACACATTTAAGCCAATTATGTTTCCTAAAGATCTTCCATACAAAATTTAAGGAGTTGGCAACAAAACTTAAAGTAAATAAGAATCAAAAAACAAGGGTAGAAAATTCATGTAAAGCCCGCTTTCATCTTCGACTGCATCGTTAAATCGTTAAAAAACGGTAGGACCCCGTCCCCCCCGACCCCCGGACGACAAACACACACACACAAAGAGCTCTACTACTGCTAATCTTTTTTTTCCTAGGGGAATGTAATAATAATAACTTAGTTTCCTGAAACCAACAAAGAAAATGCGTTAATTACATAACTATGAACTAAATTACGTAAAGATATGTCACCGACTGAGAGATATGGTGCGGCCATTAAACGAGCGAGCGATATTCGGATAAGCTTAATCAATTAGAAACAACCTGTAAAATAAAAAAAATTTAAAATCTACCCAATGTCATGAAATTATTTATTACACTCACGATAAAGTCTCATCAATATTCTCTTTCACTGCTTCGCTTCATCCGTTTAGGAGCTATGGTGCCACATTCGGACTGACAGATAGACAGACACGGCCAACTTATAACACTGCTCTTTTTGCGTCGGAGTTATTATTAGACTTATATCATCTAGTAAAGGACTTCATTGGGACAAGCTAAAACAAATTTTTCATTATGCATATGACGTATAGTTTTCGAATAAAGGCGAAGAATTATTTCTACGGAACCATGGTTAAGTGTGTCCGACTTGCACTCCTCTGATTTTTTTGTCTTGATTAAGAAAAATTGTTTGCAAAATTTCAGCTAAATTGGTACAAATCGGTGATTCCAACGACCCCCTAAGGCAATGGTATTCAACCTTTTTCACCAAGAGGCCACAAACATTAAATAAATTAAAAAAATAAATTACTTCTTAGGTTTTCTGCAATAGAAATAGTAATAGTTATTTAAACTGTACTTGAGTATGCTAATAGTATCGTCTCTGAAATCAACTAATGTAATAAGTAGATACAGTGCACATTAAAAACAAAATGCGTGAGGCGTCAGGCGACTATTGGTGGGTGAAAGGCGCGGGGGTTAGTTTTCAAAATGGTTTAAGTAATTCGTCGTCGTCATCAACCCATATTCGGCTCACTGCTGAGCTCGAGTCTCCTTTCAGAATGAGAGGGGTTAGGCCAATAGTCCACCACGCTGGCCCAATGCGGATTGGCAGACTTCACACAGGTTTCCTCACGATGTTTTCCTTCACCGATTGAGACACGTGATATTTAATTTCTTAAAAAATGCACACAACTGAAAAGTTGGAGGTGCATGCCCGGGACCGGATTCGAACCCACACCCTCCGGAATCGGAGGCAGAGGTCATATCCACTAGGCTATCACTGCTCCTTACAATGGTTTAAGTAAAATGGTTTAAGTAATTAATGCCAGATATCTTAGATGGGCCAACAACAAAAGTCCGGAGGGCCGCAGGTTGAGTATAGCTGCCCTAAGGTATTGGTATGTCGAGAATGCTACTACCTGAATTAAGAATTCTTACATTAAGCATTGCTTTCAAATCGCTGGTTAAGGGGGTGTACATTGAGAGAGCTCACCCCCTACACGACACGCGGTGATTTATGTGGAATCCATATAAATGCAATCTGGTTAATTAACCGACGGTAAGCGATACGCGTCGAGATCTCTCAGGATTTGCGCCCCAACTTGCGCGAGATAAATGCACGGGGATTTACTTTAGATGCTACTTTATGTTTTGCAGACGCCCGCCGTTTCACCCGCAAAGTTCCCTTTTCCATTGGAACTTAAGGACAAAGTAAATGTTACTCGCTAATAATGTTTCTGTTGGTGAAAGAATTGTAATCCTATAGTTTCGGACCTAACACAACATATTATATCACACTAATATTATAAAGGCGAAAGTTTGTGTGTATGTTTGTTCCTCCTTTACGACTTGGCTAAAATTTGTAAAGGATTTTACTCTGGATTAACACATAGAATACTTTTCGTTACGTTTTCGTGGAATTTGTGAAAACCAGAATTTCACGCGAACGGACTCGCGAGCATCCTCTAGTATAAGATAAATATTCCACCAATATATAATAATATTGAAGGCGTTTCTAATAAAAGCTCCCAAAAAAGGTGGCCTGAATTTTTTCAAATGGAGGAGAGGATTTTTTGGTTTCAAATGAAGGAAGAAAAACATCGTGAGGAAACCACAAATCTGATTTTTTTTTTAATCTCTTCGTGTGTGAAGTCTGCCAATCAGCACTGGACCAGTGTTGTGAATTATTATCCTGACCCTAACCCCTCTTATTCTGAGACTCGTGCTCAACCCCAGAACATAGCTAGTGCTTATCAGTGACTTCGGTAATAGGTAACAACCCGAATATGAGTTGTTAATGAGTCATCTTTAAGTTACCCAGTTTATAGTCAGTTACAGAATTCTAAACGACAATAAAAACACAAGTTTTTATAGTAGAACTCCTGCGGGCCATATTTTAGCTTGGAAACGTGTAACTTTAAAACATTTGCATGTCAAACTTGCATTACATTATAAGTTAAAACCAAACTCCATATTAAGTAGTTTAAGTTTCACAGCACGTGTAGAGAAACTTAGAGCTAAGTGCTCGAGTTAAGCATTATTGTTTTACAGAAATTGGTTAAATGGTCTTATTATACAAAAGTACTTATTTGCTTACTTTTATTGCGGTTATTCACCTTGGGTGTTTACATATTAGGGTCCTGTATCCCAAAAGGAAATAACTTTTATAGGATCACTGTCCTATACTGTTATGTCCGTCTGTTGCTTGTCTGTCAGTTAATATGGACCTGTAAATTTCCCGGGAACCCTTAGAGGTATCCATTTCATTATTTTTATTTTAGAAAATTTAATATATAGGTCAATTTCAACATTCTAATGATAAAAATTTACCTAGAACTATGAAATGTGACAAGTAATATCGTCTTATACTACAAGTTTAGGAATCAGTCTGAAATCAGTACATCGTCATCATAATCTGCCGATGGACGTTCACTGTTGGACACAGGCCTCTTAAATTGACCTCCAAGTGCAACCATGGATTTTTCCGGAATAAAAAGTAGCCTATGTGTTAATCCAGGCTACAATATATACCAAATTTCAGCTATTTTGGTTCAGTAGTCGAGGCGTGAAAGAGTAACAAACGTTCATATCATCAAAATCATCAGTTTTCGCAAGTCTCGGGAAACCATGGTCTTTTTTGGGATAAAAAGTAGCCTATGTGTTAATCCAGAGTAAAATCTATTTCCATTCCAAATTTAAGCCAAATCGCTTCAGTAGATAAAGAATAACAAACATTCAAACATTCGTACAAACTTTCGCGTTTATAATATTAGTAGGATTATTATAAAGACAGAAAATTTTTAGATTTGTCAATTTATGGAGAAGAATATCCTATTATATTTACGCAACAATGCTATATTTGCACTCCTTTTAAAAATATCTTTAGAATTATAACTTGCTAAATGAAAATACCTATTCAGTGTCTCAAAAACGTTGACCTACAGAAAGTCTCAATCTCAAAGTCAGGTCATACAGAATGGTCGTGTTTTTCTGAAAAACACGAAGTTTTTGAAATTAAATTTAGTAGGGCGTAGGGAAAACTCGGCAGCGGATGGGAAAATAAACATAGCCGCGTCGCAGTCCCTAATTGGTGACACTTGAAGCGCGCCCATTATTGGTTCAAGCACAGTTTCCCATTTCTAGAGCATTCGAAGAGAAAAGTTTCATAGAAATGGGGCTATACTAATTGCAGGGGCGCCACCATACCGGGGGTGTTTTATTGTAAATTCAAATTTTGTTTAAATAATATTTAACTACAAAATATTATGATTATTGCCCGTTATTTCGTCCAAAGGTTTATTATGAAATTATTTTGTTATTAAAGTAATAAGTATTTGATGACCTCCTTTCCTCGATCCTCTTATAAAAAGGGAGGCCTCCGTGGCGCAGTGGCATGCGCAGTGGATTTACAAGACGAAGATCCTGAATTCGGTCTTGACTGGGCTGATTGAGGTTTTCTTAATTGGTCCAGGTCTGGCTGTCAGTCAGTAATCATCGTATATGTGTTCTATAGCATAGAATTACTTGTACCGACTCGAAAATCTATGGTTATATAGAAGTAATGAGTGACTATATGCCATCCATATTTTTCTTACTACATGTAATGTAAGTTAGAGCTTGAAATAAATAGGGCTAAACAACTTTTCAAGGATAAATTTAAATAAGTTTATTAAAGTAAGTGAGCAATACATGTGGTTTCCAAAATTATTAAGTAATTTGTGATAGCAAGTGAAAATTTATTTCAGCTTAGAAAATAGGCCAATTAATTCGGCGTACGGTCTTTAAGGGCATAATTAAGGACTTCAGGATAGGGCGGATGAGAGAGACACCTATATTTAGTTGAATCTCGTGTAAGAGAGAGATAAAATATATGAATTACACCAACATCAATGATACATAGACACTAAGATATTTCCTAATCAGATAATATTATACAAAGGATATGGGAATTTTGTCTACTAGTAGACGCCTCGCTGTTTTACTCGCGTAATTCCCTATCTCATGGAAATTGAGTGATACAATATTGGCAATGGTTGAAAACCTAATAAGTATAATGTTACAAGCGAGTGACAAATGGGACGCAATTAAGATGTATTTAGAAAGCGTAATGAAAACAAAGGAGAAGAATGAAAGGGAACTGGGAAAGTGAAAGACGCTGTGACGCTGGTGGTAGGCTAAATGGCAGGTACACTAGCGTTTTTGGATGTAGGAGGGTTTTTTAGCCGGTAGGAGTCCGGCACTACCCTAACGGGTGTCCATGAGGATTTTCCCCTACGAAAAAAAAAATATATTGGCAATGCTACTTGCTGAAACTTAGTTTTTCATTATTCAATAGTAGCGGTTTGTCTTGAAAACGTAACATACATAGAAAGTCACATAGTATTTATAATATTAGTTAGGATGGTATTTGTCCACCTCGTGAAGGGCCGACCAACATTGCGCCTTCCGGTGCGGTTTCATTCCAGTACCTTGGGACTATGGGCTAACTATGGGCCTCATAAGAAGGCTCAGAGTCACACAGCGGGCGATGGAACGAGCTATGTTAGGACTATATCTGTGTGATCGAATCAGAAATGAGGAGATCCGCAGAAGAACCAAAGTCACCGACATAGCTCAACGAGTTGCGAAGCTGAAGTGGCAATGGGCGGGGCACATTCGAAGAGCCGATGGACGTTGGGGTCCCAAAGTGCTGGAATGGCGATCCCGCACTAGTAAGCGCAGTGTTGGCCGACTCCCCACCAGGCGGACTGACGACATCAAGCGAGTCGATTTGAAGCAGGGATTCGCTGGATGCAGGTGGCTCAGTATCGTGATGTTTGGAAGTCCCTACAAAAGGCCTATGTCCTGCAGTGGACGTCCATCGGCTGCTATGATGATGATGATGACCTTGGGACCTAATCATTCATCGTTCATCTGTGCACTACCCGTTGCCACTTCAATTTCGCGACTCGTTGAGCTATGTCAGTGACATTGGTTCTTCTGCATTCTTTAATCTCATTTTCAATTCGGTCAGGCAGAGCAACTCGAAGTATAGCTCGCTTCATCGCTGGGTGACTTTGGGCCTTGGACTTTGGGCTTTGGACTTTGGATCGCTAACTAATGACCTTATAAAAAGGCCCATAGTTAGCGATTAAGTCTCAGATCCGTAAGTCATCACTGAAAACATGCACTGTTTTATTTATGACTTATACAACAGAATACAATACGAGTACAATACAAAATAATACAACTAA
Organism: Bicyclus anynana; assembly: GCF_947172395.1. Classification (NCBI taxonomy): domain Eukaryota; kingdom Metazoa; phylum Arthropoda; class Insecta; order Lepidoptera; family Nymphalidae; genus Bicyclus; species Bicyclus anynana. Next base: position 1,210,937 of record NC_069102.1, read on the forward strand.
TACAATATATAGAGAGAATTAAAGATGAATCCAAAATTCACACTGTCGAATTACTTAAGCGTCTTTACAGAATAGTGCCACCAGTCATTGGCATTTCTTACGCTTAGTATATCATCGGTGGAATTATATAAATTGTATTTTTTAATGAACTGCCGCTTAATTAAGTTAGGAGTTCAAAGATTTTTCGCAATAGATGTCCGCGTTAACGACTTTAATATTTTATAAGAAGTTGAAAATTCATGTTGATGAGAGGAAATTAGGGTGCGCTGATGGGCCTTCATCTGTTTCTATTTTTTTTTTAATAATTAAAAAAATATGGACACTTCCTTGTCGTTTTGCATTTTTGGTAGACTATAAGACTTTGTGATCGCAGGTTCGATAGTACGCCTGATCTGCAGCCAACGACATATCTCGTGAGAAAAATAGATAAATTTCAACCAATAGCAGCGCAACCTTAAATACCACTATTTTTTTTCATAGCGTTGGGACGAACGAGATGGGACTGGGACAACTTCGACGCCATTGGACGAAACTTTGTATGTTTATCTTTACATTCACTTTCATTGATAAATATCATGAAGTAGCTTACTAGTGAAGTGCAGAGTACTAGTTGCAATATTTCGTCGATATCGACGATTACGTATTTTAGAATGAAGGATAGATAAAGGCGTGTATGGATATTAGGAATTATTTGAATTACTTTGTAAAAAAACATAAAAAGTTTTTTCTAACTAAAAAAAAAGTTATGCAGTTCAGCTCCTATAAGTGGATTTGTCAACACCTTGAAGTTGTGGGAAATACTCCCGAGCACCCTGTATATACTATACAGGATGCTCGGGTTAGACATAGAGAGATAGAGGTGAATTCCAAGTTACAAAAATATCGTACAGAATACAAAACATCGTTATAGATCATCATCGTCATAGCCTGGCTAGTTATGGGGATTGAACTCGGAAATTTTCTTTACCTTTTGAACCACTGCTCTGTTAGGCTTTATTGTATAGGATCATTAACTTAAATGCTTTTCATGGGACATTAATATTTGAATATTTTAAGACACGCTTTAGATTTCGGGTACCTAATGTTTCCTAATTCTAATTTATTAAAATTTTGCAATAATGTTGTGTTTCAAGATATAATTTTGTTTTTTTTTACATTTAAAATTAAAATTACTTTTACGTATAAAACAAGTCGCTTCTTGTGTTTTACGCTCGGATCTTTTAAACAACGCAACGGCTTAGTGATTTTTTTTAACAATAGGTAAAGATTCTTGAGAAAGGTGTATACGTATAGTATGTCAGATTAAGTATAATATTTAGAACCTAGGCAGTTATCATCAGTAATCTAGTCAGAATAATAATATTTTATATTTAATTATTTTCCGGGCTAAAAAGTACCTTCTTTTCTCATCTCTTCTATATCTAGAACTTCTTTCATTTTACGATTAACTAGACTTAAAGACTTATGACAGACAGACAAAAATTAAAAATAAATTAGTTTTTAGTATCGTGTAAACAACTAGATACTTGGCACCAGGTCAAGCAACAACCAACTCATCACCTAAACGGGTTGCCTATGTAATGAGGTGGTTATTGTATTGCTGAACTGTTGTAAGAAGCCTTTTCATTGTAAACAGGTGACTTGTTGATTAATATACTTCTTCTAATGTACTTACTGGTCGCCTAATATCTTACTCCTACTAATATTATAAACGCGAAAGTTTGGATGTATGTTTGTTTGGATGTTTGTTACTCTTTAACGCCGCTACTATTGAAGCGATTTGGCTGAAATTTGGAATGGAAATAAATTTTACTCTGGATTAACACATAGGCTACATTTTTATCCCAAAAAATTAATGGTTTCCCGAGATTTGCGAAAACTGATGATTTTGATGATATGAATGTTTGTTACTCCTTCACGCCTCGACTACTAAACCGAACTAGCTGAAATTTGGTATTGAGATATATTATAGCATGGATTAACACATAGACTAGTTTTTATCCCGGAAAAATCCATAGTTCTATAGATTTGTGAAACACTAAATTCCACGCGGACAAAGTCGCGGGCATCCGCTAGTCTTTAATACTTAAGCTAAGAAAAGAAAAACTACGGTTATGCCTATTTCTGCTATCAAGTAACAACCAACTCATTACATGAACCAGGTTGTCGCTTGCACTCGTCCCGCGCAACAGTTGCAGCACAAGACGAAGGGCACTCGTCCAAGGCTCGACCCGCTGCAGTCCTCGCTGAGCGTTTTGAAAGGGATCGCTTAGGGCGGCTGTGAGCAATGACACACTTGCGACTGTGTAATACAAATTAATTGTATTTTATATTGCACAAGTTGATTAATGTGCATGCATCATTATCAACCCATATTCGGCACTACTGAGCTCGATTCTCCTCTCAGAATAAGAGGGGTTAGGCCAATAGTCCACCACGCTGGCCCAATGCGGATTGGCAGACTTCACACACGCAGATAATTCTCTGGTATGCAGGTTTCCTCACGATGTTTTTCCTTCACCGTTTGAGACACGTGATATTTAATGTGCATTAATCTGTTCTGACAACGCTGGTCTTGGGACGAAATATCGCTACGTCTATTGCTGGTGTCAAGCAATAACTAACTATCACATAAATTAGCTATTTATGTAATGAGTTGGTTGCTGTTTTGTAAAACTGCTGTAAGATATTCGTTCACAAACGATCACTTGATTAAAGTGTTTTTCAGATAGCATGGGTACGGTGACAGTCGCCTGTATGACGTTCATAATACGTACCCCTCAGTGATGAGTCCAACCGTTGAGCTATTGAGGCTTTATTGGCAGACTTTACACGTAAACAATTAATACAATCCTCAGGTGTCTCATTAATGATTTTACTTCACCGTTTAATAAAATTCAAATAACTGAAAAGTTAGAGGAACCCCGGCCCGGATTCAAACCTACGCCTATTGAAGGCAGAGGTCATCCACTGGGCTGCCATTTTTTTTGTAGGGGGGATAATGCTCATGGAAACCCGTTTGGTTGCTGCCGGACTCCTACCGGCTAAAAACCCCTCCTACCTCCAAAAACGCTGGTGTACCTGCCATTTAGCCTATTGGGCTGCCATGGACAAGAGAATAAATAGCTCTAAACATAAACCTTGAAATTAAAGTATAGCTGCTAGCATGCGAAGGCTCTAACTCAGGGTTATTACGCAGCATGTAACTGGTATTTTATATGTCGGTAGCTCCCTCGCGCCTGCGGGGTATCGTTTTTATAATTACGACGTTTGTACGCCGGATATGCCTTCCATTTTCCGTTGCGCGAATTGATCTGGAAATTTCGCCGTATTTTTCCCATTGTTTACTTTCAGCTTTATAAGTTTACTTTATTGCTGTGTAAATGATGCTTCTGTATCCTGTTTTGTTAACACAGTAAGATAATGATGTTTATATACAACGCTTGTCTTTTGACTTATTATCATTATTATATTATGTTATTTATTATTTGTATTTTGACTTATTATTTCGAGAAAGAAGTGAACCGCCGACTGGTCTGCATTCGGGAAACTTCGCGATATCTTTTCGCCCGAAATTCCTCAGTGCCTGAAGATAAAAGTCTTCGAACAGTGGGTGTTGCCAATGACTATGGTTTTGAGACTTGGTCGCTAACTATGGGCCTCATAAGATGGATCAGAGTCACACAGCGATCGATGAAATGAGCTATGTTAGGAGTATCTATGCGTGATCGAAACAGAAATGAGGAGATCCTCAGAAGAAAAATTAAAACAGTGTTACGACAGGCGTCCACAGATCCGCGTCATACGTATCGCAACGCATCGCATCAAATGGGTTTTAGTATTATTTATTAAAAAAAAAAAATTGTTACTTAATCATTCGACTCAACCCGGTTGACATGTTATATGGGGGATCTTACACTATCTGTACACTGTAAATAATTTTAAAACTGTACTTACCTTACTTAATTATAGGCTGAACTTTCCCCTTTATTATATTGGTATAAAGGTATGTCTGGCCACCGCATTCTCTCGTTCAATAAAAATAACTAAAGACTATATGAAATTTTACAATATTTTCAAGCTGAAGAACGACATCAGAGATGTTCCAGTTGGAATGATAGGTCAGGCAATCTATCTTGTCGCTGCAAGAAACTTAAACTTCGCACTAACAAAGATACGCTCCATGGATACGTGGCCTTAATCGAATTTTGTGTAACTACAAGAGAACATTAGGAATCCTATTCACGATAAGACATTTTTGTCTGATCTGATTTTTTTGTTTTAAAAAAATATGGTTTTGTTTTTTATTCATTCAAATTTTAGGAAAGTTTAATTTACAGACATGTGGTCTTCGCTGGTGGTAACTTCGGCTGTGGCTAGTTACCTACCGCCAAAGACGTATCGCCACGCATTTTAGCGTTCCGGAATGATGTACTCGTAAAAACAGAATCTTGAACCTCTTCCTATTAAATCAGTTGTAAACCCTTGAAAGTCAAAGTCACAATCTTTTTATTTAAATAGAACTTTTATTAATGTTGAATTAATGTCACAACACATTTTTGTTATTGTGTTTGTATTAAAAAAATATATATATTTAAAATTCATTGATTTTTATCAGACAGTTTACAAGCATGTTTGAAACTTTAGATTGTAATAGTATAATGGTGATAATCCAAATCTTTTAAAAAATTTTTTATATATTTTTGGAATGCAAATAGATTTCACTTTACACTTTTCATTCCTGAATTCCACGTAAACGAAGTCGCGGGCATCAGGTAGTTGGTTAAATAGCCAATACTCATCACAATCTGCAGGGTGCATAGCCACTCACTAAATATACAGGCTGATTAATCGAGCAGACGGAGTAGTATCTACAGTGTGTTTCGTTTTGCACTCAACAATGATGGATGGCGCTCGCACAGTCCACTAGTTAACTCGAATGCATAAGTCGTTTGTCACGGTACGCCGTGAACGGACTAGGCAAAGAGCTGGTCACCATTTTGATATGATCACTCATGACCTTCTTGGTTTCTTACTCTCTCTTCGAGTGTGAATCTATCATTTTCGTAACTATATTTCATTTTTTTGTTGCCTTATTTACATAAAACCAACACGAAAATTTGGAATAAACAATAAATAATTCTTAAAAAGTTGTAAATCTTTAACACATACTAATTACATCATGAAATGTTTATGTAGCCTAACAACTCGCATTGGTATAGCGTGGTGGTTCTAAGCTCCGTACCAGAAGAGACGCCTGGCCATTAAAATAGGCTGATAGTGATGAATTATTTGGATAACAATTTATGTGGTTATAATATTTTGTTATTCATAATTGAAAGATCAGCCTAAGAGTAGTTAAAAAGTATTTTTGTACATACACATAATTCGTTACGAGAGTAGATTAAAATATTTGTGTTTCACATAATAATAGGCTACTTGACACTTTTTTTAAATGGTCTTAAGTAATTGTTATCGTTATTATTATAATATAATATCGTTATATTAGATTAATAAAATTTTCAATTTTTTTGAGACGTGATTACATGAAAATTTTAAAATATTTTTTTGACAATACGAGCCAAAATGCTGTCAGCCATGTTGTTTTATAATTTAACTGTTTCATGACGTCATGTTAACAAATACGAAGCAAAACGTTTGACAAAAATATTATTTAAGAATTAGTGCGATGTTCAATAGGTACATCAAGTAATATAGTGACTTTACAAAATGGATGACCGCGTTTTTGACGTTTGGAAAATTTGAAAAATGATTTTTAATGTTTGTTCTATAAGAAATCCTTTTATTAATTAATATTGATATATTTAGGAGCCGTATTTTATGTACTATACGAAATGAATATTGTTTATATTAAAGTTGATGTGAGTCAACTACTCCATTATTGTGTCACTAGCTCTTGGTCCCAACAGGGTATTGTCATTAAGTTTTGGTAAATGATTGCTGTAGCGTACGGGAAGTCGAGTCTGACACGAAAAATCACTTTTGTTTGTACGCGCGATAAATGAAATCGTTTTTGCGATTTGGAGCAAAAATGAGATTACCACTGTTTCACTATGACCTCTTGGTTTTGAGTCTGGACTTACTGGAACACCAAGAGGTCCCCACCCACTGTACTAGTGTATTCAAACTCAAACTCAAACTCAAAATTCATTTATTTCAAATAGGCTTAGTTTACAAGCTCTTTCGAAACGTCAGGTAATAATATTAAACTTAAGATAATGGTGATAATAATTATTCGAAAACCTACAATTAAAGTTAAAGTTACGAGGGTTCCAAACGCGCCTTGGTCCAAGAGGCAGCAGTTATTGGCGCAGCAATGCTGTTTCTCAGCAGAAATAAGCATGACACTTCACTAACATACATTACTTCATATGCGAGCATTGGCAAAAAGCACTACTAATATTAAAACATAAGTTTCAAAAATCTGGTGATCTAGTGCTGACCTTGAAGTTTTTTTCCTTCCAAGCAGTTGTCGCAATATCAGGAGATGGAATGTTAATTTACAAGACGGAGGTCCTAGGTTCGATCCCCGGCTTGGCCGATTGAGGTTTTTTTAATTAGTCCAGGTCTGTGTTGGAGGCTTCGGCCGTGGCTAGTTACCACCCTACCGACAAAGACGTACCGCCAAGGGACTTAGCGTTCCGGTACGGTGCCGTGTAGAAACCGAAAGAAGTATGGATTTATCCTCCTCCTAATAAGTTAGCCCGCTTCCATCTTAGATTGCATCATCACTTACCATCAGGTTAGATTGTAGTCAAGGGCTAACTTGGAAAGAAAAAAAAATAGATTTCTCTCTCTGTAATTAGAAAAAAAAAAAAAAAAACACTAACCACAAACAGTTGCAGTAGGTACGACTTACCCCATATTTCCAACCGCAGCTCGCAAAGGGTTAGCTGTATATCACGCCATGAGTTAAGCGTGTTCGCACCACCCCTATTTTATACCCTTATATCTGACGGACCGTTGTATTACAAGTTTGGTTCATATCTGGTGATGATTGCCTTGGGGCCCCATCAGGCGATGCTTCTGCGCTCGCCCAAACCCCCCGGTGGGCTTTACGGCCCTTACACAATCAGAAAAAAATAATTTGGTGATGATTTAAACATAATTATCACCAAAGATTTTATAATTGAGATATGGCACAAGCGCGTCAAGTGTTAGGAGTATCTCTGCGTGATCGAATCAGAAATGAGGAGATCCGCAGAAGAACCAAAGTCATCGACATAGCTCAACGAGTTGCGAAGCTGAAGTGGCAATGGGCGGCACATAGTTCGAGGAGCCGATGGACGTTGGGGTCCCCAAGTGATGGAGACCCCGCATTAAAAAGCGCAGTCTTGGTCGACCCCCTACCAGGTGGACCGACGACATCAACTTCGAGTGTAATTAAAAGAAACCTTTTGAAACTCAGGTGAATAATTAAATACTTAAAAAACTGATTGGACTAGATGTAGCATGATCTAAAAGCCTAAAAAAAAGTTCAACGGTAATAAACGAGGTGATTCAACATCGAGAGGTCGTGGGTTCGATCCCTGCCTGATGGACTATTGTCGTACCCATTCCAAACACCGTATTTTCTAACTTATTGGAACAGGACAGGAATATTGGTCAAATTCAATACATATGGCAAATTTATATAACAAATATTCTTTTAAAATAGAAATAAAATCTAGCGGGTATCAACACACCAAAGTTGGTTGAGATGGGAATCCGGGGACTGACAGCGTTTTTACAAATTCACAAAACTTTATTAAAATTTGGACATGACTACGCTTGTCCAGTCTAGTATTACATAAAATCGCTCGAAAGCGCTTTTGAAAACATCCCCTAACGATCATAAAATTCCATGTAAACCTTTATGAAAGAGAAATAGAATAGCAAACATACATTGGAAGATACATATTTGTTTTTATTCGTATACAAAGTTACAGGTATGTGCAAAGAGGTTTTAAAAAGTGTAGAAGCATTTATTATATTTAATTCATTCAATACAAGCATTGCCATTCAAAACATCTGATGGTGGTCGCTAAACTCGTATCGTATCCTAAACATAACTGGGTCTTAGATCCTTAACTTATTCTCTTACAGGAAAGAGGAAGTATGGAGAGAAGAGAAGGACAAAAAATAGGTTAAGAGCATCTGTTGAGTTTCTTGCTGACTTCTTGTTCTTCTCTGTAGAACGTGCCTTCCGAACCGGTGGTAAAGTTGCTATGAATAGTCAAACTTGACGTTTCAAAAGTGCTTGTAATAGAAGCTTACCTAAAAAAACTTATTTAACTTATGTGTAAGTTAAATAAGTTTTTTTAGGTAAGCTTCTTTCGCCTCAGTACTTTTCTTTACAGTTCGTTTCATGTAGTATGATGTTGCGGGTGACAGTTCGTTTCACTCTTGAAAGTTTGCCGCGATTCACGATAATAGTACATATTATGAACGTCATACAGGCGACTGTCATCGTACCCATGCTATTTGAAAAACACTTTAGTAACTACCAACTTTCTTCATAAGAAATTATTGATATTAATTTTGCTTTTTTCTACCTGTGTGTGCGTAAATAAATATGATTTTAATTATAATTTAAAGTTGAATAACGTTGTCCCGTCTATTTACACAAAGTCAGAGTACGTACGAGCGTATCACTGTATCAAAGAACTGCAGATACGGCGCGCCAATTAATCGGGGATTTTTGTATCAAAGGCCAACGATAAAATCCAGATAAATATAAAATGCAACGTGGATTTTAATACAGACGACGAGAGACACCGAAACACGCTTTGTAGCTTTGTTGACACGAATGTTTTATTACACTGTGTGAGAGCACATATGTAATACTAGTAGACAGCCGCGAACGGATCTGCATACTGAATTCACTTATTTACGGATGCCTTTTACACTTCGTGTCCGGTTTTAATGATCAAAATAAATCATTAATTATTTGCAAGAATGTATTTTTACCCGATTGCAAGAAGGGTTATGTTTTTCGCGCGTATCTTGTATGTATGTATGTAAGTATGTAAAATATATTATGTAATATTCTTTAATACCTCATATCTTCCAAACCACCGAACGGATTTACGTAATTAAGATATCGTTAGATTTATCTTAATAACCCAAACGTTCTCAGATAGGTGAAGTTAACAAAAAACCTACTACGACTGAATAGACACTCGAGGTGGAAAAAAAATATTTATATTATTTTCGAATATTGCGATATGGGTATTAAATTCAAGAGCTCATCAAAACGACTTCAAAATGACTACAATAATTGCGAGCAGTCGGGATTTTATTTTTTTTAATCATTTATAGTTGAAATTTATTAATATGAGTAACATAACACGGAGAACTCAAGGAACACATATTATACGTCTATATTTAAATTGTTTCATGACGTCACGTTAACAAATCCTTTACAAATGGAGGGTTTGACAAAAATATTAATAGTTAACAATTAGTTTGACGTTTAGTACATTATGTAACAGTGTGACGTCACAAAATTAACAATAGCGTTTTCGACCTTTTAGAAAATTAAAAAAAAAAATTTATTTTAAATTAAGTTTTATAAGAAAACTTTTATTAATTAAGACTATTTTGGATTCTTATTACATGTACTACACGACATTAATATTGTTTACAAATTTGCTATGAGTCAACTACCCTATTGTGTTAGAAGAAAATTTACCCTCAATTGGGAGGCGTAGTACGTGCAATTTCGTATGCAAAAAATTGCCTTAATTTTTTGTTTTTACAAAATCCAGTTCCACCTTATAATAATTTAAGCGAGGCAGAGGAAGTTTTCGGCTTTCTTATAATACCTGCCATTTCTTATAATATAATAATGCTAAAATGATTCTGGTGGGAAATATCGAAGGCAAACGGCCACGAGGTAGATCTCCAACCCGATGGTCGGATCTTCTCAAGGAAACAGGAGCCTTTTACTGTGCCGTTTAAATGGCCAGCGAGCGTACTCGATGGAGGAGCATTGTATACCAAAAGATGACTCGCCAAGATGGTCACGATCCTCAGTCATGAGGAACCGACTAGAGAGAGAGATAATACCTGCTCAAAAATGTCGACCAGCTTTCGGAAAATACATAGCTATGGTTGCTTTCTAGTTATAGTAACTATAAGATATCACAAATAACGTCTTTCACACACGGGAAACGGAAATTAAATCTCTGTTCGCGTTCTCAGGAAAATCAGGGCTGAATTTATTTATGCAATCTTAGTAACAGAGATCTGAGGCTCGGGGCAACGGTTAATTACAAAAGGTAATTAAGTCATAAATAGTGGGACGTTGAACTGAGGGCTCCAGGAGGGAATCTTGAGTGCCTCGCGTGTAGGGAGGACTGTAGTGTGCTGCGATTGTGTGTGTGTTTTGTGTTATAGGGTAGTGCGGTGTGCGGTTATAATATATCTTGGTGTACGAATATAATATGTGGTTATAGTTTTAGCAGTCTCAGAAGTGGATTACAAATATAAGATAACCAATGTTGAAAAAAGGTTATGATTCACAATATTTGTCAGGACAACTTAACTAACAAATCAAACTGTAACGAAAATAAAACCATAGAATTACTACGCGGGTAAAACCGCGTTGTGTCTGCTAGTACTAAAAACGAAATATTATTTATACTAGTATATTATAGTACTTATTACACACCTACTATAGTAGTATAAAGTAAAAAATTGTAAGGAAAGTTGAAAAGTTTGTAGAAACATAAATATCTTAACGCGGTTCAAACACAAAATAATCTATTAAACTGAGATTTTTTATTATCACGTAAGTGTCCTCAACCGATTCATTTTTTACCGATATATTTTTTATAAACAATCGAAATGGCGGCTTACCGTAAAATCAAGATATTTTCATTTATTCCTAATATTATAATGATATAGTTTAGGTATATAAAAGCAAGCGTCCACTGATCCGCATCATACGGATCTACTGTATAATTAAAAACACGTTACTATTAATCGTAAGATATTGTTAGCAAATTTAATAAAAAAAAAACAAAAGAATATAAAACAATTAACATTCGTGTAGATAACATGAAAAAATCAAAACCTCGTGAAATAAATTTTCAAGCAATTATTATCTGTAACAGACAGATAGACAATTTCCATTTAATCTCAGCCTTTGATGAATTTACTCTGTAATTAGAGGTCCCGGGGGTCGTTAAGTCAAAATTCAAAGGAACAGACTTTGCTTAAGAATACGTCAGTAATTTCTCTCAAGACCTTCAGAATTTGTGAATAGGACAAAATTATCTGACTACCTTCTAAATATTTAATAATTGTGTAGCGATGAACATGAATGGACTACTAAAAATGTCATTAAGTAGGAGATAAAAAAAATAACATCGTATTCGGATTCGAAGCTTCCATCATCATTGATGGAATGGGTCATCTGAAGGGTCACTTGTGGGGAAAGGGATATGAAGCTTTGACCCACCACGCTGCTTCAATGCGATTTCGTGGGCTTAAAGCGAATATAGTCATATTAATCTGAATCATTATATAGTTTTCGGAAAAAAATCACCTATACTTGGTACTCTTATGACTAAAATGTGCTTACCTATTTCATTTTCTTTCTTTCTCTCATTTTTTCTTCTTTTTCAGTTAATAATACTAGTGTGTATGTTTTCATGCTGTGTTTATTTGTAAATAATCACTACAATTATTATTATACTTAGTGTAAGTTTTGGATAGAAGCAGGCGTTACTTTGCGGAAGTTCATCATGATTATATAATGATTTATTTATTTTGCTATCATCCGCGAAAAGTCGACGAACCCATGCGACAACGTCACCCAGGTCCGACAAAATACTCTCTACGTACGTTTCACCCCGAAACCAGAGCATCCTCAGGAGATGTTGACTCTAGAACGTGCAATTGCAAGCAATTAGACTATATTATAATTAGTGTAAGTTATTGTCAATAAACCTAATAAATAAATAAATAAATAGGCTCTTCCTCTTTATATGGATTTAGAGCAGAAACCTAGTATTCAATTTATGGCAGGCCACATTTTTACAGATCCGTAACGTACGGATCGCATCGAACGGATTATATCTACCGTAAAACTAAAAATTCATTTGATGCGTTACGTCCGATAAGTACGATGCTGAAATGTGGACGCCTGTCATTGGTATACAGAATATTAAATTAAACTACCAATAATTAATAGACAGGCACAATAGAGTAAAAAAAAACATTCAAGCCAACTTACTGAACTCAATGGATTTTTAAGACTGATACACTCGAATTGAGAACCTCATCCTTTTTTGAAGTCGGTAAAAATAATATGTTTGTTTCGTTTCTTTTGAACGTAGTAAGTAAATAAAAATTACCAAAAAAAAACCATGCAGACAAAATTACAAGCGTTCGCTAGTCAAAACATAAGCTTCATAAATCAGTGCGGAAACATAATAGCTTATAGTACAAGAGCGTGTGAATAAAAGGCAAGTTTAAAAATGTCACCTCAAAACGCGTGTTGAATGGAAAAGAGTTGGGGCGATGATTTCGCCGTGCTTAAAATATTACTCCCGGCTTCCGTCTGCGAGCGGCACAAGTTACAAGCTGTTCATATTAATATTTTTAACTGTCTTTGAGTTTAGTGGTAAAACTGTTCTGGGTTTGATTCGTGAAGATGTCATGAGCTATTTAGTTGTTATTTGTTTCAAGAAATTAACAGCATAAGTTGAGGTAGTAAATAAATAAAACATGATATTTAGAGAATACACACAATATCTCTATCTAGCACTGTACTACATAAGGCTGAGGAGCTTAGGCCCATCATCAGCTCTAGTGAAGGTTGATGGGTTTAGGGTAATTACATCTCTACCACTAACTCTCGAACTATCACTATCAGATAATGATGCTAATGATAATGAAAAGGTAAAATAATTTAATTGGTCTAACTTGGTATTGTGTGCATTTTAAGAAATTGAATATCAAGTGTCTCAAACGGTGAAGGAAAACATCGTGAGGAAACCTGCATTCCAGACAATTTTCTTAATAAAAAAATATTTTCTCTGCGTGTGTGAAGTTTGCCAATCCGTACTGAGCCAGCGTGGTGAACTAAGGCCTAACTCTTCTCATTCTGTTGTTATTGAACCTGCTCCCCTACCCAAGTAGCACGTCGATTCTCTTTCTACGATCGCTAACGCTTAGAAAACTAGAAAAATTTATGGCCAAAGATCTTGATCACGTGACCAGTCGATAGCAAATGTTATTCCCATGGCACTTGGCTAGGGGGGCTGGGATTTAAATCTAGAAACTCAGTCTTCTTGTCTTACCAAAAAACTAAATGATACCTCTTGAGGCGTTACCACCTCATTAGATTTTCATGTACCAGGCTGAGGTGTCAAGTTCCTGTGCCTTAGGTCGGACGGGCTCCACCCGGGGGAAATCTTTTCACCGGGAACGAGGGTGGATTAACTCACTCTAATACGTCAATTCGATGCCCCGGACATGCATTTTGTATAATCAGTCGTGTGCCGCATTTTATTTGTGCACCGAGTGGTAGTTTTACCATTGATGTTTATCATTTTTGATGTTTATCATTCATATCATTTTTGATCATCATTGATGTTTATTAACTGAATTATAATGAAAATATCTTTATTATTTTTTTATTTTTTACAAGTTAGCCCTTGACTACAATCTCACCTGATGGTAAGTGATGATGCAATCTAAGATGGAAGCGGGCTAATTTGTTAGGAGTATGATGAAATCGTAGCGCGAAGAAGTAAAACGAAGAATTATTAACGGCTGGAGAAGGTATTGGAGCCTGAAAGAGGTTATGAAAGACAAAAACCTACATATAAACATTAAGAGCAAACTGTTCAACACCTGCATATTACCCGTCCTTATATACGGCTGCCAATCATGGACTTTGACTCAAGAAATGACAAGAAAACTCGCAACTTGCCAACACGCTATGGAGAGAAGTATGCTGAGTGTCAAGAAATCAGACAGATTAAAAAACAGTTTCATCAGAAATAAAACTAAAATAATAGGTGTAACACTAAAAATTAGAAGACTAAAATGGAAATGGGCAGGGCACATGATGCGAGGCCATGACAAATGGAGCAAGAAAGTGTCAAGGTGGTATCCCAGAGATGGTAAAAGGAAAAGAGGCAGACCGCAGAAAAGATGGGATGACGACATCAGAGAAGTGGCTGGAGTGATGTGGAACAGGGTGGCTCACGACAGGTGTGAATGGAAAAGGTTGGAGGAGGCCTTTGCCGATTGGCAAACAGATCATCAAAAATTAAATAAATTACAAATACTAGAATAAGCTAATTATTATTTTACGTATGATTAAGTTATAGATTTTAAGTTTTTATTCAAACATTGTTATTAGACTAAGTTTATTTTGATCTGAATAAAGGCAATTATTATTATTATTATTATTATTATTATACGCTCTCATTTATTTATTACTTCTTTTTTTTTAAATTTTTAACAATATAGGTATAAAATACAAAACATTATTAAAAATTTATAAAAAAAATTCACCCTCCCGCTGCGGGACATTTGAGTGCCCAAGCAACCGGTGGTCAGGGCTCCAGAGTGAGGAACCTCCTCACAATACGCGCCGTCTCAAGAATCACTGCCTTTTGTATCCGACTCTTGATCCAACAGTTAAGCGAAAGCTTCTTAAGGTGTTGGTCGAAGCTTTTCGCTATAAGACCATTGACTGAAACAACTATCGGAACAATAATAGTTGACTCAACATTCCACATGGCGGTAATCTCGTGAGCAAGGTCCAAGTATTTTGATACTTTTTCCTTTTCGGCTTTAACCAGATTATCGTCATGTGGAACCGTAATATCAACAATTATTGCACGACGCACTGACCGATCGACTAGCACTATATCAGGTCTATTGGCTACAATATACCTGTCAGTGATAATCGTTCGGTCCCAGTAGAGCAATGCACTGCTATTTTCAAGAACTGACGCTGGGTCGTACCTATAGTAAGGCATCTCAAAATCGATAAGGTCATATTGAAGAGCAAGCTGTTGGTGGATTATCTTGGCTACTTGATTATGTCTGTGCAAGTATTCGCCGTTAGCAAGGTGAGAACACCCGGACACAATATGCCTGAGGGACTCCCCAGGACGATGACACGCTCGACAGATGTCTAGAGTGCCATCTTTCATAATGTGTTTCCGGTAGTTTCTCGTCTTTATAACTTCGTCCATAATTGCACAGACAAAACCCTCGGTTTCCCCAAAGAGGTCACCGAATTGCAACCAAGATACAGATGTTATTTGATCTACATCCGGCCCAGTAAGGGCCTTGTAGAATCGTCCATGCAACTCCTTGCTCTTCCATATTGCCACACGATCTGAGTTACTAATTACTATAGGCTTGCGCCAGTTCTCTTTGCCCAGGGATAGCGGGGTAAGTCCCTTATCCACTGCAACGACATCCTGAAACATACTCACATTCATCTTGAGAAAATGATCTCTGAGATTGCACACCTCACGATTATGGAGGTTCTTGGCGTTTAAGAAGCCACGTCCTCCACACTTGCGTGGGATGTACAATCTCATTACAGATGAACGGGGGTGATGCATCCGGTATGACGTCAGCAGTTTGCGGACTTTACAGTCCAGGGAATCCAGTTCGGTTTGAGTCCACTTTAGAATGCCAAAAGTGTATATGAGTAAGGGCATGACCCAGCTATTGAAGGCACGCACCTTGTTACCGCCTGATAAAAGACTTTTTAGGACTTTTTTCAGGCGGCCAAAGAAGCGTTCCTTCACTACCTGTTTCATATTCCCTGTCTCAATACCAAGTGCTTCTGTCATTCCAAGGTATTTATAGGTCTCGCCTTCAAGGAGTGATCTGAGAATGATAGTTTCTGAAATAACTATATTCTCGGAGCTCACTATCCTTCCTCGCTCTACATTAATGACCGCACACTTGTCTACACCAAATTCCATCCTTATGTCATTGCTAAAGGTTTGAGTAATCTTCAGCAATGACACTAGGTCTGTACGCTTTGATGCATACAGCTTGAGGTCATCCATGTAAAGCAAGTGAGATATGAGCTCACCACCCCTGCGAAGGCGAAAGCCTAGCCCTGAATCCCGCAGTAAAGTACTGAGAGGATTAAGGGCTAGACAAAACCATAAAGGGCTCAAACTGTCACCCTGGAAAATACCTCGCCTAATCCCTATCAGTTCATTCGATTCAGAACACTCAGAAGCGCCTGGGTAACGAAGAACTGTCATCCACTGTCTCATACATGACTCAAGAAAAGAGCATAGTGTTGTATCGACCTTGTACAACCGCATGACCTCCATGAGCCATGAATGAGGCACCGAATCATAGGCCTTCTTGTAGTCTATCCAAGCAGCCGTGAGATTTTTTCTGTTTCGCCGAACCTGTTGGCAAATAGCAGTGTCTATGAGGAGAAGTTCCTTTGTACCACGAGACCGGGCCTTACATCCATTCTGTGTTGGGGCCAAAATATGATTTGCATTTATATGCATCGTTAATTTTGATGACAGAATGGATGTAAGGAGCTTATAGATGGTGGGTAAGCATGTTATCGGTCGGTAGTTTTTGGGGTCTGTGGTACATCCGGATTTGTGTAGCAGGAACGTGACACCAGTTGTTAAAAATGCCGGTAGCGATCCAGTGTCAATGGCATTTTGAAATTGCACTGCCAAGATAGAATGGGCGCTACGAAACCATTTTAACCAGAAGTTGTGCAATCCGTCCGGTCCTGGGCATTTCCAGTTTGACGCCGGACGAATTGCACAACTTACATTTTCTGTAGTAATGGATATCGGAATCATTTGTTCCACCATTGCACACTCTTCCTTGACAGTACTCATCCAATCGCCTTCAGTGTGGCCTACGGGGGCCGACCAGATGCTACGCCAGAAATCTGACATAGCATCAGAAGTCGGAGGTTCCCCATCTGTCACACAGGCACTGGATCGTTCCCAGTTCCTGTACACTTTCCGTTGGTCACTTTGGAAGATTCTATTCTGATTATACCGGTCTATGCGCTCTTTATAACGCCTAATGCGTTGTGCCCATGCATAGACTTTCTGCTTCAAGAAGTCAATGCGTTCGGTGACACAAGCCAAGTACTGGAACGGACGTGTGTCAGTCCCAGCAAAAGCCTGATTCACAAATCGCATAACTCTAGGGCGATTGTTGCCCTCCTTGAAGCAGATTAGCTTAGCTATGAGAGTTCTAGTCAGTGTGATACGCCTTTCGATTCTGGTCCGCCAAGCTGGTGCTTGACCCGTCCTCTGCGGAGCCGTGCGTGGTTCAGGGAATTTGACACCCGAAATACGACACGCCGCAACGGCTCCACAGAATAGAATCGAATGCGTATCACTTAGGTCCTCAGATGTTACGAGATATTCACCTAAAATCTGATCTAGAACCCCCACTAACGCCATATTTCGTCTATGTACAGGCAAACGAGGCAATTTTGGTCTTAAATTAAGAGGCATGTACCTGTATGTCACAATAGAATCCTCCAAAGTTCTCCTCAATTGCTCATAATTCTGGCTACTTACTTGCATATCGATACCATCCTGTAGCACCTCTGGGATGTTGGTTTGCAATGTTTGCTGAGGTAAGCTACGGATGGTATCGATTTGTACTGAAGTAGAGCGCAGTCGTTCAAGGTGAGCTTCATCTAGCAGATGACGTCGCTGGATTGCTCGCACCTGATCCGATAGTCGCTGCGCAGTCACGGTTACTGTTGGCTCAAGAGTCTGAAACATAGACAACATCCTTGACCGGTACGCAGTAAGGTTAGTTCCCCCCTCTGTCGCCCCATAGTACGCTCGCATGACGCTCTCATTGAGTGGACGAGACCATCTCATGCGACGCACTACACCACCGGTAGCGGGAGCACTCACAGGAGCCCGCAGCCCCTCTTGATCCAAGCTCTCCGGTAGTGGTATCTCATCGACGTCCTGCTGGTGTTGTTGCTGTTGTTGTTGGTGTTGCCGTCGTCGTGTGGTGACACCCCGATGAGTCGTCCGTACGGGTGTCTCATCCCCCGCAGATGTTGGCGGGGTCTTAAATTCGTCAGACGACGACGGCGACGTCGACGACGATATGAAGATGTTATTTCGTGCGCTGGTGCTCTGGCCGCCAACTCGTCGCATATTTTCTATGGTTTAAAATGTTCTTCAAATTCATTTTACTGTTTCTATTTGATTTGGCTTATTTGTAGCGTATATATTTAAATTATTTTAATTTTATTTATTTGTTTGAAAAAAATATGTCACTCCAGACGGATGGCAGGTGTCTGGAGTGACAGTACAAATCTACCTTGCTCACGAGATTACCGCCATGTGGAATGTTGAGTCAACTATTATTGTTCCGATAGTTGTTTCAGTCAATGGTCTTATAGCGAAAAGCTTCGACCAACATCTTAAGAAGCTTTCGCTTAACTGTTGGATCAAGAGTCGGATACAAAAGGCAGTGATTCTTGAGACGGCGCGTATTGTGAGGAGGTTCCTCACTCTGGAGCCCTGACCACCGGTTGCTTGGACACTCAAATGTCCCGCAGCGGGAGGGTGAATTTATTATTATTATTATTATGATGAAATCCACACTCCTTTCGGTTTCTACACGACATCGTACCGGAACGCTAAATTGCTTGGCGGTATGTCTTTTGTCGGTAGGGTGGTAACTAGCCACGGCCGAAGCCTGTCACTAGCCAGACCTGGACCAATTAAGAAAACCTCAATCGACCCAGCCGGGGATCGAACCCAGGATCTCCGTCTTATAAATCCACCGCGCATACCACTGCGCCACGGAGGCCATCAAATAATATACTGTGATTTAACCGGTTTTTAAGATTTCGGGTTGAGTCACCTTTCGCTTTTATTAAATACTTAGTTAAATTTTATTTAAAGGAAAAATTTTGTTTTCATTTTCTCTCCTCATCTTATTT
The DNA here is from genome assembly GCF_947172395.1 of Bicyclus anynana. Classification (NCBI taxonomy): domain Eukaryota; kingdom Metazoa; phylum Arthropoda; class Insecta; order Lepidoptera; family Nymphalidae; genus Bicyclus; species Bicyclus anynana. The sequence goes on from NC_069102.1 coordinate 1,229,904, forward strand.
GAAGTGATGCATTAAAAGTAGACTAAAGTGAATAAATAAAAGATGAAAACCTAAGAATATGATAGTTTTTCAAATTGGTTTTCTACAGGTACCCTTTGGTTGGTTTTCAGTAGGTATATTTTCTACATTATTTCAGGTTTGGTGGTAAGTTCCGGTCGTGCCTAATTGCCATCCTACCAGCAAAGACGTACCACCAAGTTATTTCGAGTTCCAATATCTTAATCTCACTTAACATCAGGTGAGATCGCAGTCAAGGCACGCCAAGGCCTCAAGTCAAGGCCTCAAAGGCTAACTTTTCATTACAATATAACCTCAATAGCTCTGGTTCCAGCCTGGTTAAGGGACCACTGACAAAATATAACCACACTAGGTAATATAATAAGGGCGAAAGTTCGTGTATGTGTGTAAATATGTTTGTTCCTCCTTTACTCCTGCGACTGCCGAAGTGATTGGCTGAAATTTGGAATGGAAATAGGTTTTACTCTGGATTAACACATAGGTTACTTTTCAACCCAGAAAAATCCATGGATCATATCGCGGGATTTGTGAAATACTGAATTCCACGCGGATGAAGTCGCGGGTCCGCTAGTAATTATAAGTGTAATTATAAGTTTCACACACAAACGTGCTTTTTCTACACGTTATAACTACAACCATCATTCATCATCACTAACAACCCATAGTTGGCTCACTGTTGAGCATGAGTTTCCTTTCAGAATGAGACTTAATAAGCTAATAGGCCAATCCGCATTGGAATTGGAAGACTTCAAACACGTAGAGAATTAAGAAAATTGTCGAGTTTGCTGGTTTCCTTACGATGTTTTTCCTTCACGTAACGTGATATTTATCATCATAAAATGTACATGACTGAATAGTTGAAGGTGCATGCCTCGGACCGGATTCGAACCTACGCGCTCTGAGTAAAAAGTAGAGATCATATTAACTCGTATAACTGCAAACAAAAATACCTAAAATGGGATATTTATACGAAAGTCAGTAAATATCGCAGTTTAGCTATATGCCCTTTATAACACATCAGGTAAAAAACACACCCTCCCTCGTTATAACCCTTTGTGGGGTCAAAACAATGCGCACGACAGACAGACGTGCATTTGCACATTGCAGGAATTGAACCCCGACCCGCGGGGCACGATGGGTGTTAATTAGTTAATATGAATGCTCTTTGTACATTTCCTTGATCTTTTTCATTATTTTAAAACGCGTTCTAGCTTGATTTTTACCGTTAAGCTACCGCGGCATGGGGAAAAGTGGGGTCCATTGCACCACATATTTTTCGAAAAATTTCATTTTGTTTTTCTAAAATTTTCCAGAAAACTTGGTAGCCAATTAAATTAATTACGTGTAATAATTATTCTAGTTAATAACTTCTAATTAAGTCAAACAGTTAAAAATTTAACAGATTAAATGTTTAACTGATTACTTACTTTGACTAATTATATTTAGGAACTAGCGGACGCTCGCGACTTCGTCTGCGTGGAAATCAATGTAAGCTTTTGAGCCCTATATCACTACTTTAGGGGTTGAATTTAAAAATTCTTGAATCACATTATATTTCGTATTTTTTTTTTATGATTATGAACAAATTTTTAAAATTGGACTTCACCCCCTTCTGGTTTTATTTTCGCTATAAAAAGTATCCTATAACCTGCTCCGTATTATGGTCTCAAACTGTGCTAAGTTTCATTTGAATTCATTCAGTAGTTTTAGCGTGATGCCCGGTCAACAAAAAATACGGACAGAGAGACAAGAAATCGAAAAAAAAAATATTTTTGGGCTCAGTATCGATTGTCTAATGAATGCCCTCCAATATATATTTTTTTTAAATCTTCAATGTACAGAATTTGACCTGTTACAGTTTTATTATAAGTATAGATTTTTAGTTAGTCACTTAACGGCAAGTCCAACCCGGCAAGCAGAATAAAATAGTGATGCACGAGCAGAATAACAACTACAGCAGGCCGACGGTTGTGCTCGTGACCACGAATCCAACCCAACCGTAGCTTTTGTGACCACGGCCAACAACTAGTCATGGTCGCCTAGTGTGTTAGGTGTCTAAATGCCCTTCTCGACATCGTAAACGGGATTTAAAGGAATAAGGATTGTCTTTGCGTAAAATGCAAGGCGACAATGCATTCCTAATTACAGCTTTACACAATAGCCTTAAATCGCCTGCTTTTAGACGCTCCATGTAATGCCTGTTTTAAATACCTCCGCATTGTCTTGTCCGTTTCTAAGTGTTGCCAGCGTACTAATGCAACCTGGAGATGTACAATTAAGTAATTCACCCTTAGAAACGGAAAATTAAACGTTTTTCCAAATACTTTGTATTCGATTTTAATTTCATCATGGTTCATTGCAACGGTTTATTCAGTTTGTGTGTGTGTGTATATTTGTTCCTCCTTTGTGTAGCGGCTAAAGAAGCGATTTGGCTGAAATTTGGAATTCAAATAGATTTTACTCTAGCTTAACACATAGGCTACTTTCATCCCGGAAAAATCCATGGTTCCCGCGGGATTTTGTGAAAAACTTAATTCCACGCGGACGAAGTCTCGGGCGTCCGCTAGTTGTCTAATATTTCGTGTGCTAAAATAACTTTACTAATTTTGATTAAACTTTGATTGAGAGACTAGTACAGTAGTTGAACAGTAGTCTACTTATATTATTTCTTAAATAATGTGATGTGTGGCATAATGTAGTAATAATACATTTTCTTTATTTTCTTTCTTTCTTACTAAGTCCGCTTCCATGATGCATTGTCACTTAAACATCAGGTGGGATTGTAATCAAGGGCTCACTTGTCACTGGATATAAAAATAGTCTTGCTGTTAGTCTAAAAGGCTGAGTCTTGAATTTCATTTGGGAGGTCGGGGGTTTGATCCCCAGCCGCCAGCAGATGTAATGAGTTGGTTATTACGCCGCCATTTTCAGACGCATTGTTTCTGACTCTGCGTATGCATTCACGGTAAATTGAGACGGTCAAGTTCATTTTATGGTACTTGTAAAAGTAGTTGAGATGAGGGATTTGGAGTTCTTTTCGAGGCATGCATGTTTTTTTTAATCATACCACATTGTAAGGAATTTGTCTTTACCGGACTGATACACTCAGGCCAAATCACACTTCCCGAACGGCCCTCTAAGCCGAGGTCCGTGTCTCAGAGGAGACGCCCTTAGAGAGTTGTTCCACCCATCTAATCTGCTTCTGCCTTTGGGCCCCATCAGGCGATGTCTCTGCGCTCGCCCAAACCCCCCGGTGACGCCGCTGAGGTCCTATATGGAGCCTAAGGCACTAACACAATCTTGACCGTTAAGATTAAGTAACATGGATCATAATAACAAGTATGTATTAAGTGACTTTCATCCTTCATAGTTAGGTAGGTATGTCTGAAAATAGCAAACTTTAAGTCCAATATAGAAGAGAAGGCTTATGAAATACAGTAACCCATTAAACCTGGTTTATTGTGAGGAATTTATAGTAAGTTTTTAAACAGTCTTCGTGGCGCAGTAGTTTGCGCAGTGGATTTACAAGACGGAGGTCTTAGGTTCGATCCCCAGCCGGGCCGATTGAGGTTCTCTTACTTGGTCCAGGTCTACGTGATGAAAGGCTGTGGTTAGTTACCACCCCAGCAACAACGAGACAAAGCGATTTAGCGTTCCGGTACGATGTCAAGTAAAAACCGAAATGGGTGTGGATTTTCAACTCCTAAAAAGTTAGCGCGCTTCCATCTTAGTTTGCGTCATCACTCAGGTGAGATTGTAGTCAAGGGCTAACTTGTGAACAAAAAAAACCCCTACTTTAAATGTAAACCTTTTTAAATAAAGTTGAAGTCACTTAACTGAATACAGCCAAAGGTACAGTGAGCTAAGTTTAAAACAGCACAATACAAAGAACGTCGAGACAAGCCGACCACAGTGACAAATGGCGGCACAGGGATGTAGCAGTAGCTACAATACCGACTCTATACACGCGACCTTATTCAGGAAACCAGACAAATATAAAATGTGTTGCCTCTAGCTTTTGGGATTATAATTATAATAATAATAAGCCTGTTTATTTCCAAACCAAATAAAATAACATAAAGTACAAGCAATTTTCAAACTTAATCACTAACATAATATTTAAACAAAAAAAAAAATACATTAATATATTAATTGCTGTCGCTTTCTTCGTTACTATTGATCGGAACCCCTTCTGGGGTAAAGGCCTCCTCTAGCTTTTTCCGGACCTCTCTGTCTTTAGCTTTCTTTATTCATTCCTTTCCTGCTATTGTTCGTATATCATCTATCCACCTTTAATACGGCCCCCGGCCTACGGTGGGAGGCTTCGGCCGTGGCTAGTTACCGCCCTACCGACAAAGACGTACTGCCAAGCGATTTAGCGTTCAGAGGGCCTAGTGGCAGTTTGATACTGTTACTAACTAACGTAAACGCGAATTTCTAAGGAATTGAAACAGCGCCATCTAGTGGCAGTACTGCACAACTGTTTCAATTCCATGTAAATTCGCGTTTACGTCAACGCGATAGTAATACTATGAAAATATTGAAAACTCCCACTAGGCACACTGGTACGATGTCGTGTACAAACCGAAAGTGTGGATTACATCCTAATCCTAACATGTTAGCCCGCTACCATCTTAGATTGCATCATCAATTACCATCAGGTGAGATTGTAGTCAAGAGCTAACTTGTAGAGAATAAAATAAATCGGACTAATAAAAATATTTTTCTTTTTAAATGCACTCACAATAAGGCCACGGCTTTTCACAAGCCCCACTTTTCTTTGCGGACGGTACAGGCTAGGTTTTTGCACCTGAATCGGGAAAGATTGATTCTACCGAGTTAAGCTTTTAAGTCAACTTTTTCAAGTTTTGTTATTCGGTCAATCTTTTCCTGAGACTTTGAAAGCTTTGGCTAAAAACTATTGAGGCCAAGGTACCCTTTTTGTTTTATTTACTTTAACTTATACCTACTCGTAAGCAAAAAAAAAACTGGACAAGTGCGAAACAGCCCGTAGGAAAAAGGTTCTAAATTCAATTTTTATTTTAGATCTCATTTTCACATATTTTAGCTGTATTGAAAAGTCACTCGTAGGTTCAGTGGTAAGCCTGTGTTGTCTCAGGTCAAGATTTCCTTGGTTCAAATCTGTGTAAGGCTATGAAAAAGATTTTCTTTCGTAAAAGAATCAAAAGTAATTTTCAACCTGGAGTTGAGAATTCAAGTTACCTTTAGTTCTCCATGCCTCGGAGATAATTTAGATTTAAAAGTAAAAAGATTATAATATAATATATAAAATATCAACCAATATTCAGATCACTACTTAGCATGAGTCTCCTCTCAGAATATTACATAATGATGGTGATAATTATTACTCATACTAAAATTTTTTAATAGAGTCAAACATATTATTTATTACGATGAAAAACTTTAAACTGTACGCATGTAGGTGTTTGTGAGTTTAGTTGCGTAAATTAGTCTCGGCCTCTAGTGTTTGACTGGCGGCTATATCCATCGGTATGTATGTAACCGTTCGTTATACCAGGAATATGTGAGGGAACGGCGCAGAGCTATCGGCTAGACAGTAAACTACGTATTGCCCGAATTCGATCAGTTAATACCAATATCCAAATATCCTTTTATCTATCAAATAGCTGCCAACTGTAGCAACCGTCTATTACCATAATTTCCCAGGCGAATTGGCGCTTTAACACATTTACATATGCGTACAGACATTATCTTATTTTAAAGTAACAAAGTTGAAATTCCAATAACATGTTGTTAAAATAAATTGGTACATACAACTGGAATTAAAAGAACCGTAATGGTAATAAAATAGAGTATATTTTTGATTGGTTCTGGTGCATATTTAAAGCTGCTTCGAACGTAGGTTGTCTTCGGTTAAGACAAAACTTGTAATGTGATACTCGTCACATCGAGTTTTCAGTATTAGAAATATCGATTTCGTATTGGATAGGTTGTTTACTGTTTATTTGAAAATGGAATATTGATTTTTAGGTCTGTTTGTTGTGTTTAAATAAAGTATCATTTGTTCGAGACGATTAAAGGAGTCCTTATATTTTTGGTTATGTGATTGGTCTCGTAGTTATCTGGTTTCTACGGATAAGATTCGGGGTTTGATTCCCGGGTGCCAAAAAGAACTTATTGGAAAGAAAATTGTTAAGAGTAACTTGGTGTTAGATCGTCGTTGGTAGTATTGGTGCAATCCCGTGCCTTGCCAATTACGAAAAAGCCTTTACTTTGTAATAAATCAAAATAAGAAAATATAAATAGAATTCAAGTTTGTTAACATTTTTTAAAAGTGTGTGTTTTTATTGAAATCGTGCATTTTACGAGTATAGTATAGATATTTATATATTATCTGTGGTCTGAAAACTAAAATTGTACCTAGTAAGTCTAAAACTAGTATTACTTATTCAATAAACGACGCTAATTTGGAAGTTGTGATGAATCTGGGCCCAGCAATGTAATGCAATGACAAATGATCGGTCTCTTTTAAAGGTCTCTAACGAAAAGTTACCATGAATGTCTAGCGTCCTGTAGAAAATACAAAAAAATACCTTGAACCTGCCTACCAAAGCCACCACAATCCAAATTCCATAGTTGCCTACTGTATTTTAACTATGGTTATAAAATTAATAAGACAAAGACTTCATAATAAGGGGGCTTAGTCCAAATTACTATTGAAAACGTCGACAAAGACTTCACCATCACGCAAACATCGAAGCAATCCATCTACTCGACGTTACGAATACAGTGAGAAGATTAAAACGGACCAAACCATTTGAATTAGTGTTTAGTGACTAGTGATAGTGTAGTGTTAAGTGCTACATGGAAGATCACGTGAACAAAGTGACCAAAAGACGTAATAGTTAGTGAAATACTAAGATTAAGTTATTGGATATTATTCAAAATTCAAAATTCATTTATTTCAAGTAAGCTCAGTTTACACGCACTTTTGACACGTCAGTTGACTATTTGTAAAGATTCTACCACCGGTTCGGAAGGCAGGTTCTGCTGAGAAGATACCGGCAAGAAACTCAACAGTTGCTCTTTTGAAATGAGAAACTCATACAGTATTATAATTTACAATTAATAACAAATACAATTTCTTATAGTTTTACTTCCTGTGTGAAGGTGGAAGCTGATCCAATGGCTTCCAAGCACCTTAATCGTTAAGGAACTCATCAATAGTGTAGTAACCTCGACTAAGTAAACTAAGTAAAAGTCCAAATTACATGTAATAAACAAATACCCATAATACATAGAACAGAGAAATGTTTAAAATTAATCAAACGCTTACAACCAACGCGATAATACGCCAACATGTCAATTTGTAACGTCCGCCTAAATACACGTAAATTGCATTTCAGATTCAATATAATTTCAATTTAATATTACGATGGCCGAAAGCAATCACCGGAGGATTAATTTGAGGTAGATTTAGTCAACATGTCGGTCACATAATACCAACGTACTGCGGAGCTATATTAACGTAGTGTGCGGAATCGTGTGTGACCTACTTACATATTATTTTACTAGCGGACGCCCGCGACTTCGTCCGCGTGGAATTCAGTATTTCACAAAACCTCCGGGAACTATAGACTATTCCGGGTTCAAAAGCCTATGTGTTCCAGAGTAAAATCTACTTCCATTCCAAATTTCAGCCAAACCGCTTCAGTCGTTCCGCCCATCTACTCTGCTTCTGCTTTCGGGCCCCATCAGGCGATGCTTCTGAGCTCGACAAAACCCTGGTGACGCCGCTGAGGCCCCATAAGGAGCCTATGGCACTTAGACAATCAGAAAAAAAAGAGAAGCAAACATACATACTTACACACACACTTTCACACAAACTTTTGCATTTACATTATTAGTGTGATACTGCATTAATTCTCCCACTTTATACCCTATGTTTGACCTCTCTGGCAATGCTGGTTTTTAACAAGGAAGTCCTGGATTTGATTCCTATCTTGGTTCAGTTACATATCCACCTGTTTTAATGGCCCACTAAACCAGGCCACTTTCCATATAGAGAGGAAATAAGGAGCGTAGACCCACCAACTCTTACTCTAAAACGGGTTGGCGGGTTCTGACTAGAAGATGTTAAACTTCATTACCGGGACCGACGGCTAACGTGAGTCTCGGTAACACCAGAACTTCTCAAGAAAGAAAACCTTAATAAATCTACTATTACTAAGCTTTTGTTTAGTCAACAGTAGGTACAAATCAACAAAGATGTTTGTTGATTTGTACCTACTATTAGCCGTTTTTTTGCAGAATAGGCAAAGAAAGATTTGAAATCAATTGGTCACCTTATCGGACTATTTTATCAGAGGCATATATTTTGTTATCGTACACGCTACTGTCTGAAAGATGGCTTGGAAGAAAACGCCATACTTCCATGGTTCATTACATTCATAATTTTTCGACTTGTCATGACACACCAAACACACACCAAAGAGCATATACATGTATGGTCATGAATAGATATATTGTTTCTGTGCCCAAGGGCTCTATAGAGATTCATACAAGTAATACTAAATGGCTCGAGTATACGGGGACGATCCCTTTCCGAACTGCAGCCATCGATCGTAGATCGTTAGATGGGCCTCAAAGCGTCACGGAATTGTCATTGGTTTCGCATATTGAGTACGTCATCACTCGTAATACATTTCTCTTAATTCGTGTTGTGGCATCTGTTTATACACTTTCAAAATGAACACGAAAGCATAATTAAGTGATTAAAATAAAAAAAAAAACAGTAAATATTTTTTTAAGTCTACGTCCACTCACAGCACGCGCTTGTTACGTATTAAGATAAGATGTGCGTGCACGTCTTTGGGTAATGACATAAAATTGTGCGTTCTTTAGTATGGAAGGGCCCATCTAACGATTTATATCGATGGCTGCAGAGTTATTCTGTAACGATGTTTTTATAACTTAGCAATGCGAGTTTTGAACTCATATATTTATGTCTGTCTGTACGGTAGACACGAATTCGAAACTCGCAATATCGCGTTATAAGACGTCGTTAAATAATAGCGCTACTGATATGTGTGCCTTTAAGAAACATCAAAGAGATCCTCAAAAATCCTTTTGACAACATCCAGTAACAAGATAATACCGCGTAGTAACGCACAAAATCGGTAATCACCCGTTAATAACGCAACTTACTCGCGTCAGACACAAAACGGGGTGTAAACGGAAACGCTGAAATTTTAATGAGTGCCCCGAGGCTACGCGTCCGGGATAAAGCCGGTTTCACAGCTGCAGCGGCGCTATATGCAGAGATTTTCAGTCAAACTATATTTAAGTACAAGTAGTACAACTTTTCAGCTATATTCATTATTAGAAATTAAATATCACGTGTCTCAAACGATGAAGTTAAATTATCGCGAGGAAATCTAAATCATAATACGCTTTTTTTTATCTGCTAATCCGCATTGGGTGAGCATGGTGAATTATTACCCAACTCCTCTCATTCTGAGAAGAGACTAGTACTCAACAAAGAGCGGAATATGGATTGTAAATTTTGATGATGATATTTTTATTCAGTGGCCCATTACAAGGCTTGATTTTCCTTCTTTCTTCTTTTAGGAGAGAGAATATGGAGCTTATGCTAAACTTCTCTAATGCAGAAGCTTAAGGAGATAATGCTTCTTTAACTTTTTGTTGTTAAAGAGCGAGAGTAGGAGCAATAGCTTAACGTGTTCTTCGAGTTTAGATTGCAACACTATCAACTTGCGAACTCCATTTTTGAAAAGTACAGATAATAAGCCTATTTAAAATGAATGAATATGAATATGAAGAGTTTAAATATGAACATTTGAATATGACAATTTGATTTAAAGAGTTTAATTTTATAGCGTCTTATCGTATTGCACGTTAACTGGATAACCGACACAAGGACATACATGCTGTTTTTTATAAAATATTAAACATAGTATTTTCACGTCGCATAAAATAAACCAACTAGCCGAAGGCCCTTTGTTTGTGTCTGTCCTTCGACTACACTGGATTTTCGCTTTTGCAAATAAAACAAGTTAAAAATGAAACACAAAAGGAAATGTCATATTTTTTATAATAAAGACAAAAAATGAGCATGATTTAGTAAAAATTTTCAGAGTAAAATTACAATTTTGAAAGATAATAATGAAATGAAAACGAAATTTCAAAGCCCAGAAGAAATGCAACATGAAATTAATTTTTTTAATTTTTAAGTTTTTATCTGAATACAAGCAGTTGTTACTTTGAGAAAGTTGATTATGAATAGGCAATAATTCATTTATTTTGAAAAAACGAAAAGACATGTGCGTCTCGGGACGCTCGACAGAAGTGATAACTTAAGCCAATAAGCCTCCTGGCGTATGCGTGAGAAAAAGAGAAGCCTAAACAGAGTGGCGCCCTAAACGCGTTACGTTACTTTAATTTTAACGCTTTATATACACTTTGATGTTAAAATAAGCAGAGCCTCCCGTATATTAAAAACTATATCTAAAACGTTCGTATGTTAGTATGTCCTGCACTAAGCGACGATGTTGCTTAAATTCGTGGGCTTAGCGCAGATATCGGAAAAGGTGCTAAATAAATCATTCACTATTTATCATGAACTACCGCAAATGTAGTGGGAGGCTTTGGCCGTGGCTAGTTACCACCCTACCGACAAAGACGTACCGCCAAGCGATTTAGCGTTGCGGTACGTGTAGAAACCGAAAGGGGTGTGGATTTCATCCTCCTCCTAACAAGTTAGTCCGATTCCATCTTAGATTGCATCATCACTTACCATTAGGTGAGATTGTAGTCAAGGGTTAACTTGTAAAGAATAAACAAAAAAATTTATGCCTGTTTCTATTCAATACGATATTTTTTTAATATGACAGTTCATTAATCCCTGCTTTCAAATAACTATAGCAATAATTATTTACTGTAGATACCGCGGACGGAATGAAAACATTTTCATTACCAGCGCAGGTTTAATTGATATTTCCATTTTAATAAGCCTTTCAATATGTAGTATTCTGAATTAAAACAGGTGTAATCAATTTCCAACTTTAACCCTATCGTAATAAAGATCATAGTCGGTTAGTGGATTCATTTACTTTTGTAATGATGAAAATATAAATATGAATGGGCGAAATGTTAACTTAATATAAAAACGATGATTTGCATGTAAATGTAACGGAATTTCCTTTCGTCTGTGATTTCCTTTTATTTTGTTCAATAGTGAAAATTTTACGATGAAATATACAAAGCGATGTTTAGAAACCTCGCTCATTTCCATAATATTTATAGAAGTTATTTACTGTTGTACAAAATAACGCTAAAAAGAAGAAATATTACAATTTTTATGTAGGTATATAAAAATATTATACAATTGTATGGAGTTTTAAATCTGCTGACAGTCCTTTTAATAGAGCTATTGGGTTTTCTAACACTTTCTGACGCATTTCGGTACAAAAGACGCGCAAATGTAATGAGTAACTGTATTAGGAAAAACAATGAAAAATGTTTATGAATAAAATAAAGCTTGGCAGATTCGTTCCATTCCATTCATCCAACATTCACGATGGTCTGCGCGGGTCGGGAGGAGAGGTAGCGATGTCCCACACGCTCGAATTCACACCCGCGCAGTTCTTTCCCCCCGTCGCCCGCCTATCATGGGAGTGTCATCAACGAACGTTCCAAGCTATAACTAAATTTTGACTACAGACTTCAGCTGACACAACTCAGCATAATATTCATTGCTTTCAGATACACGCAAATTTTCAACTATACATATAAATTATTTATCAATGAATAATAATTCGTTATCGACCCACATTCGGCACACTGCTGAGCTCGAGCCTCCTCTAAGAATGAGAGGGGTCAGGCCATTAGTCCAGCACGCTGGTCCAATAAGGATTGGCAGACTTCACACACGCAGAGAATTAAGAAAATTCTCTAATAAGTAGGTTTCCTCACGATGTTTTCCTTCACCGATTGACACGTGATATTTAATTTCTTAAAATGCACACAACTGAAAAAAGTTGGAGGTGCATGCCCCGGACCGGATTCGAACCTACCTACGGCTATCACGGCTCATATCTGTATCTGTCTAACGGAGTAATTTAGTAAAATATACAAGATTTTAGTACCTTTTTCATTTCTGTATCGTTCTGAAAAGTGGGCCTAATTTCTTCTCCTTTCAGATACACGCTGATTTTCAACTAAAGCTCGATACCTACATATAAAAATTACTTATCAATGAATACAAAACCTCAACCATTTTTTTGTAAACAAATCCTAATAACATCTCTATGGTAATAGAACCATAAACACTCATGTCCGCGCCATTCCGGTGACAACTCGCCAACGGCCACCTGGGGCGTGAAAAATGCGTGTCATGTCCAAACAAGTCCATACACGATGCCGGGCCTTGGGGGGTCCGTGTATTGTGGGCTCAGTTTTCCGTGTCCATATGTAGGTTATGGGCTATATTTTAATATGACTTATTAATCCTGACCTACTTATGATATTAACCTACTCATCGATCGCAGATCGTTAGATGGACCCAAAGCGTCGCGGATTTGTCATTGGTTTCGCAAATACTTACATGTGAAAAGTAACAACTTTCTCACTATATTCGTGTAGCAGCTTCCAAAATGATCACGAAGACATAATTATGGGATTAAACAAGAAAGAAACAGTAAAATATTTTTAAGTCACTGCATGCGCTTGTTGCATACCTATTAAGTCAAGATGTGCGTGCACGTCTTTGAGTAATGACATAACACTGTGCGTATGGAGGGGCCCATCTAACGATTTATATCGATGATCCTACTAATATTATAAACGCGAAAGTTTCTATGGATATTTGGATGTATGTTTGGATGTTTGTTACTCTTTAACGCTGCAACTACTAAACAGATTTGGCTGAAATTTGGAATGGAAATAGATTTTACTCAGGATTAACACATAGGCTACTTTTTATCCCGAAAAATCTATGGATCCCGAGGGATTTGTAAAAAAGTAAATTCCACGCGGACGAAGTCACGGGCGTCCGCAATAATTTATCTCTGGTGCAGTTTGTAGTCCTGGGTTTTGTTCATATTTCTTTTTTTTAATTTTTGACAAGTTAGCCCTTGACTACAATCTCACCTGATGGTAGGTGATGATACAGTCTAAGATGGAAGCTAAGTTGTTAGGAAGAAGATGAAAATCCACACCCCTTTCGGTTTCTACACGACATCGTACCGGAATGCTAAATCACTTGGCTGTACCCCACCTCTCATCCTCTGAAATAGCAACTTTTATCCCAAAATTGGGATAAAAGGTGCTATTGATGTCGTGACTATTATTATACTATTATTATAATATTTGTGCCATTGACCTTTTTAATAGGAGATCGATGATTTGGACCTAATTTTATCCAAATGTATTCAGCCGTTCTGGCTTAATTGAGTAACAAATATACATCCATTCATTCAAACTTTTATATGATTAACTTCGATTCTGCGAGAAACAATATCATGGTATCGAAATTATAAAAATACTTAAAAAATGTGTGAAAGATAACTGATAGGACATAAAAGTACGAGCATGGCTCGAACCGAGATCATACACTACGGTTATCGAGTTAATGGGGTGCTACTTTATGGTGTGTTATGGTGAAAATGGAGGCTTAACGCGGTTCAAATTCGTATCTTACTTCGATGCTACTCGAATATAATGTACTAGCTGACGCCGCGTGATTTCACCCGCGTGGTTCCCGTTCCCGTAGGAATATGGAGATAATATATAGTCTATAGCCTTTCTCAATAAATGGGCTATCTAACACTAAAAAAAATTTTTCAAATCGGACTAGTAGTTCCTGAGATTAGCGCGTTCAATCAAACAAAGTAACTTTTCAGCTCTAGAATATTAGTATAGATTTTGGCAGAGTACTTTAGTTTCTCAACAACTTTTCTCGCAAGTCCTATATGACAAGTGGTGGAGTCTTAAAGTAATCTCCATCATCATTATTTGTACACTTTTCAGTGATGATTCGCTATTTCTGCGCCTCAGAAACTTAAATGTTCATTGGTTTTGGCTGTTCACCGTTCAGTGTTCAAAACTGTCTCGAGACAGCAGTTAGATGTTTGGTATTAAGTATTTACAAGAGTATTATGTCGATCAGTGTTATACGTGTATCAGCTATTGAGGATGATGATTTAATATATTATTATAACTCAGAGTTAACAAAAATATAAAAAAAGCTACTTTATGGAGATATATTCCATGTTAACCAATTTCCAAAAAGAGGAGATTCTATTTGCACTGTATTTTTGTCACCATTAAAAATAAGGATGACATACTTACACAAGGAAACGGGTTAATTTGCTAGTTTTATTTTTAAATACAACCCTAGCTGGCATGTTTGGAACTTTCAACCCCATAAGATACATTACAGTGAGGCCGAAATATCATTGTACCACAAACTTACACTCGACAAAGGGTTAAAAGCAATTTATTCGAATAACTCGAAGTTCGACAATCCAACTTCTTTACTTTGTGGTATCTTATAAAACCCACACAAATCCCCGCAAAGTATGTAAGTATGCCATTTATAAAAGATATTATGTGAAAGATAAATAGCACATTGTAACGGAATAAACCGACATAGCTGGAGAGCTGGCGGCAAAGTTTTCATTTGCATTTATAAATTAATAAAAGCCAAAATCATTTGGGTAAGTAATAAGTAGCAGTCATCACACCACTGTGTATAAAACTGTTATAAAATTTATATAAAGTGCCCACCTGATGTCAAGATGTTTTTACTGCTTCGGTTTTGGTATTGAATTGCAATCGGTTTAATTGAATTGTAAAGTGGTTCTTACGAATTGAATTGTAAACTTACGAGTACTTAGAATGAATTAAAAAAGTTCATGTCATTATATTAAACCACACGATTTTATTGTTTTGTCTACCGTGCGGTATCGGTGCGGTATTTTACGCTCGTTGATCTTTTTCGAATTTGAACGTTGGGTTAGATTTTAGGTTTTAGGCCAAAATTAAAATTTAATTTTTCGTCACTAATAACAAAGTTGAAATGAAAACGAACTCTCAGCGCTGTAACTTTACAAAAACACTATGCTGATTAACAGCTAGATTGGAGAGAAGAGAGATATTGATGAGATACCAAGGACTTAACGAATTATTTTTGAGCCATAAAACCATTTTACTGAAAAGTAAAATACCAACACTGTCACAATTGCCACGAGCTCCTAAACTAATATATATGTAAAGAATTGGGTTATTCGACTATTCGTGGACGTGAATAGGCCAACTTGCAAACAGATTGACGAGTCCAGCGTAGTGAATAACTTTTATTCATTGCGGGCCGTTCGCATGGAAATGTGACGGTCGCGATAAAAAAGCTATTGTGGTTTTTTCTATTGTGCGTATAGTCCGTTCTGAATTCACCGCTTTTTTGACAGGCTGACTGTCAAAAGAGAACGCGGTTTTAGTATTGACAATAAAGAACAAAAGTTTTACTAATTTTTAGGACTTTTAGCGTTGACGTTAATATTTAAGCTTGGATCCTATAATTTCATCATCTTTAGCTTATTTTGATTTCCTATAAAGAACAGGATTATTGGTAAATTCAACAAAGAGTCTTATGTGTTAGGTGAAGAGTGTAGAGTGTGTTAGTATTATTGAGATATGAAACAAGTATGCTATGAGTAAAATAAACGTATCTTATGGGATCGATGTTTTACTACTTACAGAGATTTGTTACATTTTCAGGGGTTATTAAACTAAACTTTTTAAGTATCTAATATTCTTCATAATATGACTACATGTTATGACAAAGTATTGTTTCTTTTTTTAATTATCGCATCACAGTTTTACATAATGCCAAAATTTCACATTCCAACCATGCTAGAGCTTCTAAATAACTATAACAGTAAGTTAAGGTTCGAACATGAGAGCAACTGTTCTGATTTAACAATATATGTTTTTTTTGGATGTCATTATTTGCATCATAATTTGTACCGGACTATAAACAACTAGGCTCGATTGAAAGCGATGGCGCGTTAAAGGAAAATTGAGCTTTTTCCTTGATTTGCGGATTGAATTATTGTGTACGGAATGATTCTGGCTTTTCCCTCGTTTGCCGGCACTTTGTTGTTGGCTGCGTTTGTTTATTACGTCCCAAAAACCATCAGTGCCTATGAACTAACAGTATTTCTAATGATGACTTATAACTACCAAACTTGGTTGCTGTATTAAACACCAACGATTCCGACATCTGCAGTATGATCAGTATCAGTATCAGTATTATGAAATGGTTGCAAAATAAGGACTACTAAAACACGAGTGCCTTTCGTGGTAGGTACGTATAAAATAAGTTTTATGATAGAAACACGATTTTTTTAATTACTATCTTTTCATACCATACTTTATGTTTCAGCTGTTCTAAAATAACAAAGGTCGAGGTAACATAGGGCCTTATAATGATAGAAATATCCTTGCTATTTTGAATCCATATTTTATCAAAGAATGTACCTACAGTCTAACATGTACGACTAAGTGAACACTTTTTGCCACTAATACGTTAGACGCGCCAAAGCTTAATGAAGGCGCCCATCAGTCTCCAAACTTACCAACACCAATATTTGGTTACTGCGCATGTTAACAAAGGTGGCATATTATATTAACCTAAACTTAACTGGGAAATTTATTACAAAAGCTCCAAGAAAACCTTAACCACGCAATCCAATAACGTTCATCTTATTTAATATTTGCAATCCATTGCTGATTTTATTTTGCTATCAGTTTTCTAAATGCGCTAAAAACCGCAATGGATACTAAACAAACTTGATGCGTAGGATTACAATGTATTCGTAAGACGTTTCCAGTACAGGTTAAGTATGAAGAGTACGAAGTTTGGACAGCTCTGCGCCAAGACATGCACGTAAATGCACGAACCGTGATGATGACACGCTGTATGAGACAAAAGATTGAGTTATGCTTCGCCTATGCATTATTAAATATCTAACTTCGTTAACACTTGGTTTCTACCTATCTTCTGTTAGCGTCTTTACAATCGAAAGTGGGTAAATTTGACCCACGATAAAATTGTATTTTATTTACTAATAAACTTGAGGTTTATAAATAGGTCTGTGAAATCGACTTTTATTCTGTAATTTGTCAATCGTACATGTTTAATAATTTCATAAGCCGTGATGTTCAATAATTCGGCTTAAAGATATTTATTTCTCCAAAAAAGAACGTACTGTTCACTTAACTTAGAGATAACATATCGTCATTTTTGCAGACAGCATGCATTATTGTAACAAAATTTTAATTACATTGTTTTTTCAATATTTTTTCCAAGTTTGTGAGGATGTACGATTTAATCGATTTCTTGAATGCTTTTATGTTGTCCAACTCCTTAATGGAGTTTGGCAGATTGTTATATAACTGAGCACCCTCACATAATTAAAATTAAACGACAGCTTAACTAAACGCTCTCTCTGCCAAGTCATTTATTTTCTCAACTTCCATAATAATAAATTGTTATATTATTTGTGTTATTTACTCAGAACTCCTTGCCTCACAACTTGTATCAATAACGAGGTCTTCCAAAATTGTTAGTAACCAGCTGATTTTTTTACTGTTGCTTAATCAATAGTCATACAAATTAACAGCTTCATTAACCTAAAAATTGGGTGGTACGTTACCTCGTTCCACCGCTCAGATATTTTTAATGCTTGGTAACTGGCAGCTACCAGTATCAAGAATTTTCGTAAATATGAAAGTTGTCTCATCAAGTTTTAGCTAATCACGGAAAATTTACTGATAGTAATCAATTGTAAAAAAATGCTTCTGGATCCTGGGCTTTGTTACCTAGCTGCCTTTTACCGTTCAGATAAATGAATCATAAGTATCACCAAACACCATCAACCAACAAGTATTTTAACACATATAATACCGTTTTATATGTATTAGCATTCTACTCGTAAGTATTGAAAATATTATGATTACAGTAAAGCGCTTTCAAAGAGTATGCAATGGGTATCTATTTAGTTAAGTAAAGTTTGATTTTATTTGCGATCTGGGGCAAAAAATATCTGGTCGGCGTAATCTATGTTTTATATCTGAAAGAACCTAACAACTGGGTCTTTCCGACCCGGTTACCATTATTTAAGTGTTAAACTTTCGTCCTGTCTGTAAGGGAGTCTAATAATAGTAGTTCTAAGTTATGATTTATGGTCGTAAGGAAACTAATATATAAAGTTACGGTCTGTAAGTTCTGTTTAAGTAAACCACTGTAGGTAAAGAGGCTTTTTTAATAACTTCAGTATATTATTACTGTTACATTATTCTGTATTGATAATCTATAATACAATATATTGTAAACAGTGTATTGAGTGTGTATTTGCAAACTGTTCGATTTTGACGGCCTCTATGGCGCGAGTTCGATCCCCGGCTGGGTCGATTGAGGTTTTCTGAATTTGTCTAGCTGGTGGGAAGGTTCGGCCGTGGCTAGTTACCACCCTACCGGCAAAGACATACCGCCAAGCAATTTAGCATTCCGGTAAGATGTCGTGTAGAAACCGAAAGGGGTGTGGATTTTCATCCTCCTCCTAACAAGTAAACACACTTCCTTCCATCTTAGATTGCAACATCACTTCAGGTGAGATTGTAGTCAAGGGCTAACTTATAAACAATAAAAAAAAAACATTCCTCCATAAGACTGCCAGGTATCGCAGTAATTTAGTTTTGTGTTACATTTGAAGTCTTGTTTTAATTAATTATGAAATCGTCGTTATCAACCCATATACGGCTCACGGCTGAGCTCGAGTCTCCTCTCAGAATGAGAGGGGTTAGGCCAATAAATAGTCCACCACGCTGGCCCAATGCGGATTGGCAGACTTCACACACGCAGAGAATTGAGAAATTCACTGGCGTGCAGGTTTCCTCACGATGTTTTCCTTCACCGTAAATTATGAAATGGATGTAGAATATATATTTTCAAAAAATCAATTAATTTAACTTTATTCGAATAATTTTTATTCTGTAATGAATACACACTATCATATTCTCTGTACAGTAGAATCGTAGCGCGCTTAAAATTGTCATTACGACGGTAGAAATAATTTTATTGCATCCCAGCTCCTCGTTTACTCTCAAAAACCTCATTAGTTGGAAAATGTAAGCATTTTACCTGCATTGCAGCGCAGTAATTTCAATGTAAGTTGTAATAATTATGGGTCTTAAAGCGAAAGGCGGCAAAATAAAATAGTGGCGCGTTTTCTTTGGCGACACAAATAAACTAGCCTCGTAGGAGCTTGTTAATCTTTAATTGCATACTTTATTGTATTTTGTTTTTCTTCACTTCATGTTATAAATTCAAGTGTTAACTCCATAGTATATTAGTTTTTTTTTTAAGACTAATAAACAAAAAAAAAACTGTGAAAGAGCTGTGATAGCCCAGTGGATATGACCTCTGCATCTGATTCCGGGGGTTTGGGTTCGAATCCGGTCCGGGGCATGCATTTTCAACTTTTCAGTTGTGTGCATTTTAAGAAATTAAATATTACGTGTCTTAAACGGTGAAGGAAAAACATCGTGAGGGGATGAGTCTGCCATCTTGGACATTCGCCATATTGGATTTAAGTCACGTGACTATTTTTTCGTATTCCTGACAGCCAATTCTTTCATTTGATATCCTTAACATGGAGGTGGATATTAAACGACCAGTCCGATCTTGAGGAGTCCGCCATATTGGATTTGTAATGACGTTTCTTAGCTAGGCATGTATTGTCATCAGAACTCAGAGCGTGTGCAAAATTTCTTCCTAATCTAAGACCGGGGAGTGGGTTAAAATAATATTCAAAAAATTTCTTACATACATAGTTACAAGTGAAGCTAATAAAAGGGTGATAAAAAACGGTAATTTTTAGACAAAATTTACAACGGTTTTCTCTGGGATAAGTACGTGGGCGTCCGCTAATCTTAAATTAAATAAAAAATTATTTCAATTCTTACTCAAACCTAGGATCTATTGAAACATAATAGAACAGCTTACCCACTCAGCCAACAAGACATTTAAAGGCAACGCAGACTGTATGTGGTGTTTAAAAAGTGCAGAACTTTTAAACCAACTCCAGAGATTTTGCAAAACATAAGAAAAATCCCGCTTTGTTTCCACACTCAGACGGCCGACTGTTTACTAATTAATGTTGCCCGCATGTTAACGTGTAGGGTCACCATTATTTCGTGGCTTGTACGGATTATACCGATATAGTTCAACCAGTTGACCACTGAAGTAGCAATGAAGGGCGAGACACATAGTTTGAAGGATGAATGAATGATTTTTGAAGTAATAACTTCTTATGGAAGGGTAAACCGCTTCGTAACGTAACGCGTTACGGCGCCACTCATTCTAGCTTCCCTTTCCTCACGCATACAATACACGATAAACGTTTAAGTTATCACTTCTGCCGAACGTTTTTATTTTATATAACAAAATGTCAGAATTAGAAACAAAGTCAATGAACGGTGGAGCCTTTTAAGGCGCAGTAATTCGGCATTGGAAAGTTCATATCAATTCAGAAGGAATATGACCATTAGCGAATGTTCTTAGGCATGATGGTAATAATGATGATGACGGAAAACTATTTGTCTAAGGTAAAATCGTTGGCATTGTTTGTATAGTCAGTTTACAGTTGCCTTAGGACGTTCATAATACGTACTATTATCGTGAAATCGCGGCAAACTTCCAATAATGAAACGAACTGTCACAGTACTCATCCTATCTGAAAAACACTATAGTTAAGTTTTCATGTTAAGCACAAAAGTATCTGATTACTTGCAGAAGTAATTACTAGAAGTGGCAAAATATGCACAGGCTGCTAAAAAGCACTCATGGTGCCCCCACTTCAATTTTTTTTTTTATTATCTATAAATTAGACAATTATTTATTCATGGTCACCCTACAGTTTTCCCGCACACTCGTCGCCTGCTGTTCCCACTTTTTATTTGTAATTACTTGATGTGTTTCAGATTGGAATTAAATCTCGTCGCCGTGCTCCGTACTCCGTGCTCTGTGCTCCGTGTTCCGTGCTCTACGGCGTTAGAGGCGTGAAGAATTTTGTAATGTTAGAAATTAAGTAAGTACTTTTTAATGTTCTAAATTAAATTTCTTGTCTTATTAATCATCTAATAGCATGTGACGGCCAAATCTTTGTTATTTTATGTAATCTGAATGTTTGTACGGCTATAGCTCCTACCATAGATAATAATTAAGAGTAGCTATAGAGTAAAAATAGAGTTAGTAACTATGGGTGAGGATTATCTATACTAATATTATAAAGAGGTAAAGTTTGTAAGTTTGTAAGTTTGTCACATTTTTTAAATGGGGTAATCTTCGGAACTACTGGTCCGATTTTAAAAATTCTTTCACCAGTAGAATGCTACATTATTTTATATTGGTATCATATATATTAGCCGAGTTATCACAGTTTTTGTCATACAGGTCGGACTGAAAATCCTCTTAAACAGACTTATTCGCATGCGCTGCCTTAACTATTGTGTAAAATTTAAATTAATGTATGGAGACTTTATGTATCTTTAAAAGTTCTACAAAAAAGTCCGCGACACCATATATCTATCTTCTATATATTAGCAGATATAGAACCTTTTGTGTTTTAAAAATTATTAATTTTATATACTTAGGTTTACGTCATTATTTATACAACTAAACTTTAATCCTTATTAAAATAAATTATTTAATAATCACAAGGATATTATGGAGATAAGATTTGCCCTTTACAGTATGTTAATTACTTTAATAGTTTCGGAGATAATACAAAATTTCTAAAAGACGCAGAAATTCCGATATATGACGCCCACCGCTTTCATTTACGTAGTTCCCGTTCCCGTGTGAATATGGGGATCAAACATAGCCTATGACACTCGCAAATAACGTAGCTTTCTATTGGTAAAACAATTTTGCACATCGGTCCACTAGATCCAGAGATTACCTCCTACAACCACACAAACTTTACCTCTTTATATTATTAGCATAGAAGTCTCTATTTCTCTTGGTCATACCACCACTCTCGAAGGACTGGACCGATTTTGCTAGGGGTAGGAGTAAGATAGAGAAGTTACAGGGTAGGGTAGGGTACGGGTAGGGAAGCGTAGGGGTAGGGTAGGTTTAGGGCCGGGTTTAGGGTAGTGGTAGGGTAGGGGTAGAGGTAGGGTAGTGGTAGGGTAGAGGTACGGGTAGGATAGGGAAGTGGTAGGGTAAGGGTAGGATAGGCGTGAGATAGGGGTAGGAAAGGGATAGGGTACGGGGAGGGTAGGGGTAGGATGGCGGTAGGGTGTAGGTAAGGTAGGGGTAGGTTTGGGGTAGGGGTAGGGTAGATGTAGGGGTTGGGTAGGGTAGGGTTGGGGTAGTGGTAGGGTAGGGGTAGGATAGGGTAGGGGTAGTAGTAAAGTTGACATCGAAATTTACGCGGACGAAGTCGCGGGCGTCCGCTAGTCATAAATAATTAGGCTTTATACTAGGTTCAGCACGGCTATCCTCTAACGATGTTTTGTACAACTCGTATGTGCGAGTTTCTAATTCACCGCCATCTTTCTCTTTCTATAGCATCGTGTTAAACAGAAAAAATAGAGGTGAATTCGAAACTCGCACGTCGAAAAGTAAAGTTACAGAATAACCTCGCTGGTCCAATACAACTCTACTTATTTCTAAATCAACAGTGATACAAACTCAATAATCTCGCTCTAATTGAAAATATGAACAAAACCGTTACTTTTGCTACTTTTACATTTGACGATTTTATTTTTATTACAGATTAGTCCAACCGTTAGTAATGATGATAAAAATTAAGAAATCACCTGTAAATATAGGTAGGTACTTTTGTTATTTCTGACATTTTAAGTCTGTTACCTAAACGTTTTACCTAATAAAAACTTATGAAGGTCATCCGTAGTTAGCGAGCCCGTTAAAACTATGAGCATAACACTAGTTCAGCGAGGAAATTGTCTAGATTGTTAAGAGCCCCAATGCTACGGAACCCGAAAAGCTTGCGCAGCAAATTGCGGTTTTCAATATTGTGAAACTGTTATTATTATTGCGCATGCTATCTCTGTTAAGGAGAAGTGCTAGCTTAACGTTTTTATTTAGGCAACTTTTTGCCATAGTAATAATAGATTGGCTGGTGGGAGGCTTCGGCCGTGGTTAGTTACCACCCTACTGGCAAAGACGTATCGCTAAGCGATTAAGCGTTCCGGTAATATATCACATAGAAACGGACTCACAACAATTTAGCCCGCTTCCATCTTAATTTGCATCATCAGGTGAGATTGTTGACAAGTCTTGTCTTTATTAAAGAATTTAAAAAAATATCGGCCACAAAAGAAGGCATCTCTAAACAAGCGATGGAGTGAGCTAATCTCGGAGTATATCTGCATAATCGAGTTAGAAACGAAGTAGATCAGTTGGAGTCATTACTGGCAATACGCAACTGCTGTATAGTCTACAGACTATTATTTTATAGTCTCATTATCTCCACGGTCAAGTTGTTGGATTATTATCCACTTTTTTCACAATCTTTATAAATATTTGAGAAATAAGAACTGATAAAATTAAAAATATGGAGAAAAATTTTGTAGTGACGCCTTCAATCCGATGGAGCTGGCTGTACACTCGAAAAAAGATGACGTCATGCGTCGTTCCCTCGCTTTAGGGTTGCCAACTTTTTTACAAGAAATAAAGTATATTCTAATCTATGAAGATCATTAAATTTTTTTTAGAAAAACAAACATTTTGTTTTTAAAAAATGTAACCATTCCATCAATATTTTCTTATGACGTTGTCGCGTTCTACTGTCGTCAGTAAACCGACATGATAGACAACCGATTTTTTATTAAAAAAAATAGTTCAAATAAACTGTGTTGCCCTTAACAACGACAAAGTTTTATTAGACGAGACTTGGCAGAGTAGTCGTCGGGTTAATACGCCGATTTGTCGGACGAACTCTTACGGCCTTGCGACGAACACTACCCGGCTCGACGCTTATCACATTCATATCACTAAAAGCACCTAGACCTAGACCTATACAGTTGATGTTTAGAGAACTAAGCTCTTGACCACATTTATTTATTTATTCATTTAAGTTACATCAATACAATATTTAACGAAAAGTTCCCTGCAATCGCAGTCTTAAGATCCCTCTGCGCATTCGACTCCTGCGTTACATCTGGCCCATTCTTCTATACGGATGTAAAGCCTGGACAGTAAAAGAGGACATCAGGAAACGTATAGAAGCGTTCGAAATGTGGGCTTTTAGACGCATGCTGGCTATCAGTTGGATTCACAAAGTGACGAATGCCGAAGTTCTGCGACGCGTCGATCAGAAGCGTGAACTTTTGCAGACCGTCAAGACGAGAAATGTTGCGTATGTAGGGCACGTGCTACGACACGAGAGATACGAGCTTCTACAGCTAATTTTGATGGGAAAGGTTCCTGGTAGAAGAGGCGTTGGTCGCAAGAAGTAGTCTTGGCTAAGAAACATCAGAGAGTGGACCGGGATCGCGAGCGCCGCACAATTATTTCGCCTCGCGAAGGTTAGAGACGAGTTCAAGAAACTGACTGCCAACCTTCGCTAGTCAGAGAGGCACCTTAAGAAGAAGAAGAATATTTAACACATGTCATAGGTAATATGTCAATATATATATATATATGGGATGTCCTGTAAATACCTAAATAGCTGACATAAAGACCTACCAAGTACAAGTACAAGTTGAATGATATTAATAGTTTTTCAAAAATCGCGGACATAAGCGCGGGTCACATAGAAATTTCCTTTTTGAAGTCGTTTAAAACTCCCTCAACGAATCTAAATAAAACTTCTTTTACTACAAAAATCCACACGAAACAGAGAGCTTCGAAACATCGTGGTTAATTACTACGAAATTCACAAAGTACGAACGAACTCGGCGCTGACCCAGTTTTACTATGGACTAAGAGCCTATGATGTCCAGACCTTCCGCATTTTATAAAAGCTGAAGCCTTTCCATGCTCCTAATAAAAGTAAGTATAGTAAGCAAAGTTTGGCAGCCTATGCTGTTAATAGAGATACTCAAAGATACGGTAAGCATCTATAGAGTATATTGGCTTTGAGAGAGCAGGTTTCATTTATTATTATCCAATAATAATCATATCAATCTTGATACGGAATGTCATGATAAATAATATCCCTAGACGCCAGAAACTAAGCTTAGACCCTAGAGAATGTTGAATTTTGATATTTAATAGTGTTTTTCGAAGACTTGGCAACAAAGCTGAGTAACCGGCTTCTGGTTACATGGGGGTAATTGCGTAACTTGATCGGATCCGTTTGACGGCTGTCAAACGTTGTTGACAGTTATAACTGTCAAACTGAAAGTTTTCCTAGGGGTTTGACATTTATTTGACGTACTTTTATTTTATTAATTTGAGCTATCAAATTACACAATTACCCACATGGTCTCCCAGGATAAGCTAAGGTAATTTTAAAAAAAAACCCTTTGTAGATCTAAATATATGAAACCTGATATCTCCCAAAACCACAAATATACAAACTCCATAGATGCCTACCATACCAATTGTAGAAGCATTACGACAAACTTTCTTTTAGGTATGAAATGAAAACGCTCTGACCACCATAGTCTTAGTCCAAATAAAAAAAAACTAAGATCTGACTAACACAGGCTCTTAGTCCATTATTTATTTATTTAATCATAAATTTCAATCTTGTTTTTTTCTGAGAGCGTTTTTAAAATTTACGCTTACGCGGGCTACTATCGCGCCTAATAAATCAACACTGTCCATTCGGTGCGATTCCGCTCGATTTCCCCTACAAATTTATCGATATTACAATCTTTTCAGTTATCTACTGCAAAAAATATGAAGGTACATTTTTTTTTTTGGAGGACGGGGTAAAAAAGTTTGCGCATAATTGTGTTTGAAGTCAATTACGATGGCGGGTGTAGATTAAAAAAAATAAACGGGTTGTGGCTTATAATCTGTGGCTTTTTGGTTCACTGTGTCATAGAGATATTTTTGATAAATTTATCGGGACCGATGGCTTAAAGTAGTCCCGGGCACAGGGTAAAACACCCCCAACTACCAAACTTCTGACTAAGATTTTTTATACCAGCCTAGCAGTGGATCGAACCCAGGACCTCCGTTATGTAAGTCCAACGCACACACCACTGCGCCATGGAGGCTATCGAAACATCTTGCTCCTATATTATGCACTATAATACGAGTAACTACAAAAAAATAAACCCATAAGTACTATAAAAATAAACTTGCTTAGAGGAAAAATATGCTTGGAGGCAGTTAGATCAGCTTCCACCTTCACACAGGAAGTAAAACTATACGAAATTGTAATGTTGTCATCAATTGTAAATTATACTGTATGATTTTTTTTTTTGAAGAGCAACTGTTGAGTTTCTTGCCGATTTCTTCTCAGCAGAACCTGCCTTCCAAACAGGGTGGTAGAATCTTTACAAATAGTCAATTGACGTACCAAAAGTGCTTGTAAACTGAGCCTACTTGAGATAAATGAATTTAGAATTTAGAAACCTACCATCAGACCTGACTAATTTAAAAAAAATATCTCTACGTCGTACCGGGAATGGAACCCAGGACCCTCTGTGGAGAACCACAGCACTGCCAACTAAGCCAGAGAGAAAGTATAAACGTACGAAAGTACGTATAGCGTAGAACAAGTTATACATCGTTAACGAAACATCAAAGCAGTAATCTCATATAAGACTTAGCCACCACAACGCAAAGTGCCTTTGCATATATATTAAATAACGAAACTTGACTACAAATGTATGACAACTGCGCTGGAGCTATAATTTTTGAATGCATCCATTTTCGGATTAGATGCCAGTCCTTTGAGAGATCCAATTTATATGCAATTTGGGGTCCCCGCGCACGGGGGGCAGATTATGGGCAAATCGAGTTACACTCGCGTTATAACTGACGAATGAGACGGAATGTTCGTACCGCCCGCCGCTTTATTTTGAAATATGATTTCGCATGCCGCATGCTTCATTTAAGGCTTAATTTGAGTTTTAATGTTTACTCATAAGAGGGTTAGTTGACTAGCGAATGCTGTGACTTTGTGCGTGGAGGTTTAAGGTTGTAACACATGCTCTTAAATAGCATGCTAAAAACGTGCTATTATGTATGCACCATACGAGCATGTTTATCATCAGTTTAATTCAAAAAATCAAAATTCTTTTATTTCAAGTAGGCTCAATTTACAAGCACTTTTGACACGTCAGTTGACTATTTGTAAAAATTCTACCACCGGTTCGGAAGGCAGATTCTGCTGAAAAGAAACCGGCTAGATACTCAACAGTTGCTCTTTTAAAATACAATTGATGACAACATTACAATTTCTTATAGTTTTACTTCCTGTGTGAAGGTGGAAGCTGATCCAACGGCCTCCAAGCATCTTTATCATTGAGCAACTCATCAATGGAGTAGTAACCTCGACTATGCAAATGTTTTTTAACACATTCCTTAAAGCTATGCATTGGCAGGTCCATCACAGTTATAGTTAGCAGTACCAGTACCGTATCGGGAAAAACATACCGACAAATAATTTAACGTTCCAGTACGATGCCACGTAGAAACTGTCACAGGTATGGGTAAAATGACCTCTGCCTTCGATTCGGAGGGCGTAGGTTAGTAGTAGCGTTAGTAGCGGCGTTAAAGAGTAACAAACATCCAAACATCCATACAAACTTTCGCGTTTATAATATTATAAGTAGGATAACACGTAATTTTTAAATCAGGAGTCACACGATAATAAAGTATAAATCGCTGCGTACACAAATAATTTATAGTTCCAATTAATTAACGCAAGCCATGAGACCGATAATGAATTCGTATCGAAGGGGTACGCTACGCAAAACGTTGATTTGATTGCACTTGCGCGCACATTGCTCCCGAAGGGACGCATGTGGGTCACCTGAATACATCAGCCCTACGCTACAAAATGCGATACAAATACGCAGCTGTAGTATATTTACAGCTAGTGTAGGTTTAAACTTGTAAATAATAACTAGCACAAATCCCTCGGGAAACATGGATTTTTTCGGCATAAAATATAGTATAGTAGCCATGAGACGGTTGAGGAGAGGTTCGAATCGGGTCCAGAGCATGCACCTCCAACTTTTCAGTTGTGTACATTTTAAGAAATTAAATATCGCGTGTGTCAAACGGTCAAGAAAAACATCGTGAGGAAACCTGCATATCAGATAATTTTTGCTCTGCGTGTGTGAAGTCTGCCAATCCGCATTGGGCCAGCGTGGTGGACTATTGGCCTAACCCTCTCATTCTGAGAGGAGACTTGAGCTCAGCAGTGAGACGAATATGGGATGATAATGAATGAATGATAAATGAATGAAGTACCTATTACCAAGCTACTACCTACTCCAACGTGCAGGCATGGAACTGTTGTCGAATTTGATTAAATCATTCCTGTAACCGTGCTATATGGTTATAATACTATATTCAGTAGGTATAGATTGCACTTTCGTGCATATTGCTCCCAGAAGGGTCGTATGTAGGTCACCTAAATACGCGAGCCCTTTGCAGGGTAAATGCTCATGTAATCGGCCATGACGAAATAAATATTTTACAAGCTTTTAATGAACTCGTATAATCATCAATTTTTAATGGCACATAACAGGTTAAAGGATTCGACTACACTGCTTGCTGCAAATGTTAAAGTATCAATGCCGTCAGTCAATGTGTTATTTAAAAGTAGAAAAAGTAAGATATCGCGTAAATATGGATTAGTTTTTACGCGAAATAGCATTGTTAGATAATGATTTCAGAAATCAATTATGAAAATATAAAATGCGAGTTTTTCGATCCTGAAATTTTAATTTTTTTTTTATTCTTTACAAGTTAGCCCTTGACTGCAATCTCACGTGATGGTAAGTGATGATGCAGTCTAAGATGGAAGCGGGCTAACTTGTTAGGAAGAGGATGAAAATCCACACTCCTTTCGGTTTCTACACAACATCGTACCGGAACGCTAAATCGCTTGGGTTGGGTGGTAACTAGCCACGGCCGAAACCTCCTTGGAAACGGCCAGACCTGGATCAATTAAGAAAACCTCAATCGGCTTAGCCGGGGAAGGGATGAATAGCCTTTTATTATGAACAACTTTGCAATACCACTGCACTTTCCCCTTTCTAATAACATATTTTCAATATTTTTCATGAATTTGCATATAAATCGAAACGGAATACATTACCGATAAATTAAAAAGGCTTAATATAGAAAAACCAGTTTCTATCTTTAGAGCGGATTATAAAATCTATAATTTCACTGATTAATCACGTACGCCGCAAATATGGCGGTAATACCACTCTAAGAGGAATCCTCAATCATTTTTATATAGAAGTTTAATTATAATGGACTCGCGCCAATGAATATCAATCGCTTTCATTATTTCAAAATGCTAATAATGTTTTTGTTCGAAATATTTCAATAAGTCAATCGGCTCTGTGGAGAAAAATCTTTTGTTTTAAATGTTTAATTAATCCGTGGATTTTGTTCGTGTTGTCTATTTTGCTAGAGGCTTGATTTTTCTTGTTCTGACTTTTTTTTATTTACCTACTCCAACTAAACGCCAAGCCTGTTAGGATTGCGTTCAACAATCGTCGTGAGTTCGTCTCATGGGTCGGAGAAGAGGAAATAGGTACTCTACTATCTATGTTACAACATATAACAAAAGAAACCTATCACTACCTGACTATTTATAATGATGGTAGTGATATTGATGATTAGTTTTTTTTTTTTAATCTTACCATATCATTTTAAATATGACCAATATTCCCATTTTCCCTCAACTAGTCGGAAAAGACTGTATTAGGAGTGGATACGACATTAGACCAACGGGGTGGGGATCAAATCACAACCCCTCGGTGATGAACCCCCGCTTTTACCGTTGAGCTATTGAGGCTGTAATTTACTTTAATTATTGGATTACAATAATTAATATTATTTAATAAAACTCATAGGCATAACATTAGGGTGACAGAACAGTCAAACTGCCAAGAGCCGTGAACTCAAAAAAATCTAACTTTTTAAATATCATTAAAAAAAAAAGAATCTGGGGTACCATCCAATGACTATTCCACGGACCTCAGATAGTCACTCCAATGATCAAGATAAAAAATTACTGTCAAACTGTCTAAGGTAAAGTAAACAGTGTATTAAAGGTAACAAATACTGTGTATCCCCCTCAGCGTTTTCATCAACGTTCAGGTACGTCAACGGATCCTCTTTTACGGTATTGATTTCATTTTCGATATCAGTAACGCTCCATTGAACAGTAACGCTTTCGAAGAATGTATTCGTTTCTCTTATATAACTCTTATATAACATCGCATAGTCCTAGAGCCTGTGGTATGTTGATAAAAGGAACTTAATATCTCAATTATTTTAATATTTTCAAGCTTTTCTTTAACTTGTCCGTGTTGATGTTTGTAATCAGATTCTATAATGTATTCTTTGGCTTCTTCTTTACTTATTAGTAAGTAAAGAAGAAGCCAAAATTAACTAAGTGGAAATGGAGTGAATATGAAATATATAATGAAAATCACTTTTTTTTATAGTATTTTTGTATTTGTTAGTATAAACTGCCACAGCTCTGATAAATTGTCAATCGAACTTATGTATATAATTAGTTATTAATTTAATACATTACAGAAACTAGCAGACAACCCGTGTAGTTTCCATTCCCATTGGAATCATCATCATCATCATCATATCAGCCGATGGACGTCCACTGCAGGACATAGGCCTTTTGTAGGGACTTCCAAACATCACGATACTGAGCCGCCTGCATCCAGCGAATCCCTGCGACTCGCTTTATGTCGTCAGTCCACCTGGTGGGGGGTCGGCCAACACTGCGCTTACTAGTGCGGGGTCGCCATTCCAGCACTTTGGGACCCCAACGTCCATCGGCTCTTCGAACTATGTGCCCCGCCTATTGCCACTTCAGCTTCGCAACTCGTTCTCAACTTCCCATTGGAATACAGGGTTAAAATATGCATGATCACTAACACACACAAAAATGATAAATTATCACCACTAGCTCTCGGTCTACGATACAGCATTTCATTCGACAACATTTTTTCACTACGTTTCACTTCAATTATGTGTTCAGATTCTCGTTATTCGCGTTCAATGGAGACGGAACAATGAAGGAGCATTCTTGTTACTCGCACAAATATCAATTATTATCATTTAATTGGAGTCATCTCATCTGCACTCACATTGAGAAATGAGTGCTTTAAAAATGACCTTAATTTTAAGGGGAAGGGGTTTATTGTGATTTTCTATGAGAACATCTCAAAAACAATTGTTATGTTGTGCTTTGTGTGAAAGACAGTGATGGATTCACACATTAAGAGATGTGTCAATTTAGATATACATTTAATTACTTACAAATATAATACCAAGTAATTTAGTAACCTTAATTTCTTCTTCGATGTATTTGATCTTTGATTTAGTTATCTTGTACTAAGCCTACTACTATTTGGTATCATTAAATCAACCCATATTCCGCTCACAGCTGAGCTCGAGTCTCCTCTCAGAATGAGAGGGGTTAGACCAATATTCCACCACACTGGCCCAATGCGGTTTGGCAGACTTCACAGACGCAGACAATTAAGAAAATTCTCTGGTGTACAGATTTCCTCACGATGTTTTCCTCTACGTTGAGACACGTTATATTTAATTTCTTAAAATTGGAATTAATAATAATTTTTAATTAAATAATTTAATGAGAGTTTAATTAAGATAATAATATAAAAATGTGTTAATAAATAAATGAAGAAATATTCAATTTTATTAACATTTTGGTAATGTGTCGATAATTGTGTCGTTTACCCTACATTAGCATACACAGATATAAGTAAAGCCACTGCAGGGGTTCGGAACTGCGCAATTGCAAGTTCCACGTGTAGCAGTTCATTCCCCTTCGAGTCGAGATCATAAGCGACTCTCAATCTTTCACCAGAGATGAGGAGGGTGCGCAGTTTACTATCAAAACACAAGTCTCTTTGAATTACAGTTGGTTGCGTTTGTTTGTAAACATACACGGTGGTAACATTTTCAGTAAATATGCGTTAATATAACTAGTGGACGCCCCGCGGTTTCACCCGCGTAGTTCCCGATCCCGTGGTAATAAAGCCTAAGACACAAATAAAGTGGCTTCCTAATTAGTAATCCAGAGATTAATAATAATAATAATAGTTTACATAAAGGTTATACTGGGTTTTTACCCAGTATAAAACGTAGAAAAAACTCTCCTACCCCAAAACCTCACAAATTTTATCTCTTTTTAACCGCCTTCAAAAGAAGGAGGAGGTTCTTAATTCGAGGCGTATGCTTTTTTTTAACGTTTGTTACCTCATAACTCTTCTGTGGCTTCGTTCACTATGATGGGACACACAAAAATAGAAAAATTAAATATTTTTAACAAAAAAAAATCAACCGCCTTCAAAATTTCAAAATTAGAGTAAAAAGCGTAAAATAACATTGTAACAGTGAGCCGAAAATAGATTGTTGATGATCGGCCTTTAGTGGGCCGTTAAAATAAGCTTAAAATGTATATTATAAATGTATTTTTTTAAATACTTAGTAAACTTCAAAACTAAAACAAACTCTATATGAAAACAGAATCACGATTCAAAGAGCACTAATTCTGTTGACACAACATCACTACAAGCAAGCAACTCCCACCAACATTGGAATAAGAATTTGTCAAATAAGCAAATATTTGCGCAACATATCACAGAGCGTTCCAATCTGTAATAACAAACAGCTCATGGCAGCCTGTGTCAATATGTGGGATGCTTCTTTAGTTAGCGATGCCTCAGCCGTGCCGGCAACTTTAAGTGCGCCTTTGTATTGCCGTGTTTATTTTTGTTGACAACACTTAAAGATAGTGTGAGATGTGGATTCTTTATACACTACGAAGAGTTTGTATCATGTTGTCCTTTAAAGTGAGTATAATTCACACACAATAAACATTGGAGTGAGTGTATAAACCAAACTCCTGTATTGTATGTTACCCTGGTATATAATTACCCTTGATGTTTCTTTAGTTAGTGATGCCTCAGCCGTGCCGGCAACTTTAAGTGCGCCTTTGTATTGTCGTGTTTATTTTTGTTGAAAATACTTAAAGATAGTGTGAGATGTGGATTCTTTATACTCTATGAAGAGTTTGTACCATGTTGTCCTTTAAAGTGAGTATAATTCATACACAATAAACATAGGAGTGAGTGTATAAACCAACCTCCTTTATCGTATGCTACCCTGGTATATATTGATGTTGTATGGTTAGTGTTTTTGTAAAAAATAAAAAAAAAACATATTAGTGACTGTAAAAATCAAATCTTCTAGTAATCTTTGCGTTACAATCTGTAATAAGAAACAATAAAATAATTGTATATATCACATACACATCGATGTAACAAACAGCTTATTGCAGCCTGCGTCAATATGTAATATGCTTTTTTAGTTAGCGATGCCTTAGACTGCAGTCGGTGACTGTCGTCGACTGCCGCCGAGACGTCGCTGACTGCAGTTGTCGGTAGCAGTTGCTGCTCATGTAAATGAACCCTTATTGGCGATTTTTATTGCAAACTGGTTATTTTTTTGGGATTGAAGGACATTGCTCCTCCCTGCCCAATTGATTGTGTCATTTGCAAATATTTTTTCATATTATCGTCACCTTGGTGATAGTAACTTAAAATACAAATGCTTTAATTGAATAAATTAACTATTCACTCATTTAAACAATAAAAAGATAAGAAATAATATTGCATTGTTTTTCTGTACTTTACTGATCGCAAAGAAAAAAGTTAACCTCAACTATTCGAAAGGAAGCTATCTTTTATCACTTAGCAACTATTGAATAAGTATTTCATAGCTAAACACGGAAACAATAGTAATTCACACAAATTGAAAATACTGCAAAAGTGAAATGGGCACGCGAAAACGTTTTTTGTTTGGGAAATCTTCAAAATGCACGGATGTCGGCATCGGGCAGACTTCGAAACTCTTATCGGACAGAGAATAAGAACTATTGTGGAATGCATATTACGAGTGATAGTATTAGGGTGACCACGTTTTACACTTCAATCAAAATCAAAATATCTTCATTTATTTCAACTTTTAGAACGTCAAGTTTTACTATAAGTTTGACGTTAAGTTGGAAAATAACAACTATTGTGGAATACATAATACGAGTGATAATATTAGGGTGACCACATTTTACACCTAAATCATAATCAAAATACGTCACCTTTGACTATTTCTAAAGAAAATTGTAAAAAAATCACCGGTTACTACTTTTTTACTATGAAAGATTTACCTTTGGCTTAAAACTGGCGCGAAATAAAGGTAAGATATTTGTTAATAGCTCAAGTTACTCATAAATAATGACACGAACAAATACGTGATATTATGAATATTTTCTTTACAAGTTTTACAATAAGATATTCTGTTTTTGATGAATCAAACAGATGACCTACGAGGTTGGGAAACCGTCGCTGCTGTTGATGGTATGAAAAGAATAGTTCTGCGTAATGCCTTAGTCTGAAACCGTCAATCTGAGACATAGGTGCTAAATTTCAGGTGCAAATACATTAAATAACTATTACTTGTCGGCAGACATACTTGCCTGGTACTTTTCCAGACGAGCTCTGTTCAAAAATCTTTTACTATCGCTAACTATATCGATCGAACCATATTTGGCTCACTGCTGAGCTCGAGTCTTTTACCAGAATGAGAGGGGTAAGGCCAATAGTCCACCACGCTGGCCCAATGCGGATTGGCAGACTTTACACACGCGGAGAATTAAGAAAATTCTCTGCTATGCAGGTTTAACACGTGATATTTAATTTCTTAAAATGCACATAACTGAAATGTTGGAGGTGCTTGCCCCGGACCGGATTCGAACCCACACCCTCCGGAATCGGGGGCAGAGGTCATATCCATTGTGCAATCAAGGCTCTCTAACTAACTATATATAGGCTGATAATTTTGAAAATTATATGAACAATGGGAAATGTCCTCAAATATACAAAAGTTTGGTGTCACTTTTCAAGACATTTTCTAACAATGTTTTGCACTGTGGCAACTCGGGCTTAATTTTATTGTAACACCGAAAATTATTTATGTCGTCTTATCACGCAGGGGTTGCGACAAATTCGCTGTACGTCCTACGACACGCTAAGCTTTAAACTACGACAAGCGGGTACGGGCGGGCGCTGGTTCAAATTGATTACCTCTGCTTCCATGCTTTGGAGTGCCATTTTTTTTTTTTTTTTTTGGAAAAAAAATTACTATTTGTCAATGTATCTTTAGAGTAAAGTTTTAAATTATATATAAATGGAGTATGCACACGACAGTTTGTCAAGTTCGAAAAAAAAATTTGTGAGGCACCAGAGATTTGTACATGAAAGTCTTGTAGCTTACATCAAAATTGACGATATTTTGTACTTCAGTAACAAAGCTTTCAATTAAACTTAATTTGTAAATTACTTAGTATATTGAAGTTTTTCGTCTACAATTAAAAAAAAATCCGCTAAGTCTAGCATCGGGGGAAGGTACAAATCAACACGATGACCGTCAAATTGTTGAAAAAAATTAGTAAGCGGCACTTTTATAGTATGTGCCAATTTTAGTAAAAGTGACATTTTCAAAGAGTAATATTTAAAATAAGTTTTACTAACGATTACGATTTTGAGAGGGAAAAGGTGAAATGGTTACATACCAACTGCTTAGTATAAGTATAACAGACAGTAATATTTCGTGGGTAGGTGTAAAAGAATTTGAAATTTTGTAGCGCAAGCGACAGTTGTTTATATGGAATAGTATTATAAAGTAAAGTAAAAAAAGTATTTTGTTATCGTAAGTCAAATCGCAAACGCCTAAAGGTATGTGTTATTAAATATGAATATAAATATGAATATTGTTCAATCAATCAATTCATTTATTTCAAATAGGCTCCGTTTACAAATTCTTTCGAAACGTCAGGTAATAATATTATACTTAAGATAATGGTGATATTAATTAGTCGAAAACTTAAAATTAAAGTTACGAGGGTTCCAAACTATGCACAGTCATTATTATTTTTATTTCTTTAAATTTCTCCCTTAACGACTTGAAAATTTTCTCGTTCTTAATAAGTATTATTATAGTCGCGTATTTAAGACACAGTGCTGGTGAATGTAGCTTACGTTCCAACAGACGATAGACGACGATTCAGAAAGGTTGTACTTAATTTAAAATAAACTTCACCATTTTTAAATTACTCGGTAAGACAAATTTGTTGTATGGCACGCTAAGCTTTAAACTACAACAAATGGGTGCAAGTGGGCGCTGTTTCAATAGTAGTATATTCAATATTCATACTTTAGGTTGACATTTTGAAAAATAAATGAACATTTTTTAAAATATCCTTAGTAGGATCCTATTTGTTTTTAAGAAATAGTCATCATCATCAGCTGATGGACATTCACTGAAAGACATAGGCCTTTTGTAGGGACTTCCAAACATCACGATCCTGAGCCGCCTGCATCCAGCGAATCCCTGCTCTCGCTTAATGTCGTCAGTCCACCTGGTGGGGGCTTGACCAACACTGCGCTTTCTAGTGCGGGGTCGCCATTCCAGCACCTTGGGACACCAACATCCACCGGCTCTTCGAACTATGTGCCCCGCCCTTTGCCACTTCAGCTTTGCGACATGTTGAGCTATGTCGGTGACTTTGGTTCTATGTGGATCTCCTCATATCTGATTCGATCACGCAGAGATACACCTAGCATAGCTCGTTCCATCGCCCGCTGTGTGACTCTGAGCCTTCTTATGGAATTATATTCTTGACATATTTTTTCATAGGCTAAAGCATGTATACACGGTAGTGTATGAGCCAAGTTTGAAATATTTTTAGAGTCTATCTTTATATTTTCAATAATTTCTAATATTTTTCAATAATTCAAATTATTTCAGTAATGAATATAAGCGAGCTTAATTTTCAGAAGTTTATTAAGAACAGTAAATTAGAAAGTTGTATTTTTTTAATTAATACAAAACTCCGGAGAATTGGAATCATCCTCAAGAGATGTTGACTCAACAATGCACTACTGTTAAGACTACAATTTAATTATTTGGTGTCCAGCTGGGTAATATTAGCTTTGCCCGGCCTGTCAACTTCAACCGCAACACGTAATATGAAAGCCATATTTCTAAACTCTGAATTTCAGTGGAGTACTCGAGTGATAGCAGAAAGTTATATAAAGGATATTCCGCGGGTAGTTATAGAGGTAGAAAGTTGTATAGAGGGTGTTCCGCGGGTAGTTATAGTAGTAGAAAGTTATATAAAGGGTGCTCCTCAGGAAGCCGACGACATCTTGGAGGGGCCTTTTGTGGCGCCGCCATTCAATGTGACGCCATTCCGCGCTCCCCTTCGCTAACACGGACAGCCTTATTTCAATTATAGATATGTGTTATATTATTTTGAGGTACATATAGATACATTCACACCTAATATAAGCCAACGTCTGATTATAAGCATAGTGAATGTAAACAGCACGCGTTTCAAAACTCAAGAACTTAGTAATATACACAACGCTTACAAGATAGCCCTTGACTAATATCTCACCTGATGGTAAGTGATGATGCAACCTAAGATGAAAGCGGGCTAACTGGTTAGGAAGAGGAGGAAGAGGTGGAGAAAGAGTAGGAGAAAAAACCCCTTTCGGTTTCTTCACGACATCGTACTGGAACGCTAATTCGTTTGGCGTTACGTCTTTTCCGATAGGGTGATAACTATACACGGCCGAAGCCTCCCACCAGCCAGACCTGGACCAATTAAGAAAACCTCGTGGCGTGCACTTCGTAGATGCAAAAGTGCATTGCCTAATACCACATTTACACTCTCGCGCGAGCGGCGAGACGAGCCGCGAGGCAAAGTGCGGGGCCAGTATGTAAACATTGCGCTCGTAATTCGTCTCGTTCCTCGTCTCGCCACTAGCGGTGCTCGCGTTCAGTTGCTGACAGACTACTGAACGCATCGCGAGAGTGTGAACATGAAAGTCATTTTCTTGAGATGCGAGGCGAGTTACGAGACGATGTACGAGGCGCGAGTGTAACTGAGCTATGAGAATTCATTACTTGTCTTGTGAATTAATGGTGTGAGCATGGACTGATAAACTTTTAGCCTTTATAACGTCTAGCTATAGCAGGCTCCTGTTCTATATTAAGAGATCGTTATCAACCCATATACGGCTTACTACTGAGCTCGAGTCTCCTCTCAGAATGAGAGGGGTTAGGCCAACAGTCCACCACGCTGGCCCAATGCGGACTGGCAGACTTCACACACGCAGAAAATTAAGAAATTCACTGGTGTGCAGGTTTCCTCACGATGTTTTCCTTCACCGTTTAAGACACGTGATATTTAATTTCTTAAATTGCACACAACTGAGAAGTTGGAGGTGCATGCCCCGGGCCGGATTTGAACCCACACCCTCCGGAATCGGGGGCAGAGGTCATATCCACTGGGCTATCACGGCTCTATTAAGAAATCATTCATAAAGAATCCAGAAAGTAGCCGCAGAGTTAGGCTTCCCATAAAGTACGATACAGTGAGTAAAATAGTGAAATTTCGGAGGCATCCCAAACCGCGGCGCGTTATAGCGCTCCTATATATCTGCAGCGTTCACAGCGCCGATAAATCTGTCGAGGCGTCCGCTCGCTCGCTACTCGGTAACATATTTATATCTTCGTTATAAACGTAAATTAAGTCAATTGCACTGTGCCTGTGACTGGGCCACAGATGGCACACAAGTAATTACAATAATTGTAACGGTTACAACATTGACCGAAGTCAATCATCAGCGAAATTAAAAAAAAAACAGAAATTGCAAATGTCGAAGATATTAAAAGACTTATGTATAATAGTAACAAGTAACAAAATTTTCTTTTATACCCAAAATTTAACAGGATATACTGTAAATTTATATATTAATAGTAATAATTTGAGAGTAACTGCTGAATTTCTCGCATATTTTTGTCAGTAGAATCTCCTTTTTGATTAATTGTTATATTACGAGTAACTTACTTGTCTTTTGAAACTTGTAAAGAAACTTAATTAAAGTGAGTTAATAGCTGATTGCAGAGTAAGATTTAGAAAATAAATAAAACACACTGCTTTCGAGTTGGTGCTCTACAACTAATAAAAGTCTAAGTTATTAACTGCGGCCTTATTCTAAGATTTCCTTGAAAAGAAGAACATTAAAACCAATATTTTTCACCAATACTCGAACTCATATCCCCATGATCCTACATAGATTAACCATTGGACAAACAAGTCAATTATACCGCAATGATAATATAATGTTTTTGACAAGTAATAATAATATGTAGCGACTACGTCGTAGATCATCGTAGACAACCGTAGACCTCTGTAGACCCACTACGTATCTACGAAAAAATATTTTTTTTCGAATCCGATCTCTTAGGTCAGGTAATTGGCTAAAAGCATCAACAAACTGTCTTGTTAGCCTATACCAAGCTTATGTAAATAATAATAAGCTTTTAATTGAGCTTTTAAGATATTAAATATCACGTGTCTCAAACGGTGAAGGAAAACATCGTGAGGAAACCTGCATACTAGAGAAATGTCACAATTCTCTGCGTATGTGAAGTCTGCCAATCCGCATTGGGCCAGCGTGGTGGACTATTGGCCTAACCCCTCTCATTCTGAGAGGAGACTCGAGCTCAGCAGTGAGCCGAATATGGGTTGATAATGATGATGATGATGAATGAGCTTTTATATCTTGAACATTAGTAACGCTATTCTGTAACGATGTTTTTATAACTCGCTAGAGCAAGTTTCCAGTTCACTTCTATATCTCTTTGTCTAACACTATACTATAATCAAAATCCGGTATGTGGTATTTTACTATATTCAAATCCGGTATGTGGTATTTTAAGAAATTAAATATCACGTATCTCAAACGATGAAGTAAAAATCTTGAAGAAACCTGCATACCTGAGAATTTTCTTCTTCTTCTTTTAATTTTCTAGGTGTGTGAAGTATGCCAAGCCGCATTGGGCCAGCGTGGTGGAATCTTGGCAACTTGAGAGGAGACTCGTGCTCAACATTGAGCTGGAAATGGGTCGTTAATGAATGAATATGAATGACAAAACACTTTAATTTGACAGAACAGCATAGCATACAAAACATTTTAACAGAATAGTATTGTAGATAGGGTTCGTTACGGAATTTAATATTATCACCCTAAGCTCGATAAGCTAGATAGACTTGCATTCAAAAAAAGCTAATTGAGAAAATAAATAAGGCTGCGTAGTAAACGTGATTCACTCAATGTAAGAATCTACATAAAAAATGGCGCAAAAAAAATACAAAAAATCACAATTTAAAACATTATTCGAATGTAAGAGCCGTCTGAAAAATTGCTCAAACATTATTTCATGCCTCTGTGAATACGCTTAAAAGCTTCCTTAGCTCATATAGCGTGAATAAGGAGAAACGAAAACTCCATAGAGGGCTGAATGATTTCTGAAAAAAAAAACGCAATTTATCGAAATTTATTCCATACTGTTGCTTTTCGAAGCGATGTTTTTACTTGGATGGAAGTATATACTTCCATGATATTATAATTTTTCAGTATTTTCATTATTTTTAATTTGATGATGTGATTTTTCACCCGCTGGGTGTCGTCGATTCATTGTCACTTTGCTTTCCGGTGCGGGGTCTCCATTCCAATTTTCAGCACTTTATGGACCCTAACGTTCTTCAGGAGCTATGTGCCCCGCCCATTTCCATAATCTGCTATGCGAATTTTTAAGCTATGTCAATAACTTTGATTCTACTGCGGATCTCCTAATTTCTGTGATCCCGCGGAGAATGGAGATACATCAATTAATCTATATATGGTTATATATATTAATGTTATAAAGCGAAAATATTTGATTGTTTGTTCGTTTGTTTGCATTAGTACGCTCCGGAACTACTGTTTTAAAAAAATATTTCATTGTTGGGAAATTACACTTTCCCCGGGTGCTATAGGCTATATTATTAATTTATTTATTTATTTATAGACATGAAATATATCCTCGTATTCCTACGGTAACAAGAACTATTCATCTTAAACCAAGTGGCATTTGCTTGTTGGTTCTAAAAGCCTTCACAAATATTTTATAATTAGAATTAAGCTTAAAAACAATAGAGAGCTAAGATTAATTAATTTTTTGTATTGCTTGAGGATGAAAAATTAACAATTTTAGGCATTTAAAGTGCAATGTTATTAATCGTAGAGAAATTTAATTTGAAATCCCTGTCATTATAGTTTTATAGCTATCCCCGCACTTCGTAAACGATTTAAATTTATACAATTATAACCATAATGTCTTAAGGAGTTAGGTACAAAATCGATTGCAGGTTTTATTCAACCATGGCACTTTATTTCGTAGTCAGTACGCACTTTGCCCGTCTCTAGGCGAGTTCATAAAATATTTTATGACAGCAATAAAACTAAATACTACCTTACATTATACTATAGTATATATTCCAGTGGTTGTGGTTAGTGCGAAGAGTTGACTAACTTTAAAATGTTTTTACTAATGGTTTTTAATGATGGACTTATATAAAAAGTAAGATCATAAAAAAGAAGAAAGTGAAATATGATTGAAAATATAGTTTTATTAGAGCACACGGGCCACCAACCACAACCACAAAACACCACCGCACACGGTTGACGCCGGTGGCCGCCACACTTTACAATCGTCGCTACTCGCTTCTTGTGGCCCACACCGGTCACTAAACTCCGCAACACGCCACTCGCGCGATTCTGCATCCCTCTCTGATAGAATTGGATGTATCCAATAACTACGGATTAGTCTTCTACGATGAGGTTTTCTTATCTTATGTAAAAGCAGCGCAATTAAATCTTCTTCGTTCGTTTAGGATACTGCATGCGTGAGTTAAAAAAAGGAGCAGCCACTGACCGCAAGTGACGACGACCACAAGTGGCCATCGCGCTTTAGCTATTTTTGTGGCCCCTTCTTGCTTCTTGTGGCGGCGTTTGTGGCTGTCGTGTGTGGCCCGTGTGCGGTGACACTTAGAAATATTATTTTAGTCCACGCCCGCGGTTTCACCCGCTTAGTTCCCATTAAATACGATTCCCATAAGATACGGCAATTAAAGATCTTAAACTATGGTTGTAAATGACGTGGTTTTCTAGTGGTAAAAAAAATTTACAAAATTTATTAAGTAAACCCAGAGATTACCCCCTATAAGTGTAGACGTGACGTAATAGCCCAGTGAATATGAACTCTGCCTTCGATTCGGAAGGCGTAGTTTCAAATCCGGTAAATGTACCTCATATCACGTGTCTCAAAACGGTGAAGGAAAAACATCGTGAGGAAACCTGCATACTTGACAATTTTCTCGCTACGGGTGTGAAGTCTGCCAATCCGCGTTTGGCCAGCGTGCTGGACTAAGGCCTATCTCTTCTCATTCTGAGAGGAGACTCGTGCTCAACAGTGAGCTGAAAACAGCATAAAAATCCATTTAGTGCTGTAGCTTAACAAAACAATACGAACAGATAGACATGCAGGAAACAATTTCAAAACTTCAATTCATACTCAGTATTAATTCAATTAATACTGACTATGAATTTATTTTGCTTATCCATACACATTAATGGAATGACTGAACTCAAACATTCTATGAATGTATTGTACTATAATGTAGTTGTGAACACATACATTGTACTACAATACACAATACACATTCAGCACACGTCGAAACGGTCGGAAGCGAACGTTCGGAATTCCGCGCCAGAGCCGCGTCGCACGGTGATTTATTGCTACGCTACTGCTGGCTTTAACTTCGTTTTTTGTTAACCGATTCTTAGCAACCCACAGATTTTAACTAGACGTATTACTATTATATCTCTTTCTTTATTTACTGCACGGTTTAATAATAGGGATGATGACAGTTTTTTAAATTGTATATAAATTAAGAGTACGCTAATAGTAAAGCAATTTTGTAAAAGGAACAGGGTATCTGCGATCATTACTTTCGGAGCAACAGGGATTTAAAGAGTCAGATTTGCGGCGCTGCCGCGGATCCCTGAAAAACGCCCCATACAAAATGGCACGAACTAATGACGTCGTAGGCAATGTAATGATCGTCAGATTTGTATGTGCGTACAAACAAAATTACTAATATCTTTG
This sequence comes from Bicyclus anynana, assembly GCF_947172395.1. NCBI lineage: Eukaryota > Metazoa > Arthropoda > Insecta > Lepidoptera > Nymphalidae > Bicyclus > Bicyclus anynana. Next base: position 1,273,282 of record NC_069102.1, read on the forward strand.
TTATTTGTGCGTTTATGTTTATAGCTTATATATTAAAAAATGTCACATTCATTGTAAGGAAGCTAAAACTGTATGAATTTTGATCTAATTACGATAAAAAAAAATTAATAGATTTTGAAATTTTATAATCTCATTTACTTTGCAAATATCCAGACAATCTTTGCTTTTTATATATAAATTAGTTTTTACTTTTTATATATAAACATTGACCCATTTACCCGAATGTATCATAAAAATCAATATATTCAAACCTAGTCATCATCCCCATTCAATGCCTTTTCGGTAGTATATTGAACCATGACGTAAATGTTATAATAAATAGTTCGTGAAATAAACTATATGACGGCCTCCGTGGCGCAATGGTATGCGCGGTGGTTTTACAAAACGGAAGTCCTGGGTTCGATCCCCGGCTGGGCAGATTGAGATTTTCTTAATTTGATTCTGGCTGGTGGGAGGCTTCGGCCGTGGCTAGTTACCACCCTACCGGCAAAGACGTACCGCCAAGCGATTTAGCTTTCCGGTACGATGCCGTGTAGAAACCTAAAGGGGTGTAGATTTTCATTCTCCTACTAACAACTTAGCCTGCTTAGACTGCATCATTACTTCACCATCAGATGAGATTGGGTGATGAGATGGGATATATATATATAT